>NC_083358.1:70515145-71715145 GCF_030254825.1 Meriones unguiculatus | reverse complement strand
TGGGGAGTAAACACAAAGCAGTCTTTACTGAACGTATTTTTAAATTCTATTATTATTGCTATTATTATTATTAGTAGTAGTATATGCATTATTATTTAAAGTAATTTTCAAATTCAAACATATTTTGGTCATATTCTTCTCTTTCCCCCAGTCCATCAAGATACTCTTCCCCTCCCTACCCACCTAACTTTTAAGTCCTTTCTCAAAAAACAATGAAAATAAAAATCCAATACAACATCAAAAGCAAGAACCAAGGACCATGCATGGAGATAACCTAGAACCCTTGCACAGATAACCTAGAACCCAGCCCATGGTGGCCCATTCTCCAAGTGGGTTCTCTAATAAGGGGAATAGGGACTGTCTCTGACAGGCCTGATTGGCCTGCTCTTTGATCACCTCCCCCTGAGGAGGGAACAGTCTTACCAGGCCACAGAGGAAGACAATGTAGCCAGTCCTGATGAGCCCTGATAGGCTAGGATCAGATAGAAGTGGAGGAGGATCTCCCCTATCAGTGGACTAGGGGAGGGGTATAGAGGGAGAAGAGGGAAGGTGGGTAGGGGCTGGGAGGAGCCGAGGAAGGGGGTTGCAGCTGGGATACAAAGTGAATAAATTGTAATAAGTAATACATTTTTAAAAGACACACACACACAAACACATCCAAAAAGAAAACAGAAACGGAGATACAAAATATTTTGGCGACACAATTGTGTATATGTGAAAGAGGTAAATAGTACTATAAGAGCCTGTCATCGTAGAAGCGTGAAATCAAGACAGGAAGACCAATTAATCCTTGTGCAGAGGTGAGAACAGTGGTTTGAACATGGGGGGAAAGAGAGAGAGAGATTCTGAACATAGCAAAGAAACAGGTGTGCTAATATGCCAATGTCGTCCTTAAGTGTACGCGGGAGAATTATAATACTTTTGCAAGAGCCACGGTGACGCGCAGTGGCCAGCTGCTCACCCAGCACGGATGGAAGCAGGTTGCAGAGATACACACCAGCACTTTCCCAGGACATTCGGGTGCTTTTCACACCTCTACAGATCCCATCCATCGAGATTCATATATACACAAAACACAATGAGAAAAAGACAAACATTAATTTGAATAAGATTTCTCTTGGCTCACAGGAAAAACTGTCTTTCTATCATGGATAGTTTTCTTGACCGGAAGCATCAATGCTATAGATTTAATGCAAAGAAAGCTTAGAAATCATTAGTCTTCCTGCCAGCAGGCGAACTCAATAAGCTTTGGAACAATTAAAGAGACCCGCACTTCGAATGCTTTTCTATTTGGCAGTGGCATTTCGGTCTTACTTAGAATAGCAATTTGTAGTGCCATCTACTGCTTCCCTGTGATTGGCTACTATCAGTTGACTGTGTTAATGTGGAAGAGGAAGTAACATTTTTGCAGCCCTGGGCTTTTCTTTACTTTCTCTCTCTACTGTCACCTGTCATAGTAATTAGTTGTCTAAATATCAAGACATTTTATTGCTATCACTATGTAATTGTCGCCATTAAATCAAGTGGTTCCTGTCCCGCTGGAAAATATTTTCAGCTCTTTATTTGTGTATAGTTTAATTTTTTTTTTACATTTACTTTAGAAGATTGAGAAACATTTTGTATTTTAAATGCTATTTTTCCATTCTCATTTGTTCAGCTGGAGTTGCAGAGTTGTTTGATCAATAAAACCTTGGGACTTTTTCATTGACTTTTTTTTTAATTTGGGAAACAAGTTTTTAAATTTCTAAAGTATGTATTTTTTTTCTAATCCTATGGCTCTTGTAGTCATAAATCCCTTGATAGATATTAAACGAAACCCTTCTGAATGCTAAACAACTGATTTAAAAGTAAGAATGAGTGAATTAAGAATTTCTCCTTAGAAGATGTTGCCCCCTTTGGGGGTTAGTTTAGACTGGTTATCTCTCAAGCCACAGGGATCTGCTCCTCCTGACTTCTGCAGTGCTGGGTTTACAGGGTCCTCCTGCCGGACGATTTTACATAGGTTCACAGGGGTTGACATCAGGTCTTCCTGCTTGTGTCAAGAGCATACTTTTTCTGCAGTTACACTTTTATTTACAGCTGAATAAAATTTCATTGTGAATATGAGGCACGCTTTTTTTTATTACCCATCTGTCTGTTGATTGACATTTTTGGCCAATTCATTAAACACAAATTCTAAGTCATTAGATATTTTGAATTTTGTTGTTTTAGTAGAAAATCAAGCATTTTTAAGTCAAGTTGAGTGTTTGAGGTTTGGGGGGTGGTCGTTTTAATTTTTGGTTTGTGTTTTGTTTTGTTTTTTATTTTGTTTGTTTTTATTTATTTATTTTTTTAAAAAAAGGGTTTCTCTGTGCAGCCCTGGCTGCCCTGGAACTTACTCTGTAGACCAGGCTGGCCTCAAACTCAGATGTGCACCTGCCTCTGCCTCCCAAGCGCTGGGATTAAAGGCATGCACCACTACTGTTCTCCTCATATGCCCATCCCCAGGTCCTCCTCCCCTTGTATTTGACCCTATTCTATGAGTTCTCATCAAGAGTTGATGATGGCATAATTTATGTTCTTTGTCTTTTGTAGGTGACATTGGACATCTACATAAAAGTCTTTATTTAGTGCTTCTTTGACAAAGTTCTAGCTTTCAGTTTCTAAGAAAATGGTATATTTTCATGCTAATTTCTTAAATATTCAACATTTAAAAACATTTGTTTGTTTGTTTGTTTGTTTGTTTATTCATTGAAGCAAGTTAGGTTATAGGGCAACTTTCAGGGAGGGTAAGTGTCTCCTACCATGTGGATCCCAGTGATCAAACCAGATCAGCAAGGCTTGGCAGAGAGCATCTTTGCCTCAGAGCCACCTTGCTGACCTGTATTTTGATTTTTTTTTTCTCTTCTCTTATATTTTAAATTGAGATAGCATTTTTTAAATTATTTTAGAAATTCTGCTCATTTTTATTTCAAGTGTATGAGTCATTGCCTAAACAAATATAGGTGCATGAAATGTCCACAGAGGTCAAAAGAGGGTGTAAGAATCCCTGAAACTGGAATTGCAGAGAGCTAGGAGCCACCATTGAACTCAGGTCCTGTGGAGGAGCAAACAGTGATCTTAACCACTGAGCCATCTCTCCAGCCAGATAGCAACCTTATCATTATATTACTATATATTATATGTATTATTATATATTACATGTATTATTATATGTTATATTTTCTATTATAATGTATGAAGGAAAGACAGGGAAGGGGAAATGATGTAATTTTACTATATATACTCTCAAAATAAAACATATGTAAATCCTTAATTTTGATTCATGCCTATCACTGATTGAATCCCATGTCTCTCCATCACTCAGGATCTCAAGAAGATAGAACATTATACATCTTAAATGTGCTGGTCACTCTTCTGGAAATTAAAAAAGAAGAAGAAGAAGAAGAAGAAGAAGAAGAAGAAGAAGAAGAAGAAGAAGAAGAAGAAGAAGAAGAAGAAGAAAAGTGCTACAATGATCTTCTCATGACTTTAGCCAGAATCATTTTTAGAGGCTATGAGCCCACCAGAAACATGTGTGTACCCACACTTTTTAAAATTTAATCATATATATTCACTTTGTATCCCCATTGCATCCCTTCTCTGGTCTCCTCCCAGTCCCACCCACCCTCCCTCTTCTCCCCTATGCCCTTTCCCTAGTCCCCTGATCCATCAGACTGTGAGAATAACTGGCACTTATTGACAAGCATCCTCATATGCACGGAGACCGCTATGTCTGTAGGTAGAATGTCTCAATAATCACTGTATTTCTTCCTTCAAGCCCAGTCCTCACTTCTGCTATTCTTTGTTTTAGGGGATTTTTCTCAATTTTATTGTTATGCTGTCATTTTAACAGTATTTTGGAAAAGGACAATTGCTATGTTTTAATAGGTTTTTGGCACACCTACTCATGTGTGCAAATTTTGGCATAGCTTTACCAAAAAAGCAGGGATAATGAATACCTTAGTTATAGATAAGATACATGAAAATGATCTTGAGATTTTTTCTTTGTTCCCTTTGCCTTCATTGAAATGTACTGTAGTGTCATCCTGAAAAACAGGGCTGTGGTCAAGATCACATGTGTAGGATGGAGGCCCATGCGATTATGATGGACATCAGGTCAGGACGTGGCACTACTCCCATGGACATTGTGACACAGACCTACTGCACTGTGATTCACATGAAGGCATAGGTCCAAAAGCCCTTGATGATAATAAGCAGCTGTGTTCCAGGTGAGTACATTTACTGTGCATTTGCTTTAATCCTTATTCACGTATATCCTTGTATTCATGTACCATCAAGAGTCAATATAGTCATGTGTATATCTACTTATAAAAATGTTCATTGTAAAACGGTGTGGCACGTTACACGAGCAGCACTCACGTCAATCACTTCTTGATGATACCATTCCTCTTGTGTTTTCTTGACCATCCATTGTGCTGTTTTGGTCTTTGTGGCCCTAGGATTAACCCATAATGACTCACATATACAGATGTAAATTTCTCACTGTCTAGATATGCAGAGAGAGGCACCATCTTGGTCTGTGATGTTTACAGAACAAATCTGTGCAGTGCCTCCCTTCTCGTTGTGTTCCCAGCTGTAGCCCCTTCCCTCATTCCCTCATAATCCGACCCTCCATCACTCTTCTCCTCCCACACCCCTTCCCGAGTCCACTGATAAGGGAGGTCCTCCTCCCCTTCCCCCTGACCGTAGCCTATCTGATCTCATCAGGATCAGTTGCATTGAGTTTATCCTCAGTGCTCAGTGGCCTGTGTGTCTACACTTCTCTTCTGTCTCAGCTTTGTGGTGTTCCTTTGCGATTTGCAGTATGGAGACTGTGTGCCTTTCCAACTGTCTTACTCTAAGAAATTTCCCCCAGGTATTTCTAAATACGCTTTCCTACCACAATGTTGCATTGTAACTCTTTAACTTGGGCTGGAGAGATGGCTCAGCCATTAAAGTCTAGACTACAACCAGAAACACCTCTTTTACTTAAAATCCATTACTGGTTCTGTACGACATGACTCTACGTACCTAAAGAAAATACCAAAGTCAAAGTATTTATTGGGTCCAAGTGTAGTTGTCAAATTATGCACAGTTCCTCCAGTTCTCTAAATTATCTTACTAATTCTAGTCTTCCTGATGCTATGGCAGGATGTCAGGTATGCCCTTCAGTCAACTCTGTCTTCTCCAAAGCAGACTTGTACGTGAGACATAGCTCAGATGCTTCTCTCAGAACAAGCTTCCCTGGCCTCCACATAAAAGAACTACCCATCCTCACATTCTTATAACAAACTTTAAATATTCTTTAGAGATTATTTGTGACAAACATATTTCATGTCTTATTTAGTATGACAGAGACAGCAAGGACTGTCCTATCTCCCCCAATGCTGCACAAAGCACCTGTAAAAAAAAAGGTAACCATTTAATCCAGCCATGTTTTTCATAAATGGTCTAGGAGAGATATATTCTCATGAATATCTTCAAATTCCCCAATTCCTCAGCTTTAAATCAATTAATCCAGCCCTTCAGTAACGCTCTCTTCTGTTGTAACCTAAAACAGGGTTGGAGGTTGTTCGTTGTAATTGGATGTGCCAAAAGATCCCGTTGTTCTGATTCTCCATGGGCAATGTAGACAGATGGCCAGCTGGCAGGCACCCAGAAATCCTAGTTCCACCTATTAAATGCTATCCAAACAACTGAGTCTTACAGATGCCGACAAAACTATTACATTTTGTTGGACTGATTTGCCTATAGCTGTAATAGTATGCAAATAGCTATTTCTTAGAATAAGTCTATCAGTTACACTAGTTTAGAACTTGGATTTTGGGAATGCAGTTGCTGTGATTACTTTTTAAATTGTGTTTCCTCACTTTGATTTCACCTTTACTTTGCAGTTTTAAGTTAACTATTTCATGATGTTGGAGGGTCAGCTTATCCCTTGAAGAGTTTTAATTCACTCTGATTTTTTAAATGCTAAATTGGAAAACCGAAATAAGGGACATACAGATCAAATTAACTTAAAAATAAGTCAGTCAGTCAGCAAATAAGTGCAAGTCAGTCCTAGAGGCAGGTAACATAAGAATCCAAATGAATTCTCAGAGGTGACAGGGCCCTGATTCTCCAGGATGCTTGAAGGAGGCCCTGAGGTTAGATCAACTTGGGGCAATTTCTTGTTTTACTGCATGAAATTTCCATGATAAACATGGAAAGGGGAGAAAAATAAAAACAAATTGCATAAAAATTTCAAATTCAAAGATTTACATTTGAATAAATGAAATTTCATTCACTTTTGCTACACAGTTCGCTGAAGTCTGCATGGTCAGAGGAGCACTGAGAGAGGACGGGGGCTGGCAGTCTACATAAAAGAGCCTTTCTTTTTGAGGCATTTTTGAGAAGAGTATAAGAAAAAAAGAACATATATTTAAATAATATCCTAGCACTAAAGTATAGTAATCTAATTATAAAAAACAGAAACTCTGCCATTGCTAAAGCTCTCTGCAGAGCAGTGATGAATGCAATTTAGGGTTTGTTTTGTTTTTAGTATTTTGATTCACTCGCTTGTTTTTCATTTGACTTGTGAAGGCAGACCCATTTTAATCTCATTAAGTCTAAAAGTTTATTTTTTAAATTCATTTAAAAAATCTGCCTATAATTTCTTGTTTCAGAATCAAGGCAGTAAGTCTGCTGATTCAAAATTAATGTTGAATCAGTGTATAGATAAGTTAAGTTCCTGCCTTTGTAATCTAATTGCTCACTATTCACAGTGGTTTTTTTTTTCCTGTTTACTGTAAAGTGATGTGGTGATGTCGCCCAACCGCAATAGTAGTATGTGTTATTTTAAAAACATTGAAGTTAAAAAGTTAAAGCAGTAATCTAGGCATAGTAGTTCATGGTTATAGTCCCAACACTTGGGAGCCTGAGATAGGAGGATCACAGGAATCTCAAAACCAACATAGCCAACATATATACACATAATATGTTACATATGATAAATTATTATATTTGCCAATGTTTGCACTGTTTTATCATTTAGGAATAAGAAATAATAAGTGGAGAACTATACAAAGAGGATAAAAGAACCACAGATGAGAATCTCATGGCTATAAAGCTGTGAAATTTTTGTTTTCTCAAAACTGAAACTCAAGGTTCCTGTTGCTAAGTCAACATAAAGCAAGCCAGTGTGAGATAGAAGGTTAAAGAGGGGCAGGCAGGCAGGTCCGGGGTCACTTATGCTTTACATCTTCAAAAGTCTTAGTCTTGCCTGTCTTTACTACTGAATGTTTCCCATGTCAGAAGAAAAATAATTTTCTTGCTTACTTTCTCCTCCACAGAACAATTAATAAGAAGCAACCTAGTTTAATCACATTTTTGAGAGCCTTCAGGAAAGTATTTGTGATGCCTTAACATGCATTTCAGAGTTAACTTTTATCTCAAATCATAATAGACCCATACACTTGTTTAAAATAAAACAGTACTGAAGCATGGTGCCTTCTGTCAATTCAAATTCTTTTAAGAACCGTCCGAAAACAGAAAGGGAACAACTTTAAAGGTGAAAGAAGATTCAAAAAGAAAGAAACCACATGACCTTTATGATCAAAAGCTCTTAGGAGGAAACCGTCGCTATAGCTGGAATTACTAAATCACTCGAGGGCAGCGAAGCCGCCTGGCAACACATCAGCTGAGCTCCTCCAGAGAGTTCGGTGTACAACATTGGAATCCACCGTCCAGTGACCTGTTAGTGATCAACACGACAGCTGAGGCAAACGGTTCCGCTGGGCTGCAAGGGTCTGTTTGCTTGGCCAAATACAGTCTCAGCAAGATATGCCTGGGAATATTAATTATAGAGACAAGCAAGGAAACAGAGGAGGCACACAGAAAACCCCCAGCGAGGAAGCGGTCTTGTTTCCCACAGAGTTCGACAGGGCACACAGACGTTCTCGGGCACGGAGCACAGGCAGGCTGGTCCTCCTGCTGCTTTATGTTAATTAGGGAATGAATAAGTGGCCAACTGTAGGCTGTGGGCATATGTTGGTCAACTGTCTCTGTCTAATTAGGTTGTAAGCCCACTGAGCAGGCACCTCATTTAAATCTACGTTCTGGAAAGCATTCCAGGCCTCTGCTGAGGTCCAGGGACTGAGAGAAAGGATGGCAAGGGCTGAAGTTTAATCAGAAAGAAAAAAGTAAACTTTTACGAATTCATGTGTCTATGTCCATGTCTTTCTTAAATCTAAGGATAGATTTTTGAGTGAAGGATGCAACCGCACTTTCTGATAGAGCAATGTCCTGCGTGTTATTCAATATGTAGTCTAATAAAAATGGGTTTAATTTATAATAAAACTTACATATAACTTACAATGAGCTTTGTTTACATTTGTGTATGTTACTTCTAAGTTATATGTATAGTTTGCAAGAGCAGTAAGCATAAATAGTGACTCTTTTAACTAAGCGTGCCATGGAACTTACTAACTGTAGAGGGAGCATCCATGTGTGAATGTGTCATAGAAAGAAATATGCCAGCACTTGGAAGGCTGAATCAGGAGGATCGCAAGTTAAGATTCAGCCAGGGCTACAGAGTGAGACCTTGCCTCATAAAACAAAATTAACTAAGTATAGTCATGTTTGGATATGGATGTACGTGACTTTAGGGTGTTTACTGATACTTTTCTACATAGCTACTCATCTTTTTTAAATTTTCAATCTCCCCTAATTAGAATTTCCTAGATATTGATATTAAAATGACTTACTCTAATTTGATCTAAACATATTGTATACTGAGCTCTTAGGCAAGAATTTCATTTTAGTTATTCTTCATAACATCTGGTTTTAGTTACTTTCTAGTACATGGTAGCATTAAAGCCCAACTCACATTTTCTTCTGTGGCTCTCTTGTGCCACACAATGGAAGCCTTCTAGAAACAGCAAGCAGGTATCTGGATACAAATGGCCAGTGACAAAGATGAGCTGTGGTTTGGGTGTTCTCCTCTTCTACAACTATGGGGAAAAAAGCAGAGATATTTAAACAGATCAATTGATTCCCACAGGATATTCCTTCAGTGACTATGGGAATATCAGGGGCTTCATGAATCATATAGCCACGTGCCACATTCTCTATCTGCCCTGAATTGCTTTTGGCTATTGTTCCGATACTATTCTCTGCATGTTCTTCCCTGGTTCTTATAGTAAGACCCACTGGATTCCAGGTTAAAGACTTGGGCTTCCAGGAAGACTTCCAGGAACAAAAGCAAGCACCGTTCCCACCAGTGACCATAAGGATTCACACCTTCAGTTACGTCCCCACGGCTGTGACAAATGAAAGGCCACCTTATTCCTGAGATTTTGCCTCTGTCTTAGGCTCAGGCTGCCCCTTTACTCCAGGTCTTCTCTGACATACATACTGCTTCCTTAAAATTTAATCTATGACTCCAAGCTTATTTAAACTGAAGTCCTATTTTTTAATTAAATTTTTATTTTTTATATTAATTACAGTTTATTCACTTTGTATCCCAGCTGTAGCCCCCTCCCTCATTCCCTATCAATCCTATCCTCCCTCTCTCATCTCCTCCCAAGCCCCTCTCCAAGCCCACTGTTAGGGGAGGTCCTCCACCTCTTCCATCTGACCCTAGATTATCAGGTTTCATCAGGACTGGCTGCATTGTCTTCCTCTGTGGTCTGGTAAGGCTGCTCTCCCCTCAGGGGGAGAGGGCAGTCCAAGAGCCAGCCACTGAGTTCATGTCAAAGACAGTCCCTGTTCCCCTTACTAGGAAACTCACTTGGATACTGTGAAGTCCAATTTTAATGACTCTCTGCAGGGAAAGGGTCACTTTTTCCAAGTGGTAATCCTACCTCTGTCAATCTGCTTTCAGGAAGTAAAGATTTTCTGGTGGAATCTTGGCAATTTCAACAGTATCTCTATCTACCTATAATCTCTATCACTGTTTAATATCTCTCTTAATTTTTTGGATATATATATCTTATCTTCCCAATTAGATAAAATTTCCTTGATACTGATAAACTAAAATGATTTGCTGCTTTAGCATTAATCTAGACATACTAAGCACCTAGACAAGCACTTCATGTGTGTAATTTCAGGTTTGCTTTCTGACGTGTTTTTGGATGCCAGTGGGACTATGTTAAATGTATAAAATGAAAATTTCCTGAGAAACACCACTTAACTCATGTTCAATACAACCAGGTTATTTCTAGATGAGAAAAATATACTCTTTTATTCACTATTTTGTCAAGAATAATAAATGCTTTGCCTTTAGTAACGTTTCTCTCCCCCCTCTTGTATGAATGTACACCTATGGAACTTTACATCAATCAATGCATAAACAAGAGGTACAACACTGTACTTAAACTTTACATGTCATTTTAGCAAAATCAAATAGTTCAAACTACCTACAGTACATAACATTTTAGTGACTTCTTGGTTACATAATTTTGTAATAATTTTAATGTAAAAATTAGATTAATAATATGGATTATTGTGAAGTATCTAAATCCATTCTTCATTGTTTTATGGCAAAGAAATGGAGCATAGACACATTATATCTACAAACACAAAAGTGAAATTTTGACAGGAACAGGCATTAACATGCAAAAACACTCTGTTCACTGGTACTAATATGCAAGGCCATGGGAACATTGGAGAAACTTTGCAAGAATCCTGTGCAAAACAAAACCCCCACACAGACACTCCTTGGGTATATTCTTGAATGACAGTATGAAACATGCAACCATGAAGCCAAATCACAAGATTCATCTTATTAAAAAGCCAGCTTGACAGCCATCGCTTCACAAATCTAGAAATTTCAACTTTCTTTGAGGGACCTAAGTTTTTTAAACTATGTTTGAATACTATGGTTTTCAATCAAAAACATGAATTTATATGTGTGAAATCATTGTGGTGTTTAATGACAGTGTAATCTTTACATGTCAAAGTTCTTATTTTAAAATATGAATTAAAAATAGCACAACTGTTATTCTTATAAGTTCTCAATATTTTATGTTATGTGTCTAGGTGACTGGCCTGTGTGTATATTTATGCTCTATGTGCATGCAGGGTCAGCAGTGGGTGTCAGATCGTCTGGAACTAGAGTTGCTTGAGGTTATGAACTACTGTGTGGATGCTGGAAATTGAACCAGGGTCCCCCGGAAAAGAAACCAATGCTCTTAGCCACTGAACCATCTCCCAGCCCCACAGCTACTTTTCTAAAGTACCGTCGTTCTGCTTAATAATTTTTAAATTATTTCCTTAATGAATGGTAAAACAACGTCACAATGAAAAGTAACTACTTTCACTAGGGAATATAAGTGACTTTCTTCCCTAATTACTAAGGCATATCCATACACTATCAAATATTTCTAGAGACCAACCAGAGAATCGTCATACAGGACTAAAAGATTCTGCTTTTTCCTCTTCCATTGTTCTGTTGATGTTATATGTGAAAAGAAATTGGATAACAAAGATGAAAATGATCGAACTGCTTTAAAATTATCTTTTTAATTTTTTTAGAAATATTTTATTTTGTATTGCTTTAGGATATGCAGAGACATTTATCAACATTAATAATAAGCCAAGCACCATATAATCCATAGCTGATTATCAGTGTGGGACAATAGAGAACCTCTGAAGCTGTGTGCCTTCTCTTTTCCCCTTTCTTTTCGTTCTTGGGGGGTGGGGTGGGTGTGCATGTGTGTGTGTGATGACATTTTTGAATTCAAGACTGGCCTTTATTTTTTGTCAAGAAGAATCTTCCCATCCTCTTGGGTAATTGATCCAACAAATAATACCTCAGATGGAGTGAGCTACTTGTTATAAAAACAAGCAAATATAATGAAACACTTTTTTTTTTAAAAGTAATTTAGTAAATGACCTTATATTTCTAAATGGCCCAAAGTTGGGACTACTGGTCATTGCATCAAGCTTTGTTATTCTTTTGCATTAGTTCATCTCAGAAAAGGTGCTCAGAATAAGGTTCATTCAGATTATAAATTTTGAACATGTTATTTCCATATTTCAAATGCTGTTGTTATTGGTAGTCAGTATATGAACACTGATAAACAAAATAAATAAAACTCCTAGGAGATAATAATCCTGTCATTGCAGCAGGGTAAAATAGCTGAATACTTAAGAACCCTAAAGAGGCAGGTAATAAAGAAGCAAATAATAAAATAATAGAATGTATTTTGCTTTGTTAGAGATAATAAAATAAAAATTCCACTCAGAACATTATTAAATTGAATTAAACCAAATTATTTGCTTTTTATTTCAGTTCTCTGTTACTTCTCTTTTTCTTTTTCATGCACATTACCTATTTCACCTTTGCTACTACAGAACAATTTGGCGTACTTTCAGGTGAAAAAAAAAAAACACATTTGCCTTACAGATAAATTATATGATCATTAAACAACCTCAGAAACCTGAGAAAATCTGTTGCCAGCAAACTGAGTCTAAACATCATAGCTCTTTTACATTGGATTTCAGAAAAGTTGGTAAAGTCCTCTAAATGTGAATAATATTTTAAATGACTTGAAGAAACTGTCTGGAGGAAAATAAAGAGGCCCATTTCCTCATGGATGCTGATGAATCAATTCATCCCTGAGGCAATGATATTAGTATGTCACCTCTATGAATCTTCCTAGGTGACTTAGTATATATAAAAAAAATAGCATAATCTTTTCTTATTGATTACACTAGGCTATATTAAAATCAGCATCTCTGTTCAATTGTTTAATTCAATGAAAAATAATAGGAAACACTAAATATTGCCTCTTTTTAAAGACCAAATATCACTCAAACGTTGGCTGCTTAAAAGAAAAAAAAAAAAACTCTCAAAGGGAAAGTTAGTTTTCATCAGCTCCTCTCTTTATGAACAGCTTCAATGCTTGTTGAATGATGGAATAATTAGGCCATCTACTGGTAAGTGGAAAACAGGCAACTTATACATCCAAACTCAAAAAGAGATTTTCTTTATGGTGCACAAAAGGCCTTGGGAGCTGATTGGCAGAGAAAAACATTTTTTCCTTGTCTGTATTATTTGCTGTTCTTTAATTTTAAAAGCTGAAGTCACAGTAACGTAGTTTCGTATTTTTCAATAATGTCCATCGATGTGGTAGTAACAAATTAAGTGTAATACTCGCATCATTTATGGACTCACGTATTTATTGATAGTCTCCTATGTGCAAAGCAAATATTAGAGACTCATCAATATTGAGGATACCTTCCCTACTCTCACCAGGTTCATACCCTAGAGAGACAAGAATTTAAATAAAAAGCAAAATCTCAATTTTTTTTTCAAATAGTGAAAAAAAAAAAAAAAAACTTACCTGCTATACAGTTCCATAGAAACAAAAGACCTGAATTCTTGAATCCTCATTCTGGAAAATATTAATCCTGCTGTCCATTGAACTCAATTAAAATGAATAAGTGGCTAAAATGCACTTCTAAAAATTCCCAACCCTTCTAAAGTTGAGTCTAATTTCAAATTGCATCAGAAATTGCTATAATTCATGGAAATGAAGAGGATAAATTTACGCAACTATGTACTTTTTAAAGTAGATTTTTTTTTCTTCAAGCAACAGATTGACTCTGTTTTTAGAAGGAAGGAGCACAGAGGCATCCCCAGGCCGCCCTGGGAACGCTCCTCTGGGCTCTGTCGCTGCTGGGGTTTTGTTAACATCGCTGAGCCTGCCCTCCAGGTGTGCTGGGCCCTTCACTTTTCCATAGACTTGTCCATGATTTGTCGTCCTCCTTGGATATATTCACACACAAACACACGCACACGCACCATTAGAGGCTCATTCCTAGTTCAGAGAATTCTGAGGCAGAAACAAATTAGCCAATTAATAAACACATGGCCTAATTAATAAACAAATCACCTCGTAAGTATTATCTCCAGAACCATTTCATTTTGTTGCTGTCAACATCTTTCTTCTTGGGATTCTTCACACTCCACTCTGTTCCCATCTCTGTCTCTCTCTTATTCACAAACAGTTCACGTTTCAGCAATATAAATTAATAAATCTCTTTTATTCGTTCATTTAAATGGCAATAAACTCATCGCAGACCTTTATTGTTTGATTACAATATGCTTGATTGTCTTAGAGCTTCTGGAGTTACCACAGCAAGTGCACTGAGAAGAGGAGGAAGTGGGACATCCCACACAGTGGAGCTTGTCCCTTGAGTCACATTTACATATTTAAGGGAAAACTGGTTTCTAAGAGGCATCAATTTTAAATATGCTCTGGCTTGTGTCTGAAATTGATAAATTAAACATATGAGGCTTTTACTTTTAGTGACTGGGATACTGAAGAATAGAAGGTAACGGGCGCCAGAAATGTAGGGATTTCAGCTGACCTACATTGCCTCTAAGGATGTTAGCAAGCATCTGTTGTGGTTTTCTGCAGCCTGCCTGTCCTTTGAGGTTGCCTGGGATACAGGAATAAGTAGACAAAGCCCTCACAGTGAATACTTGAAGTTCATAAAGAAACCTCAGAAAATCGGCCAAAGGTAAGAACGTCTCCCTTGGTTATAATGACAATAGACATGGAAGGTGGAGACTGGTGGAGAAATTGCATCATGGGTAAGCAGCACAGCTCTGCAGTACAACTGAAATAGAGTGTCTCTTAAGATGATTATACCTATGAGGTTTAATGACGGCTAGGGCCGTAAGACACTGTGAGGCTCATGCTAGCCTGAGCTGTCAAGTGAAAGAGTTGTCATAGGCAAGATGTTACTTTCCTCTGGCTTGAGATTACCAGTCATTATTAGCATGATTTAGTAAAGGAGACACACTGCAAGAGATGAGCTACATCGTACAAAATGTCCAATGCTCTTGACATACATATTACTATTAAAACATTTGGTAAAATATCTCATTGTTCTAGGTCTCAGACTTTTTAACTATAGAGATGGTGACAACATCTACTTCTTGAAGTGCTTTCAAAACTCAAGGAAAGTAATAAATGAGAACATACTTTTTGTTTCTTAAAGGATTAAACAAAAGTAAAAAAAAAAAAAAGTAAGCATCAGAAAGCTTTTCTGTACTGCTAAATAATGAAGATATCCAAATATTGATATTTTAATAGTGAAATAAAATGCACATTTTTATTGATAACTATGTGTTAAAAATTCTGCTAAAATTATTAGCAAAAATTATAAGCACACACACACACACAGGTGTTTGTGTGTGTGTATGTGTGTATGTATAAATAACCCATGTAATATTCAAAGCTACTTTCACTTTGAATTGGGGTAAATCACAATCTATAACTATTTTCATATTTGCACACTGTGACAAGTTACCTACCACTCATCTGTAAAAGCAAGCAGTAATTCATTAATGAGTTGTAAACAGTTAAAAGCTAACCTGATTCTTGAGTTTCGACTACATGTGTAATGCATCACACTCTATTCCAGTTCCCTCATTTTTATAAAGTCTATGCAATTTTTTTTCTGTGAATTTGTAACATACAAATTTCTGGAGCAATTCCCATTCTTTTGTCCATTTGATGAAAAATATTCTTCTCCTACAAGGTTCAAATCAGACCATTTGCACGGTTAAACTACCTGCAAATTTTTTTTATCAGTATTGGAGCATTGCCTTAAATGCAAACCTTCTAATTCTTAATGATCTTTTACCATTAACCTAGAAGTAGTTTATAACTGAATTTTCTTAATCTCTAGAAGGTAAAAAAATATATTTGATGTGTCTCCCAACATTTCTGTCCCTAGTCTCATATCTAACCCATAGAGTATCTTTTAGTAGTTAGCAACTAAATACATGTTTAAAAGGGACCACCTATCAATGTAACAGACGATAGAATAACCTTCAAGTTTGATAAATCTTTTGTATCTGTACAGTTTTTTGGAAACAGAAGGAAGGAAAGGATTGTGTGAAAAGATGCTTAGCGCTTCCAGGCGTATTACCTTTCTCAAAACATTTTTATGGTGGTAGAATATTCTTCCCCAACAAAGAGAGAGAAATTACTGAAACCCAACAGCAGGAAATTCTGATGAAGATCCTGGCTATAATTAGCATTGCCTTTGAGGCTAGTGATCAATTTAAATGAAATGATCAACAATATTAGAGAGGACCAATAAATTTACTGACTTGGTAACTGGATTCTAAGGTGTATATTATTAAGAAATAACTATGGGGGCTGGAGAGATGGCTCAGAGGTTAAGAATACTGGCTGTTCTTCCAAAGGTTCTGACTTCAAGTCCCAGCAACCACATAGTGACTGATAACTATCTATAGTGAGATCTGGTGCCCTCTTCTGGCATGCAGGCACACATGCAGACAGAACACTATAAATAATAAATAAATCTTGAAAAAAAAAAAGACACAAGTATGTTATAAAAAAAAAAAAAAGAACCGCCTATATAAGGAAAAGCTTTGATAAGAAAACGTTGAGGTCCAGAAGCTAAGCCCTTGAAAGTAGTACAGAAGCTCAGTCATAAACTATTCAGCATGTATTGTCAGACAAGTTCTTGGTACATTGGGCAGTGTAAAGAGGGGGCAGTCAACACGGCAAGTTCCAAGACTCATAAAAGGAAACAAACTTGGAATCAGAGAGAATTTGGTTTAATTAGCACACTTTGTACATTTGAATCTAGACTTGAAAGTATTTTTTTGCATATGAATTCTTCTAGGAAAAGGAGAGAAAGAATGAGAGAGAGAGGGAAGTAAAAGGAGAGAAAAAAAAACAAAAGAAGTATTGCTCATAGTAAAACTCAGCTTCTAAATATCCAAGGCTACCATATTTCACCAACACTTTACAAAAGTATGTGTTCTTAATTATCAATTAAATTCCATCATATTATGTGTTTAATTATGTTTAATTATCACTTAAAGATTTGTCAATTTTATAGGCCAATTGCAAGTAGAGATGTGTTTCCTTCTGCTTGGTTTCTGCTCTGGTTTAAGAAACGGCCTTGAGAAGTATCTGTCACAAGGAATGGAACCAGAATAATTGGCTGTTCCTCTTCAATGAAAACTTATAGGAATATATCAGAGTTGTGAAATTCATAAAAATGTATCAAGTTCCCCAAATAGAGTTTATTTCCTAGCTAGAGTCATATTATCACGTAGTCACATTGGTGTATAAAGTCGACTCGAGTCTGCACAGGTTCAAGCCTCATGGGGTCTCAGTGCTGAGAGGGGGGAACGGATATGAGTTTTCATTTCTAATTGGATGTGCCATATATAATGGAATGGCAATGGACACAAAATTTAAAAAAAAGACTCCCCCA
Source organism: Meriones unguiculatus (assembly GCF_030254825.1). Classification (NCBI taxonomy): domain Eukaryota; kingdom Metazoa; phylum Chordata; class Mammalia; order Rodentia; family Muridae; genus Meriones; species Meriones unguiculatus. Next base: position 71,697,868 of record NC_083358.1, on the reverse strand, counting down.
TAACCTACAAGAAAGAACTAAATAAATTCAAATGTTAGTTGGCCCCTTTCTCCCATGTTTTAAGAATATAAAAAAATACTGAGATAGCTAAGGCTCTTTTTTTTTTATGGTCACCCTAAGACACACTAAGGGAGAGTGTGTCAGATCTACCATGGGAGAGGGTCACCAAAAGAGGGGAAGTACCTCTTTCATGTGAACTGTGAAGAACTGTGAACTGATGCCCCACTATTGAGACCTAGAGTGGGTCTTCTCTTCCATCGGTACCCTGATGTAATTACTGACAGGAAGCATCAACAAAGAAAAGATTGGAGTATGAGATATTTCCATGAACGTACAACAAATAGTAATTTGCCTATTGAATTAAGTTTTCATCAACACCTCAGAGAAATGAGGGTGACCTAATTAAAGATTTTGTTGAGTTCATTATGCTCTCTTTTTTCTTACTGCTTAAAAGAATCTTCTTTCTAAACATTTTTCCTCACTTGATGCCTGGCAGGGTGATTTCACACTATGGGCTATACTTGAACAGAGTTTAAAAAAAAAGGAAGAAAGAAAAAGAAAAAAGAAAGAAAAAAACCACAGAGCAGTGTTTTTGTGTGTACACATCAAGTTCTCCAATAGATTGGTGGTGAGCTCTTTGTGTGAACTGAGTTGATGATGCTATAGTGCTGCGGCTATTTATAGTCCAGCTGGTATCTTCAGGAGTAATAAACAGTAGTCACTCAAGTATTTTTATCTTTAATTTCCTTAATTTAGTTTTCAGTTTAACTTGTTCTTTCCTAATTTCATACATGTATAAAATGCATACTGTTTTCACTCTCTCTACCTCTGACCCCACTAAATGTCCCTGCCTCCCTACCATTCCTATTTAAAAATTTATTTATCATTATTTCATTTATCAGACCCAACGAGGATTGTATGTATGACCTTGAGTCTAGAAATACCCACTAGAGCGTTATGGGCACATCCGTGAGTATTACAGCTGAAGACAATGACTGCCCCTCCCCATCCATGAGTTCCTCTATGGGTTCAGTCTTATGTAAGTCCACTGGAGGCAGTCATAGCTGTTATGTGGTTGTGACTGCATTGGCTCTGCTATCTCCAGAAGTCAGCATTTCTCAGCCATCCCAAACTTATATTTTTTTCATCTCCTTTTCTTAGAGTGATAACTGAGCCTTAGTAGACCTAAACGTCCTGTTTAGAAATAAATCCATGCTGATTAGCTTCCTTAGGTATACAGATTTTAGAATATTTATCCTATATTATATGTCTGACATCCACTTATGAGTGAGTATATACCCTGTGTGTCTTTTTGTTTCTGGGATACCTCACTCAGGATGATCTTTTCCAGTTCCCACCATTTACCTGCAAATTTCATGATTTCCTTGTTGTTGTTTTTTTTTATTGTTGAGAAGACCTCCCATATCAGTGGACTTGGGGAGGAGCATGTGAGAGGAAGGGGGGGAGGTAGGATTGGGAGGGGAGGAGAGAGGGGGATATGGAGGGATACAAAGTGAATAAAGTGTAATTAATAAAAGTTAAAATAAAAAAATGGAAAACAAATTTTAAAAAAGAAATAAACCCATGCTATGTAAGCACTCTAACACTGAGCTATATTTTCAGACCCAGAACTTTTTCAAAATTATTTTGTTAAAGATTTGTTTAACTCCTGGAGCTTGTACTGCAAACTGGGTCTACCTGTCTCTGGAGTCTGGAGTAGTCTACGGGCAGATGAGTTCCTACAATGAAGACCCTAGGGAAGATGCTTAATTCTCATTCAGAAGGGAAAACAGGATAGACACTGGAAGAGGTAGAAATGAGGAAACAAGACTGGGGCCTACCACAGATGTTCCTTAAAAGACCCCAATCATCAGGGGATCAAAGCAGATGCAAAGACTCACAGCCAAACTTTGGACAGAGCACAAAGGGTCTTATGGAAGAAGGGGGATATAAAAAGACAGGAGGGGACAGGAGGACTCTCCTCTATCAATGACTAGGGAATAGGGACAGGGGAGGGAGAGGAAGAAGAGTGGAACTGGGAGGAGATGAGGAAGGGGGTTACAACTAAGATACAAAGTGAATAAACTGTAAATAATAAAAATAAGAATTAAAGATTCATGGTTAAGAGCACTGGTTGCTCTTCCAGAGGTCCTGAGTTCAATTCCTAGCAACCACAAGGTGGCTTAAAACCATCTATAATGAGATCTGGTGCCCTCTTCTGGCTTGCAGGTGTACATGCAGACAGAACATTGTTTGCATAGTAAATAAATAAATCTTGAAAAAAAATGAAAAGTAACAGTGTCCTTTGCCTTACAGAAGCTTTTCAGTTTCATGAGGTCCTATTTTTGATTGTTGCTCTTAGAGCCTGTGCTGTTGGCGTTCTGTTCAGGAAGTTCTCTCCTGTGCCAATGAGGTCAAGGCTCTTCCCCACTTTTTCTTCTAACAGGTTTAGTGTGTCTGGTTTTATATTGAGGTCTTTGATCCACTTGGGCTTTAGTTTTGTGCAGGGTGATAAATATGGATGTATTTGCATTTTTCTACATGTAGACATCCAGTTAGACCAACACCATTTGTTGAAGATGTTGTCATTTTTCCATTGAATGATTTTGGCATCTTTGTCAAAAATCAGGTGTCTATAAGTGTGTGGATTTACTTCAGGATCTTCTATTCGATTCCATTGATCCACCATTCTGTTTCTATGCCAGTACAATGCAGTTTTTGTATTGTTGCTCTATAGTACAGCTTGAGATCACAGATGGAGACACCTCCAGAAGATCTTTTACTGTAGAGAATTGTTTTAGCAATTCTGGGTTTCTTGATGTTCCATATGAAGGTGAGAATTTGTCTTTCAAGATCTGTAAAGAATTGTGTTGGTAATTTGATGGGAATTGCATTCAATCTGTAGATTGCTTTTGGTAAGATGGCCATTTTTACTATGTTAATCCTGCCAAGCTATGAGCATGGGAGATCTTTCCATCTTCTGATATCTTCTTCTAATTCTTTCTTCAGAGACTGAAAACTTTTTTCATACAAGTCTTTGACTTGCTTGCTTAGGTTCACACCAAGGTACTTTATGTCCTTTGTGGCTATTGTGAAGGGTATCGTTTCCCTAATTTCTTTCTCGGCCCTTTTGTCTTTTGTATACAGGAGGGCTGCTGATTTTTTTTTTTTTAGTTAATTTTATATCCAGCCACTTTGCTGAAGGTGTTTATCAGCTGTAGGAGTTCCCTAGTAGAATTTTTGGAGTCAGTCAGGTATAATATCTTATCATCTGCAAATAGTGATACTTTGATTTCTTCCTTTCCAATTTGTATCCCCTTGATCTCCTTTAATTGTCTTATTGCTCTGTCATCAGAACAAAATGACTGCCTACAAATTAGGAAAGGATCTTCACCAACCCTATATCTGACAGGACTAATTTCCAGTATATAGAAGTTAAACAGCAACAAATCAAGTAATCCAATTAAAAAATGGAGTACAGAGCTAAACAGAAAATTCTCAATAGAAGAATATCGAATGCAGAGAAACACTTAAAGAACTACTCAACGTCCTTACTCATGAGGGAAATGAAAATCAAAATGACCCTGAGATTTCACCTTACACCCATCAGAATGGCTAAGATCAAAACCTCAAGTGACAACACATGCTGGGGAGGTTGTGGAGAAAGGAGAACCCTCCTCTACTGCTGGTGGGAATGTAAACTTGTACAACCACTCTGGAAAGCAATCTGGTGCTTCCTCAGACAACTAGGAATAGCGCTTCCTCAAGATCCAGCTATACCACTCCTAGGCATATACCCAAAAGAGGCTCAAGTACACAATAAGGACATTTGCTCAACCATGTTTGTAGCAGCTTTATTTATAATAGCCAGAAGCTGGAAACAGCCCAGATGCCCCTCAGTGGAGGACTGGATACAGAAATTGTGGTACATCTACACAATGGAATATTATTACTCAGCAATAAAAAATAAGGAAATCATGAAATTTGCAGGTAAATGGTGGGATCTGGAAAAGATCATCCCGAGTGAGCTATCCCAGAAGCAGAAAGACGCACACGGTATATACTCACTCATATAGACTTATAATATAGGATAAACCTACTAAAATCTGTACACCTAAAGAAATTGATCAAGAGGGAGGACTCTTGCTAAAATGCTCAATCCCTATCCAGAAAGGCAAAGAGGATGGACATCGGAAGAAGGAGAAAACAGGGAACAAGTCAGGAGCCTGACACAGAGGACCTCAGAAAGACTCTGCCCTGTAGACTATCAAAGCAGATGCTGAGACTTATGGGCAACCTTTGGGCAGAGTGCAGGGAATCTTATGAAAGAAGTGGGAAACAATAAGATCTGGAGAGAACAGGAACTCCACAAGGAGAGCAACAGAACCAAAAATCTGATCACAGGGAACTTTCCTGAGAATGATACTCCAACGAAGGACTATGCATGGAGATAACCTAGAACCCCTGCACAGATGTAGCCCGTGGCAGTTCAGTATCCAAATGGGTTCCACTGTAATAAGAACAGGGACTGTCTCTGACATGAACTGATTGGCCTGCTCTTTAATTACCTCCCCCTGAGCAGGGAGCAGCATTACCAGGCCACAGAAGAAGATAATACAGCCACTCCTGATGAGACCTAATTGACTAGGCTCAGAAGGAAGGATAAGAAGACCTCCCCTATCTGAGGACTTGGGGAGAGGCATGCAAGCAGAGGATGGAAGAAGGGAGGGATTGGGACAGGAGGAGGGAGGGAACCACAGGGGGGATACAAAGTGAATAAAATGTAATTAATAAAGAATTAAAAAAGTAAATACCAAAAAATAATGGAAAAAATTAAAACTGTAAAATACACTACAATTTCTTTTTAGAAGCCGGAGCGTCTATCTATTCCTCTCTATAGACACTAGCATTCTTTGCAAACAGAGGCTTCTCTGACTAAGGCTGGAAATAGCATATGTCTGTGGGTATTAGAAGGTAGTTTGGCATCACAAAGATTTAGCTAAATAGCAGTGGTAAATTTACCCCTAGAGCTTAAGAATCCCAGTATGGGTTTTTTCCTATTGTTTTTCTTTTGCATTGTTTTGTGTTTACTGGCTTACAGTATTAGGTATGAAATCTTTCTTGTGAAGTGAACCTCAAATTCAATTAGAAAGTAGCTGATTTTCTCAGTAACAGTTGCGTTGTTATTAAACACTTGGTCATAGCTTGCTTGAAAGGTTGGTATTGTAGAATATATGGTTAACTTACTTAAAATGTGCATTTTTTATTACCTACAGTGTTGCTTTAGAATATTCCCCAAAGTGAAAAATTAAGGCCATAGATAGTCTCATCATTTATTTAAAAAAATTTTTTTTCCAAAATAGGCTGATCCAAATACTGTATAGCCTTGTTTACTAATATGGAAAACAACTGATGTAAATGTCACATTGTTAGACAGCAGTGACCCTGTTGTGATTTGAATGAGAATGGCCCCCATGGGTTCATATAGTTGAGTGATTAGTCATTAGGGAGTGTCACTATTTGAAAATAATTAGAAAGTGTGCTCTTCCTCAAGAAATTACGTCACTGGGGATGGGCTTTGAGGCTTCAAAAACCCATGCCAGGCCCAGAGTCAGTCTCTCTCTCTCTCTCTCTCTCTCTCTCTCTCTCTGCCTATGAGTTAGGATGTAATTCTCAGCTACTGCCCAGTACCTAGCTGCTAGCCACCATATCCCCTGCCCTAATGATAAAGGACTAAACCTCTGAAACTATAAGCAGCCCTCAATAAATGCTTTCTTTTAAAAGAGTTGCTCTGGTCATGTGCCTCTTCCCAACAGTAAAACAATGACTAAGATGGTACGTATTTTAAAAACATAGTAACAATTTTTGTTATGTTTTTGTATTATTTATCAATTATTATTGTATCAGTTATTGAATATTTCTTGAACTCCTGTGGTGTTTAATACCACAAAATCATTTTAGAAAAGCTTTGTTATATCCTTCCACCTTTCTCTAATCCAAAATATTAGGATCACAAGCTGAATAGCAGTAAAGACAAAATATGGAAATTATAAGCAACTTTATTGAAAATCACTGACATTACAGTGTTCTTCAACTTAAGGTTTAGTATAAAGTCTACTGAACATGGACTTTAAGTAGCAAATGACACAGACAGACTTTATTTGTGAAAAATGTCTTACGTTCTGAATTCTCTGTCCAGCTAGTTTATGTCTCGCTAGCTTAGCTCATTTTGTTCAATTTTAGCAAGACTCTTATGGGGTGAATTTTATTTAAAAAAAAAAATCCACTCTCAGAATTTGAAAAAAGTTTCTCATTCCCTATCTCTGCCACCTCAATACCTTGGCTTACCTTTAGCAAGAGGCTTATGGGATAATTGTAGTGTGGACCCCCTGACCTTTATATTTCTTAGCAGTTCTCCATCTACTGATGTCCCCTCTGCTTTTTGGCTGGAAATCTATATTTGACCTTGCTGAATTTAGTACTGGAGTCAGTTTCGTTCTCTGTTTGCAAAATATCTTTTGTGGCTATCACTCTTAATAGCTTTCTCATGATCTTTCATATGTGTTTGAATTTTTCTTTTACTGCAGATACTTATATGTATGACCGTCCAAATCCATTTTCTGTATTGATAGCAATAACATTTGGTTTTCTCAGTAAAATAAACCTTATGTTACCTTTAGCTCACAAACCTCATTAGAGCTGGGTCATGTATTGCAGAGAGATTACCACAAGGACACCCATGTATGTAGTCCCAAACTGCTAATATACAACTCCACCTATTATATGTGGCAGTATTAGAAAGAGAAAAATCTTCCCCCCCAAAAAAATACAAACAGAATGATTATATGAATTTGAAGAATCTCTTAGTCTCCACATAGAGCCTTGGCATGTCCACTAGCCAAGACAAGGCAGAGCTGAGGATGGCAGGGGACAGGTGTGAAGTATGTGAGATGGAGGCTTTTAGTGATTCTTGTCAGTTCTGGTTAAGTAACCTGATTTACTCTCTTTACTCCATCTGTGTTGAGATGAGTTTCTGTTATTTGCAGTCAGCAGATACCTAGTAAAGCCAAGTCTTTCTGTATATAAAGGGGTAGAATGAGCCAGGCAAAAGAAAATGAGAAGCAGGGCATGAGGATGGTGATAGAGACAGCAACAGAAACAGAGACAGAGAAGCAAAGTTATCCCAATTATTTGCAGCTACTAAACACACAGATTGAACTCCAGGAACCGTATTCTGATCCAAATGTCTGACAGTAGTCATGCTACTATTTCATGTTACATTTCTGTGTGCAACTCAGAACCTATCACAAAGGCTTGTACATCTAAGGTGCTGTGTTCTGGGAGCTACAATCAACATTCCATAACACATAAGCTTGAATGTACTTGAATAACTATAGCATCAACTGAAACCCAGAAATCTGGATGCCATTCTTTCTTTTAAAGACAGGAGTCTCTCCTGAGACTGATACTCTAACCAAGGACCATGCATGGAGATAACCTAAAACCCCTGCACAGATGTAGCCCATGGCAGCTCAGTATCCAAGTGGGTTCCATTGTAATAGGAACAGGGACTGTCTCTGACATGAACTGATTGACCTGCTCTTTAATTACCTCCCCCTGAGGGGGAAGCAGCATTACCAGGCCACAGAAGAAGACAATGCAGCCACTCCTGATGAGACCTAATTGACTAGGATCAGAAGGAAGGAAAAGAAGTCCTCCCCTATCAGTGGACTTGAGGAGGGGCATGCATGCAGAGGGTGGAGGAAAGGAGGATTGGAACAGGAGGAGGGAGGGAACCACAGGGGGGATACAAAGTGAATAAAGTGTAATTAATAAAGAATTTTTTAAAAGAATACAGAAATTTTAAATAAGATTTATTTCTTTCAATTTATTATTTTAAAAACTTTAAAATTTTTATTTAGATTTATTATTTATTTATTATTATTTATTTAAAATTTATTAGATTTATTACTGCGTGCATATGTGCCTACAGGCCAGAAGAGGGCCTCATCTGAAGGCAATCTGTTTGGCAAAATCAGCTAGACATGAAGTGGAATATTTCCATCAAAGCCTAAAGACAAAATTCCAATCAAGGTCCTTCCACTTTGTGAGAAATTATAAACTCTAATCAACACAGTGGTTTTCTTAGAATCATAGAAGTCAAACAATGCAATAGTTACAAGTTAAAAAACCAAACTCCTAATATCATGTTAGAACTATTTACCACATTGTGTGGCCATCGGTGATGCCAGAGTTCAAGTTGGATTTTACTCAGTCACAACCAAGCAAGCCTTCCTCCTTCAAGTGTATTAACAGAGTACAGGCAATGATGTCCTTAACCCTTGTGCCATAATGTCCTGTTGTAAGAATATCAAAACCACCCCACTTCTCCCCCTTATCACTTGAGAGTTACAAACAGTTACTAACCCTCCCTCCTGAAACCATCTACTTTTTCAATAATGATGCCTATTTGACCTACTACCTTTGAGTTAATTAGTTATTTTATCATTCATCCCCCAGTTTCCTCTTATTTTCCTTACTTTTACAAAAATGAAATTAGTCATGTGACTTTCTCATTGAACAGCTTCAATGTTCCCTGTTTTTACAGGACAAAATTCAAAGCCCTTTGTGGTGATATACCAAACCCTATGATTCTACTAATGGGCCTCCCTCAATCCCTTATGCTCTCCCCCACTCAATAATTAAAGGACATACTTCCTCTGAACTTGAGGTTCTATTTTATGTCCATAACTGAATAATATAAAAAGTGAGTAGTTAATACTTCAAATCATATATGGTAATTAGAACTATTTTAAACATCAAATAGGACCTCAGTTTGATAGTATGTTAACTAAATATTAACTGGAATGAAAATGTAAATGTAAATAAAGATAAATTATTGAAAATTAAATCTAGAATAAACTGCATTAAAAGAATATGAAGGGAAAGAACACAAACAAGGGAAGCAATAGGGATCTATACAAACCAATGATCTCAACAGAGAAGACTCAGCTGAAGTAAACAGTGAAAGATGTGCATAAATTTTTAAAGAGCAAGAAAAACAACAAATAAGCCTATATCCAGTGGAAAAGTACTTCAAAAATTAAGGTCATTTTTTTAAACAAAGATATATTACAGATCTAAACTTCCAGCAATTTTTAGAAGTCCTTAATGTTGAAGAAAACCCTGGGGAAAATAAGAGAAATGAAGAAACCATGAAGGAAATGTGGGGTACCACAGGATACACAATACCTACTTCAGTGATTGTGAAATTGCCAAAAGAAGATGTTTAAACACTGTTGCAAAAAATAAAAATAAAAATGGCTAATAATGTTTATTATAAAAACCTATAATTATTATGGCAATTGTTATTAACCTGCTACCATATCAATAAAATATGTCTGTTGTATTTAAATAAGCCTTGTTTCACCTGGAGCTTGGCAGTGATTACTCCCTAAGCTACCTTGTTACCTCTCAGCCCCACATCCCATGACATTTGGTTTAATTGTTCCTGTCTGCTTTACTTCCCATCCTATATCCCCATAAATACTTGCACATGCTTTCTTTCTGGACTGCTTCTCTCCATGCTAATCCAGAGTAAATTCCTCCCGGACACATGGTTCTCTCCATGCTAACTCTTGGTGGTTCCACTTTCTTTCCTTTCTTACCTGTCTCTCTTCTTCCCATGATCCTCCTGTCCTCTAAGTCCTTGAACCTTGACCATGCCTGCTTCACTTCTGCCCTGCCCAGATGTAGGCATTGTATTGGTCAAACAGCAATTATTTAGAGGCAAAGTTATAGAGCAACATTTGGGATATGTGATAGTCTGCTCATAAGAGACAGCAAGCAGACCTCAAAGGGGAAAATAATTAACAATTAATACAAAGCACCAGAGCACGTGGCAACAAAACACTGCTATAGAATCCAGAAACCAGAAATAAAGCTTTGCTTACGTGTTCAGTGGATTTTCATCAATGATGCAAAAACAGTGAAAATGACGGAAGAACATAGATAGTCCCCAAGTGGAGTCAGAAAGGCTGGATAATCAAGGTAATTTGGATGTGTCATCCTCCCCAGTAGCCATGTGATAAAGGTTATGTCACCATCTGGGTGCGAGAGGAAGATGCTATACACTGAAGAAGCAGAGCCCAGTGGGTTTGCGGGGCCCTTCTCTCTTCTGGGATCTACCCATGGTTTACCTCTGCCTGTGACTTTTCAGAACCTCCAGTTGGTAGAACCGCAGTCAAATGTTTAACAACAGTGTCTTCACTGTCTTTAGAAGAGCTCAACTGCATGTCATATATTTATTATACAGGCAGGTAAGGCATAAGATTTAATTTAATAATTAAAATCTAAGATTAAAGAGTTAGGCTCTTTAAGCAAAATCAGACATTTGGATGAAATGGGGACATCATGAAAGACACTGACAGAGACAAAGGGTGACACCATGAGTGACAGTCATTGTGCCTCCATAAAAGCCATTCCAGCAGAAATCATGCATAGACTGCTAATATTGCTGATGGCTTCTTAAACTGACAGGTTCAAGATTTTATTCTCCTTATAAAATTAACAGTTAACCTCCCATAGTCTCACAAATTTTGGAATAGGACATGAGATTACTGGGTCATAAAACAAGTGGATGGGACTAGAGCGATGGCTCCGTGCTCAGGATCACATATTACCCTTACAGAACACCCGAGTTCAGTTCCCAGCACCTACATTGGGCAGCTCACAACTGAATTTTACTCCAGCCCTATGGGCATCAGATGTTTTTGTGATGCACGGGCATCTGTGCTCAACATTCCCACACAGAAACACATACATAAAACTAAAACTAAAACTAAAATCTCTAGCTGGGCACAGTAGTATACAACATTAATTCTAGCACTTGGAGGCAAAGGCATGTAGATCTCTGTAAGTTCTAGACAGCTGGTCTGCATACCAGGATCCAGGTCAGCCAGAGCTATCTAGTGAGACCTTATCTCAAAATAAATACACAAATAAATAAAGAGGTAAATAGAGATATATGATAGATGATAGATAGATAGATAGATAGATAGATAGATAGATAGATAGATAGAAGATACAGATTTAGATGATAGATAGGTACCTTACAAGGGACATTATTATAAAATAGCAAGTATAATAAGTTGCAGTTTGTGTTATCTTCTTTGCCCCAGTTCCTATAAAGGTAATGTAGAACACTTTATTTAGATTTCATGCACACGTGCATTTGATCAAGACATAACAAACTTACAAAGCTTCAGTCATTCTTAAAGAGCTGCAAAATTCAAACTACAATTCTTCCCATATTTTTTCCCAAAGATGGACATTACTTTAATTGTACTGGGTGGGTGGTAAGTCCTATCTCTGTTTCATAAGAAGGAGCAAAAAGAACACTCCTCCATTGCTGGTGGAAGTAAAAACTTGTACAACCACTTTGGAATTCAATTTGGTGGTTCCTCAGAAAATTGGGAATAGATCTACCTCAAGACCCAACTATACCACTCTTGGGCATATTCCCAAAAAATACTCCATCATGCCACAAGGACATTTGCTCAACCACATTCACAGCAGCTTTGTTTGTGATAGCCAGAAACTGAAAACAACCTAGATGTCCCTCAGCTTAAGAATGGATAAAGAAACTGTGATACATTTACACAATGGACTATTACCAAGACATTAAAAACAAAGACATCATGCAGTTTGCAAGCAAATGGGTGGAACCAGAAAAGGTTATCCTAAGTGAGGCAACGCAGGCTCAGAAAGGCAAACATGGAATGTACTCACTTGTAAGTGGGCATTAACCATAAAACACAGGATAAACAAACATGCTACAATCCACAGACCCAAAGAAGTTAAGTAAAAAGGAGTGCCCAAGGATGGGGGAGGGGGGGACACTTGAATTCTCACTGAGAATAGAAATAGAATAAACATAGGAAGAGGTGAATGGCGAGAAGAAACTGGTGGAGGAGGGGTGGGAATGGGAAGAAGAGGGATCAGGTGGGGGAGGACAGAGGGAGAGAGTGCAGTCAATGGGAGGGCATCTCGGGGATGAGCTAGAACCCTAGCAATGGAAACCATGAGTGGAACCCTACCTAAGACTCTCAGCAATGGGGGTATGAAGCCTGAAACAGCCATGTCCTGTAAGATTTCCAATGGAGAAATGTGGACACCAACCTAACCACAAAACATTTGAGCCTACAGGATGTGCAGGAGTAAAAGATAGAGCAGAAATTAAGAAAATAACCAACCAGTGACTGGCTCAATTTGAGACCCAGCCCATGAAAGGGAGTCTACCCCTTACACTATTGATGATATTCTGCTATACTTGCAGACAGGAGCCTAACATAAATGTCATCAGAGAAGCTTCACCCAGCAATTGGTGAAAACAGATGCAGAGACCCACAGCCAAACATTGGGTGGAGCTTGGGGAAACTTGTGGAAGAGGATGAGGAAGGATTGAAGGAGCCAGAGGAGTCAAAGACACCATAAGGAAAACTAAAGAATCAACTAACCCGGGCCCATATGGACTCACAGAGACTGAACCACCAACCAGATGGCATGCACAGATGGACCTAGGAAGGGGAAACTGCAATCCGGATATATGGTAAATAAATAATAATAATTAAAAAAGAAAAAGTTGAAACTTTAAAAAATAAGAAAGTAAGGTACTATGAGAAAAAGTTTACAACAAAAGACTATAACATAGATTTTGACACATTTGTTTATATTTGGGCATTTACAATGAGGTTGAAAATAATCTCCCATTTCAAACACTGCAGTTAAAAACAAAATCTATAGAACAACAGATTAACATTCGAGAGCAGACATGACCACAGGGTCCGTGGAGGCTGGTTCTACTAATAAGCAGATGAAGGGAGGAAATTCTGATGCGGTTTTAGAAAGAAGAGTAGGGATCCTGAAAAACATGAATATTTTTGGTGATCCATTTCCATGTATTAATTCAATCAACATTTAATAACTGTGATAGACCCATATTAAGTAAAAGATGAGCTCATGGTCTAATGAACTTTTCATGCTGGAATGTATAAGTAAAAGAAAATATAGAATATGCAAATAAGCTAATAAATAACATTCTGAAATTTTGTTAATAGTTAAAGATAATAGGATAGCCAGGCAGGAAGTGACTAGGTGCCATTTTTTATTATGATGATCATTAATGTCAAAAATTAAACATGAGAAAAATTTAACTATGAGACATAACATTTATTTTAACTGATAAGAATATCCTGAACTGGATAACTTCAGAACAATCAAGGTGTAAGGGAGAAGGATAGAGGAGGATAGTGGGAAATGAGAGAACACAGTTTGCTTTTAGCGGCTGTGATGAAACACTCTACTCAGGATCAGGTTAGGAGAAAAAAGTGCTTATTTCATCCTGTAGGTCACAGTGCATCCTTAAAGGAAGTCATGGCGGGAACTTAAGCAGAAACTGGAGTAGTCCTACATCGGTCTCAGAAGCTCATGCTTATCTAGTTTTCTTTATGATTTAATGTTTATGTGTTTTTAATTGAAGTAGAATCACATCAAGTTTACCCTCCACTTCCTCCCTCCTACCCTCTCTCAAACTTCTCCATCACCCTCAAGTTGATAGCTATTTTCCCTTGCATTATTATTGGTAAATGTGCACACACACATAGATACATATATATGTACATATATATGTATACATATGTATATATATACATATATATATAACGTTCTGAGACTATTTTTGTTGCTTATATGTATGTGATTTCAGTGTATAATGTCCAGAATATACAAAGGACTAAAAAAAAACAGAGTCAAGAAGACAAATTACCCAGTTATATAATGGGTTAAAGATAGAAACAGAAAGTGTCCACTAGAAGAAACAAAAATGGCTAAGAACCTCAGAAAGTGTTCATCTTCTTTTGCTTTAGAGAGAGATACATTAAAACAACTTTGAGATTTCATCTCACCCAAGTCAGAATGGATAAGAGCAACAAATTAACTGACAAAAAAATGCTGGTGAGGTTTTTGTTATGAGAATTCAAGTTGGTACAGCCACTCAGCAAATCAGGATAAAGAATCTTCAAGAAAACTAAAACTAAATCTGTATGGCCCAGTTATACTACTCCAGAGCATGTACACAGAGGCCATGACATGCCACTTAAAAGTTACCCAGTATGAGCTATCTCGTAATATTTTTTACTTCCAAAAGATCTCTGGCTTTATTGTTTTAAATTGCCTCACTGTATCAATATTAGCAAACACCAGTCTAGTCTAATAAGAAATCGTTTTTACTACTTCCCACTTCTTTCATAAGATTCCATGTACTCTGCCCAACACTTGGCCATAAGTCTCAGCATCTGCTTTGATAGTCTGCAGGGCAGAGCCTTTCAGAGGCCCTCTGTGGCAGGTTCCTAGATTGTTTCCTGTTTTCTTCTTCTTCTGATGTCCATCCTCTTTGCCTTTCAGGATGGGGACTGAGCATTCTAGTCAGGGTCCTCCCTCTTGATTAGTTTCTTTAGATGTACAGATTTTAGTAGGTTTATCCTATGTTATATATATGTCTATATGAGTGAGTATATACCGTGTGTGTCTTTCTGCTTCTGGGACAGCACACTCAGGATGATCCTTTCCAGGTTCCACCATTTACCTGCAAATTTCATGATTTCCTTATTTTTCATTGCAGAGTAATACTCCATTGTGTAGATGTACCACAATTTCTGTATCCAGTCCTCCACTGAGGGGCATCTGGGCTGTTTCCAGCTTCTGGCTATTACAAATGAAGCTGCTACAAACATGGTTGAGCAAATGTCCTTATTGTGTACTTGAGCCTCTTTTGGGTATATGCCTAGGAGTGGTATAGCTGGATCTTGAGAAAGCTCTATTCCTAGTTGTCTGAGAATGAGCCAGATTGCTTTCCAGAGTGGTTGTATGAGTTTACATTCCCACCAGCAGTGGAGGAGGGTTCCCCTTTCTCCACAACCTCTCCAGCATGTGTTGTCACTTGGGTTTTTCATCTTGGCCATTCTGATGGGTGTAAGGTGAAATCTCAGGGTCATTTTGATTTGCATTTCCCTAATGGCTAATGACGTTGAGCATTTCTTTAAGTGTTTCTCTGCCATTTGATAGTCCTCTACAGAGAGTTCTCTGTTTAGCTCTGTTCCCCATTTTTTAAGTGGATTACTTGGTTTGCTGCTTTTTAGCTTCTTTAGTTCTTTCTATATACTGGATATTAGCCCTCTGATAAAGGGTTGGTGAAGATTCTTTCCCAATCTGTAGGCAGTCGTTTTGTTTTGATGACGGTGTCCTTTGCTTTACAGAAGCTTTTCAGTTTCATGAGGTGGGCAGAGTGCATGGAATCTTATGTAAGAGGTGGGAAATAGTAAGAGCTGGAGAGGACAGGAATCCCACAAGGAGAGCAACAGATCCAGAAAATTTGAACACAGGGGTCTTCCCAGAGACTCATACTCCAACCAAGTACCAGGCATGGAGATAACCTAGAACCCCTGCACAGATGTAGCCCAGGGCAGTTAAGTGTCCAAGTGGGTTCCATAGTAATGGGAACAGGGACTGCCTCTGACATGAACTGATTGACCTGCTCTTTGACCACCTCTCCCTGAGGGGGAGCAGTCTTACTAGGCCGCAGAAGATGACAATGCAGCCACTCCTGATGTGATCTAATAGACTAAGATCAGAAGGAAGGCGAGGAGGACCTCCCCTATCAGTGTACTTGGGGAGGGGCATGTGCGAAGAAGAGGGAGGGAGGGTAGGACTGGGAGAGGAGGAGGGAGGGGTTTATGGGGGGATACAAAGTGAATAAAGTGTAATTAATAAAAGCAAAACAAAAAAAAGAAATAGTTTTTAACTGGATTTCTGTAATACCCTCTGGAAGGCCTTCCTTGAAGCTACTTTATCTATATCTAATTACTTTCTTAAATTACAATGAGGAAATCAAAGTCAATATACAACAAAGATGCCTCCATCCCCTGTTTTTGTTTTTGTTTTTTTGAAACATTATTTCTCAAAACCCTGAGCATCAATTCACCCTACTTGTTCACAAATGGTAGAATGAATAAAGGAAAGTTGGTGTGTAAGTACACAATGGAGTATTATTCAAACATGCCATTGCAGGAAAATAGATGGAACCAGAGATCATTATGTCATGCAAAATAATCAAGGCTCAAACGATTAGTCTATTCTTTCTCTCATATGTATAATCTCAATTTTTAAAAAATGGGGATGATAGTATAGGGGTGTATTGGCTAGTTGTAGAGGAATTTTACTCTGGCAAGGGATCTCATCACACACCTTTAATCTATCTGTCTGAAATATAGACAGGACACACCTTTAATCCTTCTGACTGAAATGCAGACATGCCTTTACTACATACCTTTAATCCCTAACAATCGCATCTAACTGAGGGGCAGAAAAAATGACAAATCAGAGAGAGGTTTGACAGAATGAGTCAGAGATAGGGTACACCCAACTCTCACAAGAACGAACAGGAGAAAGAGGCTAATTAAGAGCAGCGCAGAGAGAATACAGTAGAATTTGTGCAGTCAGTAGAGTCCAGTTCTTGTAGTCCGGTTGAGTCTGGTGCAGTTCAGTTCATGGAATTCAGAGACAGTTTTTCTAAGCAGAGAAATTCAGTGAGAAGGTGAGGGAAGCTAGTTGAATGAAAACAGTTGGCTAGGAGAAGAGTTTTGAGCCAGAACAGCTGAGTTGAACCAGCCAGCCAGAGTTCAGAAAAAAAAAAAAAAAAAAACTAGAAAGGGTGAGTTAATTCAGCAGTAAGTCTCAGAGGCTTAAAATATTCTAAGCCTAGGTTAACAGAGAAAAACTGAGAGCTGAACTCTTCAAGGTCCAGGCTTACAGAGATTAGATTGCACAGAGGCTAGAAGCTCTCAGGCCTAGGCCAAGAGATAGAGACACTCTGGGCTCAACCCAAGGCATGTATTCCTAAAGCTTGGATATGGCTCTCATCTCATCCCTCATCAGAGGAAATAAAAACAACATTTACACTATTCTCTGTCCACTTGGCACAGGTTAGAGTTATATGAAAGGAAGGAATCTCTATTTAGATGATGCCTCCATAAAATCAAGCTGTAAGACATTTTCTTAATTGGTGATTGATGTTGGGGTGGGAGGAGACAGCCCATGGTGGGTGATACCATCACTGGACTAGTGATCCAGGGTTCTATAAGAAAGCAGGCTGAGCAAAGCATGGGAGCAATCCAGTAAGCAGCATACCTCCATGGCCTCTGTCTGCATCAAGTCCTGCCTCCAGGTTCCTCTCTGTCTGCATGTCTGTCCTCACTTCCTTCAATGATGAACAGTGTTGAAGAAGTCTAAGTGAAAAAAAATAAAGCATTTCCTCTCCAAGTTTATTTGGTCACGGCGTTTTATCACAGCAATAGTAACCTTAACTAAGACAAGTTGGTGCCAGGAATAGAGTATTGCTGAAACAGACCATACCATGTTTGGGGGAGGATTGTGGAAGGACTTTGAAACTTTGGGCTAGAAAAGCCACTGAGTGTTGAGATCGGTGAGATGTTCTCTTAGAACTTGGAAGATAAGAATTTTGAGAGTAGTGAAGAAGATGAAGGCCTAACTTGCGGAGTTTCAAATGGAAGTTTAAATACTGTATCAGGGCCACTTGCTATTTTGAGTTAAATTATGATCAGCTGACACTTCAGAGTTAGCTGTGATTAACAAGAGACCAGCAGCACCACTGAAGTGAAATCTTGTGTTACTGGGACATTGGTTAGCTGGAGCTAAGAAAGCAGGAGTGATTAAGAAGACAGCAGTTTTCAGGGGTGCTGTTAATGTGATAGTATGAGATCTCATTAACTTCTTTATGAAGGAACTTAGTAATATGAACTTTCCACCTAGCCCTGCTTTCGTTGTAATCCATGAGTCTGAGTATATTGTGCATTCATTTTCATTGAGGTCTAGGAAGTCTTTAATTTCTTTATTTCTTCCTTGACCCAGTGGTCATTGAGTAGAGAGGGTTGTTCTGTTTCCATGACTTTGTAAGCTTACTGTTGTTTCTGTTGTTGTTGAAGTTGAGCTTTGATACATGGTGGTCTGATAAGATACAGGGGGTTATTTCAATTTTCTCGTAGCTGTTGATGCTTGCTTTGTGTCCCAGTAAATGGTAATTTAGAAGGTTCTGTGAAGGGCTGAAAAGATATATTCTTTTGTGTTTAGTGAAATGTTCTGTAGATATGTTAGGTCCATTTTTCTCTGTTTAGTTTCTGTCTAGATAACCTGTCCATTGGTGATAGTGGGGTGTTGAAGTCTCCCACTGTTAATGTGTGAGGTTCAGTATATGATTTAAGCTATAGTAATGTTTCTTTTACAAATGTCCATGCCCTTGCATTTTGGGGCACATTTAATCAGA
Source organism: Meriones unguiculatus (assembly GCF_030254825.1). Taxonomy (NCBI): domain Eukaryota; kingdom Metazoa; phylum Chordata; class Mammalia; order Rodentia; family Muridae; genus Meriones; species Meriones unguiculatus. The sequence continues at coordinate 71,679,471 of NC_083358.1, read as the reverse complement.
ACTGAAATGTCATCTTGATGTATTTTTTCCTTAGATTAGTATGAAGTGTTCTCCATCTTTCTTGATTAATTTTGGTGAAAAGTCTATTTTACTAAATATTAAATGGCTACTCCAGCGTGCTTCTTAGGTCCGTTGCTTGGTAATTTCTCTCTTGAAAGCTGAGTTGTGGTTCTTGTATACAGCAGAATGATGGATCCTGTTTTCACATCCATTCTGATAGTCTATGTCTTTGTATTGGGGAATTGAGTCCATTGATGTTGAAGATATTAAAGACCAATGATTGCTAATTCCTGCTATTTTGATGTTGGTGGTGGTAGTGTGTGTGTGTATGTGTGTGTGTGTGTATGTAAAAGACACCACAAGAAAACCTACAGAATTAACTAACACAGCTCATAGGGGCTCATAGAAAATGAACTGCCAACCAGAAAGCATGTTTGGGATGGACCTAGGCCCTCTACACATATGGAACAGTTGTGCACCTGGATCTTCATGTGGGATTCCTAAGGCGGAGCAGGGGCTGTCGCTGACTACATTGCCTGTCTTGGGATTCCTTTCCCTGACTATAACTTGATATGCAAAGGCTGGTTGATATCTATGGAAAGTCTCCCCTTTTCTGAGGGGAAGATGGATGCATGGGGAGGGGGACAAAATGAGAGGGAGGATATGAGACGTGAGGAGGGAGGGGAAGATTCAATTAGAATGTAATGTAAATTAATACTATAATAAAGAAAAAGTAAAACTTTATATGATAATAAAGAAGAAGAGACCAGCATCACTTAGGTGAAATCTTCTCCTCAAGGTTAATACACAGAAGCTGTTCCAGAATTTTACCTGTGGTGTTCCAGAAATCTACCTTGGGCTGTTCCAGAAGTGTACCTTGCACTGGTAACCAAGTTTGGTAGTGTAAGAGTCATCCAGTTGGTACTGGTTTTAAAGCAGTAAAGGAATCATGAAGAGCAGCTGAGGCTCGGCACTTTATGGTAGGGCTGGAGTTCCTGAAGAGAGCCCCGGAGAGGCTAAAGGTAAAAGGGCAGTCCAGGTGCAGTGAGGGACCCCAACAGCTTTGGAGATTCCAGTGCTATAGGAAGACCACCCGGGACAACGGAAGCAGCGGGGTGGAGCCTGCTGCAGCTTAGAAGCCAAGCTGGTTGTGCTGCAGAGGGCAGAGCTGGAGAAGTGACCCAAGCCCTTTGGAGGATCCCAACATACCGTGAGTGCGTCCAAGATAATTGAACGTTGAGTTATTTATACTGTTAGGACTTGAATTTGCTTTGATCTGATTGTAAGTGTGCCCTGGTTCTTCCCTCTTCAAATAAAGCATTTAATTTAATTTTGATTCTGCCGGAGTCCACAGTTGAAAAACTGAATTTTAAAAGACTTCGGATTTTAAGTCTGTAGGCTGTTGTTTTGTCCTGATGACAGCGTCCTTTGCTTTATAGAAGCTTTTCAGTTTCATGAGGTCCATTTGTTGATTGTTGCTCTTAGAGCCTGTGCTGTTGGTGTTCTGTTCAGGAAGTTGTCTCCTGTGCCAATGAGTTCAAGGCTCTTCCCCACTTCTTCCTCTAACAGATTTCGTGTGTCTGGTTTTATCTTGAAATCTTTGATCCACTTGGACTTTAGTTTTGTGCAGGGTAATAAGTATGGATCTATTTACATTTTTCTTTCTTTTTTCTTTTTTGAAGCATGATTGTAGTTTCTATAATATGAATAAAGATAAAACATAGAAAACTCACATTCAGTATAATAGTTATAACTTGCAAAGTCAGGGGACTGAGGAAGGGAGATTGTGAGTTCCAGGTAAGTCTGATGATCGATGTCCATTTTGAGTTGAACCTGGACTACACAGTGATACTATATCTTTCTGTCAATCAACCATCCATCTTCAAAAATATGTATATGTGTATAAATTAGGAAAAATACATTATTGAGTAGTAAAGAACTGAAATTATATTCTGGAATTAGGCTGCCAGAATTTAAAGTTTGTGTCCATGACTTATTTGGATCTTAAAATTATTTTTTTATTTTTTATTTTATTTTTTTAATTTAATTTTTCTTTTTAGTTACATTTTGTTAACTCTGTGTCCCAGCTGTATCCCGCTCCCTCATTCCCTCCCCAACCCCACACTCCCTCCCTGCTCTCTTCCCTGCCCATTTCCAAGTCCACTGATAGGGGAGGACCTCCTCCCCTTTCATTTGACCCTGTTTTATCAGGTATCTTCAGGACAGGCTGCAAAGTCCTCCTCTGTGGCATAACAGGACTGCTCCTCCCTTGGGGGGGGGTGTCAAAGAGCCTGCCCTTGAGATCCTGTTAGAAATAGTCCTTGTTCCCCTTACTTTGGGAAACTACTTGGTTACTGAGCTACCACGGGCCACATACGAGCAGAAGTTCTAGGTTATATCCATAGATGGTCCTTGGTGGAGTGTCAGTCTCAGAAAAGACCCTGTGCCCAGATATATTTGGACCTTGTAGAGCTCCTATCCTTTCCATATCATACTAACTCCCCTTCTTTCATATGATTCCCTGCACTCTGCCGAGGGTTTGGTTATGAGTCGTAGTGTCTGCTTTGAAACACTGCTAGTTAGAGTCTTTCAGATGCCTTTTGTGGTAGACTCCTGTCATACATTCAATGCACATCCCATTTGTCTTTCTAAATGAGGATTGATCATCTTCACCCTTGTCCACTTTCTTGATTATCTTCTTTAGGTGTGTAGATTTCATTATGGTTATCATATCTTGTAGGTCTATATAAGCGAGTATATACCATGTTTATCTTTCTCCTTCTGGGATACTTATCTCAAAATGATCTTTTCTAGATTCCACCATTTCACTGCAAATTTCATGATTTCCTCCTTTTTGGTTGCTGAGTAGTATTCCATTGTGTAAAAATACCACAATTTCTGTATCCATTCCTCTGTTGATGGACATCTAGGTTGTTTCCAAGTTCTGGCAATTACAAATAAAGCTGCTACAAACGTGGTTGAACAAATGTCCTTGTTGTGTACTTGAGCAAATTTTGGGTATATACCTAGGAGTGGTATAACTGGGTCTTGAGGTAGCACTACTCCTAATTGTCTGAGAAAGCGCCAGATTGACTTCCAAAGTGGTTGTACCAGTTTACATTCCCACCAGCAGTGGAGGAGGGTTCCCCTTTCTCCACAACCTCTCCAGCATGTGTTGTCACTTGAGTTTTTCATCCTCACCATTCTGATGGGTGTAAGGTGAAATCTCAGGGTCGTTTTGATTTGCATTTCCCTAATGGCTAATGAGGTTGAGCATTTCTTTAAGTGTTTCTCTGCCATTCGATGTTCCTCTGTCAAGAATTCTCTGTTTAGCTCCGTTCCCCATTTTTTAATTGGATTACTTGGTTTGTTGCTTTTCTGCTTCTTTAGTTCTATATATATACTGGATATTAGCCCTCTGTCAGATAAAGGGTTGGTGAAGATTCTTTCCCAATCTGTAGGCTGTCATTTTGTTTTGATGAGGGTGTCTTTTGCTTTACAGAAGCTTTTCAGTTTCATGAGGTCCCATTTATTGATTGTTGCTCTTAGAGCCTGTGCTGTTGGTGTTCTGTTCAGGAAGTTGTCTCCTGTGCCAATGAGTTCTAGGCTGTTCCCCACTTTTTTTCCACCTGATTTAGAGTATCTGGTTTTATGTTGAGGTCCTTGATCTACTTGGACTTTAGTTTTGTGCAGGGTGATAAATATTGATCTATTTTCATTTTTCTGCATGTAGACATCCAGTTGGTCCAGCACCATTTGTTGAAGATGCTGTCTTTTTTCCATTGAATGGATTTGGCTTCTTTGTCAAAAATTGAGTATTCATAGGTGTGTGGGTTTATTTTTGGGTCTTCTATGCGGTTCCATTGATCCTCCTTTCTGTTTCTATGCCAATACCATGCAGTTTTTATTACAGTTGCCCTGTAGTACAGCTTGAGATCAGGGATGGAGATACCTCCAGATGATCTGTTGTTGTACAGGACCATTTTGGAGATTCTGGGTTTTTTGTTTCTCCATTTGAAGCTGTGAATCTTTTTTCAAGGTCTGTAAGAATTGAGTTGGTATTTTGATGGGAATTGCATTGAATCTGTAGATTGCTTTTGGCAGGATGGCCATTTTCACAATGTTAATCCTACCAAACTATGAGCACGGGAGATCTTTCCATCTTCTGAGGTCTTCTTCGATTTCTTTCTTCAGAGACTTGAAGTTTTTCTCAAACAGGTCTTTCACTTGCTTGGTTAGATCACACCAAGGTACTTTATGTTATTAGTGGCTATTGTGAAGGGTGTTGTTTCCCTTATTTCTTTCTCAGCCTTTTTGTCTTTGGTATACAGGAGGGCTTCTGATTTTTTTTGAGTTGATTTTGTATCCTGCCACTTTGCTGAAGTTGTTTATCAGTTGAAGGAGTTCTCTGGTTGAATTTTTGGGGTCGCTCATGTATACTCACATATCATCTGCAAATAGTGACACTTTGACCTCTTCCTATCCAACTTGTATCCCCTTGATCTCCTTTAGTTGTCTTATTGCTCTGGCTAGGACTTCAAGTACTATGTTGAAGAGGTATGGAGAGAGTGGGCAGCCTTGTCTTGTCCCTGATTTCAGTGGGATTGTTTTAAGTTTCTCTCCATTGAGTTTCATGTTGGCTATAGGCTTGCTGCATATTGCCTTTACTATCTTTAGGTATGTGCCTTGTATCCCTGATCTCTCCAAGACTTTAAACATGAATGGGTGTTGACCTTTGTCAAATGCTTTTTTGGCATCTGGAGATGATCATGTGGTTTTTCTCCTTCAGTTTGTTTATGTGGTGGATTACATTGATGGATTTCTGTATGTTGAACCACCCTTGCATGCCTGGAATGAAGCCTATTGGTCATGGTGGATGATATCTTTGATGTGTTCTTGGATTCGGTTTGCAAGTATTTTATTATTGAGTATTTTTGCATCAATGTTCATAAGAGAGATAGGCCTGAAGTTCTCTTTTTTGGTTGGATCTTTGTGTGGTTTAGGTATCAAGGTGACTGTGGCTTCATAGAATGAGTTTCGTAGTGTTCCTTCTGTTTCTATTTTGTGGAATAGTTTGAGGAGAATTGGTATTAGCACTTCTTTGAAGGTCTTGTAGAATTCTGTGCTGAAGCCATCTGGCCCACGGCTTTTTTTGGAGGGGAGAATGTTAATGACTGCTTCAATTTCCTTGGGAGATATAGGGCTATTCAGTCTTTCTACCTAATCTTGACTTAATTTTGGTAGATGGAATCTGTCAAGAAAATTATCCATTTCATTTAGATTTTCAAATTTTGTGGCATATAGGCTTTTGTAGTATGACCTAATAATTGTTTGGATTTCCTCAGTGTCTGTAGTTATGTCCCCATTTTCATTTCTGATTTTGCTGATTTGGATAGTTTCTCTCTGCTTTTTAGTTAGTTTGGCTAAGGGTTTGTCTATCTTGTTGATTTTCTCAAAGAACCAGCTTTTTGTTTCATTGATTCTTTGAATAGTTTTATTTGTTTCTAATTGATTGATTTCAGCCCTGAGTTTGATTATTTTCAGCTGTCTGCTCCTCTTGGGTGTATCTGCTTCTTTTTTTTCTAGGGTTTACAGTTGGGCCATTAAGTTGTTTGTATGTGATGTTACAAATTTCTTCTTGCAGGCACTTAGTGCTATAAATTTTCCTCTGAGCACTGCTTTCAATGTGTCCCATAAATTTGGGTATGTTGTGCCTTCATTTTCATTGAATTCTAGGAAGTCTTTAATTTCTTTCATTATTTCTTCCTTAACCCAGCTGTCATTGAGTAGTAAGTTGTTCAGTTTCCATGTGCATGTTGGCTTTTTGTTGTTTCTGTTGCTGTTGATGTCCAGCTTTCGTCCATGGTGGTCAGATAGTATGCAAGGGATTATTTCAATCCTTTTGTATCTGTTGAGGCTTGCTTTGTGACCCACTATATGGTCTATTTTGGAGAAGGTTCCATGCGGTGCTGAAAAGAAGGTGTAGTCTTTTGAGTTTGGGTGAAAAGATCTATAGACGTCTATTAGGTCCATTTGATTTAGGGATTCTGTGAGTGCTTTTATTTCCCTATTTGGTGTCTGTCTAGTTGATCTGTCCCTTGATGAGAGTGGGGTGTTGAAGTCTACCACTATTAAGGGCTTAGGATCATTGTATGATTTAAGCTTTAATAATGTTTCATTTACGAATGTAGGTGCTCTTGTATTTAGGGCATAGATATTCAAGATTGTGATGTCCTCTTGGTGGATTTTTCCTTTGATAAGAATATAGTGGCCCTCCTTATCTTTTTTGATTAACTTTGGATGGAAGTCTATTTTATTAGATATTAGGATGGCTACTCCAGCTTGTTTTCTGGAACCATTTGCTTGAAAAACATTTTTCCAGCCCTTTACTCTGAGGTAGTGTTTATCTTTGTTGCATAGGTGTGTTTCTTGGATGCAACAGAATGTTGGATCCTGTTTCCACAACCCTTCTGTTAGCCTGTGTCTTTTTATTGGGGAGTTGAGTCCATTGATATTGATAGATAATAGTGACCAATGCATGTTAGTTCGTTTTGTAATGGTGTCAGTGATCTTACCCTGTTTCATTACTTGTTTTCTTTTCATTTTTGTTGGGATATTATCTGTATGCCCTATTTTCTTGGGTGAAGTTGTTTTCATTGGATTGGAGTTTTCCTTCTAGTATCTTCTGTAGGGATGGTTTGCTGTGTAGATATTGTGTAAATTTAGTTTTGTCATGGAATATTTTGTTTTCTCCATCTATGTTGATTGAAAGCTTTGCAGGGTATAGTAGTCTGGGTGATCTCTTAGAGTCTTCATGATACTTGCCCAGGCCCTTCTGGCTTTCATAGTTTCTGATGAGAAGTCCGGTGTGATTCTGATAGGTCTACCTTCATTTTCCCTTGCTGCTTTTAATATCTTTTCTTTGTTCTGTAGATTTAGTATTTTGACTATGATGTGACGTGATGTGTTTCTTTTCTGGTCTAGTCTATTTGGTGTTCTGTAGGCCTCTTGTATATTTATGGACATCTCTTTCTTTAAGTTGGGAAAATTGTCTTCTATGATTTTCTTGAAAATATTTTCTGGACCTTGGAGCCTAGAGTCTTTTTTTTTTTCATCAATTCCTATTACTCTTAGATTTTGTCTTTTCATAGCGTCCTTGATTTCTTGGATATTTTGTGATTGGAACTTTTCTGATTTTACTTTTTCTTTGAGAGAAGTATCTATTTCTGCAATTGTGTCTTCAGCTCCAGAGATTCTCTCTTCCATCTCTTGTATTCTGTTGGTGATGCTTACTTTTGTGGTTCCTGATCTTTTCTCCAAGTTCTCCAGCTCAAGGGTTTTCTCATTTTGTGTTTTCTTTATTGATTCTAATTCTGTCTTCATGCCTTGCACCATTTCTTTCATGTGTTTGAATTTGGATTCCTGTCTCTCTACAATGGTCTCTTTCTTTGTTCATTTCCTTTTTATATGCCACTAATTTTATCTCTACTTGTGCCTCTATTTGTTTGGCTATGTTTGCCTGTGTTTCTTTAAGGATTTTGTCTATTTCTTCTTTCTTTACCTCCAATTGACTGGCCAACTCTTTGAAATATTTGTTCATTTCCTCCTTATGAGCCTCAAATGGGTAAGCATGGCTTTAAAGTCACTTTCCTGTGCTTCTGATGAATTGGAGTATCCATCAATTTTGGGGTTTGCTGGTGAAGTCATGATGTCCTGATTTATGTTAGAAGTGTTCTTTCACCTACCCCTGGCCATTGGCTTATCTGAAACCTTCCCTGTTTGTTTTGGATTCTGCAGATCAGACTGGTACTGTCTCTCTCTGGTGTCTGGAGAGTTCTTCAGGAAGCTGAGAGAGGTCCCTGTACCTGTGAGAGAAAAGTACATAGGTGCAAATGGGACAAAAGCAGGCATGCGCGGGCTTGTGTGTGTGTGTGTGTGTGTGTGTGTGTGTGTGTAAGTGTGCGTGGACGTGTGTCTCGAGGGACAGAGTGATGGCTAATGTTGAACCCTTGAGTGTGTGGGAGGGGCTCTGCACTGTATATGTCGCAGGCGCTTGTGATGATCGCAGCACAATTTCTGGCATTAACTGCCTTAACTCCTCAATTAGACCCACAGAGCAGGAACTTCAATGTCCCAAGTGCCCCTCTGTTTCCCAAAGTGGGTATATGGGTGGGAGGGGGTTCGATGCCTGGCTTCTGTTTTAGAAGACCCTATGATTTGGGGATCTGCAGATTCTCAAGGGTGCACTCACTTACAGGCAGGTCACTTGGCAGAGATCGGGATATCCGGGCTCTCTGCTCTCTGGTTTGGCCCTGCTTCTTTGATGTGCTCCGCCACCTCCATGCTGCTGTCACTGCCAGGTTATGAGGTCTTGCTGCAGCTGGAGATTTCAAGGTGGTCACGTCAGTAGGGTTGGGGGTAACCAGGCTCTCTGTTCTCTGGTTTGGCCCTGGTTAGTCTTAAACTGGAGGGCTGATGTGCCCCGCCAGCTCAGTGCTGCTCTGCCGCCAGGTTAGAAAGTCCCGCTGAACTGGAGACTGGATTGATAGTCCGGATGCTTTCTGGGAAGTCCTGGGGTCTCTTCATTGTGTTCTCCAGGCTTGGGAGGCCCAGCACCGGGTGTGCCTAGCTTGAATTGCGTTTCTGCCTGGTTTTGGTGAGTATATAGAGTATTCTCTGTCACTGTGGGATTGGGCGGGCCATACCATGACCGTGATCGTGATCACGATCTTGCGGAGCAAGTATGGCATCTAGCAGACTCCGGCCCTGGGAGGATGGTGCAGCCGCCGCATGAATCTAAGACTCCGAGTCATGTACTGCTGGCATTCGCCCATTCACCGCCAAAGGTCTTGGAGCTCCGCCTCAGTGGCTACAGACCCCAGGCAGTTAGGTCTGCGCTGAGAAAGATAAGTCCACTGTGCCGAGGAGGAGGGACATCAAAGGATCATTTCTCACCTTCCCCAAAAAAGTCCCCGGGTGACCTGAGACCAAAGTTTTCACCTCCTGCGATGTTCCCTGTTGTTTAGAAAGCCTCACCGTTATTTTCCTGGGTTAGAGGTTCTTCCACTCACCAACTCAGAGGTTTAGCTATTCCACAGCTCAGAAACTGTGTGTGCTAGTCGCCATCTTGGCTCTGCCCCCTATTTGCATTTTTCTACATGTAGACATCCAGTTAGACCAGCACCATTTGTTGAAGATGCTATCTTTTTTATATTGCATGGTTTTGGCTTCCTTATAAAAAATCAAGTAGCTGTAAGTTGTGTGGGATTATTTCTGGCTCTTCAATTTGATTCCATTGATCCACCAGTCAGTTTTTATGCCAGTACCATGCCATTTTTATTACTGTTGTTCTGTAGTACAGCTTGAGATCAGGGATGGAGATACCTCCAGAAGATCTTTTATTGTACAGAGTTGTTTTAACAATTCTGGGATTTTTGTTTTTCCATATGAAATTAAGAATTTTTTCTTTCAAGTTCTGTAAAGAATTGTGTTGGTATTTTGATGGGAATTGCATTGGATCTGTAGATTGCTTTTGGTAGGATGACCATTTTCACTGTTAGTCCTACCAATCCATGAGCATGGAAGACCTTTCCTTCTTCTGAAATGGGCTGTGCTCAAGGGACAAAATTTTAATGTGTTTGAATTTGTAGGATACTGTGGAGATTTTAAAGTTATTTGTGTTTTTAATGTGAGATCTTGGAGAAGAATAAGGAAGAAAGGGTTTGTGGATTAATAGTGATGTGTTTGTGTGTCAAATTGACAAGGAGTCATTTGTGCTGGCTACTCTTATGTCAACTTGACACAAACTAGAGTTATCTGAAAGAAGAGAATATCAATTTGAAAATACCTCCATAAGATTCTGCTGTAAGGCATTTTCTTAATTAGCAATTGGTGGGGGAGGGCCCAGTCCATTGTGGTGGTTCTGGGGTCTATAAGAAAGCGGGCTGACCAACCATGGGAATCAATCCAGCAAGCAGCCAACCTACATGGCCTCTGAAGCAGCTCCTACCTCCTCTAAACCCTGCTTGAGTTCCTGTCCTGATGTCCTCCAATGATGGACTATGATCTGGAAACTGAATAAACCCTTTCCTTTTGGTCATGGGATTATATCACAGCATAATCCTAACTAAGACAAGGAGAGAACATTTGGGAAGAAGATGGGACTAGAGACAGGGGAAAGAGGAGAAAAGAAGGAATCCTAGTAAATGTAATAAAAAACATGATATGTGCCTGGCGAGGTGGTGCACACATGTAATCTCAGTATTCTTGGAAGCAGAGACAGGTGGATCTCTGTGAGTTCAAGGCCAGCCTGGTATACAAAGTGAGTCCAGGATAGCCAAGACTACACAGAGAAACCCTATCTTGAAAAAATCAAAATACACACACACACACACACACACAACAAAACAAAACAAAAGATAATATGCATATAGGAAGAAATTACATGATAGTCACTATTTTTATAATGTGCTAATAGATAATTATATAAACTAAATATCTCAGATCATCCCTGCCCCATCTGTTCCTTTGCTTTACATTTTCTCACTGGCTATGATCCTAAAATTTTCTTCTTTACAACTATACCTTGTGGTATCTTGATTCTTCTCTTGCCTTTTTTTCCCCCTCATCATTATCTTCTTTTTTTTTTAACTTTTATTAGTTACACTTTATTCACTTTGTATCCCCTCATAAACCCCTCCCTCCTCTCCTCCTAATTCCACCTTCCCTCCTCCTTCTTCACAATGCCCCTCCCCAAGTCCACTGATAGGGGAGATCCTCCTCTCCTTTCTTCTGATCTTAGTCTATCAGATCTCATCAGGAGTGGCTGCATTGTCATCTTCTGTGGCCTAGTAAGGCTGCTCTCCCCTCAGGGGGAGGTGACGAAAGAGCAGGCCAATCAGTTCATGTCAGAGACAGTCCCTCTTCCCATTACTATGGAACCCACTTGGACACTAAACTGCCCTGGGCTACATATGTGCAGGGGTTCTAGGTTATCTCCATGCATGGTACTTAGTTGGAATATGAGTCTCTGGAAAGACCCCTGTGCTCAAATTTTCTGGTTCTGATGCTTTCCTTGTGGAGTTCCTGTCCTCTCCAGATCTTACTATTTCCTACTTCTTTCATAAGATTCCATGCACTCTGCCCAACACTTGGCCATAAGTCTCAGCATCTGCTTTGATAGTCTGCAGGGCAGAGCCTTTCTGAGGCCCTCTGTGGCAGGTTCCTAGATTGTTTTCTGTTTTCGTCTTCTTCTGATGTTTATCCTCTTTGCCTTTCAGGATGGGGATTGAGCATTTTAGTCAGAGTCCTCCCTCTTGATTAGTTACTTTAGATGTACAGATTTTAATAGGTTTATCCTATATTATATGTCTATATGAGTGAGTATGTACCTTGTCTGTCTTTCTTTTTCTGGGACAGTTCACTCAGGATAATCTTTTCCAGTTCCCACAATTTACCTGCAAAATTCATGATTTCCTTGTTTTTCATTGCTGAGTAATATTCCATTGTGTATATGTGCCATAATTTCTGTATCCATTCTTCAGTTGAGGGGCAACTGAGTTGTTCCCAGCTTCTGGGCTATTACAAATAAAGCTGCTACAAACATGGTTGAGCAAATGTGCTTATTGTGTATTTGAGCCTCCTTTGGATATATGCCTAGGAGTGGTATGGCTGGATCTTGAGGAAGCATTATTCCTAATTGTCTGAGAATGGGCCAGATTGCTTTCCAGAGTGATTTTACAAGTTTACATTCCCACCAGCAGTGGAGGAGGGTTCCCCTTTCTCCACAACCTCTCCAACATGTGAAAAGATAGTATCTTCAACAAATGGTGCTAGTCTACTGGATATCTACATGTAGAAAAATGCAAATAGATCCATACTTATCACCCTGCACAAAACTAAAGTCCAAGTGGATCAAAGACCTCAACATAAAACCACCCACATTAAATCGGTTAGAAGAAAAAGTGGAGAAGACCCTAGAACTCATTGGCACAGGAGACAACTTCCTGAACAGAACACCAACAGCACAGGTTCTAAGAACAACAATCAACAAATGGACCTCATGAATCTGAAAAGCTTCTGTAAAGCAAAAGACACTGTCATCAAAACAAAACAAATGCCTACAGATTGGGAAAGAATCTTCACCAACCCTTTATCTGACAGAGGGCTAATATCCAGTATATATAAAGAACTAAAGAAGCTGAAAAGCAACAAACCAAGTAATCCAGTTAAAAAATGGGGAACAGAGCTAAGCAGAGAATTTTCGATAGAGGAATATCAAATGGCAGAGAAACACTTAAAGAAACGCTCAACGTCATTAGCCATCAGGGAAATGCAAATCAAAACAACCCTGAGATTTCACCTTACACCCATCAGAATGGCCAAGATCAAAAACTCAAGTGACTTTCTCATTATTTTCAACATTGTGGTGCTTCCATGTCATTCAAGCATTCACATTCAGAACTGCATTCTATGAACCAGTAAAAAGAGCCACATTAACTTGGGGAGGGGCATGTGTGGAGAAGGGGGAGAAAGGGAAGGATTGGGAAGGGAGGAGGGAGGAAACTAGAGGGGGGATCCAAAGTAAATAAAGTGTAATTGAAAATAAAATTAAATTAAAATTAAAAAAAAGCCACATTAATAGTAAAAAGAAGAAGAAAAAAGCTGTATTCTACGTGGCCACATTGTAAATAGGGACAGAGAGCCACTGATCTCTGCAAGTTGTCTTTGGGTCCTAAAGTGAGACTAAAGTTTAAATAGAGGACCAAAGATATATGCATCTAAGTGGTTCTGATAAAGGTGTGGTCCCAACCATTATTGTCTTGGCTTCATTCTCAGGGTGGTCTGACAAGTTAGAATTGTGAAATCTCTTTCAGGAGACAATATCCATGACCCTCAACTACAGCACCTTTCTCTCTTCCCAGCACGAGATTTCTGATGAAACTCCCATTTCTTTGGCATCCATTGTTTCAATAGTCGGATTGACTGGAAGAAATGAGTCACCAAAATATCCTCCTTTCTTGACAAACTAATTACAGAATCAGCATTGAGACTGAGACACCTCTTTTTGATGGATATACTGCATCTTTTCAATGACAGGGAGATGCCCACAGTGAGTTAAGTATGATGTACAGAGGAATGAAAAAAATACGGCATATGGAACTCACAACCTCCCTCCAGACAAATGCTTTATAAGGAGTGAGAATACCTTGACAATTACTGCTTTCCACTGAATCTGTCCTTGGATAGATCATTTTATTACAATGTCTAATTGATGGATTTTAAGCCATCAATATTATTAAGAGTCACTCTATTTCTTTAGTTAGTGGTTTGGACCAATTCTAAAAAGAAAATGAAATTCCTTCCAAAGGTAGATATTTTTAGGGGAGGTCAAGACTGAGTTGAAACCCAGGGAAGTTCTCTTTGAAATCCAGGGGGTGACAATAAACCTCTGATTACTTCTATTAAAATATATTATTTTCTTGGAGTAACATGAGAAGAGAAACTGTCAGAATATTACTATGGGTAAGAAAAGAGACTATCATACCCTTTCTGCTCTGTCTTTAATGAAGCCTAACCCTGAGCAACTTTGGATAGGTCACTAGGGCTACTAGTTCAAACCTTACACAGTCTACAGTCCAAGGCATTGTTATATGAAAACCTGTACTTGCAGACGTTAGCTTCAGGGGTCATCAGACTAAAAATACTGTGACTGGGAAATTACGTGTCAGCATCCATCTCTGGCAGGTATTTCAGGCAATGTTGCTAAGCACAATGAAAATCTTGAGACAGAATTCAAAACAAAACACAAAATGCCACAGCAATGATGTCTCGTGTCTTTCTTTTCTATTCTTGCTTCCTTCTTTCCTTTTTTCTTTTTTCACTCAGTTTCTTGACTGATTTCTAAATGATTGCATTTTGTGTACTAAAGAGACGTTTCTCTATTATCATACTGTCCTTGATCTTAAATTAACCAACTTGGAGGAAAAGAAAAAGGAAAACATTTTGTCTTTTCTCAAACATAGAATACTCTGATTCTGTTATCTGAATAGTAATTTTCTCTGTTGTAGGTCAATATTGTTTATAGTTATCTGGGGAATTGATGTGTGGGAAATTCTTTTAATTAAATTTTTATTTTTTAATATTAGTTTATTCATTTTGTATCCCATCTATAGCCTCTTCTCTCAGTCCCTCCCAAAACCTCCATCGCTCATCTCCTCCCATGACCCTCTCCAAGTCCACTGATAGGGGAGGTCCTCCTCCCCTTCCATCTGACCCTAGCTTATCAGGTCTCATCATGACAGGCTGCATTGTCCTCTTCTGTGGCCTGGCAAGGCTGTTCCCCCCTCACGGGAAGGTGATCAAAGAGGCAGCCACTGAGTTCATGTCACAGACAATTCCTGGTCCCTTTACTATGCAACCTACTTGAACACTGAGCTGCCATGGACTGCATCTGGGCAGGGGTTCTAGGTTATCTCCATACATGGTCCTTGGTTGGAGTATCAGTCTCAGAAAAGACCCCTGGGCTCAGATTTTTTTGGTTCTGTTGCTCTTCTTGTGGAGCTCCTGTCCTCTCCAGGTCTTACTATCTTTCCCATCTTTCATAAGATTCCCTGCAGTCTGCCCAAAGCTTGGTTATGAGTCTCAGCATCTGCTTTGATACACTGCTGAGTGGAGTCTTTCAGAGTCCCTCTGTGTTAGGCTCCTGTCCTGTTTCCTCCTTCTTCCAATGTCCATCCCGTTTGTCTTTCTGAATGAGGACTGATCATCTTACCCAGGGTCCTCCTTCTTGTTTAGTTTGTTTGGGTGTACAGATTTTACTATGTTTATCCTATGTTATATGTCTAATATCCACTTATAAGTGAGTATATACCATGCATGTCTTTCTGCTTCTGGGATATCTCAAGATGATCTTTTCTAGATCCTACCATTTGCCTGCAAATTTCATGATTTCCTTCTTTTTAATTGCCGAGAAGTATTCCGTTGTGTAAATGGGGAAACCTTTAAGAGAGTGAGAATTCCCAAAATTTATTTCAAATGTGTATGAGGAAGACAATAAGGGAAGAGAGATGCAACTGAAAAGGAAGAGAGGAAGAGAAGAAATAAAGGAGGAGGAAGTGAAGGAAAACTGAAGCCTCAGTTTACACTCCGGGTTTCTGCTGACAAGCTCCAGGTGATCCCCAGGCTGAAGCAACTCACGTTAAAATAGGCCTGCTGCAATCCCGGTCTTGCCTAAAGGAAAGAATGAGATAAGAGGAGAGAACTGAATCCTGTGACTGACAAAATGAAGCTGAAATCGTCCACACATTTTCTATGAACCATTAAATGTTTAAGGTTAAGAGAAGGAAAACAAGTGGCTGCTATCAAACCCACTGTATACAGGAGTGCAAACTTCACGGAATGAAGTTTAAAATTCTTCTAAAGATCCTCAGTACAAGATGGACTCTCTCTCTCTGTGTGTGTGTGTGTGTGTGTGTGTGTTTGTGTTTGTTTATGTGTGTGTGTGTGCTTTTTATAGTTCTTGATTTTTAAGAGAGGAAAAAAAACAAAGTTGAATGGTGGGGAATCTAGGACGAGTTGGGGGAGGGGAAATATGATCAAAGTACATGGTATGAAAAATTTTAAAAATAAAATAGAATCCTAATTCCAAATTCGACAACAACAAAAATCTTCAGAAAGTGAAAAACAACCTCTTACCACTGAGAAGAAGGCATTGAACAAATGACATATGTTTAGAAATATTTTTAATTTGAAGACCTTTCACATTGTCTAGCTAGGAGGGCAAACAATAAGCAGTGATTTTTAAAAAATAAATAAATATCCACATATTATTACCAGCTTCCAGACCTGAAAATGGATTTTATAGCTTGAAATCATGACAGGAACATCTTCTGCTGGATTTAAAGGCTGGCTTCATGATCATGTGAAAGATTAGGGTGGCTGTGGGAAAAAGCAGGACTGGACTCGCCTTCAAACGCTTTAACTCTAAAAGATGAGTCACAGCTGCAGCTTAGTCAAGCTCAGCCGAGGCTGCTATTGTGTAACAGGCCTTAGTTGGAAGAATTTGCAAAATGAAAAATAAATAAATCTATTGACATAGAATATTTGCTATTTCAGATTTAAAAGGGGTGGGGGACACCTTTGTTTGCTTTGTTAGGAAAGGAAAATAGAAAATTGTGTATCTCCTAAATGATGACTGATTATTTACCTATGAACAAGGCCATCTGTATCTTTACAGTAAATCATTACTTGAGCTGTTTCTAAACAGCAAGCCCCCTGTCATCAGACTCCGCAAAGAGAACAGCAGAAGCCCCTACAGAAGCCAGAAGCCAGGGTGCAAATTCCTTTATCTGTCTTTGATTATATCTGAACAGGATGGTTAATGGGCCTTCGGCTGAAGCTGCTAGTAAATTGGTCATTTGCTTTCACTAACACATTCTGGAATGGCTTCCAGGAGAAGCAGGCAAAGGAATTATTTACCTCTATAGCCATGATTTTTTTTTTTTCCTCATAGCATCCTTGCCTGGACCCTTGGGAACTGAAGGAGAAAAGGAGGAGCAGGGCGTGCTGCCGAGTCGTGATGCCCCAGTGCCACCTAGCGCCACTTTTATTTCTGAACTGCACAGGGAATTTTTATTAACGGCTGAGTAATTCCAGATGTTTCTGCCTTAAAAGATTGAGCCCCCGTTCAATCTTTATTCCATATGGAATGCTTTTCAGGAACACTTTCTGCAAACAACAAAATAAAGGAAACAACACTCAAGCAGGAATCTAAATGTGAAAGAGAAATGAAGCAAGATAGTCCCAACTTTGTGTTTGGAAAAGTTTCCTTTTAAAATTCTGAGCTCTTCCCCTGGGGAAGACTGTTCCTCCAGTTCCCAGCATTCCGAGGTTGCCTGTCGTTCTTTGTCTAGAGCTGAGTCTCATGAGCTTTCTGCCTTCCACATTCTCCTTGCTCAGGTCATGTTTAAGCAGTCAGGGGGAAAGGATGTAATTATTATAGTCCCCCAAAAGAGTTTTTTTTTTTTTTTTTAAAGCAAACCACTAACAGAAAGTCAAGAAAATAAAAACTGTTTCTTTGATTTTTTTTAAAAGCTCTTATCTATAAAAATAGATATCCCAATTTTCAAATTTGGCAGAATCGACTAATAGTAAATGATTTCATTAATACTAGATCTACCCAATCATCTAGTAACATGAGTGAGAAATGGAAAACTTTGGCGTTTTTTCCTATTTTTTTTAATTAAAATGAGTTTTTAAAAGTTTGGTCTTCTTCACAATTTATTCATTATACACCCCAATTGAAGCCCCCTTCCTCAACTCCCCCAGTCCTATCCTCCCTCATCCCCTTTCCCTAGTCCACTGAAAGGGGGAGTTCTCCACTATTGCCATCTGCCCATAGCTTGTTAAGTTTCATCAGGACTGCCTAGATCCTCTTCCTCTGTGGCCTGGCATCATCAGGGGCGAGTGATCAGAGAGCAGTCAACTGAGTTCATGATAGAGGCAGCCCCTGCTCCCCTCACTCGGAGATCCACATGGAGACTGAGCTGCCAATTGGCCACATCTGAGCAGGGGGTCTAGGTCCTCTCCATGCATGGTCCTCCATTAGAGCATCAGTCTCTGCCAGGATGCCCTGGGCTCAGAACTTTTAGTTTTGTTGGTCTTCTTGTGGGGCTCCTGTCCCATCAATGTCCCTCTAATCTACCCCTTTCTTCCTCCATAAGACTCCCTGCACTCTGCCCAAAGTTTGGCCCTGAGTCTCAGTATCTGCTTTGATCCCCTGTTCGGTGAATCCTTTCAGAGGACCCTCTATAGTAATTCCCATACTGTTTTCTCTCTTCCACCACTTCTAATGTCTATCTTGTTTGCCTTTCTGAATGAGATTTAAACATCCTCCCTAGGTCCTCCTTAGTGTTTAGCTTCTTTAGGTCTATGGATGGCTATCCTATATTATATGGCTAATATCCTCTTATGCGTGTCTCTCTGCTTCTGGGATACCTCACTCAGGATAATCTCTTCTAGTTCCATCCATTTGCCTGCAAATTTCATGATTTCCTTGTTTTTAATTGCTGAGTAGTATTCCATTGTGTAAATGCACCACACTTTCTGTATCCATTCCTCAGTTGAGGAACATCTAGGTAGTTTACAGATTCTGGCTATTACAAATAAAGCTGCTATGAACATAGTTGAGCAAATGTCCTTATTGAATGGTGGGGCATTTTTGTGGTATATGCTCAGGAGTGGTATAGCTGGATCTTGAGGTAGTGAGGTTTTTAACCCTGCTGTGCACAAACCTTTGTTGTAGGGAATTTCTTTTCTTTCCATCTGTGTAAGTTTTGCTGTGATTGACACTTTGTTCATAGAAAAGGAAAAGTGAAAGCAAAAAGGCTTTTGAATGCTGTAGATTGGTGTGTGTGAGTGTGTGTGTGTGTGAGAGAGAACGAGAGGGAGGTGTATGAAGATATGTATGTGTTATATGGAGTGTATGCGTACATGATTTGGTGTGTGTGAATGTATTACATGTGTTATTTATGGTATATATGTATATGTGTTACGTGTTATGTGGTGTGTGTATTATTGGTGGTGTGTGTATGTGTGTAGTATGTGTGATGTAGTATGTATGTATGGTGTCTGTGTTATATGTGGTGTGTGTGTGTGGTGGATATGTGTATGTGGTATGTGTATGTGGTATGTTTATGTGGTGTGTGTGTGTGTATGTGTATGTGGTGTGTGTGTGGTGGATATGTGTATGTGGGGTGTATGTGTCTGTGTGTGTGTGTGTGTGTGTGTCTCTTTCTGTGTGTAGTAGAAGCCAGAGGTCACTAACCCTTGTTCTCATGGAACAGCTATGGTGGCTGGCCAGAACCAAATACTTCTGATTTGGCCTTCTTGGTGCTGACATTGGCATGTATGTGGGTGTGTCACTGTGCCAGGATTCATATGGGTGGTGGGAGCCAGACTGAGGTGGTCATGTTTGTGCCCTTTCCCCACTTCCCCAGTTTTTCACGGAGCCGTCTCCTGCCTCTGGATGTTGCAGATGATGATAATGCTATTGCACAAGAGACTTACCTTACTTTGACAGTGTCATCTGTGCTGAATTGCAAAGATAATGGCATTTCCACAGCTACAAGATCTTAGACTTATAAATTCAAATTCCAGGGTCTACAAGCAGAATGTAAAATCTTGGTTTAACGTGCTAGTTAAACATTAAACAAAGTAAGGCTTCCCTGTGAAATGCAACTGTTGAATGATACTTTGCAAAAGCGCTAACTCTTGAATCCTGATTGACAGTGTTTTGACAGCACATTTCATCACGTGAAAACTGGCTGTGATTCATGATGGATCAACTGCAAAAGGGGGAGTAGAAAAATGAAGGATAGGTGCTATTCTAAAATAGATAACAGTTTAGGCTATCATTTCCTCAAAAATTATCTTTCAGAAATGGATTTTGTTCTTTCACACACATAGTGTGTGTGTGTGTGTGTGTGTGTGTGTGTGTGTGTGTGCTTTCCATAGATTTAGGAAAGTTTACTGAGTTAGAAAGTATAATGAGGGAGACAAAGTCCCAACTGGGCATCTCATCTCACCAAATGATGGCCCATGGGAATCACCAAAATGAGGCTGTTGACAAGACTGCAGATTTCTCTCCACAAACTGACAGCAAGGCCCCATTGCTGAAGACAGCACCCACTCAACTCATTGAACATGGAGAAATCGAGCTGATGCCTACATAGAGCCTTCACCACGATGCCTCAGCGTCTTTGGTACAGGAGATGCTCTGCACACTATCGAAAGAAAAAGGTAAAAACCAAGCCAGCCACAAATCCTTTACCTACAGTGGTATATACTCTCTGCAAGACATGCTTGAGCAATGGAGATACAAAGGTTGTGGGACCAAACAACCAACATATGATTTGTCATAAGGCCCACTCCATGTGATAGAATCCATACTTGATACTGCTTGGATGACCAAGAACCAGAATCTACATACCCCAGGGACTTACAATAAAACCAAATAATACTGGTGTAACATACATACATACATACATGCATAGATAATTATATTCTAATTATAATCTGCTATACTCATAATTCAGTGCCCTGTTCAGCTATCATCAGAGAAGCTTCTCCTGAAGGAGATAGAAAAAAATACAGAAACCCACAGCAGATACTAAGAAGACAGCTGAGACCTTGGAACATTCTGACTAAAGTGGTTGTCTCCATCAACTCCCTTTCCCCAGAGCTCAGAGAAAGAGGAGACAGAAAGAGTTTAAGAGTCAGAGGGGTTGGAAGACTGCACAGGTGAGGTGATTGTGTGATTCAAATGCTGATTTCTGTGCCCCCCACAACTGGTGCAATCCTCGTTCTGAGAATCTCCTGTCTCAATGCTTGTTAACACTGTTCCCTGCTTGTCCCCTGCTATGCCAGTAAAGCATCTTACAGACAGTCACTGAGCAGAAGAGAGAACAGAGCTGAACTTCCTGTCAGACAGAGGAGGAGGCGTTAGAGGAGGAAGTAAGGGATTCAGTGAACGGTGAGGCCCAGGTGACACCAGGAGAAGAGCTGGAGCAAATAAAACTACCAAGTACAAGTATCTCTGGGTTGTACTCTGGGAGGAAACCAGATTAGTTTAGGGGATTAAGAATATAGTGATAACTGTTCAGTTATTGTGCTGTGAATCTTATTATTTAAAATATTAAAGAGTCAGTTATTTGTGTCATAGCTGGGTTAAGAGAGAAACTGAGAAACAAACACAGTTCTATAAAATTAACCTTAACAGAGCACACCAAGAAAACAAGGCCTTCTAAATCAACATGAGCAAACTCGTATAAACTCACAGAAGCTGAAACAGCATGTGCAGGGCCTGTACCAGCTCTTCTGCACTTGTATTATGGATTGAAGCTTAGTGTTTTTATGGGGTTCCTGACTGGGCAGACAACTAGGTTCTTGTGCCTTCCCCTTGGGCTTTTTTGTCCCCCTGTTGGATTATCTTTTCTGAATTTGGTGTGATTGTTATTTTGTTATTTTTTAAAAATAAATTAATGAATGAAAAACTATCCACTAGGGTAAAAATTAACAACTGAGCTTATACCTGTGGGAGAAGGAAAATCAGTTTTCTCCAAGGGAGTGACCCTGGTTTTATCAACCATTCCATGATAGGCCTTGTGTTCATGAGTAGTTGACCAACATATAATGTACTCCACAGTTTCATTTTGTTTTGTGTGTGTGTGTGTGTATGTATGTGTGTGCGTGTTTATTTGGTTACAGTTTGGTGTTTTGTTTTCCCTTTTGGTTGTTGTTTTCCTGGTTGGAGGGGATTTTCTTGTTGTATTAGGTTTTAGTTTGTTTTCTGAGGGAGAACTTAATGTTGGGTGGGTAGAGAGGGGTAGAGGATCTGGGGGAACTTGAAGGAGGGGAAGAATACGATCAAAACATATTTAAATGTAAATTTGTTTTAATAAAAATATAATTTAAAAAAACCCTACCAAAGTGAGCTCAGAACAGAGATGTGAAATCAGGTCAATGCATGAGTGATTGCTGAAATATCTAACAATGGTAAATGCAAAAGATGAGTGGAGGGAGAAGGAATGGTATATGAAGGGACAGGAATAATTCCCACACCATAGAGTGAATAGTCACCACATTAGAAAGTTGCTGTGATTCTTGAGAAATTGACCCAAGAATTTCAAACTTTCTAAAACTTGGAAAGCTAAGCTATAAATATACATACAAAGGAAAACACTTCATGTGCAATGTTTAATTTAATTTAATTTTTTTTTAGCTGAGGACTACATCCAGGGCCTTGAGCTTGTTAGCAAGTAAGTATTCTGCCTCTGAGAAAATCCCCAGCACCACAATGTTGAAATTTGAGTTGCTAACCGTAAGGCCTGCTTTTTCTGAATAAAATCTAATCTAATAAATTAATGAAAAACCAAACCTATCCGCTAGGGTAAAAATTAACAACTGACCTGGTGGGAGGAGGAAAATCAGGAACTTTTGTAACTTTTTATTGTAACTTTTAGCAAGCCAAAAATTAAACAGTGCTTAAAATAGTACTTCAAAACAGAACAAATACAAAGCCTGAGACAAAGGTGATCAGGTGACCACCCATCCTGTTCATCGCCCCAGCCTCCATGGCTTCCTGTTGGATTCCTGAGATTGTCCACACCTTCCATAAGAGGGTACACTGTGCAGTTCCCTCCTTCTTCGCTCCACCCACCTGGACTCTTGTCTACACTCAGAGAAGCATCCCCACTTTCCTGGCCTGATTGGATGGTAACGAATTAGTCACTGTGATTTAACCCACAGTGACAGTAAATCATCCTCTGTACCCTAGAGGTGAGTTAACCATGACTCAGCTGTTACCTTGTTAACCACCCCTGTGTTCAGCTCTATTCTAAAAATGTGGTACAAAATTAGAAAAAAAATACTATGAGAAACCAAAAAAAAGAAAAAAGGAAAAACAGCAAGTGTGGACAACTTATATACACTTATATACAGAACAAAGTACATGAGCAAATCAAATTATTAGTAAAATTTAATTTTTTTTCAGAAATGTCAATAGGTATGTGTTTATATATGTGTGTGTATCTCTGTGTGTGTCTTTGTGTTTGTGTAATATGTGTCTCTGTGTATGTCTGAGTGTCTGTCTGTCTCTCTCTGTGTGTGTGTGTGTGTGTGTGTGTGTGGTATGGGAAGAGGGTGACCTTATTCAAATACAGTTTGCCTGGGGTTGTTAAGTAGTAATCACTTCCTTTATCATATTCCTTCTCTTGCCCTTTTTTTTAAAATATAGCTTTTTAATATAGCCCTATCCTTGCTCCGAAGCAAGAGTTTTAAAAGATTGCTCCGTTTCAACCAACAGAACCGTTACAGACCACCTTTCATCTAGTACCTCCGAGGGGCATGCTCAAGATTAAAGACAGGGGGAAATTGTTAGGAGAAATGGGCGTCTGGCGAGTTAATGTGGCAAAGGCTTCTGGGGCTGACCAACATGCAAATACATCGCTAACCTATCTCTGCCAGCTGAAGGAAACCAACCGGAACTCCAAAGGCAGCGTGAAAGGACCTTAATTTTCCTACAGAGCCAGAAGAGGGCGCACATGGCCTGCAAATGGCAGAAAGTAACACCCACACACAGGATGTATGCTTTTCTTCCCAAGACTGGAAACAAGGTTTCCGACGTCTTCCTCATCACAGGCACGTCCAGGAAGTTTTAATGATGAGTTCGGAACTGAAGATATCTTTACAAATACTAAATAATTTTTTTTTTTTTTTTTGCTTAAGGGTAGCTAAATACATTAAGCCAATTAAATGTCAGCACTTTATAATTTCATGTTGAAATAATAAAATATTTAAATTTTTCTGTGTATTTTTCTTTAGGAACAAAGGATTATTTATTACGTTTATAAAATTTACTGCCACAATATAAAATTTAACTGAAGGTTTTTAAAACATTTTCATGTGATTTTTCTCTTTTTCTAGACATAGGCATGTACAAATATAAGTAGAGATGATAGAGGTAAGGTTAGGATTATATGTGCATATGTACAGATATGTATTTTGAAATATGAATAAGCATAAATGCGTAAATTGAGCATTAATTGATATTACATAGTGATTAAAAAACTTTAAGATCTAAAATAAGTGGTAGTAAGTATAAAGAAAAAGCAGCAAATACCAGAAGATATATTAATAACACAAATTATGAAAATGGATCACAAGGACAGTGAAATAACTTGGCACACACAACTTGACCTTTGAGAGTTCTCATCTCTTAAGAGGACATGGTAGTTTCAGAAATAAAAATAAAGGCAGAAAATAAATATCCTAATCACTTTGGTCTTCTGATATAATGGTTCACAATATTAGCCTAGTTAAATATTTATTTATTTTTCTAAAAAAAAAAAAGTTTGCAGGAGCCCTGTTTCTGGATGTGTGCAGAGAATGGAGAGTGCCCTCAGAAACATGTATAGGAATTCTACCACCATGTTTACAAAGATCTAGGTGCGCTCCAGAGACACTCTGAAATACTTTGTTACTGTGTTTAGTCTTTAAAAAAAATACTTTAAGCTATTGTATTTTTCTTTCCTAAAAACATAAAAATCAATAATCTGAAATACAATATTTTGTTGTAGGTCATATGTGTATAATGAATGGCAAAGAAAGTAATCTGTTTATTTACTTATGCATTTACTAATTTGTTTTTGAGACAGATTCTCAGGGAGTAGCTCTAGCAGACCTGAGACTTACCCCAGGCTGGCCTCAAGCTCACAGAAGTTTTCCAGTCTTTACCTCTTAGGGATTTGTGTCATCATGCCTGACACCAGAGGAAATATTTTAAACTAGATCTTACTGACATAAAACCTTCTTGTATGTCAAGCGTTAGAACTGGAATCCTTTGTGTTAATCCTGGCCAAACTCCTTTTATTTTTGGAAAAAAAAAATATCAAATTTATTTTAAAATTTAGTTTCATTTTTAAACTAAGACTATTTGACAATTACTTAAAATTCATAACCAGAGGGGCAGGAAACATTAATAAACCATCAAATACTTCAGTGAGTAGACTTACTGGACCATGCCTTTATGAAAAAAAAAGATGTTTGATATTCTGAAGTCTGGCTTACCATTGATGAGTCCTGAGCTCCTTCCTGATAACTGCCATTTTATCCAGAACTGCTATCACTACTGTATTCGTGATTCCCCCTGAATTCAATCCTGTACCTTTATGAAGTATAGCTTCTGAAACTTGAGATTTTAATTTTCACTTTGAACCTGTATGGATAACAAGTAACAACCACTACCATCATTAGTTACAGAGTAAAAATGTGAGTAGTATCTGCATAATCAGGAAATTATCTGATGACATTTAACTATCTCAAGGTTCTAGGGAGCACAGTGGTGGTGTCTGGGGACAGAGGTTAGCAGGGGGTCGGGGAGTCCAGAACTGAACCCAAAGTAGAAAGAGCAGAAGGCATTTTCACTGCTGGCTTTTAAAAATGGCAGCATTCGGTAGGTAGTATTCTACATGGTCAAGATAGCAAGAATCCTTTACAAAATGAGGTTTTTAAATGCACAGTGCCATGGTAATTACTAGCTGTCTGCCATTCCTGGCCCTGATTCCCCACCCATAATGGTGTGATGCCGGTGATCACAAACTGGTGAATTCTGGGAGGCGAAGCAAGGCAGGAAGAGCAGGGGGATGAAGACCCCAGGCTGCAGTGAGGGCTTGAGAAACAGACTTGGAGGAAAAATGGCTTCAGTGAGACAGCTCCTTTATTTAAACCTGTGGAGGAGTGAGTGTACATCACTGACCAGGACCAGGGTGCTGGGAGTGCCTCATTTACGTGAGGAGGAATTCTAGGTGATGCTGGACATACCCTCATAAGGGGAAAGGAAGTTTAACCGGGCTGTCCTCCTGTGACTCCCTCAGGAGGGCAAGGGTGGGATCAGAGGGCTGTGTTTACCTCAGCACACAGGCCTAGGGCAGGGAGGGAGCAGCCCTTCTCCTGCCGATCTCGGGGGGGGGGGGGGTGTTCCAGGGTTTTGACATGTCTGGACCCCACTCTTGCTCTGGACAACCCCCCACCCCAGATCCCTGCCCCCACAGTTGTCAAATGATGGAAGTAAAAAAAAAAAAATCCAAATAGACTCGTTAATGTAATTTTCCTGAGAAAGCAATGCTTCCATTTCAAAATCAAGCAACAGTGATTTTAAAGTTGCAATTAATATACTGTAACTCATTTAAGTCAAAGAAAACTCTTGGCCTCAGAAGGTGATTCTTTTACATTCCTAATATCCTCTGTCCAATATTAACCCCACTTCTTTAAACTAACATATAAATAGAATTATTAATCTAACTCTTTTTTTATCCACATGATAAACATGAGCTTCAAAATGGTAAATTATTAATAGTTGAAGTATTTTTTTTTACTACAAGTTGAGCAGACAAAAAAAAACTTGGAACCAGTAATGTTTCAATTTGTTTCATATTTTAGAGTATTTTATACCTTGAAGATGGGATCCAAATTTAAACACAAGATTCATTTATATTTCTCATAGCTTAAAGGTAATTTTTTATGTATTTTAGTGCACCTGTATTTTTACTGCAACCATTAAAAGATCAGGTGTCAGCTTTTCCACACTTGGCATCATGTCTGAACACAAGGGTTAGATTTTGCAGCACATTGGGCTTTGAAAACTCACTTTAGGTATGCTCCACCAGCAAGAAATGCTAACATACAATACCTACCAGTAGATACCAACAAATTGCTATTTCCAACCCCAGAAGTTACTACAGTGCTGACAGCAGAACATTGTTCTTTTATACGGTCAGATTTAACTTACAAATAATTCCATCATGAACTGGAGTGAAACTAGAGTCCTTCCAGAGCAGCAGAATTTTCCAGGTGGTTTTTCTGTTTGCAGATGCTCTTCATTGCTTCAATCTCTTTTTAGTTATTTCATCTTTTGCCATATTTTCTTGACATTTTTTGTTTCTTCCTTTGCTCCTTCTCCCTGGCTTCAATCATCTTGGCCCACTTCCAGAACAATCCAGTGCTAGAAACAGCAGACTAAGAACCAAATAACTGTTGCAAGGAAGCCACGTAAGTCTTTTGCAGGCAGCACGGCAACATGCTCTGTTGTAGATATAAATATGTTTTTGTTTTGGTCCCAGGTGTGGGATGTGGTACTGATTCAGATGGTCCACAGCAGCAAACTATTTGACTCATGCCGGCCCTGAAAGGGGGCTCTTTGCCAGCTGTAGATAGTTTAAATCTGAGGACTCTGGAGAGAGACTAAATGCCGGAGCCCAGAGAGTGAGGAGCTTAGAAAAAGAACAAGGCTGCTGCTGATTCCCTCCTGTGGCTCCTGTTGCTGTTGATGCAATGAGACAAGTAGAGACCTCCTGAAACAAGGATTGGACTGGCTCCAGAGAACCCGAAGATCTTAACCAGCAGGAAGCAGCTAAGAGAACTGCACCCCCTCTCCCACTAACCCTTTCTCCTACGTGTTGTTGGAGCGTTGGAAGGGATTGGGGTGGAATAGGGAGAAAGATATTTTGGTTTTTTGTTTGTTTTTATTTTTTTATTTTTATTGATTACAGTTTATTCACTCTTTTTTTATTTTCTTTTTTATTATTAGTTACATTTTATTAACTCTGTATCCCAGCTGTATCCTGCTCCCACATTTCCTCCCAAACCCTCCCTCCCTCATCTCCTCCCTGCCCCTTTCCAAGTCCACTGATTGGAGAGGACCTCCTCCGATTTTATCTGATCCTGTTTTATCAGCTATCTTCAGGACTGGCTGCAAAGTCCTCCTACTAAGACTCATAATCAAACCTTCGGCAGAGTGCAGGTAATCATATGAAAGAAGGGGGAGTTAGTATGATTTGGAAAGGATAAGAGCTCCACAAGGACCAAATATATCTGGGCACAGCGTCTTTTCTGAGACTGACACTACACCAAGGACCATGTATGGATATAACCTAAAACCTCTGCTCGGATGAAGCCTGTGGTAGCTCAGTGACCAATTGGTTTTCCCTAGTAGGAGGAACAAGAACTATTTCTGACAGGAACTCAATGGCAGGCTCTTTGACCTCCCCATCCCCCAAAAGGGAGCAGTCCTGCTAGGCCACAGAGAAAGATATTTTGAAAAAGTACATAAAAGAGCTTTTTAAAAAGCACTATAACAAAGCTCTGCCCAACCTTTATGTCAAACATTTTATGCTGCAGTGAGCTCTATTTGCTTTTGTTGGGATTTTTAATAAGCCAATCACAATTCAGATAACCCAGGGCTGCTGCCTCCTTTGGTGCTACAATACACTTTGGAGAGTCTTAAATCCTGGATTGTGACAGAGATGGTGTCCACAGGCCATACATCCCATGTGCACCCACGTCTCAGACCCAGACTTCCTCGTCTCACTTTCATCACCCCTCAAACCTGGCCTTAATTACAGAAGAAGGGGAAACTGTATGAGTCAGAATGCCTATGAGGCCTTCATAACGGCCCAGTGTAGAAAACGAATGTAATCAGGGAATAATATGCCTCTACATGGCTTTAACTAGGAAACTTTTAAAAAATAAATAAAAGACACTATCTTTTGTAAAAATAATTCATAACTGGAAAATAGAATTAAAAATGGAGCATGAGTATGCATGGAATCTCTGAGCTCTAGAGGGAAAATAAATGGTGCTATTATAAAACTGCTCATCTCTCCTTGAGACAAAGGCCACTCAGTCTAAGATAATGTTAGAGAAATCGATCCTGATGTATTAGCGCAGTTTGTTATCACTGGCAAATGTGTTCCTGAAAATCAGGAACTGAAAGTCAATAAAGGAAACTGGGCAGGACATAAGAGGTGTTTGATGTCCATCTCACTGGGACAAATGGGACTACGTTCATGAAACAGTTAATAAATAAATTGACTCAGAGGCGTCCTCAGTACTGATATGGAGTTCTAACCAGTGTGCTGATCCCCAGGGTGGGATATGGCCTTCATTAAGTCTTTAATTTTTTTCTCTTTATTCTTAGGAATTTTACATACATGTACAATGAAATTAGGTCCCATCTGTTCTCTCTTCCCCCTTTCAGCTTCCCTTACATCTCTATCAACACATCCCTCTCCCAGCTTCGCCCTTTATTTTATTTTTACAGCCCACTAATTACTGCCATGCATGTGTGCATAGATGTGGGGCCATCCCTTGGAACATTGGTATCCATCAGTGAGCATGTCCTCAGAAGTGTTATCCCCCCCCCCCCCCACTGATAAACTGTGAGCTCCAGTGTGTGCTCAGCAAAGAGCAGAGTCTACCTGTGCTGGGCATGCTTGGCTGTCCTCTTGACTGCATCTGGAATTAAAGGGACACTTCTGAGGGGCTTTTGGATTAGTTTGAAGTAGGGAGATCTACTTCAATCCAGATCTTTGAGAGAGGAAAATATGCCTTTAATCCAGATCTTTTGAGCCTGGAAAACCTAACTGTAATAGGGACTAATCCTTCTGCTAGATGCCTATAGAAGGAAGAAAGGAGCTTCTGATCTTTGCCTGCTTACTCTCCCCTTGCCGGCAAGGCTGTTTCTTCACTGGCATTAAAGTCTACTTCTTCCCTTCTGTACTGAAGAACAGGTGAGATTTCCAGCCTCATAGACTGAGCAACTACTGGGTTCTTAGACTTTCCACTCAGAGACAAGACACTGTTAGATTATCTAGACCACAAGCTATAAGTTATTCTAATAACTCATATATACATGTATATATACATATACACTCATATATATATAAATATATAGAGAGAGATTCATTCTATAAGTCCTGTTATCTTCAGAACCCCAACACACTACCCCTTACTCTACCCCATCTGTGCCAGCACTTCTGCTGCCTTAATCTTTTTCAAATTTATGTGTTTATGAGTCCAAAATTCATGCCATGTCCAGGAGACAGGATTTCACAGCATTCCTCCTCATTCTGCAGCTCTAATATTTGTTTTGCCTATCTTCCATGATGTAAGGATGGTGTTAGATCTTCGATGTGTATTTCTCTCCTAGTTATATACTTTAATGTTCTTTCCTCAAAATGGAATACAATTGATTTGAAATAGGATAGTATTTGTGCAAATTGAGTTTGGAAAAGTTTGCATAATCATTTATATTTTATACTCAGTATAAAAGAAAAACTTGAAAAATATATAAAATAGTATGTCCATCCATAGTACATATGTTTATATGCTTCTAAACAGAAATGTAAAATTTCATTTTTATTTAGCATATTGAGAATGGAAAGGACCCTTACTCGATAAATAGTCAGTAATTAAACTTTTCTGAGTCAAAATAGAAAGATAATATTCCTGGTCATAGAATATGAATACAATTTCCATCTTGTATTTATTTTATATAAAATCTTTTACATATTTTCCAGAGACATTATAAGTGTTTATTCTTACCCTTTACAATGTAAAGAAATGGTAATTTATTTAAAGATATATCTTTATTGCATCTCTACCTATTTTCCATTTTATATCCTTAGGTGCTAAAGAATCAAAAATTAATTATTAGGTTTACCCTTATAAACTTTTTGAATAGGAAACTATAAATCTGCCTATCATATGAAATAAACATGATCCATGACTGGAGAGATCTATAAAGCCTGATTAATTGTTCTCTAAAATATCATACTTTGGTTATGTAGATTTTAAAGATCATTCACATTAAAATTTTAAAACGTATATTAGCACCTTGTCTTATGTTTCATCTGCCTCAGTGATAACAGTCCTATCCATCATTATTAATAATTTGATTTTATAATTTAAAGTACATTATTTTATTCCACTTCTGTAACACATTCCAGGCCATGATTTTCTCCCAAGGCATCACAGCAACCTCATTTGTCTCTTCCTTATTTGTAGACAGACATTTGTAAGACTTATTGCTAATTTCCTTCTTATTATCATTTTCTTTGTGACATTTTTAATCTTCCTCACCTATTAAATGGCTCTCTCACTTGGTGTGCAGTTGAAGAACTCTGAGTGTTTGGGTGCTGCCAGAAGGAGTACTCCCATCTGGAAGTAAAGTTTGTCCTTGTGTTTGGGTGTCTCACTTGGTAGAGGAGCTAAGCTGGCTTTCAGAAACCCTGATTTTGGAAACCCATTTCTCTCCTACACTTTGTTTTATACTTCCTGCTTATGATAATAAAAACATTTCCAAATATATTTTTCTTGTTTCTCTGGATAATTATTATTAGCATATAACTAAATTATAATTCTGTGTTTTATCCCTCAACCGCCATTATCAATCCCCCATTTTTTTTCAGTGTTTCTTTTCATGTTTTCCAACAATTTATTTCTAATTAATTCCTATTTCCTTATGAAAATCCCACCAGGAATTAGAGTATCTCAAAATAACAAAGAGATAACACATAGATGCTAAATTGCAGATACTGTAGATCTTCTTTACTTTGATCCACCGGAAAAAGCTTACAAGTATGTCATGTTCTGATAATGCAAGAGGCCGTTGAACCAGTACAAATGTCTACTGTGTCCTCCCTCAGCAAGGCCCAGCTCATCTATTTCTGGGACTATGGCCCAGTCTGGATCAAAGATCATGCTAGCCAGCAAAGCCTCCAGAAAGAGCTCCACGAACATGTTCATTTCTCTCCAGAACTACCAGGACCCTACAGGGAGTCACAGGCGAACTGGTTCAAGGGTGCCAGAATGTCACTCAGAAGGAAAAGCAGAATAGACAGTAGAAGTGGATGAAGAGAGAGAACTAGGCAGGAGATGGAATGGGGAGGGAAACAAAGGTGAGGATCAAATGTTGGGAGAACGGGGGTGGGAGGTGAGAGGGCTGGGAACAAGAAGGGAAACTGAGGGTGCGCATCTCTGACAAGCTGGAGGCTTGCAACAGGGTAGGCTCCTGGGAGGATATGGGTGTGACTCTTAACAGGGGTGGGAGGGGCACATAGAGACTAAAGTGACCATCTTCTAGCCAGACAGGACTAGTGGAAGGAAGGGAACAACAACCCACCCACAGAACCTTTAATCCAACAATTACCCTGCCCACAAGAAGTGCAGGAATAAAGAAGGAACAAAGATTGAGGGAATGTCCAAACAGTAGTTGGTCCAACCTGAGACCCACCCCACAGTAGAGAGCCAGCCCCTGACACTATTAATGATACTCTGGTATGCTGGCAGACAGGAGCCTAAAATGCCTGTCTTCTGGGAGGCTTCACCCAGCAAGAAATGCTGAGACTTGAAGCCAAGCATGGGACAGAGCTCAGGGGGTCTTGTGGAAGTTTTGGAGGAAAGATGGAAGGACCTGGAGAGTATACGAACCACACAAGAAGACCAACAGAGACAACTAACCCAGTCCCATGGGGGCTTACAGAGACTGAGACATCAACTAAGGAGCATGCATGGTCTGGACCAAGGCCCCTTACACACATGTGGCTAAAGGGCAGCTTGGTCTTCATGTGGGTCTTGAGTCACCTGGCAAATAGAGAGGGGTCTGTTTCAAACATGGACTCTTTCCTGGTTTTGGATCAGTTCCCCCTGGCAACACTGCCTGGCCTGGCCTCAGTGGATGAGGATATGTTCAGTCCTGATGTGATTTGATGTGTGGGGAGGGTTGATGAGGGGAGCTCTCTTTTCTGGGGAAAAAAAGGAGAAGGGGAGAAGGCAGAGAAGAGGTAAGGGGACTTGGAGGAGAGAAGGAACGGGACACCCTTGGGATGTAAAGAAAATAAACAAACAAAATAATAATAAAAATAAGTAAAACAGAAAACAAGGAGCAACAACAAAAGGAATTATTCCCAGCCTCAGATGTAGCCCATAGACTCAGTCTCCAAGTGGGGTTGCTAGTAAGGGGAGCAGGGACTTTCTCTGGCATGAACTCAGTGGCAGGCTCTCTAATCACCTCCCCATGGGGGAGCAGCCTTGCCAGGTTACAGAGGAAGACAATGCAGCCAGTCCTGATGATACCTGATAGGCTAGTGTCAGAGGAAAGGGGAAGAGGATGTCCCTATCAGAGGATTAGGGGAGGGGCATATAGAGAGAAAAGGGAGAGAGGGTGGGGTTGGAAGGAGATGGAGGGAGCCACAGCTAGGATACAAATTGAATAAATTGTAATAAATGATAATAATAAATAAATATTAAATTAAAAAAGTAAAAATGAGACACAAAGAAATGATAGGAAGAACGCCATATGATTTATTTATTTATTTATTATAATTAATTCACCTTACATCCCAGTTGTAACCCCATCCTTCGTCTTTTCCCAGTCCCACCCTCCCTTCCTCTTCTCTCCCCTCCCCCAGTCCTCAGAAAGAGGAGACCTCCTCCCCTACCACCTGACTCCAGCCTACGAGGTCTCATCAGGACTGCCTCCATCCTCTTCCTCTATGGCATGGCAAGGCTGCCCCACCAGGGGAAAGTGATCCAAAAGCAGGCAACAGAGTCCATGTCAACAACAGCAAACAGATGAATTTTTTTCTGAGCAGAGCAGGGCGGTTATTACTTACAGCTGCTATTCTAAGAGGCAGGGAGCAAAACAAGCATTCTCCTAACTTGCCTGAATCCCTCATTGCTTCAGCTGTTGATCGAGTGAGCCAAATAGGTCTGGAGCACTCTGAGCCGCCAGTGAAAGCATACCACAGCTGTGCACTCCACAGTAGAGGGCTCTGCTTTCCAACTTAGTTCCTGTCTGTTTTATTGCCGTGAAGACACAGCATGAGGATGGACCATGGCAGCTCTTCTAAAGGGAAACATTTAATTGGGGCTGGCTTACGGTTCAAAGGTTCAGTCCATTTTCTACACGGCGGGAAGCATGGCAGCATGCAGGCAGACATGATGCTGGAGGAGGACTTCAGAGATCTCCATCTGGATTGGCAGGCAGCGGGAAGAGAGCATGACACTGGGTCTGGCCTGAGAATCCGAAAACTCAGAGCCCACCTCCAGTGTCGTACTTCCTCCAACAAAGCCACACCTTTTCCATAGATGCCATACCTCCCTATAGTGCCACTCCCTGTGAGCATAGGTGAGCTGTTTTCATTCAAACCATCACGCAACCATATTCCCAGAGCACCTGTAGGATGGAAGGGGAGTACCATGACGCCCCTTGACTATGCCCAGCTAGAGCAAGGCTGACAGCCAGCATTGGATCAGCATGTGTGGTTTTTGCTGGGAGTTCCCACAGCAAGGGGATGCAGGAACCTTTGGTTCCTAAAACCGCTGTCTGAGATGGAAACTACTCAGCACGACTCCCCACCTCTGCACCACAACCAAAATCTGGAAACAGAGATTCCCCCTGCTGGAACATTGTGCAGACTCAGAATTTTTGTCTGTTTAGACAACTGTTACAACTGGCACTAAATTCTGTGTTCATTCTTTCTTTCACCTCAGCCCCTATCAACGTTCTGCTGCTTTGAAGTGTTCGTGCTGACATCTTTTTTTTTTTTTTTCCTCCTTGGTTCCAATCTACAAACTCTTCATTTTAAATAAGTTTCTTCTGCTTGCTATTGTGCTGCCTGGTCTATGTCAACTTGGCAGACAAACTGGAGGTGTCTGAAAGGAGGGGACGGCAATTGAGAGAATGCCTCCATAAGACATGACTGTAAGCCATTTTCTTAATTATTGATTGATGGGCGAGGGTGCAGCCCAATGTGGGTGGTGCCATCCTGGGCCTGGTGGTTCTGAGTTCTAGAAGAAAGCAGACTGAGCAAGCCAGTAACCAGCACCTCTGTATGGCCTCTGCATCAGCTCCTACCTTCAGGCTCCTGCCCGGCTTGAATTCCAGCCCTGACTTCCTTTGATGATGAAATGCAATATGGATGCGTAAGCCAAGTAAACTGTTTCCTCTCCAAGTTGATTTTTGGTCATGGCAGTTCATCATGGCAATAGTAAGTCTAACTAGGACACTATTGAAACTTAGGTGCTGGCCCGGCATAGTCACCTCTGCAGAAAGAGGTCATATCCTCAGGAGATGTTAATGACTAGTGAGGGCCAGCAGCCCACCATCTTCTGTCTCTTTAGAAGAAATTCTTAAACTTTTGGATATATAACATATATATTATATAATATATTATATT
Source organism: Meriones unguiculatus (assembly GCF_030254825.1). NCBI lineage: Eukaryota > Metazoa > Chordata > Mammalia > Rodentia > Muridae > Meriones > Meriones unguiculatus. The sequence continues at coordinate 71,644,894 of NC_083358.1, read as the reverse complement.
GCATATATGTAATATATTAAATTTTTGGATATGTAGCCTTCAATTTCAATTTCCCCCAGGTACTTCATAATTGAAACCAATTCATAGCTCAGATAGACAGATACATTTGCACATACACAGCGGTCCAGTAAATCCACCTAAGAGGGGAAAAAAACAAACAAACTATAAATCTGTAAGTAATGGCATGAGGGTATAAAGTTATTTGTTAGGGTTGTTATTTTTAATGTAATCACCAAGATGGCCACTAGATGGCAGGGTTTAAGTAGAAATCTAGGGAAAGGGCACATCATTCCTTGCATGCAAAACAGTGTTTTGGATTTTGTTTTCTTTTTGTTTTTACCTCTATTTCATCTGTCTATTGATAAATTCTTCATGTGCACAATACATTCTGCCTACTCTCATCTCCTCCCATCCCGGTCAGTCTCCTTTCTTCACTACCAGTCCCTCTGTCTCTTCTGCATAAACATTCTTTCAATTCAGTGCCCCTCCGAGTTTAACCAGGGCCCTCTGTGTGGCCATTGACTGGGAGCTCTCCATCGGAGATTGGTGTGTTTACCCATGTGTACAACTGAAGACAAGACTGCCCCCGACTTGTTAGTAGTATGTTAGTAGCCAATCGTTGAGCAGTGTAGCATAGCACAAGGATTTTACCAACAATTAATAGTTTTGTCCAACATATATACTGAGGTGGTTTGAAGGAAAACAGCCCCACAGGCCCATCAGGCGTCACACTACTAGGAGGTATGGTGTTGGAATAGGTGTGGCCTTGGAGGATGTATACCACCAGGGGCTTTGATGTTTCAGTTGCTCAAGCCAGGCCCAGTGCCACTTGCTCTTCCTGCTCCTTCTCTAGCACCACGTCTGCTTGTGTGCCACCATGCTTTCTGTTGTGATGGTCCTGGACTAAACCTCTGAAGTGTAAGTCACTCTTTATTAAATGTTTTCCTCCATCAGAGTTGTCATCATGGTTTCTCATCACAGCAATAAAACTTTAACTAAGACATACACCATCCAGCAAGGCGGGGGGGGGGAGCCCCAAACAAACAAACAAACAAACAAACAAATAGCAACAACAAACTGGTCCCATGAAGGCCTTCTGTGGTTATTAAACAGACACATTTTAATTGAGCTGCCTTACTCTCTACATATGCTAATTTCTCTAATTTGACACTTCTTGTTTTCATGTTCTGTTATGTTAAATAATGAAATGGTCAGACATAGTAGTAACTGTGGTCACTGATGTGACGTTGACTATGAGGGTCAGCATTACTGTTCAATGTTGTAGTTAGTTGTAATTTTCACTTTAATGGTCATTCATAGTGCTCAAAGGATGGTCAGCTGTGGGGTCACTGGTCATCAGTTGTACTATCCACTGTGACGATCAGTCACAGCTGTAACTATGTAACAGTCGTAACAGATGATCAGTAGTCAGTTATAATCGGCACTGAGGTGGCCAGGCATGGTGTTCCCTGGGGTCATCAGTTGTGATATCTGCTGATGGTCAGCTGTAGTAGCCACCATGATGGTCAGTCATATTGGTCACCGTGGTGGTCAGTTGTGGTGTCTACTGTGATGTCATAGTGGTCACTGTAGTGGTCACTGTGGAGATCTGTTGCAGCGGTCACTGAGACGGACAGTTGTAGTGTACATGAGTGGTCAGATGTAGTGTGATCATGATGATCAGTCATACTGGTGACTTGGGTGGTCAGGTGTAGCAGACATTGTCATAGTCAGCTGTGGTGTCCACTGTGATAGCCTATCAGAATCATCAATATGATGATCAATTGTGGTGTCCACTGGTGATCCGTTGCAGTGTCCACTGCAATAGTCACAGTGGCCACTGTGATGATCACTTGTACTGTCCACCATGATGGTCAATTGCAGTGGTTACTGTAGTTGTTAGTTTTGGTGGTGATTGTGGTGATCAATGGTAGTATCCACCATGATGGTCAGTTAGAGTAGCCACTATGGCAGTCAGCTGTGGTGTCTACTGGTGTCAATTGTAGCATCTACTGTGACAGCCAGTCATAGTGGTCTCTGTGGTGGTCAGTTGTAGTGGTCACTATGGTGATCAGTTGTAGCGTCCACTCTGACGGTCAGTCATAGTCATCACTATAGTGGTCAGTTGTAGTGTCCACTGTGAACTCAGTTGTAGTGACCATTATGATAGTCTGTGTTGCAGGATTTTTGATCCCTGAGAATGTAAAGTGTAAGAACCTGTTTCTAGTTATGGAGTGGCTAGGCCCTAGCACACGCCTTTAATTCAAGAGCTTCCTGTACACAGGATTAAATAAAGTTAATTGTAGGTCAGAGGCAAAGCAAGTAACCAGCTGACAGGGACTAAACAGAAAAGAGGAACATGGAGAGAAATGTGTTTAAGTTCATGCTCAACAGAGTAATGATTCAGAGATCAGAAGCCGTATTGATCCACAGGGTTGTTTTCTGATATCAGAGAGCAGTAAAAGCTCCATAGCATCGACTAGGAGCCTGAGCCCATGTGGCCTTGATGGTGCTGAATCCTGTAGTACATAGAACACTTGGAACCAGAGCGGGCACTCTGGCCTGTCCTCCACAAGCATCACATGACAGCATGACCTGGATAGGACATGTCCATTCATTTATGGAGGGCAGCGTGAGAAGATGCACAGAAAGACAAGGTGCTGCCAGATTCCCACAGTTAGAGAGAAGTGGTCTAGAGTCTACACATCCTTTGCTGCTCAGGGTCCACCCTAACTGATGAGTCTTCCGGAAAGACCCGATATTTTCACGTCTCCACAGCAGGTGTTCACGGCAGATTCTTGGGATCTCAGACAAGGAGAAGGCTCCCCAAATTAGAGGGCTGCTAGTGTCTGCCATATCAAAATGTTCTTTGATCTTTCTTCCTGAATTTTGCCCCAGAAATAAGAGTTTTACTTCAGTGAGATCAAATCTAGAGTTAGTAACAAGATTTTCCTTTTCTACACTAAAAAGCCACCAACTTTCAATATATTGTTGTATTCCTAAAGTAATGTTTTCTTTGTTTGGGTTGTGCCGATTATATCCCATGAAGAAAAAGAAATGATTCTATTTCAATGATTGAGAAAGGATGCTTTTTCTATTTTAAATATTTTAAATTAGAATTAGAGAAAACAAAGACTGAACATTAGTAAAAATGACAGTTTATCCAACCCAAAGAAAGAATAACATTTTCATTAACATTTTTTTTCTTACTAACATTTGAGCATGTGGTTTGAGATGAACTTATGTACTTTTTGGCATCAGTATTAAATAAATTATACACCCAACCAATTCAATTTTTTTCTTAGGAGAAAATAGGTAGATTTAAATACATTTTGCTCTTATTTAGACAATAAACTTGCGTTGTCTAAATAATGCTTTTCTTTGCTCCTATGAATGTCTCAGTGAATCAATGCACACCCAATAAAGGAACTCTCTTCAGGTTAGTTCAAAGATTTCCCAAGTAGTACAATAGTGTCAAAAGACCACAGGAGGGAGCCTGTGTCTCACACTAGAGAACTCGGTCATGCAAAATGCTGAGATTACTCAAGGGCCCTTTGGAGTTGTTATATGTCCATAAACATAAACTTCAAGGACTTGAATATTATGTAAAAGAAATTTAATCATTTTAAAATGAAGACAGCATCAAACAATCAAGAACTCCCAGCGATATTAAGTATACATCTTTGTAACAGAACTTTAAAAGTGTAAATCAAAGACTGGTATAATTATGCATGAACCAGAACGTTCCAAAAGTAACATTTGGACATTCTAATGGCTATTTTGATACTGTTGATATAAAATCAAACCTAAAAACCAGTAAATTCAACAAAATAACCTTAAGTTGGCTCTGGAGTCCAGTTAAAATTTAAACAGCACAATAGGAAAAAAAGGAGTAGAGGGAAGAGCAAGGGAGGACAGGGAAAACAGCGACCTCATGCTTTATACCAACCTCAGTAACTACCCCTAACATTTACCGTTGGTGTAACCAGCAGCTATTGGCACATAGGGGCCCCCTGAGGAGGGAGATGGCACTGTATCACCTACATGTTGTTCCCCACCAAAGCTGTTACTCTGCCATCCTGAAACATGGCTGGTAATGCCCTATGCCACACTGTTTCAGACCTCAAAGCTATAGCCCATCTGTGCAAACCCTTCATCCGAATGCGGCCTCTCCAGCCACTTTGTACATCTGCGTCTCGGTGGCTGGTGTCATCCTTTGTATGGCTACCCAGCATATGTACACTGGAGCATTGTCACTCTATAAGCCCTTTTGCTCCAACCGACATCTTTTGGGCTAGCCACATGAGTCTATGCTTTAGGCGTTAGATCTACCACCAATGTAAACTAATCAGCTCTGGACCCTGGGCACACCGAGTATTTTGTCATATACACAGTTTGGTCCCTGGCTTTGTGACCATTCAGACTGTGCACAATCTGCAGAATCAGAGCCATCCAGCCAACACTCTAGATATTGGAATCTAACTAACTCTACAACTTCACCCGAATGGCTATTTTGTGCAGCAGAAACAAATTCCACAGCCATCCTTAAGGTACCTGTGAGCTTGAGATTTCATAGCCTCTTTTATTATTGTTCTTTCTCTGTTTGTTTGCTTGTTTTTGTTTTGTTTTGTTCTTTTTTGAGACAGGGTTTCTCTCTGTAGCCTTGCCTGTCTTGAACTTACTTTGTAGACAAGGCTATCCTTGAACTCACAGCAGATCTGCCTGCCTCTGCCTCCCTGAGTGCCTGGACTTAAGGCATGCACAAATACACATACAACCTGTTGAGTACATTTTTAGTGTGTGTGTGTGTGTGTGTATGGTTTCATGTCTAACTACTTTGTGTTAGACATCTAATAAGAGGGCTCATTGCTGGGGGAAGCTAATTCTCCTTCAGCAAGAGTCATTTAGATTCCTGTAGTTATTTCTCTAGCTGTGGGAACCCATGAAAGTCTCCATTAACATGTCCATTGATATTGTCATTATTTTGGTTTTGTTTTGCAGCAATTCTTAGAAGAAACTGTTTCACAAAAGACTTCCTGGTATTCTAGGTTTCACATTTTTTCATACCCCACCCCCCTTCCTTAATATTCCTGGAGCCACAGATGCAGCAGCTGTGATGTAGATGTTTCTGTTTGTCTGTTGATCTCTGCACTGTTACAGATGTGGCTTTCTGTGGTAGTCCATTTGCTGCAAAGATACAGGGGTTTTGTTTGCTTGTTTGTTTGTTTTTCTTTTTTTTAATTTTTTATTTAACTTTTATTAATTACACTTTGTTCCTTTTGTATCCCCTCATAAGCCCCTCCCTCCTCCCCTCCCGGTCCCACCCTCCCCCCCTTTCTGCATGCATGCCTCTCCCCAAGTCCACTGATAGGGGAGGTCCTCCTCTCCTTCTTTCTGATTTTTTTTTTTTTTTGGTTCTTCTCAATGCAGTTTACTCAGGAACCTTGAACAATCTTCTGACCCTGGGGAAAGCCAGCCCACAGCTTAAATAGCCTCTGGGTAGCAAACCCAGGCGTGCCACGTGGGCAATGCAAATAGGTCCACATACATGGAAGCAAGCCAGATCCTCAGCCAAATATAGAGTTGTTTGTGACAGAGAGCACTCACCATCAGGAAGGTGGAAGGCAGAAACCAGCTCCATCTTTAAGGCACGGCATTACGCAGCTCTCTACAGTTTCCCCTTTTTGTTTTAGACGCATCAGGCAAGAGTAGAGGTCTGATCTCTGATATTAGAAATAAATTGGGACTTTGTACCAATGTTCATTTAGGTGTCATCCACGCAAAGAGCATCAGACCCGTCTGATACCTTTTTCTCAGAGGCGGGACCTGGGGCATCAACCTGCATGCAATCAGACATGCTCTTCTCTGGGTCGAAAGCAGCTGACCCTGAGTGCAGTGCTTAGCCTCGCATCCTGAGCATAACATTTTAGCTTTTTATGGTAGCCTACCATGCTTGGGGAGACTGTCCTGCTTCAATGGCTGTAAAGGCCTGAATGATCATGGCTGCATTACACTGTTGTGAGACTCTAATCTTGCATATATACCACAGGCAAACCAAGGAGACCAACACCAGAAGGCTTGCTAACGCTCCCATGCCTGCCCATTCCTTCAGATGATTCATGGCTGCAGCAATCCATGATGATAATCCTGTGGCTAGTCCTGCCTCCACTCTGGTAGAATTTGCTGTAACAATGGCCACTCTCAGCTGCTCCATCATAGTATCATCATAGTATCAAATTCTTCATATTCTAAAATATAGCTAGACAATTATTTAGACAGATATGCAGCACAGGAAAAATTCTCATATTGTATGCTAGTGACACAAAGTCCAGCATACTTCCATTGACAGCCAAGTTGAGCGATTTGCCATAGGGTATCAATTTGCTCCTGCACGAGGTCAATTCTCTGATTGAACACCATCAAGTCTCCTTTTAGTTGAGCATTAATTCCTTTTTGTACATCTAAAGCATGAGCTACATTGGCTAAAAGATTATTTAGGGTCTGAGCAGTCTGCATAGTATGACTCCTGGCTAATGCCGTGGTGGTAGCTCCAACAGCCGCCAATGAGATGGCAGTAACAATGGCGACTGTAATTCCAAGATCCCTTTTCTGTCTGAAGAGAGTCATAGCGTGAGGGGCATCAATGGGCACAGGCACCCAGCGAGGCATGCGAGTAACCAGGGCATACCTAAATTCACTAGCATTCGGCATTGGGCAAAAAAGCAAGTATCATTAATTACCACAATTACTTGGCTCTATCTGGCTAACAATGAATAAAAATGGGGGTTATAAACAAACAGGTGTGGACTTATAGGAAATATTATGAGAAGCCTTAACCCCCTCGTTGGAACATCCTGCATCAGTTCTAGAGCTAGCAGTGGTGGTGTCTGAGGTCTGAGTAGGTTCAGGAAACCATTGCCCCCAGGGTGAGACGTGCTCCATGTAAATTGACTAACTCCATGTTTTCCTCCACTTTTGAAAGTCATTTAAGGTTCTTAAATTATCTATTCTCTTTTTTTTTTTCGTTTTTTTTAATTTTTCATCAATTACACTTTATTCATTCTGCATCCCCCCCTAAGCCCTTCCCTCCTCCTCTCCCGATCCCACTCTCCCTCTCCTTTCTGCATGCATGCCACTCCCCAAGTCCACTGATAGGGGAGGTTCTCCTCTCCTTTCTGATCTTAGTCCATCAGTTCACATCAAAAGTGGCTGCATTGTCCTCTACTATGGCCTGGTAAGGCTGCTCCCCCCTCAGGGGGAGGTGATCAAAGAGCAGGCCAGTCAGATTATGTCAGAGGGAGTCCCTCTTCACATTACTATGTAACCCACTTGGAGACTGAGCTGCCATGGGCTACATCTGTGCAGGGGTTCTAGGTTATCTCCATGAATAGTCCTTGGTTGGAGTATGAGTCTCTGGGAAGTTCCCTGTGTTCAAATTTTCTTGTTCTGTTGCTCTCTTTGTGGAGGCCCTGTCCTCTCCAGCTCTTACTATTTCCCAGTTCTTACATAAAATTCCATTCACTGTGCCCAACAGTTGCCCATCAGGCTCAGCATCTGCTTTGATAGTCTGTAGGGCAGAGGCTTTCAGAGGCCCTCTGTGGTAGGTTCCTAGGTTGTTTCCTGTTTTCTTCTTTTTCTAATATCCATCCTCTTTGCCTTTCAGGATGGGGATTGACCGTTTTAGGTAGGGTCCTCTCTCTTGCTTAGTTTCTTTAGATGCACAGATTTTAGTGGGTTTGTCCTATGTTGTATGTCTATATGAGTGAGTATATACCGTGTGTGTCTTTTTGCTTCTGGGACAATTCACTAAGGATGATCCTTTCCAGGTCCCACCATTTACCTGCAAATTTCATGATTTCCTTATTTTTCATTGCTGAGTAATATTCCATTGTGTAGATGTACCACAATTTCTGCATCCATTCTTCAGTTGAGGGGCATCTGGGCTGTTTCCAGCTTCTGGCTATTACAAATAAAGCTGCTACAAACATGGTTAAGCAAATGTCCTTTTTGTGTACTTGAGCCTCTTTTGGATATATGCCCAGGAGTGGTATGGCTGGGTCTTGAGGAAGCGCTATTCCTAGTTGTCTGAGAAAGCGCCAGATTGATTTCCAGAGTGGTTGTACAAGTTTACATTCCCACCAGCAGTGGAGAAGGGTTCCCCTTTCTCCACAACCTCTCCAGCATGTGTTGTCACTTGAGTTTTTGATCTTGGCCATTCTCATGGGTGTAAGGTAAAATCTCAGGGTTGTTTTGATTTGCATTTCCCTAATGGTTAATGAGGTTGAGCATTTCTTTAAGTGCTTCTCTGCCATTCGATATTCCTCCATTGAGAATTCTCTGTGTAGCTCTGTTCCCCATTTTTTAAGTGGATTACTTGGTTTGTTGCTTTTCAGCTTCTGTAGTTCTATATATATACTTGATATGAGTCCTCTGTCAGATAAAGGGTTGGTGAAGATTCTTTCCCAATCTGTAGGCAGTCGCTTTGTTTTGATGACAGTGTCCTTTGCTTTTCAGAAGCTTTTCAGTTTCATGAGGTCCCATTTATTGATTGTTGCTCTTAGAGCCTGTGCTGTTGGTGTTCTGTTCAGGAAGTTTTCTCCTGTACCAATGAGTTCTAGGGTATTCCCCACTTGTTTTTCAAGCCGATTTAATGTGTCTGGTTTTATGTTGAGGTCTTTGATCCACTTGGACTTCAGTTTTGTGCAGGGTGATAAGTATGGATCTATTTTCATTTTTCTACATGTAGACCTCCAATTGGACCAGCACCATTTGTTGAAGATGCTATCTTTTTTCCATTGTATGGTTTTGACATCTTTGTCAAAGATCAGGTGTCCATAAGTGTGTGGGTTTATTTCTGGGTCCTCTGTTCGGTTCCATTGATCCACCATTCTGTTTCTATGCCAGTACCATGCAGTTTTTAAAATTGTTGCTCTATAGTACAACTTAAGATCAGGGATGGAGATACCTCCAGAAGATCTTTTATTGTAGAGGATTATTTTAGCAATTCTGGGTTTCTTGTTATTCCATATGAAGTTGAGAATTTTTCTTTCCAGGTCTGTAAAGAATTGTGTTGGTAATTTGATGGGAATTGCATTGAATCTGTAGATTGCTTTTGGTAAGATGGCCATTTTTACTATGTTAATCCTGCCAAGCCATGAGCATGGGAGATCTTTCCATCTTCTCATATCTTCTTCTAATTCTTTCTTCAGAGATTTGAAATTTTTTTCATACAAGTCTTTGACTTCCTTCGTTAGGGTTACTCTGAGGTAACTTATGTCATTTGTGGTTATTGTGAAGGGTGTTGTTTCCCTAATTTCTTTCTCAGCCCTTTTGTCTTTTGTATACAGGAGGGCTACTGATTTTTTTGAGTTAATTTTGTATCCAGCCACTTTGCTGAAGGTGTTTATCAGCTGTAGGAGTTCCCTGGTAGAGTTTTTGGGGTCACTCACATGTACTATCATATCATCTGCAAATAGTGATAATTTGACTTCTTCCTTTCCAATTTGTATCCCCTTGATCTCCTTCAACTGTCTTATTGCTCTGGCTAGGAATTCCAGAACTATGTTGAAGAGATATGGAGAGAGTGGGCAGCCTTGTCTTGTCCCTGATTTCAGTGGGATTGCTTTAAGTTTCTCTCCGTTCAGTTTGATGTTGGCTATAGGTTTGATGTATATTGCTTTTTATGTTTAGATATGTGCCTTATATCCCTGATCTATCCAATACTTTAAACATGAATGGATGTTGGATTTTGTCAAATGCTTTTTCAGCATCTAGGGAGATTATCATGTGGTTTTTTTCTTTCAATTTGCTAATATGGTGGATCACATTGATGGATTTCCGTATATTGAACCACCCCTGCATACCTGGGATGAAGCCTACTTGGTCATGGTGGATGATATCTTTGATGTGTTCTTGTATTTGGTTTGCGAGTATTTTGTTGAGTATTTTTGCATCAATGTTCATAAGGGAGATTGGCCTGAAGTTCTCTTTTTTGGTTGGGTCTTTGTGAGGTTTAGGTATCAGGGTGACTGTGGCTTCATAGAATGAGTTTGGTAATGTTGCTTCTGTTTCGATTTTGTGGAATAGTTTGAAGAGAACTGGAGTTAGCTCTTTTTTGAATGTCTGGTAGAATTCCGCGCTGAAACCATCAGGTCCTGGGCTTTTTTTTGGATGGGAGACTTTCGATGACTGATTCTATTTCCTTGGGGGATATAGGACTATTTAATTGATTTACCTGGTCTTGATTTAGCTTTGGTAAGTGGAATCGATCAAGAAAATTGTCCATTTCATTTAAATTTTCAAATTTTGTTGCATATAGACTTTTGAAGTAAGTCCTAATGATTGCTTGGATTTCCTCAGTGTTGGTAGTTATGTCCCCCTTTTCATTTCTGATTTTGTTGATTTGGATGGTGTCTCGCTGCCTTTTAGTTAGCTTGGCTAAGGGTTTGTCTATCTTGTTGATTTTCTCAAAGAACCAGCTCTTGGTTTCATTGATTCTTTGAATTGTTTTATTTGTTTCTAATTGATTTATTTCAGCCCTGAGTTTGATTATTTCCAGCTGTCTGCTCCTTCTTGGTGTGTCTGCTTCTTCTTTTTCTAGGGTTTTTTAAGTGAGCCATTAAGTTGCTTGAATGTGCTGTCTCAAATTTCTTCTTGAAGGCACTTACTGCTATGAACTTTCCTCTTAGCACTGCCTTCATTGTGTCCCACAAGTTTGGGGTATGTTGTGTTTTCATTTTCATTGAGTTCTAGGAAGATTTTAATTTTTTTCTTTATTTCTTCCCTGATCCAGCTGTCATTTAGTAGCAAGTTGTTCAGTTTCCATGTGCGTGTAGGCTTTTTGCTATTTCTGTTGTTACTGAGGTCCAGCTTTATTCCATGGTGATCAGACAGGATACAAGGGATAATTTCAATCTTCTTGTATCTGTTGAGGCTTGCTTTGTGACCAACTATGTAGTCTATTTTGGAGAAGGTTCCATGAGGTGCTGAGAAGAAGGTAAATTCTTTTGTGTTTGGGTGTAAAGTTCTGTAAAAGTCTGTTAGGTCCATTTGATTCATGACCTCTGTTAGAGATATTGTTTCTTTGTTTAATTTCTGTTTTGTTGATCTGTCCTTTGTTGAGAGTGGGGTGTTGAAGTCTCCCACTATTAGTGTGTGGGGATCTATGTGTGGTTTAAGTTTTATCAATGTTTCTTTCACAAATGTGGGTGACCTTGTATTTGGGGCATAGATGTTCAGGATTGTGATGTCTTCTTGGTGGAATTTTCCCTTGATGAGTATGAAGTGTCCTTCCCCATCTCTTTTGATTAATTTTGGTTGAAAGACTATTTTATCAAACATTAGAATGGCTACTCCTGCTTGCTTCTTGCATCCATTTTCTTGGAAAGCCGTCTTCTATCCCTTTACCCTCAGGTAATGTCTATCTTTGTGACTTAGGTGTGTTTCTTGTATACAACAGATTGCTGGGTTTTGTTTACACCTCCTGTGTCTTTTTATTGGAGAATTAAGTCCATTGATATTGAGAGAGATTAATGACCAGTGGATGTTAAATCTTTTGAATTTGATGTTGGCTGTGGTCATATGGTTGTGTGCTTGGTTGCTTTTTGTTTTACTGTAGTGGGGTTATTTATTTCCTGTGTTTTCTTGAATGTAGCTAGCTTTCTTGGGTTGTATTTTCCCTTCCAGTGTCTTCTGTAATGCTGGATTTGTTTGTAGGTATTGTTGAAATTTGTTTTTGTCATTGAATATCTTGTTTTCTCCGTCTATGAAGACTGAGAGTTTTACAGGGTATAGTAGCCTGGGCTGACATCTGTGTTCTCTTAGGTTCTGCATGATATCCGTCCAGGCCCTTCTGGCTTTCATAGTCTCTGTTGAAAAGTCAGGTGTGATTCTAATGGGTTTGCCATTATGTGGCCTTTTTCTCTTGCAGCTTTTAGTATTTTTCTTTGTTCTGTATACTTATGGTTTTGATTATTATGTGGCGGGAGGATTTTCTTTTCTGTTCTAATTTATTGGGTGTTCTATAGGCCTCTTGTATTCTTAATGGCCTCTCCTTTACCTTGGGGAAATTTTCTTCAATGATTTTGTTGAAAATATTTTCTGGGCCTTGGTACAGGGAATCTTCTTTTTCCTCTGTTCCTATTATTCTTAGGTTTTGTCTTTTTATGTTGTCTTGAATTTCTTGGACGGTCTGTGTCAGGAATTTTTCAGATTTAACATTTTCTTTGACAGATACATCTATTTCTTCCATTGTATCTTCCACACCTGAGATTCTTTCTTCCATTTCTTGTAGCCTATTGGTTATGCTAAGATCTGTAGTTCCTGCTTTCTTCCCTAAGTTCTTTCTCTCCACAATTTCTTCCATTTGTGTTTTTTTTTAATTTTTCCAATTCTATCTTCAGGTCTTGAGCTATTTTGTTGGTTTCCTTCTCCTGTCTGACTGTATTTTCATGTTTTTCCGTCAATTCTTTCAGTTGTTTGTTTGAACAATCCACTATTTCTTTTATTTCATTCAGTGATTTAAGCATTTCCTCTCTAAAGGCCACAAACTGTTTGGCTGCAGCTTCTTCTATTTCTTTTTGTATTTTATTTGTTTCCTCTGTTATCATCTTCATGAGCATAGATGTTAGGTTGTCTCCTTGAATTTCATTTATGCTGGGGTGTCTAGGGCTATTTGCCCCTGGATAACTGGGTTCTGGAGATACCATAAAGCTCTGGCTTTTGTTGGTTGAACTTTTACGCTGTCCTCTACCCATTGGGCTATCTTAGTTGTTTGAATTTAGTTTCTGGTTGTTCCTGGACTCTTGTAATGGAGAGAATCCCTTTGGCAGGAAGATGGTTTTTCCTGAAGGAAGCCTTCTCAGCTTTTTTGGTATAGTCACTGGATGTCCGGTGTTTTTCAGGAGTTGCTACAGCTCACCTCAGGCATAGAGACCTGGGTGGTAACTGTGGTCCTGATTAGTCAAGAGGGCTCTCCTCTCACTGGCAGAAGTCCTGGAGACAGCTGCCCTCCTTCTGGGTTTCTTGCTGTAACTTTAGTGATCAGCTGCTGTAACCTGTGTGTCCCGTGGTTTGGTCGGTTTTGTTAGGGATAACTGGTTGCCCCTTGGAGCAGTATCTGGGGGTTGATCTCAGGGTTCCCGGTCTTTTGTAGGTCTGAGGTTGGGGCTCTGTGCCCCAGAACCCAAGAGGTAATCTGTGGTGGGTGAGTACTGCTCTGGTGTCTTGGGGCACACAGTTCTGTCTGTAAGGAGTAATTGGTACAAAGCAGGCCTCTGAGCTGGCAGAGCATGCGCCCACCTGCTAGTCTGCGGAGCTCAGTTTCCAATCACTCTGTGCTCCCTGTTTGGGCCCAGATCATTACTCCCTCCTAATGGAGTAATGATGGCTGGGCGTACTCGCCTGTTTGCGATCTGCAGTCTGCTAGACTTTCCCTAGGTGACTTCAGCAGCACAGTTTCTTCCTTCTCTGTGGGGTCTTCTCCGGACAGGGGTTCCCAGTCCCTGTTGTACTGGGGCGCGCAGCTTGTCTGTACTGTGAGCTGAGTGCGCAGCTCTCCGCGCGCGGCAGGAGCTCAGCTGTGATGGCGGTGGGCAACCGCAGTCCCAGAGACCTTCCAGGCAAAGACTGGGTAACCCGCGATCAGACCCGCAACCTTGCTTCCCGGTGGGGTTTTCTTGCGACTGGGACTCCCAGCCTCAGGCTCCCTTGTGCCCACGGATCAGCCTGGGAAAGTGATGGGGACATGCAGGCTTAAGGCACCAGCCCGGAGACCCAAAGCCCATGCCACCCGGGATCTCTTCCGGGTTTTGGCTGGGCAGCCGAGAGTGGACCCAACCGCTTCCCACGCCATGGGAACCTCCCCTCACCTGGGAAACACGACCGCTGTGGTTTCAGGGCCCAGAGTTCAGTCTCCTGGTCGCTGCACGGAGAGTGCTGTCCTGCTTCTCAGACACAGTGCTCTCCTGGTGCTGCCATCTTGGCTCCCCCTGTTTTTCTTTTTTGATGAAGGGTGGTAACTACACTTATTTTAGATATACAGATAAAAATGAGAATGTAAAAAGAAATCATGCTTGTCTAGCAAAGTGGTGGTAGTTATTCTATTGAAAGGCCTAGGACCCTGGAAAGCTGGTTAACTTTTCAGTGCCAGGTTTCATTTTCCTCCTGTTGTATGGAAAAACCAGAAGAAACCAAACCTCAACTTGGTAGACAGCATATAATAATAGTGATTAAAGCAAAAATTAATGAAGTAGAAACAAATAACAAAATACAGAAAATTAATGAATCTATGATCAGGTCCTTTGAGAAGTCAAGGAGAATTGACAAAACTTTGGCCCAGCTAATCAAAAGAAAGAAAAAGAGGACTCAAATTAACAGAATCCCAAATGAACAGTGTTGGTATAATGTTCTTTTAAAATGTATATGCCTTACCCTTGTTAATTCAAATGCTGATTTCCCCACCCCCAATTCTCTGGTTTCAATCTGGATATTGCATTGTGATACTCACTATAAGCATTCTGTCTCAACTCTTGTGTAAACAGGACACAAATAAAGCAACTAGATACAATGTTGTGCAATGGGAGGAGCCAGAGGACAGGAAAGAGGGGAGGAGCTAAAGAACAGGAAGGGGCAAGAAGGAGGAGGAGCTAGAGGAGAGGAGAGCTCGAGGAGAGCAGAACTGGAGGAGAGAGCTTGGAGGACTTGGAGCATGAACCAGATCTAAGATTTCACAAAAAGCAAGTATAATGTGGGAAATCTAAATGTTAGGAAACTGAGGGCTTGGAGGTTTAGGAGGGAGTAAATATTGCCCAGCATTGTGTTCTAGGTTAACTAAAAACCCAGTCTCTGTGTGGTGATTTGGTTATACAGCTACTGAGGATTAACAGCAGTGTTACCAGAAGTTAAACCAATAGTAAATTTTAATAACTTTCTACAACAGAACAGAAAAATGTTACAACAGATGCTAAAATTAAAAATATTATAAGAGAATACTCTTAAAAAACCTATACCCTATTAAACTGGAAAATTTTAAAAAATGGATAATTTTTTGATTCATCCTAACTACCAAAGTTAAACCAGAAAGAGACCAACAGCCCAAACAGACCCATTCCAGGACTTTTAACAGAAGAGAGAGGAAGGGACAGAAATCCTGACCAAAAAAGAAATGACTGTGTCTGGGGAAAGAAAAACAGCTCCCAGATCTTCACACACTCAACACAAAGATGAATTTACAGAAGTATGTTACAATAAATCAAGGGCAACAGGAGACTTTTAAAAGAAATGCATCTCATATGAGAAAATTTTACAAAAATATTACAAAAATATCAAGAAACCTGCAGACATGAAGAAAATGAAGTAAAACATTCAAACTACTAATAAGGAAAACAAACAAACAAACAAACAAAAAAAATCTGCCTTTAAAAAATACCTACTAATGTGAAATTCACTGGGAGGAGTAAACCATGCCAAATTGTTCCTTTAATGTCATACCCCATTCCTTCTGGCCTCTGCTGTTTTGTTTGGGGGAGTCAAATCTCAGGGACAATTCCTCTTCCTTGGATGGCGGAGTCTCCTCCGTGCTTACCAGGTTCTTGTGTCTTTTTAACAGTATGGTGTTGGGTCAGTTCAGGTCTGAGGTCATTCTAGCAGAGCACCATGGGCTACTTATTTACACGTCCACCCAAGTCAGCTAGCAGGTGTTGTTTATGAGAACATTATTCAGTCCCTTTCTCTACTTCTGCTCTGCTGTTCTCCATCCTGCCCCTTCTCTCTCCCACACTTCTGACAGTGTCCCACAGACCTCACAGTCCATTCCTTTCTTTTCTCTGCATTCCTCAGGAGAAGACATCACGAGCACTCTATCTTTCTGTTCCCTGGACTGTCCTTTTACCTCTTCAAACATGCTGCTGAATTCCTCTGACAAAAATCCTTATTTTATTTTACTCTTATGCTCCACAATTTCTATTTGTAGCTGTTTTACTAGATTTTTTTTCTGTAATTTCAATGTAAAAAAAAATTGTACAATGTATGAAGTTGTTGTCATTCTTCATCTTGGTTTTTGAATAATGTTTTGTTTATTTGTTTTTCCTGTAACTTTTTGTTCTAACTTGGTGTCTTGGCTGGTTTTATGTCAGCTTGATACAAGTTAGAATTATGCAAAAGGTGGGAACCTCAACTGAGACAATGTCTCCATGAGATCCAGCTGTGAGGCATTTTCTTAATTAGTGAACAATGCGGGAGGGCCCAGCCTGTGTGGGTGGTGCCATCCTTGGGCTTGTGGTCCTGGGTTCTATAAGAAAGCAGGCCGAGCAAGCTATGTGGAACAAGCTAATAAGTAATATTTGTCCATGGCCTCTCCTTCAATTCCTGCCTCTAGCCTGGCTTGGGTTCCTATCTGGCTTTCTTCAATGATGTACTACAACGTGGAAGTGTTAGTCAAATAAATCATTTCTTCCCAAGTTGCATTTTGTCATGGTAGTTCATTATAGTGATAATAACCTTAACAAGGACACTAGGTGTTTTAACTACTGTAAGTTGGCAACTCTGGGAAACAGGCTCTCTTCCCTTTCTGTGGTGTATTATGCGTATTTGATATTGTTCCTTGTATTTGTCTCCTAGTGAGTTTTATGAACAATGGTAGATAGTCTTATTATGTGTTGTGTTACATAGTCTTACTCCATATCGTTATGTGGAATATGAATATATGTATACATGGCACATGAGTCAACAGAGTATTCCTAGTTTATCTTCTAGTTCTTTTAGATTAACTTAGCATGGCCAAGAGCTTCCTTCAACTCCACAGTTTCCTCTAAACCTTTGTTTCTCTTGATCATATGGAATGTAAATGTTAGGCACACCTGGAATTATAGATTCTTTAAAGGTTTTGTTGTTGTTGTTGTTGTTGTTGTTTTAATCTGAATAGTCACCCAGCACGGGTTATGTGAAAGACTTCAAGACAAGCTTTCCTCAAAGCACATCATCTTATCTTTCTAGAGCTTAGTGTCTTGTTTTCCTCCCCTCCCCCAAAACAGACATCTTAATGCAACTCCTCTTTAGTCTTTTTTTTTTTTTTTGTAAATACCTTCCAGTGGTTGCTCATCCCTAGTAGGTTTACAGGCTGGGTGGAGTAACGGCAAGATTCTTTAGTTGGTGTTTCAAACATCTCCAACAGCTCTAAAGAAGCAATGACTGTCCTTTGACAATGTACTCTGTTTTGCCCTATTGGTGTTCAATACCCATAGTGAGAACTTAGCCTCTGGTCGTCAAGATGACCTCAGAGCTAGGTAATAGGAAATGAGGTAGATTAAAATACTACAAAAGTCTCTGGCTTAAGTTCCAATGGCCTTTCCCCCTTTGATTAAATGCCTATCCAGGTGGTACAAACTTTCGCTAGTCTCAAGAGCTGCAATAGAGCTGTTTCTGACACATTGTGTTAGTTACTTCATTCGTTTCTCTGCAAGTCAAGACTTAGAATTTCTTGTTACAACTTATAAATTTCACATTTATTACAAATATTTAAAGTGTTTTTTGATTTTTAGTTGACTTTGGTTTCTGAATGTTTGTTTTAGAACACAGTGAGTTTTCCATATTTCTGAGCATAGCTGTTATATTAAATCAGAGGATGGTTGCAATTAAGTTGCTTTTAAACACAATTTGTTAATGTTGGAAGGCAGTGATAAGATAAAAAATGTGTTTGTGGAAGGCATTTTAACTGCAATAACATTGCATCTAGGGTAGAATACTAAAAAAAATCATTAATAGACTATGGGGTGCCTGCAGGTCACTGATTTTGACACACACCATTATTAATCTGTGATTAGTGATTTCAATGCTTTTTGTCTTTCATATGTCATTCGTACCCTTGATACCATTCATCTCTAACAATGTGTTATATACACTTAACAGTTTCTTTTGGTATATTTTAATGTCTAGCATTTAGGACCATTATTCAATACTATAAAAGATACTTAAACAAAATCCCCACTAAGCAACCATAGTCAATATGATTGCCAAGGATACTGCAACAGGCGGGTTCTGCATTGTGAAGCCTCCAGGAAGGAATGTTCCCATTACAGGTGAGATTAAGACCATTAGAGAAAGCTGTAACTGTTCAAAATACCTGAGAGCTACTGACCTTAGGGTGCCTGGCCCCAACTGATACACCTAGAGCCCCAACTCTTGCACCTAAAGATTAGGGAATGTGGCAGAAGAGGAAACAGAAAGGCTGTAAAAGCCAGAGGGCAAGGAAGTCTGCTATCAGATCATGTCTTTGAGATACAACAGGGAAGCCACACGAATTAAATCTCAACATTGTGTCTTGATAACCAAGATCTGAACAGTAACAAGGTCAGTTGGCATGCCAATATGATGGGTTAAATCTCACAAGGCCCCACTCTAGACGAGGACTTCAGATAATCAGTGACTTCTGTGAGAGAGGGAACCAGTCCTACTCAAGGATGAGCCCAACTGGTTATCCAGTACCATGTGGCCATCCCTAAAAACATATGCATACAAATGACGCTAAATGGACTCACAGGTTACAGGACATGTATACATGTGTGCAACTATGATAATTTTTAAAACAGAAGAAATAAGAACAAAGAAAACAATAGAGATGATACATGAAACCAGGAGTAGAGCATGGAGATAGAGGTAAGAACAGGAAAGAGGAAACAGAATATGGTAATAAGAGATTGAAAATGATCAAAATATATTATATACATGCATAAGATGCCATAATTAATCCAATTATGTTGTACAATTAATAAATGTTAATGCATATAAAACAGTATCAAAGAAATACAAATGACCAGTGCTACATGAAAGGTGATCAACATGTTAAGTTTTCAGAGGGATGCAAATAAAAACTATACTGAGATTCTATCTCATCCTGTTCACAGTAGCTACCAAGAAAACAGAACCCAAGAAATTCAGTCAAATATGTAGGGGAGTTACTTAGAACACTCTTGGTAGGAAAAACCAGTGTAGCCCCTATAAAAAACAGCTTAGAGGCTACTCAATAAACTAAAAATATAACAACTTGGGAAAACACCAAAGTTCAAGCAACGGCTTGGGTTGTTGCTCAGGGGTATGTCCTGCAATTAGTATGCCTGAGGTCCTGAGTTTCATCACTAAGTCTGAGAAGAGGGGGACTCAAAGTGAATAATCTACTGTATACACATTGTTTTGGAATCACTGTAAAGTCCAAAAGGAAAAAACAAAACAAAACAAAACAAAACAAAAAAAAAAAACAAAACAAGTTAATCCATTTTAAGTCAGGGACCACCTGCACAAATTATTAGAGGAAACAATACCTACCTCATGATGACAAGCTGAAGCACCATGCACGTTTTACTCATCAAAAGTATTTTCTTTATTAATGATTAATGTGGGAGCCTAGCTCATCATGGAAAGGACCACCTGTGGGCAGGTCCTGGTTGGTATAAGAAAGCAGGCTGAGAAAGCCATGGGAAGCAAGTTAATAAGCAGCATCCATTTATGTCTTCTGCTTCTGTTCCTGCTTCCTGCTTCCTGACTTAACATACTGCCTGATTTCCCTCAGTGATGTGGAAGTATAAGCAAAATAAACCCTTTCCTTTCGAAACTGCTTATGAAAATAATGTATCATCACAGTAATAGATGCCCTAATTAAGACACACCTAATGAGTAAGAATGTTGAGCATTTCTTTTTTCTCTCTTTTTTATTTTTTATTTTTATTAATTACAGTTTATTCACTTTGTATCCCAGCTGTAGCCTCCTCCCCGATTCCCTACCAATCCCACCATCCCTCCCTCTTCTTCTCCTATGACCCTCCTCCAGTACAATGATAGAGGGAGGTCCTCATCTCCTTCCATCAGACCCTAGTCTATCAGGTCTTATCAGGACTGGCTTTTTTATCTTCCTCTGAGGACTAATAAGGCTGCTCCCTCTTGTTGAGCATTTCTTTAAGTGTTTCTCTGCCATTTGATATTTCTCTATTGAGAATTCTCTGTTTAGCTCTGCACCCCATTTTTTAGTTGGATTACTTGATTTGTTGCTGTTTAACTTGAGTTCTTTTTATATTCTGGATATTAGTCCTCTGTCAGATATAGTGTTGGTGAAGATCCTTTCCCAGTCTGTAGGCTGTCATTTTGTTCTGATGACGGTGTCCTTTGCTTTACAGAGCTTTTCAGTTTCATGAGGTCCCATTTATTGATTGTTGATCTTAGAGCCTGCGCTATTGGTGTTCTGTTCAGGAAGTTGTCTCCTGTGGCAATGAGTTCAAGGCTCTTCCCCACTTTTTCTTCTAACAGGTTTAGTGTGTCTGGTTTTATGTTGAGGTTTTTGATCCACGTGGACTTTAGTTTATTAAAGCAGATGCTGAGACTCATAGCCAAACTTTGGGCAGAGTGCAGAGAATCTTATGGAAGAAAGGGGAGATAGAAAGACCTGGAAGAGTATGGAGCCCCACAAGGAGAACAACAGAACCAAAAAATCTTGGCCTAGAGGTTTTTCCTGAGATTGATACTCTAACCAAGGACCATTCATAGAGATAACCTAGACCCCTGCACAGAGGTAGCTCATGGCAGCTCTGTCTCCAAATGGGCTCTCTAATAAGGGGAGCAGGGTCAGTCTCTGGTGTGAAATCAGTGGCTGGCTCATTGATCACCTCCTCCTGAGGTGAGGGGGTGGGGAAGCAGCCTTACCAGGCCACAGATGAAGACTATGAAAAACAGTTCTGATGAGAGCTGATAGGCTAGGGTCAGATGGATAGGGAGGAGGTCCTCCACTATCAGTGGACTGGGGAAGGGGCATGCGAAGAGATGAGGGAGGGAAGGAAGGCAGAATTAGGAGGGGATGAGGATAGGGCTAAGCTGGGATACAAAGTGAATAAATAAAAAATTGTATTAAAAAAAGATATACCTAAATTGAAGATATGAGTATAACAGTCTGAATTTACCCAGGCCTGTAGAGTTTTATAACTGGAAGGCAATATTAAGTAACTATGTTCTATATGATAGTAATTTTTAGAGTTAAATATGATAAACATACTTGGTAATTATTAGGCACTAGGTAGTTATTAATTATCTAATGGCACAGCTCAGTATGATTCCTTTCCTTCAGGAATGATATTTGCCATTTGTTGAGCTGACATCGTAATTAATGGAAATTACTGAAATAATTTGCATAGAAATTAAAAACAGGAAAATGCTGAAAGGCTACATTTCTATATAATATTATGTTAGTGCAACTCAGTGCAGTAACACCAAAGAGTGAATAAATGAATAAGAAGACACATATGACAGATCAGATTTTTTTTAAAGAAAGTAACAAAATTCTCATTATTAGTGGACACTGTTAGTACATCTACAGAAAAACCCAACACTATTTACAGTTTACTGTTATGTAGTAAATAAGTCATTCGCATCACTTTATGCAAACCAACAGTTATACCCCTATATAAAAGGAGAAGAGGGCAAAAATTTATAAAGAGGAAAATGGATAGTATCTTAATCATAAAACAACTTTCACAAAATGTGTTCAACAGAGTTCTACACTAAAATCTGTAACGTAATATGTAATTTAAAGGGCCACAACTGTTTAACATGATGTACTTTCAAGGAAAGTAAAACCCAGTATCACAAAACTTAATTTCCTCAAATTGACTAAAGTCTTACTCCATGTCTGATACTATAACAGATACATGAAGCTAGAAAATTCATAAATAGGGTGATCTGGTGGCTGGGACGCTAGCACAAAGAGGTTGGTAAGATGCTGCCTCATTGTGATATTTTGCTTCATCTCCTAGACAGGACAAAAACTATATCTCAACATGGCCTCCAAAAAGAAGATGCACAAAAGAAACTCAGCTCACTGCACCAGCTCATCTTTCAGGAGAATTAATCCATTTGTAAGGTCTCACCACAAAAGGCTCCAGTTTCCCTCATCATTGCATTGGGGTTGAGTTTCCACATAAGGATTTTAGAGAATACATTCAAATCACAGTAATAGATAAACCTAACCTGTTTTCTGTTGTAAATGGTGATTAATATTTACTAATGATTATCTTTTAGTAATGCTTGCTGTTATTCCTAAACAGCTGTATAACTGAATCACCACACAGAGACTGGATTTATTTAGTTAACCTAGAACACAATGCTGGACAATAGTTACTCAATCCTAAACCTCCAAGCCTTCATAGTTTCCTAACATTTAGATTTCCCACATTATACATGCTTTTAGTGTTATATTAGGTCCAGCCCATCTTTCCACACTGTTCCAAAATCTCTCCTCCAACTCTCTCTCTCTTGCCCCTTCTCCTCCCACTCCTTTTCTGTCCTCTGCCTGCTCCCAGCTCAACATTGTATCTAGTTGCTTTATTTTGGCCTGTTTACACAAGAGTTGAGACAGGATACTTCGAATGAGTATCACAATGCAATATCTGGATTGAAACCAGAGAGTATATGTGGGGGGGAGAAATCCGCATTTGAATGAATAAGGGTAAGGTGTATACATTTCAAAAGAACATTGTACGAACAGTTTTTACTCAGGTTTCTTGCATGCTTTATTTATATTATTTTATTATTTTATAATATTAATTATTTATATAATTTTATTATTACACAATAAATAAAAATAATTTTACTTATTACCTAATAATAATATTCCAAACTATGATATGCTGGACAATGACCATGTAAAAACTGGCTAAAATAAAGTTAGATATTCCTGAGACACACACACACTATTTGGAATTCAGCATTAAAAAAAAAATTCCCTAATGTAAAAGTCCTAATTTAGGGGACAGGAAGTGCTCTCAGTGGTACGCTTGCTCTGCAAGCATGAGGACCAGAGTTGAACTCATAGCTCTCATAAAACAGTCAGGCATGGCTACATGTGTCCGTGACCCCAGAATCTGGGGCAGAAACAAACCAATCCTGATAGCCCTATGGCCATCAAACCTAGCTGTAATGGCTTCCAGTTCAGTTAGGAGTCCTGTCTTAAAGACAAGAAGTGGACAGCAACAGAGGATAACATGTAACATCTTGCTCTCTGGTCTCCACATGCTCCTTCATGTGTATATATGCCACCTACATGCACTACACACACACACATACACACATATATGTAAGTATATATATATATATATAGATATATATATATATATATATATCCTCACATGTGCACATACTTAAATAAATAAATAACTTAATTTAAATAACTTCCCAAAGTTATTTCTGAATTTTAAAAGATTTAATACATGACACAGATAAGTAAGTTTTAACAAAAATTATGAAATCTTTACCAAACATATAGTCAAATATTACAAATTGGTAGTTGTCCTAGTTGGGTTTTTATGTGTGATAAGTACTATGAACAAAAGCTACCTGGGAAGAAAAGAGTTTATTTGACTTGTATATTAAGCTCATGGTCCATCATGAAGGGAAACTAAGCCAGGAAAGGAGTGGACACAGATGACACAGAGGAAGGCTTTTTATTGGTTTTCCCTCAATGGCTTTCTCAGCTTGCTTTCTTATAAAACCCAGAACCATCTGCCCAGAAATAGTACCACCCTCGGTGGGCTGGGCCCTTCCACATCAACCATGAATCAACACAATACCCCACAGATTTTCCTACAAACCAATTTTATGAAGACATTTTCTCAGTTAAGATTTCATCTTTCCAGTCAGCTATGTCTAAATTTTTGTCAGATTGACAAACAACAACAAAACTGACCAGCACAATAATAATCTAACAGAAGGAATACAAATACAGAGTACAAGGAAAAGAAGTTAAAAAGGGGACATTTTAAGAACAAGTCTGCATAAAGTATTTTAAACACTCTTGGCACCAAAGCCTGACATATATAATCAAGTCTAACTGTATTAAAGAGGAAGCCAAACTCAGGGACACCAACCTAAGCTTTTTCTCTATTCCCTCCCCAAGAGACATTGGTAAACTCATTAAATTTAGACTCTGGTTCTGACAACCTTCCAAGATAAAAAGGGACACACTTCCTAATACAGAGCTGAAGAAGCAATGTGCTCCTAGATAAGAAATCAGAGGGAATATACCCTCAGTAGGATAAAAAGCCTATCAGAAGACATCCACACTCCTGTTCCAGCCTGTGACTGTGGCCTCTGCCCTATTCCTGAGGCTCCAGCCATAAAATTGTTATAAAGCAGTTCTCAACTCTGAACACCTTTAGGAGAACAGTAGACATGCCTGGGCAGATCCTCTACAAATAGGTTTTGAAACGGTCAGCACAGGGTCAGTGATACAGAGAGCATAGGAAAACAAGAAACCTTGCCTCAGAATAAACTGAAATGACAGCAGGAGAAAGGGATACGTGAACACTTCAAGGAAAGAGCATGGATTACTGAAACAAACCAACAAAACCTGATAGCAACTGCATATTAAAAACAAAAGCTACAGAATCAACAATGGAAGTACTTTTGAGAGAAAGTTGAGGTATTTGAGAGAAAATTGATTAGTATTTCAGAAAATAACTCTTCAACATAAATTTGCAATAGAAAAATAATTTACTAAGCAGATAGAAAGAGCTTTTGAGTTTCACCATATCACAATGAGAACATTTTTTTACAAGTAAAAATTGGCTGAACAAATACATAACTTTTAAAAGCTCACAAAGTTAAAAAGAAACTGAAACTTAAAGCTGATTATTTGTAAAAATCGTAAGTAGCTCTTGCAAGCGTGACCTAATAGTTCATGTCTGCAGCTCAATAACCTGGCCAAGGTACCACTCCCAAGAAGGCAGCTTCCCATAAGCCATGATATGAAATAGGTGAGATAATTATCTCTTTAATGATATCCCTTTCCAACATTCTTGCCCCTCCCCCCAGCACAATGCCTAGGAGCCCACCTTTCTGAAACCAGAACAAACAAGCAGAGCTTTTCCTTTGGTGTTTTGTTTGTTTGGTTTTTCTGTCTCTCTCTTAAGATACTGCAGAACCTAAGCATACCTTTTCTGATGCCTTCCGGCTTTCACACACTAAAGCCTCCCTCCTCATCATGTGTCTACTTGTCCACCTTCATGTCACCTTGAATGATATGGCCATCTTCCTCCTCTCTTCCATTCTCCTCTAGGCAGCCTCTAGGATTTACAGCTAAGTCTATTCTTAAATTACTTTATTAATGAAAATAAAAATGTCATCAGATAATGTCTTGGGCCTATAGAAAATCTTCCCTCATTTTGCTGTAAACCACCTCTTGGATTAACTCTAAAACATGGGGTACAGAGTTAAACAGAATTATCAATAGAAGAATATTGAATGGCAGAGAAACACTTAAAGAAATGTACAACATCTTTACCCATCAGGAAAATGCAAATCAAAACAACCCTGAGATTGCACCTTATACCATCAAAATGACTAAGATCAAAAACTAAGTGAAAACACATGCTGGAGAGGATGTGGAGAAAGAGGAACCCTCCTCTATTGCTAGTGGGAATATATACTTGTACAACCACTTTAGAAATCAACCTGGCACTTACTCAGAAAACTGGAAATAGTGTTACCTCAAGACCCAGCAATACCACTCCTGGGCATATACCCAAAAGATGCTCAACCATACAACAAAGACATTTGCTCAACTATGTTCATAGCAGCTTTATTTATAATAGCCAGAATCTGGAAACAACCTAGATGTCTCTCAACAGAGGAATGGATACAGAAAGTGTGGTACATTTAAACAATGGAATACTACTTAGCTATTCAAAACAGGAAAATCATAAAATTCACAGGCAAATGGATGGAGCTAGAAAAGATCATCCTGAGTGAGGTAACCCAGAAGCAGAAAGACACACATGGTAGATACTTATAAGTGAATATTAGACATATAATACAAGATAAACATATAAAATCTATTGTCCTAATAAAGCTAAACAACAAGGAGGACCCTAATAAAGATGCTTAATCCTCATTCAGAAGCAGAAACAGAATAGACATCAGAAGTGGGAGAAGACAGGTAACAGGACAGGAACCTACCACAGAGGGCTTCTGAAAGACTCTACCCAGCAGGGTATTGAAGCAGATGCTGAGGCTCATAGCCAAACTTTGGGCAGAGGGCAAGGAATCTTATGGAAGAGAGGGGAGATAGAAAGACCTGGAAGGGACAGGATGTCTATAAGGAGAGCAACAGAACAAAAAACCTGGGCCTGGGGCGGGGGGTGGGTGGGGAGGGCTCTGCAGAGAATGATACACCAACCAAGGACTATGCATGGAGAGGACCCAGTTCCCTTCCTCAGATGTAGCCCATAGACCGCTCAGTCTCCATGTAAGTTCCCTAATAAGGGGAGCAGTGGCTGTCTCTAACAGGAACTTGGTTGTCTGCTTTTTGGTCACTTCTCTCTAGCAGTACAGCCTAGGTCCAGCCCATGTATGACCTTGGGTTGGTAGTTCAGTCTCTGTGAGCCTATATGGCTCAGGATAGCTTACTTGTAGGTCTTCCTGTGGTATGCTTGACCCTTCTGGCTCCCTCAATCCTTCCCCCTACTCTTCCACAAGACTCCCAAGCTCTACCTATTGTTTGGCTGTGGGTCTCTGCATCTGTTTCCATCAGCTGCTGGATGAAGCCTCTCAGAAGACAGTTAAGTTAGGTTACTGTCTACAGTCATAGGAGAGTATCATTAATAATGTCAGGTCTTGGCTCTCTCCCATGGAGTGGGTCTCAGGTTGGGCCAGTCATTGGTTTGCCATTCCCTCAGTCTCTGATCTGTCTTTATTTCTACACTTCTCGTAGGAAGGACAAATTTGTGGTTGAAGGTTTTATGGGTGGATTGGTGTACTCCTCCCTCCACTGGAAGCCTTACCTGGCTATAGGAGGTGTAGACTTTAGGCTCCATATCCTCTGCTGTTAGGAGTCTAAGCTAGGGTCACCCCCCATGGACTCTTTGGAGCTTCCACCATCCCAGAGATGCCCCCCCCAGTGATTTCCTTTCTTGTCACATCTCCAAACCCCCAGGTGAGTCACTCCTGCAGGACAAGTATAACGTAGATAGTTATTGTGATGGAAGTAGAAAATCAATAAGAAATGTTCTGTTCCTACATCCTTGATAGTCTCTGTCTCTCTGTCTCTTCTGTCTCACACTCAGAGACAAACACAATATATATATATATATATAACAGAAAAATATATATACATATATATATAACAGAGAATAGTATCCCAGAAACATTCAGCATTCTCTTCTATCTGTATGTTTTCTTCAGATTCTCTGAAACTACATAGATATAAAGTTGGTAAATCTTCCTATGAGTTATAAGGAAGATAAAATCTTATAGTTTTTTAACATGCTTTTTCTCTTACTCACACAGGGTACCTCCATTTAAATTCCTTAACACTTGCCTTAACCATTCTTTCAGATGGCTTTATAAATCTATAATGCTCCCAGGGTTAGCATTATCTAATAAAACATTTTTTCAGAAGGTAGACAGGATCTCTGAGGGCCTACTGTGAGCCTTCCCAAGTAAGTGTCCATTGGTCTTAGATGACTAAAGGAATACTAAAAAAAAAAAGAAATATATTAATAGAATCCAGTACAGCATGCAAAGCTCTCATCACTTCTATCTTATCACTTTATCATCAAAGGAGCAAACTTGGGCACAGCAGCCTGGGTACAAGACACAAGTCTCTTCAGTGCTACAAAATCCACAGACATGTTCTGTGAGCCGCCCCACTTCTCGTCTGGAATGCTGCCGCTGCTTCCAGGCTGCTGCATGTTTTCTTTAAGCCCAGCTTTCATTGACTGGCCCAGCTCAGTCCCAGATGGATTCTTTCACTCAGGAGAAAATTGCTGTACAGCATTCTATGGCATTTTAAATACTTTTTTCTTAGTTCATAGAAAGAAACTATTCTGACACTCTGAGCAATAGTGTATGTGTTTATACATACATATATATTTATATATGATATGTATTACTTTTATTACAGCATTTCTTTTTTAACCAGCCATTAATCGCTTTTGGTTGTTTTTTTTTTTTTATTTAAGCATTATCTACCATGATGAATTTAATAACGTTCATCATGACAATAATTATCCTTGGAAACATACAATGTGGTTTTGCATACATTAATACACACAATACTAATATTACAATATATAGTCAAAATATTTTAATGTTTTACTTCCTAGTTATTTATTAAGCCCCACTGTTAGTATTGTGTGACCTAGTTAGCTTTAGTTATCAACTTGATACAGCTCAGAGACATCTGGAAAGAAGGTATTTAGTCCAGATCAGGTTTCCCTGTGGAAATGTCTATGAGGGATTGTCTTGATTATTAATTGGTACAGGAGATCTCAGACCACCATGGGCTACAACATCATTAGAGAAGTGATTCTTGGCTAAAAAGGAAGCTATATAATGCATGAGCCTGTGAGCTCACCAGAAAGCAAGCCAACAAGCAACATTCCTCTGTGATTTTGCCTCAGATTCCTACTTGATTCTTATTATATCTCCTCAATGAAGGGCTGTGACAACAAAGTGTAAGGCAAATACAGCATTTCTTCCCCTAAACTGATACTGCACAGGACATTTATCACAGCAGCAGAAAAGGAAACTAGAACATTGCACATATATGCCTCACTTATCAGCTGCCTCCTTACCACTTGATAATATTTATCAATTACCTGGACACAGAGTACGTGCCTAGATCTTTTCTGTGGGAAGAAACTAACTTATGGTGAGCACAAACTTCACCACCAGGTTTGATTATATCAAAGTATAATACATTTCTCATTATTGTTGACTTATTTGCAGTGATTAAGGAGTTCAGTGCTTGAGTAGATAAGTGGAGAACTTGTAAAATTAGAAGTCTTCATGTGCTTAGCATGATCATCAAAATGTGGCTTATCTAGATGTGATAATCTAATGTAGAAATATAAGAATGCACATACTGGCTTATGATTAAAGTCATCAAATCACAGGGAAAGATTTTATAGATGTCTGTTGTTGGGCTAGGGATATTGTTCAGAGATAAGGCCCTTGCCTAAAAGAATCAAGGCCCTGGATTCAGCCCCAACACTGAAAACAAAACAAAAGAAATTATATTGTCATGAATGTTTACCTTGAAAAACAAACCAAAATAATTAATAGTATACCCAGAGATCATTTCTAAAATCAAATCACTGCTACCAGCAGAGTCAACTGTTAAACTACCTCATTATAGGAAATGTTCCTTGTTATGTCACACTTTTAAAAGATGAAGAATCTTCTTCTGTGGCCTGGTAAGGCTACTCCTCCCTCAGGGGGAGGTCCTAATGAGACCTGATAGATTAGGGTCAGAGGGAAGGGGAGGAGGAACTTCCCTATCAGTGGACTGGGAGAGGGACAGGGGGTGGGGGAGAGGGAGGTTGGGACTGGGAGGGAAGTAGAGAGGGAGGTATGGGGGGATACAAAGTGAATAAATTGTAATTAATAAAAATAAAAATAAAGAAAAAAAGAAAAAAAAAGCAAGGAAATCATGAAATTTGCAAGCAAATCATGGGAACTGGAAAATATCATCCTGAGTGAGGTATCCCAGAAGCAGAAAGACACACATGGCATATACTCACTTATAAGTGGATATTAGACATATAATATAGGATAAACATACTAAAATCTGTACACCTAAGGAAGCTAATCAAGAAGGAGGACCCTAGTAAGATACTCAATCTTCATTCAGAAAGGCAAAGGAGATGGACATCAGAAGAGGGAGGAATAAGGAAACAGGACAGGAGCATACCACAGAGGGCCTCTGAAAGACTCTACCCAGCAGGGTATCAAAACATATGCTGAGATTCATAGTCAAACTTTTTTGCACAGTGCAGGGAATCTTATGAAAGAAAGGGAACAGGAGCTTCACAAGGAGAGCAACAGAACCAAAAAATCTGGGCACAGGGGTCTTTTCTGAGACTGATACTCCAAAAAAGGACCATGCATGGAGATAACCTAGAACTCCTGTACAGAAGTAGCCCATGGAAGCTCAGTGTCCAAGAAGGTTCCCCAATAATAGGAACAGGGACCGCCTCTTACATGAACTCATGGGCTGGTTTTTTGATCACCAGCACCTGAGGGGGGGGAACAGCCTTACCAGTCCAGAGAAAGGCAAAGAAGCCAGTCCTGAGGAGACCTGATAGACTAGGGTCAGATGGAAGGGGAAGAGGACCTCCCCTAGCATTGGGATGGGGGAGGGGCATAGGAGAAGAGGGAGGGAGGGATTGGGAGAGGATGGGGGAGGGGCCTACAGCTGGGCTACAAACTGAACAAACTATAATTAATTAAAGTAAAATAAAATAATTTTCAAAAAGATGAAGAATCTCTTGTCAGACAAAACCACCAGGAATTGGACCTGAAGAGAAGGTTCAGTGGTTCAGTGGTTAATGGGAGCTTGCTGCTTTGACAGAGGACCTGCTTAGCACCCATACTGGGCAACTTTCAATTGCCTGTAACTCCACTCCAGGACCATGTGACAGATGCATCTTTCGCCTCAGGCACCTGCACTTGTGAATACTATCCCTCCCCGCACTCCCTACGTAATTATACATACACATAATTTAAAATAAAATAAATCTTTAACTTTTTAAAACTCACTTTTAAAATAATCACTAGAAACTGGTCACTGCCAAAGCATAATTTCTCAACTGTCTTGTATAATTTTTGAAATACACGTACCTATCTCATAATAGTAGTTAGAAAACTTTTTATAAAGATCAATCTTGTGCAAAATACTAACGAATTTTTATAAACGTTATAGATCATAGCTTGTTATAGTTACCTGAGACCTTCCCTCTCTCTTCCTCTCCCTCTTTCTCTGTCTCTGTCTCTGTCTCTGCCTCTCTCTGTCTGTCTGTCTCTCTCTCTCTTGTGCACACGTGTGTGCAGTTATGTATGCAAGCCAGAGGCTAACATCAAGATTCTCCACTTTTGAAGCAAGGACTCTTCACTCAACCAGTGATCACTGATAGACTAGAGTGGATGTCAGCAAACTCCAGGAGTCTTTCACCCCCAAACACACCTCTATGTCTCCCCCTCTGCTGGAATTATGGGCATGGATGACCATACAGCGATTTGATTCGAATGCTGGCTTGCAAACTCAGGTCTTCGTGCCTGTAAAGCAAGTTCCTCACTGATGGAGCTCTCTCCCAGGCTGAAATTTGTTCAAAAGCTTTGATGGTTGGTACTTATGGACACTTATTTTTATGACTCCTATAGTTTCAATACTTATAATCAGTATCTTCAGTCTATGTCGGGATAAAGATACCTTGAAGAAACAAAATAATTAGAATCATTATATAATAGCATGATAAATATAAGTCATATGGAAAAAGCTGTGAAATGTTATTGTTCACACATATTGGATTAATGAACACTGGTTTAATTCGCTGTTACTACCACAATGGGATATACCATGGCGAGATGCCCAGACAATTTAAGTGAATAATCAGGACTGCTGAATACAGTCTCTTATAAACTAATATTTTCTCTGTATCTTCAACAAAATTATCCAAGCAAAATATCTGTTCGTATAGTAAAACACACATTAAATATTCCTGTAACAAGACAAGAATGTGTTGTACAGATAACACATTTGTAAAAGAGCCATGAATATTAGAAGCTGCCATGGTTTTTGTCTGACAATTTTCAAACTCATTTATTTTATTCCTAAACTGTTTGGGGTGTTGTTGGCTTAGTGATAGCTTCCAAACTAATTTCCATGCTAATCTAACCCAAATTTCTGATTATGTTTGAAAGACACTAAACAAACCAGGTATCAGTTGGGAAGTGCTGCCATCCCAACATGGCAGGAAAGAAGAATCCGGTGAGATCTGCATTGCTGGGCTGTGGTTCTGTGCACCAAGTAGGGGGCTCACAGTACAAGGGGCACCAGCAACTCTCACACAACTGCTGTTATTAATGACGAGGCGATGAAAGATCCCACTAGTTCTGGAAAGTTACTCTGGATTTTCAGAGCACTCTCAAATGCAGTATGTGAGCAAGTGAACTGGGCTGTGCAGCAGCTGAATTTAGAATGTATGAAGAACTAAGGTCTGAAATCTAGATCTGTATATAGTCAATGTTACTTATTGAATGAGAGTTAACTAAATGTACCTTTTCCAAAAAAAAAAAAAAAATCAATCAGGAGAATCTACATTAAGTTACATAAACAGGAAGACAACCATTTTTTAAAGTTTTTTTTCATGTTTTTTTAATTCTTTATTAATTACACTTTATTCACTTTGTATCCCCCCTGTGGTTCCCTCCCTCCTCCTGTCCCAATCCCTCCCTTCCTCCACCCATGCATGCCCCTCCCCAAGTCCACTGATAGGGGAGGACTTCTTTTCCTTCCTTCTGATCCTAGTCAATTAAGTCTCATCAGGAGTGGCTGCACTGTGTTCTGGTAATGCTGCTTCCCCCTCAGGGGGAGGTAATGAAAGAGCAGGCCAATCAGTTCATGTCAGGGACAGTCCCTGTTCCTATTGCAATGGAACCCACTTGGATATTGGCAGTTCAATAACTGCCATGGGCTACATCTGTGCAGGGGTCTTAGGTTATCTCCATGCATGAACCTTGGTTGGAGTATCAGTCTCAGGAAAGACCCTTGTGCTCAGATTTTTTTGGTTCTGTTGCTTTCCTTGTGGAGTTCCTGTCCTCTTCAGATCTTACTGTTCCCCACTTCTTTCATAAGATTCCCTGCACTCTGCCCAAAGGTTATCCATAAGAAGACAACATTTTAAAGCAAAAAATGTATAAATTTCTTATCCATAAACAAATAAAATATCCCACACCCAAGTCTCTAAAATGAATCACTATTCAAAGCAAATGTCATTAATTCAGTGTCAAAGGTTTTTATTGAATTATGTCACTCTAATAAACTCTATGTTTTCTTTGCCCTAACATCAATTATGTTTTAAAATAAAAATATTGCACTTGACTAAAATGTACTCAAAGATAAATTTTTTAACTAAATGAATCTGAGATCTAAATACCAGAATAATGAAGTTCAAAAATAAAATATATAGCAAAACAAAACTAACTTCTCAAGGCCATTCCTCTGAAGTACTGAATAAACTTACGGAATACTATAAAATTTGTGTTTGTTGCTCAAGATACCAAGCTCCACAAAAAAAGAATGGGTAGAATTTTCTTTTTGGATATTAGATTTGTAGTCTGTTCTAGTTTTATTGCATATTATTGTTAGTATTAAAACATTTTTGTGTCACTTAGGATGAATTTTAATAATCAGTTCTTAATTGTTCACTTCTCTTCAACATGTCTCAGTTACTAACTTTTGCAAGTACATTAATTTTACCTTTTTCATTTCAAGCTACCTAGAGACTCTAACCACGAACATCGATAAAGATAGTGACACGAAACAACACCATTTTGATGCAGATGAAATAGTCTTCTACTAGAACAAAATGTCGGCTAGGGTGTTCATAACTAAAGAGAACAGAGGCGGTTTCAAAGTGCAAACACCCTCTGTTAGTAGCCAATGGAGTAGATGAGTTTAAATTGAAGTCTATCTTCGTTTCCAAGAATCCTGGGTCCCTTGAGAACTATCCTAAATCTACTCTCCATGTGTTATATAAATGAAACAACAGAGCATGGGTGATCAGGGGACATTAGTTTACAACACAGTCTACTAAATTTTTTATGTTTACTACTGTGATGACAGCTAAGAAAAAAAAGATTCCTTTAAAAATATTATTGTTCATTGGCAATGCCCCTGTTCCGTAAGTTATGTTATGGAAATGTACAATGAGATAGCCATTATCTTCATTGATTACAACAGGGATTGCAGCCTTTCCACAGCTCAAGGATGAAAAAGTAGTTGTAATTTTTGAGTCTTATCTGTTAAGATATATATTCTCTAAAATAACAGTTGTCATAGAAAGATGCTTCCCCTGATGAGTGTGAGTAAGATAAATTCAACCCCTTCTGGGATGAGTCATGATTATAGATGACAATGAGAACATCCATGCAAGGAGGTCAGAATAGTTACATGACCAACAGTGACTGAAGAAAGCCAAGAACAGAGATGCTTTGGGATGCTATAAATAGCCAGAGAACATGTGTAGAGCTTGGAGAGCTGCCTTACTTGTTGGAATCATGAGAAAAACAGAACAAGTGAGAAGCTGCTTCTTGTAAACAAGCAAAGAAAGTGTTTTCTCTTTTTGAGTGCTTGCTTTTTAAATTAATTCATTTTTTATTAATTACAATTTATTCACTTTGTATCCCAGCTGTGTCCCTCTCCCTAGTGCCCTCCCAATACCACCCTTCCTCCCTCTTCTCTTCCCATGTCCCTCCCCAAGTCCACTGATAGAGGAGTTCTTCCTCCCTTTCCATCTGACCCTAGCCTATCAGGTCTCATCAGGACTAGCTGCATTGTCTTCCTCTGTGGCCTGGCAAGGCTGTATCCCCCAGTGGGAGGTGATCAAAGAGCCAGCCACTGAGTTTATGTCAGAGACAGTCCCTGTTCCCCTTACTAGGGTACCCACTTGGAGACTGAGCTGTCATGGGCTACATCTGTGCAGGGGTTCTAGATTATCTCTGATCTTTGGTTGGAGTATCAGTCTCAGAAAAGACCCCTGTGCCCAGAATTTTTGATTCTGTTGCTCTCCTTGTGGAGCTCCTGTCCCCATTCCCTGCACTCTGCCCAAAGTTTGGCTATGAGTCTCAGCATCTGTTTTAATGCCCTGCTGGGTAGAGTCTTTCAGAGGCCCTCTGTTCCCTGTTTTCTCCCTCTTCCGATGTCCATCCTGTTTGCCTTTCAGAGCAAGGATTGACCATCTTACTAAGGTCCTCCTTCTTGCTTAGCTTCTTTAGGTGTACAGATTTTAGTATGCTCATCATATATTTCTAATATCCACTTATAAGTGAGTACATACCATGTGTGTTTTTCTGCTTCTGAAATACCTCATTGTCAAAGTGACAATAATAAATTTGTTAGAGTCTGAGAGATGCTGAACTGATGAGGCAGCAGAAAGCTTTGACAACCCTACTAAAAGCCATGCCCACAAGATGATGCAGCCAGCCAGCATCATCATGCTACAGAGAAATACTCACGAAAGAAAATCACTCAATCATTGTCTTAATTTAAGAACCTGCCATAGCCACTCCAACTTTCAGCAACACCCACCCTGTCAGTCAGCACTGAGTAAGCTCACGTCAAGACAACACAATAATGAAAGTGTTCTGAAGAGTTCCTGAAGGTCCAGAAGATTGACATTTTGGCAATGAAGTATTTTAAATTGAGGTGTGTATTATTTCCAGTTACAGCGTCATAGTCTACTTTATTGGCTATGGTGCCAATAAAGCATGACTTTCATGGAAAATAAAAATTGTGGCTCCACTGTGCATTTATTTAACAATGGAGGCTGGAACTGAACTGTCAGTATTCCTAAGATACACCTATACTTCAACATAAAATGTTATATTTGACATATTGTTCCAGCCTCCTGTAAATGAACCCAAACCTGGGCTCCTTGTTAGTCTATATCACCAATACTCATTTGAATTCACTTGATTCTCATCAACAAACAGTATTTTCAACTTACATGTTTATAAAATAATGTTTTACAGCAGTTCAGTGATAGGCTATTGGAAATAAAATATCAGTGCCTAATCCTGACTATTTTCATAGTGTTGGGCCAGTGTTCTATTTATCTGTACTAACTGGCTATTTTGACATGCACATTTCTGTTTCATATTTTCTCCACTCTGTCAGTAGTTTCCTAAGACTAGAAGCTCTCTTTTGCATTATTCATATTTAGTGACATTAGCATATTTC
Organism: Meriones unguiculatus; assembly: GCF_030254825.1. NCBI lineage: Eukaryota > Metazoa > Chordata > Mammalia > Rodentia > Muridae > Meriones > Meriones unguiculatus. The sequence goes on along the minus strand of NC_083358.1, from coordinate 71,609,124 downwards.
AGAAGGGATTATTAACTCCATAGCTTTGTTGACTTATTATTTATATGTGACAAAATCATCAACTTTAAGTTTACAGCTGAAAGAGTTTTTAATTTAATAAGTGTATTTGATTTAATAAGTGTATCTGGGCATACAGTTACGATCTTGTGAGCTTCCATCACGGAAAGTGTTCCTGCCACCTTTTACAGTGTTTCTACAGATGACTACAATGTGCTTTTTTTATTACTTCTTTTATTTTTTACAATAATAATATAATTACATCATTTTTTTTCTTTCCTTTCCTCCCTTGCCCTCTTTAAAACTCCTGGACTTTTTAAAATTAATTGCTGCTGTAAGCATATATGTATTATATATACGTATGTATTCCTAAATACATAAACAGAAAACACAACATAACATGCTTTGTACGCCGTTACTTGTGTATGAGTTTTCAGGGCTGCTATTTGGTATTAGATAGTCAATTAGTGTGCTCTCCCATGGAGACTTTCTCCCTCTCTCAGCATCACTTAGTTGCCTGCTGTTTTTGTATAGTTTGGAGGCCTCATGGCCTTTCCCATGTCCGCTGTGGTATATCTATCACTGTTGCCCTTGCTCAGACCACGTTAGGCACTCACGTTGATGCAGATTCATGGATATAACTTCTGACAGTGCAAAGAAGTGATTTATCTTTTCTAGAACACACAGAATCATACAATAAGGATTCTTAATTTCCCTGTTATCAGCAACTCTTTAATATTCAATCACACTGTATTTATCAGACATTACCACAGTGTTATTTCTGAATGGCATTCTTTTATATGAATGAATCATATTTTGTTTTTCATTCATATTCCATTGGACGTATTACTATAATTATTGATAAATATTAGCCATTTGCACTTAATTTGTATGTAGATATATGTCTTTAATACTAAACAGCCCCCAGACCCCTGTTATATCCTTTTTTCCTGATTCACTCTAACCCAATTAATAATAATGAAAGTCAGCAGAAAAAAGAATCACCTTCAGTACTGAGAAAATAATGGCTTCAATGGCATATTTATGTCATACCCCAGAGCTGTATAGATTTGTCTTCCGTGGATAGATAGCATTGTGTTACAGAAGAGCATCCCATGAGCAGAGCCTGCTCAGTAGTTATACAAAATAGAGAGGAAAGGAACAGAGTATTGAACTGTAGGATGTTTGCCCATATGGATGCCAACTTGCCTCACTCTTGTGATTTCATGTTTTCTTTATTTAGTTGGTTGGGGTGTGGTTTTTGTTTTGTTTTTCTTGATTTAAATTTGCGGGTTTTCATTTTGGACCAGATTAAAAATTTCAACTAAGCATATCAGCTCCATGGGAAGAGTATTGGCTCTTGGTAGTGATGGAGCTGGGAAGTCCTTCCATTGGTCGGAGATTGGCTGTGAAAGAACCGCGAGGAAGAGGAATACATGAGGGCTGTGATTAGGACTTCCTTGCTGAATTAAAGTGGAATTTTCTGATCAATGAATTATAATTGCGAAAATATTAGCAGAGAGAAATATAGAATGCAACTTTTCATCACTATACTGTATAAGCAGAACCAACGTCAGTGCTTAAATTTTTACAATTACTTTCAATAGGCTTCATGAAAGCTAGAGTCATCTGGGAATTTCAACTGAGAGATTGCCTACAACCAGATTGCTTGTAGACAGGTCTGGGGGATATTTTCTTGATTGGTGGTTGATGTAGAAAAGCCTAACTCCCTGTGGGCAGTGCCACCCCTGGACAAGTAGTCCTCATTGGTACAAGTAGTCCTCATTGGTACCAGAACAAGCAAGGAAAACAGGCCAGTAAACATCTTTCCTCCAGGGCCTGTGCTTCATTTCCTGCCTCAAGGTTTCTGCCTTAAGTTCTTGCCCTGACTTTCCTCAGTGATAGACTTTGAGCTGTAAGATAAAATAAACCTTTTCGTCCCCAAATTGCTTTTGGCCTGGTGTTTATCATAGACTTTCTGAGCACACCACTATTAATGCAGGCATGAAATCAACAATTAATAAATTGGACCTCATAAAACTGAAAAGCTTCTGAATAGCAAAAGACACTGTTATTTGGGCAAAGTAGCCTACAGAATGGAAAAAAAAATTTACCCACAGCACATCCAATGAAAGGCTAATATACAAATTACATAAAGAATTCAAGAATCCTTATACAAACCCTCCACATAACACAAATAAAATTAAGCACAGATTCAGAGTATTCTCAATAGAAGAAACTCAAATGGCTAAGAAACAAAGAAATATTCAAAAACCTTAGTCATTAAATTAATGCAAGTCAAAACTACTTTGAAATTCCATCTTACACCTGTCAGAATGACTAAGACCAATGATACAAGTGACAGTTCCTGCTTCCAAGGATGTAGAACAAGGGAAACACTTCTCCATTGATGGTGAGTGTGTACAGCCACTATGGAAAGAGGCTTGCTGGTCCCTCAGAAAGTGGAAATCTATCTACCTCATGATCCAGCTATAACACTCATGGGCATATACCCAAAAAATACTTTATCCAACCATAGGGACACTTACTTAACTGTGTTTATTGCTTCTCTATTTGTAATAGCCAGAAATTAGAAACAACATAGATGTCCTTCAACAGAAGAATGGGTAAAGAAAATGTAGTACATTTACACAACGAAGTATTTATTACACAGCTGTTAAAAAAATGACATCATGAAATTTGCAGGCAAATGAAAGGAATTAGAGAAAAATCATCCCGAGTGCAGTAACCTAGGGACAAAAAGATAAATGTGATATCTATTTGCTTATATCTGGACATTAGCCATTAAGTAAATGATAACCAAGCTACAATTTGTAGACCCAGAATGCTTAAGCATAGAGAAAGTGGCCAGGGGGAGGGGAGGGGACACATAAATCTCCCTAAAGGAGAAATAGAATAGATTTTATGGGTAACCTAGAGCGTGGGAGAGGGATAAGAATGGGAGGACCAGGTGGAAAGGGGGAAGGAAGAGAGAGGGTAGATGGAGGGAATGAAGGGAAGAGACATCTAGAATTGAAACAGATTTGAAGAGTGGTATAGAAACTCATACCAGCACAGTGTGAACTTTCTAGAATATATGGAGGCGATCCTAATGAAATCCCCAAATAATGAAAAAGACAGAACTGGCTGTCTCTTATCACCAAATGAAGCTTTCAGTACTGGGACTGGGTTTCACCCAATTGAGTTGTTAGCTTAAAGTGTCCCAAGGAAGTCCCCAAACAAGCTAGGCTGTTACCAAAACAGTAGGTTCCTTTCCACAGAGAGACAACAAGGCCCCATTGCTGAGGACAACACACACAACTCATCGAATATGGAAAAGTCTAGCTGGCGCCTACATAGAACCTTCATTTCTATGTTCTAGTGTCTTGGGTATGGGAAGGTACTCTGCAGGATACCAAAAGAAAAACATAAGCACCAACTCAGCTACAAAACCTTTGCCTACAATATGTCCTGCCTGCAAATTATGTTGGGGCAATGATAGCACAAAGCTTGTGAGAGTAACCAGCTTATACCTGACTTGACTGAAGGCCTACTCCATGATACGGATGCCATGTCTAACACACTCAGCCATCACCAGAGAACCTTCCTCCTGTAGCAGATGAGAACAAACATAGAGACTCACAGCTGGACATTATGCAGAGAGAGAGAGAGAGTGCTTGGAATACACGGCTCTAAATGGGATGTCTCTATCAAATCCCTCTCCTGAGAGCTGAGGGAACCCCACAGAAGAGGAGGCAGAGAGAGTGGGGAGACAGAGGGATGAAGGATACCAGGAGAACAGGGCACTCTAAAACAACCAAGCAAAGCTCGTATGAACTCACAAAGACTGACACAGCCTGCACAGGGTCTACACACGTATGCACTAGGTCCTATGCATATATACCACAGCTTTAAGTTTGGTACTTTTATGGAACTCCTGAATGTGTGAACAAGTGGGTCTTTGATTCCTGTGCCTTTTCTTTGGGTTCTTTTTTTTTTCCTGTTGTCTTAGCCACCCTCCATGATATGATGATATGATATGATAGTTTTGTTTTATCTTGTTATGATTTGTTGTTATCTTTTAGGTGCCTATTCTGTTCTAATGAGAGACAGAAAGGGAAAAACTCCAGATGGGAGAAAACGTAGAGAGTGGAGGGAGAGAAAACTGTATTCAGATTGTGTGAGTGAAGCATCTATGTTTAATAAAAGGAAAAAAGGAAGAAGAAAAAGAACTTTCAAATACAGTTCATCAGAATGTTTCTTGTTTCCCCAAATACTCTACTTTTGCCTGACTACCCTGGGGGGTCATAATCTGCAGAATCTTCATGTAATACAGAAAGGCTTCCCCAGTGGGCTGTTACTAATTAGTTTAATTTAGCCAAACGCTGTCACCATCAACTGTATTAATGGCAATAATTAATTGAGGAGAAGAAATTAGCAGATGGGAAGCCACCATATGCTCATGTCATGCTCTTAATTGGTAAAAATTAAGTAATTATGAAATGGGAAGAAATGTTAATTCATATGTCTATGGCATTTGAAATGGCTCCTAGAACCATGCCGTTAATAATGGAAACTCTTCTTCATGGACGCTGAATTAGTTAAATATTGAGAGAAAACAACAACAAAAATAGTGTAGTGTTCATAAGTCTAGTCTCATAGAAGGCCTATGAATTTATGAAATGTTATTAATATGTAGACTCAATGGATTCATTTATTTAGTGCTTATTCTTGGTTCCAAGAAAGCAAGATATGCACTTCTGGATGGCTGTGGATGGTAAAAGATATGATGCTAATTCAACCTCTTTGAGAATGTTTCAACCATTTTGTTTTTTATCATCTTGTTGTTGTTGTTGTTAAAACAGGAAGTTAAAGAATTAAGTCGAGCAGAACTATATTCTATACTTAAACAAGATGTGAACATTCTCACATGAGTTTTATCTTTGTATGTCCCTCAACAACACAGTCTTCTTGTTTTGTCTTAATGTTGGAAGACAGTACTTTTCACTTGTTTAACTAAGGACACCAGCTCACATTAGAGGACCATTTAACCTACTTTACTCATTCCTGGAAGTGAATTACTACAAATAGAAGACTTGTTTCAAATAGTAGAAAAATAAAGATAAACACCTTTAAAACACAGTTTCACTCTCATGTTTGTTTCTTTCCATAGGACCTGCTTTGTATAAAAAAAATTAATGTTTTTCCATATGAAATTGAGAATTGTTCTTTCAATGTCTAAAAAATTGTGTTGGTATTTTGATGAAATTGCATTGAATCTGTAGATTGCTTTTGGTAAGATAGCCATTTCTATGTTAATTTTACCAGTCCATGAGCATGGGAGATCTTTCCATCTTCTGATAACTTCTTCAATTTCTTTCTTCAGAGACTTGAAGTTTTTTTCATATAGGTTGTTCACTTTCTTGGTTAGAGTTACACCAAGGTACTTTGTGTTATTTGTGGCTATTGTAAAGGGTATTGTTTCCCTAATTTCTTTCTTAGCCTGTTTGTCTTTTTGTATACAAGAGGGTTTCATTTTTTTTTTTGAGTTAATTTTGTATCCAACCATTTTGCTCAACGTGCTTATCAGCTGAAGGAGGTCCTCCCTATCAGGGGACTAGGGAAAGGGCATAGAGAAAGAAGAGTGAGGTGGGTGGGTGGAACTGAGAGGAGACAAGGGAAGGGGCTGCAGTGGGGATACAAAGTGAATAAATTGTAATAAATAAATATATAAATAAAATTAAATAAAAAATTCTAATGATTTTCCTGAGCCATTTTTAATGGTGAGGTAATCAGATTAGAAATTCCTATTTGCATGTAATTCCAATTCACATGTATCAGACTATTTGAAGCACTGGCTTTCTAGTATTGGATAAAGTTTGGTTAATACTAATTATCAAACACTATCAATTATTACGCTTGTTGAGACAACAAACTACACTTTCATTATCACAACTTGTGCCTTTGAGGCAAAAAAACAACAAAAACAAACAAACAAACAAACAAAAAAACCCTGTAGATCTTTCCTTACCACCAGATTAAAAAATAATTCAATAACTAATATGTTATCCAATATAAGTTAAAAGCCCTTTTTATTTGCATATAACTCCAGCTGTAATGACTTCATTAAAAGGTCCATTAAGTCAATAGAATGAGATGATGTTGTAGATTAAAGAAGCCTCTATGTGTGAGCATGGACTGCGCTGAAAACAATAATCAGATCAGAATTGGATGACTTTAAAACTCATTCATCCTAGTGCATGTCATGGGGCCAGAAGACAACACTATGCAGTCAATTCTCTCCTTCTATGTTTACCTAGGGTCTAGGGATTGAACTCAGGTAATCTGGCTTAAGCAGCTAGCACTTTCACTGCTGAGCTAGCTTGCCAGTCCAAGAGTGACATTTTAAAAATGGGCATTTTATCATGCCCTTTGACAATGTTGATATCTGAATGTACACACATGGAAAGAAACAGTCTTATTTTTTACTAAGTCTTTTGCGAGTTAGGTAAAGAGAGAGACAGGCAGACAGAAGGAGGGAGGGAGGGAGAGAAACAGAGAGAGAGACACACACACACAGGCAGACACATACACAGAGACAGACACACACACACAGAAACGATGGAGGGAAGGAGAGAGAGAAAGAATGTTTCCTAATAAATTAAAACACAGTCTTACTTGCAATTGCATTTAGGTACATGCAAAAACAATGTTATGGCAGTTCCTTTTACTAAGACTGTAAGTCTGAAGATACAGAAGATACATGAAGATTCATAAAGATACAGGAGGAATTCATTGTCCAGGGTTCATTCCCATCAAAGCAAGAGTATTTGAATTAATCCCTTTACTAAGACTCTAAGTCTGACAAACAACATGAAGATATAGGAGGAATTCATTGTCCAGGTTGCATTCCCATCAAAGCAAGAGTATTTGAATTAGAGTATCTGTGCTCTTTGTTAAGCGGATGCTAAGCACACATAGTTTTTCTACAGTGATCTAGCACAGGTCTTAGGAAATAGGAAAGTTTGCCTGCCAAGATACATCTGAGTCATTCATATGATAGTTGTCCTCCTATATTTAGAAGGCCAACAGGGCATTGTGGTTAGTGTGCATGATACCAAAACTACTAACAAAGGGCTGGAGTACAGCTGAGCTGATGGACTGCCTAGCATGTAAAGGGCTCTGGGTTCTGTCCCCAGCACAAAATCAAGCAGTTGTGAGCATGGTGGCCCATGGTGGCCTATGGCATTTGAGTTGTAGAGGTAGGAGGCTCAGAAGCTCAAGGCAAGCCTGGGATAGATAAGACCCCATCACAGAGATTGGTGTTGGAGGGAAAAATAAGAAAACAAAGAAAAAAATCTCAATGTTAGCTTAATTTTAAAATATGTAATTTAATTTAAAGAAATACAGAATGTTATAAAAAATTATGTAATTGCATATACCTTTTCAAAATCACAACATCATTTTCAGAAGAAAACGTGGTTGTCTTCCTAAGTAAAATGCTAAGAAGGAGTGATATGCCAACTAGAGCTGGTTAACATTATTTAATTTTGTTTTAGAAAACTAAAAGTATATTATGTTTGATTACTTCTATTTCACATAAAACAGTCCACAAATTGGAGGAAATAATTTACAAAATTAATATTTGTATTTGACCTCAAACTCAGGAAAATCATATTTCTCAGCCATTTTCTTAAAGTAGGATATTAATTGTAGCATTTATTTATTTATTTATTAGTATTGACATGCTTGAGTTATTTATGTTTATTGAATATTAGCACTTCCTCATGTATGGTTTGCAGCTATTTCCTCAAGCTTTGTAGTTTGCCTCATCATTCTGTTGGATGTTTTCTTTGATATACTGAAACTCTCCAGGTTAGAATCATCCTGTACACCTATTTTTGCCACTAATGTCTATAGTTTGTGCATCATGTTTTAAAAAAAAATTATCACCCAGGTTAAAATCAAGAAGACTTTTACCATTCTTTCTTCTGGGGATTTCAGTTTCTGATTGTGTACTAAAGTTTTTTTATTTTATTTTTTTATTTATTATAATTTATTCACTTTGTATCCCGGCTATAGTCCCCTCCCTTAGCCCCACCCCATCTCACCCTCTCTCCTTCTCCTCCCATGCCACTTCCCCAATCCACTGAGACAGGGCGGTCCTCCTCCCCTTCCATCTGACCCTAGCCTATTAAGTCTCATCAGGACTGGCTGTATTGTCTTCCTACTCGCTAAGCATTTTCACAAGTCTTGTCCAGTGATAGAATATTATTACATCAACCCACACAAACTAAACTTTCAAGTGGCTCTGATATTAGCAATGAATTATATTTGATTATTCTAGGTCTTTGCCAGGGTTCTATGAGTCAGGTCAATGTTAACAAAATCATTCTTTTTCTATATCTTACATGTTTGTTTTTACTGGAAAAAAAAACACAAATCAAATTTCTAGTAGTTTCAAATTTTAATACCTTTTAGATTATATATATATATATATATATATATATATGTATATAGATACACATATGTATGGCAAAGATGTATTTATTATATATGATGTTCTGGACACTACTATATGTATGGACTAGAAATAGACATAATCTCCAAGGTCCGGTAGTTAAAGTATAGAAAAGAGATAGATATAGGATGCAAATCCTGAAAACTGCTGCAAAAGAGATACTGTGAAATTGTAGAAAATAATGTGGGTCTACTTAGATACAAAGAATCCTTTCTCCACAAAAGAAAATCACATTCTATTTGATGTTAAATAGAATTATAACAGTTTAATAATGAAATAAAAAAATTAAATATTAGAGACTGAATAATTTCATTTCATAAAGATTGTGAACAATTGCTGATCATTAGCATTTATTAAACATATATAAGACATTTCTAGAAAATATTCATTGCCCCTGCTTTTTTGTACAGTGAATACTTTTAAGAAAAATGAAAGAGACCTAAACTCTTATTATCTCTGTTTATGCTGATTCCTTCCTTCAAGATTAAAAAAATCACCTTAGCATCACTGAAACAGTGAGAGTATTTGAATGTTTCTGATTTTCTCTGTGTAGATTAAATTAATAACAATAATTCCATGGTGATGCAAAATGTGTAAAGGTCAGAAATGAGTCTACCTCTCTTCCTTCATCATCATCATCCATGTTATACTTCCTACATATATTTTCTCAGTCTTCCTCTTCTTCATTAACTGTGTTGTGGTTGAGTGCTGCAAACAAATGGGCATCTCTTACCAACCTGATCAATATTAGTAAGTCCACAAATACCACTCTGTTAGGTCAATATATATAAAGGCAGGCATACAAACATATTTGCATCTATGAGCCCAATAATTAAAGAAAGGAAACAAAACAGCAGAACTTTGACTATTCAATTAGTGGTCTCAAGTAACACCATTCTATTCTTTTTGTCAATTAAAAACTCAAAATGGCATGCAATTTTCTTTGGAGGTTTTGTGGGATTAATTAGTGAATCTTTTAGCTGCCAGACTTCTCTTTGCTGGGAGCCTTTCTTATTGCCAACTGACTCTTGAGTTCCTGGTATGCTCAGCTTTCTCTTACCTTCTTGGTTGTCTTTAGGCTACCATTACTAGGGATTTCTGCATTTCTTCTAGAGTACCTGAGAAAATTATTTTCTGGTATTCACAATAATTTCAGAATTATCTGTGTCTTCTGCTGTATTATTCATAGCCTTTCCTCTTCCACTTCTGATTTTGAGTGTTGTCTTTATTTTTTTATGTTGATCTAGCTAGTTTTATCACTTACTTTATCTTTACAAATAACTGTCACCCTGGCTGACTCTTTAAAATTTGTTTTCTTATTTTTGGTTGGCTAATTTCTGCTCTGCTCACCGTCCTTCCCTCGGCCTATTTGCTGTTCTTCTCCAAGTTTGCTGCAGTGAAATACTAGGTTGTTTACTTGGGAGCTCACTTCTTTTATGAGGTGGCTGTTTGCTCCCCTCTCATACGTTGTCAGTATCTTGCAAAAAATCATAATCTATGATTTGAAAATAAACATTTGCAAACTACAATGAAGGGCTGATAATCAAAACATGCATGGAATTCAACTCAACAGCAAGAAAACAATTCCAGTGGGAAAGAGGCAAAAGGTCTGAACAGATATTTTCTTCTAAAGGGAGCTCTGAATGACTGTTATATGAAAAAAAAAAAATTCATCGAGTGTGCTCATTGTTGAAACCACAATGAAAAATCACCTTATCTATTAGAGTGGATATTAAAAAAAAAAACAATAAGTAGCAAATACTGACAGAGATGGGGAGGGACAGCACTTCTGATGGGAATATAAATCTGTTCAGTTATGATATAAAGTCATCTGGAGATTAGTAAAGACTCAGAAAACAATTGCTATGGCATAGCAGTTTATGGAAAGCAGTTGCTGTAATATGTGTGTCCAAGGAGATCTGGACTTCGTGTTCATTTCAGCAATATTTACAGTGACTAAGAATGTAGACACAACATACATGACGGCTAACAAATCAGTGAATGAAACAGAGGTAGCTAGCGTACATTCACTATGAAGGACTATTCCATGTTTGTCAGAAAGGAAAGTCTTTCATTCATGACACCATATATAACCTGAGGACACTGTGGCAAGCTGTAAAAATCTAGTTACCAAGGACAAATGTTATCATTTGCCCCATACACGCGGCAAGAAGAAAGGGGGGTTACTCAAGGAAAAGCTGTACAACATCTAGACACTTGTTTGCTTGCTTGTTTCCTCCTCACCATTATACCTCAAAATGTCACCGTGGCTACTAAATAGCTCCGCTTAGGTCATCAATACCACATGCAGAATTGGGGATCAAGCAGGTTTCACGAAGTATTAAAGATGCTTTCATCTACAACAGAATTGAGATACAGCTGCCAAAAATATTTATGTGAGCTTCCGTTACTTTGAGAGTCCTGATAAATGGTCCCTGTCTCCTATATCATGGCAGGACTTGCATGAAGAGAATAAATACAGTCATTTTAGGAAATGACTAAATATAAGCTCTTGTGAGTCATATCCGGCTCGCCTGGGTACTGCTAACCCCTAAGACAAACAGGTGAGGCCTAGAGCTGGGAGGCAGCCCCGCCGTGCATCAAGTGTGCCCTGATCATAATGTTTACTGACTGCCATGTCCCCTTTGAAGGACAACACACAGCAAAATATTTTGCCTTAAGTTCAATAATGTAACGGAAGGGCACCTACTGTCATCTTTTTCATCACTGTTTCCTCTGTCCTATGAAATATGTTAAAAATTTGCACTGGAAAGACTACTGCTAGATGGTTTTATTGTTATAGATGAACAATACCAGGATATTGAAAAGCAAAACAGTTTTACACAATGCATGTGCATACATACACAATAATTTTTTTTTCATTTTAGACAAAATTAGAGATCATCTAAAACAGGTATATTTCATCATATCTATTCTAATGGAATAGACATGAATCTGAACACAAGGAATATTGTCATAACTGCTTCTTCAGTCCTTATTGAACTCTCTTTCTGCAGTAAGATAAGATTCTTGGTAGTGTCACACACTTCATAAACGCCTAGTGGCTTATCTTACGATATATTGTAAGGTGTGTGTGTATGTGTGTATGTGTGTGTGTGTAATATCCCAAGTACATGTGCTAATTATTGCTCTCATCCTCATTTTAGAAATGAGGAAACAGAAACACAAAGATGTTACATTAATAGATTCTCAATTTGAGTACTCAAAATACTGATTCGAGAGATGGATTTTTATTATCTGTTCTGTGAATCTATATTGTAATTGAAAGAAAATAGAAGTATAACATTACTCAGTGGGAGAGAACCACTTGAAAACATCCATCTTCCAGAAGAGCTATTAAGTGCCAAGGAGTTCTTATAACCATGGTAGAAACCAGTCAAATTCAACTGAAAACCTGAATGTATCCATTTCTTCTATTTCTAGCATGGTTTGCTAACCTCGCCCAGTTTTGTGTCCTCAGCTTCCCTCTGACCATGCCTTTCCTTAAGCATTTCACACATGACAATGGATTTGATTGGTTTATAAGTAACACTTCTCCATAAGACAAGTTCTCCCCCAGAAAGAGTCTCATTCATGACAGAAGGCTCTGAACTTAGTTCCATAAACACTCAACAGAAGTTTATATGTAAGCAAACTCACACTAAAAACACTTTTGTAGATTTCATATAAAATTCTTAAACCTCAGAACAAATATTTTCAAGTTGGTATACTTTATTTTACTTCAATTAATCCTTAATGGTTAACTTAATAAAGGCAGCTCATAAAATGTTGACTTAATTTAGTAATATGGGTTTTTCTACACTTTCAAGTATGAGTTGGATATAATGAAACTAACAAGTTAAGTATTTTTATTACATCATCCCGTCCATAATAAAAACATTACTGTTGTCAAAATCCTTGGTAATGCAGAAAGCAGCTTCCCTTTATCTCTGATAGGCTTACTTATTTTTTTTTCTCTCTGTTTACAGCTAATGAAAGTAACCAAATTAAAAGTAAGTCATAGTACACTATAGCCTCTGGAAGTAAGTTTCAACACTCTTTTCTCATTATTATGTGAATATTCAGGATCAACTCAGTAGCCATTACTATGTCTGCTTCTAACAGACTGTCTTTGTTAATTATGCCCATTCCCCTATTATTTGGTCATATTTCTGGAAGACACATGTAAGAGAAACTAAGTCTCAATGTAATATTATAGGTACCATGTAGGGGAATTTTAATCCAGCAACCTGGCTGCTCTGGCAAGTGATCACATCCAAAGACCTTCTAGGTCTAAGTGATCCAACCAGAATGCAGACATACTCTGAATTGCAATATGATCAGCCTGGAACACAGACATATGCTTAGTACACACCTTTAATCCTAAACAATAAAGGTAAAATTAGTTTGTAGAAGCACCCATGCTTTAACTTGACATCTAATTGAGGGGCAGACAAAGTGACAAGTCAGAGAAAGAGTTTACAGGTGAGTCAGAGGTAAGATATAGCCAATTCCCATAAGCAAAGACTAGAAAGGGGTGATTTAAGAGAGTGTAGGGAGAGGCAGTTCAGTTGAAATCAGCCATCAGTTGGGAGTCGGATGAGAGGCAGTGCAGTGGGGTTGAGTTTGTGGCAGTTCTGTTGGTGCCAGTTCAGTTCATGGAGTTCAGAGAAGGCAGTTAGTTATACCAAGAGAGTTTACAGAGACAGGTTGAAGAGAGAAGAAGCTAGACACAGGTGAAGACAGAATGAGCAAAAGAATAATAATAATAAAAAAAGCCAGATTAGAACAGATTGCTAGAATTACTTTGAGGACAGAGAGAGCAATTCAGTCAGAAACTGAAAAAAAAAAAAAAAAAAACCAGTTTGAATCCATCAGCTTGGAGAGGGTTTAGAGCCAGAACAGCTGAGTAGAACCAGCCAGGCAGAGTTCAGAAAGAACTAGAAAGGGTGAACTTATTCATCAGTAAATCTCAGAGGCTGAAAACAATCTAGGCCTAGATTAGATTGTACAAAGGCTAGAAGCTACCAGGACTAAGTTAACCAGGCCTACGTTAGCAGTTGGAGGTGGTAACCCTCCGTGACTACAAATACATCTTGCAAATAAAAGTTATTTTTACAGTATCACAAACAATGGAGGGTAAGAAGAAAGGCACTTCAGCAGTAGTAAATCACTGATAAAATGGATAATGAAAATGTCAGGCAGGTAGGAAGGATATATTCATTTTCACGAAAGCAGAGCATTTGGATCTTAGTTTTTATACAGTTGGAAGACCGTGGCCATTTTGAGAAAATGTTACTTATAATCTTACTCCATTTCTACAAAGATATTTCTGACTGTAATCTGTAATATCTTCTACAAGGGGAAGCATGAATTTGTTTCAGACAATTGCCAATGAACCATGTCTTTTTGTTTCTATTTCTACCTAGTTGTTCTTAGTTGCATCCCAAATACACTTAAAATGCAATCATACAATAAATTAAAGTCAGTGGAAAACATGAAACCTTCAAAATGAGTTGAACATGGCAGTCCATACATTTCAAGACCTTCATAATAACAGAGAAGCTTGGCAGGGTGTCTTATGCAACTATGCAAATAGACACGGCTGCAAACAACAGTTAGAAAGTCTAAGCAGCAATTTTGATATGAACTTTTATTTGCCTACCTAATGGTAATCTCCAATGCTTACCGCCTTCATCGGCTAAACTAGGCCTAGTCCTGGAAGCCTCTGGCCGCTGTACAATCTCATCTAAGCCTAGATTGTTCTGCGATTTACTGCTGAATAAACTCATCCTTTCCAGTTCTTTCTGAACTCTGCCTGGCTGCTTCCACTCAGCTGTTCTGGTTTAAACTCCTCTTCAAACTGGCTTCCCTCAGCTGCTGACTAAATTGTTCCACTTGGCCTAAAATTAACTCTAGCAATCTGTTCTAACCTTCTGGATCCTCATTCCCTTGCTACACCTGTGCATCACCACGCCAGGCTTTCAGGGAATTTTCATAGCCATTTTTTAAAATTTTTTTGGATTATTATAATTTATTCTCTTTGTATCCCAGCTGTAGCATCCTCATCCCCTTTCAATCCCACCCTCCTTCCCTTATCTCCTCCCATGCCCCTCTACAAGTCCACTGATAGGGGCTGTCCTCCTCCCCTTCCATCTGACCCTAGCTTATCAGGTCTCATCAGGACTGGCTGCATTGTCTTCCTCTGTGGCCTGGCAAGGATGCTCCCACATCAGGGGGAGATTATCAAAGAGCCAGCCACTGAGTTCATATCAGAGACAACCCCTGTTCCCCTTACTAGGGTACCCATTTGAACACTTTGCTGCCATGGGCTACATCTGTGCAGGGGTTCTAGTTTATATCCACGAATGGTCCTTGACTGGAGCATCAGTCTCACAAAAGACCCCTTTGCCCAGAATTTTTGGTTTTGTTTCTCTCCTTGTGGAGCTGCAATACTTCTTAATAAGCTTCGTTGGCATAAAACATACTTGTGTAAGACCCCCCAGACCCAAAATTTCCTATCTTCTTTTTCATCTCATATCCTGGCCATCCCACTTAGGACTCTGTTCTTGAAAGATTACCTGCTTCTCCAGGTCAGCATATCATGTTAAATGCTGACAAGAGAAAGAAAAAATTTGAACAAAGGGTTTTATATCAGTAAAAATATTGTTCATTATTGATGATGTCATAAAAAAACATTGATTACCAAGTACACCAAAATCTCTAATAAATTTTCTTTACAACCAAAAAAAAAAAAAAAAACAAAGACGGAAAAATAATGAAGCACATCAGAAACACTAAGTTTAAGCATGCTTATAAAAGAAAATGTATTTATATCCATCAAATCTAAATAAATAAAAATATTACACTGTTTCATAATTTTATGACATACATTAGCATAGTTTTGATGATAGTTTTTGAATAAAGGGAAATGAAGGAATATAAAAAGAACCTATATGGATATCAGGATGCTATGTTTGAGGGAAAGGTACAGGATGGCATCAAATATGTTAGGGAATTTCAAGTATGCATAATGTAACTTTTACAGGAGCAATTAAGTAATGTAAATGATTATTGCTGAAATCTCAATCTAAATCTACATTCATATAATATAAAAGATGGTAAGAATGGAGGATAAACAGGAAAACCAGAAGTCATAATCTATGCAACCTAATAATAGACATTAAAGACCTTGTTAAATCTTAATAAAATCAACACTAATTCAAAGCCAGAGATCAAGAATAGATAAAAAGAACATCGAAGAAGAAACTCACAAGATTCACCTCTGTACCTACAGGCAACCAATGACTGCTAACAGTGAGCAAGTTAGCCCTTCTGAGGAATGAGTTCCATAACTGACAACCCACAACAAAGTGGTCAGCCTTGAAATCATACACATACAAACAATAAAAATGGACTCAGAAAGTTGTGTTTATATATTTGTACATATATATTATATGCGGTGTGAGTTTGTGTGTGTAACAATACTCAAAGAGAAAGAGACTATCAGTTAAAGAGGGGAGGAACATGGGAGGGGTTGAAGAGAGAATGCTAAAAGGCAAATGATAGAATTGTATTTTAATTTGGAAGATATTAAAAATAGAAAAAGTATTATAGGTTTCAAAGCAATAATGGATAAAAAATTCTCTTATGTGCAATATAATCATACTTTAAATGTAAAGACAGAAAAGTAGGAAAGCATGTATTATTAAAATGGGAAGGTACAAGAAAGTTGTAGATTGCATGTTATTGTTTTAGGTAAACAAAAAAGGTGATGTTAAATTAAGAGGGTCTATTTTATCAGATTCAAAAATGGTTATAAGCCTAGTAAATCTCTTAAATGCATCAATAAACATTTTACAGTCATTAATATGCACTTAGTACAATCAGCAAGATAGACTATAAGCTAGCTAGAAAAATAAATGTCAGTAACTCAGAAGCCTGGGGTTATAAAATTTTAATTGAATGAGAAGGATCAGAAGTAATAGATACTATGTTTTAGAATAATTTAATTTAATAGAATTCTCTGATAGAAACATTCTATGACAGAGATGTCCACTGTGATATCTACAGACATAACAAGTTGACCACTGGCAAGCCAAGGAAAGTCTCTTAGCTTCTTAGCAGAAGCTAAGTAGGCCTGAACACTGATCTTTGACTTCTGCCCTCGTAACTCTGTGAAAACACCAGATGCTTGCTCACAGATAAGTGAGTAAGTGAATGAAAGAATGAATGAATGAGTGAGTGAAAGACATTTACAATTTTGTTTTTTGATGTGATTTTGAGACACAGTTTTACTTGAGGACCTAGAATTGATGAGCAAGATCAGGCTGACCTTGGACCTGGTAATCCTCACAGCTTAGGCTCCTGGGCACTGTTTCAGTATTTTTAGCTCACACTTATTACTGATTGTACAGCTATGCAGTTTGAATATGCCAGTGAACCAAATAGCAAAATCGTGAGCTTCCAAAGCCTCTACTGTCATAGAGCTTGACATGCTGTAAGAAACAAGTATTCAGTGAATTGAATGGCGTTTACATGGTAGGAGTCATGAATTAGACAAGAAACTACAGCAAGGTGTTAATGGTTTTAACAGAAACATCATCGCACAGCTCATGGACTTGAACACTTGGTCGGTCTCCAGCTGGGGTGCTGTTTTGGAAGGTTAAGAATCTTTAGGGAGTGAAGTAGAGATGGAGGAAGTAGAGCACTGAAGGACAGAAAGTGAGGGTTATTGAAAGTGAGGGTTATTGTTTAACCCTTCTGTCCTTGTCCTTCGCTTCCTGGCAGTAGATCTGATATCATCAGCCTTCCCACACTCTGATTGCTCTTACCACCACGCCGTTCCTTCTGTGAGCTGGGAGAAATCCTGCCTCCTTTAAATTGTTCTTGGGGGGGGGTATTTTATTAATGTGGTGAGAAAAGTAATGAAAACATCTAGGGAGAACAAAGTCTTGGAAGAGTAAAGGCGAGGCCTTATGTGGACTCACCACGATGAACCTCTTTAAGAAAGTGAGACTTTAGAAAGGCTTAAGAAAAAAATGAAACAATGCGGACATATGGCTGGAATTTTTTCTTCCAGTGGAGATATGCTCTAGCAAAAGCACATGTGAAATGTGGAAAATAACCAGCAGAGCTCAAGAAGGAGGAGGAAGAGATGACATCAAGGTGAAATGGGATTGCACTCAAAAAGATTTTAGGAACTTATAACTTTCTTAGGGGCACTAGGTTTTTTGAGAAGCACATTTATTCAACTTAAGGAATTGCTTATCTACAATCATTTATTATTATTTATTTATTTATGGATATGTATCTGTATGTTGTGTGTCTGTGAGTGCCCATGAAAGCAGGAAACTGGCACTAGATCCATTGGAGTTTAAATTATATGCCATTTTGAGGTACCCAAGTGGAATCTGGGAACCAAACTCAAGTGCTCTACAAAATCAATAAACACTGTTATAACCAGTGATCCATCTCTCCAGTCCCAATCACTATAATTTAACTAAAAACAAATCTCACCTGAAGCTATACTTTATAGTATACATAAATATAGTCTATATTATACATATAATTACTTAAAACAAAAATTCCCCAGAAAAATAGCATATCTTTACCATTTTCCAAAACAAAAAAAGAATGTTTGTTTTATCATTCACTTATAAGAATTTCATCTATCTCTTTATCTATTTGGATTGTTTGCCTTACAAATAGTAAATAACTACTCCTCGATCTAGAGATATTAGCACAGAATGTAGACTATAACAGTGGACAGAGTTTTCAAAGTGTCTTCATGTGCACGCCTACATATGTGCTACTTAGTTCTCATATATATATATAAAACCACTAATACTAAACAAAATGCTGTATCTAAGACCATCACACGGAAATACCTTTGGCTTTAGTAGAATTGAAGTATGATAAAGTATGATGTGGTTGACTGTCCACTGACTTTCTGGAGCTTTAGATAAGATCCTTGTGGTGGGTTCACTTCTCATACAAAAATGAGTTCTGAAATCGCTGATTTATGACGAAACCAATGCTCACAGTTTATTCAATGCACTTCTTCCTAAGAAAACATATCTTCAATCTTCTCTGTAGCTTTTGCCAAGAATTATTAGTTAACTTATTTTAAATACCTATCTTTTAATACACACAGTTACTAGACTGTCTTATAAAAATAATATGTCTAATAAATGTGTGTGCTGCCTTAGAGAAACATGATTAGTGAAACACTAGTTGATATCTTTTTTAACTCTTTAGATTAAATAAATATAAGCATTAAAATTGGTTAATATGATCATATTGAAGCGTTTTTTAAGACAGGGTTTTTGCTGACTCTATGAGCATCAATGTTTTGGGAATTTAACTAAAACATGCTTTTTTCAGAGGTTGCTATCATATGTATTCTTCCCACAAATACTCTTACCTCCAATGTCTAATCATAACTTACTAAAATTTAACCAACAAAACACAAGCCTTGTTCTATGTTATACTGAGAAGGATGAAAGAGGAATTTTCAGATTAGTGTTAGTTCTCCCCCCGCAAAAAAAATTCTAACATGCTGCTTTTGCCCCCACCTTTAGTGCACTGGGTCGGCTTATATCATGTGACTGTATACATCTTTCAATTTTCCTTTAACTGTTATAATGACCTAAATTTATATAAATTGAAGTGCATATGAAAAGATAAATTTGTATTATTTTGAAAAGAATCTTTCTTCTAAAAATAAATTTGAGAACATTTTAGCTGTTTTTATATTCAAAAATTTGTTTTACAAGTGACTGAATTTACTCTCTAATGGGATTAAAATATGCTTGAGATTTAAACATAATATTTGGGTCCTTTTAATGTGAAATATCCTGGTTACTTGCATGCCTCACTGCGTGCCTGTGCCCGTTGATGCCCCTCATGCTATGACTCTCTTCAGACAGAAAAGGGATCTTGGAGTTACAGCCACCATTGTTACTGCCATCTCATTGGCGGCTGTTGGAGCTACCACCGGGGCATTAGCCATGAGTCATACTGGGCAGACTGCTCAGACCCTGAACAATCATTTAGCCAATGTAGCTCATGCCTTAGTTGTACATAAAGGAATTAATGCTCAACTAAAAGGAAGCTTGATGGTGTTCAATCAGAGGATTGACCTCTTGCAGGAGCAAATTGATACCCTATGGCAAATCGCTCAACTTGGCTGTCAATGAAAATATGCTGGACTTTGAGTCACTAGCATATAACATGAGAATTTTTCCTGTGCTGCAAATCTGTCTAAACAATTGTCGAGCTATATTTTAGGTAATTGGACTGGAGAATTCGATACTACGATGGAGAAGCTGAGAGTGGCCATTGTCACAGTAAATTCTACCAGAGTGGACGCAGGACTAGCCACAGGATTATCATCATGGATTGCTGCAGCCGTGAATCATCTGAAGGAATGGGCGGGCATGAGAGCGTTAGCAGGCCTTCTGGTGTTGGTCTCCTTGGTTTGCCTGTGGTATATATGCAAGATTAGAGTCTCACAACAGTGTGATGCAGCCATGATCATTCAGGCCTTTACAGCCATTGAAGCAGGACAGTCTCCCCAAGCATGGTTGGATACCATAAAAAGCTAAAATGTTATGCTCAGGATGCGAGGCTAAGCACTGCACTCAGGGTCAGCCGCTTTGGACCCAGAGAAGAGCATGTCTGGTTGCATGCGGGTTGATGCCCCAGGTCCCGCCTCTGAGAAAAAGGTAATGGACGGGTCTGATGCTCTTTGGGTGGATGACACCTAAATGAACATTGGTACAAAGTCCCAATTTATTTCTAATATCAGAGATCAGACCTCTACTCTTGCCTGATGCGTCTAAAACAAAAAGGGGGAACTGTAGAGAGCTGCGGAATGCTATGCCTTAAAGATGGAGCTGGTTTCCGCCTTCCACCTTCCCGATGGTGAGTGCTCTCTGTCACGAACAATTCCACATTTGGCTAAGGCTGAGGATCTGGCTTGCTTCCATGTATGTGGACCTATCTGCATTGCCCACGTGGCACGCCTGGGTTGGCTACCCAGAGGCTATTTAAGCTGTGGGCTGGCTTTCCCCAGGGTCCGAGGATTGTTCAATGTTCCTGAATAAACTGCATTGAAAAAAAAATGTGAAATATAAGGTTTGAAACTGGTTTTCCATTTCTAACATTTATTTGATCCAGACTGAAAAATGAGTGTTCTACTCATTATTTCTATATAATAATACATTTGGAACCTTTTTTACTGGTACAGGTTACTAAAGAATATAGATTACACACAAGGATTCAAGTAGCTAGCCAATAGTTTATTCTGCATAATTAATTACATACTTGTTGCGATTCTGTGCCACATTATCATTCATTCACTCGCTATTATCTGAAAAAAATCAGCCAAGCATAACCCAGAAAATGGTGTAGACAGCCTTCATGTCAACCTCAAAAAATAAAGTATGTATGTAGACTCTAACCCTGCTCTCTTAGTGATCTGATCCCTGTCTCTTGCCATTGATTTTGCTACATAATCTCTTCTCTGGGAAGGCAGAAGGGTGCACTTCAGAAGGTAGAATGAATGATACTACTGTTACAGAGTACCACTTCTGAAATAAGGTGCCTAGTCCTGCAGCAAAGCAACGTGCAGCTCCTAAGATACCTGAGTCTCTCACAGAATTAGTGTCCATCCCCTAACTCACAGTAAGTGTGGATTAATGTTCGTGGGCAAAGTCACTGAATGTTGAAATAATTTCTCACACAGCAAAATGCAATTAATTTATAGAACATAGTGATTTGTTGTAAGCACTGATACTATTAAATACTGAATTATAAACCAGTTCTTGGTTTTTCTGAAGCGGTGTCTGTTGAGCTTTTCACTCAATGTTACTTTATAGCAGCGCCCTTTCTACTGGGGACAGAAGGATATTCCTTTGATTTCCAATTTGCTTTTAGGTTTTTGGTTATTAAGTTAATCTTTCACACTTGTCTGTTGAATTCTTGCTTACATAAAATTCCGGTTAAGTGTATTTCTCAGCTTCTTAAGAATCTACCCCCATTTCCTCTTAGCCCTCTGAGCTTCTCTATGGTTGGTGTAGCATACTGCCTTGTGTTTTTTAGTCAATGTGGAGCATTTTCTGCTTCCCCCTAATCGCTGAGATCATCAAAAGCAAAAATTAAGCAATGCTTTTTTCTTTTTAATCTGTGTGTGCATGTATCCCTAATGCCTGCCTAATGTTGCTAAATGTGACAGGACAGAAACACAACAGATAGAGTCGAGAGGCTAGGTATCCCCACAGCACTGAGCATCAAGGTAACATCACATATTGAACTCTTATTTGTGTTTAATATTATTGTAAGCACCATATGTTTATGAACTTGTTTCTATTTCATAGTATTCTTCTGAGGGTTCTACTCTTGGAGTCCAATTTTGCATATGAAAAAATTCAGCCATGGAGAGACGAAATAAGCTGAAAGACCAGGTATTGAGCCACCTTTTAATAGTATAATATGAAAATCACAGTCATATACTTTCTATCCTGTGTGACCTTTAAGCCTCCTCTGCAAACTGCATCTTCCTTTCTTTAATCTTCTGCTTTACAATTTTTTTTTCATGGACAAAAATAAAACGGCCAGCTACAAAATTAAGAACACGGTGATTTCTAATGCAGAAACTCTCAACTGGTCAAAGTACACAAGATAAGTGTCTTTGGAGTGCCCAGTCATAAATGGGATATTTATATCACTCTTTCTTTGAAGGCTCAGAAAACACTGCAGCTTTCAAACACTGAAGTTTTCAAAGAGCCAGGGGTTGAGGAAGACTGGAGCAAAACAGTGTCTTCTGGACTTACAGGACTACTTCAGTCTTGAGCTCGTGACAGTTGTGGTTAAAGACCAGAGCAAGAGCAAGGCAGTCAGAACTCTAGCATGAAACTGGGGATGTTAGAGACCATATAGCCACGCCCTTGCTCTCCTGGACCATGTCTGATCTTTGTAATGTACACATCCCTTGTTCAATGAGCATAAGACTCAAAGCTGAGACATCGTTTGCAACTGAATTTGGTAAGTTTAATTTTAAGAGTAGCCGGATTTAGTATTTCCTCATTCCCCAAACTTCATGATATGTATCAAATATTTTACTCAAAGTACTTCTCTTATACTTATGCATAATGAAAACCTCTGACTCAAATAGCTCATTTTTACTCTATAATTTGTATGATGAGAAGAATCAAGCAATAAATTTTTCTTAGCTCCTCATTAAATGCTATTCTCAACTATTACTTTCCAATATAAGAAACCAGCAATTATTGTGTTCCAACAAGTACTATTTAACAAAAATATGATACAAACATTTAAAGAATATGTGGTGTCCTTGTGGATTAGTCACCAAACCTCTTTGACACTACACTAAATTTCCTTTTTAAGTGCACTTATCAGTTCCACTTTAAACACTTGGTAAATTCCTATTTCCACTGCAAGTTCTTTTTTAAAATACATTCATAATTTAGCTGTGCTTGCAAGTTCTGGAGGCCTAATAGTGGTTTCCAAAGGGCTATTTCACATATGAACTCTTATGACCTCACCACTGTTCTTCCCATTTGTCATGCATTGTTTCTTTAAAAACCTAGTGTCTGTTTAATATGTAGGTGGACCATAAGCCATTCTTCTCCACCTCCCAATGGTTTTTCCATCTCTCATAGAATAAGACCCAAAATTCTTCTGCTATCTTTAAAAAATTATATTATTTTTTCACACAATATATATCAAATGCAACCTCTTCTCCTTCTCCTCCTCTCAGGTACTCATCCCCTCTTCCCCAGATCCCCTGCCCCTCCATGTTCCTTGAGAAAAGAATAGGCCTCCTAGTGATGATATCAACTGAACTCAGCATAGCAAGATACAACAAGACTATATATATAACCTTATATCAAGGCTGGACGAGGCAACTTAGTAGAGGGTAAAAGGTCCCATGAGCAGGCAAAAGAGGCAGAAACAGCACCCACTCCCATTGTTAACAAAAAAGCCAGACTGAAGAACCACAGCATGTATACAAAGGACCTATTATAGACCTATGCAGATTTTGTGGTTGCTACTTCAGTCTCTGGGAGCCTCCTATGAGTCCTGCTTAGCCATGTTTCCCTGGTGTCCTTGATACCTCTGGGTCTTTTCTCCTCTCTTCTGCAGGGTCCTTTGAGCTAAGCCTAATATCTGGCTGTGGGTTGCTCTATTGGAGCATCGGCTTCTGAAGGAACAGAAGGACCAAGTGGGGAAGGGAAGGATGGAGAAAGAGATTTGCTTTGCCCATTAAAGCGTATGGATATTTCTGTAGATGTATCATTTTAACAGGTTACTTTGTGTTTATGTACTTTTTGAAACCTTGCTTGGGGTAAACATGTCAATATTGCTTAAAATATTGAAAGTCTACTACCCCCAATAAACTTACTGCCCCCAAAAGAAAAATACCTCTATGCTCTGAAAAAGTAGTTAGCCTTTAAATAGTAAGCAAGTTTATTTAAGTCTTAATTGGTTAAGACAATAACATCAGTCATACAAATCTTTGTTATGATTTTGGAGGAAATTGAATAATGATGGTTGATATAATGAAAGAACTATGGAAAATGTCCAGAGAAACATTGAAAACGAGCCTGCCACACCAATACCTAATTACCCAACTTCCTAATCTTTGTGAGGTCTGCCAGGCTGACTGTGGATCTTCATCAGTCAAGATTAATATCACTTCATGATCTTTTGAAAATAAGAGAAGTACTCTATATGCAGAGGCCACTGACTGGGATAAAAAAGCAATCATGACAGATACGAGCATCTCCCAGCAAAGATTTAACACACACCTTCCTTCACTGTAAATTTTCATAATCAGTAGTTACTGAATCAATTCTGCTAAGGAAAATTGAACTAGACTTTAGAGGTAAACTAAGAGAAAATTCTAAATTATTTGTCTTCTCGACTATAAAATTCATATTATATTCAAATATAACGCTACTTACTTTTTAAATATTAGGAGAAAAAGGTTGGGTTGATAGCAGAGATTCACCATTTAAAACTTACTGTATGAAAGTAAAATTTCTGATACAAAGAAGTGATAGCATTGGTGCTACAAATAAGAATTAGCATTGTGTCCTGAAATTTTACATCAGCAAAATTGGAAATACCTACTCTTTTTTTTCTTAAATTATTTCTCATTTGATAGTAGACTTAGGGATGGATATAATAATTATTACTATAAAGTTTACTACTGCTCATATTAAATTGAACACTCAACATAAGACTTTTAAAGGGAAATTCTGGATGCGGAATAAAGGAAACAATAGAATGAAACATTTCGTTTTCCAAATATTTTGTACTTGAATCCAAAGCACTTCCTCACATCTGATTGCAGGAATAATGTATCTGGCAATGAAAACAATCATTGAAAGTAAGTCCTTCATGTAAGTTTTTACTGATGCTAAATGACACAGCTTAACCACGCCTACCCACATCCTTGCCTCAAATCTGCCTTAACAGGAAACACACAGGGGGCAGACTGGATCTCAGCAAGTGTGTGAAAACCTACAGTGCTTCTTATTCACACTTGATCTTCCCACGGCAGATGTGACAAGCAGGCCAAATGTAGCCCATGGCTTGTTTCTGGAAACAAGGCTACATTGTGCTTTAATTTTTGTATGTGTTGTCTGTGGTTGCATTCCCAATGTGAAAACTAAGCAGCTGTGCAGGATATGCATAAGAAAAAAGAAAGAAAAAGAATGGAAGAAGAGAAGAAAGAAAGAAAGAAACCCTACACGCTGAACTATTTGTCCCTTTGGAGAAAATGTGCTATTTTCTCATGCTGTTTACTTATGCTATTGCATCTGTTTTTCTCTAAATACAGCACAGGCTCCCTAGGAACCCGCCTTCTCCAAATGGTTAAGCCAACCTTCCTTCTTCCATGTCTTTTAAAGCAAGCAGCTGCCACCAGAGGTGTGGCCCATATTAAAGGTGGTTCTTCCCGCCTCTGAATTTAAAACGATTTAAATAAGAAAAGTCTGTTGCAGGTGTGTGCAGCGACTTGGGTCATAGTTAATTCCAGATGTAGTCAAGTTGACAAACAAGAATAGCCATCACACCACCATTCCCCCTGCACTTGATCACCATTGTTACGGCTATCCCTTCCTAAAAGGATTTATCTCTCTCTTCTCGTTCATAAATAATTAAGGAAAATGAAGTCTGCATTCTTGTTAAAGCAAGAGATAGAGTTATAATTTAGGTACAGGACGACTGGATGAGGGGTAAAATTTTATAGAAAAAAAGAGGGGCTATTGAGGGAGCAGTGGTGGTACATAACCCTTGGCAGTAAACAATGGCTCTCTAATTTTGACTTAAGACCAGCTCAACAGGGTGCAAATCACACCAGAAATCTAGTCAACTACCCAGTCATAAGAAAATCATCAGTCTTGGAGAAGAACCTGCAGCTACCACTTTACTAAATCAGCATAATTCCTAACTACATTCTAAACACCTGACCTTGTAGCCACTGCTAAGTGTAGAACTCAACCCACATTAAGGAAAATACTCTTTGCAACAGATGAACAGATGGCAGAAAGCCAAATAAAATGCAGATTTGTGGAGCCCAGTCCCAGTGGAGACATCTATAAAATAGCTCCTGCACCTAAGGCTCAAGGAACATTGAGGAAGTAGGAGCTGAAATATTGTCAGAGACAGATGAACTGGGAGTTTACTGTGAGATTGTGTCTCCTGGAAATGTCAGAAGCTACACCCAGAAAGCCTCACCAACATGACTGTCTAAACATGAGCTGAACGAGGACAAGAAGAACAGACATGTTAATATGGACAGGAGAAAGTCCAGGAGGCCTCAACCCCACAATAAGAATGCTGAGTGGGGGAACAATAGGCTTCCCCAGAAAAGAAAACGTGGATTGGTTATGAAATAGTCAGACCACACCAGAATCTAGACCCTTAAACTATAGAACCCATCTTGTAGTGGAGGAAGAAGTTACAAGTACTTTGCAAAAGAGTTTCACTGTAGTCATGCTATAAGCTTTATTGTGCACATACGATTGACAAAATTGTTACCAGAAAACTTGTTTCCAAAATTGTACCAGACTTAAATGTGTCTAAAATACGACTGGCTGGGTGTCAGACTCTTGAAGTTTGAACCAGCCTGACTAAGTCATGCTAAGCTGAATTTTTTTTTTTACTACTCTAGAAACATTTTATTCCATGCTGCTTTATCAGCAGTCACAGAACTGAAATGTAACCTTTGAGACTCAGTTACTTAGCTGTTGTCTCACAAGCTATGTTAACTGTGCTAAAGTAAGTCAAAGCAACTATTATAAAAAACATTGATTCACACAAACTCTTCATATAACTTTCTCAACATATCACAAAATATTGCTTATTCATTATTATTAGCATTGAAAATTATATTCCCTCTCCTGTACATAATTAACAATTTGTAAATGAGTCCATATATTAACATATATAAAACTTTTCGTTACTACTTATACAATATAGTTCAGTGCAATCTGTTTCTTTTGTGATCTGACTGTTTTATTGAGTACAGGAAAAAAAAAAAAAAACTCAGAAAGATTATCTCCAAATAGTCTGTAACACAATGTGCTGAAAACCTCTGAAATAAAACATCTAAATGTGACACTAGGATGAATATCTCTTAAGAAATAAAAAACATTTCCTTCCATAATCAATACTATGGAGAGTGATAAAGATACCAAGTATAGTCAAATAGATAAAAATGCTAAGAAATGAGACAGGAGCTCCTCAGGACAGACTTCTCTGGGAGGCCAGGGCCAGAGCCACGGTACATTTGGCTAGATGTATATCAAGTGGCACTCAGAGATGACCCGAGGAAGGTCAGTGGAAACCAGGAATAGACACAACACAGGAAAGAAAAAAACTAAAAAATAAATGTCTATTTTAGTTATTTGGTTTTTTTCAGTTTTGACATCATCTCTGTTTCTCTACAAAGCTTGATTTATGTGACGTTGTTATTCATTTTTAACCACAACAACAAAAAAAGTCACCATAAGAAAGTTGGACTTCCTGTAAGGAAAACTGAAATTGAAAGGATGTACTGTTCAGGAAACAGTGACCTGTTCAAAAATCCAGCAGCTTGCTCAGAAGAGATGAAAAATGTCTTCCAAAGCCAAGTATTTAGTGTCTTGTCCTTATAATCCTGCTCCCATCAGTTCAAATTCTTGCCATGGAAATCATAATTTAACTAAGCTAATTATAGATAGAACATATGGAACCAAGTGACTAATTATCTTAAGAAGTGTGCTTGAATATTACCTAAGACTTAATGGGTACTAACAGAGTCCCCATGATGCCACTAATTGACTTTTAATTAATTACATCACTATCTGCTATATTTCTAGGGTAAAAAGTAATCTCAAAGGAAGTCATTGTTTCAGAAATATGTTGAATAACGAAGGGACATTTATTTTATAAAGCATAAAAGTTCATTCTTTTGGAATTTCTTCTTTTAATCCACTATATGTCTGATCACAGACTATGAAAGAATCAATCCACTTCTGTGGGCCAATGTCCTTCCAAAGTTATTGAGTCCTAAATGCCAAACCAAAATAGTTCACCATAGACTCGATGAAAATGTTCTGTTCTAAAGGATGTTCTGACTGATAGTAAATTTAATAAAGTTTAAAAATGTCAAGTTGTTTTAATTCTGTCTCTATCTCCTAGAATATAATGTGTTAAAAATTTAATATCATGAGACCATTCTTTTCTCAGGTTAGGGGTTTTAGCATTAAAAACCTTACAAAACAATCAAAATCAAGATTGTTTATTTTTTCCTAGAGGCTGGAACAATTTATTTAAATTACAAATTTGTAGAAAGCTATTTCATAATATGAGGTTCAGAGTTTCCCAATCAAATAGCTTCTTATGATGTCAGACAATCAGAATTCTAAGAATCCAAGATAAACCAACTGTAATATAAAAATAAAGTTAAAGAGCAATAAAATGGCTATATGTTGGCTAAGCATTATTTCTATTTGTTATTATTCTGTTGCTGCGATAATATACCAAGATCAAAGGGAACTTAAGGAAGAGAGAGTTTAGGGGAAGGTTTGTGGAAGTTTTGGTAATCACAAGTTTGTGAACATGAGATGACTGATAATTCAAAACCAAGCATGTAAAGAATATGAAGTGTTTTGAGCAGAATTCACCTATGTTGCGTGTATGACTTTTCTGTAGCCCTGAGTAGGAAGGAGCACATGCTACTACAAGCCAATGAAAGATTATTTAAAGACCTTAACTCATATTTGACACTGTTGTGTATACTTAATCACAGTCTTTTCACCATGCAAATGTAATTTTCCACTCTTTTTTTTGATGTTCAGAAAACAGTATGCAATAAATGTACACTTATATAATTATGCAATCATATTTATAATTATACAGTCATCAAAGGAGAGAATATAATTTGAGTGCCCATATATTTCTTTTATTATTTATTTTTTATATTAATTACAGTTTATTCACTTTGTATCCAAGCTGTAGCCTCCTACCTGCCTCTCTCTAAGTCCACATATAGGGGAGGTCCTCCTCCTCTTCTACCTGATCCTAGCTTATCAGGTCTCTTCAGGACTGGCTGCAATGTCCTCCTCTGTGGCCAGGTAAGGCTGCTCCTCCCTCTGGAGGGGGCAGTCAAAGAGCCAGCCATTGAGTTCATGTCAGAAATACTCCCTGTTCCCCCTACTAAGCATCTACTTAGATACTGAGCTGCCATGGGCTACTTCTGAGCAGGGGTTCTAGGTTATATCCAAACATGGTCTTTGGTTGGAGAATCAGTCTCACAAAAAGACACCTGTGCCCAGATATATTTGGTCCTTGTGAAGCTCCTGTCCTTGCCACGTCTTACTAACTCCTTCATTTATATGATTCCCTGCACTCTGCCGAAGGTTTGGTTATGAATCTCAGCATCTGCTTTGATACACTGCTAGGTAGAGTCTTTCAGATGCCCTCCATGGTAGGTTCCTGTCCTGTTTCTTGTTTTCTCCTACTTGCAATGTCCATCCCATTTGTCTTTCTAAGTGAGGATTGATCATCTTACCCTGGGTCCACTTTCTTGTTTAACTTCTTTGGGTGTACAGATTTTAGTATGTTTATCCTATGTTTTAGATCTAGTATCCTCTTATAAGTGAGTATATACAAGATGTGTCTTTCTTCTGGGATACCTCACTCAGGATGATCTTTTCTAGATCCCACCATTTGCCTGCAAATTTCATGATTTCCTTGTTTTTAATTGCTGAGTAGTATTCCATTGTGTAAATGTACCACAATTTCTGTATCCATTCCTCAGTTGAGGAACATTTGGGTTGTCTCCAGGTTTTAGCTAATACGAACAAAGTTGCTATGAATATGGCTGAACAAATGTCCAAATGTCAAGTATATTTTGGATACATGCCTAGGAGTGGCATAGCTGGATCTTAAGAAAGCGCTATTCCTAATTGTCTGAGAAAGCGCCAGATTAACTCCCAGAGTGGTTGTACAAGTTTACATTCCTACCAGAAATGGAGGAGGGTTCCCAATTCTCCACAACCTCTCCAGCATGTATTGTCACTTGAGTTTTTGATCTTAGCCATTCTGAGGGTATAAGGTAAAATCTCAGTTTTGATTTGCATCTTCCTGATGGCTAAGGACAGAAAGCATTTCTTTACGTGTTTCTCTGCCATTCTATATTCCTCTATTGATAATTCTCTGTTTAGCTCCATACCCCAGTTTTTAATTGGATTGCCTGATTTATTGCTTTTTAACTTCTTTAGATCTTTATATATACTGGATATCAGCCCTCTGTCGGATATAGGGTTAGTGAAGATCCTTTCCCAGTCTATAGGCTATAGTTTTGTTCTGACAATAGTGTCTTTTGCTTTACAGAAGCTTTTCAATTTCATGAGGTCCCATTTATTGATTGTTGCTCTTAGAGCCTGTGCTGTTGGTGTTCTGTTCAGGAAGTTGTCTCCTATGCCAATAAGTTCTAGTCTCTTCCCCACTTTTTCTTCTAACCGATTTAGTGTGTTTGGTTTAATGTTGAGGTCTTTGATTGACTTGGACTTTAATTTTGTGCAGGGTGGTAAATATGGATCTATTTTCATTTTTCTGCATGTAGACATACAATTGGACCAGCACCATTTCTTGAAGACTCTGTCTTTTTTCTTTGAATGGTTTTGGCTTCTTTGTCAAAAATCATGTATCCACAGGTGTGTATAGAATTATTTCTGGGTCTTCTTTTTGGTTCCATTGATCCATCATTCTGTTTCTATGCCAATATCATGCAGTTTTTATTACTATTGCTCTATAGTACAGCTTGAGATCAGGGATGGAGATACCTCTAGAAGATCTTTTATTGTAGAGGATCATTTTGGAAATTCTGGGTTTTTTGTTGTTGATGTTGTTGTTATTTTTCCATATGAATTTGAGAATTTTTCTTTCAAGGTCTGTAAAGAATTATGTTGGTATTTTTATGGGAATTGCATTGAATCTGTAGATTGCTTTTGGCAGGATGACCATTTTCACTATGTTAATCCTACTGATTCATGATCATGGGAGATCTTTCCATCTTCTGATATCTTCTTCAATTTCCTTCTTCAGTGACTTGAAGTTTGTGTGGTTTAGGTATCAAGGTGACTATGGCTTCATAGAATGGGTTTGGTAGTATACATGAGCGACCCCAAAAACATGGACTATTCAGTCTTGCTACCTGATCTTGACTTAATTTTGGTAGATAGAATCAATCAAGAAAATTGTTCATTTCCTTTAGATTTTCAAATTTGGTGGCATATAGGCTTTTGAAGTAAGACCTAATGATTGTTTGGATTTCTTCAATGTCTATAGTTATGTCCCCCTTTTCATTTCTGATTTTTTTTATTTGAATAGTTTCTCTCTGCCTTTTAGTCACTTTGGCTGTTTGCCTATCTTGTTAATTTTCTCATAGAACCAGCTCTTGGTTTCATTGATTCTTTGGATAGTTTTATTTGATTCTAATTTATTGATTTCAGCCCTAAGTTTGATTATTTCCAGCCATCTGCTCCTCTTGGTTGTATCTGCTTCTTTTTTTTCTAGGGCTTTCAGTTGGGCCATTAAGTTGCTTGTATGAGATGTTACAATTTTTTTTTCAAGGCAGTTAGTGCTATGAATTTTCCTCTGAGCACTGCTTTCATTGTGTCTCATAAATTAGGGTATGTTGTACCTTCATTTTCATTGAATTCTAGGAAGTCTTTAATTTCTTTATTTTTATCCTTAACCCAGCTGTCATTGAGTAGCGAGTTGTTCAGTTTCCATGTGAGTGTAGGCTTTTTGCTAATTCCATTGTTGTTGAGGTCCAGCTTTAGTCCATGGTGGTCAGATAGAATACAGGGGATTATTTCAATCTTCTTGTATCTGTTGAGGCTTGCTTTGTGGCCAACTATATGGTCTGTTTTGGAGAGGGTTCCAAGAGGTGATGAAAAGAAGGTATACTCTTTTGAGTTTGGGTGAAGAGTTCTGTAGACATCTATTAGTTCCATTTGATTTAGTACCTCTGTAAGTGCCTTTGTTTCCCTATTTGGCTTCTATCTAGATGATCTGTCCCTTGGTGATAGTGGGGTATTGAAGTCTCCCACTATTAAGGTATTTGGATCAATGTGTGATTTGAGCTTTAATAAAGTTTCATTTACAAATGTAGTCGCTCTTGTATTTGGGGCATAGATGTTCAGAATTGTTATGTTCTCTTGATGGATTTTTCCTTTGATGAGAATGTACTGTCCCTTCTCATCTTTTTTGATTAATTTTGGTGAAAAGTCTATTTTATTAGATATTAAGATAGCTACCCCAGCTTGTTTTCTGGGACCATTTGCCTGAAAAACATTTCTCCAGCCCTTAGGCAGTATTTATCTTTGTTGCAGAGGTGTGTTTCTTGGATGCAGCAGATCATTGGATCCTATTTCCACACCCATTCTGTTAGTCTGTCCATTGATGTTGATAGATAATAGTGACCAATGAACTGTGAACAATGAACAATGACCAATAGAGTTGGTGGTTTTACTATGATTCATTGCTTGTTTTATTTTAATTTTTGTTGGAAAATTATCTGTACCCTATGTTTTCTTGGGTATAGTTGTTTTTGTTGGATTTAAGTTTTCCTTCTAGTATCTTTGGTAAGGCTGGTTTGCTGTGTAGATATTGCTTAAATTTAGTTTTGTCATGGAATATTTTGTTTTCTCCATCCATGTTGATTGAAAGCTTTACAGGGTATAGTAGTCTGGGTTGGCATTTGTGGTCTCTTAAAGTCTGCATGACATTTTCCCAGGCCCTTCCGGCTTTCATAGTTTCTGATGAGAAGTCCAGTGTGATTCTGATAGGTCTACCTTTATATGTTACTTGGCCTTTTTCCCTTGCTGCTTTTAATATCTTTTCTTTGTTAGATAGAGTTAGTGTTTTGACTACGACGTGACATGAGGAGTTTCTTTTCTGGTCAGTCTATTTGGTGTTTTGTAGGCCTCTTGTATGTTTATGGACATTTCTTTCTTTAAGTTGTGAAAATTTTCTTCTATGATTTTCTTAAAAATATTTTCTGGACCTTGGAGCTTGGACTCTTCTTTTTCATCAATTCCTATTATTCTTAGATTTTGCCTTTTCATGGCATCCTTGATTTCTTGGATGTTTTGTGTTTGGGACTTTTCCGATTTTACTTTTTCTTTAAGAGAAGTATCAATTTCTGCAAGTGCATCTTCAGCACCAGAGATTTCTCTTCCATCTCTTTTATTCTATTGGTGATACTTTCCTGATTTTGTCTCTAAGTTTTCCAGTTCCAGGGTTTTCTCTCTTTGTGTTTTCTTTATTGATTCTAATTCACTTTTTATGCCTTGCACCCTTTCCTTCATCTGTTTGAATGTGGATTCCTGTCTCTCTATGATGGTCTCTACTTTTTTGTTGGTTTCTTCTCTATATGCCACTAACTGTGCCTCTACTTGTGCCTCTGTTTGTGTGGCTATATTTGCCTGTGTTTCTTTGAGAGCTTTGTTCATTTACTTCCATTTGCTCCCATTTAGGTGGCAATTTTTTTGAGAGATTTGTTTGTTTCCTCTTTATGCATCTTTAATAACTGGATAAGCACAGTTTTAAAGTCATTTTCCTGTGTTTCTAATGAATTGGAGTATCCATTGATTTGGAGGATTGCTGGTGAAGCCTTGATGTCTTGTTTTTGTTTTTTGTTTTGTTTTGTGTTTTTTTTTGTTTTTTTTTTGTTTTGTTTTGTTGGATGTGTTCTCATGCCTACCTCTGGTTATTTGCTTATCTGTAACCATCACTGTTTGTTCCTGGATTCTGGAGTTCAGACTGGTAGGGTCTTTCTCTGATGTCTGGAGAATTCTTTAGGAAGATAAGAGAGGTCCGGTGGTTTGAGAGTATGCGTTGGTGATTCAGCTGTACCTAAGGGAGAAAGATTCATGGGCACAGAAGGACAAAGGCAGGTGAGCATGTGAGTGTGAGTGTGTTTGTGCATGGAAGTATGCCTTGACAGACAAGGTGTTAGAAAATGTAGATTCCTGAAGTGTGGGACAGGGGCACTGTGCAGGCACCAAAGGGATTGCAGGTGTTGAGGTTTTCACAGGTGCAATTCACTTGTGCAGATTCCCTGAACATCTCAATGGTCTGCAGGCCACTGGTATGCAGCTTTGTCTGAGCTCCAGGTGTTATTTGCCTGAACTCCACTGGTGGACCTGACCTGCAGAACAAGGGCCTCAATGTTGAGAACACTGTCCCTCTGTTTCCCACAGTGGGTGGGTGGGAGGGATCTGATGTCTGGCTGCTAGCTTAGAAGGGCCCTGAATCTGGGACTCTGCTGGCACTTGAAGGCACACTCACTCTCTAGCAAGTCAAATCGGAAAGCACAGGAGTTCCCCCTGTTCTCTACTCTCAGTTTTTGGCTGGCTGGGTCAAACGTAGGTGTAGGAGCTCCTTCATCTCAGTGGTGCTGCAGTGGAACTTGGGAGTCCAGCTGCAGCAGCGGGACCAGGAGGCCGGTTCACATGCCTGCTGGGAAGTCCTGGGGAGCCACAGCAGTGGTCCTGGTGTACCTGGGTGGATTGGCCGGTCTGACAGCTTCAGTGTCTGTCCAGTCGATGGCTACCACTGAGGGATTGGGTAGCCCATACAGTCACTGTCTGGGAGATCCTGTGGAGTATGACTGTTCGCAGACCCGGGACCCAGAAGGATGGTACTGCAAATCTTGGACTTGGAAGGTGGGTACAGCTGGCAGCCATAGTCCAGGAGCTTAGGAGCCCCGCCTCCACTGTCTCAGTCCCCAGGCAGTGAGTCCTGTGCTAAGAGTCTCTGGAATCTCTAAGAGTATCTAGGAGTCTCTGTGGGCAAGCTTCACAGAGAAGGAGGGAGGCCCGAAATGGGGAAGTGCAAGCAGTTCAAATGTTCACCACTCTCCATCTCCAGAGAAGTCTGAGGGTGACCTGAATCTAAATGAATTTTGTCTTGAACAAAGAATTTCCAGCAATTGCTAGTGTAGCCTTAAACATACTTCTACTCTTTTGTACTATAGTTTATGTGAAGGTGTATTCTCAATAAATAATAATGATTATAAAATTAAGATGTTATGACTATTGGGAAAGTTTGCAGTCTTAAAGAGCTGAGTTTTATTCCTCATCCATGTAAAAGTCTGGTGTGGTGATGTATGCCTGCAATCCTAGCACTGGCAAAGTGGAGACAGGAGGGAATCCTTGGAACTCTTTAGCTAGCAAGTTCTCCCCAGTCAGTGAGCTCCAGGTTCAGTGAGAGATCACCACTTAAACCACCTAAACACAAACTAAACAAGGCAACAGAAATAGACATGCTAACATAGATCATGGAAAGCTGAGGAAACCTCTATTTTAAACGAAGAACTAAGATTAACCAAAGAATGATGGGAATGGGAGAAATAGTCTTCTTCAGAGAAAGGCAAAGCAATTGATTATCCAATACTAAACACCCAATGTCACCCCATATCATCCTTGAAAACATACATCTGAGTGTCATTATACATACTGAGAAGTATATTTAGTAATATGTATGTGTTATGTATGTATATGTGCAAGTAACAACAGTGTGAACGTAGGCCAGGAATTTGAAGTGGTGTCTGGGAAGACTGGAATGAGGGAAGGGAATGGGGAAATAATGTATCTATGAAATTAAAACTAAAAGGAAACATACGAAGCAGAGAATAACACCCAGCATTGACCTCTAGGCTCCACATACATGTACACGCATAGACAAGTGCACATTCATATACCACACAAACAAGCGAACAAGCGAACAAATAAATCAAAGTTTAAAGTTCTGGAAGACGCTCTCTGGTCTGCAAAATCAAATATCAAGCCACAACCCAATTCTCTCTATGAAAAGAATTGAGTGCGCCCATCTCAGTATAGAAATTCGCTTTTCCTTCAAAAAGGGATAAAATTACATGCGTATCAAAGAATCGGCACTCATATTCGCAAAACTAATTTGTCAAGACTCTGAAGTTTTAATCTTATTGTGACACAAATCTACCTACTAAGCCCATTCTTTTAGAGACAACAGTGAAGTGTATCAGATGTATTTTCTGATGGAAATCTTACAGGGATTTTATGGGAATGTATTATCAACTGTTTTTTTTTAATATTTACTTGTGAAAGTGCTTTGCCAGCATATATATATACATATATATGTATATATATATACATATATATATATATGTTTATATATATGCTGTGCCTGAGGAAGCCAGAAGACAGTGACAGATCCTCTGAATTCTATGCCTCTTATCTAGGAGACTTTTTCTGCTACATGAGCCTCAACTTTTCTCATCATTTTATTAACAACAACAAAAAAAGAAAGTTCATACTGCCCTCATAATTTTTCACATAAAATTTCAGACAACACAGGTTTTCTACTTGTTTCTTGAATGATAAAGTGTAGAAAAGGTACAGATTCTCCTCTTTTTCTAAGATCCTGCCTGCCACAGAGTAGCCCTTCTGAATATTTGTCTCAAATTCCCCTGTTAGTATCCTATATTAGAATATTTTCAAAATATCCTTCTATGTATATGCTTTGAATTTTGACTCTATAATCATTCAGTTTGCTCTTAATAGATAGAAATATTTCCAAGCTTAGTAATGAATCATAACTGAAAAAAATTGCTAAAATCATGAACTAATACATGATTCATGATGCTCTCTATTGCTTCTACTCAAAGTTTTTATTTATCTACGATTCTTTTTAAAATGTCACAAAGTTCCTCTGTGAGAACATATTTGACTTACTAAGAATTTATGGGTACATTTAAAATTGCAAAAACACATGTCATTTGTGATAATGAATCATAAGTCAATGAACATCTTTTTATACTTAGTTCCTCCCAGATTTATTTGGCTGCTCATATAAGGTAGCTGCTCAAACATAATGGGATGCTTTCTTCCATGCTTTTTTTTTTTTTCCAGGACTAGAAAAACTAAAATCATTCCGTTAGTCTTTTGTCAAATTTAGGTTCTTTATATGTCATAGTTTGGTACAAGGAAGAATTCCAGTGGAAAGGTCATTAGTTTCACAATGAAAATGCAAACGTTCTAGAAGAAGCAACCCAGGTTTGGGGTATCTTTTCTTCTTAGACGAGGATGAAATGTCTCTAAAGCCATAAGATCACCAGAGCACTCAACACAGACTGGCAGAACATGGAATGGAAAAGTTCCTGTCATAGAAAAGAGACACATGTACCTTGGAAGTTCTTCCATGAGAGAAAATTGTTACAGTTCCTATGATTTTAAGGCTTTCTGCTACTGAAGGTCATATTACCAATTTATCAAGTTAACACATTCTCTTATCTGCTTATCTCTTATATTTAGAGTTTTTAAAGTTCTGCTCTATGTTTTGCTTCTCTGTGATGGAGGTTAAAAGGGGGGGGAGATCATTAAATACCATGGATTAATAGTAGCAGTCTCTCATGCCACTTTATTCCTTTTAAAAAGATATGTATGAATATTGCCTACAGGTATACTTGTGCTGCTCTGCATGTATGCAGTACAATGGAGGCCAGAAGAGGGTGTCAGAACTCTAGAACTGGAGTTAACAGTTTTGAGTCTACAATCTGGTACTGGAAACCCAACCCATTTCCTCTACTAGAGCACCAAACACTTAGAGCCTTTGAACCATCTCCCCAACCCCCAAATCATGCTCTTTCTATATGCAAAGAGCATAATGGTGAATGCATAAAAATATGAAAAAAATAGCAGGTATCTAAACCTATTTAGAAAATAAAATACTTAAAAATTATAGAAGAAAACACTATACACGTATGCATCTTCATAGTGAAAGATGGGATACTCTGTGCTCAGAGACAAATGAAATGAGTGTAAAAAGGAACAAATGTACATAAAAAACTAACCTCATTATATTACCTTATTGTTTCTTTTCAGAAGGTAATTAAACTATTTCAGTTGCTTAAAAGGAAAGAACACAAGTCACTTTTCTCTGCTAAGTCATACTCTATCATCCAAGATGGCCCAAAATTGACATGCAATACCATTGCTTTTGACTCACAAGTACTAAAATTAAAGATGTGTGCCATCACATCACACCTGTAGTAAAAAAAAAAAAAAAAAAAAAAAAAAAAAAGACAATTTCCACAGCTCTACATTTTGACTGGCTGTTGTATTCAATAGTTAAACAATACCAAATGGTCAGCTCTTATAGTTTACATATAAGTAATTTTATACAAACTGGATAGCTTGTAATGAGAAATATATATGTTTATACCTATACACATATGTGTGCAACAATAATTAATAAAAAAAGAGAGCATGAATTTGAAGGAGAACAAGAAGAAATTTTTGGAGGGAGGAAAGGGAAGGGAAACATGATGTGATTATATTATGTCAAAAATCCAAAACAATAAAAAATGTAGAAGTCACTTTCAAATGGACAAAGATAATACCACCTTTGGAACTTTCATAACTTTTGCTATTTGTTAGAAAACAGCTGGACAATCCCTCAAATACATAATGAGACCCTGTCTTAAAAATAAAAATTAAGGTGATCCAAGATGGCAGCACTGGGAGGACACTGTCTGAGGAGCAGGATGCAGTGTCGGTACAGGGACCAAGAGACTGAACTCTGGGCCCTAAAACATCAGTGATTGCATTTCCCAGGTGAGAGGAACCCCCGCAGTGTGGGAATCAATTGGGTCCATTCTCGGGTCACCCAGGTAAAACCTGGAAGAGATCCTGGGTCCCACAGACACTTGGTCCCCAGACCGGAGCCACACGCCTGCGTGTCCTGATCAACCTCCCAGGCTGAACTGTGGGCACCAAAACACCAGAGACTAAAAGTCCCAGTAGCGAGAAAACCCCCCAGGGAAGGAAGCAAATGGGACTGACCTCAGGTCACCCAGTCTTTCTCTGGAAAAGGTCCTGGGGAGCGGTGGGCACACAGCTGCCAGCCCAGAGAACTGCTGTCTTCCCGACTCTCCTTCACAGACAGAACTGTGGGCCCCAGGGCAACAGTGGCTGGGTTTTCCTGTGGGAAGAAAACCCCCACAGCAAGGGAAACAGCAGGTCCCAGCTGAGAATACTTAGCCGACCCCCTACCACCACATATGGAAGAGTTCTCGGGAAAAGTTCACAGGTTCCTGCCCCGTCACCAGCTTGGAGCCACCACGCGGCAGTGCCTGCACACACTGTGTGCCACCCCAAACACCACAGACTGGGTATCCCTGTTGGGAAGAAACCCCATGGTGGGAGAAAGATCCTTCCTCAGGACACCTAACCAAAAAGTTTCTGGGTATCCACACCAGACCCTAGCCTCCTGCTGCAGGTATGAGAGCTATACTTACCTGCCACTGATTACTGCTTGGCTACTAGGACACAGAGCTCCAACCTCAGACATACAAAAGCCTGGAATCCCTGAGATCAGCCCCCCGAGATACTGCTCCAAAGGGCAACCAGTTATCCCTAACTAAACTGACCAAACCACGGGGTGCCTAGGTAGCAGCAGCAGCTCACTAAATTTACAGCAAGAAATCTAGAAGCAGGGCTTCTGTCTCCAGGACTTTTCCAGGTGAGAGGAGAGCCCTCTTGACTAACAAGGACCACTGTTAACACTAAGATCTGAGGTTAGCTGTGGCAATTCCTAAAAAACACCGGCCATTCAGTGACCATACCCAAAAGCTGAAGAGGCTTCCATCAGGAAAAACCATCTTCCTGACAAGGGGATTCTCCCTACCACAGGATTCCAGGAACCTCCAGAAACTAACATCCAACACCTAAGATAGCCCAATGGGTAGAGGCCAGCTTAAGAGCTCAACTAACAAAAGACAGAGCAATATGGCATCTCCAGAACCCAGTTATACAGGGGCAAGCAGCCCTGCACACCCCAGCATAAATGAAATTCAAGAATATGACCTTACATCTATGCTTATGAAGAGGATAATAGAGGAAACAAATAAAATGTATAAAGAACTGGAGGAAGATAAAGTCAAACAGATTATGGCCATCTGTAAAGAAATAGAGGAAGACAAAGTCAAACAGATTATGGCCATCCATAAAAAAATACAGGAAGATGCAGCCAAACAGCTTGTGGCCTTTGAGAGGAAATACTTAAATCACTGAATGAAATAAAAGAAACAGAGGATTGTTCAAACAAACAGCTGAAGAAATTGAAGGAAAAACAGGAAAATACAGTCAGATGGGCGAAGGAAATCAACAAAATAGTTCAAGATCTGAAGATAGAATTGGAAAAATTAAAGAAAATACAAATGGAGGAAATAATGGAGAGGAAGAATCTAGGGAAGAAAACAGGAACTGCAGAGGTAAGCATAACCAACAGACTACAAGAGATGGAAGGAAGAATACCAGGAATGGAAGATACAATGGAAGAAATCTATGTATCCATCTAAGAAAAGTTAAATCTAAAAAATTCCTGACACAGACCATCCAAGAAATCTAAGACAACATGAAAAAACAAAAGCAAAGAATAATAGGAATAGAGGAAAAAGAATATTCCCTCCTCCAAGGCCCAGAAAATATTTTCAACAAAAAATTTCCCCAACTTAAAGGAGAGGCCTATAAGAATACAAGAGGTCTACAGAACACCCAATAAATTAGACCAGAAAAGAAAATCTTCCTGCCACATAATAATCAAAACACTAAGTATACAGAACAAAGAAAAAATACTAAAAACTGCAAGGGAAAAAGGCCAAGTAATATATAATGGCAAACCCATCAGAATCACACCTGACTTCTCAACAGAGACTATGAAAGCCAGAAGGGCCTGGATGGATATCATGCAGACCCTAAGAGAACTACTGTACCCAGCAAAACTCTCAGTCTTCATAGATGGAGAAAACAAGATTTTTAACAACAAAAACAAATTTCAACAATACCTACACATTTAATCCAGTTACAGAAGATACTAGAAAGAAAAATACAACCCAAGAAAACTACCTACTTTCAAGAAAACACAGGAAATAATTAACCTCATTACAGCAAAACTAAAAGTAGCCAAGCACACAAACACACTACCACAACTAACATCAAAATCAAAGGATCTAACAGCCACTGGTCATTAATCTCTCCCGACATCAGTGGACTCAATTCTTCAATAAAAAGACACAGACTTAGAGAATGGATGCGTAAACAAGCCCCAGCAATCTGATGCATACTAGAAACACACCTAAGGCACAAAGATAGACATTACCTGAGAGTAAAGGGCTGGAAAATGGTTTTCCAAACAAGTGGACCCAGGAAGCAAGCACGAGTAGCTATTCTAATATCTAATAAAATAAACTTTCAACCAAAATTAATAAAAGGAGTGGGGAAGGACACTTCATCTCATCAAAGAAAAATTCCACCAGGAAGTCATTACAACCTTGAACACCTATGCCCAAATACAAGGGCACCCACATCTGTAAAAGAAACATTAACAAAACTTAAACCACACATAGATCCCCACATACTAATAGTGGGAGAACTCAACCCCCCACTCTCAACAAAGGAGAGGTCAACAAAACAGAAATTAAACAAAGAAACAATATCTCTGACAGAGGTTATGAATCAAATGGACCTAACTGACATTTACAGAACCTTTCATCCAAACACAAAGAATCCTTCTTCTCAGCACCTCATGGAACTTTCTCCAAAATAGACCATATAGTTGGTCACAAAGCAAGCCTAAACAGATACAAGAAGATTGAAATAATCCCTTGTATCCTATCTGATCACCATGGACTAAAGCTGGACCTCAACAACAACAAAAATAGCAAAAAGCCTACACATACATGAAAACTGAACAACTTGCTACGAAATGACAGCTAGGTTAGGGAAGAAATAAGGAAAGGAAGTCTTTCTAGAATTCAGTGAAAATGAAGGCACAACATACCCAAACTTATGGAACACAATGAAAGCAGTGCTAAGAGGAAAGTTCATAGCACCAAGAGCCTTCAAGAAGAAATTTGAGACATCTCATTCAAGCAACTTCATAGCTCACCTAAAAGCCCTAGGAAAAAAAGAAGCAGATACACCCAAGAGGAGCAGATGGCTGGAAATAACCAAACTCAGGGCTGAAAGCAATAAATTAAAAACAAATAAAACAATTCAAAGAATCAATGAAACCAAGAGCTGGTTCTTTGAGAAAATCAACAAGATAGATAAACAATCATTACGCCTTACTTCATAAGCCTATAGACCACAAAATTTGAAGATCTAAATGAAATGTATGATTTTCTTGATCAGTTCCATTTGCCAAAGCTGAATCAAGACCAGGTTAATCAATTAAATAGTCCTATATGCCCTAAGGAAATAGAAGCTGTCATCAAAAGTCTCCCATACAAAATAAGCCCAGGGCCAAATGGTTTCAGTGCAGAATTCTACTAGACTTTCACAGAAGACCTAATACCAATACTCTTCAAACTATTCCACAAAATAGAAACAGAAGGAACACTACCAAACTCAGTCACCTTGGTACCTCACAAAGACCCAACAAAGAAAGAATTTCAGGCCAATCTCCCTCATGAACATTGATGCAAAAATACTCAACAAAATACTTGCAAACTGAATACAAGAGCACATCAAAGATATCATCCACTATGACCAAATAGGCTTCATCCCAGGTATGCAGGGGTGGTTCAATATACAGAAATCCATCAATGTAATCCACCATGTAAACAAAGTGAAGGAGAAAAACCTCATGATTGTCTCCTTAGATGCAGAAAAGGCATTTGACAAAATCCAATATCCATTCATATTTAAAGTAGTAGAGAGATCAGGGATATGAGGCACAAACCTAAACATAGTAAAGGCAATATACAGCAAGCCTATAGACAATATCAAACTCAATGGAGCAAAACTTAAATCAATTCCACCAAAATCAGGGACAAGACAAGACTGCCCAGTCACTCCATATCTCTTCAACATAGTTCTTGAAGTCCTTGCTAGAGCAATAAGGGGATACAAATTAGAAAGGAAGAAGTCAAAGTAACACTATTTGCAAATGATATTATAGTATACCTGAGTGACCCCAAAAATTCTACCAGGGAACTCCTACAGCTGATAAACACCTTTAGCAAAGTGGCTGGATACAAAATTAACTCAAAAAAACCGGTAGCCCTCCTGTATTCAA
This sequence comes from Meriones unguiculatus, assembly GCF_030254825.1. Taxonomy (NCBI): domain Eukaryota; kingdom Metazoa; phylum Chordata; class Mammalia; order Rodentia; family Muridae; genus Meriones; species Meriones unguiculatus. The sequence goes on along the minus strand of NC_083358.1, from coordinate 71,565,953 downwards.
AAGACAAAAGGGCTAAGAAAGAAATTAGGGAAGCAACACCTTTCACAATAGCCACAAATGACATAAGGTACCTTGGTGTGACCTTAACCAAGCAAGTCAAAGACTTATATGAAGAAAATTTCAAGTCTCTGAAGAAATAATTAGAAGAAGATAGCAGAAGATGGAAAGATCTCCCATGCTCATGGCGTGGCAGTATTAGCATAGTAAAAATGGCCATCTTACCAAAAGCATTCTACAGATTTAATGGAATTCCTATCAAATTACCAACACAATTCTTTACAGACCTGGAAAGAAAAATTCTCAACTTCATATGGAATAACAAGAAACTGAGAATTGCTAAAAACAATCCTTTACAATAAAAGATCTTCTGCAAGAGTCTCCATCCCTGATTTCAAGCTGTACTATAGAGCAACAATACAAAAAGCTACATGGTACTGGCATAGACACCAACTGGTGAATCAATGGAATTGAATAGAAGACCCTAAAATAAATACACACACCTATGGACACCTGATTTTTGACAAAGAAGACAAAACTATTCAATGGAAAAAAAGATAGCATCTTCAATAAATGGTGCTGGTCTAATTGGATGTCTACATATAGGAAAATGCAAAGAGATCCATACTTATCACCCTGCACAAAACTAAAGTCCAAGTCAATCAAAGACCTCAATATAAAACCAGACACAGTAAACCTGTTAGAAGAAAAAAAAAATGGGGAAAAGCCTTGAACTAATTGGCACAGGAGACAACTTCCTGAACAGAACACCAACAGCATAAGCTCTAAGGTCAACAATCAACAAATGGGACCTCATGAAACTGAAAAGCTTCTGTAAAGCAAAGGACACTGTCCTCAGAACAAAAAAAGACTACCTACAGTTTGGGAAAGGATCTTCACCATCCCTCTATCTGACAAAGGGCTAATATCCAGAATATATAAAGAACTCAAGAAGTTAAACAGCAACAAATCCATTAATCCAATTAAAAAATGGGGTACAAAGCTAAACAGAGAATTATCAATAAATGAATGTTGAATGGCAGAGAAACACTTAAAGAAATGCTCAATGTCCTTGGTCATCAGGGAAATGCAAATCAAAACGACCCTGAGATTTCACCTTACACCCCTCAGAATGGCTAAGATCAAAAACTCAAGTGACAACACTTGGAGAGGCTTTGGAGTAAGGGGAACTGTCCTCCATTGCTGGTGGGAATGTAAACTTGTACAACCACTTTGGAAATCAATCTGGTGCTTTCTCAGACAATTAGGAATAGCACTTCCTCAAGATCCAGGTATACCACTCCTAGGCATATATCCAAAAGATGCTCAAGTACACAAGGACATTTGTTCAACCATGTTTGTAGCAACTTTATTTGTAATAACCAGAAGCTTGAAACAACCCAGATGCCTCTCAGTTGAGGAATGGATACAGAAATTGTGGTACATCTACACAATGGAATATTCCTCAGCAATTAAAAACAAGAAAATCATGAAATTTGCAGGCAAATGGTGGGACCTGGAAAGAATCATCCTGAGTGAGCTGTCCCAGAAGTAGAAAGACACACAGAGTATATACACTCACTCATAAGTGTATATTAGATATATAATATAGGATAAACATACTAAAATCTGTACACCTAAAGAAACTAATCAAGAAGGAGGACTCTGGCTAATATGTTCAAGCCCCATTCAGAAAGGTAAAGAGAGTGGACATTGGAGGAGGGAAAAAACAGGGAACAGGACAGGAGCCTACCACAGAGGGACTGTGAACAGCTCTACCCTGTAGGGTATCAAAGCAAATGCTAACACCTATAGCCAAACTTTGGGCAGAGTGCATGGAATCTTATGAAAGAAGGGGGAGATAGTAAGACCTGGAGAGGACAGGAGCTCCACAAGGAGAACAACAGAACCAAAAATTCTGGGCCTAGGGGTCTTTTCTGAGACTGATACTGGATCCAACCAAGGACCATTCATGGAGATAACCTAGAACCCCTGCACAGATGTAGCCCATGGCAATTCAGTGTCCACGTGGGTTCCATATTAATGGGATCAGGGACTGTCTCTGACATGAACTGATTGGCCTGTTTTTTGATCACCTCCCCTTGAGGGAGGAGCAGCCTTACCAGGTCACAGAGAAGGACAGTGCAGTCACTCTTGATGAGACCTGATAGATTGGGATCAGAGGGAGTTAGAGGAAGACCTCCCCTGTCAGTGGACTTGGGGAGGAACATGGGTGGAGAGGGGGAAGGTAGCATGCGATAGGGAAGGGAGGTGGGAGGGATCTACAGGGGGGATACAAAGTGAATAAACTGTAATTAATTAAGAAAAAGTTAAAACAAAAAAGAGCTTTCAAAAAAAATAAAAATTAAGTAAACAAATGAATTCTTTAAATAAGATGATTGCAAATACTGTATGGAAAAATAGAAAGTGGGAATATTACAAAGAACGGAATTTTAATACCTATAGTTTAATCATAAAAGAAATTACAACAAAATTAGATACCAAAATACAAATTGCAGACCAAAACTTACTATACATTTGGACATTTTTTTGTGCATCTTCCCCGGTTGTTTTAATTGATAAAGGTAAATTGATTTGATTATTGTCCTGTTTATTGCTCTGTTCTCCACAGATACATAACTTGTTATATGTTGATTAAATTTAAAAAATAAATACAGATTGAAAATGAACATGTAAGAGATAGTCTACATTCTATGCTTCTCCTTACCTACTAAAGGTCAAAATCTAACCTCATCACCACCAATCCTGATGAACAAGTGTCACAAAAGGAGGGGTCATTCATTGCTAGTGAGAATGTGAAGTGGCTCAGGAGCCCTGGAAGACAGTGTGATGGTTTCTTACAAAACTAAGCATTCTGTACTTAATGCATAACCCAGCCATGTAAGCTCATGAAATTTAATACAAAAGAACCTTGAAAATGCAAAAAAAATTACATACATTATTTAAGATACCTATTATTCATGTGTATTTATGCATGTATGTATCTGTGTAGATATATGAACACATGTTGTATCTGAGACTTTTCCTGGAGAGACACAGCACACAGTCCAGAGATGTGAACCTACCACAGACCAGAGTAACAGTTGCATTGACATCCACCTTGATGAATCAACTTGACTTTTTAAATTTTTTTAATTTTATTTTTAAGGTTCTAATATAATTGCATTATTTCTCCATTCTGTTTCTTCCCTCCAAATCTTTCTACATAACCTTCCTTTCTCTCTTTCAAATTTATTGGCATCTTTTAAAATTAATTGCATATATATATATATATATATATATATATATATATATTAGGAAGATATATTTCTAAATATAGCCTGATCAGTCTGTTTAATATATCTTGTGTGTATGTTTTCTGGGCTGACCATTTGGTATCCACTCTCAACCCTCTTTTGTTGCCTGTAGTTCTTTATGTAGGGTTGAGGCCTCCTCGGATTTCCTTTGTCCTTTGGCAGGTGTATTGTATCATTCTTGTTCAGCTCACGACTGGTCCAGTCATGTTGGTGAGACTTCATGGATGTAGCTTCTGACATTACTAGGAGACACCATCTCACAGCAAACTTCCTGATTAGCTCTCCCTAGCTTTCTACCCGCCTCATCTGTGTGGTAGATGTGTCCATTGGGGCAGGACTCCAGAACTGCATTTGGACTGGTTGTGATTCTCTGTGATGGTCTCTGTTTGTCACAAAGAAAAGTTTCCTTGATGAGAACTGAACACTAAATTTATCTGTGGGAATAAGGACAAACGTTGAGAATTTTTAGTTACTTTTATATTGCTTTAAGAAAACATCACAAACAAAAGCTAACCAAAAGATGGGGTTATTAGCAGTAGAAGTATGCATAAAAGGTTATTTTCAAGAGCCGTTATGACCAAAAATCAGCTTGCAGGACTGAAAATCCCACCCCAACACTGAAAAAAATGCAACCCTGGGGCTCTCTACACAATTGCAGGCAGCTCTATGTGTCCCAAGACTCTCCTCTTGGCAGCTGCTCTCTGTTTAGTTTCCTGCCCCAGCAGCTTTTTATTTTCTCCTGTAATTGTCCTCTTTTGTTTTGGTGTGTGTGTGTGTGTGTGTGTGTGTGTGTGTGTGTGTGTGTCAAACTGACACAGGCTAGAACTGAGAAGAGGAACCTCAACTGAGAAAACACCTCCATCAGATTTCCTGTAGACAAGTCTGTGGGACATATTCTTGATTGCTTGTCAACAGAGAGTGGTCCAAACCACTGGGGATTGTGCCACCACAAACTCAGGGAGTATGCCCTGAGTAGTATAAGAAATTCATCAGAACAAGCCAGGGGGACAAGTCATAAGCAGTGTTCCTCTATGGCCTTTCTCTCAATTCCTGCCTTGAGTTCCTGCCCTGAATCCTTTTATGATAAATTCCAACTGTAAGCTGAAACAAAACAAAGCAAAACAAAACAGTCCTCCCCAAGTTGCTTTTGGTTGTAATGTTTAAGAAACTGTGTCTCAAAAAAAAGGAAGAGAAAGGAGGAAAGAAGGAAGGAAGGAGGGAAGGAAGGAAAGAAGGAAGGAAGGAAGGAAGGAAGGAAGGAAGGAAGGAAGGAAGGAAGGAAGGAAGGAAGGTAACTAAGACAATAACCCTGGGGAAGTATATTCTGAAATCCTGCAACTTTCAGCTTCCCAGACATATAATATTTGCTTGCTTCCTGCATCTCAAATGTAAATGTATTTTCTATCAAAGAGTTAAATGAAACAAAAAATTCCATTAACAATAGTAAAGAAGCTCACCTGAAAATTTCAATCCATATTCCTGGGGGAGTTACTTCCCCTGCTGTTTCTTCATCGCTGGGGAAGTTATACTTCGAAATAAAGAGAAAACAACAAAGGTTCTTTCAGGAGTGATGAGGACAGAAGACAGAAAATTGTTAGACTACTTAGGGCAAGACCCCAGTGAAGAGCAGGCTCACGAATGTCCTTGGTTCTCCTCCTAGGGATTCAAAGAGGAGTCTCTGGCACCTCCCCTTTTCCGTTAACTTTTGCCTGGAAGTTTTACATGAGAGTCTGGCTGAGACTCCAACCCAAACACCGAGCCCTTCTGATGAACAGCTTTGGAACTGGAGCTCTTGATTGCCATGGTGAATTGTATTACGTCTATTCCGCAGTCTCAGGCCGTTCCCTAAATGACATGTCGGGGAATGTTAGTCAGACGTTAGTAGTAGTTAAAATGTAGTCCTGGAGGCCACTGAGATTGGAGACAAAAACTCTGCTGCGGTCCTCTAAGGGGAACTTACCTTCTCCTAGTCAAAAGAACGAAATCTACTTGGTGCTGGTAGAAACATGGCATTTTGATCCTTCCAAAGAATATATACCACTGTCTCCTGTCAGGGAACTGGTTTTTCAGAAATCATGTGACCAGCAGCATGCAAATCTGATGTGCTTGCAAAGTCGCTACCTTTTCTGCAGGTTTTGGTCTTTGAATTGGTTTGCCTGTCTTCAATCTGGTCCATATATGCAAATCATGTGCTTTTCCTCCCTTTGTCCTTTTTCTCCCCTCCCCCTGATTCAGTGTAAACTACCTCCACTGTTTCAATAAATGTTCTCCAACAAAATCTCCCAAGTAGTACTCACCTGCTCGAAGACCCTATTCCCCAGCTCCTCCGTGTCCTGGGACTGCCTGTGCGCAATGACCCGCCAGGTTCTGGGGATCCACAATAATGGACTAGCCCTTTTGGAGCAAGCACCACTCGCCAAATATGCTGCCATACGGCTCTGCTAAGCCGTCTGCTTTTCCTACATCAGAAAAGAGTAGCATTTCTTTTCTTCGGAGTTCAGCCGAAGCCTAAGCCTGTTTCCTGTGGAACTGCGGGCTTTCTCAGTACTTCTCTGAAGCTGTCCCCTTTTCTCAGGTAGGTGATTGCCTTCCTCAGTTGTTCAGTGTGACAGTGTGACTGCCTAACACATACTTCCTGGATTTCTCTCTTCCTCCTCTGCCTAACTCTCCTGCCAGCCTGCCTTCCCTGTTACTGTTTCTCAAACTTTGATAAAATTATCCTTGAGCTTCCCGATTACTTGTTAAAATTCTTTTCTTTTTTTCACCAAGGATAGGAACACAAAGAGGGGAATCCCCATTTCCCTGGTTATAGGAATACTAATGGTCTCTTCATGAGCGCTCTTGAAGTATTAATACTAGTTATTTAATTTAACTATTAAATATAAAAATATGTAATACCAGAAGTGACCAAGGCTGTCTTCTTTTGGGCTTTCTGACTTTCACATCATATAACCTTTTATTTTAAGCATAGTGCCCTTAAGGTTGAGATGTATACTATTTTATACTAAAGATTTCATTTAACAACTCCTTGAAAATGAATTTTATTAAAGCACACAAAGATATACATATATAGGATTGTGCATTTCTCTCTTTAGGTGCATTTATATTCAAATTAACAGAATCACCCTTCTTGAATAAATTTCACTTATTAAAGTTCTATTCTACTGAATTGTGTTGTAAGATATTTTTAAGCATTCTCGTATTTGTATTTCTATAAAAATTGATCTGTAATCTCTTGAATTATTATTGTCAGTCTGCTGTATAAATATTTCTTATATAAAACTAATGTAGATGATTGTCATCCTTTTTTTTTTCTTTATCAACATTTAATTTGCCTCTTTTTTTCCCTATCAGTTCTTAATGGTTTTATGGAAATCCTCAGAAAAGCATTCTGGGATAGGTAATTTTAGGAAAGAAAGAAACAGCTGGATATCGGATAGTTTTATTTACATTTTAAATTTTCAAAGTGGTTGGTAATTGACCTGTTTATTTTTTAAGTCAAGGTTTAGTCATTTAAAATTAATTATGTTTTAATCTTTCCTTCAATAGAAAAAAAAATTTGTTCTCTACACATTCTCTTTTGTCACGTCATTCTTATACTTATGTGTATACGCTCAGACACACTTCCCACAAACTGCACACCACCCTGCAAGCTCCAGAGACGTGCCCGGTGATCTCTTTTGTTTTCCAAAGGCCACATCCACCATGTGCATGATAGCATTGTCTATCTCATTGCAACTTTAGCCTCTGTGCAAGGCCAGAGCCTGACACACTCACCGGATTCCCTTTGTTATCGTGACGAGGGAAAATTATGCATTGCCGACTGTGGTGCATGTGTGCCCTTCTGTGGGCACTGGGTACTGAGATGGGAAACAAAGACCACTCGGAAATGACATTCTTCTCAGCTAGTCTCCGCTGAGCCTCTCAATTTCATCATTGCACTGTTCTTCACAGCCTTCAGGGATGCTCTGTTCCCCGTGGCTCAGCACACCAGACGGACAGTGATCTAGTCCACCAATTCACTCTTCTAGGACCTTGCGTTTTAACACTCAGCTTTCTCCCTAGCAGAAACCACCCCCTGCCTAAATGCTTCCCATGTCATGTGACCATTCCTCCTGCAACACATTGCTCTCTAACGCTTGTTCTAATTAATACTTGTCTCAAGATCATGGTTTTTAGAAGGGAATTACAATTCCAAGCCTGATTCGACTTTCTTCCTTGCTGTTTCCAAAGAACCGTCTCGTATCCTAAAATACTATATATCACATGACAAAGTCAAATGTTGATTCATATGAATTTTTTCATTTCTTTTTTCGTATTAATTTTTCTATCATCGGATTAGACATGTGTATTGCTACACTGACCTACTTCCTGAGCCCAACAACTTAAAGGAAGGGAGAATTAATTTGGCTACCAGTTTCAGAGAGCCCCCACCACTTGAGCAAATATCTCAGTGGTAGAGCTATGTGACCAAAGGGTTCTCTTGCCTCATGGTAGAAAGGAAACAGAGAGCAAAGGAGGAAATGGAGATAAAGTATAAACATACAGCTATGTGTCCTAGAAACTGCTCTCTCTACCTCTCAAAATTTCCAGCACCTTCACTCTGTAAACCAAACATTAGTTAACCAAGTAAGTCTATAGGAAACAGTTCATATGTAAACCACAACAGGTATAATAAGCTTCCCAAGGATTAAGAACACATTATTCTTAAAAGAATGTAAACTATTTGTGTGTGTGTATGTGTATAAACACAATTTCAATTCATAATCAGCTATTCTGGATTATTGAGATACACAAGTCTTAGTTGCTTTTCTATTGTTGTAAAAATACCAAGATAAAGGCAATTTACAGGAGAAAATGTTTATTAGAGCTTAAAGTTTCCAAGGGTAACTCCATGTTTGTCATGGTAGAAAGCATGACAACAGGCAGACAGGCATAATATTGGAGCAGTAACTGATAGTTTACATCTAATCCACAAGCGGGAATCAGAGAGGTGGGGGAAGCTAACTGGGAATGGCATTGCACGTGCTTTTGAAATTTGAAATTTCAAAGCCTACTCCCAGGTTCACACCTCCTCCATCAAGGCCACACCTTTAATCCTTTTCAAACAGTGCCACCAGCTGGGACCAAGTATTTAAGTATATGAGCCTATTGGGGCCATTTTCATTCAAACTGCCCCACCTCACAACGGGGTAAATATTAATTCTCCTATCTTGCAGGGACACATAAAGAAGGAAAACACATTTTTTTTCAACTGGTAGACATAAAAAAGTTCACTAGTAAAGTAGTTTAAAAGAATTTTAAAGCTTCCCTTAAGGGTTTCCATTTATTTATTTTTTTTTAAATTATTTATTTATTACTTATACATGTATGCCTACAGGTCAGAAGAGGGCATCAGATCTCATTATAGATGGTTTGAGCCACCATGTGGTTGCTGGGAATTGAACTCAGGACCTCTGGAAGAGCAGCCAGTGCTCTTAACCTCTGAGCCATCTCCCTAATCCTAAGGGTTTCCATTTAAAAGCCATAAAAGAAATATATAATTTTATCAATGGATTTATCAGGTAGGCTGGAGAGTTACACAGTGGCCATTCATTGACGGTTGAGACACCTGTAGTCAGAGGTCCCTTGCTAATGACAATTGTACAATGTGCATCACTCAAGAAGCCTCAAGCATGTAGAGATTTGTGAGGCTGCTGGCTTCTTCCCCACTCTTTCAGCCACTCTCCCAGCCCCTTGAACAGTGCTGTTCTCATCAAGGTGTCTTTTCCCTTAGTTACCTGATCCATAGCCTCCAATCATCTTTGACCACCACTCCTCATAAACACAGGCAACATCTTTTTCTAGATGCTTTTTCCATCCAGTCAGGATGGCAACCAAGGTTAACAATGTTGATCTCGATAAGGTTAACATGTTGAATATTTTATATAGATTATGAAATTATTTTTCTTAACCATTTTATGACATGGATCTGTCATTTTTCTTTTGTCTGAATTTGTGTAGTCCAAATTAACTGATATTTTTAGTTGGACGTGTTATTTTAATCACTTTCCCCTCTTTGTAGCACAGTTGTTATCCAACTTATGTTTACTAATGCTACTTTAATCAATTCTCCTAAAAATAAACTTACTAATGACATTGCTTCCCTGTTTTATAAAATTCTCCAAATATTCACTACTTGAATAGAAGAAAAATCTGTGATGCTTGTGGCCTGTTTTGTGTGAAATTCTAATATTTATAATAGGGGGTAAATAATATAACTAAAAAAAACCCAGTTTTGCCTTGCATGGTGGCTGGTATCTTTATTCCTAGCACTTAGGAGGCAGTGGTATGTGGATCTCTGTGGGCTTGAGGCCACCTGCTCTACATAGTTTACACAGCAAGCCATTGTGTGGTGATTTAAATGAGAATGACCCCATAGTCTTATATATTTGAATGCTTTGTCCACAGTAGGTGGAAATGTTTATGAAGGTACAGGAGGTGTGACCTTGCTGTTGGAGAAGGTGTGTCACAGGGAGTGGCCTTGAGATTTCAAAAGCCATTGCTATGCCATTTCCAATTAGTGCTCTCTCTCTCTCTCTCTCTCTCTCTCTCTCTCTCTCTCTCTCCCCACCCACCTTGGCTGGAAGATCAAAGGCAGACTCTCAGTTACTGCTCCAGCATGAGGCCGGCCTGCCTTCAAGCTTCCTGCTGTGACATCCGTGGACTCACTGTAAGCAAACCCCTAATTATAAGTTGCATTAGTAACGGTGTTCTATCATAGAAAAAGAAAAGTACCTAAAACACTCTGTCTCAAAAAAAAAAAAAAAAAAAGAAAGAAAGAAAAACAAGCCTGATTTTACTTTGAAAAATTCAGAAAATGCCCCTAAAATCTTTGCTAAGTTAAAAACATGCCTTAAGATAGACCTCCCCTATCAGTGGACTTGGGGAGGGGCATGCATGCAGAGGGTGGAGGAAGGGAGTGATTGGGACGGGAGGAGGGAAGGAACCACAGGGGGGATACAAAGTGAATAAAGTGTAATTAATAAAGAATTAAAAATAAATAAATAAATAAAACTACAAAAAAAAATTGTGTACTGAACCTGCTGCCCTGCTGTGTACACAGCCCGTTTAACTTTAACCTGCCTATAACAGAGAATGTAACCAATCTTGCCATGCTTTGGATTGTCCACTCAGACAGCTTTTACAATATAAGCCAAGGATAGCACTGCAGTCTTAAATTGTGTACTCTCCCATACCCCCGACTCAGAATAGAGTGTGTGTGTGTGTGTGTGTGTGTGTGTGTGTGTGTGTGTGTGTGTTGTGGTAATCATTTTTCAAAAGCAGCAGGCAGAAAGATGCTTCAAACAAAACAAATAGCCACTATAAACGTTGGAAGCAACCTGTGGATGCAAGCTGATACGTGAGGGTGTGAATGGTATTCTGGGCCAGTTTTGGTAAAGTTACTTCTTGTAAAACATGAGATTTCTGTTAAAAAATTCTTATTTCTTCACCCATACAATATTCATGCTTTCTGTGCTATTTAATATATACGGAGTAAAGCTCTGTGTTAGGTACAGACATAGACATGAAAGAAAAAGGCACAAAACAGAAGAAAGGAGGATGGACAGATCAGATACACAGGAGACAGACTACAGACATGCAAGTAACCAGAGACTATGGTCAGGAACACACAAGGGGAAGAGAAATCATATTTGATCTTGCTCTTGGTCAAACTAATCCACAAGGCGCTTTCTATCTTCATCCTTTAAAGTAACATGAATGAATTCCGTTGCTCACCCTAAGGTGTGATGCCTTAACTAACTCATTTACGGATTTTCAAGTCTATTACATAGGTAGAGCCTTTGAGTAAATATAAGGCAGTTTATAACTCTTTCAAAATAAGCATATGTTTTTTAAACACACATATATACATATGTAATAACTATGTTTAATTACATAGACATATCATTTGGAAGACTTATTTGAATGCTCACACATATATGTGTGTATAGATAGATACACACATATATGTGTGTATATATAATTTCAAGTTTTTTCTCCTGAGTTACCTGTTAGGGTTTTGACTTGATATTATGTATAGTTACATGTATTCCATTACTAATAATTCCCCAATGTGTTGCATATAGAATGATCACTTGTCATAATTTACCAGAAATTTTGCTGCTTAATATCAAGTATATTAGGATTAAGAATAATTAAAAGAAACCAGGTATGGTGATGCACATTTTTAATCCCAGCACTCTGGAGGCAGAGACAGGTGGATCACTGTAAGCATGAGGCCAGTATATACATAGTGTACTAAGCCAGAATATACGTGGTGAGACCTTGTTTCAAAAGAAGAAAGAAAAGAAAAGATAGAATTTAAAATAAAACTTATAAAACATTTTCACATAACAGAAACAAGCATCAAAGTGTTTGGAAATCACTGACATGACATGACTTAATACCAAGTTCTAAATTATTTGGGGGGGATAAGGGAAGTAGCAATATTATAGAAAGCAGCCTCTACAGTACATGGAAGCTTGAAGTAATATTTATCATTGTAAAAATAATCCAGACACATAACCTCTTGAAATGCTTATATTGTCAGTGGAGCCTAATCTGTCCTGAATGTTATCAGAACTAGCTGCTTCAGTATTGTGAGTGTTAAATACCTGGCAATGCTATCACCCGACTTTAAACAATTTCCTCTTCTATGTATTCTGTGTCTAAACTCCCTTAACTCCATGCTATGAATAAACATTGTGTTCCTGATGCAGTTAAGGCAACTTCATATCTTTTTCCAGGTCAAAGGTACTAATGCCTGAGAAGAGAAATATCCTTTCATGCCTTAATATGCGTCAGCTCTCAGATTTAAAAAAATTTTAATCTATACTAACCAAATTGGTTTTATGCTTAGTACAGGGTAGGCAAAATCATTCCTGCCACCTCAGTAAAGTTGACATGGTTTTTTTTTTTTTTTTTTTTTTTTGGTACCAAAAATTTAAATTGGAGTTTTGATGAATGAGAATTTCTTATGAAAATATTTTCTTAATTGTACATTTTGTCTACACAAAGTGTAAATTTCTGATTACTCTGAATGTGGTTTGTTGGACATAATCTCTGAACAACCACTTTCACTGAAATATAAGCAGAAGAATCAAGGCTGGATAGCCTGTGTTCAGTTGCAACACAGTACTAGTTGTGAAACCTACAATAACCTCTCATTTTTCTTGTTCCCAAAATGTAAATACACACTCTTCCATACTATCTAATGCTTACCAGGCAGGTGTGGTAGAGTTATTAAAAGGTACAACATACATGCAAGGTAGTTTAGAATAAGATTGGCATGTAAATGTTCTCTAGAAATTCTCATTTGTTTTGACTGTCATGGTGGGCAGTATGGCAGTATGGCAGCAGGCAGGCAGGCATGGTGCTGAAGCAGTAGCTGAGGGCCTTACATCTTTTCCACAAGTTGAAGGCCAGAGAGACAGACTGGTTCTGGCTTAGCTTTCAAAACTTCAAAATCCACCCCCAGGGACACACCTATTCTAACAAGCCCATACTTTCCTTCCCAAAACAGTTCCAACAACTAGGGCCAACCATTCAGTTAGATGGGCCTATGGGGGCTGTTCTCATTTTGACCACATTATTATCATTTTTTTTCCTTAAGGATACAGCTGAATTCTAGACAACAGACTAATGACAATCCTCTCAGTTCTACAATTGTAAATATATAGACCATTCCCAGTAAATTTGGAAACAAATAAAATTGTAATTAGTAAATGATATTTTGCTAATGAACCTTTAAGGGCCAGTTTAAATCTCTCATTCTCTATAATGAGATTTGATGAGGCCTCAAGAGAGATTTAAAAATTGACAAAAGTGAACAGAGTATATGCATTTGAGTTTCAAACATTAATTTTAGAAATAATGTTGAGATGATCTAGTATACTACTTTGAGTTAAGAGATTTTTAGGAACTTTTTCCAGTTCTAGGGCTTGAATTGAATCTTGCAAATTCATGATAATTTTGTGGCTAATTTTGAAAATAGTAGAAAATAAGTTTAGCCAGTGTTATACCCAGTTCGCGAGCCCCCAAAAGATCTCCAGGAATTGACTCCGTTGCAAAACACATGAGGGTCTTTTTATTGCAAATTACAAGCTGCAGCTTGGGCCTACACAGCCCCACCGCCTAAGCGGTGGGAGCTGAGCACGCTGCCCAAGGTTAGTTGGGTGATTTATAGATTCTGGTCCATCCCAGCATGCCCAAGGCAGGGGCAATTCCTGCCTGGCAAGCATCTATTGGTCAAGATGCTACATTTTGAATCGATTGGCTATAGGAAGGTTCCCAGACTATTGATCATGACCAGGTGTCTCTCCCTAGGGGGAGGGTCCAGTTTCCTAGCAACTGTATCTCTAGTGGGTGGGGAAAGAACGAAGCGAGGTAGCTCTTCCCTCAGGGAATTTACTACTATACCGCGCCTACTCTACGTCTTAACATCGTTGCTACTTTATCTTTTGGTCTCTCACCAGCTTATAAGTACTTTATTCTCCCCAGAGAAGAGTTGCTATAGACTCATTGTATATGAGAGTCTTCTTTAGACAATGACCACAAGTGTGCTATCTTTAGCTAGCTTGAGGGTATGTTAGGGAAGAATCTTCCACCCTGGTTTGCTACAGACAGCTAATCCAGGAGCAGAGTAATTATGATACATTTCCTCTTTCCTGGAAAACTTGTAATATAATATATTATTCAAACCCCTATACTATGTAATGAAATACTTGAAATGTAGCTATTTAAAACATTTTTCTTTTATCTTCATGGATCTTGTGCTTCAAGAATTTGAACAAGACTCAGCAAGCATGGCTCACGTAAATTGTATTTCTTATCATTTTTCCCCTAAGTACTACCATATATATTTGCCAAATCTCTACTACCAGAAAGATTTTCTAACACCATTGTCCTACTAGAGTTGTCCAGTTTCAGATGTCCAGTTTCACCCATATCTAAAATCATATATAAAGTAGACCTAGCCCTTATCTTCCTCAGCCAACTGAACATACTACTCTCTTTATGAGGCAACACAGGGTTAATTGCTTTAGGCAGATAAGCCAATCCCATGGGAAGTAGGAATGAGGATGCCAGTGCCTATGAGGGTAATAAGGACATTTCCTCTGGCAAAATAAACACATCAGAATTTAGGAATTGAATATGCCTATCCTCCTGAGGACACCATCACACAGCCTCATCCAGTTTTCAGGAACTCATTTGCTTCTAAGGAACCTTGTCACATTAATGTAAATGATCTTTAAGACTGAGTTACTTGCATTGTAATTCAGCCAATACGTAGATGAGGGTTTGTGCTTGGTTTTGAGCAACTTCTACCCTATAGCTATAGGAAAGAACATTCTCCTTTGGGGAATACTTACATAACGAAATTGTTTGTAAACGTGTGAAGCTGGGGAACTGAATCGCTGAGCTCATTATTCTCCTTTATCACTTTGCTCAGAGGTGCTATCAACAATCAATCAACATTGCTAAATTCTTCACTTTTCTGAACATGAGCAAAAGTACCATGTGTAGTCTTTAAATCCCTTGCTCCTCATAAGTAGTGACTAAAGAAAATTAAATGCATTTTTTCAGTCTTTTATTTAAAGAGTTGATGACACAGATTACCAATGCCCAGTTTAGTATCACAAGAAGAGTCTCTGGCAACATGCAGTTTAATCAAATTAGAGAACAACTCCAGAAACCACAAAGCCGAATTAGTAAGTGTATCCTTATAATTAAACTCCTCTAGAAAAACTCTCAGTCCCTAAATTTGTATTAGTCAGCATTCTCTATAGGACAAAATCCAATGGAATATTTGCATGTAGATATAAAGACAATATATTTATACATACATTGCACATATAATTACAGATTATATGTTAAATTTGATATACTGGATTATACAATTACTAGCTGGATAGTCCAAAATTTTCTGTCTATATAGTAGAAAGTCAGAAAGAAAAACAAAAAACAGGCGATGACAGTCTAAGAAACTGGGAACTAATAACGCAGTCCCATTCTAACTAGAAAAGAATGGGATATTTTGGATCACAGTTTGAAGATATATCACAGAGGGGAGTCATAGCTGCAGAAGCATGTAGGAAGTCCCATTATAGCATCAGTCATGACTTAAAAGAGAGATAGATATTGTTATGAGCTCCTTTTGTTCGATATGTGATCCCAGTCCATGGGATGGTGCTGCTTGCATTCAAGACAGATCTTTCTGGTGCACACATATTGATGTATCCAGTGTGTAGTTCTTGGTCATTCTAAATCTTGTAAAATTGACAATGAAGATTAACTGCAACTTTACCTCTTGCCAACTTAACAGCAAACACATCACTTTAAGTCATAACATTCTGCTTTGGTACCTACGTTCTTGTTTTTAATCTCATAATCCAAAGTACATTTAATTCATTTCTCAAAGTCCCCATAGTTTTTAACAGTCCAAACATTTCAAGATTCCAAAATCCAGCTCTTTCTGAGACTCAAGACAATCTCTTGACTTCAAGTTCCTAAAATGGAAAAAAAAATTTTTTTGACAAGATAAACACGTTCAGCGTATAGTATCACAGAATAAATACTCCCATTTCTAAGGAAAATAATGAAAAGATAACAAAAAAATGCCAGGCAAAACAGGAAAACAGCAGTCAAATGCCAAATACTGAAATTCCATGTCCGACATCTCTGGTCCCTTCTCTTTAGTTTTATTACCTCTATAGGATATGTAGCCTCTCCTGGGGGCTGGCTCCATGCTATGAAAGGCAGATTATAATGTCCCACCATCCTGTTATCTCCAATACCCTGTGTCTCCATTGCAGCGTAGACTTTATCTCCACATCTTTGACACAATGAGACCTTCAGAACTCCTTGCAAGCAATCTGGCTTTGCCACACCTTGGGTGGCCTCAGTGGTTTTCCAGAACATTGATGCAAGCCTCATGATCCCCTCGCCTTTGCATCTTTCATGCCTGCAACACTGATACCAAACAAGTCTACTACTCAAGCTTTCATTCAAGTTATCAGAACAGTAGCAGACTATAGCCAGATCCTTTGCTAATGAGTGACTTTTAGCTCAGTTCATGATGCAGTACTTGCTCCATCTGGAATCTTGTGCGCCAGGCCTATGCTGTCTATTTATCTCATCATTCTGCTATTCCAAACTTCTGTAAGAATTGGTTATGAAGCTCTGCTTCTAGCCTACTAGGACTCATCTAGCCCAAAGTGCCATACTTACACAAATTCCTCCCATAAACTGCTTCTAAAGGCTGAAATCCACGTGGTCAAGTTTATCATAACAACAGCCCTACTGATCTTTGATAATTTTCTTCTTTGTTACTTTTCTCATTGCAGTGCCAAAATAACTTGCAATGGTAACTTAAGGAAAGGAGGGGTACTCTCCATCAGGAAAGTCATAATGACAGAAGCATGAAATAGCTGGTCACTGGGTTCACTACACTTTTTTCTTTTTTTCTTTATATTTTTATTAACCGCAGTTCTTTCACTCTGACTCCCACCTGTAGCTTCCTCCCTCCTCCCTTCCCAAACTCACTCTTCTCCCTCCACTCATGCTCCTCCCCCAGTCTACTGATAGGGGAGGGCCTCCTCCCCTTCCCTCTAATCCCATTCCAACAGATCTTATCAGGATTGGCTGCACTGTCTTCCTCTGTGGCCTGGCAAGGACACTCCCCCATCAGGGGGAGGCAATCAAAGAGCAGGTCAATCAGTTCAGTCAGAGGCAGTCCTGGTTCGCATTACTATGTAACCCACTTGGACACTGAGCTGCCATGGACTACATATGTGCAAGGGTCCTAGGTTATCTCCATGCATGGTCCTTGGTTGGAAATACAGTCTCATAAAAGACCCCTGTGCCCAGATTCTTTGCTTCTGTTGCTCTCCTTGTGGAGCTCTTGTCCCCTCCAGGTCTTTCTATCTCCCCCTTCGTTCATAAGATTCCCTGCACTCTGCCCAAAGTTTGGCTATGAGCCTCAACATCTGTTTTGATACCCTACAGATAGAGTCTTTCAGAGGCTCTCTGTGGTAGGCTCCTGTCCTGTTCCCTGTCCTCTCCCTACTCTGCCATCCATCCCCTTAGGCCCTCTGAATGAGGACTGAGCATCCTAGCCAGAGTTTTTCTTCTTGATTAGTTTCTTTAGGTGTACAGATTTTAGTATGTTTATCCTATATTATATGTCTAATATCCACTTATGAGTGAGTACATACCATGTGTGTCTTTCTGCTTCTGGAATACCTCACTCAGGATGATATTTTCCAGTTCCCACTATTTGTCTGCAAATTTCATGATTTCCTTGTTTTTAATTGCTGGGTAATATTCCATTATGTAAATGTACCACAATTTCTGTATCCTTTTCTCAACTTATATCTGACAGAGAGCTAATATCCAGAATATATAAAGTTAAACACCAACAAATCAAGTGATCCAATTAAAAAATGGGATACAGAGCTAAACAGAGAATGCTCAATAGAGGAACAAAGAATGGCAGAGAAACACTTAAAGAAATGTTCAACATCTTTAGTCCTCAGGGAGATGCAAATCAAAATGACCCTGAGATTTCACCTTACACTGATCAGAATGGCTAAGATCAAAAATTCAAGTGACAACACATGCTGGAGAGGTTGTGAAGAAAGGGGAATCCTCCTCCACTGCTGGTGGGAGTGTAAACTTGTACAACCACTTTGGAAATCAATCTGGTGCTTTCTCAGACAATTAGGATTAGCACTTCCTCAAGATCCAGCTATACCACTCATAGGCATATATCCAAAAGATGCTCAAGTATACATTAAGGATGTTTGCTCAACCATCTTCATAGCAGCTTTATTAGTAATAGCCAGAAGCTGGAAACAGCCCAGATGCCCCTCAACTGAAGAATGGTTGCATAAATTGTGTCACCCAACATTTTGTTGTCTCATCATTTCAAATTTCTGCAGCATGATCAAAATTACTTAAACGATTACTATACAGTTAGCAGACACAGAGCCAGCAGCAATTGGAGACAACCTGCAGTGGTGAGTTCTATCCTGTGACCTCTGTGAGAGGCTTCCTGATGGTCCCCAGTCCTGCCTGTAGTTCCAGAGGTGAAAGCCATTAGGGACCAGCACTCTGCCTGCAGTCCTAGAGACAGCAGCCATCAGGAACTACCAGCAACGGTGAGGCTTGCCCTATGACCTCTGTTTGTGATTTCCCAGACCCCAGATCTGCCAGCAGTTTCAGAGGCAGCAGCCATTGGGGGACTACCAGGGCAGTGAGCTCTGCTCATGACCACTGCATGCCAGGTCCCAGGTCCCAGGTCCCAGGCCCCAGATATGCCTGCAATTCCATAAGCAGCAGCCATCAGGGGCCATTAGAGGTAGCAGCCAACAAGGATGACCAACAAAGCAATGCACCTGTTCCCAGGCCCCAACTTTACCTGCAATCACAGGGCTGCAGCCATCAAGGACTACCAGAGAGCTTAAAGTCTGCCAACACCAGAGACAACCAGATAGCTAAAGAACAGCTTAAGAGCACACTCAACAAAACCCAGGGTAATTGGCATCAAAAGAACCCAGCTATCCGACTGCAACAAACCCTGGATATCCTAGAACACCTGAAGTGCAGGAAAATGACCTTAAGTCTAATCTTATGAAGATTACAGAGGTCTTTAAACAGGAAATTAATAAATCCTCAAAGAAATACAGGAAGATACAAAAATGAATAGATGAAGGAAATTAATAAACCCCTTAAAGAGATGCAGGAAAATACAAGCAAAAGGAAAAAGGAAATGAATAGAATTGTTCAATGCCTGAAAAGGGAAATGGAAGCATAATGAGTTTCCTGGAGATGGGAAACCTAGGAAAGAGAACACGAACTACAGATGCAAGGGTCACCAACGAGATGAAAGAGAGAATCTCAGGTATAGAAGATACAATAGAAGAAATTGATACATCAGTCAAAGAAAATGCTAAATCTAAAAAGTCTTTGACACAAAATATCCAGGAAATATGGGACCCCATTAATATACCAAACCTAAGAATAATAGGAATAAAAGAAATAGAAGATTCCCAGCTCCAAGGCCCAGAAAATAGCTTCAATAAAATCATAGAAGAAAATTCCCCTAAACTTAAAGAAAGATGTTTGTAAAGGTACAAGAAGCTTACATAACACCAAATGCAATGGACCAAAAATGAAAATCCCCCTGCCGCATAATAATCAAAACACTAACCTTACAGAGCAAAGAAAGATTATTAAAAGCCACAAAGGATTGCGGGCCAAGTAACATATAAAGGCACACCTATTAGAATTACACCAGACTTCTCAACAGAGACTTTAAAAATCTAGAAGGAACTGGGCAGATATCTTACAGACACTAAGAAACCACAGATGCCAGCCCAGACAACTATACCCAGCAAAACTTTCAATCAACCACCATAGATAGAGATATTCTGTGACAAAACCAAATTTAAACAATATCTTTCCATTAACCCATCTTTACATAGGATACTAGAAGGAAAATTTCAACACAATCAGGATAACTACAACCAAAAAACCACAGGAAATAAATAATTTCACACAAGTAAAAACAGAAGAAGAGAAGCACACACACTCATACTATCACCACCCATATCAAAATTACAGAAATAAGCAACATTAGTCATTAACATCTCTCAACATCAATGGACTAAATTTCCCAATAAAACAAGACTTAAGGCAAATAGGACAGTGGTCGGGTATTTTATTTAAACTCTACAATACATCAGGAGTCATCTCTTAGTCTATAACTATTTTGACAAGTTTTATTCTATTTAAATTGCTACACATTATTCAAAAAATACTAAAGCACTGTCTACTGTCTTATTGCAAACAAACAAAAACAAATGTGAGACAGTATGGGAGAAAAGGTCAGGCACCAGGAGCATGTACAGTCACTGTCATTGGTATTGGTATTGTTATGTGGAAGCATGGACTAACATAAACGCAATGTCCAAGGAGGATGGAAGACAGAAATGGTACAAGACCAGAACAGCACTGAAACTGAGTGACAGAGATGGCCCAGAGCAGGCTAGTCATGTACCTGGAGTTTCCTGGATCTCCACTCACAAACAGGATGTCAAAAACTAAGACATGTCTTAATGTTTCTATTGCTGTGAGGAGACACCATGACCACGACAACTTTTGTAAAGGAATGTGTTTCATGGTGACTTACGGTTCAGAGGTTTAGTCCATTGTCAGCACAGCAGGAAACATGGTGACACCACAAGCAGACATTGTGCTGGAGCAGTAGCTTAGAGTGAAACATCCAGAATGGCCTGCAGCAGGAAAAGAGACACACCAGGCCTGGCTTGAGCTTTTGAAACCCCAAAGCCCACCATTACCAGCCCCATGCTTCCTCTGACAAAGCTGCACCTAGCCAACAAGAAAACACCTCCTAACAGGGCCACTCCCTATGAGTCTATCCAGCCATTTACATTCAAACTACCACAGCTTGGGTAGTGTTGACCCTGAACTCAAACACTTTTGCAGTAAAGTGCTTTGTTGTTATGATTATCTTTTACTCTAGCTTATTTACGCTTGCCTGTGTTTCTTTGGGCATTTAAAAGAAAGAAAATAGAGAAAAAAATATATATTTTTTATATATGTCTCATAAGTATCTTTCAGTGTTAAAGAAGCATTTTATATATATAAATTCATAATATAAATTATTATTTATAATTTTAATTTGATAATATAAATTATTATGTATAATTTACATTATGAATTTAAATAATTTATATATTATTGTATATATAAATTTACATATAAATATATTTTTATTAATTTTTTATTTTTTATATTAATCACAGGTTATTTACTTTGTATCCCAGCTGTATCCCCCTCCCTCATTCCCTCCCAATCTCACCCTCTCTCCTTTGTCTTCTCCCTGCCCCTATCCAAGTCCACTAACAGGGGAGGACCTCCTCCCCCTCCATCTGACCCTAGCTTATCAAGTCTCCTCAGGACTGGCTGCAATGTCCTCTTCTGTGGCCTAGCCAGGCTGCTCTTCCCTCGTGGGAGGGGAGTGGAAGAGTTCGCCATTGAGTTCATGTCAGAAATAGTCCGTGTTCCCCTTATTAGAGAACCCATTTGGACACTGAGCTACCATGGGCTATATCCGAGCAGGGATTCTAGGTTATATCCATACATGGTCCTTGATTAGAGAAACAGTCTCATGAAAGACCCCTGTGCCTTGGTATATTTGGTCCTTGTGGCGCTCCTGTACTCTCCAGGTCTTACTAATACCCCTTCTTTCATATGATTCCCTGCACTCTGCCGATGGTTTGGCTATGAGTCTTAGTATCGGCTTTGACACACTGCTAGGTAGAGTCTTTCAGAGGCTGTCTGTGGTAGGCTCCTGTCCTGTTTCTTGTTTTCTCCTACATCCAATGTCCGTCCCATTTGTTTTTCTAAGTGAGGATTGGTCATCTTACCCCGAGTCCTCTTTCTCGTTTATCTTCTTTAGGTGTATAGATTTCAGTATATTTATCCTATCCTATAGTCTATATAAGTGAGTGTATACCATGTGAGTCTTTCTGCTTTTGGGATACCTCACTCAGGATGATAGTTTCTAGGTCCCACCATTTGCCTGCAAATTTCATGATTTCCTCATTTTTAATTGCTGAGTAGTATTCCATTGTGTAAAAGTACCACAATTTCTGTATCCATTCCTCAACTGAGGGCCATCTGGGTTGTTTCCAGGTTCTGGCTATTAGGAATAATGCTGCTATAAACATGGTTGAGCAAATGTCCTTGTTGTGTACTTGAGCATCTTTTGGATATATGCCTAGGAGTGGTATAGCTGGATCTTGAGGAATCACTATTCCTTTTTGTCTGAGAAAGCACCAGATTGATTTCCAAAGTGGTTGTACAAGTTTGCATTCCCACCAGCAATGGAGGAGGGTTCCCCTTTCTCTGCATCCTCTCCAGCATGTGTTGTCACTTGAGGTTTTTTTTCTTAGCCATTCTGATGGGTGTAAGGTGAAATCTCAGGGTCATTTTGATTTGCATAACCCTGATGGCTTAGGACGTTGAGCATTTCTTTAAGTGTTTTTCTGCCATTCTACAGTCCTCTACAGAGAGTTCTCTGTTTAACTCCATACCCCATTTTTTAATTGGATTACTTGATTTGTTGCTTTTTATCTTCTTGAGTTCTTTATATATACTGGATATTAGCCCTCTGTCAGATAAAGGGTTGGTGAAGATCCTTTCCCAGTCTGTAGGCTGTCCTTTTGTTTTGATGACAGTGTCTTTTGCTTTACAGAAGCTTTTCAGTTTCATGAGGACCCATTTATTTATTGTTGCTCTTAGAGCCTGTTTTGTTGGTGTTCTCTTCAGGAAGTAGTCTCCTGTGCCAATGAATTTTAGGGTCTTCCCTACTTTTTCTTTTAACCCATTTAATATGTCTGGTCTTATGTTGAGTTCTTTGATCCACTTAGACTTTAGTTTTGTGCAGGGTAATAAGTATGGATCTATTTTCATTTTTCTGCACATAGACATCCAGTTGGACCAGCACCATTTGTTGAAGATGGTGTATTTTTTCCATTGAATGGTTTTTGGCTTCTTTATCAAAAATCAAGTATTCATAGATATGTGGGTTTGCTTCTGGGTCTTCTATTCGGTTCCATTGATCCTCCTTTCTGTTTCTATGCCAATACCATGCAGTTTTTATTACTATTGCTCTGTAGTACAGCTTGAGATCAGGGATGGAGATACCTCCAGATGATCTGTTGTTGTACAGGATTGTTTTGGAAATTCTGGGTTTTTTGTTTCTCCATATGAATTTGAGAATTTTTCTTTCAAGGTCTGTAAAGAATTGTGTTGGTATTTTGATGGGAATTGCATTGAATCTGTAGATTGCTTTTGGCAGAATAGCCATTTTCACTATGTTAATCCTACCAATCCATGAGCATGGGAGATCTTTCCATCTACTGATATCTTCTTCAATTTCTTTCTTCAGAGACTTGAAATGTTTCTCAAACAGGTCTTTCACTTGCTTGGTTAGAGTCACCCCAAGTTATTTTATGTTATTAGTGGCTATTGTGAAGGGTGTTGTTTCCTTAATTTCTTTCTCAGCCCTTTTGTCTTGGGTATATAGGAGGGCTTCTGATTTTTTTGAGTTGATTTTGTATCCAGCCACTTTGCTGAAGGTGTTTATTAGTTGAAGGAGTTCTTTGGTTGAATTTTTGGGGTCACTCATGTATACTATAATATCATCTGCAAATAGTGATATTTTGACTTCTTTCTTTCCAATTTGTATCCCCTTGATCTCCTTTACTTGTCTTATTGCTCTAGCTAGGACTTCAAGTACTATGTCGAAGAGATATGGAGACAATGCCTTATCCCTGATTTCAGTGGGATTGATTTAAGTTTCTTTCCATTGAGTTTGATGTTGGCTATAGGCTTGCTGTATATTGCCTTTACTATGTTTGGATATGTGCCTGGTATCCCAGATCTCTCCAAGACTTTAAACATGAATAGGTGTTGGCCACTCCCTATGAGTCTATCCGGCCATTTACATTCAAACTACCACAACTTGGGTCGTGTTGACCCTAAACTCAAATGCTTTTGCAGTAAAGTGCTTTGTCGTTATAATTATCTTTTACTCTGGCTTATTTATGCTTGCCTGTGTTTCTTTGGGCATTTAAAAAGAAAGAAAATAGAGAAAAAAATTATGTTTTATATATGTCTTTTAAATATCTTTCAGTGTTAAAGAAGCATTATATATATAAATTTATAAGATAAATTATTATTTATAATTTCTATTTTGATATTTTGATAATATAAATTATTATGTATAATTTGTTATGAATTTAAATAATTTATATATTATTGTATATATAAATTTACTTATAAATATTTATTATATATAAGTTTATATATTTAAAATGCTTCTTTAAACATTGAAAAATATTTATGAAACAGATGAATGATAATAAAACACACCACTTAAAAACCCCTATTTGTATTTATTTTTTCCAATTGTACGTTAAGAGACTAAAACCACACTTCTGATTAAAAGATAAAAAGAAAAAGAAAGCAAGGGTCAAAATTAATAACAGTTGATCCTTAGTCACAAAGGAACAGCCAATTATGTTGCCTTTTCAAATCCTGCTCTCACCCTGGGAGAAACAACGCAATTTTATTTTCAGGATTTATAGCAATGAGAAGGAGGTGATAATCTCTAAGGTATAATGATTAAAAACATCTCACAAAGCATTCCAGAAATGTTTCTAAGTAGTGTTAATTGCAGCTACCCACTTTATAGTAGGATAATGAGAATTTATGCCTGTGATAATACAACCCTTAAAAGAGGGTATCAAGGACTGTGTTTGTTTCCGTTGTTGATACTTCTGTTTAGTTTTTCCACAGATTGTCGTAAATGGATTATATGAAGTCTCCACATTACCGTTTTAAAGTGTACTAATGCAGTGTTAAATATTTAGACAAATTAACCCTCCCAGCTGCACAGTGAGGAAAGAAGTATTGTCAGCTCCATATTTCAAATTCTAAGGTGAGTTTAATTCTAAGGGTGTGTGTGTTCAGTGATTTTTTTTTTAAGTGAAAATGAATTTTCTTGACACAATATATTGGGATTACAGAATTACAGTTTGTTCTCCCTCAACTTCTCCCAGCTTCTCCTGGCTTTTGATTCAGGCTTTTCAAACCCTATGTAATATATTTTAGTGGTGCAGTGTAGAGGGTAGAGAGTATTCAGTGCAGTGTTCAATGATAAGATAGCGCTTCCCTAGTCGCAAGCTTTTTTCTTTTTCTCTGTGGTAGAAAACAACACTCTTAAAAGGTATTTAGAAAGCATCAGAGTTACTGTGGCTGTAGTTAGCCCTACTGTACGACAGAACACTGGAATTAATTGTTTGCTTATAGTTGTATTTTTTGGTGCCCAGTATCTGACGTCCTTCCAGTCTACCTCTCTGTATACATCCTAGGCTCTGTTCGTCACACTCCCACATTGCTCCTAGGAAGCTGGTTACATTAACTTCCACGAATGTGTAAGACAATACAGGATTTGTCTTCCTGTATTTTGCTGATTTTATTTATTGTGATGTTTTCCAGTTCCATTCATTTTTGACACAGTGAAAGAAATCTATTCTTTCTTGTTGATGAATAATTCCTTATTTAATAATATGCCACATTTTCTTGGTCCATTTACCAAAGGATGAATACCTTGCTGGATTCCATATCTTAGCCTATGAACAGCACTGCAAGAGCACTAACTCTTTGATATGATAGCATCATTTTTCAGTGAATAGACTCAGTAGAGACATTGTTAGATTGAATCACAGTTCTACTTTTAGATTCGGAGGAAACTCCATACTGTTTCCATATGGCTGAATGAATTTATATTCCCATCAACAATCAGAAAAAGAGTTTCTGGGTCTCCATATGCTCACTGGAGTGTGTTATTTTGCTGTCTCTTTGGTAAAAGCCATTTTAACTCAGGTAATATGATAACTTATTGCAGTCATGTTTTTTATTTCCTCACTTGTTAATAATATTTAGAATCTTTCCATATGTCCATTGACCATTTGTATATCTACTTTAGAGAAATGTCTATTAAAATCATTTATTCATTTTTATTCAGCTTACTTGTTTGTGTGTTACTAAATTCTTTGTGTATTAATTCCTGGGATATTAATCTCCTTTAAAGTAAATAGTTTGTGTTTTCTCCATTCTACACATTGTATCTTAGATGTTTCCTTTGCTGGCAAAACCTCTTAATCTAATAAAATCTTATTCACTTAATTTATTTTCTATTGTTTTATAATATTTTCCAAAAGAAAAGGAAAATCATTGCTTAGGCCAATGTCTAGAAGCAAAGAGTCCTACCTACTCCATTGTCTCCTGTAGCGTAATAGCTTCAAGTCTTGAGACTAGGAGACACTGTCTCACAGGAAATTGCCTAATCTTCCGGCTGTTACAATCTTTCTGTCTCTTCTTCCTCAATGTTCCCTGAGCCTTGGATAAGGGAAGGTTCTGTAGACATATCCATTGGGTCCCACAAGTCTGTATTTTCATTGGCTGTGGTTTTCTGTATTGGTTTCCCTCGACTGCAAAGAGATGTTCTCTTAATGAAAGGTAAAGACTGCCCTCACCCATGAGTATGGAAACAAATGTTTAAATTATTGTTAGTAATTGTGCTGAGTTAATAAGGTAGGTTCTCCTACTACATGACTTCACTGGCACTAAGTACTTACCTAGGCTTCTAGTAGCAAACATGGTTTCCCTCTGGCAAATAAGAAATGCTGTGAGTGAGAGAAATAGTCTTTTCTAGGGAAAAGCGCACCAATTGGTTGTCCAAACTGAAAACATTAACACAAGTAATATTACGCTGACTTAGCCGGTGATATGTAGAAATATATTTGTATGTAATGTATACATGGAAAAACAGTAAAAAGTTATGAATTTAAAATACTACAGAAAGTACTGTATTAGAGCTTTTAGAGAAAAAAAGAAGAGAGATAAATGTTGTTATGTTATAATCTCAAAAATAGAAAAGCAAAAAAACCCACCACACAATTAATAATAAATATTTCATATACTTGTTCAAAATATGCACATATATTCCTTATCCTTATACACACCAGGAGAAGAAATGTTGGTGCCCATCTGCTCTGGTTCCCATTTGAACAAGTCACACTCCACTCAGATAGTTATTAGAGTTTATTATTTAAAAGGGAAGAAACAGTTGATATTACCAACAAAACTAATAGTTAAAAAAGGCTAAACGGGCACATTAATAGGGCAAACATTTTCCTATGACAGCTAGCACAGTATTTACTTCCATTAAAAGAAATAACAAATCTTAAATGGTCACAAAATTCTAGGATAACTAAAGAAAAGTGGAAACTATAAAGGTTCTTTACCTAAAAAAAGTTCTTACATTGATTTTTCTATTTTCATAGTATATACTTTTCAATATAATATTTGAGTATATTTAAATATGAGATGAATATCTTACCAAGCTATGTTATTCAAAACAAATGACTCACTTTGCAAAACACACTTTCTGGATATGAATTACTAGAAATAACAATCTTTCTCTGAAATGCTCAGAAAGTTAACTTACTTCTTAAAACTAATTTTTGGTAATAAAAACCCTATTATCTGAACATATCTGATAATGTTGTCTGGTAACTAAATGTGTTATCAATAAGACTGGGGTATAAAAAGGAAACAAACTTATGAGAAAATGTGAAAGTTGAATGCTTTGCACCATAAATTGGTATTTCTAATATTGATTTGCTCTCTACTTGCTGAATACATCAAATGATTGTGGAGAACATTGAGCTATATCAAAACGCTGAAGAAAAACATGCATCCAGGAAGCTGTAACAACTGAAATTTCCATGCATATGGGGCCATACATTGAAAATCAACATGTGATGAACTGATGTAGTCTGATTATGGACTAGCATGAGTGTGGACCCACAATCTTGGAACTCTCACTCATTGTGAGGGTCAAAGAAGGATCTCCTCTGTTTCTGGTAGAGTGCTGGAAACGGACTCTAACACTCACAAAGGCTTTTTCAGACAAAGTTTTATCCCTGAAGGGAAAAAATAACTTCCAGCATACAATTCTGAAACTATCTCAGCTGGGATAAAGAAAGTTCTACCCGTTTTCATGTCTCATCTAAAGGCAAAAAAGTACAGTCAACAAAAGACAAGACTATAGTTATGTATTGTTAGGAATTATCCAGGAAGCTGGGTGTGGGGATGCATGCCTGTAATGTCAGCACTCAGTGAGACAGAGGCAGGCAGATCTCTGTGAGTTCAAGGCTAGCCTGGTCTACAAAGTGAGTCCAGGACAGCCAATGCTACACAGAGACCTGTCAAAAAAAAAAAAAGAGAGAGAGATTTACTAAGAAAACAAAAGGTCATAAAATATATTTGTAAAAGCTACAGCTTGAGTTTAAGAAAGAGAAAAAGAAAGAAAGAAAGAAAGAAAGAAAGAAAGAAAGAAAGAAAGAAAGAAAGAAAGGACTTCCTCTTCCAGAGCTTACAACCTGGCAAAAGAGCTCTAAAATGGGATATTATAAATAAAAAGTACAAAGCAAGAGTCTCTCTGAAAAATAATAGAGAAACAAGTCTCTAGAAACAATTATTAGCAGAATATAAAATAGCTAATACCTACAACTGTGAGAAATACTGAACAGCCTAACTCCAGGATGAGTTGACATAAACAACCAGTATGCTTTATTTTCTGTTTCCCACTGTAATACAACTAGTTTTAAGCAAAAGCTTAAAGAGTGTTCACAAAGGCAAAACAGCACACAACCTAAAGAGACAATACAGTCACAACTATCTCTGCTACATGATACACAACATACTTTAGAATCATAAGAACACAAGAATAAGATAACTTTGACTATCCTGTTAAAGACCTGTGATACAATTTACAAAATCACTGTAAGGAGCAGTGATTACTAGAACTCACAAGATTCAAAGAAAAAAAAAAAAAACCTGAAAATACAATGAAGTTTTATTGCCTTAATAAAAGGCCAAAAAAACAAAACAAAACAAAACAAAAACAAAAACAAAACAAGAGAAAGAAGGTGCGTTCTTTCAAAAGTCATCTCCTCCCAGTCCCACCCTCTTTCCCCCCAACTCCTGCCCTAGTCCACAGAAAGGGGGAGCCCCCCTCCCCTATTATCTGACCCTATCCTATGAAGTCTCATCAGAACTGCCTGGATCCTTTTCCTGTCTGGCCTGGAAAGGGGGAAATGATCAAAGAGCAGGCAAACAAGCCCATGTCTAGAGATAACCCTTGCTCCCCTTACTAGGGTACCCACATGGAGACTGAGCTGCCTAAGGACTACACCTGAGTAGGGGGTCCTCTCCATGCATGGTCCTGATGCACCAACCAAAATCCACTTAAAAGAAATAATTTGAGAGAGAGAGAGAGAGAGAGAGAGAGAGAGAGAGAGAGAAATATGAATGAAAAAAAATGTTTTTGATATTATGATTATACTTCTTAATTTTCTCTCCTCCCTCTAAATCTCCCCCAAACCCCTCTCAGCTCTCCTTCAAATTCATGGCTCCCTTTTTTTTTTCACTAACTGTTCTTGCATGCATATATGCATATAAATATTGGAGGCTAGACTCGTTAAGTCTCACCGACATGGCTGTGTGAATGTGAGCCTTGTAAAACCAATGGACATGCCAGGGTGGAGGGGAAAAGTCCAACTGAGGAAAGCCGGGAGCAGGAGAGGTGTTCCTTCTCAAGGAAGAGCACACTGGCTGTCCTGTGTCAAACAGCCCTAAATCCATACATACAAGTTAACAGTATATTAAACGAATAGGAAAATATTTCTTTTCAACCCATCAAATGTAGTGTCCTTAAAGTTCTCATAAATATTTAACAAATAAACTGTATCTCTCAAACTTTTAATATGTAATGGTCTGACTGCTCAGTCATAGGTACACATATTTTAAAGTCTAGAAAGTTTATGTTTTACAGAAGGGAATAAGAAAATATTGACTAATAACACATCCTTTATATGAAATTATTATTTGTTCTGCAAAACGTCTCAATATTTGCTTTCCACTTTTTAAATTATAATTTTCCCACCTTCCTTCCATTTTCAAGGAAAGTACAATAAAAAGAATATTACTGTTATATTTTATTAGGCATTTTAGCAATAATCATTCTGTGGTAATTTTGTTGTTTTTATTGAATATAATCTCTCATATTTATCATGTATCTTCAAAAACTGAAAATTCATAATTAGACAGCACTTCTTTCAAATGATGTAACTCCCAAGGGTTCAATTTTCAATAAAGTTTGAAAATAATTTTGTGTAAGAAGTACTTTTATATTTAAATACTTTGATATTTGAATAATATATTTAAAAGTACTACATGGGTAAGTATGAAACAATCCATAATTTTCCGTCTTCTCAGGATCTGAATATCAGTCGATAAAAGCTGCCTAAATTTAATTTGGCATTGGGACTATAAAACAGTGGCTTTTCTAACCTGTCATTCCTGCCTTTGTGCGAGTTGGTTTTTCCTAACGTCTGCGAGAATCTGCAACCTTCTCCAGTACTTACGTGGATTTATGATTGCTCTGTGTTCCATCCTAAAACACTGTGCTTGCAACCTCCGTAATTCAGCATTCAATGGATAGTGTTTCCGCCTGTCCTTTGCCTTTTTGTTATGACCATCATGCTACTGACCACAAGACAAAAGAGTTCCCCTGCTATACTTCCTCTGTTCCACACTGCCGCTATCTTGCCACTATTTACGTATACTTTCCTGACCGCATAGCTAATAGCCCTACTCGGAAAAACCCATTCTGTAAAGTTCAGAGTTTTTTCAGCTCTCTTGCCCCTTATACTTTAACCAATTAAGGATTTCAGGCAGAGTTAAATTCTTTGAGCCTTCCGGATCTTTTTCTTTTAAATTTTAGTATTTTAATTGAAATAGAATTGCATCACTTCACTTCCTCTCTCCAATCTCTCCCAGTTACCTTTCCTTGGATGCCTACTGTGACCCTTCAAACTGATGACCTCTTTATCTTTTTGTATGTTTGCTTTATATGTTTGTGTCCACAAATAAACAGAAATCTAACTGACTGAGTTGACTCTAACTGACTGAGTTGAATCTAACTGACTGAGTTGAATCTAACTGACTGAGTTGATTTCTGCTGTTTATGTGCACATGGTTTTAAGGTTAGCTAGTCTGCATTGCACAACCTGTACAGGGCTCATTCCTGGGACAGGCCTATTTTCCTCACAGCAGTCATTCAGTGTCTGTAGTTCTTTGTCTAGGGATGAGACCCTAAAAAAAATTCTTCTTGTCTAGTTAATGTCCACTGATATTGCTGACTGTTCTGGTCTTGTTTAATTAGCTATTTCTAGGAAAGACTGTTTACATCAAACTTCCTTGTATGCTGGCTCTTACAATCCTACCTCTCTTTCATCAAGTTTCCTAAGCCATAGTTGTAGAAGCTATAATGTAGATGTCTCCCCTGAGGTTGGGCACCCATGATTTGTTCATTTCTGGGTTGTATCCAGTTGTGTTTTTCCGTGATGGTCTCTATTTACTAAGTAAAGATAAGCTTCCTTGATGAGGGTTGGTAACCATTTGAAAGCCACTTTCCTGAGATTAACTTTCACAATTTCGGAAAATACTATGCATACTGCTGAGGGAATCAAACAAAGAGTTCTACCCAGCTTCAATACTTATGAACCGTGAAAATTACCAGCATAGCGAGATGTGCATAGAGGTGCAAGAAGGGTCACTAAGATGCCAGTGGCAACCAACAAAGATCGAATTGTAATTAAGGCCCACTCCATATGAGAAAAGTCCTGCCTGGCACTGGAAGCCTACCCAGCTATCTGGAGCTAGTGAGGTTATGAACTCTAGAAAACAATTACTGCCACTTTGCTAAATAATTCCTTGCTATATTCTAAATCTTATCTTATACTAACAGATAAACACTTTCAACCTTTATTAATAGTTATCACTGTTACAAAGAAAAAAATTCATGAAATATTTTTTAACTTTTATAAGCATATGTTCATTATACAAAATATGTGTTTCATTGTGACTTTTCATACAGATCCATAATGTATTTTGATACACCTTCTTTAATCACAAGTTCCTCCTCCCGTTGTTTCTTTCTTCTTCTCAAACATCCCACCTTCTGTTCCTGTCTTACTTTTTAAAAATATTTTATTAATTACACTTTATTCACTTTGTATCACCCCTGTAGCTCCCTCCCTCCTCCACTCCCAATCCCTCTCTTTCTCCCCCTTCTCCACGCATGCTCCTCCCCAAGTCCACTTTTTAAAACCTAGACTCTGCCTGTGAAGCAAAACATACAACATCTGTCTCCCTGAGTCTAGCTCATTTTGATTAACATGGCGATCTACTGTTCCATCCATATTCATGTAAGTAACGTAATTTCATTCATCTTTATGGTTGAATAGACATCATTGTGTGTAAAATATGCCGCCTGTCTCTTTCTCTCCATTCATCCATTGGTGGGCATTTAGGCTGCTTCAATGTTGTGGCTCTTATGAAGAGCGTTAATAAAGGTGAATATGCAAATATCCCAAAAACTTAGATTTCTTTGAAAATCTACCCCATAGGGGTTTAGCTGGCACACATAGCAGTTCTATTTTACTTAGTTACTTAGTTAGCGAGTGAGTTGGTTAGTCAGTTAGTGATGAGGGATTCATTGATTGAGGAACTTTTATAATGACTTCCATAGAGGCTACTCTAATTGGCATCATGTTAACTGAATAAAGTTTCCTTTCTCCTGAGTCCTTGCCAGAAGTTGTTGTTTGGTTTGTGTTGGGATTACGAAGGTCCTTGCACCCACAGATCTTTAGTGAAACCAGGGATGTTAAACATACCTGATTGTCTTTTCATTGTAAAACCTGTTCTTCCACCCAGAAAGCTAGGAGTTAGAGGTTATTAATAGCCTGGTGATCTCTGATATCTGTTAGCCCGTATAAAGCTTCCACAACCAGGACTAAAGACAGCTAGTAATCTTAATGAGCCTTACATCACATGCACACCCAGGGGCTCCCATGTGCTCCCATACTCAGGACCAGCACAAATGACCTCTATGCTATCTGTATGACTGAGAGCAGGCCAGGTGCTTCCATAGGCCCTTAAGCTTGTACAAGTAGCCAATTTCTGTCACACACATCTTGGAAGAATTGGCATGTACCCTGAGTTGAGCTTTGATGTAATCACGCTTCCTTGTGCAGGAGACTTGTTCCAAATTATATTGTGTTTAACTATACTTGCGACAAACCACCTGGCCACAGACTCGTCAAAGTTTGATCCACATTTATGGAGTCTGAATTGAGTTTTCATTCTCACCTCTTCTCAGATTGCTGCCTGCTGTGACACTTGCAGAGAACCCCTAAGTTTTGAAGATAGCCATTCTTACTAGTGGTAAGATGAATCTAAGATAATGTATGAATGAAGTGTGTTTTGCAGAAAAAAACAGCAAACATACAACACTTTTCTGATTATTGTTCGTTTTTGAGCACTTCCAAAAAGTTCTATATGTGCTTAAAAAGCTCAACATCCTTTCACAAATAAAATAAAACATCATGCACTCACCAAAAATTTTGTTTAGGTGTTTAAATTAGCAGAGCTTTGGATTTTGCAACCAAAGAATCAAGATTAGCATAATTCAGGTACCCATGATAAATTCAGTTAACATGTTATTTTAACATAAATACATAATTCTCTGTTTTTATACTCACTGATCCAGCATTCACTAAAATTACTTTTCTTCAGCACCCAGAGGTAGCAGCTAAGTGTATGATTGCTGAAAACAGGTTGCCAGGATTGATTCATCTTCATCTATTTATGTGAGTTTAATGTGAATTTCCTCATGACTAAAATTATGGAAAAAAGTTGCCTAGCCTAAGTGGTTGCTAAAATGATGTTAATAGCACGTGGCATTCAGGGTTTGAAGCGGATTGGGGTTATTCAAAGACTGCATGTGTTTTTCTTTCTCCGATTTTGATGTGACATTTACCTTTTGCTAAATAATACCCTTGACCTCTTATATTTTCTACATCCTAACACAGTGTTTATAACAATGTCTATATTGCAAAAATAAGTTTTATAAAAATGAGTTAGTTGTGCATCTGTTAGTACAGCATTGAGTTTTATCTATTCAAAAGGTACAGTCTCTATAGCGCAAAAATATTTTAACTAATAATTTTTATTCATTAATTAAAAATACAGAATACTTATGTATTGATCTGATGGCAGCCACTAAACACTGATGTCACTTAGAAATCTGGCAGGCTAATTCCAAACCAATGGTCACAAAGATGATCCTGATTAAATCCAGTAGATCTCAAAACCAAACAAAAACCACCATCACCAACAAAAAGATATGTGTGGAAAGGGAACGTTTAAGGAAAAGAAGGGATTAGAGGTGAAAAGAGGATTATACTAACCAGAATGTATTGCATTTGTGAAACCATAAATGCTAGCTCAATCATGTGTGTGTGTGTGTGTGTATTGACTTTTTCACAACAAAAAAAGGTATCATTTTGAAAAAAGATCTGACAATGTATACAATTTAGGCCAATCTATATGCTGAAAATTCAACATAGTAATCATTACTAAATATGGGGCTGCAGAGATGGCTCAGCAGAGAAAAGCATGTACCATCCTTGCAGAGGACTGGAGTTCAGTTTTCAGCACTCACTTCAGAGACCCACCTTCCTGTGTAATTCCAGATCCATCACCTACTTCTGGGCTCTTCAGGTGTGTGTGTGCCCTCTCACACACGTACCACTCCCATACACATGTAATGTTTTAATTAAAAACTTTAATATACGATATATCTATAGGGAATATTAAACAGGTGGAAATGATTCTTGGAAGAGTTAAGAGCAGGACTTGAGGTGATATGATAAAAAATACACTGTATGAAATTCTCAAAGAATTAATGAAATTTTTACTCAAAAATAACTACATAATAACCACACATAGTTTAAGTTGTTTTTTAATTTATTTATTTTTATATTAATCACAGCTTATTTACTTTGTATCCCAGCCATAACCCCCTCCCTCATTCCCTCCCAATCCCACCCTCCCTCCCTCATCTTCTTCCTTCCCCTTTCCAAGTCCACTAATAGGGGAGGACCTCCTCCCCTTCCATCTGACCCTAGCTTATCAAGTCTCTTCAGGACTGGCTGCAATGTCCTCCTCTGTGGCCTAGCAAGGCTGTTCCTCCTTCAGGGGGAGAGGGGGGTCGAAGAGCTCGCCATTGAGTTCATGTCAGAAATAGTCCCTCTTCCCCTTATTAGAGAACCCATTTGGACACTGAGTTACCATGGGCTATATCCAAGCAGGGGTTCTAGGTTATATCCATACATGGTCCTTGGTTAGAGCAACAGTCTCATGAAAGACCCCTGTGCCTTGATATATTTGGTCCTTGTGGTGCTCCTGTACTCTCCAGGTCTTACTAACTCCCTCTTCTTTCATATGATTCCCTGCACTCTGCCCAAGGTTTGGTTATGAGTCTTAATATCTGCTTTGATACACTGCTAGGTAGAGTCTTTCAGAGGCCCTCTGTGGTAGGCTCCTGTCCTGTTGTTATTTAATTTTTATGACTTAATTGTGGCTACCACTGTATCCAAAAGGAAACTGCATGTATGGACTCACTTTTCTTTTAATAGTCCTAACACCTGCACAAGATCAAGGAAGAAAAACAAATCCCACTATGGAGAGCAGAAGTGAGCATAGTCTTACCTCTAGCTGGGGAGCTACTCCTGATCAGTAGAGGCCAGGAGAGTGACAGCTTGTTTTATTTTCATTGTGTAGCATCTAATGGGTTGGCTGTGCTCCAGTGAAAGGCCACACATCCAAGAGTATTTAGACAACAACAATTGAACTTCATAGTTTAAAAAAATGTGCGGCCACAAAGTTGGATGGGTATGGAATGAAGGATGAGTCTGAGAGGAGGTGGGGGAGGGGACTGGATATGATCAAATTGCTATGCATGAAATTAAAAACGAGTTAATAGAAGCATTTTAAAAATTCAAATCTAGAAAGACTTGATCATTTTAGATACTCTCATGTACAAATACTTGAACCAATCTTTTTTATCATTATTTTCTGTTTTTCTCCTATCAGTTCTTAAAAGCAAACCCAATTTTGTTGAACGGTCAAAGGTCAAAACATAGCTTCAGTTCATGTTCTCATAAATGTCTCCACTAATATTTCAGAGAAACTCTTTATTGTACCCCCAGGATGGTGAGAAAGCAATGGTTAGAAAAATTTGAGTTAAGTTTCCTATTTCTTTAACAATACAAATTCATGCATACATATATATATATTTAATTTTTATTTTTTCTTCACAATTTATTCATTATATATCGTGATTGAAGGCCCCTCCCTCAACTCTCCCAGTCCCACCTTCCCTCCTTCTTCCTCTCATCCCCTTCCCCTAATCCACTGAAAGGGGGAGTTCTCCACTATTGCCATCTGCCCATAGCTTATTAAGTCTCATCAGGACTGTTTGGATCCTCTTCATGGCGTGGCAAGGCTGCATCATTGGGGTGAGTGATCAGAAAGCAGTCAACTGAGTTCATGACAAAGGTAGCCCCTAATCCCCTCACTCAGAGAGCCACATGGAGACTGAGCTGCCAATTGGCCATATCTGAGCAGAGGGTCTAGGTCCTCTCCATGCATGGTCCTCCCTTGGTTCATCAGTGTCTACTGGCCCCTCTGGGCTCAGATATTTTAGTTTTGTTGGTCTCCTTACGGGACTTCTGTGTCCTCCATGTCCCTCTATTCCAACCCCTCTCTTCCTCCATAAGAATCCCTGTGCTCTGCACAAAGTTTGGCCCTGAGTGTCAGAATCTGCTTTGATCCCCTGTTGGGTGAATCCTTTCAAAGGACCCTCTATAGTACACTCCCAAAAGTACTTTGGTGTAACTTTAACCAAGCAAGTCAAGGACTTGTATGAAAAAAACTTCAAGTCTCTGAAGAAAAAAATTGAAGAAGATATCAGTAGATAAAAAGATCTATCTCCCTTGCTAATGGCTTGGCAGGATTAACAGTAAAAATGGCCATCTTACCAAAAGGAATCTACAGATTCAATGCAATTCCCATCAAATTACCAACACAATTCTTTACAGACCTGGAAAGAAAAATTCTCAACTTCATCTGGAATAACAAGAAACCTAGAATAGCTAAAACAATCCACTATAATAAAAGATCTTCTGGAGGTATCTCCATCCCTGATCTCAAGCTGCACTATAGAGCAACAATAATAAAAACTGCATGGTACTGGCATAGAAACAGAATGGTGGATCAATGGAACCGAACAGAAGACCCAGAAATAAACCAACACACCTATGGACACCTGATTTTTGACAAAAATTCAGATATATTTTAACTCAAATCCTCCACAAAAGCCAGCTATCATTATATCCACAACCATATTCCAGTCAATTATATGAAACTGTAAAACATATTAAATCAAAAGATAACCCCTGTGCATGTTTGTGTTTACTCCGAGTCTTTGGAGAAACAGAGGACAGCTACAAGGTCTGAACACATGCCCATCTTCTGGTTGATTGCTGGTCACAGTATAGCTCTTATTACATTGCTTCTCTGTGAGTGCCTCTGAAAAACCCGTGAAGAAAAGCTCCTAAAAAACCAGTGAGGAAACGTTCCTGAAAAAATAGTAAAGAAATGCTCCTGAAAAACCAGTGAGCAAAGGCTCTTGCAAAGAGCAATGCTTGGGTCCTGGCAAATGCTAGCTACAATGACAGCCAGTACACAAAAACATTTAAGAAAAGTACTATTCAAAGTGAGATGACCAGTTGTTTGTAAGTTAAGCTAAGAAGGGCCTGTGTTCTGACATCATAGACTCCACTTTGTGAACATTTCTAACTATTGCTTTTCTTCACAATTGACAGATGGGTCCCTTCAGGAGAATTATTTTAGTAAGTTAACGGATGCTTGGTTTTCTACAAAATGCTAATTAGCCCCAGTTTCATGGTTAAAATACTTAAAGAAATATTGCAGGAACTAAAAACTCATTCAAATGAGTGAGATAATGTTATATACCCTATTCATTTCATATGCGAATATTGAGGAATATTTCCTCTTATTTGTTTTATGGAGTGGATATAAACTTAGAAAATACATTTAAATAAAATATTTTTGTTATTGTTTTGTATTAATGTCATTGTTACTGAGCATCCTCCAATAAGACCACCGTGCCTATGGGTCATAAGGGGTCTGGAGATGAGCCACTCTGTAGACAGTTTCCGGAAACTGCATCTGCTTATGAACAACCACTTATATAGTGTAACCCTATTGACCATGATTGGTTAGCACATTGGCTCAGATTGGACGGTGACCACTCATACTCCCAGGGTCTCTATGTGGAAGGACACGAAAGGATACTTGGAGAGTGAAGACTCATCAACAGGTCAGTTATGAGCTACTCACGCTACTTGAGAATTCAGTGTTCTGAGCTCCGGGAATTCTCGGGAGCATGTTGTGCCGTGCCTGTTACTTTGAGTGCCGGGCAGGCTGAGCACCAGGGCATGCCTCCGTTTTCTCCTACACTTTAAAGTAAAATGTCAGGATTTAAGCATGTTGTAAGAAAGCAGTTGTTTCATATGCCACTGTCTTCGGACCTGCCCAGCCTCTCACTGAGAGGTGAAATGTTTAATAGGGTATGTACCACACACGGAAGAACTAGCCTCAGCAGTAGAGCATGTACTTAGCACACACAAGACACTCAATCAAATGCCCCTAGCACCACCAAAGGGGAGGCGGACCTCACTTACCAGATGGCTTCTCTTTCCTCTCTGGTCTCATTCTTTCTATTTATTAGACTTGTTTTGAAGGTGGCTAGTTTGGCAGGCAGTAATCTTGACTGTTGACGAATACCTATTCTAGGTCTGTTAGATATTGAAGGTTTCTATCCTTTTTTTTTTTAAGTGTCCATTGTCAAAGATGTGGGTAGCAAAATACACAAATAAAAATAGTATGCTCAGAAACATTAGGGGGATAATATTATCATCCGCCACTAGGATATGGTACACCATATGGCACAGCACTGTGGAGTTTCCTGTACCTACTAAACAGAATAACATAATGGTGTGTATATACATATATATGTACATATGAAGCTAGAATATGTGCCATATATGTGCATATATATAATTTCACTCTTTAAAAACATTGTAAAGCCTATATGGTATAAACATCATTTATAAGAAATCTCACAGTGCATACAGAAGAGTAAATGCAGTTGGGTAGATCACTGTAACTTATTGTAGGACTATATGCAGACTTCAGTAACATTTTTTTTCTTTAAAAATATCTTCAACAAAGATTATTAAGAGTTGTTCTATTTCATGTATGCCAATCTCAGTATATTAAATTTTCTTTGCTGTCTACTCTAATATTTTTCAAATTTTTTTTTTTTTTTGGCGAGGATTACCTCAGGAGCTAAGTGCTTTCTTAGAAAAAACAGCTCGTATATGTAAAATAAATAAATCATTCTTTAAAAAGGCGCGGGGGGAGCTGGAGAGATGGCTCAGTGGTTAAGAGCACTGTCTGCTATTCCAGAGGTTCTGAGTTCAATTCCCAGCAACCACATAGTGGCTTACAACCATCTATAATGGGACCTGATGCCCTCTTCTGACATGCAAGTGATCTACAGATAGAGCACTCATATATATAAAATAAGTAAATCTTAAAAAGAAAGAAGGAAAAGAAAAAGCAAAGCCCTAACTTGAATGTTCAGCACTGCTACAATAGGAATAAAAACCTACCTTGTTTTTCAGTTTTAATTTTCTTTAGGCACATTGTCATGGGTCACATTCAGCAATCACTTCCAAACTCAAGTTCCATACTGAAGAATGAGGAGAAAGTATCAGAAACAGAGAAGAAATGTGGGTATCTCTAACATCCCCACTCTCTCGTCCCTACGTTCCCCTCATGCTTCAACAATATACCCAATCTTGGCACACTAAGTTTCAACACAGTCTAATTCAATGGTGCAAGCCATCCTTTCCATCTCTCAGGGTTCAGTTACTCAACTTTGTTCAACTGCCCATTCCAATTTTCAGTTTTCCTACTGTTTTGTAGATGATAAAGTATATTTCTCATCCTATTATTTTCTAGACACTTGCATAATAATGAGGCTCTTGACTGAATACTGTGTAAATAGAAGGACCACATCGGAATATATTTTTGCTCTATGTTTTTTCTGGCCATTTGTGGAAATCAAAGATCTATGAATCAAAATATAGATTGAGCTTTGCTAATCTTTTACAGGATTTTAATGCCTATCTGCCTTAAAAGATAATGGCTCAATGAGAGTCACGTACAAGCTGTGGGCTCAGTCTACAGCTCAACATTTATTTTGCCCTGTGACATTCCTACTGACATTAAAGCAATCGTTAATTACATTGTGAATTTCTGACATTGTAAGACTTTTTTAAAAAAAATTCTATCAATCATTTCATTGTTGATTTATTTCATTTGTTCAAATAATCACTTCAAGATATCATCAGGAACACAGATCACAGATATATGAAAATATAGATACCTGAATATTTCTCATTAATAGCTTTAACCCACACATATCAAAAATATTAAGAAAAAACACAACTGCATCAAGATTTAATAGTCATAAGCAATACAGAGGTACTTTAATCTATTCAGAAGAATGTGTAATTCTATATATGGATTTCCTATCATTTTCCACAATGAACTCAGACATCTGTGAATTTTAGAAACATGAAGTTTCTGGGCACCAATTCCAAGTACACCAAGGGAAGAATGCATTAACATTGAAATGTTGTTTGTAGCCAGGCAGTGGTGGTGTGTGTCTTTAATCCCAATACTCTGGAGTCTTTAGAGGGAGGTGGATCTCTCAGTCCAAGGCCAGCTTGGTCTACAAAGAGGATT
Source organism: Meriones unguiculatus (assembly GCF_030254825.1). Classification (NCBI taxonomy): domain Eukaryota; kingdom Metazoa; phylum Chordata; class Mammalia; order Rodentia; family Muridae; genus Meriones; species Meriones unguiculatus. Next base: position 71,525,121 of record NC_083358.1, on the reverse strand, counting down.
CAAGGACTACACCAAAAAAAAAAGTAATTAGATTAATTTGCAACTCAATCCTAGCTTGGTCTAAACTGAAACATCAACAGAAAAGTATCAGTATAAGGAGTAATAAATATTTTCCAACTGACTTAAATGTAAAGCTTCTTCCTCTCTAGATTTTGGCATTATTAATAAATTACAGATTCTTTGTAGAAGAAGAATAAATGCATGATAGACACCATTACATGAAAATAAAAAGTAGAATTTTCTTATAAAATGGAAAAGAAAAGAAAGACATAACTGAATCAGTCTTCAAAGATCCTTTTTTATTTCACATCTTGAGTTTTCGATGTCAAATAGGACACAGCTAATGCTGTGTGAAGCGTTACTGTTATTCTGCAACCCCTAGTTCATCTCTAGAATCTACCATCTTTTCTTTCAAGAATATTTAGTGATGAGTGCATTACACTGATATCTGCATCAGGTCGATGCTAAATTCAAATAAAATGTGTTTATAATTTACATTTATCTTATGCAGTTTGAAATAAATCCCTGGGGTGCTCAAGTAATTGGAGGAATTCTGGTCTAACAGTCTAAAATAAAAACAGGATGAATAAATTATATAAATACTTTCCTCTCTCCACTGTTTGGGTCAAGGAAAACTTTTCTATTTGTTTTTACATTTACTCCAGTAATATGTTGCAAGAACAGTGTGAGTCCATGACCAAGCATGAATTTCATTCATAAATTCCTACTTTGAGTTGTTTTTCTCACTGGTAAGCTTGGTGCAGTCTAATAGGCATTTCAATTGTGCAGTCTTGGATTTTTGTCACGTACCCTTTGAAGTTTTCACTGGCAGGCATCAGTGTGACGGAACATTCAGTGTTCATTGATTCTAATCATGTTTTTCTACACAATTACGGTTGACTTCAATGGCTCCTCCCCTATTCTGGTGACTCAATTGTTTTATTTCTTGGGGATCAGATTAAGTGAAGTCTGCAGTCCAACAAGGAATACTTGGTCACTTAATCTTTCCTCTATCTTTTGACTGTTTTTACTTCACTCATCCAAGGAAACGGCTTCTGCACAGAAGTAATCAGTTTATTTTAGGTCCAGGGAGATAATTTATAAATCCCTTTCCAAAAATGTAACTCTATAAACAAGCTATTTTCTTTATAAATTTAGACTCCAAATTCTGAAAAACACAATCTTATTTGTGGCACATAATGCTTTGTATTGTGTGATAACACACTTTAGTGACCTAAAAAGAGCAGGGAAAGTGCTGGAAAAAAAAAAAGAATCACAATTTTTCTAGCTTTAAAAATGATTTATTCATAGACCTCACTAAAAATATTTTATCTGGCTTCTCTCTAGGGGAAAATTATCAATAACTGTATTAGTGCAATATTTCTAATAGAACAATCGAAATCTTTGAATTAATGACTGGCTGTTTTTAAGTAGAATACGACAGAGTTGGATTAAAAATCTACTGTAAAAAGTGAAAATTGTAAGCACAATTGCCTATGGTTAAATAAAAAAAAAATCTGTTTTGTAACCTCACTTTTTACACAGCTTCTGGGATTCAGAAAAAAGGTACCCGAACAGATATTAAATGTGGCTCTCTTTCTCCCATACCATCCTTGAATTTCTGCAAGTTGTAGCCAATAGAAAAAAATCTTCCACAGGCAGATTGCAATGAACATGTATTTTCTCTAAGTCCAGAGAATGGTAGTAGCGGTGGGAGAAAGGACACAAGGAATAAAAACATTAGCATGATGGCCTTTTCCTATTTTTTTATATTTTTAAATTTTTTCTTTATTATTATTTGCAATTTATTCACTTTGTATCTGGGCTATAACTCCCTCCTTCATCTCCTCCCTGTCCTACCCTCCCTCCCTCTTTCCCCCTTACTTCCCCTCTACCCCTAGTCCACTGATAGGGGAGATCCTCCTACCCTACTATAAACCTAGCCTATCAGTTCTCATCAGGACTCTCTGGATCCTCTTTCTCTGTGGCCTGATTAGGCCACCTGGCCAGGGGGAGGTGATCAAAGAGCCACCCACTGAGTCACCTCAGAGATAGCCCCTGCTCTCCTTACTAGGGAACCCACATGGAGACTGAGCTGCCCATGGGCTTCATCTGATCCCAAGGGGGTCTAGGTCCACTCCATGCATGGTCCTTGGTTGATTATCTGTCTCTGCAGGAACCCCTGGCCCAGATTTTTTTTCTCTCTCTTGGCCTTCTTGTGGAGCTCCTATCACCTCCAGGTCTTTCTCTCTCCCCTTTCTTCCATAAGATTCCCTGCACTCTGCCCAAAGTTTGGCTATGAGTCTCAGCATCTGCTTCGATACCCTATTGGTTAGAATCTTTCAGATGCTCTCTGTGGAAGGCTCCTGTCTTGCTTCCTGTCATCTCCTACTTTTGATGTTTGCCCTTCTGTATGAGGATTAAGCATCTTCCCTAGGGTCCTCCTTGTTGTTTAGCTTATTTAGGACTATAGATTTCATTATGTTTATCCTATATTATAAGTCTGGTATCCACTTATAAGTGAGTATATACCATGTGTGTCTTTCTGCTTCTGGGTTAGCTCACTCAGGATAATCTTTTCTAGTTTCACCCATTTGCCTGCAAATTTCATGATTTCCTTGTTTTTAGTTGCTGAGTAGTATTCCAGTATATGTACTACAATTTCTGTATCCATTCTTCAGTTGAGAGACATCTGGGTTGTTCCCAGATCCTGGCTATTACAAATAAAGCTGCTATGAACATAGTTGAGTGCATGAAGGCTTTTATTACCTCTCCACCAATCAAAATAGTATCTATACACATCACATGTTTATGGGCATTACTTTATAAAATAATTCTTTAATATTATACTCCAATAATACATGTAAAGAATGAGGTGAAGATAAAACGAAAGGCAGTTCTGCTCTATCCTCCTACATATTGCTGAATAGTTTTCATTACCACATGAAGACTATGACTTCCTTAGAGATCAACTGTACAAAGGAAGGCAATGGTTAGTCACATACATACTAACTTATATGAAATGATCTCTACTTCCAGTACTGTGTAAATGTGATCATTTGAGCCCCTTTTAAGATTTTTTAGTACTTTCATGTTTCCTATTTTTTATATCAAAAAAATTTCAAAGCCCTAGAAAAATTTTTGAATATAGAAATTCAACTATTCTAGAGTATTGGTTTGCATTATTTAGAAAGCAGGATTTCTTAAAACTTTCGAGAAGAGAAAGAGAGAGAATCAAGAACACAAGATACAAAGTTAACAAACTGTAACTAATATTTTAAAAATTAAAATTAAAAAATGAATAAATAAGAAATCACATTGATTGTCTTAATCTGGGTTCTATTGCTATGAAGAGACACCATCAACACAGCAACTCTTTTTTTTTTAAAGCACTTAGTGGGGCTGGCTTACAGTCAGAGGTTTCGTTTGTTGCCATCCTGGCAGGAAGTATGGCAGCATGCAGGCAGCTATGGTCCAGGAGTGGAGCTGAAAGGACAGGAGCTCATCCGCAGACAGTGGAAGGAACACTGTGTACCACACTTGGCATAGCTTGAGAAATTTTTTATTATTTATTTATTTATTTATTTATTTATTTTTATCAGTTACATTTTATTAACTCTGTATCCCAGCCATGTCCCGATCCCTCATTCCCTCCCAGTCCCTCCCTCCCTCCCTCATCTCCACCGTGCCCCTTTCCAAGTCCACTGATAGGGGGGACCTCCTCCCCATTCATCTGATCCTGTTTTATCAGGTATCTTCAGGTCTGGCTGCAAAGCCCTCCTCTGTGGCCTAACAGGACTGCTCCTCCCTTCGGGGGTGGGAAGACCAAAGAGCCAGTCATTGAGTTCCTGTTAGAAATAGTCCCTGTTCCCCTCACTTTGGGAAACCAATTGGTTACTGAGCTACCACAGGCTACATCTGAGTGGAGGTTCTAGGTTATATCCATACATGGTCCTTGGTTGAATGTCAGTCTCAGAAAAGACCCTGTGCCCAGATATATTTGGTCCTTGTGGAGCTCCTATCCTTTCCCCATCAGACTAACTCCCCTTCTTTCTTATGATTCCCTGTACTCTGCCAAAGGTTTGGTCATGAGTCTTTGCTTTGAAAACACTGCTAGTTAGAGTCTTTCAGATGCGCTCAGTAGACTCCTGTCATATGTTCAATGCACATCCCATCTGTCTTTCTAAATGAGGATTGATCATCCTACCCTATGTCCGCTCAATTGATTATGTTTTAATATTAATTACAGTTTATTCACTTTGTATCCCAGATGTAGCCCCCCTTTCTTATTCCTTCCCAATTCCACCTTCCGTCCCTTATCTCCTCCCATGCCCATCTCCCAAGACAAGCCCATCCCCAGTGACACACTGCCTACCACAAGGCCATACCTCATAATCCCTGTAAAGTACCGCCATTCCATAATGACCAAACATTCAAATATATGAGCCTATGGGGCCATTATTACCCAAACCACCACATCTACATATTGGTCAATTTTCTAATAGCTTTATCACAAACCTGAACTTCTCAAGTAAATATGGGTCACCAGGGGAATTTTCTTCCAAGGGACGTTTTCTCTGTGGGAAACACACAGGATTCCATTTCCAAACTATAATGGCTGATATTCAAATCACTTAACAAAACACATTAAAATATAAATTGAACCATGACTAAGTTTTAGATTAATCTCTTATGTCTGTTGATGGGTTCATTTCACTCAGTTGCTTTACCCACCATCTTTTAAATCATGAAGTCACTAGACAGAGAAAACTACATTATCCTTATCTACTGACTTTTCAGTGAAACTAAAGCCAGATGACAATGAGTTGATGATGACCATGAGTTACACACGCCTCAACTGATTCCTGCCTGCCTGTACCAGTTCAAATTACTTCACTCTTTCTGAGTTTTCTCATTCACAAATTAGAGATATTAGCCTGGCAGTGGTGGCACATGACTTTAATACCAATGCTTAGGCGGCAGTGGCAGGCAGATCTCTGAGCTGGAGGCAAGCTTGGTCTACAGATTGAATTTCAAGACAGCCTGTCTCAAAAAAACAAAAACAAACAAAACACAGAAAAAACCAAACTAACAAAAACCCAAACAAAAACACTGCCACCAACAACAAAAAACAAATTAGCGATATTAATAGTAGTTATACATAAGAATTTCTGTCATGTTAATGTACATGTCCATTCATGTTTAAAGGGAAAAATTATTTTAAAAAAAGACAAGACATATAAGGAAAACAGGGATGAAGACACCCCTCAAAATGTATAAACCTAGTAACAACAGAACTAACAAAAAGTGATGGTGAATTCTTTCAACGATTCTTAGCACTTGGAGGAAACTCAGCAAAAAATAAAAATTCATTAGCATCCCAACCTTCCCTAACGTTCTAGTCATGTGTAGCATGAAACCTTGAGTAGTAGCTAAGTCTCCATCTATAATTCTTAGATGTGTAATGAATCCTTGAGATGTTAAGCTACATCTTCCTAAAACAATTTCTATTGTCTCTGGGGTTTGTGAACTCCAGCAGGTATTTTACAGTATGGAATTTTTGGTGATAGTGTGAGATTTTTTTTACTTATGGCTAAGTCTAGGGCAGCACTTTCTTCTGTAATATGCTTTAGACCTCTGATACCTAGTTTAGTTTTCTCTAGTTCTGTATATTGCTGACAGGAGACATCTGGCTCCTGTTATTTGTTGCCAGGGTACAAGCAAACCCCCTTACAAAGTTTCATATATTTAGATGATTATCTCCAAGGAAGTTTCTCTTCAGTAAGAAGTTACTCTGAATATCTCTTGCTAATCTGTATCCATAAGTCCAGTGTTTACCCTTAAAACACCTTCTACAAATCCTGGAAGACTGAGGTCTTTTAGAGAAAGTTCTAGTTATGCCTTGCCAACAATCCCTTTTCAAATGACCAGTGTCCTACAATTAAAACAGCAGACATTTTGATATCTAAGATTATTGCATATTGCTTGTCCAGTTACATATTAAATAGGGTCTATATCAGCAGTAGTTCCAATCCAGATTGAGCTTTTAAGGGTTTAAGAACTTTTTTTTTACACTCTGCATTTGCATTTTCAAAAGCTAAATTTTTAATTAATACCCATCTCATATCTTGATCTGATAGTGCTCTGTCCACAGTGGATGTTAATCTAAGAGATCAGTAAAAGTCTTTCTGAGGCTTTGTATAATCATTGTGAGTGGCATAAACCTTTTTCTTATTCCTCCACCTTATTCCAGGCTCTTAAGCTACTAGAGAAAGAGACAGATAGACAGAGAGAGAGAGAGAGAGAGAGAGAGAGAGAGAGAGAGAGAGAGCTTTGCCAGTTGTCTCTTGATTCAGTAAAGTCTACAAAATTAATTTATTACAACTACTTAACTTTAGATTTGTATTTGGAAAGAAGGAATTGGCCTGAGTAACCTATTTATGAATACAAAATAAAATTAAATGTCATGTTCTACCTTTGATAGTGGGAGGTTTGGATTTGGTTCTATTGTTCTATTTCTACTATTTTGATGATACCCCTGAGAGTTAGAAAAATTAGGTTCTATTATTAATCACTCACATCAGCTTTTATTTAATAATTTCTCTCTTAAATTTTCATGGCTTTCTAAGGCCAGAAAATCCAAAACTATCAAAACTATATATAAACCAAATCATTGTAGAATGGCTTTAATGCCCATCTTTGCATTTCACTCAGTCTTCCTACCAACATTTGGTGTTATATATGGGGCTCAGGGCACTGGCTGCTTAATCCTCTGTACATTCTGTTTTCTAGGAAAACTCTGAGCCCCATCAGCTTGTTCCCACTGGCAGCTACTCACTTGGACTTCATACAATATTGAATTACATGATTCAGTCACACTCTGGAATTGATGCTACCATAGATTCTATGAAGTTTTACTGTCCTTTTTTTTTTTTTTTTTCACTTGTTTCAGGGAAGGAAGAGAAATGCATTATCTTTGTACCAACAATTTTAAATCAATATTTTCCTTGTTTTATTTTAAGAAAGTTTTTGTTCTGTTTTGCCTTTTGCTCTCTGATTTTGTTTTATTTCCCTCCTGCAAATGAGCTAGTAACAGGAGGAAGAACATTATATTGAATCGCACTCTGCTGCAAATCTAACTTCTCGTTTGAACTGTTTTATTGATTGTATTCATTTTTTAGAGAGATGATATAATAAAATAATTAATGTCCTAAACTTCTCTACCTAATATAATTCTGACTTTTATTATTTTGTACATTTTGTACAAAAATTTAGCAATAATATTTAACTTCCTTAGCCCTCAGTTCTTATTCAAAAATTGGAATATAAATGACATCATCACATAAGATGCTTATGACACTAGAGTGAGTTAAGGCTTATAAATGTCATGCTTGAAAAAAAATCCTTTAGTACATACAAAATTCCCAGTGAATTTAACTTCAGTTTTTATCAGAATCATTTTCTGTACTTACAGGCTTGAGCATTCTTTACTTAATATACATTATCTAGTAAAGGCTTAATATAAAAGATATAGGAGTTAATATAATCATTACTACTTTATTGGTCACAAAACTGAGTCTTAAAAAAAGGTAGTTCTAGAAGTTAGAGAGTGGGATTTCATAGTTTAACTGGGGCCTCTCGGTGTCCAAAGATTGGGCTCAGTATCACTATCCAGAAAGTGTAAAAAAACTAAACCATAAAAAGATGATCTATTTGTTGGTTGATTGGTTACCTCCAAAGCATAACTTTCTTAAAATAAATAACTAATTTATTCCTAAGTATGTACCATCTTATTCTTGATAATTAGGTTGTGATATTCTTTGGACACTATCAAAAGTAACATGGCAATGTCATTAAAATATCATCTGGTTAAATTAATTTGTTTGTCAAAAATATCAATTCGTCAATAAACATATACCTTCATGTGAGATTTTTATTGAATCACCCTAATGTATATACATATATATGTGTGTGTGTGTGTATGTACACATATATGTATATTCTTTGAATTTTAGTAATTGACATGTATTCATATGTATAACTATATATACATTCACATACATATGTATGTATATATTTCAATTACTCAAATTCAAAGAATGTTTTTCTCTATCCTCTTCTTTCTCAATATCATGAACTCTCTAGGCCACAACATACTTTATTTAAAAGGTATATAAGTGATGAAAGTATAGAGATAAAAATATTTATAAAGGTAAAAGTTAAAGCATAAACAAATCTAAATCAAACAATAGCTTCTGAAGCTTCTGTAAAGCAAAAGACACTATCCTCAGAACAAAATGACAGCCTACAGACTGGGAAAGGATCTTTGCCAACCCTATATCTGACAGAGGGCTGATATCCAGCATATATAAAGAACTAAAGAGGTTAAAAAGCAATAAATCAAGCAATCCAATTAAAAAACTGGGGTACGGAAGTAAACAGAGAATTCTCTGTAGAGGAATATAGAATGGCAGAGAAACACTTAAAGAGATGCTCAACATCCTTAGCCATCAGGGAAATGCAAATCAAAACGACCCTGAGATTTCACCTTATGCCCATCAGGATGGCTAAGATGAATAATTCAAGTGACAACACATGCTGGAGAGGTTGTGGAGAAAGGGAAACCCTCCTCCATTGCTGGTGGGAATGTAAACTGGTACAACCACTTTGGAAGTGAATCTGGTGCTTTCTCAGACAATTAGGAATAGTGCTTCCTCAAGATCCAGCTATACCATTCCTGGGCATATACCCAAAATTGTTCAAGTACACAACAAGGACATTTGCTCAACCATGTTTGTAGCAGCTTTATTTGTAATAGCCATAACCTGGAAACAACCCTCAACAGAGGAATGTCCCTCAACAGAGGAATGGATACAGAAACTGTGGTATTTTTACACAATGGAACACTACTCAGCAATCAAAAAACGAGGAAATCGTGAAATTTGCAAGCAAATGGTGGGATCTAGAAAAGATCATTCTGAGTGAGGTATCCCAGAAGGAGAAAGACACACATGATATATAATCACTTGTATAGTCCTATAAGATATGATAAACATAATGAAATCTATACACCTAAAGAAATAAACAAGAAAGAGGACCCGGGATAAGATGATCAAACCTCACTTAGAAAGACAAATGGGAGGTGCATTGGACATAGGAGAAAACAAGTAACAGTAACAAGACAGAAGCCTACCACAGGGGGCCACTGAAAGACTCTACCTAGCAGTGTATCAAAGCAGATGCTGAGACCCATAACCAAGCCTTTGGCAGAGTGCAGGGAATCATATGAAAGAAGGGGGAGTTTGTATGACGTGGAGAGGATAGGAGCTCCACAAGGACCAAATATATGTGGGCACAGAGGTCTTTTCTGAGACTGTCACTCCACCAAGGACCATGTATGGATATAACCTAAAACCTCTGCTTGGATGTAGCCCATGGTAGCTCAGTAACCAATTAGTTTCCCATAGTAAGGGGAACAGGGACTATTTCTGACAGGAACTCAATGGCAGGCTCTTTGACCTCTCCACCCCCCAAGGGAGGAGCAGTTCTGCTAGGCCACAGAGGAGGACTTTGAAGCCAGTCCTGAAGATACCTGATAAACCAGGATGAGATGAAAGGGAAGGAGGTCCTCCCCAATCAGTGGATTTGGAAAGGGGCAGGGAGGAGATGAGAAAGGGAGGGAGGGATTGGGAGGGAATGAGGAAGTGGGATACTGCTGGGAGACAGAATTAATACAATGTAACTAATAATAAAAAAAGAAAAAAGAAAAAAGAATAAAGAAATTTATATACTACTTCAAATAAAAAACCAATAGCTTCTGATATTTAAAAAAGGCTATATACTTTTAACTTCACTGTTTCTGTTTGTGAATACACAAATAATTTCATTGCTCAAGCAATTAAAAACTAGCATATATATATATTTATATATCCTAGTCATATATATATCCTATGTCATTAACATTCCTTAAAACATGTTCTTCATAAAAATAAAAGCCCATTTTTGAAATATGCCATTATTTATTTTCTGAATATTTCATAATCATTTTACAGTTATACCTCTTAATATCTTTACCCTCAAAATAAGGCTACAATGTGTATGATATTTTTGTAAATTTCTGTGTGAAGTTCTAATTATGTCCTTGTCTCAAGCTACTAGGATTCACTAGCAATGATATTATAGTACAGGAGGTCTTGGTATATTTTAGTAAGTTAACCAGTATCGTTTCAACTTCTATATCGTTAATTATATATTTACCTTCACTGGACATTGTTACGTTGAGAATATTTGCTCTTTGCAGGGGATCTTTGCATACAGTCTCTTTACACATTGCACCATTGAGAATACTTCTCATTGTGACATCTGTACACGAAAGTGGAGCTTCCGTTCACCAATTTAAAACCTTCTGAGATACCACCTTCAACCAGGAACTTGCTCAAACACAGCAGGTGGATTTACATTTTCATCCTGTGCTGTGTCTTCCTCCCCTTGCCCTCCTAGTGCTCTTGTACAGACTTCAAGAAGTCTTCGTTTGCTTAGCTGTTAAGATCTTGAGTATTTCCATTCTGCATTGTAAGGAAAGGTGAAATTTTTATGACTATAATGCTTTTCAAAATAAATGTTCCATAAATTACAACAGTATGAATTAAGCTAAGGGATATACTCATTTATAATTTTTTTTTTACAATATCTGCCATGACTAAGATGTCATTTAAATGTTTTCCCCAGTGGTTGATTCTTCTGGATGTTTGACTCTTGGTGTGACAATAATAAAACCAGGTGGAAGGTTTTCAGTTCATTGGAGTCACTACATTCAGAAGACATCATTATAGTTGTTTTTTTTTTTTTTGTTTGTTTGTTTGTTTGTTTGTTTTAAGGACATCAGTCACTTAAAAAAAATGTGACCTGCATAAACCTCTCTTCTGTATAAAGCGCTCATCCTTTGATATTTTATGATAGCAACAGAAAACGTAGTAAGATCTCCAAGAAGAAAGTATATTTATAGAAACTCTATAGGCAAACTCCATTGAGGCCCAGGACACACACAATTAGTATTTCTAAACTAACACTGCAATAAAATGAGAAACTGCAAGTTTTGAGGGATTCAGGGTAACAAAAAATTTCCTTTTAGTTAAAGTCTGTAAGAAAGCTATGATTTTGTGCATCAAATATTTAAGCATTTGTGGTGTCCTCTGTACTAGAGGAAAGGAGTTCTAGATTCAAAATATACTTGCCAGTGTTCTGAGATCTCACTGTTCTGTTCCTGCCACCTTAGCTGTATGTCTCATTGCCTCCCACACATATGCAGCAGAAAAAGCAATAACTATATGGATGATAACTCATTCGACGTGATACAAACTTAGGAAGTGATTTATAAGTAAAAGGAAGACAAAAAGAAGGATTAACTCCAGATCCCCTTTTATAAAAGTTGAATACTTCAATGAAAGGTCCTTATAAAATAATATCAACAATTGCTTCTTTGTAGCAGAAACCTCTGAGGAAGAAATCATAGTCTCACTTGTAGGGGTGATTCATTTAATGGTTCTAAAAACAACCCCATATTCCCAAATGATTTAATTTCTTATATTCTCAACCAAGATAATATAATTTTGTACTTTTCTTTTTTGAAACTTTGCAAAATCTTCTCAACCAATTGAATATTGTTTAATCTTTTTTTTTATTTCAAAACAGGGTTTCTTTGTGTAGCCTAACTGTCCTGGCCTCACTTTATATACCAGGCTGGTCTGGAATTCACAGAGATCCACCTGCCTCTGCCTCCCCAGGTGTTGGGATTACAGGTGCGGGCCAAAGCACCTGGTCAAGAATGTTGCATCTTACTAGCTTAAGAAGAAAGAAAAAAATGCAAGGAAGTCTAAGGCAGCTGTCAAGGTTCTATTGTGGGCAATTAATTACAAATTTCAAAGATTCTAAGCATATACTAATCTTATTCTGATATAGAAAGGAGATACAAAAGTTAATTTTCATATTTCATTCAGTTTGTTACAAAGATACATAGAGTATTTGAGTGCCACATTCAATGTTTGTATGTTTATAATAATGTAATTTTTTATTTATTATGGTTAATCTTGGTTGTCCCCTTGACACACCCAAGTAGAGGGAACCTCTTCAGCCTGTATCAGATTGGTCTGAGGGACACTTTTTTTTGATTGATGATTTATACAAGAGGTACGAGTCAGCTGGGAGTAGTACCACTTCTAGGTAGATGGGCCTGAATGTATAAAAAGAGAGCTTAATGTGAACTTAGGAGCAAGCCAGTATAATAAATTCCTGCACTGTCTCTACTTCAGTTCCTGTCTCCATGTTCCTGCCTTGAGCTCTTGCTGTGGCTTCCCTGGATAATGGACTGTCGCATGTAAGCTGAAATAAATCCTTTCCTGCCCAAGTCGCTTCAGGTTGTGATGTTTATCACAGCAACAGAAACCAAACTCTAACCCCATTCTAGGAAATGTGAAAAAAAAAATGAAAGAACACCAAATGAATATACCTAGTTTCAAAACAAAATCTAACATGATCTTGTGTGGCTCCAATGAAGATAAGTATCTTCTGGTATCCTGAATAAGGGGGAAGGACCGTAAACCAGTGCAATACTTCCACCCAAAAGCATGCTAACGGATGTTCTTAACCAAAACATAAAGTAACGTCTTTCCAATACAATTTAAGACGCAAACTAACTTCCAAAATTGTTTGCAATAGATAATTAACTTTATCTACAAATGACAAACAAAGTGAAATAGCATGCATTACTGAAAGGTCATGATTTGGTAAGCCCAAGGTGTTCTTAATTCAGTGCCCAATTAATGGCTGTGAATTTTATGTTTGATGTGAGAGATAGTATGCTAAGTACATAGTAATTCAATTGAAATGTTTATTGTATACTCTACATTACTCATTATAAAATTAAATGTCTTATAGTTTACTTGGAAAGAGAAACAGGTAAATTAATACATGTAGGCTGTGTGGAAAGTGCAAAGCTTAGGTAAATAGAACGTTATAATGAGCTGTGCTGTCCTGAGAATTTCCTGTTGAAATTAAATAGTTGAAATATATGTAAATGCCAAGTATCTGATGCTGAGCCTTACAGTCAAACTTCGGTCAGAGCACAGGGAGGCTTATGGAAGAAAAGGGGAATAGAAGGATCCAGAAGGGACAGGAGCTCCACAAGGGGACCAACAAAGCTACAAGTTCTTACCCGGGGACCCCTGCACCAACCAACAACCATGCATGGAGAAGACCTAGATGCCCTGCTCATATATAGCTTACAGGCTGCTCAGTCTCCATGTGGATATTCGTGTAAGGGGAGCAGGGGCTGCCTCTGTCATGAACTCACTTGCCTGCTCTTTGATCAGTTCCCCCTCGCTATATAGCCTTGCCAGGCTACAGAAGAAGAGGATGCAAGCAGTCCTAATGAAACTTGATAAGTTAAAGTCAGATGGCAGGGGAGAACTCCCACTTTTAGTGGATGAGCAGAAGGAGAAGGGGGAAGAGGGAGGGAGGGTAGGACTTGGATGAGAGGGGGAGGGGGCTACAATCAGGATATAAAATGAATAAATTGTAAAAAAAATTTAAAAATAAATAAATATGTAGTAATACAGAAATATGGATCAAAGCAATCTTCCAAGAAGATCCAGAATTGTGAGTGCATTGCATATCAAATAATAGAATATTCAGGAAGCATATTAAGAAAGAAAACTCTAGTTTGACTGACAATTTGACAGTACAATTCTTCATGGCTGGGAAGTATTACAGGATATTAGATCAGATTGTGAATCCCAAGATTATGTTGTTTACTGGAGAAACCTATTTCTAGTTGTGGTGGGGCTCAGCCTTATCACATACCTTTAACTTTCTGCTTGAATATTATAAACAGGATTAAATAAAGTTAACCATAGTTCAAGAGCAGAGCAAACAACCAGTTGACAGGAAGTGAACATAGTGAAAAAACACAGAGTGTAAGAGGAAGTTAGAAGGGTGGATAGAGAGGCACACAAAGTAGAAGGAAGGGACATTTAGTATGAAGATTTTTAAAAACAGTGTGGGGAAGGAGCATGCCTTCTTTTGGGACATCGACTTAGGAGGAAGGTCAGATGGGCGTTTTCTCTGCCTCCCTGAACTAGCAGGTTTTCCCACAGGGGGAAAAATGTTTGATGAAGTAAAGAAAATTTTGCCTTGGTGGGGATTACAAATTTCTCCTGAAAAAAAAAAATACAAAGAGGAAATTTTATTATCTGGGATATACAATAGGTTTACAGAAAATTTGACCAGTACAAATCAGGAGAGATCAATTATAAACTCTGAATAATTTTCAAAACTTACTGGGAGATATTAACCGGCTATGGTCCACAATTAGATTAATTACTCAAGAGCTAAGTAACTTGTTTCAAACCTTACAAGGTAATAAAGACTTAAATAGTCCAAGAAAATTATCATCTGAGCCTGAGAAAGAATTGGCTCTGGTAGAAAAGAAATTACAGGATGTGCATGTGGATTGCCTAAATCCAAAGCTTAATTGTATTTTAGTTATTTTGCTACTACTTGTTCTCCCACAGGAATTCTTATGCAGAGAGAAGATAATATCCTAGAATGGGTATTTTTAGCACACAAGCAGACTAAAAAAATTAAATACCTATATAGAAAAAGTTTCTGAATTGATCCCAAAAGGAAAAATGAGCAATTGTCAATTAGCAGGACTAGACCCAGTAGAAACTGTGGTACCCTTTATTAATGTTGAAATTGCCTCATTACAGAAAGAAAATGAACATTGGCAAAGAGCTTTTAATAATTTTGGGGGAGAGATTAACAACAAAATATCCCCCAAAGGAAGAGACTGCAGTTTATAAAAAGAACTAATTGGATTCTCTCTTTCTCTCTTGTATAGTAAAAAGAACACCAATTTCTGGAGCCCCTACATTCTATTCTGATGCAAAGAAATCAGGAAAGTCAAATTATAAGTCAAGAAAAATATGTAAAGTGGCTCAAAGCCTTTATAATTCAGTTAAAAATTGAATGCCATTCTTATGGTATTGTTAGATTTCCCTGAATCTTTAAATATAGTTATGGACTCTCAATATGCAGAAAGAACTTTTTTACATAATAAAACCACTGAACTTATTCTAGATGATTCAGACTTAACTTCACTATTCATTCAACTACAAGAAGTAATCAGAAATAGAAATTATCCATTTTATATATATATATATATATATATATATATAATGTATAAAATGGATTTATATATACATATAAATACATATCAGATCCCATACAGGTATACCAGGCCCTCCGACACAAGATAATGACAAAATTGATCAGCTATAGGGAACGTGCTAGAACCTTCAGTTTCATCAGAAACATTATGTTAACAGCCAAAATTTGAAGACAGATTTTTCTACTACTTGGAAATAAGCCAAGGAAATTATAAGAAAATACCCTACTTGTTCTTTTTATAACAAAATTCTGTTATCTGCAGAATGTAAACCAAAAGATACCCAAAGAAATGAAATATGGCAAATGATATGCTTCATTTGGTACAGTTTGTAAAGTTAAAGTATGTGCACTATACCATAAATACATATTCAGAATTTCGATGGGCAACTAATTCACATTCTGAAAAGGCTGGCTCTGTAATTACACATTTATTAGAACTTATAGCTATTGTGGGGATACCTACACATAAGACTGACAGTGCCCTAGTATTTATCTCTAGTAAGATGAAACAGGTTAATTGCATATTACAACATAAAAAATATTATAGATATATCCCACAATCCTACAGGACAAGCAGTTATAGGAAGATCTAATGCGCTTTAAAAGACATGTTTAATAAACAGAAAGGGGTAATAAAAACCCCCAGAGACAGATTATATAATGTCTTATTAACTTCACATTTTTAAATGCTAGTGAGAAAAAAACAACAGGTGCAAAGAGAAATTGGATGCAGGCGGGTCTCTGTGTGTTCGAGGCCAGCCTGGTCTACAAAGTGAGTCCAGGAAAGTCAAGGCTACACAGAGAAACCCTGTCTCAAAAAGACACACACAGAGAGAGAGAGAGAGAGAGAGAGAGAGAGAGAGAGAGAGAGAAAATGATTGAGAGAGAGAGAAATTAGGAGGAAGAACTGCTAAATTAAGTCACTCTCTGATTTTAAAGATGTGAAAGTGGGACATACATTATCTGGGAGAAGAGGTTTTGCCTTTGTTTCCATAGGAGAGGAGAAGTTATGGCTATCAAAATTGATAAAGATTAGATTTGAACAAGAGAGATCTCCTGAATATGGAGAGGCGATAGTTCATTAGACAGCTTGGTCATCAGGCCAAACAAACTTATAAAAACAAACAAATGCCTTTCATTTGATAAGGCATATAAAAATAAAAGAATAATAACATTTTTGAATGATAATTTACCAAGAGCTTGCCTTGCTGGCATGAAATGAAAAATGACTTTTCTTAAACCACGTGTCTTAATTCTATCTTCAAATGTTAGACTGTAAATTCCTAAGTGGCCAACCCCATCTTGGACATAAACGTTTAAAAAAAGAATGTTTTGTTTTTTGGTATTAAAAATACAGTTTTTAATATCTGTCGTTTTTGATTAATTCTGAATTTGTTCTCTGGAAAATTTTACTAATATTCTAGTCTTAATTAAACATGATGCCAATTTCTCCACTATTTCATTGTTTTCAGGCATTTTTGTCTGTCTTGCCTGTATGAGCTACATACAATGAAAAGATATTTAAAATGTTTTAAGTAAATTCAAAGGGTTACTACAGTTCAGACTTGTTTTCTAAATCTCTAGAGTTGGAATGATTTGTAACTAATATTTGAGCAGGGCAGCGGAAGCCCAGGCCTTTAATCCCAGCAGAGACAGGGAGATCTCTGTAAGGTAGTTGTTTCCTTTTTTTTAATTTTTAATTTTTTATTTTATTATTAGTTACATTTTATTAACTCTGTATTCCAGCTATATCCACTCCCTCATTCCCTACCAATCCCACTCTCCGTCCCTCATCTCCTCACTGCCCCTTTCCAAGTCCACTGATTGGGGAGGACCTCCTCCCCTTTCATCTGACCCTGTTTTATCAGGTATCTTCAGGACTGGCTTCAAAGTCCTCCTCTGTGGCCTAGCAGGACTGCTCCTCCCTTGGGGGGTGGGGAGGTCAAAGAGCCTGCCATTGAGTTCCTATCAGAAATAGTCCCTGTTCCCCTTACTATAGGAAACCAATTGGTTACTGAGCTACCATGGGTTTCATCTGAGCAGAGGTTCTAGATTATATCCATTCATGGTCCTTGGTGGAGTGTCAATCTCAGAAAAGACCCTGTGCCCAGATACATTTGGTCCTTGTGGAGCATTTATCCTCTCCACGTCATACTAATTCGTCCTTCTTTCATATGATTCCCCGAACTCTGCCGAAGGCTTGGTTATGAGTCTTAATATCTGCTTTGATACCCTGCTAGGTAGAGTCTTTCAGAGGCCCTCTGCGGTAGGCTCCTGTCCTGTTACTTGATTTCTCCTACATCCAATGCACCTCCCATTTGTCTTTCTAAGTGAGAATTGATCATCTTACCCCGGGTCCTCTTTCTTGTTTATCTTCTTTAGGTGTATCGATTTCAGTATGTTTATCATATCTTATAGGTCTATATAAGTGATTATATACCATGTGTGTCTTTCTCCTTCTGGGATACCTCACTCAGAATGATCTTTTCTGATCCCACTATTTGCCTGCAAATTTCATGATTTCCTCGTTTTTTTTTTGTTTTTTTTTTTTTTTCAATGCAGTTTATTCAGGAACCTTGAACAATCATCTGACCCTGGGGAAAGCCAGCCCACAGCTTAAATAGCCTCTGGGTAGCCAACCCCAGCGTGCCATGTGGGCAATGCAGATAGGTCCACATACATGGAAGCAAGCCAGATCCTTGGCCTTGGCCTTAGCCAAATGTGGAGTTGTTGGTGACAGAGAGCACTCACCATCGGGAAGGTGGAAGGCGGAAACCAGCTCCATCTTTAAGGCGCAGCATTACGCAGCTCTCTGCAGTTCCCCCTTTTTGTTTTAGATGCATCAGGCAAGAGGAGAGGTCTGATCTCTGATATTAGAAATAAATTGGGACTTTGTACTGATGTTCATTTAGGTGTCATCCACCCAAAGAGCATCAGACCTGTCCGATTTCCTCGTTTTGATTGCTGAGTAGTATTCTATTGTGTAAAAATACCACAGTTTCTGTATCCATTCCTTCGTTGAGGGACATCTGGGTTGTTTCCAGGTTCTGGCTATTACAAATAAAGCTGCTACAAACATGGTTGAGCAAATGTCCTTGTTGTGTACTTGGGCAAATATTGGGTATATGCCTAGGACTGGTATAGCTGGGTCTTCAGAAAGCACTATTACTAATTGTCTGAGAAAGTGCCACTTAATAAAGTGAAAAAGAGTCTACCAACATTTGCTTGTAGGCTTCTATTGCAAACACTTTTCATCTACAGGGAATTAATATCTCTCTTTGAGAAACAAATCTGGACATTTTACAAGGCATGGAGAACCTTACACTCATTTCCAGTCACACGATGTCATAAAAGCGCCTCTTACAATGAGGCTTGGATTCATTTGAAGGCGTAGTTCTTCACATTCTTAGCCATGGCAGGAAAGGCCTTACAGTGGAAATGGTACCTAGCTGAATTCTTTGTGACTAGGATATGGTAGCAAAGGGCTCTGTGCCTTCCTGCACTGAGGAAATAGCTCAATTGCCTATAACCCCCATCCCTGGATTGTTCATCCCTCCCTCAAATGAGGCACCTATTGAACTGTGGAGACCAACGGAATGGTCACAATATTTGGCTTACACATGGTTTTCTGACGCTTCATCAACCACTGACAGAAATAAAACTAAGGGAAAATGGCAGCCTATAGAGCAGGGCATGGAATGGCCAATAATGGGGAAAGAACCAAAAAATCAGGGCAGCACTCTTGGCTATAAGACAGACAACTTTGACAGGAAAAGGAAAATCTCTATCTTCTCCAGTTCATGGTGCATGTATAATGGTGTAGTTATGTGGTTATCAAAACAGAAAATCATGAATGGGAAGATAAATGGCAAAGATATCTGAGTGGAAATGGCAAAACCTAGCAAAACTTTCAAAAGCCGTCTATGAATGGGGTACAGGGGCTTGTCTGAGACTGATTCTCCAACCAAGAACCATTCGTGGATATAATCTAGAACCCCTTCTCAGACGTAGCCCATGGAAGCTCAGTCTCCAAGTGGGTACCCTAGTAAGAGGGGAACAGGGATTGTCTCTGACATGAACTCAGTGGCTAGCTCTCTTCCCCTATGGGAGGAACAGCCTAGCTAAGCCACAGAGGACATTGAAGCCAGTCCTGGTGAGATCTGATAAACTAGGGACAGATGGAAGAGGAGGAGGACCACCCCTATCAGTGGACTTAGAGAGGGGCAGGGAGGAGATGAGGGAGGAAGAGTGGGATTGGGATGAAATGAGCAAGAGGGCTACAGCTGGGATACAAAGTAAATAAACTGTAATTAATATAAAAAATAAAAATTTAATTAAAAATTAAAATTAATCAAAGACATGAAATTTTATGTAGCTCATACCAACAAGATAGAAAAAAAATCTGAAAATAATAAGATAGTGTGAAAATTGGCATCATGTTTAAGACTAGAATATTAAAATTTGCCAGGGAACAAATTCAGAATAAATCAGCATTGAAAACTTGAAAGTTTACCCTTCACACTAAAAACTAAGGGAGAATGGAGAAACAAATTAAACCAGGACAACCCTATGAGAATAACTATTGAAAGGAATCCATAGCCAGGTGGTGGTTCACACTTTTAATCCAAGCACATTAGAGGCAGAGGCAGGCACATAAAAATTATGTGATTTATCCTATATTATTTCTAATATCCACTTATAAGTGAGTATGTACTATGTGTGTCTTTCTGCTTTTGGGATACCTCACTCAGGATGATCTTTATTAATAGTTCTATCCATTTGCCTGGAAATTTCATGGTTTTCTTGTTTTTAATTGCTAAGTAGTATTCCACTGTGTAACTGTACCACAATTTCTGTATCCATTCCTCCATTGAGGGACATATGAGTTGTTTCCAGATTCTGGCTATTACAAATAAAGCTGCTATGAACATGGTTGAGGAAAGGTCCTTGTTGTGTACTTGAGCATATTTTGGATATATGCCTAGGAGTGGTATAGCTGGATCTTTAGGTAGTACTATTACTAATTGTCAGAGAAAGTGCCAGATTGATTTCTAAAGTACACCTAAAGAAGCTAAGCAAGAAGGAGGACCCAGGGTAAGATGATCAATCCATACTCAGAAAGCCAAATAGGACAGACATCAGAAGAGGGAAAAAATAGGGAACAGGATAGGAGCCTACCACAGAGGGCCTCTGAAAGAATCTACCCAGCAGGGTATCAAAGCAGATGCTAAGGCCCATAACCAAATTTTGGGCAGAGTGCAGGGAATCTTATAAAAGAAGCGGGAGATGGAAAGACCTGGAGGGGATAGGAACTCCACAAGGAGAGCAACAGACCAAAATATCTGGGCACAGGGGTCTTTTCTGAGACTGATATTCCAACCAAGGACCATTCATGGAGATAATCTAGACCCCCTGCACAGATGTAGGCCATGGCAGTTCATTCTCCAAGTGGGTTCCCTAGTAAGGGGAACAGGGACTATCTGTGACATAAACTCAGCGACTGGCTCTTTGTTCACCTCCCTTTGAGGGGGGAGCAGCCTTACCAGGCCACAGAGGAAGACAATGCAGCCAGTCCTGATGAGATCTGATAGGCTAGGGTCAGATGAAAAGGAAAGAGAACCAACCCTATCAGTGGACTTGGAGAGGGGCATGGGAGGAGATGAGGGAGGGAGGGAGGGAGGGAGGGAGGGAGGGAGGGAGGGAGGGAGGGAGGGAGAGTGGGATTGGGAGAGAATGAAGGAGGGGGCTCTAGCTAGGATACAACTATAAGTGAATAAACTATAATTAATATAAAAATTTTAAATTAAAAAATTATGGAATTTAAATTTAAAAGCTGATTGCAAAAGGCAGTCTAAAATCCAAAGTGAATGTCCTTTGTGATCTAAAAACAAACATACTTAAACCTTGAATTTATATATAAAACAAAAGGGGGAATATAGG
This sequence comes from Meriones unguiculatus, assembly GCF_030254825.1. Lineage (NCBI taxonomy): Eukaryota > Metazoa > Chordata > Mammalia > Rodentia > Muridae > Meriones > Meriones unguiculatus. The sequence continues at coordinate 71,503,956 of NC_083358.1, read as the reverse complement.
TATATTCATTCATATCTTCTAAGGTATATTTAGTTTAAAAATTTCAAGTCTTAAAGGTAAATGTCCATAGTCATGAAGTAGACTAATGCTACTACTCAGATTACTTTTTTTAAAAAAGTCAGTCCAGAACCTTGTCTTGTAGAATGAATGATATCATCTAAATTTAGGGTAGGTCTTCCCACATCAACACAGACTGGAAACCCCCTCACAGCTGTTCCTAGAAGTTTGTTGCCTGTATGATTCTAGATCCTGTCAGGTTGACATTTAACATTAACTATCTTAGAAGCATTGCCAGTAGCTTCATATAGTCAAAGACCATTCCAGGGAGCAGATGATGAAGTTAAAGACTCAACAAGTGGCCAAGTGTTGAATAACCTTGTTAGCCACTCCTGAAATATTTTTGGGAGATAAATGTTTGCTCTGGTTTATTCTTAGAAAGACCATGGTAGAGATCAAGGAAGTGCAACAAAAACCCAAGTGTTTCATTATAAGCCTGTAATGGAATCCACAAAAGAAGAGAGGGGAATTGATCTGTGGAAGAAGCACTGGAATATTAGTTGGGTTTTTTATTGCTGTGGTAAAACACTGTGACCAAAAGCAATTTGGGAAGAAAAAGATTCATTTGAAATACAAAGCCAGGGTCATAGTCCCTTGAGAGAAGCCAAGGCAGGAACTGAAGCAGAGTCAATGGAGGAATGTGTTGTGCCTAATGCCTCGGTCACCCTGCTTTCTTATATTATTCAGGACCATGTTATGAAGAGTAGCACTGCTTGAAGTGAGCTGTGCCCTCCCAAGTCATTAATAAAGTAAATGCCCTACAAACTTGCTAGAGGCCAATATTATGGAGGTATTTTTTCAGTTAATAATTCCTCTGCCCAGGTATGTCGAGGTTTGTGCCAAGTGAACAAAACCAACCAGCACAGATATGGATAGGAGAAAACTGATTAAAAAAAAAAACTAAAAATCACTTTAAAATATTCTACTAATAAATATTGGATTTATAGCATAAGGGAAAAAGAACAAATACAAAAGAATCTAAACCAATTACCAAGATTTTCGTTTAGTAAGTAAATTCGTCTAGATTTATTCCCTTATCAATGTGGGAAAAATACAACAGGTTTAGCACCTTAAAGATGACTTAATTTAGATCTTGAAGATGGAATGACAGACATGTTAAGGAGGATTTCCACAAAGGATCTGAGTACCTGAGAACAGGGAAGCAGTTTTGATAGCCCTTACATTACTAATAATGAAGACATGGATTTACACAAGATAAGCAGTATAAGCAAGAATTCCTATAACTTTTCAAATGCCAGTCATAAATGATAGATGTATATAAAACCTAAAACCATATTACTTAGACACTGGGAAAGAGACTCAAAGGTACGGTGTCAATAAGAAAGCCGTAAGAATTCTCTTGTGGGTAAAACTGTGAGGAAGAATGTGCTGCCACAATAAGAACCCGCAGTCTCTAGAAGGGGCTTTGGGATCATGCCACCTCTAGAGGTGGCAGAAGGCAGTAGATAGGGTACACCTTGAAGGGGAAACTATTAAACTGAAAAGATTGAGGAGTTCGTGAAATATTTACACATTTTTACTCTGTCCATACGGCAAAGCACAGAAAAGCTGTACTCCAAGTAAAATATCAAGAGATAAACTTTTAACAGAGGTCGATGTGTGATACATATAAGCTAACCACCTCAGCAGCAAAGTTGTAAAGACAGGGTAAAATGAAAAGCTGCTAAACCTGAGAGATTTTTATAGGCAAGGCACCAGAAAAGGCCTACTGTGGGTTCTCAGCTCAAACCACAGACAACCTTCCTAGAAAGGGAAACAATCCAAGGATGTCTGATAGATAAACAGTGCTTCCAGCTCCTTTTGTAGACAGGCCAGTGACATCACCTTCATGCACGAAGTATGACAGACTTAACACCAAATCCCCAGAGGCAAAAGCCAACAGGCCTTGGAAGGCTGAAAGACAGGAGCTGATATGGCCAATATAGAGCCAGAAGTTGGAGCATCAAGCCATAGATGTCAAATGTAAGGCTGTAAAATGTGATAGGTTTGTCTTGTTGAGATGACCTTGGAAGGATCTCAGTCTTCTAAATCCCTCTCTTGCCTGTCTTTTGGGATGGGAATGCCAAACCCATACCTGCGATACCATTCCAATTTTTGAGACGGATTACATCTTTTACAGTTTCAAAGGCCTGTGAATGAAGAGTAATTGGCCACATGAGAAACTTGTACTCACAGTCTCACACATGAATGGTTTAGATAATGAAGCAAGGGGATGCTATTCGTTTAATACTGTTAAATATTGCTAAATATTGTTTAAGATATTTTATACCTAGTGTTGATACTGGATTGGGTAAGACTTTGGAGCATGCTGGAATGAGATGGCCTGTTTTGCACAAGTAAAGGACATGAATCAGGAAAAAAATATACCACTGTAGACAGAATTGAGGCCCTCTTCCTCCCCTGAAATCTATGCTGAAGTTCCCCAGTACCCGTGAATACAATCTTTTTTTTAAGCTTTTGCAAAAAAAGACAGTTAATATGAGATATATAGGTCAAAGACTGACCTTATTCAAATGAATGTCTGAATTAATAAAAAAGGAAAATGTGAGCATTTTATTAAAATTTTATTAAAACCAGAAGAGAGATAAGAAAAGAATAAAATCACATCTGAGAGTGTGGGTATGGGTTTCTCAAAAGAGACTAAAAGCAAGAGAGAGATGCCTGGTAAAGGAAGAAGAAATGCACATGGAGGCATTGACTTCTCCAAGAGTCTCGGTTCATTTGAAGACATTGTGTAATGGTATGCAATGACAGAATTGAAATCTGAAGTAATCTTCCTACAAGCGTAGAGCATCAAACACTGTGCAGAGGAGTGAGAGACAGGCATGCAGCCAAGTCTCCCCAAAGAGAGAAAAAAAGGGCTTTGCCCATTCTATGATTTCAGACTTCAGCCTTTCCAACTATGAAAGAATACATTTCTGTTATTTTAAGCCACTTAGTTCATGGTTGCTGGTCAGGAGGAAATTAATTTAAATGTCAGGCATGACTGTTATAGGAATATAAAGAAAATGAACAGTGTAACATCACTAGTAGATTTAATGTGCAAATATTTGATAGGAAAGTGCAATTGTCAAAAAGTAGTAAGTGCTTAATATTTAGAGTGAGGAGTACATAAGCAGAAATGCCAAATGTACATATCTTGATAAAGAAATCCACTTAAGGACAAAAGTAGCGATGATAGTGTTTTAAAAGGAGTTTTGTTCAAGAAAGTTCTACCTGGGTAAATAATATCAGATACTTTTCAAAAGCAAAGAGAAAAGACAACAAAGGATGAGATGCTTAGGAGAAAAAAAAATGGTTGTTGAAAAAAAAGTAAAAATACAAATAATAGGACTTAGGTGAAGCAATAACTGTCCAAAATAGTAGAAGACAAAAAATGTACATGTAGGTGTGAAATTTCTTAGATGAGCATGTTTAATTTTATAAAATAAAGTGGAAGCTTAACATAAATGGAAAATGGAAGGAAAGAGTCAAGGAACATTTGAAGTTTATAATTAAGAATCTAATGTTAGCACAGGTGGAGAGACTGATATAGAACAAGAATTATTTTTCTTTTTATTGAAATAGGGTTTTTTTTCACACACTATATTCTGATTATGGTTTTCCTCCCCCAACTCTTTCTAGTTCCTCCCTCTTCCCCTCCCATCTAGATCCACACCCTTTTGCTTTCTGTCTCTCCTTAGAAAACAAACATCTAAGAAATAATAATAAATTAAAATATGATAAAACAAAAACAAACAAATTGGAATTGGGACAACATAAACAGAAGAAAAAGAGCCAAAGAAAAAGCACAAGAAACTTATATAGACACAGAGATACACATAAGACATAAGAATCCCATAAAACCATAGACCCGGAAACTGTAATATATACACAAAGGACCTATAGGGTTAAAAACAATTCCCTGACTTAACACTGTGAGATAAGGAACCTCTGAAGATGCCATTGAGTTCATTAGTTCACTGTTGTCTATCTATCTATCACTGGGCATGGGCCTACCCTTAAGAATGATTTCTTTCCCCAGTGAGACTCCCTTGGAAAAAACTAAGTTTTCGTTTGCAAGTGGTTGTCAATTGGAGATAGCTATTGCGGTAGGGATGGAGATGTGTGTCTACTTCTCTCAGCTCTAGGACCCTATCTGATGTAGACCCATGCAGGCCCTTGCTGACTCCATTTCTGTAAGTTCATATGCGTGTTAGATCTTTAGTGTCCGGAATACCTTTATTCCTTGGTGACCTCCCCTTCCTCTAAACTGGTACACACTTTCCGCCTCCTCTTCTGCAGAGTTGTCTGAGCCTGGAGGGGAGGAATTGATGCAGCTATCCTATCCCATTAGGATAATGTGAGCATTCCAAGTGCTCTCGGTCTCTGCACATCGTTCCATTGTGGGTATCTTGTTTTTGAGGAGGAAGCTTCTCTGACGATGGTCTAGCACTATAACAGGATGTTATCAGAATCCATGTAATTACTATGTTTCTTTAGCAGAGCAGCAACGTTTGGTTTTACCTTACCTCCATAGCCTATCTAGTCTCAAGTTCTTGGCTACCCAAATAGGGTCAGGCATGGGCCCTAGCTCACAAAGTGGTCCAGAAATCAAATGAGATATTGGTTTGTTACTCCCACGCTCTTTGTGCCACTATTGCCTCAGCATATCTTTCAGGCAGGTCACCATGTAGATTGATGGGTTTGGAGCTGGGTTAGTGTTTATGTTTCCCCTTTGGTAGCATGCAGAGTACTCTCCACTACCAGAAACTGAACAATGGTCCAGAGAGGTGAAGGCACCAGCTCAGCTTCTCCATATTCAATGAGTTGTACAGCTGTATTCAGCAACAGGGCCCTATCATCAGTTTGGGAAGAGTCGACAACAGCCTTGGAAACAGTCTGGACTGGACCCCTTTGGTCAACAGTTGACTGGATGTAATCCATTCCTGGTACTGGAAGCTTCATTTGGTGACAACAGATGTTCAGCTGGGGCTCTGTCTCCCTCGTACTTGTTTCTTTCATTTAGATTGCCTTCATATATGTATATTTTAGGAACCTTCTACTGTATTACGTTTCCACACTACCCCTCAAGTGGACCTCAGTTTTAGTTGTTCCTCTCCATATTCTCTCCCTCACTCTCTTTTTTGCTCTCCATCTCTGTTTCGTCTTGCCATCCCAGTACCTGCTTCTCATCCATTCATAACATCTCATCTATTTTCCCTTCCTAGGAAGACCCATCTCTCCTGCCTAGTCCTTTCCTTATGCCTACCCTCCATGGTTATACAAACTGTAGCTTGCTTATCAATAATTTAACAGCTACTATCTACATATAAGTGAATACATACTGTGTTGTCTTTCTGGGTCTGGGCTACCTCCATCAGGATGATTTTCCCTAGTTCCATTGAGTTGTCTGCATGTTTTCTAAATAGCTGATACATATAATTAGAGCAAGAATTTCACCTGTCTGCACAATGGAATGGAATTGGATCGATTAACTGGCTATCTTCATTGCTATTCTACTGCTGTGATAGGACACCATGGCGAAGGCAACTTACAGAAGAAAGAGTTTATTTGGGGAATATGTTCCCAGAGGGATAGGTCCATAATGGCCAGGTCATAAAGCAATGGATATGGAGATGGGAGCTGAGCTGAGCACTACGGGCTCCCATTTTGAAATGCAAACATGAAACCGAGAGAGAGAGAGAGAGAGAGAGAGAGAGAGAGAGAGAGAGAGAGAGAGAGGCACTGTAAAGAGTGAGAGCCATGGCTTTGGAAGCCTTAAAGCCTGACTCTGGTAGCCCAGTTCCTCCAGCAATGTATGAGATGTTCAGCGGGGCTCTGTCCGTAAGACTATGGAAACATAGCACTCACACCAACACATTGGCTACCATCAGTATTCACTAGCTCGATGCAAGGGAGCCAGAATTCAAAAACTGAAAGTGAATTGGTATCATTGCAAAGCAATTCTGATGAAATAGCAAAGAAAGTTGTGTAAATTGGGGACCAAAACATAATGAGAATCTGAAATTGATACGATAAAAAAATTTTCAACATAGAGGAAATGAAAATACTGAAAAGGAATTGTATGCAAAAGCTGCCAAATATAAGGTTATTAACAGAGACATGAATCTGGAATTTAGATAAATTCTTCTTTCCAAACAGCAGTTTTTCCACTAGCCAGCAGCATTGCCCAAAATACTATCTTATTATGCTTAATTTGGGAGGACGAGCTAAAATAAAAATTCACATATAAAGTATATGACTCTATGTCCACTAATACAGAAAATAATAATACAGGAAAATATTTTGTTAACAAATAGCTAGAGCCCATTTCCATTGTCCATCCTAAGCGAAAATGTGGCCAGCAAATAACGTGGAGTAGAAATATACTCTAGATATGTTACTTCATATTAAAATGCATAGATGCTCTTGACCATTAGCAGTAAGTAGTAAATATTCACATAAATGATGGAGTTTTATTTTACTTTTGTAATTAAATCATTTTAGTTTGCTGACATTTAAAAGCTATTAACACTTCAAGCCATGCTCTCGCACACCCCAGCTATCCAACATCCCCACATATTGCCATGGTTTGTGGTATAACACTTGCATACACACTCAAAGGTTTTTAATCACAAGCCCTGGTTCATATAGTTTGTTTCTGATGTTCTACCACCTACTGTGTTTCTATTCCTTCTTCAAAGGCTACAACTTTTGAAGTTCTTGAGAAGAGAAGGAAAAACGTATTTTAAAAACAGGTGAGTGAAAATACAAAAAAAACAAACCAGGCCAGTGGGTTCAGGTAACAGCAGGACTCAGGATCTGAAGCCACTCTGCGTTTCCAAAATTCCTTTAATCAGAAAATCATCCTCAGCCATAAGCTTTATTTTTCATATATATATGTATATATATATATGCCCTGTATAAATGTATGTATATGACATTTTGTATTTTAAGAACTTGTTCCATCCTCACAAACTAATATATTAAGGTTAGTTGAAAGAATCCTAAGAATACCTGTGGTTTTAACATCCTTCCACGTTGTTAAATATTACAGTATTTGTCTGTCTTCCTTTGTCTGTCTTAGAGGAAAATACCCTGCTAGCCCACAGGCCCCATCATCGCTGGCCACGTTCATGCTGCATTCCCTGTACCTGTCATGGCAGGTGGGAGGAGATGTTTGCATCTGAATCCTCCCAGAGAAGTTTTGCCTGAGAGCTCTCCAGTCAACTTCCTGTGATGTCCGAGTAAGCACAGACCACAGTCTGTGGTTTCTGCTCCACAAAGCACTCCACCGGCTTGCACCAAGCTCCGAAGTCAGGTCAGCGGGTCTGCTTGGAGAGTAGTGTTTAAGTCCTGAGCACAAGTGTCTGGAGCCACGTCAGCACAAGCGGACACGCACACTGTTCACCGGTGCACTTGACCCGGGGCAAAGAGACCTTCGCAGCAGCATCTGTTTGGTTTAGGAACTTTTACATTCCTGGTTTACATTCTGAATGCTGGCACATTCTAATCTGAGAGGTGAGAGGTGTGGATCGGGCTGAGGAGACGTAAAGAGAAGGAAAGGGAGCAGATTTCCAGTGACAAGGGTTAGGAGAGGAAAGAAAATGGACAGACGCTGAAAGAGGGAGCAAGAAGAGGAATCGCAGGCCGAAAGTATAAACAGGATCCAAATGTTGAATTATATCCCAAAGCCAGCAACACAGAAGTAAAGTTGGCTAGAGCATTCCTACATAGTCCCCCAAATTTACCTGTCACCTTGCCTTCTACTCACCGGTGAACTGTCTGTTGTTTTAGGAAAATGGATCTCACTGTAAAACCCTGAAAACAAAAACCCTAAAGTTAAAAAAGGGAAGACAGTATTAGAAAGATCTTGATTACAGGGAGAACGCTCGTCTTTCCTGGGCTCTCAGCCTGTTGGCAGTTGCCTGGAGAGAAGAGAATGAATGAAACCCAGAGTGTGGGCTAGAGAAGGGAAGGGCAGGAGCTTGCTGGGGGGTGGGGGGAGGGGGTGTGCAGGGAGGTGGTTGTTCGTCAGTCTTGCTACCCACGACGACGTCACCGAGGCTGGGGACTCCTGGAGACTATAAAGCGCGCCTTCAGCGCAGATCTCAGCTGCTGCCTGGGAGCGCCTCCCTGGCCAGACCCAAGCTAAGAGAGTCTCCGGCGGAGCAGCAAACTCCCAAGACAAAGTGAGGCTACCGCTCCACGCCCTCTGCCCCCTCGGAGCATCCCAGGGGGCGGTGCTCCCCCGACCTGCTACCAACAGTACCCGAGACCACCGTGCCCAGGGGACCAAGAACTTCGGGGGAGCCGGCTCTCGCTGCAGGGGAGCGTGGCAGGTCCCGGGCTGCAGGTGCTGACCATGGCCTCGGTCCCCACCGCCGAGAGCGAGAGCTGGACTGACGGGGCGGCGGGAGTGGGGACCCAGGTAGGAAACCTGAGCTCCGCGCTGGGGGTCACTGAGTGGTTTGCGCTGCAGGCTGGCAACTTCTCCTCGGCGCTGGGGGTGCCCGTGACATCCCCGACACCGTCCCAGGCCAGGGCCAACCTCACGAACCAGTTCGTGCAGCCGTCCTGGCGGATCGCGCTCTGGTCGCTGGCCTATGGCTTGGTGGTGGCTGTGGCGGTCTTCGGAAACCTCATCGTCATCTGGATCATCCTGGCCCACAAGCGCATGAGGACCGTCACCAACTATTTCCTAGTAAACCTGGCTTTCTCCGACGCCTCCATGGCTGCCTTCAACACCTTGGTCAATTTCATCTACGCTCTTCACGGCGAGTGGTACTTTGGCGCCAACTACTGCCGCTTCCAGAACTTCTTCCCCATCACAGCGGTGTTCGCCAGCATCTACTCTATGACAGCCATCGCGGTGGACAGGTGAGGGGAGAAAGGAAGACCGGGGTGTGTGTGTGGGGGGGGGGGGGGAGACCAGGCTACAAAAGAAATGACGACTTCAGGGTTTTAAAGGCGTTGGAACTATGGACCAGTTTCTGCTCCCACGACCTCTCCCACCCCAGCCCTGACTCCCTGGGATAGGGCATCTAGAGAGACAGCAGAAGGCAAAGGACTGCTGTGAAAATCTCTCATTCCCAGAAGGCAATCGGCTAGAATGACTGAACTATTATTTAGAGTTTGTGTTCCATGGAAGATTTTTTTTTTTTTTTTGGCCTTCTTTTTCTTTGTTGTTCAGTCACAATGCTGGCAAAAAAACAAAAAAAAAAAAAAAAAAAAAAAAAAAAAAAAAAAACACTAAGAGTTGCCCTTCTTTCTGGAATCCTGGTCTTAATCAGTCTCTGCTCTCTAAACCTGACCCAAAGCCAGCATTCCCCTGCCCTCCCTGCCAGGGTGCAACAGAAGCAGCAAGCTTGTCTGTTTCTACTGTGTTCCTGGTTAGATTTAATATCTAGCAATCCATGATCCATGGAAGACCCCTGTGCATGGGACACTACTTCATGTAGATAGATAGATAGATAGATAGATAGATAGATAGATAGATAGATAGATAATATCTATATATAGAGAGAGATGAAGTAATGCATCTTATTTTGTAACCACTTATTTTTTAAGTGTAATGTTTTATATTTTCGGATATTATATATATATATATATATATATATATATATATATAGAGAGAGAGAGAGAGAGAGAGAGAGAGAGAGAGAGATGTTCCTCACCTAAAGTGGAAGTTCTGAACTACTTAAACAATTAAAAGCTTATGAACCTCAAATATTTGTTACTATATTCAAGTCATTCACGTTTATATAAATCCTCCATGCATTTGCTTTCTCTCAGAGAACACTAAGAAATGTATATGCTTGTGGAAGCACTGATGAATCCTTATCTGTTCGTGAAAGGCGATTACATTTAAATTCAGTATTATAATAAACACGATCAGAACATAGCTGGGTAATTCTGCATTCAGCCTAGAGACTGACACTTGCATAGGGCTTAATGCCTACTTTAGCAGTCTCAAGGGTCTGGCAAAAGATTGCTTTTTTACATTAACAAAGTTATTACAAAGTCAAAAGGACTAACTAAATATTCGTAATTCTTATGCTCAGCTATAATTATAGAAAAATACTTGCTTTCTTGAAATATTGAACAAAGGGGATTGAACAGTATAAAGCTATAGAAACAGTTCACATGTCAGGCCCACAATGCTCAAAAGATGGAGCAATAACTGGATTAGATGTCTCTAACTAGGGTAAGCAAGTGCAGAGACCCCACTTTAAAGGGCTACACTGCTGTCCACTCTAGCTCTGACCTTGTGCACATTTCTGCTGGGGATAAACTTGAATGCAAAGACTAAACAAAATCAGGCCAAAGCTTGAAAAAGTGAAATTTCCCTTCAACCTTGCCCCACACAGCCAGAAACAAACGCTTCCTTAGGTTTGCAGATTGCCCTGTGCTATTTTTCCCAGCTTCTTTTTAAACAAATTTCTCCCATGTGAGTTTTTAATGTTGTGCTGGGTAAACAGTGTTCTCATATAATTCCAAAATGTGATCATAATCTTCTTGAAGTGTTAACAAGGCAACAAACAATTTGATGGAAATTCTAGTGTGAGTAAAATTAGTTTCTGAGGAGGAAACAACTTACTTTTCCAGTTTTGTCTGGTCAACATTTCTGATATGGCTTTGGAGTTATCTTACCTGTTAAAGATGATCTATTTCATTATACTGAGTGCTTTGAAATAACGTGGCTTTATTACTTAGCCTTTCTCATTTTTTTTTCATAGAAGACGTCATAAAACTAACTAAATAAAACTTACACAGCATACATTCTGCTATGAAATTGAACTGAACTCAGTTCATGTATTGCAAATCTCTTTTGTTTAAACTGTTATTTAAAAGAATATACTTATTTGAGCAGAATATACTTATTTGTTTACAAACCATGTATGTGGGAAAAACCCTATTTCACATATTTTTTTAGCTCAAAGAGTACAACAGTTAGTAAAATTCTTTGTCCCTCCTCCATGTACCCTTTCAACAATGATGTCAAACACAGAAAAAAAAAAAAAAAAAGCTGACCCTGTAGTGTTTGCGGCTCTGTCATAAATTAAGCTTTGCAATATTAGTCCTTCTGAGGTTGCAAGAGCATCATGCCTTTTCAGACTACGGTTACATGGACCTACTGCAGAACCACCAATATGTTCTCACAGAATGTACACTTGTCCATATAGTTAATGTTTGATTAAATAGCCGTAAAATTAAATCGTCTGTGAGTGGCTCTCGTTAATAAAGAAATATGTCACTAGGCATATCCAACCAGTGGCCACCAGGCTTCACACATCTCAGGACAGCTGCTTATGAGGCTCCACACTTTTGTAGACGACAGTCGACAAACATCTCATGACCACATGAGAGGCGGAGTGCCCCGACGTAAATGAAACACTTGTTGTCTCATGGTAAATGTTCTCCTCCCTAATACAATGCCAACAGGTTTATCTGCTCCCACTCTGAAGGGAAAGAACATTCACTTCAATTCATCTCTTTACCTAAATTAAGAGACCCCCTGAGTATACACGGAGAATAAGCTTTGATTCAGTCATGTGACCTCCTGTCAACTGCAGCAAATGTTTTCAAGGCCCCTGGTGACCCTCAGAAAACTCAGGCTTACAGAGGGTTACTTCCTTAATAGGCAATTTATAGGAATGTTCACACATTTATTCAATAAAAAAGCAGGCATCTCTTTGAAACACATTCTGTGCTAACAGAATTTATTGTGTTACATTTCCACTCTGTAAATAACTCCACCAAAAACTTGAATGTGAGATCACAGGTTTTAGCTCTCTACTGACCTGTGGAACTTGCTACGTTATTAAAAATCCCTGAAAGCCTGTTTTGTTGCCTGAAAGGCCACTTATCTGTCATCATTGCATCTTGATACCCAGACCCCAAACTTGAGGTACACTTACTTGCCAAGTTACATTTCTCCAAATTTCCATTTCTGATATAAAACAGTTGGCTATAACACATGTCTTTAAGGTGCCAAACCTTTTCCGAGATCATGCCGAGCAGCCAAGACTCAGACCACGTTGGTCTGATGCAGGCTACGCTCCTCTGAGCCTCCATGCTGTCATGCCTGGTACGTTAAAGCACATTGGCCTTCAGGACGGTTAGAATCCAGCACTTGTTTCTGCCCCATGTGTCGCAGGAAAGCACGTGACAAAGTTCTTTGTTACCTGTGTTTTCAGCCGAGAGTGTAAGAGGTAGAAATTTACTAATATAACAGTTATTGTAATAAAATGTGATTTCCGTTTATTTAGTGGATCCAGCACTTGATTTAGGGAAATGAACAAGCAATAAATATTTTCTTCCATTTTCTAGGCATGTATTTTGAAATTAAGTTAGAAATTCCAGGAAGTTTTATTAATACAGTAAAGGATTTTCTCTGGGTACATAGCCTTGTGTGATCTCAATATTCAAGTAAGTTTATAAAATTCAATTCACTGTCTCTTCCTGATAAACCTTAATAATATAATTTCATATATTTCATGTAGCTGTCCAAAAACAAAGTCAAAGAATAGTTTCTATTCTTTAGGCTCAGAGACAACCAAAATTCATATTTATTGAAAGGAATGCTTAAATGAACCAGGAAACAGTGTTTACCAAAATAAGTGAAAAATGAATCTATTTGCTCTCTTCTGCTTTTAAAAGTGAGCGTCTGTTTTACTCTATCATAAATTGTTTTACAAACTGTTACATAAATAAATTCATCCAAATTATTCATAAAGCATTTAGGGAGGGCTTTTAAGATAAATTAAACGAAAAGCCATATTGGAAAAGAGTGAAGAGTTGGTCTAAAGCTAACTCTGAGGGTATGATAAATTTTACATTATTGCTAAAAATAATACAGGTTTAATATTTTTTGTAAATATTTCTAGAAATCTTTTTGTTTGTCTGAGTTGAAAGCCCTGAGCCTGATTTACTCTAGTCTGAGGAAAGATACTCTCTATGCAGTTACAGTTCTTTATCATGATTCCAGTAACATGTGAAACAGTGTTTCGTCTTAGTCCATAAGACAAATTTGATGATGTCAATATAAGATCAAACACTTAATATCACCAAATTATTTATAAAATATTTATTAAAGCTATGTTTTTGGGAAATAATACTTTTTTGGAAATATCATAACCTTTGACTCTCTTGTAGTTCTTTTTTAAAGATTTCAAAAAATTCTTTTTGTATCTAAAAATTATTGGTCTATAATAGTTAATGGTAAAAGTTCTGTTACAGTGCCAATTTTTTTAAAGATTTATTTTAGTGTGTGTGTGAGAATGTGTGTGTGTGTGTGTGTGTGTGTGTGTGTGTATGCATGTTACAAGTGTGCACAAGGGCATGCAGGTGCTCACAAAGGCGAGAGGCACTGAATCATTGCCAGGTTCTGGGAACTGAACTAACTCACTAAGCACTCAACTGCTGAGCCATCTCATCAACCCTGTCAATGCCAATTTTTTGCCTTTTTTTCTTTATTGTTATTATTATTATTATTATTAACTATAATTTATTCATTTTGTATCCCAGCTATAGACCCCTCTCTCATCTCTCATCTCCCAGTCCCACCTTTCCTCCTTCTTACCCCACTATGTCCTTCCCTTAGTCCACTGATTGGGGAGGTCCTCATTCACTACTATCTGACCCTAGCCTATCAGGTCTCATCAGGACTGTCCACATCCTCTTTTTCTGTGGCCTAGGAAGGCCACCTCACCAGGGGGAGGTGAGCAAAGAACAGGCAACCAAGTTCATGCCAGTGACTGTCCCTGCTCTCCTTCCTAGGGAACCTACAGGGAGAGAGAGTTGCCCATGGGCTACATCTGAGCAAGAGGTCTAGGTCCTGTCCAAGCAGGACCCTTGACTCATCAGTCTCTGCAGGCCCCCTGGGCTCAGATTTTTTGGTTCTGTTGCTCTCATTCTGGAGCTTCTGTCCCCTCCTATCCTCCCCCTTCTTCCATAAGATTCCTTGCACTCTGCCCAAAGTTTGGCTATGAGTCTCAGCATTTGCTTACCCTGGTAGAGTCTTTCAGAAGTCCTCTGTGGTAGGCTCCTGTCCTGTTCCCTGTTTTCTCCTACTTCAGATGTCTATCCTGTTTTCCCTCCTGAATGAGGATTAAGCATCTTCCCTAGGGTACATTTACACAAAATAATACTACTCAGTAATTAAAAACAAGGAAATCATGAAATTTGCAGGCAAATGGTGGGAACTAGAAAGATCATACTGAATGAGGTAACCCAGAAACAGAAAGACACAAATGGTACATACTCACTGCTAAGGGGATATTAGCCATGTAATATAGGATAAACATATTAAAATCTGTAGTCCTAAAGGAGCTAAACATCAATGCCAATTCTTATAAAACTAATAATGAGTACATAACAAGAGCAATAAATGCATGTTTATTCATTAAATTAACATGTAAGGTCAGCACAACTAAGCTACATTCAGAGGTGTGTTATATAATGAGGAGACCTCCAGTTGATACCGAGATTATGCTAACAGTAGCCGGTAGCATACATCCCCGGATAACGAGTGGTAAATAGGTACTGCTGAGGCATTGGTGGCATAGCTGCCCTCCAACAGACACAGCTTCCAAAACAAGCCCTTAATGCACAACACATGATGCCAGTCTAACTCAAATGGAAAAGGAAAAGAGACAAATAGAACATTTCACAAAAGAAGAAATTATATATATATATATATATATATATATATAACAAGCATCAATCATATTCATTACTTACATTCAAATTTTTCATTTTCTTGTCAGCTACTTTGCCCGTTGAGCCCCTCAAACCTGGTTTCCTTTCTTATTTCTACTGAAGTGCCATAAACTCGGCCGCAGCGAGCATGTCCGTTCTCTCACCTTCTGGACCATTCAGCAGGGCTCATCTCGGGGCTCCCATCAGCAGCTTGCCCCTCAGGTTCCAGCTCATCTGGCCCCTTTCTTGTGCCCTGACTGCTTCTCTGAAACTCCACCCATGTGTGACAACTACATTTTAGGCTCTTCAGTTGAAATACTGAGCCTGTTTTTGTTGTTGTTGTTCTGTGTTTTGTTTTGTTTTTCTTGTTTGTTCAAAAGCTATCTCATCCAAACCAGAGCTTACATTTACACTTTGGAACAAAGTGGAAGTTTTTGTTGTCTTGTTTGTTTGTTTGTTGTTTTATCTATAACTAGTTTTCTTCAGATTATAAGTGACATACAGATACCATGCAACTATAGAAAAATTAAAGTTAGTTAAAGATTGAGAGTAGATAAAAATACTGTATGTGTAAACAAACATATGTAAATACACACACATCTGTATTTATACAAGCATAAAACATGAGTGGGATAATGCAACACTGGCAGTTGGGGCAAAAGGTTCTAATTTCTTGAGAAACTTCACTATCAAATATTCCTTTGTCATTCAGCCTCAGATTTGAGGCTTGTTTGGTGTTCTAATGACCTACATTTCTAATGACCTACATTGCCATATACAAAAGGAAACCAATTAGTGACATGGCTGACACTGTCCATTCACACAGCACATGTGAATTAAGTGCTGAAGAATGTGTGATACTCGGTTTTGAGGAATGCACTGTAAGGGCCAAAAAGATACTATCTATTACCAAATTTTTCATCAATATAAAAACAAATTCTCAAATGGGATGTGCACTGGACGTAGGAGAAAACAAGTAACAGGACAGGAGCCTACCACAGAGGGCCTCTGAAAGACTCTACCTAGCAGTGTATCAAAGCAGATACTGAGACCCATAACCAAGCCTTCGGCAGAGTGCAGGGAATCATATGAAAGAAGGGGGAGTTTGTATGATGTGGAGGGGATTAAGAGCTCCACAAGGACCAAATATATCTGAGCACAGGGGTCTTTTCTGAGACTGACACTCCACCAAGGACCATGTATGGATATAACCTAGAACCTCTGCTCGGATGTAGCCCTTGGTAGCTCAGTAACCAATTGGTTCCCCATAGTAAGGGGAACAGGGACTATTTCTGACAGGAACTTAATGGCAGGCTCTTTGACCTCCCCACCCTCCCAAGGGAGGAGCAGTCCTGCTAGACCACAGAGGAGGACTTTGCAGCCAGTCCTGAAGATACCTGATAAAACAGGATCAGATGAAAGGGAAGGAGGACCTTCCCAATCAGTGGACTTGGAAAGGGGCAGGGAGGAGATGAGGGAGTGAGGGAGGGATTGGGAGAGAATAAGGGAGCGGGATACAGCTGGGATAGAGAGTTAATAAAATGTAACTAATAATAATAATAATAAAGAATTAAAAAAAAATTCTCCTGGACCCAGCTCTTACCTCTCACTTGGGAGAGCGGGCACTGTACCTCACCTGGCCTGAGCACAGTAGAGCTGGCCGTGATGGCAGGGACATGGATGAGCCAGGCCCTAAAGCATGAAAGCAGGAGATCTGGCTCTGCCCCTCACCAGCTGTGGCACTGGATAGACCAAGCAGAGCGGGAGGACTCATGCAGTGGTGTGGGTGCAGGAGAGCTTGCAGGCTGACCAGTTCAGATACCTCTCAGGCCCAGATCCAGGGCTTTGAATGGGCCCACCCCAAACTCTACCCCATCAGTCAGTTGCTGGAGTGCATGAAGGGGCCAAAACTACAGGATCTCCACGACACAAGGCCACAATAGGATATCCAAGAGGAGTTCCAGTGAGTCTCCTGTATTGATAGCAGAAACCAAAGACCTCGCACCAGACCAAGGACTCAGAGCAACGAGTATTTGCAAAGAAATGTGGACAAAAAGGCGTACTGTGGGACACACTGACACATGCAGCTTCCACAGTGAGTCTCCTCTGCTGTGTGTGTGGAGGGGGAAGGTTATAAAGGTAGAGGGCAGGCACGATGGGATGGAGAGATGAGTTGGATTAGGAGGGGCGCATGATCATAAATATATATATATATATATATATATATATATATATATATATAAAGTTTTGTTTTGTTTTTTAAAAAAAAAGCACATTCTCTACAGGTATTCACTATCATCTGTCTGTGTGACAAAGGCAGAACCCAATGGAAAGTTCTTGGGGCTACGTATAGTTTCTGGGTGATCTTGCCTCACCCAAGGACAAAAATACAAAAAAAAAGGATAAAATACTGTTTCCTCTGGAAGTACTTGCCTTGTCTTCAGTTTGAACACAGTATGACAAGCAGAAAAGAAATCAAAGCTGTCACGCATGGCCAAAGCTTTGAAAGTCCTCTTCACTCTGGTCCCCGTCTGTCATTCTGATGAATCCACTTTCCCCCTGTAGTATTCATATTTGTTTCCACAGTTCATTGTAAGAGTCACATTCACAGTGAAAAATAAGTGTATGCTTGCAGTGTGTGTGCGTAGTGTGTGTATATGTGTGTGTGTAGTGTGTACTGTGTGAGTGTAGTGTGTATGTGTATGTGTAGTGTGGGTAGTGTATGTGTGTTCCTTGTAACAGAATTTCACTAAACAGTCCACACTGGTGGCCTAGAACCAATGCTGTGCTAATGAAAGTGAGAGAAATGGGCGTCTTCACTTCTGTGTCCAGCCAAATTTGAGTTTTCTTTGTTTGGGAGCATGAATCCAGTTTGTGTTTCTTTATTATCCTCAAGAGTGGGACCTTTTCTGGAGTGTGGTAACCTACCAGGGCTCTCATCATTAAAGAAAACTGACCGACACTGACACCCACAATTGCCCGGGGTGCAAAGATCTGATACTGAAGAATCTGAGTCCCTACAGGGAGCATGCATCCTGTTCCTCTCCTCCAAAGGCTCATAGATCACCGTGAGACCCAGAGATGATAGACGACTATAAAGAAACAGTGTCTTCTGGACACAGTGGGGACGCTGCACATATAAACTCACAGCATAGGACTGTGAAGCACATGTCAGAGCAAATGCACACGTGGAGAGGAGAGTTGGGCACAAGTTCCCTCCACAGCAAGGAGCTGTTAACAACTGTTCACTGTTGGCAAAGAACTTGTTTTCTCAAAGAGTATAGTCCCTGATAAGTCAACCGCAGGCCAAGTGTGGATGACCACACATCCAAGAATATTTGGGCATCCCAAATTGGCTTTAATAGGAGGGATCAAGAGTGACCAAGGGTAGGAAGAGAAGGGAGTTGACTCTCGGAAGAGTTGGAGGAGGGCAAGTGAAGATGATCAAAATTTGCTGCATAAAATTCTCTAAGAACTTATTTTTAAAAGTACAGAAGAAATCTGATTTTTAAAAAAGAAAACTGATTGCACCTTTCCTAGCAGCTACAAATGCCAACAGCTCCTCAAATAGGGGTGGGGTTTCATGTCCTTTTCTTCACCTCCATGCTGGGACTTTGTCTCAAACTTGTGCAGATAGTGCATATGGTGGCAAAATTGCCGTGAGTTCATCTGTGCTGCTGCCCTATCACGTGCAGAACATTTCCTTGAAATTATCTACAGGCACTGGCTCTTATAATGTTTCCAGCCATCTTTCTCTAAACTCCCAGAGGCTTACAGGGAAAGGACAACATATATATGCCATGTAGAACTCCACTGGCTCTAATTCTTTATATGTTTACCATTGGTGGTCTCTGTTTTAATTGTCATCTGCCACACAACCCTTCTTTGATGAGAGTTGAGAGATCCTTTGACCTATGGCATAGCAATAAGTCATTGGGAGTCTTTTTATTACAAAGTGCACTTAGCAGAATCATAGCATCATAGGTTCTCTCATAGCCTATGAACTATCTAGCTGCGGGTCATTGGCTCCTTCAACAATGCCCACTAGGGGATCCGCCTCATGGGTTGGACATCAGTCACAAAGTGGTTGCTCACTCCTGGAACGGTCTTGTACTATTGCACCAGCACGCATGCCTCCTCGGCCAGTTACAGCTCACATGAGACTGATGACCATGCTTCTCTGGTGGCAAGCTTAGCAGCTGCCAGTACCATGAAAGACAGCAAGCAGGGATGAAGCCTCCAAGTGAATACCAGATGATTTCTTTAACTCTGTGACTCAAGTATATGGTTCCTTCAGCAATAGGGTCTTATCATCAGGTTTGGAGGATACCCAAAGTATTGAGAATAGCGTGTAATAACTGGGGGTATATGGGACTGCATTGACCAACAACAACAACAAAAAAAAGTAATCCATTTCTGGTGGCATGGCTTTCATTTTCTACGATGCGTTTTCTGGTTGGGATATTATCTTCCCATTGTATGGTAACTTCATTAAAACTCTTTTTATGTGTGTGTACGCACATATTTAGGAAGTTTTTACAACATTAGTTTTCTATTTTACTCTTTTTAAAAAAAATTGTTTTTATTATTTCCAATCGTGTTGTGTGTATGTGTGTCTGCGTATGGATAGGTGCTTGTGAGGCCAGAAATGTCAAATCCCCTGGATTCCCTGGGGTTAGAGAAGGTTGTAAACTACCTGATATGGATAACAGGAATCTTTAATTCAGGTGCTCTGGGGGAAGAGCAACATGTGCTGTTAACCACTGAGCAATCTTCACAGCTACATATGACTTTTTCAAAAAGCCTTTAGTGTTAATTATACGGTCCCTTATTTTTTCCTCCCATCGCATCCCAATTTAACTCTCCTAACCCATTGCCCTTAATGTTTTCTGCTACTATGTTCTATCTCCCTTCCATTTAGACAACCCGCCATGTTCCTTTATTAATTTCTTGGCTTCTAAGGGTATTCCAAATCAAGATCACAAATGAGAGGAAACATTAGGCATTTGTCTCTTTGTGTCACAATTGCTTCATTTGGAATGATTGTTTCTAGCTATATTCATCTGTGAATTTCATTTTTATTAACAGGTTAATAATATTTCATTATATAAGTGTGGCACATTTGAGCTACACATTTATCGGGTGATGGACAGCTAGGTGTTTCTAGTTCTTCACTACTGTGAATAGAACAATACTGTACATGAAAAAGCAAATATCTCTGCAATAATATATACATTCCTTTGTGTGTGTCTCCAATAGTAGTACTGTCTTATCTGGACTAAACACCATGACCAAAAGCAACTTGGAGAGGAAAGGTTTATCTTATCTTATGGCTATGTAGTCTATCATCAGGGTAGTCAGAACTCAAGGCAGGGACCTGGAGGCAAGAACTGAAACAACGACTATGGAGCAGTGCTGTTCACTGGCTTCCTCAACTCATTTTTTTGGAGCATCGGGACCACCAGGCAACACCCACACTGGACTTGGCCCTTCCACATCAATCCTCTATCAGGAAAATGGACTACAAAATTATCCACGGGCCAATCTTGCAAGGACATTTTCTCAACTGAGGTTCTTTCTTCTAAAATGACTTTAGCTTGTGTTAAGTTGACATAAAACTAGCCAGCACAGTGGCATAACTGTGTTGTAGATATATTTCTGGCTTCTTTGGGAACAATCCTACTCCTTTTCATAGTGGCTGTACCAGTGTGCAACCCCATTAACAACAAATAAGTGCTCTCCTTCCTGCACATCTGTGCCAACGATATCTATATCAGCAACATCTATTCCAGAGCCTTCTGTCACTTGTTTTTGTTTGTTTGGTTTGGCTTTATTTTTTACATTGGCCATTCTGACTAGGGAAAGGTGAAACAGCAAAGTAGTTTTAATTTGCATTATTTTGATGTGTAAAGTTGAACATTTTTTATGTGCCTCTCAGCCATTTGAAGTTCATTTTTGAGGTCTGTTTGAGTCTATGTCCTGATTTGTTGTTGTTTGTTTGTTCTAATTTGGTCATTTTTCCTTGGTGTTTGTCTTTTTAGTTTTGTATAGCCAGGATACCGACCACCTGCCATATTTGTAGCTAAAAAAGATATATGTTTCTATTCTGTAGACTGCTTCTTCTGTTGAATGATGATGTCTGCTGAACAGAGGCATTCTGGTTTCATATGGTCCCATTTTCAACTGTTTCCTTAATGTCTGGTATACCAGGATTCTATGCAGAAATTCCATTCCGGTGAAGTTCAAATGTATCCCCTACTCTATCAAATAAACAGAATCAGTTCTTATGTTAAGGACCTTGATCTGAGTTTTGTGTACATGACAGATATGAACACATTTTCATTCTTCTATACATGCCCATCCGATCTGACCAACACCTATTGTCGAAGATATTCTTTTTTCCCTAATGTGTATTGTTGGCTTCTTTGTCAAAAATCATGTGGTTATTGGTACTATGGCAACTGTGTCTGTGTTCTGTCAGTACTGTGCTGTTTTTATTACCACAGCTCTGTAGTATGACTTGGAATCAACAGTTCTCTTGATTTCTCCGATGTTTTGGATGTTGGTTTTGTTGTTGTTGTTGCCCAATTCCACTTAAGAGCATTATTTCAATTTCTGTGAAAAACTGCTCTAGAATTTTGATGGGGATTGCACTGAATCTGTAGATTGGTTTTGTGTAGGGTAACCATTTTCACAACCACTAATCCACTAGCATAAGAGGTCTTTCTGTCTTGATATCTTCTGCAATTTCTTTCTTTAGTGTCTTAAGGTTTTTATTATGTAAGTCTTTCACTCCCTTAGAATTATTCCGAGATGTTTTTGAGACTTACTGTGAAAGGGCTAATTCCTCTGATTTATCACTTGATATGTTTGCCATTTGCATATAGAAAGCCTACTGATTTTGTGTGCTATTTTTTTATTCTGCTACTTTGCTGAAAGTAGTTTATCAGTTATTGTAGTTTTCTGGAGTCCTTAGAAGACTTTCTCTAGAGAATTAAATACTTTGCAAATATGGATAATTTGACTTATTTTCATATTTGTATTCCTTTCATCCATTTCATTTGTCTTATTGTTCCAGGTACAACATTAAGCACTATGTTGAACAGGAATTGAATGAGTGGACATCCTAGTCCAATTTCTGGTTTTTGTGGAAATGCTTTGAGTTTTTCTCTCCATTTAGTATGCTGCTGTCTGTGAGTTTGTCCTCTGTTGCCTTTATTATGCTGAGATGTTCTCACATATCCCTGGTTTCTCCAGGATGTTTTTTTGAAAAAAGGATGTGGGATTTTAGACATAAGTACAACTTCCAGCCTCATAGTAAAGTTCTGTAGGCTTAAAAGATCTTCTCCTCTGATCTTCAGAAGTTTGTAGGAGTCTCTCTGAATTCTGTAGGTGGTCATAGTGTCAGATTTGACCCTGTCTTGGTTCCAGAAAATTGGTAGATATTGTGACTGAGAAGCAGGCGGGAAAATTGATCCAAGTAACCTATCTGGGTTTCTGGTTTAGACTCTACTCAGTGTCTGTGTTAAGAGTGTTGGTGAGTAATAGAACTTTTTCTTTTCTTATGTATACATTTCTTTATTTCAAAAACATGTTTAAGGCAAATGTAACTTTTATAAGCAATAGATTATTTTTCCACACATTTACAAAGAACTGAATGTTTGCATGCCTCTTTTCATTCATTCAGCAATGACACTGACTTTAAGCATGACCCTTACAACAGAGACTATGTGTGTCCATTCCTACACACTTCTGAAATCATGTCAATAAAATAAGTAATGACATTGTGTAATATTTTAATTTATTCTTATATAGATATAGCTTAACTGTTGCCTTATTAATTTTTACAGGAAAGCAGACTAAAGAATTAAGGAAAAAAACCCTTCTTAACTAAAAATCCAATATGGCATTCTAAAATGAATAGATTTGTTCACATACATGTCACAACATTGTCACGGTCATTGTCATCATCACTATCACCATCATCCTCTCAGCAAACTTACTGCTCATAACGTACAAATTTCATGTTTACTAGTTTTATTATCCTGCTTTCTGCGTCCTTTGACTGCTAATTGGTATTATTTCTCATTTTGTTTCTCAGTTTGTTTTGTACACTCCACTAAACTCACCCAACGTGGTAGCTTATATCTTTCATCCCTTACGCTGAGAGGTTGAGGGAGGAGGACCATGATTCCCAGATCAGCAATGGCTATCCTGAGACTGAAGACATCCTCTGCTATAATGATACATCTAAACCAACTTCACACACACACACACACACACACACACACACACACACACACACACACACACAAATCCAGTTAAAACTCATTTTGATTGATGTCAAAAAAATCCAGACTGCTTAATGCACGAATAACATCATCAACATTGTCATTTCATAGAATAGTTTCATCTTCACAAAAGAACTACCCTCCATCCCTTTGTATTCACACCCTCAGCCTTTCCTAAATTCTGGCAGTGACTAATCCATCCTCCATCGCTTGGTCCTTCTGTGAAAAGTTCTTATTAACATAAGCATTCAGGGTGTGATCTTTGAGACTGGGTACTTTTGCTCACGAGAACACCTCTGGTATTATCTAACGGGCTGAGTAGTTCACAAGGCTGTTTACATTTTCTTCTCTATTGCATCCCATTGTGCAGTACTTACGGTTTCCTAATTTTACCGAGTTATAAAGAGAGCTGCTATGAGCATCTGTAGGCTTTGGTCAGCTGTCAGTTGAACAAAATGTGGGCTTTTGTTTCTGGGTCACCCATCTACACTGCCACACTGAGTCATAGGCTCTTTTTACAGAATTTGTAATAAGTCTTTTAATATTTTCTTCATTTTTAAGATTGATTTTACTTCTAGAACCTTTGAATTCCTGCATGACTTTAGGATGAGCCTTCATATTAAGGAATTGGATTGGGGAGATTTATACCGACAGTGTCATCTGTTCTGATCAATTTGGAGGATGCTGTCAGTTGAGGAATATTGAGCCTTCCAGTCCATATTCATTTCTCATGTTTCAGTTCATTCAGCTCTTCCTTAATTTCTTTCAGCAGTGCTTTGTAGACCTAGGTAAATGAGCCCTGAATTTATTGTTAATTTTTATCTTAAGTATTGGTTCTTAAGGATTGTTTTAAATGCCATTTTTCAACTCTAATTTCAGACAGTTCATAGCTGGTCTATAATTGGCAACCTTGTCCTAACGTTTTTCTTGTCTGATGTCAGTGTAGTCAGTCTGGTTCTTTATTTTTTACTCATTTATTCCAATGTTTCCATAGATTCTCTTTTTTTGTTGTTTTGCTCTCAACCCGCTAGTCTGAGTTTAATTTTTAGTTCATGTGGATTTGAGACAACATTTGATGCTACTTTTTTCAACCATCATTTAGCATTTATTTAAGGTGGATATAGTTCAGCAAATTCTCTCAGTCATGTTTATCTGAGAATTTCTTTAATTCAGCTTGCAATGTATTTTGTGTTTTAAATTCGGTTACATGCTTCTTTTTTAGTTAGTTATTTAATAAAGTACAAGGTTGAGATCAAGCTAAGTATTTTTTACATATGCCCAATTGTTTCAAAATATTTGTGAAAAGACTAGTATTTTCCATTTTATTTCCTTTTCACCTTTGTCAAAAATCAATGAGCCATATATTTGGAGGTCTATTTCTGGACTCTTGATTTTGCTCCATTGATCTTTGTCTGTACCAAATCCCACAGTCTTGATTACTGCAGCATAGACCAGGTCTTAAAATTTGAAAGTGTGATTCATTCTACTTCAATCTTGTTTGCACATATTTTTCTGTTCTACTTTTTGCCTTTTCATATTAACTTCAGAATGATTTCATATAGTTACAACAATCTCTTACCTTATAATAATTGCATTAAATCTATAGGTCAGTTTGGAGATTAACATTTTTCATGCTAAATTTTCCAAACAATATCTGTCTTCAGCATATTTAAGACTTTTTAAGACAATATTTTGGTTTTTTTTTTTTTCTCAGGGAAGTAGGTCTTGTATGTTTTGTTAAATTTTTATATAAATGTAGTTAGCTTGTGAAATGATATTTAAAGTTTTTGTTTCAAGTTGTTGATTGTTAATGTACAAATATCCTTGTTATTTTATTTACAGATCCTTGATGAACTTATTAATTCGTTTTAGGCAGAGACTTTTGTGGATTTATTTGTATCATTGAAAGCATTATTTCATGAGAAGAGAGATATTAATATTTTCTGTTGAATATATTTGTCTTCCAATCCTTATTCGTGGCTTATGTAAGTAAAGTAAGGTAATAAAATAAGGTAATAAAAGTGGACATGCTTGCCTTATTATTATAGTAAAGAAATGCGCAGTATTCTATCATTAAACATGTTATAAGATTGAAACTCTACACTCTCTATGAGGTTTAAGAGACTATTTTATGTTTTAATGTGCTGAGAGTTTATAATACATGGGTTTTTAATTTTATTGAATATGTTTTCTTTATCACTTGATGTGTTCAAATGGTTAGTTTAGGTTCAACTGATTAAATTTTTAATAAAGTACAAGCCAAATATTTTATTATTAGTATATTGTCAGGGTTCTCTAAAAGATCCCTAATATTTTCTCTAATATCTGTATCAAAAGAGGATTTGTTAGATTGGCCCACAGGATGCTGTCTAGGTAGTCTGACATTGGCAAGCTCAAACTGGAGAGACTGAGGATCTTATAGTTGCTCAGTCTACAAGGCTGGCTGTCTCATCACTTTCAATATGGCATTGAAGGCCTGAAGAATTCCTTGAGAGCTGCTGGTCTCTGGTCTATGTTGGAATTCCAAAAAAGTGGTTCTAATACTGGTGAAAGGATGCCATAGAAACAGGACATATGAGTTTGCCTGCAAGGATAAAGGCAAGCAAGTAAAAAGCAAAGTTTTCTTCTTCTATATCTTTTCATCTGGGCTATATCAAAAAAGATTTTGGGTGGCCTTTCTTGCCGCAACTATTCTGATTAAGGAACTTCCTGTCAGGTACGCCCAGCAGCTTGGATTTTGATTGACTTTAGATACAGTCAAACCTATAATAGAGATTGGTTATCAAAATTAGAAACGACAGACATGATATTGCACACATTGCTATAAACATCTGCTAAATATGCATCTTTACCTTCTGTCCTTGTATTGTTCAAGACTGATGCTGGAAAACCAGCTAGAGCCCCGGCTTCTCAGACCCACTTGGATGGACCTAAGCTACCATTTTGTCCATGTGATAGACACAGAAAAAGAAGAGTACAGAGGTGGTCCCCAGCCAGGTCATATTTTAAGTCAGGTTTAAGTTCTCATCTTGTTGAGCTACACACTGAACAAATTAGTATCTACCAAGCAGAGCTGTGTGAGGTTGGAGCTCATTTTCTTGTTGCTTCATGTTTTGTTAGTACCATGAAAGTTCAACCATGCAGCATCTAGCTTTTTGAATCTAGCCTTTTTTTTTTAACCTAGCATAACACTTGTGAGATTCATTCATGTTCTTGCAAGTATCAGTTGGCTTTTAGTGGATACAAACTACCGGTTGATGGATACATGATCTCACTTAAGAATATGAATAAAACTGGCATAAGCATTGCAGAGGCTGGAGAGATGGCTCAGTGGTTAGGAGCTCCAACTGCTTTTACAGAGGACTGGGTTCAATTCCCAGCACCAATATGGTAGCTCACAACTGTCTGCAACTCTAGCCCCAGAAGATCCAACACCCTTCCTTGGCCTGCGTGGGAGCCAGGCACACACATCATGCACATAAATACAGAGAGGCAAACACTCATACACATAAGAGAGAAATAAATAAATCTTTTAAAAAATAAGCCGATTTCTTCTTTCCTACTGAGCTTACCATCCTCTCTCCTTCCTCTTTCTCTCTTCTTCCTCCCTCCTTCCTTTCTACTGTCTTCCTCTCCTTCTCTAGTGCTTTATCCAAAATGAGATAGCCAATAACCTATGTCTTCTTAGACTTTTCCTCCACTGTAACTTAATTACCCTGTAAGCTCATCTCACTGATTTTCTTAAGAAAAGTCATAACAGGAGCTCCACAAGGACAAAATACATCAGGGCACAGGGGTCCTCTATGAGACTGTTTCTCCAACCAAGGACCATGTATGGCTATAACCTAGAATCCCTGCTCAGATATAGCCCATGGTAGCTCATATCAAAGTGGGCTTTTCTAGTAAGGGGAACAGGAACTATTTCTGACATAAACTCAATGACTGGCTCCTTTACCCCCACCCTGCCCAAGGGAAGAACATCCTTGCTAGGACATAGAGGAGGACATTGTAGCCAGTCCTGATGAGACCTGGTAAACTAGGGTCAGATGGAAGGGGAGGAGGACCTCCCCTATCAGTGGACTTGGAAAGGGACAGGGAGGAGATGAAGGAGGGAGGGTGGGATTGGAAGGGAAAGAGGGAGGGGGCTATGGCTGAGATATGAAGTAAATAACCTGTGATTAATATTAAAAAAATAAAAATTTAAAAAGTCACGAATTTGTAAATTATATGGCTTTTTATCTTAACTTCATACTATGACTGCTATTATTGTCAGCCTTTATGAAACAGTCCACAAAAATTCTTAGTCTCAAAAGAGCTAAAATTTCCACTGGTGCAAAGAATTCTGGGATAGAGTCCTGTTATATGGCTAGGAAAAAGAGAAACTTGTCATAAATAACCAGCCCCACACAAATGAAATTTAGAAGAACTGTAGGTATGGAGCCATTGAAAAACACTGTTAATCAGTGAGGCTTACTGGACCCATCCTAAAGACACTGAAAAAGGCACAGATGCATAAAGGTTGTGCTGGGTTTGTAGGATCATGACCCCTGTGATCAAGTTTATATCTAATACATCTAATCTAGTTTTAGGAAGAGCTACCTGTGGGTTTGAAGGGTTTTCTGTGTTTGGTTTGATTTTAGTACAAAGTGCTTTTTATGATATTTCTTAAAGGAGAAGACTCTGAACAGATTGAAAATCTGGCCTGCCTTGTTTTTTGTATTCTCCTAGAAGCAACTCAAAGATAAAGCCTTGATAGTTTTCATTTGGGAACTCATGCTAAAGGGTGGACACTTTCTTAGTAATGCTTACCTCCCGTGGAAAGAGGACTCTGAAGAAGGTAGAAGCAGAGAGAGAAACAAGCTCTGTAAGTGCAACGAGAGCTTCTGATAAAATGTATACCTCACCCGTCCTCACACTCCAGGAAGGCAGTGTCGTGACAGAGCCTGGGAGTCTGCTTCCCATTGAAGAAATACTTCAAAAGCGCATAAAAATTAATTGTTAGTGAAAGTGCAACATCCAAAGTGTACCCTCTCAGTTTCAGAATGGCAATTCTCACTGTGTAGAGATGTATATACCACAGAGAAAGTTGAGGTTCCCCTCTTGCTTCTCAGTTTCATTAGTAAAAGAATTTAAGGTGGACTCAAATAGAAATACAAGATAATTCCATGAGGCTTTAAAAGAAAAACATCAAGGCAGGCAAGCTGTAAAGCCTTGACTGCTGTCTAGAGGAAAAGGTGGGTGAGAAGGAAAAAAAGCTATACCATTTCAGCTGGTATGGATGTCAGCTCCATGGTGTACAAGCAGTCACATGGTAGAGAGGAAAGCTGTAGAGAAACAGTAAGGAAGCCCAAGCTGTTTGGGAAAGCATGGTTATAAAAGGGAGAGGAAGAAGGAAGGATTGCCTGCTGAACAATCCAAGCAGGCAGACACTTATGTGTCTGAAGTCCATATGCTACTGCTAATTGATTTGTTTTTTTGTCATAATGAAGCAAGTGTTGAGGAGCTAGGACTCTTCCTTAGTGGTATAATTTACTCTGAGCCTGTGTGAAAGCCTGGAATTGTCCCTAAAAAGCACACAAACACGTGTATGCTCCTATACAGAGTTGAGTTCTGAGAATAAATACTGTTTGTGGATAGAGCACATCTTTCAGGTCGGGGCGGGGGAGAGAAGAAGAGGAGGGAGAAAAAAACAAACAGAGAGAGTCATATAAATAATTAAAATTTATATTAGGGATCTATGTCTAATTTAAAAATAAATGTTGATTTATAGCTTTATTTTTTTCTGGCTCTTATCTGCTTTTAACATCAGACTAATAGGAGCCTCAAATATGAGTCGTATAGAGCCTCTAGCTTTCAGTATGCTGCACTGTGCTCATTTAGTTGTAGCTGGTCTTTGCTATTTTGTGGGCTCTTCTTCCTCTTTCCACCCTTATCCCCAAGGGGGCTACTAGAGGGGTGTAAACTGAATAAATAAATCAATTAATTTTTTAAAAGAATCAAAATTTCAGAATTCTTACTACATTTAGTGTTATTTTTCTTTGAATTTATCTCTTTCTTTAATTATTATTTATTACAATTTATTCACTTTGTATCCCAGCTGTGGCCCCCTCCCTCGTCTCCTCCCAACAGTTCACTCCCTTCATCTTCTCCTCCCTTACCCCTCCTCCAGTCCACTCCTCCCCTTCCATCTGACCCTAGTCTATCAGGTCTCATCAGGACTGTCTGTATTGTCTTCCTCTGTGGCCTGGCAAGGCTGCACTCCCTAGGGGGAGGTGTCAGAGAGCCTGCCACTGAGTTCATGTCAGAGACAGTCCCTATTCCTCTTCCTAGGGAACCAACTTGGAGACTGAATCTATGGGCTACATCTGAGCAGGGATTTTAGGTCTCATAGTGTGCAAGAGTAAAACCATCAACTTCTAGATAAATATTTAGATGTTTAATATAAACATGGTTGCTGTTTGGAGTGTGAGCATCTATAGTATTAAGGACTTTCTTCTAAAGAGCACTATCTGCTCTTCCAAAGGACCTGGGTTCAACTCTCAGCATCCACATGGCAGCTCACAACTGTTTGTAACTTCAATTCTAAGGGATTTGAAACCCTCACACCAATGTACATAAAATAAAAAATAATTTTAAACAAGTTTTAAAAAAACTTTAAAAAAAGTTAAAAAAAGAAAATATCTACAATATTCTCTGATGTTTTCAAGCACGTCTCCATAGTAATATCATTTATATGTTTAGAATTTTATGTGTTGCTTGTTCTTTGTGGGATTCCCATTGCATTAGCACCATTGTGTAATTTTCCAAAGAGTAAGCTTTCAAATTATTGATTTTATTCTACTGTTTTGTTGGACCTTTATAGATTCCCTCTCATTTGATTTCCTCTCTTTTCTCTTGCTGACTTTGCTTTTCGTTACTCTTTTCCAGTTTCTTAACCTTAAGGCCCTTTATTTAAAGGTTTTTCCTTATTTCTCCAAGACTAAACATTTGGTCCTGATTTTCATCAATGTGTTACTTTAGTTGCTCTCACCAGGTTTTATTTTTTTTCTTACCCAGTTCAACACAAGGTATTCTTTTAGATTACTCTGAGAATTTTTTGACCTATTTTGTGGCAGGCAGACTTTAAGGTATTTCTCGTTATCTCTTTCTCCTAGTCATATTCCCTTTAAAATTTACTTCTCTTAAGTGCTCACCCTCTGGTTTGCATCTGTCCAACAAGATATGGCAAATGCTATAAGATGTTATCATGATAATTATCTATCCTCACAACATGCACCTCACTAGCAGATATCTCCAGCAGTCGCCTTTATTCTAAAGAAACAAGTTCACAGGAAGCTTGTGGCCACAGGAACACAGGTGTTTTTGAGTCAGCATCCCATATGCAAATGTGCTCAAAGCTTATGAGATCTAAGTAGAACCCTTGAAGTTGTCCACAGATTTCTGAATCATAGAAATTGTGCCTTATTGAATCTGCGTTGTTGAAACTACTGAGTTGGTGACAGTTTTTGTTGTACATTCCATCAAACTGAGATATAAACTGTTGAGTTAGTGGCACTGTGTTGCACACCAACTGGGTTATAGGAGAGTTTTGTAACTCCCAAGCTTACAGATTTCCCTGTCTTGCGAAATGATCCTCCAAGCATCACAGTTGTCAAGACATCTGTGACTACCTGAAAGAAGCTTTGGATTGAATTTGTGCACTGTTGAAATTCTGATTAGAAGGAGGGATAGTAGAGGATTATGGTACCATCTCTTGAGTTTTTCATGCCCTCGCACCCAGTTGGATATAATTCAGTTCTAATTGCTTATGATATTGTGGCCATATGGTTATTTTTTAAGACTATAAAAGGTTGAATACTCCTAGTGTAACATATTACTAATGTGATTCTGGTACAAAAAAATTCTAGGATGCTAGTCTTATAAAATTATCGAATCTACAACTATGTTCAGTGTGTTATATTTGACTATGATTCTAACATATATTTCCCATACTATAATTTTTATTCTTGTCTTAGAGTGCAATCCTTCAACTGATCAAAAAATTTTATGGTCTGGGAAAGTAGCTCGGTGGCAGAGTGATTATCTTTCAATATTCTTGTTTTGATTACACACCACATATGCATGTGCACAACACAGAGAGAGAGTATACTAAAAAAAGTTGTAAAGGTTTACTATACAACTTTTCACCAAGTTACCTGACAACAGCCTTGTATATAAATATGGATAGTTAGCTTTTACTGTCTATGTGTGAGCAAGTGTGCTGTGTTATTCCTGGAAGCTTGGAAATGACAAATGCATATGTCAGAATGCATTTGTGTCATCAAGGGACCCAAGACTTTACAAAATTGATACGTGTAATAAATTTCTACTGGTATATTTAGGACATAGAAGTGAAAATGTTTTGGATAAATTTTATAACAATAAGTAAATGGAGTTGAAAGATCCCTCGATGTGTGGAAAAACAAATTTTGATGGGAAAGAACATAGAATAGTATATGCAATGTGACTCCTCTTGTATATGCAAAAACCTCCTTATTTTAACATTGCTTTATTCTCAGTTTGGCTAGTCAGTTTTTAAGTATCTTATTTCATTAGTTTGAAATGCAGACAAAATAAGGGTAACTGTTGTGCAAAATATTTTATAAGCAAGATAACAAGAAAACCAATCAATTAAAATAAAAATATAAAGGAGAAACAGAATAAACTTAGAAATGGAACTATGAAAATTACCAACAAATTAGAATCTCTTTACAACAAGTTTTCAGAAGTTTTAGAAGAAGTATCACGTAGGTGGTCATACAGAATAATTGTCAACTCTCTAATAGCTCTATTAATACTATGTGAGAATATAAATGAGCCAGTTATTCTAGACAGTTAAAAAGATCTTCACATGGTAAGAAAACAAAACTTGAAAATCTATAACTCTCATCAATAATTTCAGGTAATAGAGCAGCTAAGTAAAAGCTTCTGTGAACTGAGAAACTGGCCTCCTAATCAGGTTTCCATTCTTAGCTCCACTTTAAGGAACAGATAGAATCCTATTGTGTATATAACAATGATGACATGCTCTCTTAGTGATGATGAGAGAGCTATGTTCTTTAAGTTAATCTGGAAATTTGATGTTGAGAACAACATCAAAATATAAAATTTCCCATTTTAATATCAATATCTCAATATTCTGTATTTTAAAAGATTTGAAAATATGGCAGAATTTTCTAATTGGTCATGGAGTCACTGCCCCTCTGTCACAGCAGCCTTCATTTTATCCACAAGGGCAGAAAGAGGTTGGTCAGCAATGGTTAGCAACTTACTCAACAAGAGTGCTTATAGGCTGTGTTTGATCCATGCACCCTCCCTTCTGGGAAGGGGGAAGGTTTGGATATCAAAAGAGAATTTGTGTCAAACTGTGGCTAACTGACTAACTCAAAGTCTTCAAGTGCCTGAATATGGCATATAATTTATACTGAATACATAGGGGAACTTTATTAAGCTAATCAATCACTGTAGATCTTAATTGCTTGAAAATTTTAACCTGTAATTAACCATTAAGATAAAAACAGAAAAATATCTATGACAGTTTTTGCAATATAAACCACACAAGGAAAAGATTTGTGTATCCCCACTTGTCCCACAGTAGTCCCTAGGCACCATGAAGAGCACCCTTCATTTTTCCTCTCTCAAGCACCTGGGTTGGACACAGTCTGGCAGTATAATGTGGGCATAGTTAGACAGAAGTTAGGGAATGGTTTCAATTAAAGAATTTAAGAGAGACATAAAATAACACAGTTGCTTAGCAATATAATAATGCGCTTCTCCCTGAATGGAATTTAAGATCTTACAAATCCAACTTTATAACTCAAAACTACTCTATATGAAAAAGAAAACAACAATAAACTCATCACCACCAAAACCCTTAAGATAGTGGGATTTGCCTCAACTCCTCAATTCTTTATAGTTTGAATTTAAAAAAAAAAAAACACATATGACCTCTTACTTTCTGTTAAGAAAGAATTTTCATTATAAACCATTATTCTTTGTGTACCATAAGATTGTGTATGTTGTACCTTCATTTTCATTGAATTCTAGAAAATCTTCATTTTAGCTCTTTATTTCTTCCTTGACTAAGTGGTCATTGAGTAGAGAACTGTTGAGTTTTCATGAGTTTGTAGGCTTTCTGTTGTTTCCATTGTTGTTGAAGTACAGCTTTAATCCATAGTGATCTGATAAGATATGTGGGTTATTTCAATTTTCTTCTATATGTTGAGAATTGCTTTGCAATCCATTTTGGAAAAGGCCCCATGAAGTTCTTAAAAGAAAGTTATATTCATTTGTGTTTGGGTGGAATATTCTGTAGCTATCTGTTAGGTCCATTTAATTCATAATGTCTACTAGTTTCCTTATTTCCCTGTTTAGTTTCTGTCTCAGTGATCTGTCTGTTGGTGAGCATGGGGTGTTAAAGTCTCCCACTATTAATATGTGGGAGACTTAATTAATATATTAATGTGTGGTTTAGCTTTAGTAACGTTTCTTTCATAAATGTGTGGGTATCCTTGCTTTTGGGACATAGATGTTCAAGAATTGAGCCATCATCTTGGTAGATTTTTTTTTCTTTGATGAATATAAAGTGTCCTTCCTTATCTTTTTTGATTAATTTTTGCTGAAAGCCTATTTATGAAATAGAATGGCAACTCCAGCTTGCTACTTGGGTCCATTTGCTTGGAAACTCTTTTTCCAGTTCTTTACTCTGAATTAATATCTATCTTTGTTGCTCAGGTGTGTTTCTTGTTTGCAGTAGAATGGTGGATACTGTTTTTGCATCTACTTTGTTAGCCTGTGTCTTTTTAATTGAGGAATTAAGCCCATTGATGTTGCACAGTGCTAAGAGGAAAGTTTAGAGCACTAAGAACCTTCATAAAGAAGGTTGGAGAGATTGCGTACTAGCAACTTGACAGCACACCTGAGAGTTCTAGAACAAGAAGAATCAAACACACCCAAGAGGAATAGATGGAGGAAATAATCAAACTCAGGACTGAAATCAGTAACTTAGAAACAAAGAGAACAATACAAAGAATCAACAAACCCAAGAGCTGGTTTTTTTGAGAAAATCAACAAGATAGACAAACCCTTAGCCAAATAAGCTAAATGGCAGAGACACACTATGCAAATTATCAAAATCAGAAATTAAGCAGGAACATGACAACAGACAATAAGGAAAAACAAAGAATCATTAGTTCTTAGTTCAAAAGCCACAAAATTAAAAAAATCTAAAAAAAAAATGAACAGTTTTCTTGATAGATTACCAAAGTTAAATCAAGATCACATAAACAAATTAAATAGTGACTCCTAAAAAAATAGAAGCAGTCAATAAAAGTCTCTCAATTAAAAAAAAAAAACAAACAAAAAGTCCAGGGTCAGATGGCTTTAGAACAAAATCTTACCAGACTTCAAGAGAACAGTGAATACCAATACTCCCTAAACTATTCTACAAAATAGAAACAGAAGAAACAGTGCCAAACTCATTCTATGAATCCACCCTGATACCTAGACCACACAAGGACTCAACAAAGAAGAATTTCAGACCAATTTCCCTTATGAACATTGATGTAAAAATAATCGATAAAAGACTCAAAAATGGAATCCAAGAACATATCAAAAACATCATCCACCCTGATCAAGTAGGCTTCATCTCAAGGATGCATGGATGGTTCAAAATGCGAAAATCCATCAAAGTAATCCACTATATAAACAGAGTAAAAGAAAAAGCCACATGACCATCTCATTAGATGTTGAAAAGCCTTTGAAGAAATCCAACACCCCTTCATGTTAAAAGTCCTGGGGAGATCAGTGATATAAGCTGCATACTAAGACACAATAAAGGCAGTCAGTATGCAACAAGCCAGTAGAGAACATCAAATTAAATAGAGAGAAACTTAAAGCGATTCCACTAAAATCACAGATGGGACAAGGCTACCCACTCTTTCTGTATCTATTCAATATAGCACTTGAAATACTAGCTGGAGCAGTACAAGTAAGAAGATCAAGAGGATACAATTGGAAAGGAAGAAGTACCATTGCTATTCACAGATAATACGAGCCCCAGAATTCTACCAAGGAACTCCTACAGCTGATAAATACCTTCAGCAAAGTGTCTAGATACAAAATTAACTTAAAAAATCAGTCGTCCTCCTGTATACAAATGACGAATAGGCCGAGAAAGAAATTGGGGCTTCACAATAGCCACAAAATATAAAATACATTGGTGTAACTCTAACCAAGCAAGTGAAAGCCCTACATGATAAGGGCTTTAGATATCTGAAGAAGATATCAAAAGATGGAAAGATCTCCCATGCTTATGAATTGGTAGGTTTACCATAGTAAAAATAGCCATCTTACCAAAAAAATCTATAAACATAACACAATTTTCATCAAAACTCAAACACATTTTTTTACAGAGTAATATAGAAAAACAGAGAGGGCTTCTGAAAGGCTCTGCCCTGCAGACTATCAAAGCAGATGCTGAGACTTATGGCCAACTGTTGGGCAAAGTGCAGGGAATCTTATGAAAGAAGTGGGAAATAGAGAGACAGGAACTCTACAAGGAGAGCAACAGAACCAGATAATTTGAACACAGGGGTCTTTCCAGAGACTCATGCTCCAACCAAGTACCATGCATGGAGATAACCTAGAACCCCTGCACAGATGTAACCCATGGCAGTTCAGTGTCCAAGTGGGCTCCATAGTAATGGGAACAGGGACTGCCTCTGACATAAACTGATTGGCCTGCTCTTTGATAACCTCCCCCTGAGGGGGGAACAGCCTTACCAGGCCACAGAAGATGACAATGCAGCCACTCCTGATGAGATCTGATAGACTAATATCAGATGGAAGGAGAGGGGGACCTTCCCTATCGGTGGATTTGGGAAGTGGCATGCGTGAAGAATGGGGAAGGAAAGTGGGATTAGGAGGGGAGGAGGGAGGGGCTTATGGGGGAAACAAAGTGAATAAAGTGTAATTAATAAAAGTTAAAAAAATAAAAACATAAAAAAGAAAAACAGAAAATCCAGGATAGCTCAAACAATCCTGAACGATAAAAGAACTTCTAGAGGTATCACAATTCCTGATTTCAAGCTGTGCTACAAAGCAATAGTGATAAAAACCACATGATATTGGCATAAAAAAAAAAAACAGATAGGTTGATCAATGGAACCAACTTGAAGACCCAGAAATAAACCCACACACCCACAGACACTTGGTTTTTGACAAAGAAGCCAAAACCACACAATGGGAAAAAAAAAATCTTCAACAAATGTTGCTGATGTAGAAGACTGCAAATGATCCATATTTATCACCCCGAACAAAACTCAAGTCCAAGTGGATCAAAGACCTCAACATGGAGCAATATACACTAAATCTAATAGAAGAGAAAGTGGGGAATAGCCTTGAATGCATTGGCACAGGAGACGACTTCCTGGACACCCAAGGCTCAGACACTAAGATCAACAATTAAATAAATGGGAACTCATGAAAACAAAAAGCTTCTGTAAGGTAAAGGACACTGTCAATAGGAAAAAAAACAAAAAACAGAGCAGAAGCCAACAGACTGGGAAATAAACTTCACCAACCCTACTTCTGACAGAAGGCTGATCTCCAAAATTATAAAGAACTCAAAAAATTAGACACCAACAAACCAAATAACCCTATTAAAAATGGGGTACAGAGTTAAACAGAATTCACAACTAGAAATCTCTAATGACCAAGAAATACTTAAAGAAATGTTCAATGTCATTAGTCATCAGGAAAATGCAAATGAAATGACTCTGAGATTCCACCTTACACCCATCAGAATGGCTAAGTTAAAAAACTCAAGCGACAGCACATGCTGGCAAGGATATGGAAGAAAGGGAAACACCCCTTCATTGCTGATGGTAGTGCAAACTTGTATAACCACTTTGGAAATCAATTTGGTGGTTTCTCAGAAAATTGGGAATAGTTCTTCCTCAAGATCCAGCTGTACCACTTCTGGGCATATACCCAAAAGATTCTCCACGATACCACAAGAACGCTTGCTCAGCTATGTTCAGAGCAGCTTTATTCGTAGTATCCAGAAACTAGAAACAACCTAGAAGTTCCTCAGTTTAAGACTGGATAAAAACATGTGGTACATTTACACAATGGACTACTACTCAGCTATTAAAAACAAAGACAACATGCAATTTTTCAGGCAAATGGATCAAACTAGAAAATATCATCCTGAGTGAGGTAAGCCAGACCCAGAAAGACAAGCATAGTATGTACTCACTTATAAGCAGGTATTAGTCATAAAGTACAGGATAATCCACAGACCCAAAGAAGCTAAGTAACAAGGAGGGTCAAAGGGAGAACACTTGTATCTTCACTCAGAAAAGAAAAATAGACATTAGAGTTTGATGGAGGCAGGGAACTGTGTGGGATACAAGGTGGGGTGAGGCAGGGAAAAGGAGTGATCAAGTGAGGAGAAGACTGAGGGAAAGAGAACTTGGAAAGAAAACAGAAATTGGGGTGGGGCAGTTCTGGGATAAGGCAAAAACCTAGGACAAGGGAACTCCCAGGAATCTATGATGGTGAACCTAGCCAAGACTCCTAGCAGCAGGGGATTATGGAACCTGAACGGGCTACCTCCTACAACCAGGCAAGACTTCCAATGTAAGGATGGGGACTAATACCCACCCACAAAACCTTCGACCCAAAATCTTTTGTGCTTACAACATGCACAGGGATAAAGATGGAACAGAGATTGAGGGAATAGCCAGCCAATGACTGGCCCAACTTGAGATCCATCCCATGAGAAAGAGCCAAACCCTGACACTATTAATGATACTCTGCTATGCTTGCACACAGAAGACTAGCGTAACTGTTTTGGTGAGGATTCACCCAGCAGCTGATGGAAACAGATGCAGAGACCCACAGATAAACATTAGGCAGAGCTTGGGGAATTTTGTGGAGGAGGAGGACAAAGGAGCCAGAGAGGTCGAGAACAACACAAGAAAACCTGCAGAATTATCTAACCTTGGCCCATAAGGACACACAGAGATTGAACCACTAACCAAAGAACATACATGGGTTGGACGTAGGCCCCCTACACATATTTAATGGATGTGCAGCTTGGTTTTTACATGAGTTTCCTAACAACTGGAGCAGGGACTGTCTCTGTTGCCTGCCTTTGGATCCCTTTCCCCTAACTGGGATGCCTTGTCTAGCCTCAATAGGAGATGTGCCTAGTCCTACCGCAATTTAATATGCCAGGAAGGGTTGATATCCAAGGGAGGCCTCCCCTTTTCTGAGGAGAAAGGGAAGGGGTCATTGGGAAGGGGATTAGGAGAGAGGGAGGGACTGGAAAGAGGGGAAGCAGGGAAAACTTCGCTTGGATGTAGCAAATAAGTTGATTAAATAATGAAAAAGTAAAACATCATTCTACATAGCATAGTCCTCTAGAGCTGCCATTGCAGCTAGAATGGATTACATAAATTTAGATTACAATAATCTAGAATGAGATTACATAAATTTAAAATTTTATCTCATAAAGTTTAAAGGTATTTTATTTGACTGTTGTTAAGGAAGCAAAATTCAGCATAGAATATTCATATTCCTTAAACTCACAAGAAACTCCATACTGTGTTTGTTATTGACTATTTTTATTTACCTTTATAAAATTTTCTATACTGATATTAAATTTACATCATTATACCCCTCTCCTCCCTACAATTATCCCTATGTCCCTTCAACTCCTCAAATTCAAGCTCTCATTCTTTAATTAAAATTGCTTTACACAGATGTATAAATTATACAGAATATAGAATATATAACTACACCCTATTTCAATTCCCAGCTCTTGAAAACAAAATATAATGGCCCCCTCAGAATATTGACTATATGAATGAGAGACTGGATGAAGGCATTTTAAAATCATTTTGTCAAAATGTGTGCTCTATTCAACTTATTACTGAGACCAAGTCAGCTACAAAAACAGCTTCCACTTTTTTTAAGATTTATTAATTATGTATACAATGTTCTATCTGCATGTAGGCCAGCATGGCAGAAGAGGGCACCAGATCTCATTGTAGATGCTTGTGAGCCACCTGTAGTTACTGGGAATTGAACTCAGGACCTTTGGAGGAACAGCCATGCTCTTTATCTCTGAACCATCTCTCCAGCCACCAGCCTCCACTTTTAACCTTTATTTTGAGTTTTGATGTTTAATGACTGCTTTCATTACTTGCGCATTTAAATAAACATTTGTACCATCACAACTTAAAAACTAATATAATGGGAAATTCTACTAATAACCGTGACATTTGTGACTCTGAAATTTGCAGGCACATGTATGGATCTGGAAAAGAACATTCTGAGTGAGGCAACCCAAAATGACAAGCATGGTATACACTCACTTATCAGCAGATATTAGCCATATAATACAGGATAACTATACTACAACATGCAGAACTAAAGAAACAAAGTAACAAGGAAGACCCTAGAGAGGATGCTTAATTCTCATCCAGAAGGGCAAATAGAATAGACACTGGAAGCAGTTAAAGAGAGGGAACAGAAAGAGAGCCTACCATAAATGTCCTCTGAGAGACTCTACCTAACAGCTTATCAAAGAAGATGCTGAGACTCATAACCAAATCTTCAGTAGAGTGCAGGGAATCATATGATAAAAAGGGAGTTAGTATGACCAGGAGAGGACAGGAGCTCCACAAGGACAAAATATATCAGGGCACGGGAGTCCTCTATGAGACTGTTTCTCCAACCAAGGACCATGTATGGCTATAAGCTAGAACCCCTGCTCGGATGTAGCCCATGGCAGCTCAGTATCCAAGTGGGTTTTCCTAGTAAGGGGAACAGGAACTATTTCTGACATGAACTCAATGACTGGCTCCTTTACCATCCCCTCCCCTCCGAGGGAGAAACAGCCTTGCTAGGCCACAGAGGAGGACATTGCAGCCAGTACTGAAGATACCTGATAAGCTAGGGTCAGATGGAAGGGGAGGAGGTCCTCCCCTATCAGTGGACTTAGAAAAGGACAGGGAGATGAAGGAGGGAAGATGGGAATGGGAGGGAATGAGGAAGAGGGCTATGGCTGGGATACAAAGTAAATAACCTGCGATTAATATTAAAAAAATAAAAAGAAAACAAAAAAATAATAACTGTCCTATGAGAGACTCCACCCAGCAGGGGATCAAGGCAGATGCTGAGACTCACAGCCACACTTTGGGCAGAACTCAGGGAGTCATACGAAAGAGTGGGGAGATAGAAGGACCAGAAAGGGGACAGAAGCTCCACAAGGAGACCAACAAAGCCAACAAACCTGGGCCCAGGAGGTCCTGTACCAACCAAGGACCATGCATGGAGAGGACCTCCACCCAGATGT
This sequence comes from Meriones unguiculatus, assembly GCF_030254825.1. Lineage (NCBI taxonomy): Eukaryota > Metazoa > Chordata > Mammalia > Rodentia > Muridae > Meriones > Meriones unguiculatus. The sequence continues at coordinate 71,463,495 of NC_083358.1, read as the reverse complement.
AGCTCATAGGCAGCTCAGTGTCCATGTGTGCCTCCCTAGTAAGGGAGCACAAGCTGTCTCTGACATGAACTCTGTTGCCTGTGCGTTGGTCACTTCCACAGGGCAAGGCGGCCTTGCCAGGCCACAGAGGAAGAGGATGCAGCCAGTCCTAATGAGACTTGATAAGCTAGAGTCACTTAGTAGGGGAGGAGGTCTCCCACTTTCTAAGGACTAGGAGAGGGAGGAAAGAAGAAGGACAGGGGATACTGGGATGAAAAGATGGAGGGGCCTACAATCAAGATGTAAAGTGAATAAATTAAAAAAATAAATTTAAATTTTAAAAGACAATATACTGGAACAACTACAGTCTGCTACTCATTTCAGAAAGAAATTTGATATGCATAGATCTATGCTAAAGAAAGTTAAGAGAATTGATTTCTTCTATACCCAATGAAATGGCAGTATCTTTAAATGTAACGTTATTTCTATTGAATCACTGAACACTAGAAGCATTTCTTGAAATTGCATAAAAGGTCTCATTAATCTTCATTTAAAAGGTGCCTTTTTAAAAGGACTCTAGATTAAAAGAAATTATACTACACCACCCCGATGAAACGGATTTAGATTGAAGGGCTAGGGGCTATATAAAAAGCACATTTCTTTTTTAACACTTAGATCAGAATTTAGCTACAAATATTTTCTTTCCATGCCAATCACAGTACCTAAGATTCATTTTAAATAAGTTACTCTTAGTTTTCATTTACATTTACCTCCATAGACCTTTTATTTGCAAATATAAAGTTAACTGTGTTTACTGTTATTTAGAATACCTTATGTTGAATCTTTACCACAGTTATGTAATCTAACTCTTTTTTTAAATTTTTAATTAATTTATTTCTTTGCTTTACATCCTGACTGCTATTTCCCATCCCTCCTTTTCTCCCAGTCCTCCCCATCCTTTTAAAAATATGTTTTATTTAGTATAATCTAAGAATTGGATAAGTGAATAACTGATTTATTTATTTTTAGATAATATTTTAACTTATTGTAAATTCATAGTAGTGTGTGTGTGTGAGAGAGAGAGAGAGTGAGAGTGTGTGTTTTAGTCAAAACTTATTGACTTTAAAATACATCACAATAGACCTGACGAGAGAGCTCAGCAGATGACACCTCTTGGAGCAAAAGCTTAATGACCTGAGTTCTGTCCCTGAAATCCACTATGGAAGGTGAGAATTCACTCTCCACAGTTATCTTCTGACCTCTACACAGTGTCATGCCACACACAAGCAAAGAAGAAGAGAAGGAGGAGGAGGAGTGAAATTTATTAAGATAACATGTATAAAATCTATTATCTCATTTCTTAACTTTTTGGAGTATTGAGGTAATTTAAAAGATATAAACTGACCTAGGAAGTCCAACTTCAGCAAAGATGTCTTGCCTCTTAGATGATGGGTCAAAGCAGAAGTTTCTGCACTCAGACATCAGAAGTTAAAATTTCCTGAGTCACTGTACATCGTTTGCAGCTGTAGATAGGTATGCAGGGTACATATGACATTGGGATTTTAGTCTAGAGCATTTACTATGGCCAGATGCAAACTGAGAGTAAGTGAAATCTATATCGCTTCAGGAAACTTCCTTACAGGATTGTGTAATCGAGTAAGCACCCGAGGACTGCATTCTTCAATGCCAAACTTTCAATGTGTAAAAAACACTTAAGGGTCAAGAAACATTATTTGAAATACTAGCAAACGAGTATAATTCTACTAGACACCTATAATAATTACGAAACAGAAAAGGCTGGCTTGTGGAGAGTAAATAAACAAGTTACATCAGAGCATTTGCTTTTCAAAAAAACCTCAAAGTAGACACAAAAGACTCCCTCAGTTAAAGCAGAAAAAAATGACAAGGAAAGATGATCAAGTCATCCAACAGAGGGCAATAGAGTCTATGTTAGAAACAGCCCCCACCTCCACTTGCCAGGCACCCCATATGAAGACCAAGCAGCCCATTGGCCACATTATGTGCAGGGCGCCTAGGTTTAAACCATGCATGCTCCTTAGTTGATGTCTCAGTCTCTGAAACCCCCCATGGGACTGGGTTAGTTGTCTCTGTTGGTCTTCTTGTGAGGCTCCTGTCCCCTCCAGGTCCTCCCATCTTTCTCCCAGCACTTCCGCAGGACCCCAGGAGCTCCACCCCATGCTTGGCTGTAAATCCCACCATCTGTCTCAATCTGCTGCTGGCTGCCTTACCTGGCCTCAGGGGATGAATATATGCTCAGTGACTTGATGTGCTTGGGAAGGTTGATATGGGGTAGGGTGTTCCCCCTTTCTGGGGAGAAAGACAGAGAAGGAGGAGGAGAGGAGGGGAGGCCTGGGAGGAGAGGAAGGAATGGTGACCTCAGAATGTAAAGTAAATAAACTAATATAAAATTTTAAAAAATTAAAAAAGAAAAAGAAAAAATAAAGATGATCTAGTATTAGAGAAGAAAAGGCAAACTGAAGATGTGAACAGACATCTGTGTCTGAAGAATGCCTACAAGAATTGTTGCATCTATAACAGAATTAAAAACTTTTCAAAGTGCTAAGGTGGCAAGCTAATCTGAATACTGAAGGAGTCTTACATACCTGTTACTTAGGAAACAACCACACTACAGACACTGGTTCATGGCAGCCTGGTGCAGAGGGGGACAGTGAGGGTGGGGGTTGCAGTGCCAGCTCGGCCAGGTGTCCAGGAGAGGCTAGTGTGCTCACCGGAAAGGTTGCAGTTCCTTTAAAGGAATATACTGCTGGCAGGTGTTAGGATACTGTATTTTTCATTTGGTCTTTTGTCTAGCAAGGTCCAGAAGAGTAGTGTTCCTCCCAAGAGCCTAAGCATGTATTTGCTCTATTCAGACTGGTGAGCAAATTACGATTGCTGGGATAAGATACAGGATAGAAAATGTTAGTGGCAGAATCATTTCCAACTGGTCTTCAGCAGTGAGAAATGTTTCTGCTCTTTGTCTCCCTTCTGCATCTTGTAATTTTGTTACTTTCATTAAGCTGTTCCCTAAATGCCTTGGTCAGAGACCAGGCTCTGTCTTTGAAGCATCCTCTCTAATCCAGAAGAAAACAGTCTCCACATAACTTACTGTCTCCAGTCTTTCACCAACCATTCTCCAACATAAACTTAGATGCCTTCTTTCCATTTCCTGTGTCTCTGTATTTCCATACTTCCCCCTTTTTATGACATCAATTATATTTAATGAGGGCCCATCCTGTCTACACTCAATATACAATATAATCATAGTTTAACCAGTCAATGGATTATCTTGGCTTTGCCTTTGTGGCATTCGCCACATTTGTAATTGATACCTAGTGAGATCATTTGATGAGCTTCTGCTGTGGTTTAGATATACTGTATGTTGCCTAGAGAATGGAGTCTTGGAAGTTCAGTTCTCAATACATGGATATCAAAGCATTCAGAACTTTTACATGTGAGCATAGCAGAGTGTGATTAGTTCAAGTCTGAGAGAGAATGATGAAATAAAAGCAGCATCTTCAATGGTTGCTTGCCATTGGCCCTGAGATCTCTTTGCTCCCAAGGTGTCCTACCACCGTGGGGCCCCACCAGGGCTTTCACTAGCTGCTAGCAATCCCATGTCTTTGAGCTCCAGCACCATAAGCTAAATAGACTTTTCTTCTTTATGAAACACCTAGATTTGGGTTATTATTTAAAGCGATAGAAAATGGATCAATTCAATATCTGTTCCACAGGCTGAAAGCAATTAAAGTGGCATTTATGTTCACCGCTATATTATCACTTTGTTCGGAATACCACTCTAGGCTTCAACCTGATATTTCATCGAATAACTTGAGTACTTATTAATAGACTAGAAAGGGCAAACCTGCCTTCTTTAAGTCCCAAGAGCTTACAGGTTGGCTCCACAAGTACAAGTGACTTCTAGTCCCAGAACACACCGTGATGCAGAAATGCAAACAGGCTCCCTGGAACTGTCTTCTGACACAAATATTATACTCACATGATACAAATAATAACAAAAAAGAAAATGCTTTAAAAGCCTTTAAAGTTTCAAGATTCCATGCCATTTTGTGAGAACACAAATTGAGTCCACATAATTCAGATGAAATGATGGTCTACCTATCAGGAAATAATTTATCTAAAGTTAGGGTAACTATACAAAACTGTGGACTTTGCTTTGACCCATCTGTGTTATAGAACCTTGGAAGTTCTCTAAGCATATAAAACCAATTGTGTAAATACCCAAATGGCATTTATAAACCTCCAGAGCCACCAAAGAAGATAGATTGTGACATAATTAAATAATACACAGTTCAGTAGTACAGCAAACTTTATTAACAAGTGTTCTTGGCTCTAGAAACACCAATAAAACCAAAACTGAAATATATTGTGATAAATACTTTGAAATTTAGAAGCAGCAGCAGCAGCGAGAACAAAAGATATCTAGACATATGAAAATTCTACTTCTTTCTGTCCCCGCATAAAAGACTGACAAAGATTTTCCACTTTTGTGCAACTATGAGTGATTTTGATAAATCTCAATTTTCTATGAAGTCCTCCTTGTGGTGAAACTTATTGATGAGATTATTTCAGGTGTTTAACATACACACAGTGAAATGCCTGGCTGTAGTTAGTACTCAGTGAGTGTTGGTAGTGTTATCTTCGCCATGAAGATCATGAGGTGTGAATTTAAAGTAACCTTCCTGAAGATACCTGATAAGCTAGGGTCAGATGAAAGGGGAGGAGGTCCTCCCCTATCAGTGGACTTAGAAAGGGGTAGGGAGAAGATGAGAGAGGGAGGGTGGGATTGGAACCAAATGAGGGAGCAGGATACAACTGGGATACAAAGTTAATAAACTGTAACTAATATTAAAAAATAAAAATTTAAATAAAAAAATAAAGTCAGCGTCTATTCCAACTTCGCATTATATTATCTTGTGTGGTCACTTTGTTTTTTTAACCTACTCTACTATTTTTATGGTCATTTCTTTTTTTTCTGTTTTTAATCTTCAGTAATGTATAACTGATATTGTTTCATATGTGTGTGACTATATATTTAATGTAAAACAATCTGATGAGTTTGAGACAATGTATTTAACCATAATACAGTTCCCATAACCAATTTGCTAAATATATCCAACACCTCCAAAATTCCGTGTGCTTTTTATGTATGTAGAGGGTTTTTTTTTTATGGAAGATGCACTTACCATGAGATCTGACCACTTAACACATTTTCAAGGTTTTTTTTAATTTTTTATTATTAATTTTTATTTTTTTATATTAGTCACAGATTATTTTACTTTGTATCCCAGCCATAGCCCCCTCCCTTATTCCCTTGAAATCCCACCCTCCCTCCCTCATCTCCTCCCTACTCCTTTCCAAGTCCACTGCTAGGGGAGGTCCTCCTCCCCTTCCATCTGACCCTAGCTTATCAGGTCTCATTAGAACTGGCTGCCATGTCCTCCTCTGTGGCCTAGAAAAACTGTTACTCCCTCGGGGGGTTGGGGGGAGATAAAGGAGCCAGTCATTGAGTTCATGTCAGAAATAGTCCCTGTTCCCCTTACTAGGGTAAACCACTTGGATGCTGAGCTACCATGGGCTACATCCGAGCAGGGGTTCTAGGTCATAACCATACATGGTCCTTGGTTGGAGACACAGTCTCAGAGAGGACCCCGTGCCCTGATATATTTTGTCCTTGTGGAGTTCCTTTTCCTCTCCCAGTCGTATTAACTCCCCTTTTTATCATATGATTCCCTGCTCTCTGCTGAAGGTTTGGTTATGAGTCTCCACATCTGCTTTGATACACTGCTAGGTAGAGTCTTTCAGAGGCCCTCTGTGGCAGGCTTCTGTCCTGTTACTTGTTTTCTCCTACTTCCCATGTCCATCCCATTTGTCTTTCTAAGTGAAGATTGATCATCTTGCTCCGGGTCCTCTTTCTTGTTTATCTTCTTTAGGTGCACATATTTTAGTTTGTTTATCCTATCTTATAGGTCTATATAAGTGAGTATATTCCATGTGTGTCTTTATGCTCCTGGGATACCTCACTCAAGACAATCTTTTCTAGATCCCACCATTTGCCTGCAAATTTCAGGATTTCCTTGTTTTTAATTGCTGAGTAGTATTCAATTGTGTAAAAGTACCACAATTTCTGTATCCATTCCTCCACTGATGGACATCTGGGATACTTGATTTTCAACAAAGAAACCAAAACCATTCAATGGAAAAAGATAGTATCTTCAACAAATGGTGCTGGTCCAACTGGATGTCTACATGCAGAAAAACGAAAATAGATCCATATTTATCACCCTGCACAAAATTAAAGTCAAAGTGGATCAAAGACCTCAACATAAAACCAGATATACTAAATCGGTTAGAAGAAAAAGTGGGGAAGAACCTGGAACTCATTGGCACAGGAGACAACTTCCTGAACAGAACTCCAAACAGCACAGGCTCTAAGAGCAACAATCAATAAATGGGAGCTCATAAAACTGAAAAGCTTCTGTAAAGCAAAGGACACTGTCATCAGAACAAAACGACAGCCTACAGACTGGGAAAGGATCTTCACCAACCCTATCTCTGACAGAGGACTGATATCCAGAATATATGAAGAACTAAAGAAGTTAAAAAGCAATAAATCAAGCAATCCAATTTAAAAATGGGGTATGGAGCTAGACAGAGAATTCTCTGTAGAGGAATATAGAATGGCAGAGAAACACCTAAAGAGATGCTCAAAGTCCTTAGCCATCAGAGAGATGCAAATCAAAACAACCCTGAGATTTCACCTTACACCAGCCAGAATGACAAAGGTTAAAAACTCAAGTGACAATACATGCTGGAGAGGTTGTGGAGAAAGGGAAGCCTCCTACACTGCTGGTGGGAATGTAAACTTGTACAACCAGATTGATTTGGAAATCAATCTGGCGCTTCCTCAGACAATTAGGATTAGTACTTCCTCAAGATCCAGCTATACCACTCCGAGGCATATACCCAAAAGAAGCTCCAGTACACAACAAGGACATTTGCTCATTTTCAAGTTTCTAATATCACTTGGTACTATAGATTCTATGTTGTTCAGCAGATATTTAGGGCATTATATCTTGCGCAAATGAAAGTTTATGCCCGTAATCGTCAACTAGCCATTTCCTTCACCCCTCCACTATCCTATCTTCTATTTCTATGAATTTAACTCTTTTAGATGCTTCATATCTGTGTAATAGTGCAGCAAAGCAAGACAATTACAGATAGACAAATACGATGTTTGTATCTAAGGTTCTTACATATCTGTTATCTATCACACATGCTAAATTAATTTTCCTTGAGGTTAATGTGGCTAATGTTAATATTAATATCAGTTCATAATTTTCAGTGTGTCTACTTAACTGAAATTTGCCTTATAACTAAATAAACAACTAACAATAAACAATTGCATTCTCCTTACTTTCAAGGTTATAAGGGTTAGTGTGTGTTTGGAGGGGTCTGGGTGTATGTCTGGGTGTGTGTACATGTGCAAACCAATATTGTAACATTTTCTTCTTCACAATATTATTCCTAAACCTGAAGTATAATCTTTGAAAATCACAAATAAATAAAATTATATTTGCAAAATACAAAATGAACCACAGTAAAAATGAAACAATATGTTTTGTTCATTGGTAGAAACATGAATTAAGTTGAATGTAAAAATAATATTTTCTCTCTAATCACTAGGCAAAATCTGGCAACTAGCCATATTTCATCCAATTGAGAGCTGAAATGGGTTTTCTGAGATGCATATTTCCTGTCTAGACTTCAGGAATAAAATTACTTTTCTTCCCCCAAATGCAAAGAGTGGGCTGCAATAACTGTGTGAGTGTGTACTTTGGGCTGCAGGTGCACATTCCCAAGCTAGGCTGTGGATGATTACGACATGAACAGCATGAATCTTCCCGGGGTTCCATAGAAACTCAACTCGTTTCGTGGATAACATGAAAGCCAAACCTCCAACCAGCTTGATCTGGCCATCTCAGTTGAATCCTGAATTTTTTTGCTGCCACAGCCTTCACATTGGGGTTCTCTATCTTTGTCAAACATCTGCATTATCCATGTTACCTAACCCTGATTTTCTATCCAGAAGTTAAGCCAGCAGACACAGAAAAGAAATGACAATTGGTGGCTGGGAATATAGCTCAGTGGCAAAGCACTTTCATGGCTAGCAGCAGCCAGGCCCATGCTTGACACTCACCATTGAGAAAGAAAGAAAAAGAAAGAAAGAAAGAAAGAAAGGAAGGAAGGAAGGAAGGAAGGAAGGAAGGAAGGAAGGAAGGAAGAGAAAGAAAGGAGGGAGGAAGGAAGGAGGAGGAAGGAAGGAAGGAAGGAAGGAAGGAAGGAAGGAAGGAAGGAAGGAAGGAGGAGGAAGGAAGGAAGGAAGGAAGGAAGGAAGGAAGGAAGGAGGAGGAAGGAAGGAAGGAAGGAAGGAAGGAAGGAAGGAAGGAAGGAAGGAAGGAGGAGGAAGGAAGGAAGGAAGGAAGGAAGGAAGGAAGGAAGGAAGGAAGGAAGGAAGAGAAAGAAAGGAGGGAGGAAGGAAGGAGGAGGAAGGAAGGAAGGAAGGAAGGAAGGAAGGAAGGAAGGAAGGAAGGAAGGAAGGAAGGAAGGAAGGAAGAGAAAGAAAGGAGGGAGGAAGGAAGGAGGAGGAAGGAAGGAAGGAAGGAAGGAAGGAAGGAAGGAAGGAAGGAAGGAAGGAAGGAAGGAAGGAAGGAAGGGAGAGTTGCTGAGGTAGCAAGCCCGTACTGCTAGGCATTCAGTAGACGCCTTTCCGTCCCGCCTCGCAGACATTCATGGATTCAGATAGTGGGCTAGGCGCAGCACCAAGTAATCAATGCTCCCACTTACATTGTTACCATTGATTCTCAGTGCACCCCGAGGGCGTGGATGTTCTTACTTCTATTTTTAAAATAATGAAGCTGCGTTTTAGATGGTTAAGCAAGTCTCAGAATAGGATTTGACCCCAGACCTGCCGATACCTGGGACAGTGCCATTATTATCTATCCACCGTGGAAAATGCTCATCAACCTGAGTGCTGAGACACATCTATTAAAGCACTTTGAGGTTTCATTTTAAATTCCAATAACGAGGGAAATTACAAAATGGTCTTGTTTATTTCACATAGGTATATGGCCATTATCGATCCTTTGAAACCCAGACTGTCTGCCACAGCCACCAAGATTGTCATTGGGAGTATTTGGATCTTGGCATTTCTACTTGCCTTCCCTCAGTGTCTTTACTCCAAAATAAAAGTCATGCCAGGCCGTACTCTGTGCTATGTGCAGTGGCCAGAAGGTCCCAAGCAACATTTCACGTAAGTTAATTCTCCTTGATGATTTTCAACTGGTCTGTCAAACGCTTAGAGAAACGGAGATTGGGAGAAAAAAAAATGCAGTTAAGACACAGTCATTCCCCCTGGGGGGGGGGGAGGCATTGATTACTTGAGGAAAGAAATGTAAAAACAAACTATGGTGTTTTGGTTTGTAAAGGTGCCAAGGTTTTCACGTGCAGATGTGATGATTTTTGTTGGGGAAGCACCAGCATTTCCTAAAGAGAGGAACAAGAGCTGGAAGCAAAGTGCCAGGGACAGCAGGGTGGTATTGACTAAGGAGCTCGATGGGTCCTGGAGCACAATGTGTTGATTGCTCCTTTAGGAGGTCTGGCTGGAGTGCAGGGAAGTCCTGGCAGGTGTATTAATTTTGCTTTGGTTTCATTTGTATGTATTTGTTCATTTCAGCCTGAATAAACCTGGACGCTAAATAAAAAAGGAAATACATATGCCGTTTGATAGAATTGAAATTTCATATTTTTATATTAATTACAGTTTGTTAACTTTGTATCCCAGCTGTAGCCCCCTCCCCCATTCCCTCCCAATCCCACTCTCCCTCCCTCATCTTCTCTATGCCCCTCTCAAAGTCTACTGATTGGGGACGTCCTCCTCCCCTTCCATCTGACCCTAGCTTGTCAGGTCTCACCAGGACTGGCTGAAATTTCGTATTTTAGACCTAAGAAAAGTAATGGAGAAAAGCAACATAATTGTGTAATTAATATTTTCTTCCAGTAAATTTCAATAAAATTGTTTTTTTTTTCCTATTTTTAAATGACATTTAAAAATAACAAATGTCGCCAACAGCTATCAATTCTTTTTGAGACATGGCTGGAGTCAAATGCATGTGCAACCATGGCAGGCCTTTGAAGCAGTTATTTTATTTAACTCTACTCTTGCAAGAGTACAGACCTTTTTCTTTCGAGAACAAAAGATAGTTTATTCTTGACCCATTAATTAATTTAAAGCTTTCAAAAGATAATAGAAACCACATAAAATGTGTGAGACTATGTATCAGCCAGAATATTGTATGTTATATTCCCATTTCTCCCTAAGGGCATCCTTATCATTTTGACAAAAACTGTGGAATCAGGACCAAATTTGGCATCCTGTCGAACTGTGTGTTTATCATGCCTGTTGCTGATATCCTTGTATGTAATTTACCGAGGTAATAAGGCCATCAGTCCCATGACTGTGGAGACACGAATGCATATGTTTTTATCTGATTTTTTTGAAATCTGCTGTGCAATAAAATACACATCATGGCTGGCTTATTTTATCTATCCTGTATCCTGACCTTTGAGGATTCCATTCAATAGTTTAGTTCAACAGTTACTAAACAGAGTACAAAGGGATGGGGATATTCAGGCTTGGTTCTACATGACAGGAATATGTATAAATTAAGAGAGGAATGTATTTATGAATTTTCATTCATAAAGCGCATTTTGGAAATGAACAATTAAAGTATTTGATGCCTGACTCTAGGTTAAATTGTTCCTAAGCTATTTGATAGGTTTATGAAATGAGGAACTAGACATAAGGTAAATAATAATAATATTAATAATAATAATAATAAAGTGTTGGCATTTGTATCATGATTTAAAACCCGATCAATTCCAAGTCCCATATATTTCATTCCAAAGGCTTCTCAACATGGGTGTGTATTTCTCTGCAGGTACCACATTATCGTCATCATCCTGGTGTACTGTTTCCCATTGCTCATCATGGGTGTCACCTACACTATAGTTGGAATTACGCTCTGGGGAGGAGAGATCCCAGGAGACACCTGTGACAAGTACCATGAGCAGCTGAAGGCTAAGCGAAAGGTATGGTCCATACAATGGACTTTGGTCCAGACTGGGCCACTTCCACAAGGGAAGAAAGAACCGACTGATGTTATTTCATATGATGTGTTTTCACATCCCACTCCAACATTTCTTTTTTTAATTAAATTTGTATTATTTTTATATTAATTATAGTTTATTTACTTTGTATCTCAGCTGTAGCCCCCTTTCTCATTCCCTCCCAATCCCACCCTCCCTCCCTCATCTCCTTTCTGCCCCTCTCTAAGTCCACTGATGGGGGAGGTCCTCCTCCCCTTCCATCTGATCCTAGCTTATCAGGTCTCTTCAGGACTGGCCACTTCAATATTTCTAAATTTGGTCTTTGTTTGGCAGGCAGGACTGTTCTTTTATGTAATCTTTGTGTTGCTGCTGGCACTCTGCAAACCTCCAGCCCTGGAAGGTTTGTGTCATCAGTCCCCGGTTGTAGCTCATTCTCAGGTACTTTACCTGAAATTGTCAACATTTTGCTCAATTGGAATCTTGCTGATTTTATTTCTGCATGTGTGGACACTTTCTATGGTGCTGGATTAGAGCACCTCTGCTATACTCTGAAATCTGCTCAAAGCTGCTTCTATCACAGCTAACATGGCTCCCTGAAAGTCAGAATACTGGAATTCTCCCCCCCCACACACACACATTTTTCTCCCTCTTCCTCTGCTCCACCTTTTTACTCCTTCCCACCTGTCCCTCCCCTCTTCTTCTCCTTTCCCTTCCCTTCTCTTTTTCTTCTTTATCTTTTGTTCTTTCCATTCATCAGCAAGTATATGTAAGGGTTGAGAATTTAAGGAGTAATATTCTTCAATTTACTAAATGAAATGAAAAAAAAATCATCTTTGATCATTCACCTTAAATACTAAAAAATCCTTAAAATATACTAGAAAACAGACTTTGTTTTTGTGTCGTTTGATGAACGTATTAGGCATTGTTATTTGTTCCATTTAGGACTGATTAATATATTCATTGAATCACTACCTACCATATGAGAGTCCCTTTAAACTTTTGTTATAATCTTAAAACATCTTACCTACTACTATGTCACTAGATCAATCCCAATTTTTAAAATATCATGTAGCAAGTGGCTCCATTTTGACACAATATCTTTTCCCTAATTATAATAAATAATGCTAAACAGTACTTATATCTAGTTAATAGACATAGCAATGTTTTATATTTAAAAAGAGAAAATAAGCAAGATCTACTTCTAACTATATACAGATATGAAATATACATATAATTTCATTTTATGGTTTTCAAAAACTCATCTTAAAAACGATGTGTAAAAACAATTAATACCAGAGGGGGAAACCCCTAAGACGCTTCAACAGTATGCTCATTTTACATGTATCTTTATTTTCTTTTAATTTTTCTATTATTATCTCTATTATTATTGTTGTCGCTGTTGTTAGAGATACCACTATGTGTCACGGGCTCTACATGAAAGGTTAGAGGAAAACGTTCAAGAAATCTAAGTCTATTATTACAGATTTTAATTTCACATTTATTTTTCACTTTTATTTTTTAACATAAAGTCTCATTGAGAACAAAACCAAGAGGAAGTTTGTTTCTTTTTCCCGTTTTCCCAATATTGGTGAAAAGACATAAATATGACCTTGATTTCACTGTCTTTGCTTTCAGAGTAGAAATATCAACCCAAACAGGAACACGACTTTTCTAAAACATTTCAGGAAAGATGACACTTAAAAGTACTGATCCATTTATATTTCTCTCAGATTTTTTACTGACTGAAATAATGTGAAATGACATCCCGGCCATGAACCAGTCACTTTGACCTTGGATTTTTTTTTAACAATTTATTCATGATTCTAACAAACAGTGTCTGCACAGAAATTCTCATTTTACCTTAATTTTAAAGAATCAATATATCTTAATTTCTTCTTGTTTTAAGAAATGGCTACTGAATTTATTTTATCTGACACACAATTGTATATGTTGTATATATGTAATATATATGTATAATAATATAATATATAACATGCATATATATTTTATGATTTATACAAGTATATACATATATACAATTATATACCTACATAATATTTGTATATTATATACCTAATAATTGTATATATGTAGTATATATTATATATAATATAAAAATAATGTGATAATGTATTATCCAATTTTTAAAATATATAGCAAATAGTTATCTCCACTTCACATATATATTTCTTTTATATATATTCATATATATTCATATTCATATATATTTCTTTTATATAGATGTAGATATATATATATATATATACTAGTATAGCTTTAAATACCATATAGTGTCTCTATTCAACACAATGGTTTCATGTTTTTTATGTCATAATATCTGCAAATCTAGCTTTAGATATTCATTTTAGTTATGGTCTATATCCCAGAGAATAAATACATCATTGATAATATTAATTATACTTGAAATAGATACAAAACTGCTGAATATAGTGGTGCAAATTAATCATGACTATTTAGGAAAACAACTCCATAAGCCACTCTGACCTAGTCTCTTAAAAATAAAAGATTGAGAAAAACACATGTGGTATGTACCCACTTATAAGTGGATTTTAGCCATATAAAACAGGATAAGCATACTACAAGGGACAGGTCCAACAGAAGATAAATAACAAGGAGGATCCAAGGGAGGATGCATAAATCTCAGTCGGAAAAAGAGATAGAATAGACAGAGGTAGTGGTTGAAGAAAAGGAACGAGCTGGGAGAGGGGGTGCAGAGAGATAAGAGGGTGAAGATCAGACCTGAGGAGAGCAGGGGTGAAAGGACAGAAGACCTGTAGAGAAAAAAGAAAGTAAGGGTTGGGGTATCTCTGTAACAAGCTGGAGACATAAGTCAGGGTAAGCTCCTGGGAGGAAATGAGAGAGATTGAAGCAAAGGCTACACTAGCAGAGGCCATAGAAACTGAAGAGGACATGCACTAACTAGACTAGTCTCCTAGTAAAGGGAGAGGAACACCAACCCATGCACAAAAACTCTGACCCCAAATTTACCCCGCCTACTAGATGTGCAGAGATAAAGGCAGAGCAGACAAAACAGAGACTGAAGGAATGCCCAGCCAATGCTGGCCCAATCAAAGACCCACCCTATGAGTGAGTGCCAACACCTTGACACTATAAATGACACTCTGCTAAGCTTGCAGACAGGAACCTGTCAGAGCTGTCCCCTGAGAGACTCTACCCAGCAGCTCCCCAACACAGATGCTGAGACTCACAGCCAAACATTGGACGATGCGTAGGGAGTCTTATAGAAAAGTGGGAGGAAAGAGAAAAGGACCTCAGGTGACAGGAGTGCCACAAGAAGACCAACAGAACCAACTAACCAGGGTCCAGAGGGGCTTGCTGAGACTGAAGCACCAACCAAGGATCATGAATGAACTGGACCTAGAACCTGCTACAAAGATGTAGAAGATGAGCAGCTTAGGCCTAATGTGGGGGTCCTCTAGTAAGGGAAGTGGGCACTGCATAGGACATGGACTTACTTGTCAGCTTTTTGATCACTTTACCCTGGCTGGCCAGGGTATAGAAGAAAAGGATATGCTCCGCCCAAATAAAACTTGATGATCTGGGGTGGATGAAAAAGGGAGCTCCCCTTTTCTGAGGAATAAGTGAGGTGGGAGGAGGGAGGAAGGAAGGCAGAGAGAGGGGGGACTGGCAGGGGAGGGGGAGAGGGATGGGGCTACAACCAGGATGTAAAGTGAATTAAAAAAATAAATTAATTTTACAAAAATAAAAGATTGACAAATCTTTACTGACTTCTAAAAACGCATATATAAGAATAAACACACCAGCTAGGCAGTAGTGGCTATACCTTAAACCTCAGCACTTGGGAGGCACAGGCAAGAGGATCTCTGTGAGTGTGAGGACGGTCTAGTCTACAAAGTGAGTTCCAGTTACCGGACAGCTGAATCTCCACAAAGATATCCTTTAAAAACAACAACAACAACAACAATAATAATAGTAGTAGTAATAAATAAACACACCTTAAATATACTTAAATAATATTAGTTAACCAGGCATGATGGCACCTCTAAACTCAACACTCAGAAAACTAATGTCAGAAGACAATGCCAGCCTGGTCTACAGTGAATCCGAAGACAGCAAGAGTTCAAAAGAAAGACTGAGGCATTCTTTTCCATAATCTGTAGAGCTGTGCTATATTGAATCCTTTGAAGAATAGCTTATACATTGTGTGGCTAAGTTTATGAGACCTAGTATGCTTAATACTTTGAATGACATGAAACTTTTAGATAAGTTGGGATTAACTACCTCTATCAGATTTTACATGTATATGAACCCCGAGTGTCATAGCACTGGCTGTTATCAGCCCCAGGTAAAAGACATTAGTCTTGGGAAGTAAATGAACAGCCTCCCTCTGAAATGACACATTGTTAACACTGTAGTGTTGAACCTGAAAACTGGTGCCTATGCTTTATGGGCCTATGGAATTTGTAGTAACTAAGAAGCATAGTAAAATCAGAAGCTACACCTATAAAGTCTCACAAACATGGCTGCCTAAACATGCACAGAGCAAGAACAATGACGATAGACACACTAAGGTGGACAGAGGAAAGCCAAAGAGGCCTCAGCCACCGAAAGAAAGAGAAATAGTCTAATTTATTATCTTATACCAAATAGCCAGCCCTATTGTATGAAAAGATACATACAAGTAACATTATAAGACTTGACAAATTGTACTTATGTACTTAGGAACGTACATGGATGCTTATATACATATAGTAACAATTAATGGAGTAAAAGGCCATAAATTTAAAACAAAGCAAGGAGGGGTATACAGGAGAGTTTGGAGTGAGTAAATGGGGGAGGAAGTTATGTAACTATGTTATAATCTCAAAAATTAAAAATAAGTAATAAAAGGAAAAAGAAACAAAAGAGAACTAAAATGCAATCTGTGTTATTGCTCCAACATTTGAATCACATATAAAAAAGCGGACTTTAATGGAAGAAAAGGAGATCTGAGCAGCACAACACATTAATAAACCTTCTGTATATTTTACAATTTCAAAGAAATGTGTATGCCTCATAACTAAATATATCTCTAATTATAGTAAATATTCTGGTTTAAAAATTTGTACATTATATATCTATGGAATTCGAATATGTAGCTTCATATATTTATATTTGTATATATATATGTGTGTATATATATATACAAATATACATATATATGTATATATACATATATATATGTATATATATAGATATATATATATATACACACACACACAAACATATATGGAAAACCCATACAATAAAAGTAGACTCAGCCAGATACAAAATACAAATATCAGACATATAACAAAATTGCTAAGGTATGGCTACATTTTTATTCTGTTTTTACTCTCAGTTCTTAGAGGCATGTGGACTATTCAGAACACTACTGTGATATTCAATTTAAAAACTAAAATGGTCAATCAGTTCATGTCAGAGACAGTCCCTGTTCCCATTACTAAGGAAACCCACTTGAACACTGAACTGCCATGGGCTACTCTTTGATCACCTCCCCCTCAGGGGGGTACAGCCTTACCAGGCCACAGAGGAAGACAATGCAGCAGTCCTGATGAGACCTGATAGGCTAGGGTCAAATAGAAGGGGAGGAGGACCTCCCCTATCAGTGGACTTGGAGAGGGGCATGCATGGAGAAGCAAGAGGAAAGGTGGTATTGGGAGGGGTGGAGGGAGGGAGCTACAGGTGGGATACAAGGTGAATAAACTGTAATTAATAAAAATAAAACGCAGTACCCAATACCAAAAAAAAAGAAGGAAATGGTATCTTTATAACGTCTCAAGGAAAATGGCTTTTGACAGCTGTCTCACATTTGTATACCTTCATTCCTCATTTGTTTGCATTTTTGCCAAAAAGTTTATTAAAATATCTGTATCGTCATTTTTCTTATTTTTTACAGTAGACATGCTTTTCTGAATGGGTTCTCTTTGTCATTGCTCTTTGGACTCTGAAAATTGTACTAATATCCTGTTATTTTAGATCATAGTAGAAAGAAGTGCTGTTGAACACCTGTATGTCTTACTCTTTAAGTATGTATAATCATATGTGTAGTTACATATAATCATATAAGTATACAGAACTAATGTAAGAGTAAATTTTTTAGGAAAATGAAGCTAAGAAGTACAACTTTTGAAGTCTCTGCCACGTATCAAAATGTCTCCAACAATGAGAAAAGACAAATACCATAAGAAGTTTAAATCAAAATTGATTTTTTTATCAAATATTTTTCATTCAGCTATTTTATGAAATGTTTTTGTTTGGACTGATGAACACTGCTGGAATATATT
Source organism: Meriones unguiculatus (assembly GCF_030254825.1). Classification (NCBI taxonomy): domain Eukaryota; kingdom Metazoa; phylum Chordata; class Mammalia; order Rodentia; family Muridae; genus Meriones; species Meriones unguiculatus. Next base: position 71,445,979 of record NC_083358.1, on the reverse strand, counting down.
TGCTTCCTATCTTTGTGAAATTATGCAAATAATTTAATCCAGTAGGGAAAGATCAAACATGCAGCTGGTTCTTCTAAAACTTTTTTTTTTTTTAACTGGAAAAGAAACAAAAACAAAGCCATAAACATCTAAAGTTTCTGACAGGGCTGAATAACAGTACCACTCTGTGTTTTTAATTGCGACAATGAAGCTTAACAACAAATAGCCGTCTGAACACTCTGGCCAGCTTCCTCTGCTGTACCTTGTGCTGCACGCTGAGATCAAAGAACGTTTTGCAGTAATGCTGTGCATTGGTTGCCAGCACCGTATGTCTAAAAAAATCTAATTGACTAGTCTCCCTGCCTCCACGGCTAACAGTGGAAAAGATTGCTATTGGAAAGCCTAGAAAAGTTTCTGTGTTTCTTTCAGGTTTCCCAGTAATGCTTGAGAAGTAAAAGTGGTTTTATTCTTTATTTAAAAATAATTAAAAAGATATGGTGAATGTAGGTCTTGACTGTGCAACAATGACTTGAAAAGATTTCTTGAGATTATTCGCAGCATTTCTTATTAGGCAATTACAGGGGCAGGAAAGACAGATTCAAGTCTGAGCATCACGGATTTCTATCAAAAAATAAATCTTAATGCATGACATATATAACAATTGGCATAATTATAAATACTTCAGGATACACAGTAACTGAACACAATGTGTTCTCATGTTGGTGAATTAAAATTAAAAATATGCATAGCTAAGACATAAAAAAAAGTAGGAAATGATTTATTACCTGAAACTAGCAAGAACACAGAAGTTATTTCCAAGAAGCGAGCAAGGAAAGATGCTTGACTCTCACTCAGAAGAGGAACCACAACAGACATCTAAAGTAGATGGAGGGGGGCACTGAGGGGGAGATTGGGAATGTTTAATCCATTAGGATCTATGGGAAACTGTAATAGCTATCACTAGCAACGTCGGCCTCATATTGCTCACATTGTGTGCTCATACTGTAAAGCTTGGAATGCTTTTAAGCAGAGAATGTAAAAGAAGGAAATTTAAGAATCATTTCATAATTTAAGAAAATAGGACATATAAAGAAATTTGGAGGGTTTCCCATAAAAACCAAAGCTCGGGATTTTGTTTCTTTGTTCTGTAGTCAGTGCTTGATAGCAGTACCAAGAGAGAGGAGGCAGCATATTAGGGTCAGTAAGTGTTTTCCAGTTTTCTCTTACAGTCTTGTCAGGCTTTCTTCTTAGGCAAAGCTTTATAGCAAAAGTGGAAAGCAGTTATGAGGTACGGAATTATTTTCAGTGGTACAACTCCAATTCTTGATAAAAATATTTTGCTTACAATAAAAAAGAAAATAAATAAAATTTAAAATAAGCATAGCTAAGACATAAAAAAAAAAGTAGAGAATGATTTATTACCTGCAACCAGCAAGAACACAGAAGTTATTTCCAAAGCAATACTCTCCTTGACAAAGAAAGCATGAGGATTTATTCATGGAGATTATGTATATTTACAAAGAGGTTGGCATATTCCTAATCAGGCTCAGTTTGAAATCACGGAGCTTGAAATGCTGTGGAGGAAAGCGTACTTTAATGACTTGCTAAAGCAGAGCGTCTGCCCTTAAAAGTGCTTGCCTCATTTGGCCTGCGTCATTTTATTCCTCCTTCTTGAGCAGACCATGGATGGCTGTCATTCTTATGGCTGGTAGGGATGCTGTGTGGTGGTATGCCCTATCTGCCGGTGGCGGTGATACTTCGGGACAGGGGTACCATAGTTCTGTGATGGGCATAGTATGTTCTAGGCATACCCTACTTCTAGATGATGAGGATGCTATGTGACAGGGATACCATACTTCTGGATGACAGGAATGCTGTCTGATAGAGATACCCTGCCTCTGAATGTCAGGCATACTGTGTGGTAGGGATACTCTACTTCTGGGTGATAAGGATAGTATATGACAGCGATACCCTGCCTCTGGAATGCTGTGAGATATGGATGCCCTGCCTCTGGATGATGGGATGCTCTGTGATAGGGATGCCTTACCCTTGGAAGTCAAGGACACTATATAATAGAGATACTATATTTCTGGATGACAAGGATGCTGTATCTTTCTAGTTAAGGGACTGAATTCTCCTGGTGCTAAATCAACATAGGTGTCTGAATAATCTGGAACAGCCTACCATCACAGCTGGAGAAGGTTATGTATCATTTTGTTTTATAGACATAATATATGTAGTAAAATATTTTAAGTCACATTTAAAATATTAAATAAATAATGAGTTATGAGTAAACTGAAATTTGTAATTTGTGCAGATTAAAACATACTAAATGTACCATTGCTAACTCTTATGCTATAAATGTATTACATATTAAGTTTTTATTAAAACATAAAAGATCCTACATATTTAGATTAAAGCTATGTAAACAAAAGTGTGAACTAGACTTAGACAGAAAGAATAATTTATTGCATCAATTTTCTTATTATTTTACTTATTTTAGAGTAAGAATAGGTAGTGGTACAAAGGCGTGGACGTTTTGAGACTTCTTGTGTCTTTCCACTTATGACTATTTCCTTCCTCTGGAATAATGAAATCAAGAAGTAACACTTTTTACTTTCAGAGAAGAATTCATAGTTAATAAGATTAAATAACTGTTGTCCTAAAGAAGGTAAACAACAAGGAGGACCCTAGGGAAGAAGCTTAATCTTCATTCAGAAGGGCAAACAGGATAGACATTGGAAGTAGGAGAAGACAGGGAACAGAACAGGAGCCTATCACAAAGGGCCTCTGAAAGACTCTAACCCAGAAGAGTATCAAAGCAGATGCTAAGAATCATAGCCAAACTTTGGGCAGAGTGCAGGGAATCTTAAGGAAGAAGGGGAAGATAGAAAGACCTGGAGGAGATAGGAGACCAATAAAGCCAAAAAAAATCTGGGCCCAGGGGGTACTGCAGAGACTGATGAATCAACCAGGGACCATGCATGGAGAGGACCTTGACCTCAAATGTAGCCTATGGGCTGTTCAGTCTCCATGTGGGTTCCCTAGTAAGGGGATCAGGGGTAGTCTCTGGCATGAACTCACTTGCCTGCTCTTTGATCACCTCGCCCGGGTGGGGTGGCCTTACAAGGCAACAGAGAAAAAGGATCCAGACAGTCCTGATGAGACCTGATAGACTAGGGTCAGATAGTAGGGGAGAAGGACCTCCCCTACAAATGGACTAGGGGATGAGGGTAAAGGATAAAGAGGGAGAAATGGTGGGACCAGGAGAAAAGGAAGGAGAGGGCTACTGCAGGGATACAAAGTGAATAAATTGTAAATTATTATTTTTTTAAAATAAGATTAAATAACTGTTGTCCAAATAGGGTTAGGTTAAACCTGGCAGGACCCTGTTTTTCAAGTTTTTAATATTCTTAATCTCCTGGTTTGAAGGAATGAAGTCATACCTCTGTAGAAAAAAAAAGAACTTTAGGTTTCCATGTATGTGAAGGGTCAACATCATCTTACCTAAATGGATTATGGTTTATTGTCAGTTTAATTTTTACATCAGTCTTCTGTCTTCTTGTTTGGTTGATTTTTCTTGGACATGGCCTTTGGAAGATTGATTTCCTTTTGGGAAAGTGTCTAATGTAGTTCAAGGCAATAGATAAAGTTTTAAAGAGCTTATAATACAGCTTGGCCAAAGTATGTATACTTATGTGTATGAATGGTGTCTTTATGTTACATGTAAAGCTCATTTTATACCTACCATCTAGAAAATTGTAGCTATTGCCTATGAAACAAAAACAAATCCATTGTCATTTTGGATAGAAATAATCTAAAGTATCTAAAAGAAGTATCTAAAATACATACTAAAATCTGTAACCTAAAGAAGCTAAGCAAGAAGGAGGACCCAGGGTCAGATGATTAATCCTCACTCAGAAAAACAAATGGAACAGACATCGGAAGAGGGAGAAAACAGGGAACAGGACAGGAGCCTACCACAGAGGGCCTCTGAAAGACTCTACCCATAAGTATATCAAAACATATGCTGAGGCTCATACCCAAACTTTGGGCATAGTACAGGGAATCTTATGAAAGAAGGAGAAAGAAAGACCTGGAGGGGACAGAAGCTCCACAAGGAGAGCAACAGATCAGAAAAGTGGGCACAGTGGTCTTTTCTGAGACAGATACTCCAACCAAGAACTATGCATGGTTATAACCTAGAATCCCCACCCAGATGTAGCCCATGGCAGCTCAGTATCTAAGTGAGTTCCCTAGTAAGGGGAACAGAACGGTCTCTGACATGGACTCATGGGCTGGCTCTTTGATCACCTTCCCCTGATGGGCAAGCAGCCTTACCAGGCCACAGAGGAAGACAATGCAACCAGTCCTGATGAGACCTGATAAGCCAGGGTCAGATGAAAGTCCAGGCCAATTTTTCATAATCTTCTCTTTCCTATGTGTTATTTAATTTCCCCCTGAAATAAGAAGCATACTGTAAACAGGGATCTCATGCCCAAAGAAATGGATTAGAGCCCTGGCAGGACAGAGGACATATTTTAAATTCAAAAGAGGGATGCTTCCTTCAACTACCAAATTGTTACTTCTCTTTTCTTTAACATTTTTTTTTATTTTAAACCTGCAAAAATCTGTACATCTAAAGAAACTAATCAAGAGGGAGGACTCTGGCTAAAATACTCAATCACCATCCTGAAAGGCAAAGAGGATGGACATCAGAAGAAGAAAACAGGGAACAAGTTAGGAGCCTGCCACAGAGGGCCCCTGCAGGCTATCAGAGTAGATGCTGAGACTTATGGCCAACTGTTGGGCAGAGTGCATGGAATCTTATGAAAGAAGTCAAAAATAATAAGATCTGGAGAGGACAGGAGCTCCACAAGGAGAGCAACAGAACCAAAAACTCTGAGTTACTTCTCTTTTTAACTTAAAAAAAAATGATGTATTTAGCAGTTATGCAGAAGTCAGCGCTATAGTATACTTTAAAGAAAAGGTACAAAAGGTTTTACCCTACATGATTAGAAAAAGAAAACCGGACATAATGGGGGCTACCTGGGTTCCTTCTGCCACAATAAAGAAAGTTGGGTCACAGCTTTTGGGCTCTATTTTGAGGTTTACTGTAAGCTGCAAGGCTGCCATTGGTACAGTGGAGATAAATGGTCTCTGTCTCTTCTTAGATTGTACAAGGAGCAGAGATGGCCAAGAAGGCATATCTGGGAATCTGTATAGAAATTAATGTCCTTCCTTTTCTTAATTTGAGTGTTTTAGGTCGGGGTGTTAGTTCAACTTTTTTGCTGATATTCTGGAGGATAGGAAACATTCGCCTCAGTGTGAAGAAGCCACTGTATAATCGACATTATGGGAGCCATTAATTAGAAAATTATTTTTGCAGACAACCATACATTTTAGCATTTATCACAGGCTTATTCTAAATAGACTTTTTGTTTGAATTTGCCAAATCTCTGAGTTCTGGGAAATGATGTATTAGAAGCTCTGATGACATAGACAATTTAAAAAAAAAAAATCTCCTTAATTGTCAAGCAAGGTGTTACTTGTCCAATGGAGGGTTTCAGGGACCAGATATCTGAGTCAGAAACGGTTACTTTTAGCTGCTTGAGAACATTAGCGAGTGGGTGTGGGGTTGTAACTACCCCATAACGTAAAGGAGCACTTAAGAAACTGGGGCACTCAGCAGAATAGAAATTAATGCTCTAAGACATTTGAGCGGATTTTAGAAGTCAGAGGTTAACAAGCAGTTGTCCTCCCTCTCTTGGTATCACTCAACACTATGTTTCCTTGCTGGCATTCAATATAGAGTATGTGTTAGTATGTGTTTCCAAAATTGAATAGGCTCAGTATTACCTTCATATATATTTATGGTGACCCAATGCCTCCACAGAGAAAATCTAGACTGCGCCAAAGGAACCGAAGGGGGCACCCTGTGGCCGCGTCAATTGTGTCTGCCTTAAGGAGGGAGTAGTAGTCAAATTGGCTCCCTTCCTTCTTCTAGTGTCCATCCGGCTAATGGATATACCTTGATGTGGACAGAGCAATACTGGTAGCTAATGGCTCATTCTCTGGGAGCTGAGATGATTTCTTCCTTCCTTTGGCATTCCCAGGAAGGAACTGGCAGGCAGCTGCCGGGAAGGAATCTCACCCTTTCTTTCCCTCTTTAGTCCGCGTCCTAATGTTGTTGAAATGCTCGGATGCAGACTCTTCGAGCTCAGAAGACTAGTCTGACCCTACAACACTAGAAGGAATTTTCTGTTGTGCTTTCTTTCTTTTCTTTCTCCTTTTTAAAGATGGAAGCGCTCTGGGTTCTGAAGTAAGACTGTAATCACCAGGGCTGTCTAATTATCATCTTTTATAATCAAATTTTACTGACTTAAGCCTTGTTTCTCGTTTTACTTCAGGACAAAATCTTATTTTGTTACAAAATGTTTTGCAAAAATTTATTTGCAATAATTGCTTTTCTAAAAATATATATCTTTGTTCTTTGAATTTTTTAATATTTTCTCACCATTTGCTCTTCCTTTTGGCCCTATTTTGATTCACTTTTTAATTGATATTTTGAAGCAACATTTTAAGAAATTTTCAATTTGTACTTAATCATTTTCCCAAGGGGAGAAAAACATTAACAGACATATTTTATCATATCAATAGCTTTTTGTATATGAAATTACATGTCTCAATGTGAAATTAAAGTGGCAATAATTTATAATAAAGTTCTAAGAGAAAGGCAATTTTGAACTATTAGCCACATGTCGACATAAGACAACAGTAGAGGGAGCGGGATACAGGTGGGACACAGAGTTAACAAAATGTAACTAATAAGAAAAATAAAATAAAAAAACATTTTACATATAAAAAAAACAACAGTAAATCATGTTTTCTAATAAGGGCAAATATATGGTTTTTTTTTTTTTACAACTTAAGAAGCTATGGTTGATTGTGGATGCCATTTGGGGACAAATGACTGATCTGAGCTACCTTGACCTCAGAGCAAGGTGGCCATTGCCTTTGAGCAGGATAGCTTTCTACTGAGAAAGAGTTAGCCATTACAAGCCCCAGCTGCAGGCTCTCTTTTTTTATTTTTAATTATTAGTATTTATTACAATTTATTCACTTTGTATCCCAACTGTGGCCCCCTTCCTCGTCTCCTCCCAAACCCACCCACCCTCCCTCTTCTCTCACTATGCCCTTTCCTGAGTCCCCTGATAGGTGAGAACCTCCTCCCCTTCTATCTGACCCTAGCCTATCAGGTTTCATCAGGACTAGCTGCATTGTCTTCCTCTGTGGCCTGGCAAGGCTGCATCCCCCAGTGGGAGGTGATCAAAGAGGCAGCCACTGAATTCATGTTAGAACAGCCCCTGTTCTCCTTTCTAGGGAACCCCCTTGGAGACTGAGCTGCCTCTGGGCTACATTGGAGCAGGAGTCAAAGCATCTTTGCTCTACTTGAGATTTCTACACTTTAATGAGCAATACCAGAGCATCTAAAGTCTGACCTCTACTGGCCCATGATGGTTTACACAGAGAACCAAAAGGAAATAGCTCACAGTGTGAAACCTATTTCTCAGCAAAATAATGAGATGTCTGCCTAACCATTTACATATGAACTCTACACAGGAGTCCCACCCAATAAGATACAAGGATATTCTTTTAACTACTGTGAAGGGACCTTTCTAGCGATCAAATGGTGTAATCTCCTGTGTGGATACATGGAAAGCGAGGAACGGAGTCACTTAAACATCCAATGGAGAGATATACCCCAACCAACCACACGGGCAGAACAAATGCTAACAATTCTAAAGACATCTTTTTGGGTTTGTTTGTCTGTTTTTTGACTGTTTGTTTTGAGACAGGGCCTTACTATGTAGCCCTGGTAGACTTTGAACTCACAAAGATCTGCCTACTTCTGCTTTCTGAATATTAAGAATACAGGTGTGAGCTATGATACCTAGAAATCCTTATTCTCCCAACAAGTCGAATTTAACTTATTTGACATACAATTGCCTATACACATAAACACACACCAACTACTCCACTACTTAACTTTTGCATACACAAGTGAAATCACGTGTCATTGTCTTTCTGTGGCTTCCTTTTTTTAACCTGGTGCAATATTCTATAGCTTCCTACAATGGAAAACATGCTTATTTTACCAGGATAAAAGTATTCCATTGTATATATACTACATTTTTAAAACCAATCACCCATTAAAGTATACTTATGTTGACTGCTTATCTTGACTGATATGAACAACTTTGCAATGATATAGGAATTCCAAGAATGCTACTTCTAACTACTTTGGGGTTCCTCTCTCTCTCTCTCTCTCTCTCTCTCTCTCTCTGTCTCTCTCTCTCTCTCTCTCTCTGTGTGTGTGTGTGTGTGTGTGTGTGTGTGTGTGTGTGGCGAGAGAGAGATCTCCAGAATTAAAATTGCTAAATAATATGATACTACTAACTCTAGTTTATGGAAGCACCAACATACTATTCTCTATAATGGTGTACAAATGTATATTCCTACTGATAGCATACAGGGTTTACTTATCTCCACAGTGTTAATTTTCATCAAATGTGAGGTCACAGTTCACTATGGTTTCATATCACTTTCACTGGTGATTAGTGATGTAATACATTTTAAGCTAAGAAAATAATCTGGGGGCATCATAATACTTGAATAAAAACAGATGTGTATGCCAGTGGGATATGTAATGAGCTCAGAAATGAACTCACACATGTTTCAACCAATTGATTTCCATGAAGAAAGGATGTTCTTTTCAAAGCTGGCTGATGAAATTATATCCACAAGCCAAGACGAAAATCAACAGAAGCACTGGACCTTATTTAATACCATTCACAAAATCAGATGAAAAGAAAAATGAACTCAAAGTTGAGGGGAAAAATAAGTGCAGGGCTAGAAACTGAACCTACCCACAGAATTTGTAGCAGGAAAGCTTCACACTATTGTCTGGATAATGACATTTTTATTTTCTTCCAAAAACACCAGTAATAAAAGCCAAAAGGACAGCAAGGACTCCAGTGAACTGAAAAAGTTTCTGCACAGTAAAAGCGGAAAGGTGTGAGGAGGGGATGAAATGTATGTACTGGGTGAACTAGAAAACTGTTAATAATGTCATAATTTGGTGAGTGTTTAGGTATAGTCACAGATAGAAGAAAGGAAAATATTCTCTTCCACTATTCAATTGTTGAAGAAATGAACACAGCACTGACAGAAAGTAGAAAGCCTGAATCAGATATGATGGCTGTTATCTGCAATCCCAGTACCTAGGAAGATGAAAGAAGAAAATTAATTGCCTTGGCTACAGAAAACTGAGGGAGATAGAAAGAGAGACAGACAGAGAGGAGAGTGAGGAAGAGTGAGAGAGGATAGCTATATGGCTATCCAGCAGGTTTTTGTGGTAAGGAGGATAAATTTACTGCAGGAGAATTCAGCAAGTTTGAAATGACTATGTACAAAGAGTCCTCTTCAAATTCAAGAGGAAAACTGATGATAACCCATGTACACAGGGTCATATTAATATATCCTTTTCTCTGTTTAGACAGTTTCCTAAGAAGACCTTCCTACCACACCTCTAAATTGCATCACAACCATGAAGACAAATATCTAGCCTGCTAGGAATCATGAACACCAGTTCACTCCTGCACCCCCCATCAGCCTCCAACCCCCTGGAGCCTAGATTAGAGGGGGGCAGAAAACAATCATTTTGCTGCACTATTTGTATTTTCTCACTATTTTTTGCATTTTATTTATAATTAAGTAAAAGAAATATTTCCAATCAACATAAAAAAAATCCAGATAGAATTGTATTATAGAGGTTATCAGTTGGAAACTAGTTATACAGTATTCCTGGGGAAAGATAAGTTAATCACTGATCATGCAGCTACTTGGGGTCTTCAGAAATAGGAAAGTTGGTACCACCTGCCTCATATTTTTTTTTTGGCCTGGTAATTATAAGGCTTGTGTGAATAACACTGTGCAGTCTCTTAGCCCCTGATCCAGTGTCAGCAGGAATTGCGTTTGTGGCTGTTTATTCAGCATGGTGATTAAACTGATTGGCATTGACTAATATCTTTGTATTTTCTTCAGCTTCTATTTTTGCAAGATTGTTTGAAAAGCACTGACTGACTTTGAGGAAATCTGTGATCACAAGATAGAACAAGTATAATCAAACTGTGTGAAAATTAAACCCCAAGACTGCACTGGGTTCGAGGAACTATCTGGCTAACTTTTTAGTGGCTCAATCAACAATAGAAATTAACATATTAAAGGCATAGTCATAATCTATCCCATGAACCTCTGTTACTTTAGCCATTAGGATGATAAAATATGGATATTTTTTCTTTGAGATGTTCAGTTTCTTTCCTTAATTATTTTGAGTTAAAAAGATGTCATATACCAAATTACCTCTGGTCACATATGTTCTCTGACTGAAGCCTGTTACCACAGTGAGAGAACGTTTAAGTCGATGGTGTAGTAAAGGCTCAAAGTGTTTGACTTGCTTGAAGTTATGGTGTCCAGTAAGTGGAAGAGATTGGTTTGGAACTTTACCACTAAAGTCAAAGAAAGGATTAACTGCCTTTCTACTTCCTTTCATAGTGCACTGTGGTTAAAATGAATGCCAGGAAAAATGGAGGTGGGGATGATCTTTTGAAGGTGGGCAAGGGTCTGGAGAGATGACCAGGTAGTTAAGAGTGCATGCTGCTCTTGCAGATAACCCGGCACCCACCTCAGGTGGCTCACGACTGCCAACAGCTACAGTTAAAAGGGCCCAATGTTTCTGGCTTCCTAGGGCACATGATCGGTCCATACCCTTGGGTGTCAGTCCTCCTTCTGACTCGTTCTGAGACAGATCAGCTTTTGTTATTTGATGAGAGACATACACAAGGCCTGTGCGGAGCAGAGAGGCTCCTGCCTCGGTCTCGTGCTCCCACACCTGGCTTCACAATGTGTCTGCGAGTCCAAACCCAGATCCAGCACTTGCGTGGTTAGTGCTTTAATCACTGAGGAATCCCTGATCCTCTATTCAAGTTTTACTAAAAAATAAAAATAAAAATAAAATTCCCATGTGATTGAAATATAAAACTCCAGCAAATGTTCCTCTTATTTAAATTATGTGAAATTTGGCAGTCTCAATCTCATCCATTACTCTGCTCACGAGCAAAAGCCTTCTACATTTCCAGTCTTTGTCTTCTTCAATCTGGATGAAGACTATAAAGGAAGAAGCCATATTTCCCTGTCACGTGTTAAACGAATACTTTATTTATGTGATTACAGTTATTTACTCTCTTGCCTTTCAGTTGTCTTTTTCCTATCTTTTGCCCTTTCGCAGATATCAGAAAGATCTTCCTCTGTAACATTGCTTAGATATTAGCTCCTCCGAGAATTCTAATTCCTTGCACAACTCCAGTTCTTCCTCAGGGTAGTCCCAAGTTTATGACTTCATCAAATCATTCATATGCCTCCCAACCCATCTTTAATCTGATTGTATTTAGAAATCATGTGGTGATTACTTCATTCCGTTAGAATTATCCTGGGATGACTTCTGTGTTTCCGTCTTATATAAACCTCTGAGATAGGATTTCTAAGGCTTCTTGCTATGGCTAGGTAAGCCCAGATGAGGAAAATGTTTTTTATTGCTACACATGAAGAACACACACAGCTTCTCCCAGAGTATCAGCAAAGGAAAAGGGCATCCTAAGCCTAGTGAAAATGATTTCTAGAACAGTGGTTTCATACCTAAAGGGAACAGGAACTTGAGCATAAATTAAAAACAACAAACAAACAATACCTTCAAATGCTACCCATCTTGATCAAAATGCAAATAAAATCCCTTCATATAAATATGCTGAAAGCTGGTGAACGGTGGTCAAAATTTTATATGTCCCCTTTTTTAACTCCCTTTTGTTTTTGCTTCCAAATGTGGCTTTATAGAAAAGGAAAAGGCACTGTGAATACAAGCCAGTTCCCTATCCTCTCAACATCTTTGAACAATGAGATTTCATGGAGATCTATTCACACACTTCAACACCGTATCAAAAATTGACCAGGAATGGCTCTTTATAAATACCCCTAAATGGTGCTGTAAGGTGATGAGTCAGCTTACATGTATTTACAGCTCACTGAAACTGTGAGCGGAGACTGCCTCTATTACCCTTCTCTACCTAAAAGATTTCCTAGTATTTAAGAATATTTAACCAAATGACTGAAAAATAAATAATTTTCACTGTTCCATCCTCAAGAGTCACAGCCTAAAAAAAGAAGCTTAATTCAGAAACCTCTTTGCTAAAGTAGTTTTTATTAAAATTTTAATATGTACTTAAATCACAAAAAAATGCATTTTATTATAAACCAAAAGAAAAAATATATAAAATAAGCAGAATGGGTTATAATCTAACACATAAAATGATACTTCTTGTGTCTATCCTGTTTGCCCTTCTGAATGAGATTTAAGAATTCTCCTTAGGGTCCTCCTTCTTGCTTAGCTTCTTTAGGTCTGTAGATTTTAGTATGGTTATCCTATATTACATGGCTTATATCCATTTATAAGTGAGTATATACCATGTGTGTCTTTCTTCTTCTGGGTTACCTCACTCAGGATGAGTGGACAGATAACCTTGGTTTTTTTCTTAGACCGACTTCACAAGTAGTACAAATATCTTAAATATAGAGAACGATTCTGATGCTTTGTGCTTTAATTACTCGTGATATAGCTTTAGCAACTGGACAACCACTGGATGACCACTGGAGTTCCTGCACCTTTTGACTTTTAAACAGGTTTATTCGTGAGACTGGAGTTAACAGTGGTTAACAGCATACATTGCTCTTGCAAAGGACCCAGATTCAGTTCCCAGTACCACGTCAAGTGACACAGCTTCCTGCAAACTCCAGCCCCACACTCACACGCACATGCCCACATATGGACACTTATACATGATGAAAAATAACAACAAAAATTTAATTCGTCATTTTATTATTCAATTAGTGTCTTATCACATACATTTCACGTACCAAGTTTTCCAAGTCTAGAATTTTCTTGCCTCCAGAGACAACTATCAATCAGCATGTACCTTTTTTTTGTGTGTGTTTTGAGGTATTATTTAGTTAACAGTGATCCTGTTTGGTAAGTAGTTTTAAAATGCAAAAGTGTCCCTTTTCTGAATTCTTTCTCACAGATCAACGTAAAAAAAAAATGTTTCTTTCTGCCACTGTTGACATTGAGAAAGGGCCACAGTCGTTTCTGGAATATAAACAATATTAAGTAACACTTACTTCGGAGCATAAGTAAATTAACCTGAAATGGTATCACATTCTACAACAGTAAACCGGTACTTTAAAATGATGTTGTAAAACTGCTGAGATCTAATCTATTGCAGAGGACAATGCAGATAGGTAACAATCCTTCTCTATTAGCAAACAAAAGCCCAAACCAACAGCATGATGAAGCTGGGCTATGTCGTTTGTCATTCTGTGCCTGATACAATGCCATATTTTATTACTTCCTTTAGAAGTAGCCCAATTTATGACTTTCAGTTTCTTATAAATATATAATATGGACAAATTCATAGTTTTTATTCATTTTATGTTCATCCATCAACAACTTTGTTGAGAATATTCTACATGCTGTCTACTTTCCTAGCCACACTGCATGCAAATTATTAATAAATAAAGATATCAGATGAAATAACCCCAGTCTTCTCATTGCATCATCCACAAATCTACATAACTAGACATATCTAATAAAAGTACATATCTTAACCACATATTCCAATTCCAGTACAGAGAAGAATTCCTGGTCTCAAAAAACTGTAAATTGCTTTCAGATTTAATCTTTTCATAAGCCTGAAACTCCAGTTTTACTGCAGGACCTGCAGGCTAATCACTGCAGCATTCAAATATTGTTCAAGATGACTAATTTTGGAAAAGTATCCTTTGATTTCATTTCTCTTCCTCCACGTAGATTCCAACCTCCAATATAGCCGAACAAACTAAAAGTCATTTTAAAGTAGATTCCCTTTGTCCCTCTTATTCATATTGTCACTTGTCGTCATGGAAACTAAATTCTTCCCTTACTAATAGTTTGGCTGGCATTCTACAAGATTAACCGTGCTCTTTCCTACAGGAGAGAAAAATTCTCAAATTGACTTGCCTTGGGATATTTCAGTTACTTTCTGATCAGCCTGTTACTTCCTTACATTCTTTCAACTCTTTCCCTCCATCTGCCATCCAAATATCTGAACTACTAAGGGGCTAGTGAGGATAGTGTCTCACTCTTAACTCTCTGTGGTTTATTTCATCTTCCCTGACATAATTCATCTTCCCATACATAATCTGTATATGATGAAAAGAAAATGTGTGGTTCAATCCAATTCTTCCTCTAGGGGCAATACTTTTACAGTTACAGTTAGAGACTTCATATTTTCATATGTATTTTAAACTGTAGTAAAACTGACCTCTGAACTTTAGTCCGCATGCTTGGCACAAAACTCTCCTTGCAACTACCCTAACGTCAGTAAATAGCATTTCCACTCACCAGACAGTGTAGGCATCCAGGAGCAAATGCAGAAAAGAGTCGATCCGAAACGTTCTTTTTTTCTTTCTGGGCCTCATCTAATTCATCACTAAGATCTAATGGTTTTTCTTCCCTAGAAACATCATTCATCCTTCCCACCAACACCATTGCAATTCTTCTTATCCTGGATACTTGTACTCCCTGCCAGGACTCTCTGAGAAATCTCCTCAACCACACGCCTAAAGCCAGCTTTGTTCTCAAATTCACTGTCCAGAAGCCAAAGTGATGTTCTTAAAATGCACATGCCCATGAATATTTGAGTGGTTTCCTAATGTATTTAACAAAGCAAACCAAACACGTTTTATTTGAAGATAATAAGTAAGACCCCAGGGAATCCTGTTACATCTTACTCTGCCAACTTAATTTCTTTATAACTTTATCACTTCCACAGCACAGCCCAGGTATGTCTGCTCCATCAAGCTTTCTCCCACATTACCCACTCATTTTAGTGTTAGGGCCGGCAGTGATGGGCAAGTCTTTTCTACCGGGATATTTTCTAGGTTTCAGATAGAATAGTCTTTCCTCCACCATCTATACATGATTACTTTCTCTAAAAAGTTTACCATAACTTTAAATACATTCACACATTTATTATTCAATAATGATATAAAGTGTCTTTATTATTAGGAAAATATTGTAAAAAATAGTTATCTTCTTTTTAAATTCATTACTGTATTCCTAGAACCCAGGGTCTTTGTTGCTTTAGAAGCACAGCATTATTAGACAGCAATTATAATCTATAATATGAGAGATGAAACAAAGAAAAATAATAGTTCATTTTTAGTATATGCTCTTATGTAGTTCATAAGTTATTCTTTCCAAATGCCCAAATAACCCAAAACAAAAGAGTGATAAAGATTAATTAAATTTAGCTGTAAAACATTTAAAAACATTTTATTTGGTTCACTTAAGTAGTTTTAGGGTTCAGTCAGGTGTGGTGGTACATGCCGTTAATCCCTCACTTGGGGAGGCAGAGGCAAGCAGGCAGACCTCTATAAGTTCAAAGCCAGCCTGGTTTACAAAGCAAGTCCAGGACAGCCAAGGCTACAAAGAGAAAGCCTGTCTTGAAAAACAAAAAACAAAACAACAATAATAATTTGGGATTCACGTAGTGGACATTCTACAGATAAACACTGGTCATGTAGAGTATAGCTAAATAACAGTTCTTTCAGTAAAAGTGCTCATAGCACGGTTTGGAGAATGTAGATGAATGATACATGTGTCTTCCTCTGGACTGGAAGAACAGAAAACATTTGTCATGTTAGCAGATACATGTGTTAGAAAACATAAGAGTAATATGCTAAGTCTCCTTAGACACTCCTTGCATTCTCTGAAGAGAGAGGGAAGCGATGCAGGAAAGAGAAATGAGACACCCACAGGAAAGTACTTTCCTGTGGCAAAGAGAAATGGTCAGAGATTCTGGGAAAATTGTGTATGTGCATCATGTAGCTTTACTCCACAGTAAAAAGAAGTAAGATCATTACTTACACATCCTGCTGACTCAGTTCACTGGACAGTGGAGAGAAATGGTTTCATTTTCAGTAACCAATCTCATTTTCTACTGGATTCAGTTCAGGGATGACTAATCTTAAATATTCTATGTTTGTGCAACTTCAAAAAGCAAAAGAAATTAAGGTTTTACATGTTGAAAATGAAAGGCCAACTTCAAAAGCCCATTAAAAAATTAAACAACAACAATAAAGTCTAGCCTCCCCCTCTAAAGAAAAATCACACTGAAGCAATAGTTGGCTCAACAGTGCATTTCAGACCACAACATATTGATCATGCTATATTTCTAAACAGAACTAGCTGACCCAAAGTCCCTAAAAGAAAGATGAGTGATTTGTTTGTTGTAAGCTGAGCAGTCCACAGTCACTTTTAAAAATAATTTGTTTTATTTTATTGTTTTATGTATATGGGTGTTTTGCCTGCATGTCTGTCTGTGTAGCCCATTTCTGCAATACCCACAGAGACCAGAGGAAGGTATTCGATCCTCTGAGACTGAAGTTGCAGATGGCTGTAAACTTCCACGTGGGTGCTGGGGATTGAACTCAGGCCCTGTGGAAGAGTAGCCAGTTCTCTTAGCCAACGAGCCGTCTCTGCAGCCCCACGCCATAGACTCTTATTCTCTACATGATGAGTAGTTGAGAGTCTCTGTGTTAATTGTCATCTACTGCAAGAAGAAGCTTCTCTGAGGAAGGCTGAGAGACACTCTGACAGATATGAGTAAGATAGGGTGGGAAAATTATAAGAGCCAGAAGTTGTAGATAGCATCATGAAAAAAGTATTTTTCGGACAAAACAAGGCAGTAGTACACATGGACTCAAAACAGTTGTGATGGCTTGCACAAGACCTGCACAAGCTCAAGATAGACAGAATCCTGGCATAGACAGGGGAAGGTATACACATACACAAAATCCCACTGCTAGCTAAGGAGCTACTGGTATTTGATAATTTGCTATGAGAGAGTCAATTTTCTTTAATGATGTGAGCCCTGGTAGGTGAACTACATTGGGGAAGACCCCCTTTCCAACACTAGATGGGAAACACAAACTGGAATCCGTTGGGGAAAGAAAAAGAAAAACAAAGCTCAAAGCTGAGTGAAAAGAGAGAAGAGGGAAGCGGGGGTTATTTCATAGGAGTTAGTTAAGGAAGGGGTGAAGTTGTTCAAAGTACATTGTATGAAATTCTCAAAGAATTAATAGAAAACAAACCATTGTCTTTAAACTTAAAAAGAGATAACCAGCTGATATCAGCATCTAGGAGAACAATCTGTGATTTTGGCTCACAGTGTCAGCACAGCCTTTTTCTGCCCACCTGAGCTGTTTTGAACTCATACATCTACCCTTACAGCTCCTGGGAGACAGCGATGGGAAATCTCTGTCTCACTTCCAGCAGCAGAGAAGAGAGTGTACCCCTCTTCTCTATTGCACTGTCTATTAAAAAAAAAAATGAACTGAAGCTTGTCTTCCTTTTGTGCATCTCAAGCCCTGACAGCAGCTATTTATCTGGGTCTAAAGTCGTCCTTCCAGAAAACCCTCTGTAGGGCTTCAGGTTACAGTTAGTATATGTGAGATTGTCAAGGATTTACAGATCTGATCTGTTTGTCCTCAGATAGACGTATAATGTGAAACTGCACTGTACTAACCAAAATATTGCAAGTACAGTCCCTATTTCACAATTTTTATTCAGAGATATCTGTTCATATTCATGAAGATTAACAGCTTCCAGCCACCCTGCCCACACCATCTCAACTACTTTTCTCATTCTTTTATCTTTTTTTTTTAAGCAAAATATCTCAACCCACCCCGAGGGGTTTTTATGTATTAATTTTTTAATTTTATTTTATTCATATATTTATTTATTATAATTTATTCACTTTGTATCACAGCTGCAGCCCCCTCCCTTGTCTCCTCCCAGTCCCACCTGCCCTCCCTCTTCTCCCACTATGTCTGTCCCCTAGTCCGCTGATAGGAGAGGTCCTCCTCCCCTTCTATCTGATCCTAGCCTATGAGGTCTCATCAGGACTGGCGGCATGGTCCTCCTTTGTGTCCTGACAAGGCTGCAGCCCCCAGGGGGAGGTGATCAAAGAGCCAGCCACTGAGTTCATGTCAGAGACAGTCCCTGTACCCTTTAGTAGGGAACCCACTTGGAAATTGAGCAGCCAATGGACTTCCTCTGAGCAGGGGTCTAGGTCCTCTCCATGCATGGTTGTTGGTTGGAGCATTGTTCTCTGCAGGTTTTTATTTGAATATTTTGGGAGAGGAATATTCTGTAGACTCCCTTCCAATATAAGATTCTGAAGACTGTGATAAGGGAGAGAAAAAGCAAAAGACTAAGTAAGGGCTTTTTCTAAAGGTCTTGTGAAAATGCGCTTGATAAAAGGGGGTGGGAGGGTGCTAGCTAATGAGGAATTGAGTGCCAGTGATAATAGCATGGATCTTGCATTTAGGATCTACACATCCTATTTTTAACTCTTGATTGCAAAAATTAATATATATATATTTTTTCTGTCAAAGATTTGCCAGGAAAAATTAAATGAGCTCACACATTTGAAAGATTTTTTTTAATTTAATTGTTAGGTTGGTATTTTCATAGATATGTGTTATAATTTGTTATAATTGGTCTTACTCATCCTCCTCTCACACCGCCCATACTCATCACCTATCATAGCCAGTATTCTAATGCAGTGAACAGACACCATAACCATGGCCAGTTTATATATAAAAACATTTAATTGGGGCTGGCCTACAGTTTCAGAGGTGTAGTCCATCATCCTCATGGTGGGAAGCATGGCAGCAGGTAGGCAGACATGATAGCTGAGAGTCCTATATCCCAACCTGAAGGCAGCCGGAAGAGGGAGACACTGGTCATGGCTTGAGCATTTGAAACCCCAAAGCCCACCCCCAGTGACACACTTCTTCCAACAAGGCCATGCCTCCTAATTCCTACCAAGTAACACCACTGCCTAATGATCAAGCATTCAAATATGCGAGCCTATGAAGGCCTTTCCTATTAGATTTAAAACTATGTAGATTTAAAGCTCTTCCTCAACCCTGAGCTGCCCACACCCTCTCAACTACACATCTCAGCCACATCACATCTAACCCAGATCCATGGTCCCACTACTCCCAAACAGTCCCCCACTTCTACTTTCATATAACATATATTCCATGACTTTATTTTTCCCTCCTCTTTCTCTGCTAAGATTATTCCTTCTCTCTATCTGGTCCAAGTTTTAAGGAAAAAAAAAAAAAAGAGGCCATGAATTTGAAAAAAAAATCATGAGAGGGTTTAAAGGAAGGAAAAGGAAGGAGTAAACAATATAAATAATTCTCTTATGACCTTAAAAATAAAAGAAAAAATTTAAAACTCTAGAAATGTCAGAGCTGCCGGATCCATGAAATCTCATCAAAATGGCTGCCTTAAAAACACTGGGACTGACACCCATAGACATGGTGATGTGAAAATCTCACGTGGCTTCAACCCTAGACAAATGTTTATTAAAAAAAAAAAAAAAAACTTTATTCAAGGCAAAGAGGATGGACATCAGAAGAAGGGAAAACAGGGAACAGGACAGGAGCCTGCCATAGAGGGCCTCTGAAATGCTTTTTCCTGCAGGGTATTAAAGCAGATGCTGAGACTTATGGCCAACCTTTGGGCAGAGTGCAGGGAACCTTATGAACGAAATGGGAAATAGTAAGATCTGGAGAGGACAGGAAGTCCACAAGGAGAGCAACAGAACCAGATAATTTGAACACAGGGGTCTTTTCTGAGACTGACACTCCAATCAAGGATCATTGATGGAGATAACCTAGAACCCTTGCACAGATGTAGCCCATGACTGTTCAGTGTCCAAGTGGGTTCCATAGCAATGGGAACAGGGACTGTCTCTGACATGAACTGATTGGCCTGCTCTTTGATTACCTCCCCCTGAGGGGGGAGCAGCCTTACCAGGCCACAGAAGAAGACAATGCAGCCACTCCTGATGAGATTTGATAGACTAGGGTCAGAAGGAAGGAGAGGAAGACCTCCCCTATCAGTGGACTTGGGGAGGGGCATGCATGGAGAAGGGGGAAGGAAGGTGGGACTGGAAGAGGAGGAGGGAGGAGTTTACAGGGGGATACAAAGTGAATAAAGTGGAATTAAGAAAACAAAATAAAAAAAGAAAAAAGAAGTTAAAAAGCAATAAATCAAGCAAAAAAACTGGGTACTATATGCAAATTAAGAAAAGTACAATCTACCTCTTGGATGTAATTTTTATTAAATAGTAACTCAAAATTTAAAAAAAAAAAACTTTCTGCTCCTTGGTTAGGTTTGATTTTGTTTTGTTTTTAGCAACTGGGAGTTTTTCCTTTTACTATTCTCTCATTGTTCATTATTGGTATGTAGAAGTCCATTGACCTTTTTTTTTGCATGCTGATTTTGTACCCTGATAATTTACTAAAAATATTTATCAGACTCAAGAGGTTTTTCTGTGGACCATTAGGAATTTTTAGGCATACTATAATATCATCTGCAAATAGGAATTTTTTTTATTTCTTTGTTACATAAATATATCCCTTTTATTTCTCTTGACTTAATAATCTAACATTTTAAGAATCAAGTTCATAGTGTCCCTTCCATTTCTAGTATATAGAACACTTTGATAAGCATTGGTGTTAGCTCTTCTTTAAAAGTTTGGTGAAATTTGGGGGCAAACATTTTAGTTACATTATTTCTTCATCATCATTATTTAATACAGATCTAATTATGTTGTTCATATCCTTTAGATCTCATATATGTCTTCAAATTTATTTTTTCTCTGTGTTTTCCAGTGTGAGAACTATAAATATTCAATGTACTCTTTAATGATTATCTGGATTTTATTTGGATCTGTTGTAACCACCTCCTTATCATCTCTATTTTTATTAATTTCTGTTTTGTCTGTCTTTGGTAGATTTAGCTAGGGGCTTGTCAATCTTGTTTACTTCTTAAATAAAACTATTTCAATGCATTTTATTCACTTTGCATCCCAGCTGTAGCCCTCTCCCTCATTCCCTCCCAATCCCACTCTCCCTCCCTCATCTCCTCCCATGCCCTTCTCTCAGTCCACTGATAGGGGAGGACCTCCTCCCCTTCCATCTGACCCTACCTTATCAAGTCTCATCAGGACTGGCTGCAATGTCCTTCTCTGTGGCCTGGCAAGGCTGCTCCTCCCTCGGGGGGGCGGGGTCCAAAGAGCCAGCCACTGAGTTTGAGTTCATGTCTGTCTCTGTTTCTTTATCGTCTGCCTTAACCTATCTTTTTTTTTTTTTTTTTTTTTTTTTTTTGCCTCTACCAAAATTGGGAGTTTAACTTGTCCCCGTATATCTAATTTTTTTAGATATAACATTAGGTTAGGTTTTAGAGATTTTCCTGACACTTTAATGTAAACACCAATAGATATAAGCTCTTCAGAACTGCCTTACCTACACCACAATGGTTCTAGTAAATTGTACCTTTTTAAAAATATCCTGCCTGATTTCTTCAAAGATCTTTCAAGAATGTTCTGTTCAGCTTCCAAGTATTTGTAAACTTTCTATTTGCTACGAAATTCTGAGTTCTACTGCACAGTGATCTAATAAGAAAAAAGAAACTATTCTGAATCCTTTGTATTGTTTAAGAGTTGATTTTGGGACCAGAAAGTAGTTTGCTTTTGAAAAGATTCCATGGACTACTGAGAAGAATATCTATTCTGTTCGTGTTGGATGGAACATCCTGTAGATATCTGTTAGTTATTTTTGATCTTTAGTGTAAGTTAAGTCTAAAGTTTGTTGTTTTTTGATTTAGAAACCTAATCTAAAGATGAGTGTGGAGTTTTGAAATCATCTATTATCCTTGAGTCAGGATTTATCTGGCTTTTTATTTCCATTACTATTTGTGGCATAAAATTGGATGCCCCTGACCTGGTCTACATAGAGTTACATGACAGCCAGGGTTACATAGAGAGACCCTGTCTCAAAAAAAAAAAAAGATACTAAAAAATTGAAATTCCCAATATTTGATTTATATTTATAATTTTATATCGTTTGATGAGTGATTCTCTTTTATTAATATGTAGTAGCCTTCTTTTCTTCATGCATAATTTTGTCTAGACCTCTATCAGAATGATCATGTTGTTTACTTTTTGCCCATTTCCTTAGTAGATTGACATCAACTTTTTTACTCTCAAACTGTAGTTGTATTTACTGGTGAAGCACACTGCTTGACAAGAGCAAATGGTTGGGTCTTGTTTTCTAGCCAAGTCAACCAGTCTTGGTCTGTATTTGTAAGCTGAGGCCACTTAGAGTTAAGGTTATTACTGAAAGAGGTTCACTAATTGCTGAGAATTGGTTGTTTCGTGATTGGCTGCTTTACTGTTTGTTCTCTATTCCCTCTCCCCTGTGACTTATAAGTGATTGCTGCTATATTGTGTTGAGCATGGTGGATTCCCTCCTTGGGCTGCTTTGTTCATATTCTCCTCTAGTGAAATCCATTCTTTCTCGTGCTTTCATGATGGAGACTCTCATCCTCTATGCACAACATTCCTTTACATGTCTTCTGCAGTGCTGGACTGGTATTCATGATCTGTCTTACTCTGTGGCTGTCTTCACTGTATTACTCCATCAATTTTTTTATTTTTATGTTAATTACAGTTTATTTACTTTGTATCCCAGCTGTAGCCCCATCCCTCATTCCCTCTAAATCCCACCCTCCCTCCCTCATCTCCTCTCTGCCCCTCTCTAAGTCCACTGATAGGGGAGATCCTTCTCCCCTTTCATCTGACCCTGGCTTATCAGGTCTCATCAGGACTGGTTGCATTGTCTTCCTCTGTGGTCTGGTAAGGCTGCTTCCCCCTCACGTGGAGGAGATCAAAAAGCAAGCCACTAAATTCATGTCAGAGACAGTCCCTATTCCCCTTACTAGGGAAACCCACTTGGATACTGAGCTGCCATGGGCTCCATCTGAGCAGGGGTTCTAGGTTATATCCATGCATGGTCCTTGGTTGGTGAATCAGTCTCAGAAAAGACCCTGTGCCCACATATACTGGGTCCTTGTGGAGCTCCTGTCCTCTCCAGGTCTTACTAACTTCTCCTTTTTTTATATGATTCCCTGTACTCTGCCTAAGGTTTGGTTTTGAGTCTCAGCATCTGCTTTGATACAGTGCTAGGTAGAGTCTTTCAGAGACCCTCTGTGGTAGGCTTCTGTCCTCTTTCTTGTTTTCTCCTACTTCCAATGAACATCCCATTTGTCTTTCTAAGTGAGGATATACCATAAAGTACCTTGGTGTGACTCCAACCAAGCAAGTGAAAGACCTGTTTGAAAAAAAAAAACAAAAAACAAACAAACAAAACAAAACAAAACAAAACAAAAACACGTTAAGTCTCTGAAGAAAGAAATTGAAGAAGATATCAGAAAATGGAAAAATCTCCCATTCTCATGGATCGGTAGGATTAAAATAGTGAAAAAGGTCATTCTGCCAAAAGCAATCTACAGATTCAATGAAATTCCCATCAAAACACCAACACAATTCTTTACAGATCTTGAAAGAAAAATTCTCAACTTCATATGGAAAAACAAAAAACCCAGAATTTCCAAATCTATCTTGGACAATAACAGATTATCTGGAGGTATCTCCATCCCTGATCTCAAGCTGTACTACAGAGCAATAGTAATAAAAACTGCCTAGTATTGGCATAGAAACAGAATGGTGGATCAATGGAACCCAATAGAAGACCTAAAAATAAACCCACACACGTATGGATACTTGATTTTTGACAAAGAAGTCAAAACCATTTAATGGAAAAAAGACAGCATCTCCAACAAATGGTGCTGGTCCAACTGGATGTCTACATGCAGAAAAATGAAAATAGATCCATATTTATTACCCTGTACTCCATCAATTTTAAGAGGTAGATTTACTGAATATTATGATCTCCGTTGACTATTCATTTTCAGGCCTTGAACTGTATTGTTTCATTCTTTTTTTGGCTTTAAGAGCCATCCATGGAGAGCACCTAGACCCCCTGCTCAGATGTGGCCACTTGGCAGCTCAGTCTCCATGTGGATCTCTGAGTGAGAGGAGCAGGAGCTGCCTCTATCATGAACTCAGTTTCCTGCTCTTTCATCACTCACCCCTGGTGATATGGCCTTGCCAAGCCATGGAGAAAGAGGATCCAGACAGTCCTGATGAGACTTAAAGTATAAGCAGTTGTTAAAATGCTTCTTTGCTTTGTATTTTGGCACCTTACATGTAGAAGTTGGTCTCTGGACCTGTGTATCGCAGATTCTAAACCCCTTTTGTGTTTGGATATTCATTTTTTTTCCTCTAGAATTTGAACATTTTCTGCTATAATTTCATTGAATATATATTATACATATATTATAATACATATTTATAAAATATAGTATATATATTTTCTATGATTTTTTAATCTCAAGCCTTTCTTGTATCTCATGTATTCTTAAGTTTCATCTCTTGATCATACTCCAGAGTCTTAAGATGTTGTGGTCATGGTTTTCTATTTCCAAGACACTACCAGGATGAGTTTCCATGGTGATTCTCAAAAGGGGCACAGGAACTACCTCGGTGGTGTACGGAGCAAACAGAGAGATTAGTACTGGATTTCATATAACTCCAAATATAATTGAAGTTATTACTTGAGCTTAGACTGAAGAGTGATTCCTTTTATGTACTGAATAATACCTTCAGCAGCACAGAGGCATGAACAGAAATTTGTTCAGAAAATATAGTAAGGAGGGAAATGCTATAATAGCTGTTCAAATGGTGGAATGGCAAACCCCTAAAATAGACCATGAGATGATAATATTGAAAATATTTCTGGCCCATTCTGAATTTATTAGAGGAAAAACCTGGAAAAAAAATACAGTGACTGTCTATTTCATTTGTGACCACATAACAACCTAGCCATCTCCATGAGTAATGCAGAACTGTGGTGCACACCTGTAAAACCAGCACTTGAAGAGGAACAAGAAGAAGCATGTGATCAATACCAGCTGGGATGCAGAAAGACATGACAAAAACAACAAAACAAAAAGGAAGGAAATACATACTAAAAATGGTCAACCTCACCAGCCAAGACACGCTCATTGGTGTGACCATGCCATGAATATCTTGAAAGAAAACAGCCACTTTCTTATTGGATTTAAGTCCTACTCCACAAATGAAACCCATGCATGGTACCATTATCAGAACAAGAGCCTGTGGCTACACAGGTCACAGGCCCCAATGTAGAGCCTATCATTATTATTTTGCTAAGTAGACATAGTCTAAAACCAACGCTTAGTTGCTTATTATTATACCCAAAGATGCATCGCTCAGCTCTCATCAGAAAAGCTTCTATTTTTCAGTAGGTAATGATTAACATACAGACCCACAACTACAAAAGTACAGAAAGTAAAGGACTGCAGAATGCTCAGCCCTAAATGGAACATCCACAAGAATCCCTTCTGCCAGGGCTCAGGGATCATTAAGGAAGACAGAGCGGAAAAAATATGAGCCAGAGGCAGTGGCTCTTAGAATATAAGGAAACAGTATCTTATGGACGCAGCAGGGCAGTGACACATATGAACTCAGCGTTTATGGCAGCATGCCAAGTCCTTCATGAACCCAAGGCCAAATCCCAGCACAGAGAAGGAAGTTGGACATGAATCCCACCTCAGGAATGGAACGATCTATTAGTAATTGTTAGCTAATGGATGGGAGAAGCGGAGCCAGGCTTTCTCTAAGAGTGGAGCTCCTGGTAAATCAGACATGCTCCACAAGAATACCACACGTCCATCAATACTTAAAGAGCAAAAAAATGTGTCATAATTTCTTTAAGGCTATTCCATTGTGTATATGGGAAGAGGAACTGGATCTGGGAAGAGTTAGAACAGGAGGGGTGACATGATCAAAACACAGCATATGAAATCCTCAAAGAACAAATAAAAATTTTAAAACATGCTCCATCTGCTATTCCTATTACAGGACTTTGCATTTGTGCTGTGATGTATTTTACACATTTTGACTATATACACTATGATTAATGTATACTTATCACATGCTTACATTACCCGGATACATACCTTCAAAATAGACAGCACTTTTAAACTATATTTGACATTTTAAAAATATTAAACGCCTCAAACAAGAATCTGTCACATCCTTATCATATTTAAGAACTTCATCTAAAATTTACTGTTGAAATTGCTTTCGGATTGATGCAGTACTGGTAAATAAATCTATGTCTGTAGTTTTAAAATTATGGAGGTTGCACTGCCTGTTTTCTATTTTAATTCTTTTCTGACAGCAAACATTGTCAGAGGTGAATACTTCAGTGTGATATGAAGCCTTTTGCATCATCAAAAGGACTCACGCTCCAATCTGAGCTCAAATGACAGATTCAATTTGATTTCCAAGTTGTATGAAAACCAAGACTAATCTATTTCCACTCAGAAAACAAGCCTTCCGGGTTGCTTGTCATTCCTTCTTTTATACAGGAATTAGCACGGAAAATGGATTTTGTGAGAAAGACCGTATTTAACCTAAAAGAGGCCATCCTGATAGGAATAGATCCCCGCTCCTCTGTAGACCCAGCTGCAGGGGGGTCTACTGGTCATCAATGCCACCAACCTACACTTCACTAGGACCCTGTACAGGAATTTACTTCCTGTTTTACTTGAATGAAGCCACAGAGATTACTGACCAACACAAGCATGATGTTTCAGATGCCTGCTCAGGCTACGGTAACAAAACACAAGGTGGCTGCCTTAAACGATAAATTTATTTTATCACGTTTGAAGCCTGTGAATAGAGACCAAAGTGTCATGGGCCCAATTTCTTACAAACAGCTACAACTTTGTTTTTTTTTTTTGTTTTGTTTTTTGTTTTTTACAGGGTCGTTTGTCCTTCTGTGGTGTGTGTTAACTCTCAGATTGATTCAATGCCTACTCCAGTGACCTTGCCTTAGTTCAAATATCTCTTTAATGAGCCTTTGTGCAAATATGATCATAGTCTGAGTTACTAGAAACTACGAGTTTATCATGATTGTGAGGAGACTTCAATTCAGTCTGTATGAGTCTATGCTCTAGTTCCTCCAAATTCTGCCTCACATACAAAATGGATTTACCTTGTCAATTCTTAAATTCAAATTCATATATAAGTATATATATTTGTACATATATTTGCATATATGCATATATATTATATAATATTAACTATATAATATATATTTGTATACATATATTCAAATATGTATAAATATATACAAATATATATACATATAAATGCAACATGCATTTACCTTCTCGATTCTTTTTTGTTCTTTGAACTTAAAACTATTTATTTAACTTTATTTTTTTATTAGTTATATTTTATTAACTCACTATCCCAGCTGTATCCCGCTCCCTCATTCCCTCCCAATCCCTCCCTCCCTCATCTTCTCCCTGCCCCTTTCCAAATCCACTGATTGGGGAGGACCTCCTCCCCTTTCATCTGACCCTGTTTTATCAGGTATCTTCAGGACTGGATGCAAAGTCCTCCTCTGTGACCTAGCAGGGCTGCTCCTCCCATGGGGGGTGGAGAGGTCAAAGAGCCTGCCATTGAGTTCCTGTCAGAAATAGTCCCTGTTCCCCTTACTATAGGAAACCAATTGATTACTGAGCTACCACGGGCTTCTTCATCTGAGCAGAGGTTCTAGGTTATATGCATACATGGTCCTTGGTGAGTGTCAGTCTCAGAAAAGACCCTTGTGCCCAGATATATTTTGTCCTTGTGGAGCTCCTATCCTTTCCACGTCATACTAACTCCCCTTTTTTCATATGATTCCCTGCACTCTGCTGAAGGTTTGGTTATGAGTCTTAGTATCTGCTTTGATACATTGCTAGGTAGAGTCTTTCAGAGGTCCTCTGTGATAGGCTCCTGTCCTACATCCAATGCACATCCCATTTGTCTTTCTAAGTGAGGATTGATCATCTTACCCTGTGTCCACTTTCTTGTTTATTTCTTTAGGTGTTTAGATTTCATTATGTTTATCATATCTTATAGGTCTATATAAGTGAGTATATACCGTGTTTGTCTTTCTCCTTCTGGGATACCTCACTCAGAATGATCTTTTCTAGATGCCACCATTTGGCTGCAAATTTCATTATTTCCTTGTTTTTGATTGCTGAGTAGTATTCTATTGTGTAAAAATACAACAGTTTCTGTATCCATTCCTCCATTGAGGGACATCTGGGTTGTTTCCAGGTTCTGGCTATTACAAATAAAGCTGCTACAAACATGGTTGAGCAAATGTCCTTGTTGTGTACTTGAGCAAATTTTGGGTATATACCTAGCAGTAGTATAGCTGGGTCTTGAGGAAGCACTATTTCTAATTGTCTGAGAAAGCACCAGATTGACTTTCATAGTGGTTGTACAAGTTTACATTCCCACCAGCAATGGAGGAGGGTTCCCCTTTCTCCACAACCTTTCCAGCATATGTTGTCACTTGAATTTTTGATCTTAGCCATTTTGATGGGTGTAAGGTGAAAACTCAGGGTCCTTTTGATTTGCATCTCCCTGATGGCTAAGGATGTTGAGCATCTCTTTAAGTGTTCTCTGCCATTCTATATTCCTCTACAGAGAATTCTTTGTTTGCTCCATGCTCCATTTTTTAATTGGATTACTTGTTTTATTGCTTTTTAACTTCTTTAGTTCTTTATATATGCTGGATATCAGCCCTCTGTCAGATAGAGGATTGGTGACAATCCTTTCCTAGTCTGTAGGCAGTCATTTGGTTTTGATGTCAGTGTTCTTTGCTTTACAAAAGCTTTTCAGTTTCATGAGGTCCCATTTATTGATTATTGCTCTGAGAGCCTGTGCTGTTGGTGTTCTGTTCAGGAAGTTCTCTCCTGTGCCAATGAGTTCTAGGCTGTTCCCCAATTTTTTCTTCTAAGCGATTTAGAGTATCTGTTTTTATGTTGAGGTCTTTGATCCATTTGGACTTTAGTTTTGTGCAGGGTGATAAATATGGATCTATTTGCATTTTTCTACATGTAGACATCCAGTTGGACCAGCACCATTTGTTGGAGATGCTGTCTTTTTTCCGTTGAATGGTTTTGGATTCTTTGTCAAAAATCAAGTATTCATAAGTGTGTGGGTTTATTTCTGGGTCTTCTATTTGGTTCTATTGATCCTCCTTTCTGTTTCTATGCCAATACCATGCAGTTTTTATTACTGTTGCTCTGTAGTACAGCTTGAGATTGGGGATGGAGATACCTCCAGATGATCTGTTGTTGTACAGGATCGTTTTGGAGATTCTGGGTTTTTTGTTTTTCCATATGAAGTTGAGAATTTTTCTTTCAAGATCTGTAAAGAATTGTGTTGGTGTTTTGATGGGAATTGCATTGAATCTGTAGATTGCTTTTGTTAAGATGACCATTTTTACTATGTTAATTCTGCCTGTCAATTCTTAAGTCAAATTCATATATATACATATATTCATATATGTATACCATATATACATATGTAGGTAGCTTGTTTGAAATATGGATTGAACTTGAAGAAATTATATCCATTCTGACATAATTTTTGTCTACATCAAAAAGCTATTGTAAAACAGCTTTTTAAAAAAATGCTGTTGTGAAAAGTTACATGTAAAAACTGTCCCCCCACAGATAGGGAAGGTCCTTTTTCCTATGACCCCACCCTATCAGGTCTCATCAGAAGTGGCTGTATTGTCTTCCTCTGTGGCTTGGTAAATCTGTTCCCCTTTAGGGGGAGGTGATCAAAGAGCCAACACTGAGATCATGTCAGAGACAGTCCCTCCTCCCATTACTAGGGTACTCACTTGGATACTGAGCTGCCATGGGCTACATCTGAGCAGGGATTTTAGGTTATATCCATAAATGGTCCTTATAGACTTGGAGAGGGGCAAGGGAGGAGATGATGGAGGGAGACTGGGATTGGGAGGGAATGAGGGAGGGGGCTACATCTGGGATACACAGTAAATAAACTGTAATTAATATAAAAATAATTTTAAAAAAAAGAGAGAGAAAAAGACTGTTCCCCCAGTAGACACATTCCCTCCAGGATAGAAGAGAAAACTCAAGGAGACTCAGGAGGTAAACAAAAGGTCACATGGCTAAAAGAACAGATAGCATCTTTTTTTTTTATTTCTTTTTTATTACAATTTTTTCCCTTTGTGTCCCAGCTGTAGCCCCCACTCTCATCCCCTCCCAGTCCTGATAGCATCTTGATGGTCCCTGTCCCACAGTATACAAAGGATTAAATACTTGCTTAGGGAGGCTACTGGCCAGCTGCAGACAGAAGTTGTAGCTATAAGAAGAGATTTCCTGGGACTGTGGATTGCTTGCAAGATGTCCAGAAAGCTCCAGGCTTACAGATTTTGTGAGTCTTCCTTCACCTATGTTGGGGTAGGCTTTTCACAATGAACCTGATTTATTTTAGGCACCTCTGTTCTTGTAAGTAACCCCTCAACCATACTCCAGTTAGTAACCTCCAAAAAAATTCACTGGTTTGCCAAGTTGGACATTTGTACAATCATTATTTGGGGATTTCATGGGCTCTCTCCCTTTCTGGAGTGAATAATATCTCTCTCTCTCTCCTCTCTCTGTCTCGCTGTCTCTCTCTCTGTCTCACTGTCTCTCTCTCTGTCTCTCTGTCTCTGTCTCTGTCTCTCTCTCTCTGTCTCTCTGTCTCTCTTTGCATCTCCCCAGGAAAAGTCTGTCACACAACAGTTGTGATGCCTGATAGGGTACCTGCTTTTAAAATACAGGGTCAGAAAGAACACAGGACAGATATTTCCCCTATACAGGGGAGAAATCAGGAAAAGAACAGGGATGGGCCCCAAGATTCTTAGCATTTTGAAATATTTATTACATCAGCATCCAACCCTTCATGAACAAATTCCACACTTGTTTCTCTGGTAATACAATACCAGACTGGAAGGGACAAATGGCAAAGTTCAGCTTCTCAGAGCTTGGAGGGTTGGGAAAGTTCCAAATCTAGGAGGACAAATTCCATTGCATTTAAATGATTGAACAAGGTGCTATAGATCTGTGCTCTCTGGGCTGGGTGGTGGTGGCAATTCGGTCTCGGTTGGTGGTGGCAATGTGGTCTCGTTAACCTCTGAACTTTCTTCCTTCCATTTTGTTGAAAGGAAGCACAGGTGTGCTATAGAAAAGGTCTACTGATTGACCTATAGAACACCCTGTGATCCCATCTCTGATCCCAAATCATAGCTGACAGATTTTCTTCTGGTAAAAACTCTTCCCTATTTCTGCCATCCACTGAGACACCCAATCAAATCCTCATGATCATATCTCCTGTAACCACCTCATCAAATGATGGTGTGGCCAGGTGCCTGTTCTCTCCAGAAAACCCTTCCACATTTTCTTGTGGTATAGATAGCCTTGCAGTTTTCATTTGAAATTCCTTCTGTGTCTATGTCCTCTCATGTTTTCCCAGAAACAGCAACAGAACATAGGCCATGCCTTTAAGCTGTTTAGGATTCTCTTCCCTTAATATCCAAGCCCCTCACTCACAAGCTCCACCTCCTATAAACATTAGAACATTAACTGGTTATATTGTTGGCCAGCTGACAAGAATAATTCTTTCCTCCATTGTCCAATAACAGTGTTTGAAGTTTATCCCAGAGCTCATCAAATGCAGCTTAAATATTTGTATGAACATTCTATCCACGGATATAGATGGATATCTCTACAACTATAAAACCCTTCCCTAGTGCTCTAGTCTCTTTATGATCCCTCACTAAAGTTCACTTTTATATCTGCTGTTAAATCAGCAGTCTTTTAGAGGAAATCCAGGCTCTTGATTACATATCAAAAATTCTTTCGCCCAACATCAACAGCCTAGTTCCAAAGCCTCTTCACATTTTAAAATATTTATTACAGTGGCACCTCACTCTTCATGAGCAAATTCCACATTTGTTTTTCTGAGGCAACATAATACCAGAATGGAAGATGTAAATATCGAAGTTCACCAACTCACAATTCTGAAGGTTGGAAGGGCAATAAAAGAGCAGCATGGGGAGCCTTCTTCTGAAGCTATTCTACTTGAAAGCAGGAGGCATTTTCTCCCTCTTCCATCACATACTCTCCTGCAGATATGTCTGTATCAAATCAATTCTCCTTATATAAAAATAGAAGTTGTGTTGGACAGAGACCTGCTATTGTGCATTTTAACCAGGTCACATCTGCAAAAACCATCTATCTAAACGGGATCACAGTTGTGGGACATGGTATTCAGATTTCAAGATGTAATATTTGGCAAGTATATAATACAGTCTAGGGAAAATCTGTGTAAGTTATCTAAAATTTATTGTCATAATTCCATAAAAAATAAATCTTTATTCCTTTTGCTTTAATGTACTTTATAATGCCACAGATCT
Organism: Meriones unguiculatus; assembly: GCF_030254825.1. Taxonomy (NCBI): domain Eukaryota; kingdom Metazoa; phylum Chordata; class Mammalia; order Rodentia; family Muridae; genus Meriones; species Meriones unguiculatus. The sequence goes on along the minus strand of NC_083358.1, from coordinate 71,413,495 downwards.
CCTTACTGTGGGTGTATCCTTTCAATTATTTTAATGTCATGCTACTACTAAAATCATTAGGACTTACTTCAAAAGTCTATATACCACAAAATTTGAAAATCTAAATGAAATGGACAATTTTCTTGATCGATTCCACTTACCAAAACTGAATCAAGACCAGGTAAATCAATTAAATAGTCTTATATCCCCCAAGGAAATAGAAGCGGTCATTGAAAGTCTCCTACGCAAAAAAAGCTCAGGACCAGAAGGTTTCAGCACAGAATTCTACCAGACCTTCAAAGAAGAGCTAACACCAATTCTCTTCAAACTATTCCACAAAATAGAAACAGAAGGAATATTACCAAACTCATTCTTTGAAGCCACAGTCACCTTGGTACCTAAACCTCACAAAGACCCAACAAAAAAAGAGAACTTCAGGCCAATCTCCCTTATGAACATTGATGCAAAAATACTCAACAAAATACTCGCAAACCGAATACAAGAACACATCAAGGATATTATCCACTATGACCAAGTAGGCTTCATCCCAGGTATGCAGGGGTGGTTCAATATACGGAAATCCATCAATGTGATCCACCATATTAACAAACTGAAAGAAAAAAAACACATGATAATCTCCCTAGATGCTGAAAAAGCATTTAACAAAATCCAACATCCATTCAGGTATAAAGTATTGGAGAGATCAGGGACACAAGGCACATATCTAAACATACTAAAGGCAATATACAGCATGCCTATAGCCAACATCAAACTAAATGGAGAGAAACTTAAAGCAATCCCACTGAATCAGGGACAAGGCAAAGCTGCCCACTCTCTCCATATCTCATTAACATAATTCTGGAAGTCCTTGCTAGAGCAATAAGACAATTGAAGGAAATCAAGGGGATACAAATTAGAAAGGAAAAAGTCAAATTATCACTATTTGCAGATGATATGATAGTATACTTGAGTGACCCCCAAAATTCTACCAGGAAACTCCTACAGCTGATTAACACCTTCAGAAAAGTGGCTGGATACAAAATTAACTCAAAAAACACTCAGTAGCCCTCCTGTATACAAAAGACAAAAGGGCTGAGAAAGAAATTAGGGAAACAACGCCCTTCACAATAGCCACAAATGACATAAAGTACCTTGGTGTAACCCTAACCAAGCAAGTCAAAGACTTGTATGAAAAAAATTTCAAGTCTCTGAAGAAAGAATTAGAAGAAGATATCAGAAGATGGAAAGATCTCCCATTCTCATGGCTTGGCAGGATTAACATAATAAAAATGGCCATCTTACCAAAAGCAATCTACAGATTCAATGCAATTCCCATCAAATTACCAACACAATTTTTTACAGACCTGGAAAGAAAAATTCTCAACTTCATATGGAATAACAAGAAACCCAGAATTGCTAAAACAATCCTCTATAATAAAAGATCTTCTGGAGGTATCTCCATGCCTGACCTTAAGCTGTACTATAGAGCAACAGTGATAAAAACTGCATGGTACTGGCATAGGAACAGAATGGTGGATAAATGGAACTGAACAGAAGGCCCAGAAATAAACCCACACACTTATGGACACCTGATCTTTGACAAAGATGCCAAAACCATACAGTGGAAAAAAGATAGCATCTTCAACAAATGGTGCAAGTCCAACTGGATGTCTACATGTAGAAAAATGAAAATAGATCCATATTCATCACCCTGCACAAAACTAAAGTCCAAGTAAATCAACATAAAATCCGACACATTAAATCGGTTAGAAGAAAAAGTAGGGAATACCCTAGAACTGATTGGCACAGGCGACAACTTCCTGAACAGAACACCAACAGCACAGGCTCTAAGACAAACAGTCAATAAATGTGAGCTCATGAAACTGAAAAGCTTCTGTAAAGCAAAGGACACTGTCATCAAAACAAAACAACTGCCTATAGAATGGGAAAGAATCTTCACCAACCCTTTATCTAAAAGAGGGCTAATATCCAGTATATATAAAAAACTAAGGAAGCTGAAAAGCAGCAAACCAAATAATCCAATTAAAAAATGAGGAACCAAGCTAAACAGAGAATTCTCTGTAGAGGGATATCGCCAAATGGCAGAGAAACACTTAAAGAAATGCTCAACGTCATTAGCCATCAGAGAAATGCAAATCAAAACAACCCTGAGATTTCACCTTACACCCATCAGAATAGCCAAGATGAAAAACTTGAGTGACAACACATGCTGGAGAGGCTGTGGAGAAAGGGGAACCCTCCTCCACTGCTGGTGGGAATGTAAACTTGTACAACCACTCTGGAAAGCAATCTGGCGCTTTCTCAAACAACTCGGAATAGCGCTTCCTCAAGATCCAGCCATACCACTCCTAGGCATATATCCAAAAGAGGCTCAAGTACACAATAAGGACATTTGCTCAACCATGTTGTAGCAGCTTTATTTGTAATAGCCAGAAGCTAGAAACAGCCCAGATGCCCCTCAACTGAAGAATGGATGCAGAAATTGTGGTACATCTACACAATGGAATATTACTCAGCAATGAAAAATAAGGAAATCATGAAATTTGCAGGTAAATGGTGGGACCTGGAAAGGATCATCCTGAGTGAGCTGTCCCAAAAGCAGAAAGACACACATGGTATATACTCACTCATATAGACATGTAATATAGGATAAACCTACTAAAATCTGTACATCTAAAGAAACTAATCAAGAGAGAGGACCCTGACTAAAATGCTCAATCCCCATCCTGAAAAGCAAAGAAGATGGACATCAGAAGAAGAAAACAGGAAACAATCTAGGAACCTGCCACAGAGGGCCTCTGAAAGGCTCTGCCCTTCAGACTATCAAAGCAGATGCTGAGACTTATGGCGAACTGTTGGGCAGAGTGCAGGGAATCTTATGAAAGAAGTGGGAAATAGTAAGATCTGGAGAGGACAGGAGCTCCACAAGGAGAGCAACAGAACCAGAAAATTTGAACACAGAGGTCTTCCCAGAGACTCATACTCCAACCAAGTACCAGGCATGGAAATAACCTAGAACCCCTGCACAGATGTAGCCCAGGGCAGTTTAGTGTCCAAGTGGATTCCATAGTAATGGGAACAGGGAAGGCCTCTGACATAATCTGATTGGCCTGCTCTTTGATCACCTCCCCCTGAGGGCGGAGCAGCCTTACCAGGCCACAGAAGATGACAATGCAGCCACTCCTGATGTGATCTGATAGACTAAGACCAGAAGGAGAGGAGGACCTCCCCTGTCAGTGGACTTGGGGAGGGGCATTCGTGAAGAAGGGGAAGGGAAGGTGGGATCTGCAGGGGAGGAGAGAGGGGCTTCTGGGAGGATACAAAGTGAATAAAGTGTAATTAATAAAAAAAATCTTACCATGGCCTCAAAAATTATGTTTCCAATTAGCAAATAAACATGACATTAAAATTGTGACTAATGAAGTATAGAAAATAGTTCGCAAGTACGTCATGAATGTGCAAATACTTCATCTGATACATGAGCATAGATGTCTCTGTTCATGTGGGCTTCCTATATCTTCTTATAGGCAATATTCTAGGCTTCTTTTATTTAGATGTCCATGTTGGATTTAGAATAGTGTCTAATTTCCTTGATGAGCTTAACATCAATCACTATCATAATATGCTTATATCCTTACTTTTTCTGAACTGACAACATTCAGTTGCTTTATTTTTCCTTACTTAGAGTGAAATTATTAAGCTCTGTTTTTGAAGCTGAAATGCCAAATCCAAGCTTAAGTAACTGGAAGATCTAGGTCTTCTCCATGCATGGTCTTCTGTTGGTGCATCAGTCTCTGCAGGACTCCCTGGGCTCGGATCTTTTAGCATTTTTGGTCTCCTTGTGGAGCTCCTGTCTCCTCCATGTCCCTCTAATCCCACCCCTCTCTTCCTCCATAAGATTCCCTGTGCTCTGTCCAAAGTTTGGCCCTGAATCTCAGCATCTGCTTCGATCCCCTGTTGGGTGAAGCCTTTCAGAGGACCCTCTATAGTAGGCTCCCATCCTGTTTCCTCTCTTCTATCACTTCCGGTGTCTATCCTGTTGGACATTCTGAGCGAGATTTAAACATCCTCCCTAAGGTCCTCCTTAGTATTTAGCTTCTTTAGGTCTGTAGATGGCTGTCCTATATTATACAGCTAATGTCTGCTTATTAGTGAACGTATACCATGCCTATCTTTCTGTTTCTGGGATACTTCACACAGGATGAGGACCCAGACCCCCTGCTCAGATATGGCTGATTGGCACCTCGGTCTCCATGGGGATCTCTGAGTGAGGGGACCAGGAGCTGCCTCTATCATGAACTCAGTTGATTGCTCTCTGATCACTGGCCCCTGATGATGCAGCCTTGCCAGACCATGGAGGAAGAGGATCCAAGCAGTCCTGATGAGATTTAACAACCTATAGGCAAATGGCAATAGTGGAGAACTCCCCTTTCAGTGGACTAGGGGAAGGGGATGTGGGTAAAAGGGAGGGTGGGATTGGGGGATTTGAGGGAGGGGGCATCAATCGGGATATATAATGAATAAGTTGTGAAAAAAAAACTAAAAAGTCAGCAAAAAATTGCCTGGTAGAATCATACTTTATATAGATGCTTTCTTTTTGTTTCTCTTGATTAGCCATTTGTAGTTCAAATAAGAAGCCTTCCATTTTTCAATGTTCCAATGTTTATTTGGATTTTTAATACAGAGTGCATGTACAGGATAGGCTGCAGTCTACCAACCAGTTCTGCAAAGTGTATGCTCATAGAGATGCTAATCAAGAAAAAAAAATCTTTCTTTCACACAATATTGACTATTTAGGCATTCAGAAAAAAATATTGTACTGAAAAATATGACTCCTTCATTTTTTTCTGATAGCTGGCAGTATTTTAATTTCCTAGACTGATTCTTTCTTTGTGACCTAAACCACAAAATCATCCATCCTGCTATAATTGAATGTGAGAGAAAAGAACAGCTGCAGGCATTGCAGTCTAACCTGTGCAAGGATAGAAATCTAACATTTTTCCCTTTGATAGATAGATAAAAAGTGGGCACTTGTCTCACCAGTGTTTGATCTGTGTTTCAAACCTGTGTGGGTGGCTAAAGTGGATCTTTAACTACTAAAAATAGACACTGGGCAGAAGAGATGGTTCAGTGGTAAATGTGCGTGCCACCAAGCCTGATGACCTGAGTTGAATCCCAGACTCCCACATGGTGGAAGGAGAAAAACAGCTCTCAAAGATGTCCTCCGATTTCCACGAATGCCATGACACACAAGTGCCCACATGCATACACACAAAAATAGATAATAGATGATAGGAGATAGATAGATAGATAGATAGATAGATAGATAGATAGATAGATAGATAGATAGATAGATAATGATGATAGATTAGATAGATGATAGATAGATAATAATGATGATGATAGATGATAGATAGATAATGATGATAGATTAGAGAAAGAGATGATAGAGAGATAGATATTTAATAGAAGGTATGTAATTAAAGTAAATAAAAGCAGGCATCGCAGCCTTTTAAAATATGTCACTTGTCTGTGCATCTTTCCTGTTGCTAGTGAAATCTTATCCAAAGACAAGGGGCTGCACACCACACATACTGCCATTGAAAATCCCATTGCCTCAGAAGCAGTATAACCTTTTCAATTTTAAAAAAACAGCCACTCTCGAGCAGCCTCCCAGGCTAGTTGTGGTTTCCTGAGTAAGGGGAGCAGGAGCTGCCTCTGTCATGAACTCAGGTGCCTGCTCCTTGATCACTTCCCCCTGGCAATGAGGCCTTGCCAGGCCAGAGAGGAAAAGGATCCAGGCAGTCCTGATGAGACTTGAAAAGTTAGGGGTAGATGGCAGGGGAGGAGAACTCCCCCTTTCAGTGGACCAGGGGAAGGGGATAGGAGGGAAGAGGGAGGGAGAGACTGAGGACGGGAAGGAGTTGAAGGAGGGGGCTACAATCGGGATGTAAAATGAATAAATTGTAAAAAAATAAAATAAAATAATTAAAAAATTGTTAAGGCATGAAGCAAGATTTTATTGTCTCCATCCCAGACTCTCATCTTACCAGAAATTCACAGGAAATGTAGGGTCCTACCAGCTGGTTCTCTTTTCTGCTTGGCTTCTGCGTCCGGCCTGAGCTCCAGCCCCACCAGCCCTGTACCATGTGGTGGCAGCTGTTCACAGCACTCGTATGTTTGTCATTGCTTAAACTTGTGCTTCAAAAGTGCTTTTTCTTTCTTTAAGTTTATGGGATTTTAAAAAGTATTTTGTTGGTTTGTTTTTTTTTTTTAGTTCATAATATAGTTATATCATTTTCTTAATCCATTTTCTCCCTGAAACCCTCTCATAGAACCCTCTTTGCTCTCTTTCAAATTTATGGCTTCTTCTTTCATTAAGCTTTTTATATACACAAATATTTCTAAAAGCATAAATACAATCTGGTCAGTCTGTACTTCTCGGTATTTTATGAGGAACACAGTTATAAATTTTAACTTTAGCACTTCATGCTGCAAAATAATTTCTCTCATACAAAGGTCTGCTTTTGTATTTATATAAAAAACGAGAGCATGGGTGAGACGGCTTACCGTACTACGGCTAACCCCTGAGCCAGGCTGACTGGATCCCACAAGCTGTCCTCTGACCTCCACATGCACACAGTGGCATGTACACATGCACAACACACACATACGCATGTACACAGAGAGATATATTCATTTTCTAATATGAATTATAAAATATAAAATTATAAAATATAATTCATTTTATGTGTTAAAAAGATGCACACGTGCAGAATCCTCAAAGTTCTGTAACTTCAAGTTATTTTTTAAGCTGGGAACTAGGTAACTGTATTTTCTAGAAGTAAATAAGGTAAAATATAAGGATTATTTTCACTTTTGAGCAATCTTTTACGGTCTTTCGGTTTTCTTAAGATACACTTCTTATACACTTCAAATACACTTCTAAGTTCTTTGTGAGGAGGCCTGAGGGGCCTACACATGTGGGCTAGACGTTATTTCAAACTTTTGCTCCATCTCCACACACATTTTAGTTGTGTCCATCTTTTTCAAAACCTACAAAGAACTCAAGTAAACTCCACATTCCAGTCTCAAGAATGGCTTTCTGACTCTTTACATTTATTCACAGTAGAACATACTGCCTCACCCAAAGAGTATATTTTTATATTGATTTTATATGTTTTCCCTCTCTTTACCTAGGTTCATTTGTCATAAAAAAATAACAGCAAATATCTTGTGAATTGTATCTTGTGTGTTAAACAACTTGAAACTTAATGACTAAGCACCACACACCACTCATTACTATGTATAATCTTAGACACCATTTAACTGTGCGTCCTTTCCCATCATTCCTTTTATATTCATTTTCATTCTCTTATTTTTTTTTTAAGTTTTGAGCACTCATTCTGTGTAAGTGCTGTCCGTGTGTCTAGACTACATCAGTAAACTAGTAACGAAGAAAAGAACAAAGCTAAACAAATAAAATGAAAGTAGGCACAGACTGAGTGGTTCTGGCCATGCTAGAATGGCAGCAGGTCACATTACTAAATGAGAGTCTTGGAAAAGATTGACAGCTGTGAAAAGGCCTGCGGGAGGTGAGAGCATTAGTCACTGAAACATCTAGAGGCAGAGTGTTTGGTGGGGGGAGGGCAGTGATCAATAATAGCGCAGGGTAGAAGCTTGCATCATCTCTTCAAGGCATAGTAGGATGTTCTTAAACTCAACCTCATTCAGTCCAGGATCCATTCAGCAGAAAGCTAAGTCTTGCATTCAGCTAAGTACTGTAATACCAAGTTCACGTTCATAAATGTTTTTACTTTATTGACAAATGTCTGTATCGTTGCATTACTGTGCATTTTACGAGGCTCTTATATTGTTGTTATTTTCATTATCCTGTAAGCGTCAGAGTAAGACACTTGTCCTCTATATTTTCCAATGTATTTTTCTGAACTTAAGAAATGGAAGAAATGTTTCAAGCTTGAAAAAAGAATGAAGTTGTAAGTTTGAGTATAAAGACCCTAACTTCATTCCACAAATGACAGCAGTTAAATCTTTTCATTTGTAGTTTCCTAATGAATAACAGAGAGACTATAACCTGTTGAAATATATAATCTGAATTAATTCATTAAAGTGTGATCCCTATTTGAGTTCTACAGTTACAAGAGTAAGAAGCATGAGAGTAACTGCAGAAATTTGATTTTCAGATAAAATGAAATTTAAAAAAAAAATGACAAAAATCAAATGACTTCACATGATGGGGCCAATGACCACATTCTTTGAGCTATTGACCTGGATTTTCTGCTCCAATGGCCAATTTCCCACCAGGTTGGTAATAACCCCCCTGCACCATGAAGTGTTTAGGCCCTAAGGGAAGCGTTACCTTCCACCTTGATCCATTTCAAGCTTTGTCTATTTCTAGAATAGTGTCTCTCATGATTCTTAACCTTGCCAACTCACATCTAAATTCACAGCTTGCAGTCAAATGGCAAGTTGAGCTCATAAATAATGTATTTTTCTACTTCTAAGTTGCCTCGTGGGCCATATATCAGGATCTTCCTTTGAGTTTTGTTCGTCTGAAGGTGGTTATGCCTCAAAATTGTTATATTGGATATATCTTATGCTGAGCTTATTTCTAAATTCCTCAGGAAATATGAAGAGATTTACATGGCCTGAGTAATGAGAAATATTAAAGAGATAATCATACCCAGGACAATATGTGTGAAGTGATTTTCATTCTCTCTTTCTTATAAACACGTAGATGAGATTTTACTTCATTTATAGACACATAAAATCTATTCATTTACTTTCATTTCAGATCATCATGCCTACATTGTTTGTCTGCTTATTTATCTCTAAATCCATTAGAGACTGATCTTGTGTTGGGTTATCTCTGTGTTTCATCAACTCAAAGGCAGGTGGAGGCGAAATAGAAGCTTGCATTTATTGTGAGACTTTCCGAGGAGAGACACGACACAAACTTCTATTGACTCCAGATAGAAAACCAAAGACAGACCAGAGTAATGATTACACCAAAGTCCAACTGGTGAACTAGTGAGTTTATTTAGCTTAGTTATGAGAGTATGGATGAGGCATTACTTACAAAAGAGACCAGTCAAAGGCAGCTGCATCACTGAAAAGCTCACCCCTCCCACCCTGTGAGTGATGTTGCTCTCATGAAGGCTGCATCCCTAGAGCTCTCTCTGTGACTTGCAGGCACTCAGTATGGCAGAGAATCTTTTCTCCAGTGATTGTTGAATACTTCTATAGCCTTGGGGAGGTTTACAATTTCAACTTCCCTACGTATGTGAAGTTTGTTCACTTCCTGAGTTCTCTAAACTCACTTCCTCCTTCCCAGAGGCCATGTTTCAGGCCTTAAAGAGCCTGACATCAAGACAGAATATTTTAACTAGGAGGAGATTGCTATGCAGCCCTTCATCCCTTCCTCCAGATCTTACATTTCTGTTCTCTGTCTTCTATGATATTCTGTAAGCCTTGGAGGGGGTATTGTAGGTGGCCATATACCATCTTAACCAGTGTGTGTGTGCTTTACTGGGGATTGAACTCAGGGCCCCTTGCATGAAAGGAAAGTACTGTACCACTGCGGCTATATCACCATCCACATGTGCGTCGAAGCGTAAGCATTGGACCACGAGGCCACAGCAACAGTCACTTGTTCTAGGGGCTTTACCAGTGGTTATGAGTCTCTATGAGAGCCCATCACCAAACAGTGACCTGTGAGTATAAGCACAAATGTTTAGGGGGCAACTGATAAAAACATAATAGCCATTTAACAAAACAGTATTGGTGGTACAGGAAGAAGCATTGGCTCAGGACCCCCAAAACCAAGGTCTCAGAAAAAAAAAAAAAAAAAAAAGATCAATTTGCCCCAGAGGAACAGAGGGCAGGGAATATGAGACAAAGACAGGAGACAGAAAATGAGGGAGAACGGGAAGGGAAGAAGGAGGAGGGAGGAAGGGGGTTGATCCCAGGGGGACAAAGGGCTGCCTCTGGATAGATGGGAGACAGACATGGCCCAGAGGCAGGTTATAAAATGGGAAACCCCTTGTTAGGATGAGGTGTTTAATTTTACTTTGGCATGTAAATTGGGTGAGCCAAAGGGGGGTTTTGATTAGTGGACTTCAATACTTTGATAGCTGGACTTTGGCAGTCAGCCTCAGTGGGAGTAATTGACCAAATAAAGGATAGACCTTGGAGCTAGTTTCAGGAATGTAATCTAGCAGTTTTTAGCAAGGCACAGGGAACAGGAAGAAGGCCATGCTAGAGCCATGTTTGCACATGCCAGCTGGCCAGAATCCCTTTAGGTGTATTTCCCACTCTAGTCATAAGATTTGTCCTAGTTTACAATACTAGACACGAATTTCCTCCTGTCGAGAAAACCTTAAGTTCAATCAGAAAGCTGTTGATAGGCACACACAGTAATCATGCCACCTTGGCACCAGCAGACACCTACTGTAGGGTGTTTTGGAACTATAGTATTCAACGACCATAGCTGATGGGCTGTTGTTGACAATCACAACATTTGGCAATTTCAACAGTAGTTCTTACTAACTAGTTCTGGTGTACCACTAACAAGAGGGGTAATAGCCTTTATAGTTTGTGGGGCCTTGGGAACCTCCCTGGCCAATAACCCATACTTCTGACACTATGATTTTCATTCCTCAAACCCAGCGGTGCCCATTTCCAACCATTCAGGGTGCCTCCTTAACTCAAACTCTAGTTTGCTTGTTTGTTTGTTTAGGGTGTTTTGTTGTTTGTTTGTTTGTTAAGACTAGGCCTCACCTGTGACTCTGACTAAACTAGAATTCACTGTAGAGATCTCTAACTTACAGAGATCCCTCTGCCTCAGCCTGCTGAGTGCTGAGATGAAAAGTGTGCACGATCACCCCAGGATACGTAATTAAGCTCTTTATCTATTGTTCCAAGAACCCGTTTATTCTTTCAGTTAACCCAGCCCCAGTAGAGTGGTAAAGCAGATGTAGGTACCATTGCTCCTGGCTGTTCTTTTGCCCCATTCTGTACATCAGTGTTTGTGAAATGGCTACCCTTGTCACTGCCAGTGACAATATGACAATTGTGAGTGCATATTTGAGTTTCTTGTTGGCAGGCATAGACCCGACGACATCTGTTTGGAAGTCTCTTGTGGCGTTATCAACTGATGTACATATCCAGTTAGAGTATGTGCAAAGGTTGCAATCAGAAACAGGCCTCACACGACTAGACAGGACTAAAGCATTAGAGTATTTTACCAGCTTGCCAGTAGCTTTGACGATCCTCCATTTTATGCCGGTTTCCCTGTGAGGAGACTATTTCCATGAACCTAGTGAGCAGCCTCTCGTGGTGCCTAAAAGCAGAAAGCTTGTACTTTAGGTTTCCAGGAGGACGTGGTGCGCTGTGGGCTGCCAAATGGAAAACTACTAGAGGCCCTGATTTCTGTTGGACTCGTGTTTCCCTCCACGTCTATTGTCCACACAGAGCTAATCCAGAATCTACCAGTCCTGTTTATCCATTTGGGCCATTCATAACCAGAGGTCTCTGAATATGGCCTGTCAGTACAGATCGTCACAGGGCAAGCCTAGGCTCGCTGGTTACTTTTTCATTCTTTCTCCAGCTCCCTGGTGTCTCTTTGCATTTATATTGCAACCACTAACCATTTTTGAGTGATATTTGTAGTCATACCATCTGTGTTCCTGACATCTACAGGGATGGATGCTGTCCTTTTGAACATTTCTTATGACTTAGCTATTGGCTCAACTATTTAAGGATGTCTTAGAAAACCATTGACCCAGGTTGGAGAGATAGTTCAGAGGTTAAGAGCACTGGCTGCTCTTCCAGAGGTCCTGATTCCAATTCCCAGCACCCACATGGTGGCTCCCTATCATTTATAATGAGATCTAGCACCCTCTTCTGGAGTGTAGGCATGCATGTACGCGGAACATTATATACATAATAAATATTCAAAAACATTAACCCAAGACAGCCTGTAGGGCGTTAACTACATGGTTTGCAAACACCATACCACATTGATTTAAATATGCATGCCACCTTTGCAGAATTTGATTATGTGTCTCCCCAGAAAGAGGTTTCACCAAAAATAAAACCTTCAGTCCAACCCTTAATTAGATAAGCTGTTTGTCCCGTTACTGAGGTGGGACCAGAGACGGGTTCTACCAATTGTGGCACTTCATCTACAGCCGACAAGTGCTCTTTAGGTGCTGTACACTGAGACTCTGCCCCCGTCCACTACCAAGACCAAAACCATTTGTTCAGGTGGCTATTCCCCAGCTACATCTCAAATTCTGACGTCTTTTAGCATGAAGGAACTGGAGTTATGAGGCACACGGATGTTTAGCTTCCCCTCCAAAGATCGTTGTGTGCTCAAAAGTATCTTATGCCTTTCTTTCTCATTCTATATGGAACCCCCCTTTTATAAAATCATACAGAGGATAGGTAACTTGGGGAAAACTTAGTGTGAATGCCCATCCATATCCCAGGATCTCCAAGAATACCTGTCGCCTTTTTATGTTTACCATCATAGGATTTTTTCTAACAATATTGTCAGATATCATAACCATGTTCCTGGACTATATACTCCCGGGAATTTACAGCTGTACCTGCCCTTTGCACCTTGACTGGTTTGATCTCCCTTTTTGCTTCCTTAAGGCCCATATATGCCCATATATGTTTTTTACCTTTTCTAAATCTGCAAAGTACCCTAAAGTTAGCATTATACCAACTGTACATTGAGACCTTTTTACAAAGGAATTGCTGGGTAACAAAGCAAGGTCCCAGGTATGTCATGACAGACAGAAGAACTGTGGGAAAAGTACTCAGAAGGTCCATTGTTGATCATTACAAGTAAATGAAAATTTATTTTGGAATACAGCAGCTGAGGAAATACAGAAGGAAAAATGTGGTAGTGAGGCCTGATAGAGTGCCAAAGGTACAATCCCTTGTCTGGGTTTTTCATCCTTGCATAGCTCTGTGGACCACATGTATTTCCCCCACACTCATTATCTCGGTAAGCTGGCTTACGTTGTTTGATGTTATACCCTTAGCCTGACTGTGTTCACGTACTGGGGGTCTGGTAGACTCTTGGTCTGAAATGTAACTGCAGCTTTTCCCATTGTACCTCCCTCAGACATGAGGCTGTGGAGAGAAGCCCAAGGTAAGAAAACAGTTTCCACACCCAGCATACTTTCTGCAGGTTTTTGTCTGAATTGTTTCATCCTTATGTCCAGTAACTATTGCCATTGTCCCTCGTGCTTTGGATGGTTGGCATGAACTAAGGAAAACTCAGCTCTAGAATCCACTGAAGCCTCTTCTACTTTATAAAAATCATGTTCTACCACAGAGCTCATAAAACCCTCTAAAACCCACACAAATTCCATGATTGCTTCTTATATAACTGTGGTCCTATCTGGCCTGCTGGACTGAACCTCACAGATTTTCTTATTATGAGCTCCTTTCCTATCACTTACCTCACAGCATTACCTCCCTCGACTACCCAGCACTTCTCCTTGGTCCAGGTTTTTGTTTGTTTTGTTTTTTTGATCCCAGGAAAGACTCTTTAGCACTGATACAACTTGTGTTCTCTTTTCCTTACATCCTGCCAACTACAAGGAATAAAAAGCTAATACTTTCACCTCATTTTTAATCCAATGTCCTTCCCAAATAACAGACTAATGCAGAGATGCTAAGCACATTTTCCCTACCTAATCCCCCTTAACATGAACAAGTTCCCTTTGGGCTGCCATATTGGTCTCAAATGTGTTTCTTAGTACACATATAATGATCCAGGCAACCTCACCAATGTCAACACTCATGTGTCCCTTATATGTCCCTGTAATATTTGTTATTTACCTATTTTCATGACATCTCTGTGATCCTGCAGTAGACTACACTCATCAAGCTTAGTTTCAAGCAGGTATAACATCACATATCACAAAAAGGAAGAAGGAGAAGAAGAAGAAGAAGAAGAAGAAGAAGAAGAAGAAGAAGAAGAAGAAGAAGAAGAAGAAGAAGAAGAAGAAGAAGGCATCCCTACTGGGATTGTCCCTGAGGAATCCCAACCCAGACTTTCCCTCTGGGTTAAAGACTCAGCCTTGATTGCATGACTTGTCACTCAAAGCAAAGCCCATGAAGCTAGCACCACATCAGGAAGGTATATTGTTCCTTTCACATCATATGGAGAAAGGTACCACCCTAGGATTTCTCCTATGGCTGCCCCACCATTACATAGACCAGCCTCAGCTCATGTCTCAGCTCTCACTACAGAGGAACCATTGCTCCCCAATCCATATTTGGTTCTCTTGGTCCCTGTTTAAGGACCAAGTGGGTTGTATGGACATTAGCTGGGGAGGCATGACACAAACTTCTATTCACCGTAGATAGGGAACAAGTAACAGACCAAAGTAATAATTACAGCACAACCCAAACTGATGAACCAGTAAGTTTATCTGTGTTACTGGCAGTAGTATGGGTGAAGGGCTATTTGTGGGAGCAGAGGCAACTCAAGGCAGCTGCGCCATCAAACACAGACTCATGATAGTTGAGTGCCTAGAATACTCTGCATGACTTGCAGGCAGCTAAGAGGTCAGACCTCTTCTCCCGCAACTGTGTACTATTTCTATAACTTTCAAGGAGCCCCAGGAACTTGCATTTTTTTACTTTCTGGGATATGTGGATTCTTTACTTTTTGAGTCCCATGAGTCTCCCATCTACCTCCTGAAGGGAACATTTCCACTTAGAACTTTTTCAGCCTTAAAGGGGCTTCCTCCAGGATGGAATGCTTCAACTCTGAGGGAACTGACACACAATAGCATCCTAATCAAATGGAATTTCCTAGGACACTAAGTTTCAAAATTGTGAAAACAAAAGAAATGAAACTGTGTTTCCTAGAAGATTCTGTTTAAGATTATGTGGTAAAGACAGGAATTCTCCTTGCTATGAAAGCAACATCTAACTCCATCTACTAGTAAATGATGCTAACAAATCAATCATATAAGTCAATTGCTTACATATAAATTAAAAGTTAATGCAATTTCTTTCTATTTTTATGTTAATAATCAGTAAGCAGAGAAAGTGTCTCTAATATATGGAAATCAAAATAATATCCAGACAGTTGCCTAGTAAGTATAATAGTAACACAATTGAAATAATCTATATCTCTGAGAAGACTGTGATAAATAATGAAGAACCAGTTTATCCCTGGTAGAATAATATACCTCCATAATGACTTAGTTACAGACCATCACAGCCTAACCTAGCTCCTGACTACCTCTGCATAAGTTTCTGTAAACACTTTCTCCAGATCAATTTGTGTGTGTGTGTGTGTATTATAGAAAATTGAAACAAGCTTTTATTGTGCATTCTAGGCAAATAATGTAACACTGAACTACATCCCTAGCCTTATTCCAGATCAATGAAACATTAGTATGTGTTAGGTCACTTACTAGCAGGTTAAGATGAAATTGTGGCACAATGTCCCTTTTGATATTTAGCTTAGCTAAGCATTGTGTGGTACATGTGTGTATATGTATGTATATATGTATGTATAGAGTTGTGTGTTAATCTTTACCATTTACAGTGCTTCAGCTATTCATTAAGTATGCTATAATTTTATGCATTCAGCTATATTACTTAAAAAGTAATTTGTAGAGAGCTATTTAAGTTATTCTAATGACTTTTTAACTTGCTCAGGGTGATTTTGTTCTTTCTTTCCAGGTTGTAAAAATGATGATTATTGTCGTGGTGACATTTGCCATCTGCTGGCTGCCCTATCACATTTATTTCATTATCACTGCAATCTACCAGCAGTTAAATAGGTGGAAATACATCCAGCAGGTCTATCTGGCTAGCTTCTGGCTGGCAATGAGCTCAACCATGTACAATCCCATCATCTACTGCTGTTTGAACAAAAGGTAAAAACAGTAACGCCGGCATGGACGGACCTCCCAGCACCCCCATCTTCCCGGAAGCACACCATTCTGGTTTATCGGTGCTGATTTAAAGTCCAGAAATGGAACTCAGAGGGAAGCACAGAGCTTGCTTCTGCAGGCTTTTCTTACTTCACAAAATACTCCACCTTAAAATTTAGTTTTTCAAAGGTGTCCCAGAGCAGTGCTTCACAACCTTTCTAATGCTATGATTCTTTCATACAGTTCCTCCTGTTGTGTTGACCCCCCCCAACCATGACATTATTTTGTTGCTAATTAGCAACTGGAATTCTGCTACTTGTATGAATCGTAATGTAAATATCTGTGTTTCCCGAGGTGTTAGGCAGCTCTTCTGAAAGGGCTTTGGACCGCCCAAAAAGGGGTTACAACCCACAGGCTGAGGAACACTGCACTAGAGGTTTTTACTAGGTGGAGTTTACATGGCCAACTTCTTCCCTCAAAACCTTCAGAATTTTATCTACCAGTGGGGGTTGGAGGGGGGACCCTTATGAGTGAAGGTTCATCCACATTCCCAAGGACATTAGAATTCTTCAAAGAAAGTACAATACTTTTCCTATGGTGGAAGAAATAATGGTACATGTGATGGATGCTCCTAAGAAAGCTCTCTCATCAGTAGCTTTCCAAGTAGATGTTCCTGCCAGAGCAAGGGGAAAATCTCTGTCTTCCCATATAACCATGAAGGGAGATGGAGGGAGCCATAGCTATCGTAGGGTGGCTTGTGAAATAAAAGATCTGGTTCTAAATAACATCACTCAGACCACCTGTGGTGGCACATGTCTGTCATCTCAGCAGTCTGGAGATTGAGACGGAGATTATGAATTCATATTGAGCTGGGGCTACATAGCAAGATCCTGTCCAAAAAAAAAAAAGGAGCATTTATAATTATACTTAATATTATAAAGAAAAGTAACTGTGGCCTCCATATAAAAAAAAATAGAAATTCTAAAATCAACCCCTCCCCCGTGTTGGTGTGTTGGTGTTAAATTTTAGATGGTTAACCGTCCCCTCAACAAACCAATGAATTTTATGCACCAATAGAAATGGTTTTTCTGTGTAGATTACATAACTGCACAGTCTAACTTCTCAGCTTGGGAAGGCATCAAGAGACCTGTGCCTTAATTTGGTTAAATACTTAATTAACTCTTTTTAAACTATTTCCATAAGCCATATGTCAGTTTAAGCCACTGTACCAGCAATAAATCTTTGAATAACTTCATCTAATGGTGTACCATTACAAGGGTTTCACATGTACATATATGATTATATAAAGGTTAGCAATTAACTCTAACATTAAATGAGACTAATTTATAAATGTGTGATTATTTGCAGGAAAGCCTGGTGAGATTAGTTATATAAATATATGAGACCAATGCCAACAAACAGTTGGCGTGTTGATAACCCTCATGCTATGCTTTTCTGATTTGATGAATGATTTTCCCAATGATGGGAAATGTTACTTTTTGAACATGAACTCACAGGACTGATACTGTAGCATAGACTCAAACATGTGTAAAAAGTCAAATTCAAAGCTGGAGTTAGTGTACATGCTTTTGGGCCAGCAAAAGGAAAAAAATAATGCCCACTTGACAATGAACATGCATGGACTGGACCTAGGCCCCCTACACATATGTAACTGATGGGCAGTTTGATCTTCATGTGGGTCCCCTCGTGAGTTGAGCGGGTGCTGTCTGTGAGATGGAGTCTGTTGCCTGCTTTCGAACACTTTAACCCAACACAGCTGCCTTTCCTGGCCTCATTGGATGAGGACTAGCTCTGTCCTAATGCGACTTGATGTGCTGGGGGGGGTGGGGAGAGAAGAGGCTTCTCTCCTATTCTGAGGACAAGGGGAGGGGAGATAGGATATGAGAGTGGCAGGGAGGAAGGGACTTTTGGGGGAAAGGAGGGATGTAAAGTGAATATATAAATAAAAAATAATAATTTTTAAAGCTAAAATTAAGAAATGACTTCTCTATCCTGTTTCTCAGATTCCGTGCAGGCTTCAAGAGAGCATTTCGCTGGTGTCCTTTCATCCAAGTCTCCAGCTACGACGAGTTGGAGCTCAAGACTACCAGGTTTCATCCCACGCGACAGAGCAGCCTGTATACCGTGAGCAGGATGGAGTCAGTGACCGTGCTGTTTGACCCCAATGATGGGGACCCAGCCAAGTCCAGCCGCAAGAAGAAGGCAGTGCCCAGAGACCCCAGTACCAACGGCTGCGCCCGCAGAGATTCCAAATCCGCCTCCACCACGTCAAGCTTCATAAGCTCCCCTTACACCTCTGTGGATGAATATTCCTAAACCCATGTCCTGAGGTGAAGGCTGTGGCGAGGCCACAGTGATGCCAGCCTAGGTCCCCCATTCTCCTAACCATGCCAAGTCCCGTTCTAGGTACTTTAGGGAAGCAGAAAGGCAGTTCTTAGATGGGGATACTTAATCCCAGAAATGTGGAATATAAATATAGCAAATCTACCAACATATCCGCCATCACAAAGAAAACATGGTCTTCAGCTTGCTCTTTAAAAACTAAATGATCACACGCAACAAGCACAGAGCATGAATCTGATAAATACCCTAAAGCAGCCAGTGTCTTTCCTTTAACAATGGCAGTGCGCCTTTATGACACAGGAAGAGGAGAGGAGAGGATGCAGTGCTGAGCAAAGGGGAACAAGGCCTCTATAAAGCAGCGGAAGTTACCACTTGCTGTGAAGTAGAAAGGGCAAATGACTGACGTTCCCACGCAAGGGATGGGAAATCAGCCGCAAAGAGTAGGAAGATACGGAAGTCTTTGCTCAATGAGATTCATTCTGTAGAAGGAAAACTTTCAGAAGTTCCCTCCAAGACAGTTAGCAGAAAAGGATATATAGCCGAATCGTTGCCACACATAACATGTCCTTCTCTTGGTTATTTTTCCCAAGAAAATAATTACAAAAGAAAAAAAAAATGATTTAACTTTGACTACTAGGTGTTTTGGGTTCTAAGCCAAGATGTAGTCAAATTTAGCACCTTAAAGTAAAAAGAAAATTCTTATGATCATCTTTATTGTTCACCCTTTTTTCTTTAATTAAGTCGATTTTAACCACTGAAGATACCTTGTAATGTAGGAGAGGCTCACATTTGCCTTTGAAACTCACTTCTTTGATTTAGGAAACAACTGAACAGTACTTGTAAGTTATCAAGCCAGACACTAGTACCTCCAGATCCCCAAGCCAGCTGCTTTCCCCTGTAGTCCAAAGAAAAAGTCACAGTCTTCACTTTTATTGGTTGTGTCATGTTGTTCTCCTGCTCTTTCCTCACTGGGGAAAAGTGAAGGCCAGAGGTTGGGGGCCAGGATATCACAATGTATTTCAAGTGAAAGTCCAGTTACAAAAGGACATATTGAAAAATATTAATACGTTTATTGATAAATGGGAGAAGAGGCAGACCCGTAAGTATCTGGTCAGAAAAGGAGGCTGTGTAATGGTCTGGGGACAGGAGCTAATTACAGACGAGTGAGAGCACAGCACACATGGTTCCGGGCACAGGACTCTGATTCTCTGTGCTTAGATCATGGAAAGTCCCTGCAGAAAGAAATGAGGTGGTGACACTCATGTGTATGTGTATGTGTGTGTCCCTTTCTACAGCTTGTCTGACTTACCTAATGTATATTAGTAATTTGGGGCAGTCTTCTCTCTTACCCTTACAACTTCTTCCCTTATTAACTTATGCCTAGAATATGTTGTGATGTTGGCCCTTTCCAGTCAGGGCATCTGTCACATGTAGACACATTTCTGAGGCCCAGAACGAAATCAGGAACATCTGGAAATGTAGAACGTATTTTCCAGATTATATTCTTTACAGGTCACCTTTCCTTGGGTTGCTACAATTGTCGATTAAGTTCACAAAACCTCAAGCTTCCTGGGAATGAGATATGTCCTACAAACTTGTCTTTTCCAATATTCAAGTGGGTTTTTTTTAGCTGTCTAAAATAACTGCCTCTAATAATATAAGAAACAAATACATATTTTGAAGAGTGGGGGTGAAAACAATTATCTGATGGTAAATGATGGTGGATAATCATCATAACACTAGTCTCCAATTTCGAGTCTCTAAAATACCAAATCGTATATGCTTGAGTTTACTTTAAAAAGACGCCAGTAAACAAGCAGACAGCCAGATGCATATATGTGTGCAGATACATGCTATCAAAAAATGAATATAACTACTTCAAAGATTAAAACTCAAAATTAAAACTAAAATAGCAGCTGGTCGCCACAGAATTTCCCCATGACCATTCAGTGAAGCCTAGGAAGCTTTGTGTGCATGTTTCAACCTAGCAATTGTCCTAAGTGTCTCGTTGTTTGAATACAGTGTTTTAAAATGTTTATTCTTAAAGTCCGCAAGTGCTTATCAAATGTAAAATCACAATGAGAAAACCTAGTATGTGTCGTTTTCTTCTTAATTATGTATACACAGAGCTGGTGTAATGATGTTCACGGTACAAGGGGACATAGTCAGCCTTAGGACGTGAATGTGAAGTTGCCCTTCAAATCCAATGTAGTCAGCTACCACCATAACACATCTGAAAAACCTAACTCCTGGCTTTCACATCAGGCGAGTTTTCTAAGGCCTCCCTGAGACGATGGTTGCCATCATCAGTTGTCTTTACTTTTGTTTGGATTTTTTAAAAAATCTGTTCTTGCTTTGTCTACCATCTTCCCTTCTGCTTGGTACAATTGTCCACACACTAGCTTTTTAGGGCCTTTTCAGGCAAACTGACACCATTTGCTCAAAGCACATGGTTAAACCAAGATTTAAAAGGCAGACATTTTTAAGTTCAGAAGTTTAAACAATAAAAGAAACCAAATAAATGGATAGAGAAAAAAATAAGCCCTTTTCATTTAATTTCAGCACAGAACTTAAGAATAAAGCATGTGAGGGTTGGATTCAACAGTACTGACTTTAAAGAAGGTCGTGTTTGAATTTGACAGAGTTTACATTTTTGCCTCCAAAATCCAATCTACCCTCTAATATTAAAGTTCAGACTGAATCTTTTTCACTTTTTGCAAACACTGGCTCAGAATTCTAGACAGATGGATAAAATATCCCAGGTTTTTATATTTAAGTATCACAAAAAAAAAACTAAAATAGTTTAAGGAAAATATAAAAAAAATAATAATTGACTAGTACTTTAACTTTCTTTTCGAAAAAAACCAGTGAATCAAAAATAAGCATCCTCTTTTGTTATTTTAAATTTGTAGAAAGCAACAAACCTAGTTTCTGTAGAACCCCATCTAGCATACTTTTTAGTGCTTCGGTAAAGCGCTGTGTTATTCCACCTCCCAACATCAGGGTGCTGACATTTCTAACCCAGCAGCCAGTTCACATTCTCTTTGGTGTCAGAAAGCTTCAGAAACAAGCATCTGACTGACTTCAAAGCGCTTCCACCCTCGCACCGTACACCAGATGCCAGAAGGCTTGATACCAGCCCCAAGAAACACAAAACAAATGTGAAAACAGCGCTGGCCGTCTCAGGGTCTATACCGGATTTCTATTACTTACTTCACAATATCCTCAGAAAACTTCTGACTACTCTCTGGTCAATTATTCCATCAAATAAAGTGACATCAATTTAACAACTAACAGGAACAGCCAGCTTCCTTTGTCTTTAACCATGTGCCAAAAGTTAAGAAAATCAAGCGTGGCTCTGGCCATGCAGAATAATACAATTGGAGTAAATTACCCTCAGTTCAAACGAGAATTGAGAAGATATCCGTTGGGGCTAAATAAGGTCTCTAATTGTCTGGCTTAATATATATCAGTGAAAAGTCTGTGTTTGTAAAAAGTTCACATATATACAAGTTCTACCTGGTGAATAGAGTATTGTCAAGTTGTGATAATTATGCTGAGTATGCCTAAGAAGTCCATACCCTTTGCCTATGTGGTAATAGATAGCAAAATTGGTTTCTATGTTTTCATTTAAATGTATTGAAATAATACAAAAATGTTGTATCTCTAATATCTCCCTATGTGGCTATTAAAAACACATCTTATGAAGTCTTCTATCAGTTCTAAGCACACTCAGACAAGCAATCATCTGTCAAACGACATTGCAGTTTCTCACTTGCCTCTAATTGGTTTTTTTTAAGTTGTTTTGAAGTACAGTTATCAAAGTATAGAGGATTACCCTTCAGAGAGAGCAGCAGTGGAGGAATTGAATTACTGCCAAGTGAGCCTGGCTCAAGGTAGAACATTGTGTTTCAGAACTGTGGGCTCCAAGCTTTTCCAACTGAAAGACTAGGATTAAGTCCAAGCCAATAACAACTCTCTGGCACTTAGAGAAAAACATTATCTGTTCTGAGCCCCACTTAACTTATCAATAGAAATAGAAAATAACAACTTCCTTATCATGATGATGTGAGGGTTATTCATTAACACATAAACAAGACAGAGCTAAACAGAGAAGTAGCCAGAGGCAGCTCAGTCTCCAAGAGGGTTCCCTAGTAAAGGGAACAGGGACTGTCTTTGACATGAACTCATGGGCTGGCTCTTTGATCATCTCTCCCTGATTGGGGAGCAGCCTTGCTAGGTCACAGAGGAGGACAATGCAGCCAGTCATGATGAGAACTGATAGGCTAGGGTCAGAGGGACGGGGAGGAGGTCCTCCCCTATCAGTGGACTAGAGAAGGGGCATAGGAGGAGAAGAGGGAGGGAGGGTAAGATTGGGAGGAGAAAAGAGATGGGGCTACAGCTGGGATACAAAATGAATAAACTAGTTAATAAAAAAATAAATAAAGTTTTAAAAATAGTTTTAAAAAAGAAACAGAAAAGAGAAGTGAATTTAAAACATCTCATTGTTGCACATGCAGTGCAACAGGGAAACCCTATTTTTTTTTTTTAATCTGGATCATTGTTTCCCTGTGCTAAGTTCTTTCAGGGCCCTTCAGTTACTGCACCTGAGCTGTTTCCAGAGCTCTTGTATGGCCTCATACTCTGTACTTAAGTGTTCCCATATTTTGCTATTGTACCCTGGCCTTAGAGAGGGAAAGCTGTACAAGGGAAGAGTCGTCAATGGTCAATTAACAAAAGAATAGCTTGGAACATACAAATCTAACTTCTTTCTTTACAAAGAAGCAGTTAGTTACAGTCATATTTGGGTTCAGGAATAAGAAAGTCAAACTTCATATGATAGCAGATGAATAATGGAAAACAGAGAATTCTCCTCAAAAGTTTGCTTGGAAGCTCCGCTGGCTCCCTTCATGTGTCTGGCATGATTCCATGAGTAGTGCCCAGTGACATTGTCATGTCAGGAGACAGCACGGACTTACCAGTTTCAAAAGTTGCAAGGACATTTTTCTTTACTTAGTCTTTTATCCTCATTTTGACACAAACCTCATGTCCAACCAACTCAATATAAAGAGGGTAGAAGAAAGCAAGACCTCTCCCACCTTAAGCATGCAAAGCACAAGAAATTATCTACTGTATGGTATATATGGATGTGTGCATATAAATGTATACAGACATGTATGAAGTTAAATGTTCTTCTGCGGTGCACAATATGACAAATGTAGCTTAGCTTGCAATCATCTCCTGTCTGGATTATTAAAACAACTTTATCCCATTCCCTCTACACTCACATTACAGCATGCACAAGCTCTCTCAGGCATGTCATAGATTTACACATACACACATGATGATGATGACATGTAATTTTTTTTAAAAGAAAAACGTCATTGCCCCAAAGCTTGGGGGGAACATGGTAGAGAGATTGACCTTTGTAAATCAAGGCATTTCAAAGCATCTGTGTACTGGGGTGTTTAGAAGAGACAAGTCCATGTCCTAAGCAAAGGAAGTCTGGATCTACTTGGGTAGCTGTAGCAAAACACCACAGTTGATGGGCTTACAAACAACAGAGATACAGTTCTCATGGTTCTGGTGTTTTTAAGCTTATATGAAGTTGTCAGTATATCTGATTTCATACGCAACCCGTTTTTGTTGTATATCTGTCAATCTTTCACTGTTCAAGTGGTGAGAAAAATAAAAAAAATTCCAACATATCAGTTCAGTACACATACAAATATTCAGTTTAAAGTGATGCATGAACATATGAAATTTTACAAGACTCTGAGCATATATGTCTGGCTGATTTCAAGGCTCAGTGGATACTTAATAATGTCCAACAAGTTCCAGCACAGATCTATTCTGTAAAACCCTTCTTTAAAAAAAAATAGTACACCTTTATTTAATATCTATTAGTCAAAGAGGCTATCACTAAACACTAGATGAACATAATCTAGATGTAAATGGATTGAGCTCTCCAAACATAAAGCAGATATAGACATAATGAACAGAAACTGTAGCCCAACTAGACCTTGTCGACAAGAGATTCACCTAAACTCCAAAGTCATGCATGAGTGGGGTGGAAAAGTATATTAAAATAAACCATGAAAGAAATTAGTTATCTATATAAATAATAAACAATATAGATTTTAAGTCAACATTTATTAAAAAATACAAAGGAGGATGATGCATCATAAAAACACAATTGTAAACACATAAACATCTGTCAACAAATCACAAAATATATGGAAAATTAACAGAACTAGATACATGAAAATCTTCACAGTAATATTCTGATACTTCAGTACATTCTACATTTAATAATGGAGTTTCGATGGATAAACCATAACAAAAGAGAGAACATAAATGCTATAAACAAACTAGATCTATCATGCAGCTATAAAATCCTGTTCCCCCAAAATAACAGACTATATATATTCTAGGTATATACAGAACAGTCTTCAAAATAAGCCATTCTTTCCTTAATTCAATAAGTCTCAAAACTTAAAAAGATTGACATCATAGCGAATATCTTCTCCAGCCAAAATAAAGTAGAAATCAGTGACAAGAACTTAGTGGTAGAGGTTAAGCCCATATTATTAACCAGCTGCAATGGCTAACTGAGTCAGCTTGCTGGATTACTGGGTGCCTATAAGTTTAGCCAAACATTGTTTATTGGCATAACTGGCAGTGTTTCCAGAGAAAATTTTGAATGTGATGACTCAGGGAAGCAGGGCTGCAGTTCCATTGTAAGGGAGCACCATCTGCTTAGTTCAGGATCTAAAGAGAGCAAAGGCAGGAGGAATAACACGAGCTTTCCCTCCGATTGGCCGATTGTCTCACGGAGCTAGACCGTTGTGTCTTCTGGCCTGTCTTTATCATACACTTGGATGCTTCCACCGCTGCTCCCATTGTTTCTCAGGCATCAGGCTAGGACAGAAAGATACCCATAGGTTCCACGAGTCCTCGTGTTACAGGCAGTAGAGAATGGGATATCTCAGCCTCCATAGTAATTTGAAACATGAAGAAATACAAATCAAATCTGTAAAGAGAGAGAAGTTCAGATCAAGTAGGGTGGCTACAGTCAGAAGGCAAATAATAGCCTGGTGTGGTGGTTCACACTTTTAATCCCAGACCTGGGAGGCAGAGGCAGGAGCATCTCTGTGAGTTCGAAGCCATCCTGGTCTACAAAGCAAGTCTAGGACAGCCAAGGATACACAGAGAAACCCTGTCTCAAAAAAAAAAAATTAAAAATGGGGTGGTGCAAATAATAATATGGCTTAGCATAAGCAAACTGATATGAGTTTGTTGAAATTACATTGAGTGCAAGATGGTGAAGTCACGCTAACAAAAATGTGACAGTGCCTTCTTTGTGCTAAATGTAGTTACCATAGGACCTCAGACATTCTTACAGGTAAAACAAATGAAGTCTAAAAGAACCAAAAACATGGACAAAATTTGTACTCAACTGCTCATTACAACCTCAGTCTTCATACCCAAAGTGTCAAACCAATCTCAAATGTCAATCAACAGAAGCATGATAAGCAAAACATGGTATTTAAGTAAAATCAAATATGCTTGGCAAATAATTTTTTAAAAATTTAATACTGATCTATGCCAAAATACAGGTGAATCTCAAAGCCACCATGCTGAATGAAAGAAGTGAGGTGCAAAAGACAACACAGTGATATATGTAGAATAGACAAATCTACAGAGAAACCACCTGTCTGAGGATGCTGGACAGGAGACAAGACAGTGAACAGAGCAGGGATTGCTGAAGTGCGTGGAATTTCTTTGGGGGCCTATGAGAATATTCTAAGATTAGGCTATTTCGTTAGATGCACAGTTTTATAAATGTGCCTGAAACTGCTAGATTGGATCATTTAAATGTGAGATCATATCAATAAGCTATTTTTCCTTAACGAAAAGAGATTTTTTTGAAGCACTGGACTGATGACAGTATAGACAACATACATTATTAAAGCAGTCTGTGAAAAGCGTCTTCACATCCTCCAGCAGAACATTTAACTGAATAGACTGTAACAAGGAACTGAGAAAAAGAGTAGAAGGATGAATTCAGCTCTTCACAAATAAAACTGACATGTAGAGTTCAGCAGCCCACCCTTAATTATGAGTGCAGCCCTAGAATTACACAAACAAATTTCCTTCTGATAGTTTGAGTCCACAGAATCTATCCAGGATACATTAAAAATAATCCCTGGGTAAGGGGAGGGGCTCTCCTTTTCTGAAGGGGAGGGGAGGAAGATACAGGGATGAGGGAGGAAGGGTGGGACTGGTAGGAGAGGAGGGAGGGGACTATGATTAGGATGTAAAGTGAATAAATAAATAGATTTAAAACAATAATCCTTGGGGACTGGAGAGGTGGCTCAGATCATTTTCTGTTCTTGCAGATGACCCAAGTTTGGTTCCCAACACTGGTGTTGGGCAGCTCGGAGCCACCTGTGGTTTATCTTCTTCTGGCCTCCATGTGCACCCACATTTAGTATTCATAAACACACCAGTACACAAACTTATACAAATAATAACAATAAATGCACTAACTTGGTGTTTTTATTTGTTAAGTAGTAGATACCAACTCTGATAATTTTAACCTGATGGGATTTTATAAAGCATACTAGTACCTCCCAAATGTTTTCCAAATGCTAGAACAGCCTGGGGCTATGCACTCACTGGCCACACCCAGGTCACAACCCAGGATAATACTATGACAGTACAGCTACCAGAACTATGAGGCAAAATCACTATTGTTTGCAAAACGTTTCTCCCCAACCCCAGGGCTGCTGCCGGAAGTGCTGCTGCTTCTGTGTCTGGAAACTGGGTCTTGATCTACTGCTATGCCAGCACCACTGAAACCAATGGCCCGTTTTTTCTGTTGTTTTGTTTCACAAGCTTTCAAGGCCCAAGTTTATCTCATCATTCTGGTGCAGCCTAAGATAATATGTTTGCTCCTCATCCCAAGAGTTTCTATTTGTAAAATGGGAGGGATGATCTGCCTCATACAGTAGAAAATCCCCAATTACTGAAGATGTGGACAAAACGCCTGGACAAAAACAAATTACATTTGAGTTAAATGGGTGTCTTCAATTGGTAGAACCACAACTTGTAATTTTCTTTTTATTCATCCATGTTAAACCAGAGTTAAACCTACATATTTTTCTGTTATAACTACACAAGTAACAAAAATATTAAACAATATTCTGAGGTATAAGTACTCTGCTTAAATTCAATTCACAGAATACACCTGCAGCTTTTCAAGGTCATTTTTACCCTGACTTGCAAACATGAAAAACAATTGTTATGAGTTTTAAAGGTTAAAATTGCCTGTTGATAGGCAGCCGCTGATACTACAATTAGGCATAATTAGCATAATTGCATCTAAACAGAATGTCACTTTCACAAAGACGCTGTATAAATTAAAAGGTAACTACTGTGGTCCTGAAACTTCTCACAGGAATTATGAAGCACCCAGTCTCCTAAAGAGCTTGAAGCTGCTACCTCCAAGGTTTTAGGACATGGTACAGACCTCCTTAGACTACTCGTTTTATTGTAATACAGTGTTCTCACTTCATAGCAGGATGATCACAGTACATTTTAACTGTATTGGGAAAACCATAAAAATGATCTTCATTTATGAATAAAAAGTCATTATAATATTATCCTACTTACTGGAACATTGATCTTCTCATAAATATTTGACTGTTTTACAGTGTAAATACACATATCAAAGATCACATTGTACCCCATAAACGATTATTTTTTTTTCAAATTAAAACAATCTTTTTAAAACTCTAGTTCATAGTAAAAACATCAATCATGTTTAGTTCCTTTCCCATCGCCATCCAAATAACTGAGAGTAAACTTTTATGGGGCTACCCTGAGATTCTTAGAGGGAAAAAAAAATGAATTTCAAGGCGTTCAACTCTGGGGTTGCATAAATACACCAGGCCCAGAACAACGCTACAGCAGGCTTCAGCTCTACCCTCCACAGAGAATGTGGCTTCAGATGATACGGCCTGTACTTGGGAGAGCATCATAAATTCTTTACAGGAATATATGGTGGGTAAGGTGCATAACTGGCTGAAATGGTTTCAGAATATGTACTAGTAGCAACAAATTTTGAGCATACAATAATGCACTGAGAATCTGAAATGGAAGAAAAACCAAGTAGTGGTGTGGGGTTCAGAAGAGACTCTGTATCTTTGAAGAATAAAACAGAGGAGAACAAAGATTTATTATGAAAAACTGTATAACGTCAAATTGGAATACAGAAAAGGCATCTTGTAAAATTCAATACCCTTTAATGAAACAAACCTGAAAAATCCTAAGTATAAAAGGTTCATACCTCAACATAATAAAGGCCATAAATAATAAACACACAACCAACATCACACAGAATAAAGAAAAACGGAAACATTTCTTTTAAGATTGGAAACAAGTCAAGACTTTCCATCAGCACTCTTATTCACGATAGTACCACAAATTTTAAATTAGCACACATGCACACACATGCCTGTACACAGACACACATGTATGCATGTACACACTCACACACACACACACAAACACACAGAGTAGAATATCATTTGGCCACACAGAAAAGTAAATTCCTGTGATTTGAAAATAAATAGATGAAGCCAGAGGATAACCAGTTGTGAGAAATAAACCAAATACAGAAAGGCAAGTGCTACATGTTCTCTTTCCTATGTGGGAGTTAAGTTAAAATTTAGTCTGGAAGGATAATGTTCATTACTACTAACTAGGATGGATATTTGGAAAGAAAATGGAAAGGAGTGGTTAGATTTTATTAGCCCTATTGTATGCCTGTATGGAAATAGTACACAGAGCTGTGTTAATACCAAGGTGCATTTGGCTCCTCACTGCATCGCATTGACAAGAATTAATCGCATGCTGTCACACATAAGGAAGAGATTCAGGGTAGTTTAGAGTGTCACCAGGCCCCTGTTCTCAGCAGCAGCTTTGCATTAAAGGAGCACAGCACAGCCCTGAGTGTAAATCTATCCTTATGGTGTAGATTCTTTTATTGGATACCAAATATCTGAGCACAATTTTCATTCACCACAGAACTTACTCCGACATTCCTCCGTTTTGACATCCCCGAGCAACACTCACTGACCTCGTGCAACTGAAAACTTGGACTATCTATCTGATAGAAAACCTCTCCAAATGCTTGACCTCAGCTATCTATGATTCAGCAATTTACCATCTAAAATGGCAAGCCATGTCTTCTACCTCACATGCAAGGAACAATGGTGAAGAAGAAAAAGAAGAAAAAAAAAACATCATATGATAATAAACTAAATCCCAGAAAGAAAATATTGAGCAGTACACTGCAGAGTCTGTAACAGTGATGAGATTCCATGTGCCAGCGTTGTGTCCCCTCCTCTGATGGCAGACATGTATTCCAGCACCTGGTTACAGTGAGCATCAGTCCAAAAACACATGCATCATAAAGATATTGGATGTAGGAGTAAACAAGAAACAGGACAGGAGCCTACCACAGAGGGCCTCTGAAAGACTCTACCCTGCAGAGTATCAAAGCAGATGTTGAGACTCATAACCAAACCTCTGGCAGAATGCAGGAAATCAAAAGGGGGGGGGGCAATACAACCTGGAAAGGACAGGAGTTCCACAAGGACCAAATATATCTGGGCACAGGGGTCTTTTATGAGACTGTTTCTCCAAACAAGGACCATGTATGGATGCAACCAAGAGCCCCTGCTCAGATGTAGCCCTTGATAGCTCAGTATCCAAGTGGGTACCCTAATAAGGGGAACAGGGACTGTTTCTGACATGAACTCGATGGTGGGCTCTTTGACTCCACCCCCTCCCTCCAGGGAGGAGCGGTCTTGCTAGGCCACAGAGGAGGACTCTGCAGCCAGTCCTGAAGACACTTGATAAACCAGTATCAGATGTAAGGGGAGGAGGTTCTCCCTTATCAGTGGACTTGGAAAGGAGCAGGGAGGAGATGAGGGTGGGAAGGTGGGGTTGGGAGGGAAAGAGAGAGTGGGATACAGCAGAGATACAAAGTAAACAAACTATAACTAATATTAAAAAAATAAAAATTAAAAAAAATCTGATTAAAACAACCTAAAAAAAGAAATAAAGATATGTGGAAATACATAATTATACAACTTTAGCTTCTCCTATTACTTATTGGTAGCTGGTATTTAAACATAAAGTATGCAAAATATAGTCCTTATAAATGAACACATGAAATGACTCTTAAATAATAACATATTTTTATACTATTATGTGATTTTTAATATCAGAAATGCCCATAATCTTCTGTTCAATCACATTTTTATAAATGCAAAGGTATTCCATACTATTTTTTTTATTAATTACACATTATTCACTTTGTATCCCCCATAAGCCCCTCCCTCCTCCCCTCCCGATCCCACCCTTCCTCCCCTTTCTTCACGAATGCCCCTCCCCAAGTCCACTCATAGGGGAGGTCCTCCTCTCCTTCCTTCTGATCTTAGTCTATCAGTTCTCATCAGGAGTGGCTGCATTGTCATCTTCTGTGGCCTGATAAGACGCTGAGACTTATGGCCAACTGTTGGGCAGAGTGCGTGGAATCTTATGTAAGAAGTGGGAAATAGTACGATCTGGAGAGGACAGGAACTCCACAAGGAGAGCAACAGAACCAGAAATTTGAATACAGGGGTCTTCCCAGAGACTCATATTCCAACCAAGTACCATGCATGGAGATAACCTAGAAGCCTGCACAGATGTAGCCCATGGCAGTTTAGTGTCCAAGTGGGTTACATAGTAATGGGAAGAGGGACTGCCTCTGACATAATCTGATTGGCCTGCTCTTTGATCACCTCCCCCTGAGGGGGGTATTCCATACTATTGTAGAAGATTTAAGTGCCTCCAAAAATTTGTATTTAGGTTTTGTAAGAATGTACCTTAAGAAAGGTTTTATAGGAAGTGTCCTTCTTTGCTCTTGAAATATAAAACTTAAGGCTTACAACCCAAAACTCAAGGGAAGGGGATGAAAGGGAGAAGAAGGAGGGTGGGTAGGACTGGGAGGAGATGGAGGAGGCTACAGCCGGGATACAAAGTAAAGAAATGTAATAAATAAATAAATAAATAAATATAAATAATAAACTATTAAAAACAGAAAATACAGGAAAAAGGAAAAAAAAGAAAAAGGAAAATCTAGTGACTGCTTTGAAAGTCCTTTTGGCCTTGATTACGATTATTAAAGTACAATGCTCTACAGTTGAAAAACCCATCATCTGCTCTTAAGTTCAAAGAGATGGCCAATTCCTCTCTACTTAATTGACCTTCCTTAGATTCCACCTCTTTATTCCTCCCAGGAATTGAGGAAAACTCTGCATAAATAAAATAGCTATTTCTCTTTTATGCTTGTCAGAGTCCTTGGGAATCCCAATGTTTAGAAGGCTGTCCACCTGCTTCATAAAAGCTGACTGGGAATACTGACGATAACCCTTTAGTGGATGCGGAGGACAAACACTGAAAATTGCTGTGCACAATACAGTGCTACTGCTAATGCCAGCAGTCACATGAAATTTTACTGTTAAGAATGGGTTGTGGAGAAAGGGGAACCCTCCTCCACTGCTGGTGGGAATGTAAACTTGTACAACCACTCTGGAAATCAATCTGGCACTTTCTCAGACAACTAGGAATAGCACTTCCTCAAGATCCAGCTATACCACTCCTAGGCATATATCCAAAAGATTCTCAAGTACAAAGTAAGGACATTTGCTCAACCATGTTTGTAGCAGCCTTATTTGTAATAGCCAGAAGCTGGAAAAAGCCCAGATGATCCTCAACTGAAGAATGGATGCAGAAATTGTGGTATATCTACAGAATGGAATATTACTCAGCAATAAAAACCAAGCAAAGCATGGAATTTGCAGGTAAATAGTGGGATCTGGAAAAGATCATCCTGAGTGAGCTATACCAGAAGCAGAAAGATGCACACGGTATATACTCACTCATATAGACATATAATATAGGATAAACTTACTAAAATCTATACATCTAAAGAAACTAATCAAGAGGGAGGACTCTTGCTAAAATGCTCAATTCCTATCCAGAAAGGCAAAGAAGATGGACATCAGAAGAAGGAGAAAACAAGGAACAAGTCAGGAGCCTGACACAGAGGACCTCTGAAAAGCTCTGCCCTGCAGACTATCAATGTAGATGCT
This sequence comes from Meriones unguiculatus, assembly GCF_030254825.1. Lineage (NCBI taxonomy): Eukaryota > Metazoa > Chordata > Mammalia > Rodentia > Muridae > Meriones > Meriones unguiculatus. The sequence continues at coordinate 71,380,980 of NC_083358.1, read as the reverse complement.
GAGACTTATGGGCAACTGTTGGGCAGAGTGCAGGGAATCTTAGGAAAGAAGTGGGAAACAGTAAGATCTGGAGAGAATAGGAACTCCACAGGAGAGCAACAGAACCAAAAAATCTGAGCACAGGGGTCTTTCCTGAGACTGATATTCCAACCATGGACTATGCATGGAGATAACCTAAGACCTCTGCACAGATGTAGCCCATGGCAGTTCAGTATCCAAATGGGTTCCATTGTAATAGGAACAGGGACTGTCTCTGACATGAACTGATTGGCCTGCTCTTTAATTACCTCCCCCTGAGGGGGAAGCAGCATTACCAGGCCACAGAAGACAATGCAGCCACTCCTGATGAGACCTAATTGACTAGGATCAGAAGGAAGGAAAAGAAGTCCTCCCCTATCAGTGGACTTGGGGAGGGGCATGCATGCAGAGGGTGGAGGAAGGGAGGGATTGGGACGGGAGGAGGGAGAGAACCACAGGGGGGATGCAGAGTGAATAAAGTGCAATTAATAAAGAAAAAAAATTAAAAAATCAATAAAAAAATAAAATAAAATAAAATAAAGAATAGGCTTCAGAAACAATGACTGGTCCAACCTGAGACCCACCCCATGGGAGAGAGCCAACTCCTAACACTATTAATGATACTTCTGCTATGCTTGCAGACAGGAGCCTGCATAACTGCCCTCTGAGAGGCTCCACCCGAGCAGCTGATGGAAACAGATGCAGAGACCCACGGCCAAGCATTAGACAGAGCTGGGGTAGTACGGCAGGAAGAGTTGGGGGAAGGTTAGAGGGACCCAAAGAAGACAAGAATCCCCCAAGAAGACCTACAGAGTCAACTAACCTAGGCCCATAGGAGCTCACAGAGACTGAATTAAGAACCAAAGAGCAAGCATGAACCAGACTTAGTCTCCCCTACACATATGTAGCTGAAAGGCAGCTTGATCTTCATGTGGGTCCTCTAGCAATTGAAGTGGGGACTGTCTCTGACATAGACTTTGTTACCTGCTTTTAAATCACTTTTCTCTAGCTTGCCCGCCTTGTCTGGTCTCAGTGGACGAGAATGTGATTCATCCTGAAGAGACTTGATTGGCTGGAGTGGGTTAGAGTTGGGGAACAGGGAGAGTTTCCCTCTTCTAAGAGGATGGGGAGGAGGGACAGGAGGAAGATGGTGGAAGGGTAGGACTGGAAAAAGAGGAGGGAGGGGGCTATGACAGGATATAAAATGAGTAAATAAATAATGAAGAAAAAATGGGCTTGAGAACACCATAATATTTCAGTTTGTCATTGTGACACTCCTCCAGAAAACAAATATGTATACGGGTATAAATATCCATGATGGTAATAAGAGCTCTTTTTTCATTGTCCTGGTGATTGCTCAATTTATATTAAAATGCTGCCAACAGAAAATACGTATAAGAAAAGAAAAAAATCTAGTCCAATTTAGTAAGATTTTTTAAGTTAGCATATTTGTTTCAGCAAGTACCATACATTCTCATTTCCAATCATCTTTGTTTACTTTTCTACTAAAATAAGCACTCGTGTTTTGAATGCTTTGCAGTGCTTATGAATCTTAACATAGTTTTTAACTTATAAAAAAAAAAAGAAACTTTAAACATCTTGCCTAAACTACAGTTTGCTACTGATGAAAACTGAGTTTTCCTTTGAGTTTGATTCCAAAACCTACTTACAGGTTTGACAACTGTTTGCAATTCAGCCACATAAACCTGAAGTAAATGTTATATTTTCCTGTCTCTGAGTCTAACTATAATCCAAGGAGACAATGGTCCAATCACTCCAGTGTTCACAGTGCAGGTGTTTTTCACCTCACAGTGTAGTTCTGAAGCAGATGAAGAATTATGAACTCCAAACCCTCCCCAGTGTGTAGCCTTTTCAGAGGAGAGTCCGGCTGGCTGTGGTCTAGCTATCTTAAATTAACCCCAGTTCTGGTTCTTATGCTCAGCCTGGGAGGATCACAGCATAATTCTAAATCAATACATTCAAATAATATTACAGCCCTCACAGGCAGAAATGGCAGAATGTCAGCTATTACTTCCTCTCCTAATACGAAAAGAAAATTACTCAGAACATTTGATGAATATGTGATAAGAACAGGAGTCTCCACGCTATCATTTTGTTTTATTAATTTTTTAATTGTTCCTTGGACAGCAATTGTTATCCATGACAAAGACCCTGATGATTAATAAATTATCAATCCCTGTTGAATCTATCTTGCTGAGTCATCAAAAGGCAAGTTACATTGAGTTACATTGTAATTTTCCACGACACCAAACTGCTTTAAAGTTAAGGGGAAAGCAAACTAATGATCATCATTAGGCAGCACTCAAATTATCTTGATGTTTGACAGGACAAAACAGCCAATTCCCTCCACCCGATACAGCTCATTACCCTCTATAACAGCAGTTCTCTTGAGCTGTGGGTCGCAACCCTTTGGAGTCTCATAACAGACATTCTACATTCTGTCCATAACAATAGCAAAATTACAGTTGTGAAGTAGTGATGAAAATAATTTTATGGTTGGGGGTCAGCACAACATGAGATATTGTATTAAAGGGGTATCATCAAGGAAGTTGTGAACTACCACTCTATCCCATCAATTTAGAAACAAAAGAAGAACTGCCACATCCTCTTGGAATTCTCCTTGGGCTTTCCCAACTATGTATCAAACTCCTGTGAACAGGTACTAACCTGGTTACAAATGAGCAAGGACATTCCTGTATGCCACACTGGAGGTAAGAGAGCACTGAATCCTGATTGGCAAATAAAAGAAGTAACAAATCTGTACAACCCCTGTACAAGTTACTACAACCATTTGATACAATGATGTCAATATTGTCACTTTTGTTTCAGGGATACTTTGAAGAAATATCCAGCCTTGTAACAGCATGTAATTGCTAATGCACAAGCACTCATCACATGTTTGAAATGTACCTTTTAAGGCCAGAGGTGAAATGGGGTAAGATGAGGGTCCAGAAAGGATGGAGACACTAAGGTCATAATCTGGAAAGAAGAAAAAATATAAAAACAGGAATAGAATAAGATCCAGTTCAGGGTGAGAGTAAAAGTTAGGAGTGAGAAATGTGTATGCAGTGAAGGGGATGATTAGTGACATTAGGCACTGCCTCAACCATAGAAAAATAATTCTGAGACATTGTTCCACCAACAAAAAATCTTCTCATGTTTGTTATTCTTTTTTTTTAAATAATTTATTATACAGCATTCTGCCAGCATGTACACATGCACACCAAAAGAGGGCATCAGATCTCATTATAGGTGGTTGTGAGCCACCATGTGGTTGCAAGGAATTGAACTCAGGACCTCTGGAAGAAGAGCCAGTGCTCTTAACCTCAGAGCCATCTCCCCAGATCCATGTTTGTTATTCTTTAATGTTCTTTTTGTCTCTTACTCTCCCTTTCTCTTCTTCTTTTCTGCTTCCCATGAAGCTCTGATCGTCTCCTTGTCTGCCTTCTATTCTCATGTTAAATTTACTCAAGAGTGGTTTTATTTATTCATTTATGTATTACTTATTAGGGTGTAAACCTGGGGTCTTATGCATGCCAAGTAAGCACTCAACAGCTGACCCACCTCTACGGTTCAGTTCTAGTATGTTTGAAAAGACAAATGTGAAGAATTAATTCAGCATTTGGAAAAGTTAAACTATATATGTATGCTTATGCCATTTATTATATTTTTATTACTTCCAGAGTTAATAAAACATTCTTTGCCTCCATTTACGCACAAGATATCTAGCATAGTGAATGAATGTTAAGTTCTGAAGACACAGTGATCTCACTGCTGACTTCATTATTTTGGACTAGAGCTTGATTTGAAAGACATTGATTTATCTGAGAAAATTTATAGCAAGAGCATGAATATCTTTCTTGTCAATACTTATTGTCAGTATAATTTAGAATTCCTTTGCTAAATAATTCTAGGAAACAACACAGTAAAATATTTCAAATAACAAAAAAATGTAAAACCACATCTAAGTTGTAGAAGCCAAAAATCATTGAAAGTTGAGTTTATGGGGATGATTCTAGATGAGACTGTTAGTAACAGGAGTTAAGGAGACTGAAATGGCCATCTCCTGTAGCCCAGTGGGACTTCCTGTGGAGAGAGGGGGACACCAACCCACCCATAAAACCTTTGACCCAAAATTTGTCCTGCCTACAAGAAGTACAGGGCTAAAAATGGACCAGAGATTGAGAGAATGGCAAACCAGTGACTAACCCAGCTTGGGACCCACGCTATGGGAAAGATCCCCGACACTATTGATACTCTGCTATGCTTGCAGACAGGATCCTAGCATAACTGTCTTCTAAGAGGCTTCATCCAGCAGCTGTTGGAAACAGATGCAGAGACCCACAGCCAAACAATAGGCCAAGATCAGGAAGTCTTATGGAAGTGTGGAAGGAAGGATAGAGGAAGCTAGAGGGGTCAAACACAACAAGAAGACTTACAGAGTAAACTAACCTGGGCCCATGGGTGGTCATAGAGACTGAACCACCAAAGAAAGAGCATGCATGGGCTAGACCTACACCCCCTACTCACATGTAGCAGATGTGCAGCTTGGTCCTCATATGGGTCCTCTAACAGTAGGAGCAGGGATGTCTCTGACTCTGTTGCCTGCCGTTGGATCCTTTTCCCCTGCCTGAGCTGCTTTGTCAGTCCTCAGTGGGAGAGGACACTGAGACTCAGATGCCAGGGTGGGTTACTACCCCTTGGGAGCTTTGCCTTCTCTAAGCAGAAGAAAAAGAGGGGAATGGGGAAGGGGAATGAGGGTGGCACTGGGAGGAGAGGAGGGGGGTGGCTGGGATCAGGATGTAATGTGATTAAATAAATACCTAATAAATGAAAAAGAAAAATGCTAAGGTACAGACAAAACAAATTTATACGATTGAAACACAGTCAAAACAGTGACAGGCTGTTGCCTGTAAGTGGAGAGGTTAATCTTATTCCCACAGAAAGGTGAGTACAAAAAAGACTTAGAGAAAAATCAAAATGCATTGAGAGAGAGAGAGAAACAGGGAGACAGAGACACAGAAAGAGACAGAGAAAGGTGGTTCAGGCAAGCTGCTAAGATAAAATGGTCCTCTCTGAGTTAGGTATTAGGTATTAGTGATTATTCTTCACTAAGCAGCAAGGTCTAACTTTTGAATCAACATTCATTAATATTCTAAAACTGTAACTATGTGAAGACAGATGATACATGATAGACGGATAGATACATAGATGACAGAGAGAGAAATAGATAGATACATAGATAGATGACAGACAGATAGATGATAGACCATTAATGAGTAAATACAGAAACAAATATAGTTTTGCTATAGAAATATATGTAAAATTATATAGTCCTTCAAGTATTCTTATTATTATTCCATGGATGTTACAGTTCAAAGCTCACTGAGATTTTTATGAACAACAACAAAAAATTCAGTACTGAAACCAATAGGTTCGTAATTAGAAATACTTTCAACACAAGATTTAAACAACCTCTCTGGGGATAAAGTTAGGTTGCATATTATTTTTTTTTATCCCTATTTCTTAACCTAACCATTGTATCTCCAACCCTAAGAGAAACCAACTAACAATAAAAACAAAAGGAGACAAGCAATGCCAAGCAATTTTTTCACCCATCACACAAAAAAGAAGAAAATAGAATTAATAAAGAACCAATCACCTCCTTCAAATACCCTTCACCTGATCTATTTTGTTTTACAACAGAAAATATGTATCGTCTGCTCAACAGCAGGCCTTGAGTTGGAGCTAGAAATGCTGTGAAGAGTATGGTCATCAGAGAGCATGTCTTCACAGCTTTCAGAGTCCGCGAAATGGCTAGCAAGGCTGGCCCTTCACCAGTTTCCCCAGCCTGACCTGTTGCTCACTTTAGAACACATGTGGAGATAGGTACCCAGTTGCTCTCCTGAGTTAGACATCGGTGGGGCCACCCGGAACCAGCCAGCACTAAATGTCTAGGTGAGACACATCCTCACCTAGAATAAGCCCAGAGTGAAACAGCTGTCCAGCAGCCAGGAGAGCTACACGAAGCGTCTTTATGTGGCTTCTTAAAGTCCCTTCACAATGTATTGTTAATCATTTCTTTTATTTTTTGGTTTGCTCAGATTGTGTGCTGTTACCTGTAAGAATGCTTTCAGAACGCATCATTTAAAGCTCTAGTAGGTAAAGTCATTGTTGTTTACCCTTTTCTTATTATTTTCAGAAAGCAAACCATTCCTAGTAAAGCAATATACCAATTTTCTATCACACAGAGTGTTTTTTTAATCCCTCAAGTATTGTCATAGTGAAAAGAGATCTAAAATTACTTTCTAAGTATTTTATCAAAGGAAGTCAAAATTCAGTTAGTTATATACTTTATGATGATGTATGAATTTGCATCAAGAAAAATGTAAATGAGATTTTAAAAGGTCACTATGGTGATACTGCTTTTGAAGCTAAGACCCAACTTAATTACTGGCGGCCTTTAGCTCATATTAGAATCACAAAGAAAAATCCTTCATGATACTTGCAGCTCTGAAATAATTGTTTGTGTTCATCAGTCAGAGATTTACATTCAGACTTGACTGCATCATCGCAAAATGTCAAAAATGATGATGGCCTCAAAGGAACTGCATGAGGAGGCTTAATGCAGCCATGGCCAACATTATTGTTTGCATTCATCCAAATGAAAATAATACATGTGACAAGAACCAACTTGAGGTAAAACTGGCATCATTTGGATCTCTAGCAGAACTCAGAAATCACCCTGGAAACACAAACATATCAGAAACACAAGAAAAAAAATAATTTATACTAATTCAAGGCAGTGACATAATTTACCTTAATGAAACACCTAAAGTGACCATGAAAGAGAGAGAGAGAGAGAGAGAGAGAGAGAGAGAGAGAGAGAGAGAGAGAGAGAGAGAAAGAAACCACAAAGCACTTTCAAGCCCTTAAAGTGTCCCTCCACTTGCTGGGCAAGCTGGCACTTAGCCTACAGTCGCATCACTCACTACAAAGAAACTCCTTCTGTAGCTTGAAGTTCATTTATGATGTCCAAAGCCAGAGTTCAGGAAAAAATATGAAGCTGTAGCAAAGACAAATGGTACATTTTCACTTAAATCTTAACCACAGGTTAAGACATGTGCATCAATGGCCATTTATAAATGCTAATTTTGTGAAATCAGAATTAAACTCTCATAGACTTAGAAAAGAAATACATGGCACTGTATCTTCTACATTTTTGTGGTTATATGTGCTCTATTCTTTCCAAATCATTTTCCAGGAACGTTTTGTCTCTTTCCCTCAACTCTGCATAATAGATTATTGATGTCCATACAGCTTTATCTCTACTATCTATCCTGGCTCCTAAATTAAGACAAGTACTCAATAATTGCATTAAACCTTTATTTCATGTAAGACATAATTATAAGCTATTTCCATGAATTAACTCAGTGAATTCTTATAACTTCCCTGTGAGGAAAGTCTTGGTTATCCTCATTTGAACTCATGCAGTATCTGGGAGCTACTGCCTCCAGCCTCAGCGTTCCCTCAACACAAAGGTAACTCTCCCAGAGATAGAATTCTTCTCATAATAAAAACCCATTGAGTGCCACAGAATAAAACAAGCCCCTGAGCCCCAAAGACTCAGTCAAGCTATGGAGACGTTATGTGAATATACTTAACTTTTGACAAAGGTTTCAGAGGCCAGGCATAAGGGTGTAATAACGCATTCATCCATTTCAGCTGGTTATTTTTACAATTGTGAAGTAATAAAAAGCCCAACTCTCTCTACACAGACCTTAAATGCAACATGCTTGGAAGACATGAGATGTGATAGATCATGGCTTAACCTCCGAGCTCAGCCCTCTGCTGTCTGAAGCTTCACAGATCTGTGCATGTTTGCACAGATTACCCAAACATAGGCATTTAAATTCAATAACAAAGTAGGGGAAATATCTACTCTAAACCCAATAAAACTTATTTAAAAGACCTGCCAATGCATGGTACCTCATAATCCCAGGACACATGAAAGCGGTTTAATACAAAACTGCACTCAAATTAGAAATGACCAATTCAAGATCTGACTCATCTAGCTACTTAAAAATAAAGAGGATTCTCACGAAGCAGACTGGAAGGGTTTCCATACCAGAAACAGACACACCTACAAATCTACAATGAAGAGGGTTCCAAGGTAGAAGGGATGATGAACAGAAATATTCCCAGAAAAGAAAACCCTCCCTACCCCACTTCCAGGACCGACCTTCCTGGGCACTGTCTTTACCAACAGGGGGAAAAGTGAATTCAGGGACTCACCATTTCCCACAGTAAGACAGAGGCGACTTTGAAACCCATGCTTTGTGCCTATTTTGCCAGCCTTCCATGTGTCCAGAGAGAGTTCCCTGTCTCTTAGAAACCACAAGCACCACACAAAACAAATACACAGCATCTCAAAGCTCAAGTACCGAGAGGAAAACAGCCGCTTCTCTGGAATTCCTCCAGGCCAATTTTTTTTTAGGCTCCGTTTCTTATAAATATCTTATTCCATTATCTCTAGTCAAGAAAACTGGATTAGCCTTGAGCCAATAAAGGAAAAGTTGGAATTAAGAGTAAAAGTCTCACCAAAATGACTGCCCAAACATGAGTGGAACAAGGACAAAAACTTAGACATACTAGCATGGATGTGGGGAGCAGTAGGCCTCAACTCTACTCCAGAAATTGGAGGCAGGTAAGGGATGCTAAGAGTGAGATAAATAGTCTTCCCCAGTGAAGGGCACCCCAACTGGCTATCCAATCCCAAATGGTCAGCTGTAAAAATACACATGCAGGTAACACTATACAGACAGAGCAGGTTGTGTTCATGCATTTATGAATATGTATATATGTATATATGATGTGTATACGTATATATATTTACAAACAATTTATGGTTGTATGTGTGCATGTGTACACACACACACATATATGTATACAACTAATGAAAAAAGAAGAATTTTAAGAAGAGCAAGAAGGAGCATATGGGATGATTTGGAGGGAGAAATGGGAAAGGATAAATTGTTCTAGCCGCAAAAAATAAGATATGTGTTTTTAAAAAGGTACGGTGCTTCCAGTTGGCTATCCCTGTCACCAGGTATGTGTTCACGTTCATCAACCATACTTCCTAGCAAGGCTCAGGATGCGCCATAGAAAGGAAGGCAGAAGGAAAGAGCACAGAAGAGGATGGTGGGAATACTATAAAACTGTCTTCTGGATGTGGCATGACTATTGCACTCAAGAGCTCCCAGCAGGTGCAGTCACCTGCACAACACCTGTATGAGATGGTGCCAGCCAAAATTCCAGCACAGGTGGAAGAGGAACTCTCCAGGTCCCACCCCTTGCTGAGAAACTGTTAGCAGGTAATAGTTATCGTGAGAGGGAGAACATCCTTCCTTGAGGGCAGGTTTTCCATGCTCCAGGGGATAGCCTCATACACACACACACACACACACACACACATACACACACACATATATGGACAATGTTAATTACACTTACTAGGGAAGAAAGAGAGAGAGAGAGGAAGTTGGAAGGGGATGTGTTGAGGCCTCCTAGCAGTATTAAAGGGGTAAATGGAGAATGGATATTATCGTATGTCATTGATTACATGTGTAAAATATTCAAAAAATAAAAACAATGTAAAATTAGATTTCAAAACATATAGGACTCCTCAGAACACTATAATTTACCAATATTTCCTCACCTGCCTTCCAACAACTAGACTAGGTCTATGGGAATACTGGGTTATGCTTTGTATCTGCAGCAAATTGACTAAAAATTTCATCTCACACATGAAGAAACAAAATCTTATGAAGTATAAAATAATTCAGCTTTTTCTAAAATTTCACTGTAATTTATACATTTTTGTATTTATTCATACTGAACAACGTAAATAGAAAATATAACTCCATTATACTCCTTGTATATCTTGTTGCCATACACATATATATTTATGCATATACATGTATTCTCTATATATTTACATGCAAACTCTCAATAATAATTTAAAATGCATGTGCAGTCTTCCTGACTTTTTGATCCAGTAAGTATATGTAAGAATCATTTGTATTCCTCAACTCAAGAACTCTTCATCATTTGTTGGCATCAACAAGAGAAGAGCTAGAAATTCTTGAAAATAGCCTCCGAAGTTTGCATTAAAGATTTAAACACTTTATGTAGTTGCTGTTTTGTATGTATGAGGTTAAAAGATTCTATTCAGGGACTGAGAAGATGATTCTGTGAGTGAGAACACTAGCTATGCAAGCATGTAGTCCTGAGTTCAAAGCTCCAGAAACTTCATAGAAGGTCAAGGATGGCTGCACATCTCTGTAACCCCGTGAGCAGAGACAGGCAGATTCCTGGGAGCTCTCTATCCAGACCATCTATTCAAAATGACAAGCTCCTAGATCAATGAAAGAACCTGTCTCAAGGAAAAACAGCAGGAAGTAATTGAGAAAGATACCCAACACCTTCCACTGACCTCCATACAAGTAACTTCAGGCAAATATTGTCATCATCATCATCATCATCATCATCATCATCATCACCAGTCTATGAAGCAGAGTTAATATTTAATTTGAAGAGCAGAGCATTTCACAGGCTTAGCTTTTCCTGAAAAGGATGGACCAATATATAGATCTATATTGGGAAGCTTAGAAAAGGTCAGAGGAGATCCTCTCCTCTCCCCTGGTCCCTTACTCTATACCTAACATCTGTAGTTATATAGACTGAAACATGCCTATCAAAGGCTTAGAAGCTAACATTGTCTCCAGGGGAAGATCAATGTCAATAAAAAAAGAGATGAAAGAGAAATAAGACATAAAATTTTTATTAAGTGAAAGAACAGTTGGGTAAATTTTAGACCTGTTCTATCATTTTTTTTTTTTTGGTCAGGAGAAAGATTTATCGTTAAATATAAAACTATCAACAAAGAATACTTTGAAAGAAATTTACTTATACAGGAATAAATTGTCACTAATAATGGCGGGTCTGGTTACAAATCCGTTAACTTGCTGATATAATTAAGAAGGGTACCAGGGGCTTTCTCAGACAATTAGGAATAACACTTTCTCAAGATCCAGCTATACCACTCCTAGGCATATATCCAAAAGATGCTCAAGTATACAATAAGGACATTTGTTCAAACATGTTCATAGGAGCTTTATTCATAATAACCAGAACCTGTAAACAACCCAGATGTCCCTTAACAGAGGAATACAGACATTGTGGTATATTTACACAACGGAATATTACTCAGCAATTAAAAACAAGAAAATCATGAAATTTGCAGGCAAATGGTGGGATCTAGAAAAGATCATCCTGAGTGAGGTATCCCACGGTATATACTCACTTATAAGTGGATACTAAATATATAATATGGGATAAACCTACACAAATCTGTATATCTAAAGAAACCAAGCAAGGAGGACCCTGGGTAGAACGATCAATCCTCACTCAAAAAGACAAACAGGATGAACATTGGAAGAAGGAGAAAACAGGGAACAGAACAGGAGCCTACCACAGAGGGCCTCTGAAAGACTTTACCCAGCAGGGTATCAAAGCAGATGCTGAGACTCATAACCAAACTTTGGGCAGAGTTCAGGGAATCTTATGAAAGATGGGGGAGTTAGTAAGACCTGGAGAGGACAGGAACTCCACAAAGATAGCAACAGTACCAAAATATCTAGGCACATGGGGTCTTTTCTGAGACTGATACTCCAAACAAGCACCATTCATGGATATTACCTAGAACCCCTGCTCAGATGTAGCCCATAGCAGCTCAGTATCCAAGTGGGTTCCCTAGAAATGGGAATAGGGACTGTCTCTGACATGAATTCTGTGCCTTGCTCTTTGACCACCTCCCCCGTGAGGGGGGAACAGCCTTGCCAGGCCACAGAGGAAGACAATGCAGCCAGTCCTGATGAGACCTGTTAAGCTAGGGTCAGATGGAAGGGGAGGAGGAACTCCCCTATCTGTGGACTTGGAGAGGAACTTGGGAGAAGAGGGAGAGTGGGTGGGATTGGGAGGGAAAAAAGGAGAGGGCTACAGCTGGGATTCAAAGTGAATAAAGTGTAATTAATATTTAAAAATTTAAAATTTAAAAAAAGAAGAAGGGGACCAGGGTGTAGCCCAGTGAAAGAACATTTACCTCACAGACACTGAGGTCTCCATTGCAATCACGTGACAAACCAGAAGGATGAGTTACAGCATTGCCAATATAAACGTAGCTGACAAGAATGTCTGCTGTTAGAAAATTACAGTTGAAAGTCATAGCACAAAACGGGAAGACGAAAAACATGAAGGAAAATATTAATATTGGTATTAAGTATTCTGAGTCTGAAAGTGCCAGACTGAAATATAAGGAAAGTTAACAGCCTACAAGTACCACTGAAGCTTCTTTGGGTTGGAAGCACCTGCACACAATTGAGTAATTTAGGCATTTTCTTTCACTTCTCATACTATTTTTTGTAGCCAGAAGACTGAAACTGTTGGAAAAGCTGCTTCCACCACAGATAAATTTTCAAGATGTTGAAGATAATTGCCTCAGTTTTTAAGAGTTTCTGGGAAACAGGTTGTAAAATATTCAAATACATTAAACTAAAATTTTAGCCTAGCTCAAATGAAATTCTAAAGCCTTGAATAAAACAAAATAAATGACATGGGTTTTCCTCCCTCTTCTTGTTATTTTAAAGAAAGGCAGTCATGTCTTTCTGTACTGAATTGGCTTGTAGCTATCCTGAAGAGTGTGTTTGTTCTTTATGGATCATAGAACATTGTTCCAGCAATAAAAGTTAACTCAGAATTCATCAGGGTTCAAGCAATGAATTACCTTCCAGCAACGAAGACCAGCGATGTTTTTAGAGTTTCCACATTAAAAATCTGTCAGTGGGAACATACCTTTTTAGCGTGGAATCATCCTTGTAACTCTTTTTTTTTTATATTAATCACAGGTTATTTATTTTGTATCCCAGCTGTAGCCCCCTCTGTCATTCCCTCCCAATCCCACTCTCCCTCCTTCATCTCTTCCCTGCCCCTTTCCAAGTCCACTGATAGGGGAGGACCTCCTCCCCTTCCATCTGACCCTTGTAACTCTTGAAAGCAAGGTTACAATATCATGTATGGTTTACAACTCCACACTCCCTGACAGTTATATGTAAGTACTAATGAGTGATAAATATCTAAATAGAATTATATAATTCCAAAATAAAAAGGCGTTTGAATAGTGGCTTATGTATATATTTCAGAAACACAGGAAGGGGTGTCAGATGCTTGTGACCTTTACAGCTTAGCTATAACCACAAAATTACTACCCACGTGTGTTGACATCACTGGGAAGGAAGGGAGAGAACTAAACATCCATTGTTGATACAAAAGTCGAGAAAGTGGAGCCCCTGTGTACTGCAAATGGTAATGTAAAATGGGCAGCTACTTAGAAAATGGAAACTGCTTTACAGATCAATAGTATCATGATCATACCATCAAGTGATTCTACTTCTGGTGCACATCCCAAAGGATTTAAAGCATCAACTCAAACAGACATCTGTGTACTCATATTCAAAGGTGCATCGTTTCATTGGGGACTTTAGCATCCATGTTCATCAGTGGGATTTGATTCATACTCTCCTCCTTTACCTCATCCTTCTCCTTCCCCTCCTTCTTTCTTCTTTCTTCTTTAATTTTAGTTATGCCTATGTGTTGTTACCAAGAAAATACTGGTGTTTTCCCCACTTACTTATTTATTTGTTTGTTTGTTTCAATTTATTCACTTTGTATCCTGGCTGTAGCCCTCTCCATCTCCTCCCAGTCCCACACACCCTCCCTCCCTCTTCTCCCCCTATGCCCTTTCCCTAGTCCACTGATAGGGGAGGACCTCTTCCCCTTCTTTTTGACCCTAGCCTATCAAGTCCCATCAGGACTGCTGCATCATCTTCCTCTTGGGTTTTAAAAGCTAGTTTGTGTAATGTTCCTTCCCTTTTAATTTTATGGAATTTTTAAGAGTGCGGGTGTGATTTTATTTCTTTGCTAATTACATATCTGACAATGGATTACCACCTAAATATATAAGGAATCCAAAGCCCGTTCTCCTGGTAAGCACCTGAAGTGAACTGTGAAAATGATTTGCTACTCTCTTGACCCCAAAAGCCCTACAAAACCATGCAAATCTAGACATTCAGTCTTCATGTTCACTTTAAGAACACCATGAAACTGCCCAGGCAATAAGGGGTATGCAGATCTGGAAAACCACCAAGTATCCGAAAAATGTGACTTTAAAGAATCAATGTGTGCCATTCGCATTGAACATATCCAGGTGTATTTACCGAGCTCATGGCTGGATTAGCCCGTACTTGAGCTCCCCCTGACACATCAAGATGATCCTTACTGAAAACGGAAACATCGTCTGAAATCCAGAAGAAGAGATCGTACAGAAGAAAAAAATGAAGAAACAAAAACTTTTGGCATGTGAATGAATTTAGCATAAAGTAAATGCAGATAAAAGTAAAAAGGGAAAAAAAAAAGAATCCAAACCCCAAATACAGGCAAAACAAACAATCTAATGAAAACATGGGCTAATCAAATGAACTGACAGTTCTCAAAATATGACCAATAAGCATTTGGAAAATTTTAATATACTTCAATATTCAGGAAGCACAATTAGGCAATATTTGAGGTGAGATGAGAGCCCATCTTACCTCAGATGGAATGATTATCAAAACAAAAGCAAAAACAAAACAAAACAAACAAAAAAAGAAAAACACCAGCAAGTTCCATCAAGGATAGAAGATGCTGCAGAGACAACACTGCATACTGCTGGTGAAAGAGAAATGCTCAAATCTAAATTCAAATTCAAATCAAATCAAATTCTAAATTCTATTATGGACACATCTGGGCTGATACGGAAGCCACACACATTGAACAGATACCGAAGAACTAAAAACAAAATCCCAGTAAGACTAAAGATATTACTTCCTTCCCCTGCACCCGAAAAAAAAAAATTGCAACTAAGATCCAATATTTTTAAATATTAAAATAAGCAAATCACTATTCATTGAGGAAAAGTAAAATAATCTATACCCTCCATAGGTTAATTTGTATATACACTGTATATATATATAGTATGTGATATAAACCATTATGAATAAAAGAAGAAATAAAATTAAATCTAAACAAGATGACATGAATTAAAAAGAATAAGAATTTTAATGGTTATTATATAACAGACTTCAATGAAATGCGATATGGTCTTTATTTGAAAATGGAAAAATCTTTTTTTTTAATTTATTTTTTTTTAACTTTTATTAATTATACTTTATTCACTTTGTATCCCCCCATAAGTCCCTCCCTCCTCCCCTCCTAATCCTACCCTCTCTCCCCCTTCTTCACGCATGTACCTCCCCAAGTCCACTGATAGGGGAGATCCCCCTCTCCTTCCTTCTGATCCTAGTCTATCAGGTCTCATCAGGACTGGCTGCATTGTCATCTGTGGCCTGGTAAGGCTGCTCCCCACCTCAGGGGGAGGTGATCAAAGAGCAGGCCAATCAGTTTGTGTCAGAAGCAGTCCCTGTTCCCATTACTATGTAACACACTTGGACACTAGGAATCCCTGCACAGAAAAAGGAAAATCTTAGCAGAGGAAGAGAACCACAGAAACAAAGGAAGCAAGCATGGACTGTAACCTCTACAACAATGATGGGTCAAGAAAATGGCACCATCTAGTGGCGAGAGGGACCTTCACAGGTATGTGTGGGTGGTTTCCTGAAGCAACAAATTAATGAAAACCCCGGGGGACTACAGTAATACTTCTTTAGCTAGTATTTCAGTAAAGTTACCAAGTAACCTTTGCACAAATGTAAGCAGGAAAAAGCATCATTTGTTTCCTTCAATCATTTAAAAAAATAGCAAATGAGTATTGTCCCTTGAACAGGTAATTTAAACGCAGAAAGACTTCAAGTGCCGATCCTCTGAGAGAACTGAAGAACACTGCAGTTGTTACCACAAAGAACAGGCAAACAGAAAGAAAAAGAAATACAAAGGGAAGAACAGAATTTCATTAAACTTTCCAAAATACACAATAACTACTAAAGCAAAGAAGTCTTAACAAAAGTAGATAAATTTTAAGATAGAAAAAAGATTATTTTGGAGAGAAATTCTCTAAGCATGTTTTAGAAGTTCAAATATATTTATACATTCCTGTATCTTTCCACTATCCTGAAATATGTGTGAGACAAACAAAATAATTAAAGTAAACAAAAAAGCAAGTCATTTGGGATAAAAACTTGAAGGTATAAGACTAATTTTCAGAAATAAATGTTAGCCTATTTCTTCAAAATTTTCCTGTAGGAGTTGTAATTCTGCTTTGCATTAGCATCTAAAGTATATTAACCTATGATCCTAATATGATTTTTAAAAAGTGATGTAGGGTTGGTGAGGAGCTTTTCCCAGTCTGTGGGCTGTCATTTTGTTCTGTTGACTGTG
Source organism: Meriones unguiculatus (assembly GCF_030254825.1). NCBI lineage: Eukaryota > Metazoa > Chordata > Mammalia > Rodentia > Muridae > Meriones > Meriones unguiculatus. The sequence continues at coordinate 71,364,453 of NC_083358.1, read as the reverse complement.
TTCTTTGCTTTACAGAGGTTTTCCATTTCATGAGGTCCCACTGATTGATTGTTGATCTTAGGCATGCATAGCATATACTCACTTATAAGCAGATATTAGCCATATAATATAGGATAAACATACTAAAATCTACAGACCTAAAGAAGCTAACCAGGTAGAAGGATCCTGTAAAGGGTGCTTAATTCTCATTCAGAAGAGCAAACAGGATAGACACCAGAAGCCGTGGGAAAAGGACAGGAGCCTACCACAGAGGGCCTCTGAAAGACTCCACCCAGCAGAGGATGGAAGCAGATGCTGAGACTCACAGCTGAAATTTGGGCAGAGCTCAGGGAGTCTTATGGAAGAAGGGGGGATAGAAGGATCTGGAGGAGACGGAGTTCCACAAGGAGACCAACAAAGCCAAAATAAAAGCTGGGCCCAGGGGGGGCCTGCAGAGACTGATAAATCAACCAAGGGCCATGCATTAAGAGGACCTAGACTCCCTGCTCAGATGAAGCCCATGGGCAGCTCAGTCTCCAAGTGGGTCCCCTAGTTAGGGGAACAGGAGCAGTCTTAGTTGCTTGCTCTTTGATCACCTCTCCCTGAGGGAGCGGCGGCCTTAACAGGCAACAGAGGAAGAGGATCCAGGAAGTCCTAATAAAACTTGATAGGCCAGATAGCTTTCCAGAGTGGTTGTACCAGTTTACATTCCCACCAGCAGTGGAGGAGGGTTCCCCTTTCTCCACAACCTCTCCAGCATGTGTTATCGCTTGAGTTTTTCATCTTGGCCATTCTGATGGGTGTAAGGTGATATCTCAGGGTCGTTTTGATTTGCATTTCCCTGATGGCTAATGAGGATGAGCATTTCTTTAAGTGTTTTTCTGCCATTCGATATTCCTCTGTCGAGAATTCTCTGTTTAGCTCTGTTCCCCATTTTTTAATTGGATTACTTGGATTGCTGCTTTTCAGCTTCTTTAGTTCTTTGTATATACTGGATATTGGTCCTCTGTCAGATAAAGGGTTAGTGGGAAAGGATAGGAGCTCCACAAGGACCAAATATATCTGGGCACAGGGTCTTTTCTGAGACTGACATTCAACCAAGGACCATGTATGGATATAACCTAGAACCTCCACTCAGATGTAGCCTGTGGTAGCTCAGTAACCAATTGGTTTCCCAAAGTGAGGGGAACAGGGACTATTTCTAACAGGAACTCGATGACTGGCTCTTTGGTCTCCCCACCCCCGAAGGGAGGCGCAGTCCTGTTAGGCCACAGAGGAGGGCTTTGCAGCCAGTCCTGAAGATACCTGATAAAACAGGATCAGGTGAATGGGGAGGAGGTCTCCCCTATCAGTGGACTTGGAAAGGGGCACGGTGGAGATGAGGGAGGGAGGGAGGGACTGGGAGGGAATGAGGGATCGGGACACGGCTGGGATACAGAGTTAATAAAATGTAACTGATAAAAAAAAAAAAACTTAATAGGCTAGGGTCAGATTGTAGGGGAGGAGGACTCCCCCTTTTAGTGGATCAGGGAAGGGGGATAGAAGGGAAGAGGGACGGAGGGTGGGACCAGGAGGCGATGAGGGAGGAGGCTACAATCGGGATACAAAGAGAATAAATTGTAAAAAATAATAAAATAAAACTTAAAAAACAGAAAGCTTCGATCTCTATCTTGATAAAGAAACTTAGTAAGTTTATCTAGTCCATATTTAAGAAATTTACATAGCACTTGTTGCTTTAAAAGAAAATTGATCTTTACCCAAGATAACTGAGTGCATTTTAAAAGATTTCATGCAGCGACTGCCTTGGGAACTTTAGTTGGAGATTTCTATTGGGCTCCCAACTTAGAAACATGTCATAACATATATGATGAAAATATTGTCCCTCCTGTACCTATGTCTATCTAGTTCATTTTGTCCTCATTTTATTGAATTACAGAAGAATAGAATTAAGGAGAAATTTATTACAAAATAATGAAACCATTGAAAACCATATACGTGCAGACATATTCATGTACTAATGCTTCTGTCCATTCCCTTCAAGGTAAGGCTTCCTTCTGAGACGATCAGAGCAAACTGGTTTTAAAAAGATGTAGAACTACAAAAAAAAAAAAGAAAAAAAAAAAAAAAGAAACAACAACCTCAAAAACATAAAATAATGAAGCTACGTTGTTTTATGCACGAGGCCTTTATAAAGGCAAATGTAGCTGAGCCCTTATTCCTAGCTAAATGAGTCTTAAGTGAACCGCTGAGCCTTCTATTCATGTTTAACAGCACAGTGATAGAGTCCCCAGCGACATTCGATATTCACTTAGCTGCCTTCCAGAATGTCCCTATTAACCTCTCAAATGCAGTCTCTCCATATGTTAATTGGTTGATCCTAGTACAGGGAATTTCCGTACTTTCTGCTTTAAATGAGGCAGACATGGGGATTCACCACACAGGCAGTGCTGCCATGCTTGCTTGGGGACAGATAGTTAGAAGCTAATCATCCTCCCCCCCCCATCTCCCCTAAATGAAGTCTTAGCGTGGGCATTCGTAGAAGCACCCTTGGCACACCTCTGTTAATCAGCAACTACAAGTTGGTCCACTGTGGCCACCTATGAACATCTTCTCAGCATCACAGATTTTTACTGCAGCTTATTTTGAGTGTCCCCTGAAGGTCCCGTGTTGAAGGCTTTCTGAGAGCCTGCAGTCTCATGAGAGACAGGAGGAATTTCTAGATGGTGAGATACAGTGACAAGAAGCCCAGTCATCGAAAGCACACACTTCAGATGACGATTGGGACCTTAACACTTTCCTCTTCCTCTTTGTACCCCCGCCTGGGTGAGTACAGCCACTTACTACTCATGCCGGCCTTTATAGACTGCTCTTCCAAAGACCCACAGAAAAGGTGCCAAGGGGATCAAGAGCAAGGTAAACCCCACTTACCCTTATCGACAGCTCCACGGATGTCACTGAGAGCCACGGGTCCTTTATGTGCAGCCTCCTGTGGGAAAGAAATGAGCTGGACGAAACAGACCACCTCCTGACCCCTGCCTAGGCAGTGTCACTCTATTGAATCTATAAGCATGTGCACTCTTCTGAAGTTGGGACAATTGCATGCAGTAAGCTCTCTTTAAAGATCATTGATTGCAACAAGCAGAAATTGTCTTCAAGGGCAAAGTACTGCACATCCCGACTTAAATGCTTCTAAAAACGCTGACCTTACAACAGCAAAATGTTTGCTTCGCTCTCAAAATAGAGCTTTCCAAAACAGTATTCGAAGAAAGTTCTAAAACATATTTTAATTACTTGTGTCTCTTTACAAAAGCTCGTCTAAAAGTCATATTCCCTCATTTTATCACAGAAGCTTCCTCTTGAGCCATCTCTGTCTCATAAAATAAATATTCTGTATCTCTTTTTAATATCACAGAATGGTACATTTTTCACAACCTCCAGGTTTGATCAGAAAATTATGATGCATGCGTCATATAGCTCTGCTAAAGCATGGGTAATGGTGACCTTTAGGTGTGACATTGCTTGGTAACCTGTGCCCAGATATCTGGTTAAACATTGTTCTGGAGATGCTTGTGAGGATGTTTCTTGATGATACAAAAATTTTGATTGATCGACCGATTACAACAGGCCCTATATGTGTGTTGTTCTCCAAGCCAACAAAATCCTGAATAAAATACAAATGTAGAAAATAATAAATAATTTACAATATTTATCTGTTTTCAAGCAGAGACAAGAGTCTTCTGCCTTTGGAAAGACTTGGGGTGAAAAGTGGCATTTGTTCTGCTGGTCACCATGCTTTCACGGGTTGTGGAATTATATCACTAACTCTTCTAGAGATCTTGCTTGTTCCCGCAGAAAGTAAGACTTCTCAACTTCCATGATGCCTTCATTTGTTTTCTTGGTCTAACACCCATGTTGTCTCATACATACTGCAAACGCACAGCTACAGCGATGGTTTGCTTATTCTGTTAGGTGGCTATTTCTTGCTTGCTTAAACATCTTAAACAAGCAGCTGGCCTACACAGCTAGCCTTTTCAATGGTGATTTTCTGTATTGTACCTGCAAAGAAATGGAAATGGATTTTAGTATTACCAAGAGAAATCAAATCATTTCTAAAGATACATTTACAATATAAAATACAATTATGGGAATAAATTACTGAAATGCTTGATGTGTGGGAATTATTTCATCAATATTATCAAACTTCTCTTTTCTATAATCGTCATATAAATTTACCATATCTGGTCACAAGTATTGCCCCTAGCTATGCAAGCACCACTTAAAAATGAATTACCAATTTAAGTTAATGAAGAGAAATATTAAAAAAGAATTTGAATGAGCATGAGCTACTTGATAATTATATAAAATGTACCCCTTTATCAAGAATGTCTTTGTTCCTGAATTTAAATCTGACCTAAACATTAGTACAGTCTACTACTATTATTGGTTAAATCCCTGAAATCTCCTACCAGGCTGATATCACCCCTACAATACTATTTCTTCATTTACTATCTCTGCTTTACAAAAGTAGCATCCCAGACACCATTAACCATACTCCGCTGTGTTTACAGACAGGAGCCTAGCATAACTGCCCTCTGAGAGGCTCCACCCGGGAGCTGATTGAATCAGATGCTGAGATTCACAGTGAAGCATTAGACAGAGCTTGAGGAGTCCTGTGGAAAAGTGAGGCTGGGAGGATAGAAAGACCTGGAGGGGACAAGAACACCACAAGAAGACCAACAGAGTCAACTAACCTAGATCCATAGGGGCTTACAGAGAAAGATGCATCAACCGAAGGGTATTCATGGGCTGGACCTAGGACACCTGCACATATGTGGACTGGACCTAAGTCCCCTACACTTACGTAATGGATAGGCAGTTTGATCTTCACGTGGTTCCCTTAGTAAGTTGAGCCGGTGCTGTCTATAACATGGACTCTGTTGCCTGCTTTCGATCATTTCCCCCTAATGAGATTGCCTTGCCTAGCCTCAGTGAATGCCGATGAGCTTAGTCCTGATGCGACTTGATGTTTTGGGGAGAGGGATTCGGGGGCTCCCCTTTTTTGAGGAGAAGGAGAGGATGGATAGGGGGAAGAGGGTGGGAGGGAGGGACCAGGAAGAGAGGAGAGAGGGGGCTATGATCAGGATGTAATGTGAATATGTAAACTTAAAATAAATTTTTACAGAAAGAAGAGAAAAAGAGTAGCATCATGTTAACTGGCTGTTCAACAAACATTTAACTACCCAGTTCTAACCACTGTTTAACATTGAAATTATGAAAACTTCGTGTTTTCACTTGTTCACTTTCTTATATTTGTATCTAGCTGTGCACAAACTTGGCTCAAGCAAAAATCAGCTACTGTTCACCTGGCTTATGTATTTTTTTTCTTTTTCCAAAAAAAAAAAATAACTGACACAGAAACCAAATTTTCTCTAAAACCTTAGGTAACTCTGCAACTTAGGAGCAAAAGGTACAGGAAAAATTAAAGTCAGGGGCCCTAGAGGGCATACCAGGCTAGGCTCGGCCCAAAGTGACAACATGGGGAAGAGAAACAGACCTGCTGCGAGTTCCTCCACGTTTGTCTGTGGGGTCTTAGGATGGTGATTACGCTTTATCAGAGGACAGGGGTACGCATAGCCAAGCAGTCCTGGACAGTCTGTGTTCCCAGTATCTCCCTAAAGGTTGTCAGAACTGGGCAAATCTCTTCTCAGGAGACAAGATCCTCCTCTGGCTGGCACCAAGTCCCAGCCTTTTCTTCCTCCCAACATGAGATGACTTAGGAAATTCCAGTTTCTTGGACTTCATTGTTTCAATAGCCTGACAGCCAAAAATGGGCATAGCACGAACATCCCTTCAGAATATCCTCCCTGCTAGGAGGGCAGCTACAAACCTGTGGAATAAAACCAATAGGCTGGATGTGCTCTGTTTGCTTTTCCTGTTGCTGTGGCAAAAATACTCTGACAAGAATGACTTGATGGAGCAGTAGTTTCTTCTGCCTCACAGTTCAAGGGACTAATCCACCATGGGCAGGGAGGCAAGGCATCGGGAGCCTGAAGCAGCTGCTCCCTTTGCACTCACCATCAGGACCCCAAGAACGATGAATGTGTGCATGGTGCTACTCCGTCCTTTCAGGGTTTATGCAGCCAGATATGCCATGCGTGGGACGGCACCACCCACAGCCAGGCAGGACTTCACACCTCAATGAATACAGTCAAGATAATCCCCCTCGGCCTTCCCAGAAGCCTGTCACTCAGGTGGCTCTAAATCCTGTCAAGCTGACAGTTAACGCCTCCCTTCACAGCTCGGAACCTTAAATATAGTAAATGATGAAGAAGATGGAGATGCTTAACATAACAAATACTGCCAAGTGTTTACATGTGCTTAAACATCGCACAGCGCCACCTTAATGTGTACAAATTTTATTTTTAAGCATCAGTTATAAATAAAAATTTAATTGATAAAATTTCTTTAAATTAACATAGAAAAAAGTATACCCGGACCCTGGATGATGCGTCAGGAACATTGCCAGAGACCTATGAAAAGATAGGCTAGCTTCTAGAAATCAAAGCTTCACTTAGACTGACATAAAAAAGTGGTGGTCAGATGTGGACAGCAGTAAATATTCGAGCCAGATAGAACCTCCTGAGTATAGACACAGAATGGTCTTTATAGCACTAATCAGGTTCTAGTGAGAGTCTGTGTGTCATTATTAATTTACAACCGCTTCTGTGCTTTTCTCAGGCATCTGGGTCTTAAACATCGGAGCACTGGTAGAAATTTGTGTTCATGATAAGAAAACTGGTGATCTTACAGTTTCACTACTTTGGCACAATACAGTGCTTTTGTCTTTGGGAAGAAAGCAATATTCAGAATGTCAACACTAATTTATCTTCCGAAATTATCTAAAATAAAAATTAGAGCAGACAGGTTGATAAAATTTGGCATTTCAAAGTTACAGAAAAAATCAGTATACAACATTGAGAGCTCTGAAACCCAGTACTCCCCATTCCCGAGGGAATATCATACCAACAAAGCAAAGCTCATACTAGTGATGCTCTAAGTACTGTCATTTAATAGCAGAGATTGAAACCAAGGTTTCACACATCCAAGGCAAGCCTTCTATGACCAGGCTAGAACCCAGCCCTAAATGGTGATTATTTTAATCATCTTTTAAAAATTAATCTACGCTATTTCACCGCAATATTCATTAGCCTGAATCTATATTTGGGAGCTACTAATTAAAAACTCAACAGAATAGCTCTGAGCACTTATGATCACAACCTTACTTCACAGAAGTCGTTGTCTGAAATATAATAGATGCAAAAGTATTTCTTTGTGTTAGTAACGCTGACACAATTTTCTTCTTCATAGGACATTAAGTCACTACATCATTTTAGGAAGTGTTTTCACAGGAAGGCTATTTGTCAACAAGTATGTTGATCTGAGCTGACAGACATTAACTTGCTTTCCAAGATAGCTTCATCCTGAGAAGATATAATTTTGCGCTAAGAATATGATTGCTAGAGGGAGATAGCTTTGTGCAATATTTAGCGGCATCAGTCTAAAATGATTAAAGTAAGCATGAAGTTTATTAACAGCCTTTGGGAAAGAGGAAGGAAAAGCAATGGAAATAAAATAACTAACATGAACAAAGAAAATTCGGAGACAAAATAAAATTCTAAATTCTTCTCATTTCCAGAGAGCAGAATTTTTTTTTTTAATTATGGGTTTTCAAGTTTAGACTGGGGAGTTGTCAAGTGTTAAACATCACGTTATGGGAAGACCGCAAATGTTGAATGTAGATTTCACACACCAAAGCCTAAAAGTAAAACAGATATGTCCCCTCTCTCTTGGTATGTATCCAACCCAAGTACCTAATATTGTCTTAGAAATGAATGATTTAGTTCATTTGTGAAAAGCTAGCTTTTGTGGGCTACATGTTATACAGGGTTTTCAATTTTGTCACAATCTTTTTAAGCATGAAAAAATGTAGACTGCTGGTCAGGTTACAAGATAAAGTATTCCCAACAACACAGAGCTAACAGAAATTTTGGGGATGCTTCACTTCCCTCAAACACGAGGGAAGCTACTAAGAGAATGAGGATGGCAGCCCCGCCAGAAGACAAACTATTGGGGAGAAAAGTTTAAGTATGGACTGTTAGCCTTGTGCCTTTCACGGTAATCTGATGTTTAGTGAGTGACTTAGGTTAAAATGGGCTGAAATCATTATTATTCTTCTTCCCTTTGGGTTCAGATGAAGGAAGAACCTGAACTATTTGGGGTTTTGTCCTCATGTCTTCAGACTTCATTTTAACCCTTCTGGGTTCCTAGAGTTGGTCTTCCACAGCACAAATGACCCTGGGCCGAAAATTTGACCTCTGCTAGACTATAAGAGCTACAAAGGTGCTGTCTTTGGGACTGGAGAGATGCTCAGTGAGTTAAAGGCTTGCTGTACAAGCATGGGGAACTGAGTTCAAATCCCCGGAGATGCACATAAAAGCCAAGTACAGCAACATTACCTGGACCTCCTCTGGGCACCGAGGAAAGAGAAACAGGAGATTTAGTAGCCAGGTGGTGTGTCCATGTCATGAGCACCAAGATCAGAAGGTCAGTGAGAGACTCCATCTCAAAACACAAAGTGAGGATTGAAAATGCTAATGTTGACCTCTGGCCTCCATGGTCTCACATACATATGTCGATATGCACCTGTGCATGCAAACACATACACACATACACACACACACACACACATGCGCACGCACACACACACAAACCCTGCAAAAAAAAAAGTTGTCTTTCACAGAAATAAATAATAATGACTACTGAAATGTTTATTAATTAAATTCCAAGACATGTGACTATAGCATAGATGAAGCCAACATAATTTGAGAAGTTGGAGTCCTTTGAAGATAGTTCCTGACAGATACTCTTATTGTGGTCAAATCTATATTGAAAGGCCCTGAGTTAAGTCTTAAAGATACTTTCAAAGTTTAAAAATAAGTTTAAAAATACTAGTCTTCCACTGAAGAAAAAGAAATCTGTATATGGAAATGGTGAAGAATGACAAACCTAGTTCTTGTTTTAATTAGAATGTAACAGCTTTCTTTTGGCTACCATGAACACAGACATTTCTGTTCCCACCTCACTTTCCAGATTGGTCCTGTTGGTGCAGTGGTTTTACTCTTATGAGCCTCTCATTAGCAAATGTTTTATACGAAGAAAAAAAAAATCCAACTAAAGAGAAAATAAGTAAGCTATGCCCACTATAGAAAAAAAGCTGGCAGTCTTTCATGAGGTTAAAATGTACTTGCTTCCACTCCTAGCTGCACTGAAGAAATAGATTGATATCAACACACACACACACACACACACACACACACACATCTAGATGGATACAGTTGTCATTTTCACAGTCTTGCTTGAGTCCGCTGCCAAAGTTCCATGTTCACAGGACACTGGAAAAGTGGAAATATTGAAAGCTTACTGGCAAACAGAAAATCAATTTGACTTCATTTTGAGTTTTAAGAGAATAAGCATTTAGTCAATGTATCAAATAGATCTTTGTCATTTTTGACGTAGTAATTGACCTTCCTAAGGCATTTCTGTGCAAAACAAATTTTCCGTGAAGCTGAATGGACCACAGCCTCACTCCAGATGGTTTTCTAGGGAAGCCAAAACTGGAGGTTGATTTTTTTTTTCAGCCTCTCTGAAATCGTTTGAGATTAACGATCTGGTTTTGTAGGGGAATTCTGTGAAACTCAACTCTGCAGAATAAAGATAGAAAGGCTTTGCATTGCAGATAATTAAAATAGTATCTGAATGCCTCTTAGAGACTTTATAACCTAATCCTGATCCCTAAGCTTTTACCCAGTTCTTTGACAGCTGATTTAAGCAGGGTGACCAGCTCAGTTGTAAATTTGGTTTGTTTTGCTTCACTGTTAGTTCATCTTCTAATCTCTCATGTTCTCCTTGCCAGAGTCTCCCTTAGTGAGTTATTTACACTCAAATGAGGGTTGACCATGTGACCTCAGCATAGGAGGAAAGCATTTTACAATCTCAGAATTTCAGTTAATGCCTCAAAACTGGGGGGAGTCTCTGTGATGGGAGGTACATCAAACCTAATGAGACACTCATGCTGGCCCTTGGCAACTCCGGGTAACACGAGAATGAGGGAAATCTAAGCATGTGTTTAAAAGAAAAGGCATGGCAGTGTTTCTCCTGAGGAGGAGGGAAAGGAGTGCCTTGCCTCACCCTCAACTAAGTGGGGGAAGAAATGATGGACTTGGCAGTTGTCTGCAATGGGAGACACTAGGATCTTGGTGTTATAATTCTTCTCTCTCCCCAGCAGGAGTTTGAGCAGCAGGGGAATGGGGCTCCTACCCATCCACTTTTTTTTTCTTGTAAGACAGAATAATTTGTTCCATTTCATCTATTCACTGCACATAAACTACATTTCAGCGAGGAAACACTACAGAATTAGAACTCATGATTTTCATCAGACATGCTGAAATTTTCATTTTCACTTAAAACTTATAGAAAATCATTATGTAAATAGATATGACCTTCTTAAATGTCAGGGGAAAATGTGAATACAATATAGTTTATGCAATATATAATATAAATGTTCCTTGGGAAGGAAGGATCCCACTTGAGTCCTTAGTCTCATTAATAAAATGGTTTTTGTGTGTGTTTTTTAGGACATGGTCTCACTGTGCAGATCTGGCTATCCTGGAACTTAACATTTAGACCAGGCTAGCCTGAAATTCACAGAGATCCTCCTGCCTCTGCTTCCTGTATGTTTTGGTTAAAGGCTTCTACCACAATCGCCGCGCTAATAAAATGATTTTAAAATGAACTCGGAAGAAAGTTCAAGAGCAATGTTATTAGTGCTTTGGAGAAAAACAACAGGAAAGCCAAACTTTAACAGTCAGCAGCTGTAAGGAAGAAGAGCACGGAAAAGAAGAAAGCCATGCATCTTTGAGTTAGGTTAAAAAACGAAGGTCAGCAGCCGGCTGCTTGGTGGAAGAGGAAGGGAGCTTCAGAAGAAGAGGAAACCCAGAGTGATAAGGCAAATTAAAAAGTAGAAAAAAAGGCAGGCCAGCAGGCTCAGCAGCTCTGCGGGGGGGGGGGGGGGGGGCGGGGAGATAGGTCTGTGGGTGGCTGCACCAAAGGAGGGGCTCTGGGAAGGTTACCTACATTATCTCAATGTGGGATAAGCATTCTTCCTATGTCCTTAGCATGTGCTCAGGCGAATCAGCTTTCCCGAGGAGAGTTCACTTGGGCAATTGGTTAAGCAGCCAGCTTAACTCCTAAGGGAGGAAGCAATAGCATGTTGTGTTCTAACCTTCAGGGGCAGGTGGAGCAGCATGCCTCCATCCAGAGTCACAAGGAGAGCCTGTCGCTTTTGATCAGGGGGAAAGTGGTTTTGCTTTAGTGGACCCCAACAGAGCCTGAGAACTCGATCTTATCATAAGGTATTTTAAATCTTAAGAGGGCATTTGTGATCGTTCCCTGTGCAGGGTTACCAGCAAAGGTGGCCGTGGGGGCTAAAACTGTCCATCTTCAATGGACATCCCCCGAGCCTGACAGCACCTTACTGCTTTGGTTGTACAAATTAACAACAGAGCACTTAGCACACCCATACCACACAGTTACACTAGTCATTCTTCTCTAGGTAACACTGCTGTTACTATGATTTCCTTAGTAACGATACATCCCATACCAGCACCATTGTGTCTACTCGCATATACACAAATCACTTTTCAAGCTGCTATCTAGAAAATACAGGAAATAAGCATTTGGGAATAAAATTAATGTCTCAATGAAGAATGTCTTCATTAGTTACAATCCATAAAAACCTCGGAATCATAGTTTGGAAAATGCGTTCTGAGACAGTTTCCAAGCCCGAGTTTCCTAATGACCATCTCTTCAGTCGCCCACAAGCAAGCTTCCATTTGTTTTCTCGTATGCCCGACCTCGACGTTTGTCTTTATTAACAGGATAAAAGGCTGCCACGGTTCCCATTAGCTGAGAAGCAGATTTGTCATTTAAGGCACAGCAGAAAGATGAGGGTGGCTCTCGGGAGAAACAGCCATCTAGGATGCCTCCAGCTAATAGGCTAATTCTTAAGGGACCAGAGGGTGTGGGTGGGCAAAGGGGAGCTGAATCAGTCCTCTGAGGGGCTCAGGAAATGGAGGGGGGTGGCAGGACTGTTTTGCTCAGGGGTAAACTTCTGCTAGTGACTTTCTAAGTATTCTGTGCCATTCTTAAGAGCCCAGGGAAAGGAGTCTTGTACACATACTTTTCCTCGGTTTTTATTATTATTATTATTATTATTATCAACTTTACCAAGCTTGGAAGCTTTTCTGTGAAATGATCAAATCTCTTAAACTGCATAGTTATATTCAGCTAGGAAACAGGGTAGATTTGCAAAGTTAGCCTTTAGAGAAAGGACAGAAAAGACTTACCAGCCACTATTAAAGCCAAAATTACAACCAAGTTAGGCAGAAAGGAAGATGCTCAAGTCTCCCTTGGAAGACTGAGCAGAAACTACTGTCTACACAATCCCACTCTGCTTAAATCAGTGGGCAGAGTTTTAAGCCCTGGGTCAGTATCTATTGTGTCCACTAATTAGCCTCGGGTAAACTTTCTCTTATCTTTCTGACCCACAATTTGCAAATTAGAGCAAGGGCAGGCTGATGAGTCTCCAGCTCCCCACTGTGACTCTGAGAAAAGATGTTACTATCTCCCTAATAATTACCTTTCAAAGGGGATGGTTCCGGAGCCTTGAGAAGGAGGATTCTTCCATGTAAAGTCTGGAATGGTGTTTAAGAAGATTTATGATCATGAAAACTTACAATCAAAAGATTTCTCTTTTTGTTGTCGTTGTTTATTTTTGAGATTGTCATTTAATCACACCATTTCTCCCTTCCCTTTCCTCCCTTTAAACCCCCTCTCAGATGCCCCTCCCTACTCTACTTCAAATCCATGACGTTTTTTTCGTCAATTGTTAGTGCATACATATATGCACTTGGACATACACCTGTGTTCCTAAACATAACCTGTTTCATCCATGTAGTGTTAATGGAATGTATGTTTTTCAGGGCAGATCCATTTGGTCCTGGGCTACCAATTGGTTGTGCCCTTCCCTGGGGAAGACCTCGTCTCCTGCTGCCAGCTTTGCTGGGTTTCTAAAGTAAATCCTTGAAGAAGGGGGATGCTCATAGTCTGGGTTAGACTATGAAAAAGAACGGCTTACCTGAAGTGTACTGAAGCTGGGGACAATTTCAAAGCCATTCTGATCCCTATCAACTTGGTGAGGTACACGAGATACATTAACAAAATGAACATACCATAGGGCTTTCCGCGTTTCTCATTTCACTTCAACTTCGTTGTGTCCTCGTATCTGTTCCTTCTCACATTGCTAGCCTTTAATAATATTTCGCATTTCATCTCTCCCTTCTACTGCTTCAAATACTTAGCTTAGAGTTTACAGAAGCAAGAAAATAATTTGTATTCAAAGTCCCAGCTGGACCCCAGGCTGGCTACTCTCAAGCATTTCTCATCTGCCTTGCTCTCCTTGCCTTTCTAGTGTCCTTGATCTTTAATCCGCATTGCAACCCATTAGATCTCATTTATATTTTCTTTTACCTAGAACTATCATTCTCTTGTGGATCCCACTTCTCTCTCATTTTACTGTAACTATGGCTAATTCTGTCCTATTTCAAAAAAATTCTCTATAACATGCAACATCCTGACTACAATTCTTATCTTGCCCTAACCATACTCATTTTAAATTTATTCGTTGTCTTTGTTTATGTGATACCAGAGCAGGTATGCATGCCAGAAGGTGACTATAAAGTCATTTCTCTCCTTTCACTCTGGGGCGGGGCAGGAGGGAGGGTCTGGGGAGCAAATTCTGGCCAGCTGACTTGCCTAGAAAATGTCTTAGTCACAAAGCCACCTTACCAGTCTCTGTTGTCTTACCCTCTTGTAATATGCTACTTTTGCTCAAAATCCCGTGAAAGAACCATGTCAATCCCTAATTTAGAGTGAGAGGATTTATCTTTCTCTTGTGGACCTAGAGCAGTCCCCTTCTATGTCATTTGATATGAATCACAAGATCCCGCTCATCTGGGCCCATAAAAATTGAAATGTGCTGTGTGCTCTGGGCACCATTTCTTTCTGTCGCCTTGACTGAGGGTTTGGTGGCTAGAAGGTCATCTTTCTTTTCACCAGTTCCTATTATTACTCTGAAATGCAAAGTCCATACAGGCAGCCATCTGACACATTCACTCCCGTACCCCAATGAAACACTCACATGGTTTGTATTCTAGACTCTGATTGTCTAAAATTCATTTCGTGATCCAAATTTTAAAATAAAAATAATCCCTTTATAACTGTATTTTACCTCTAAATGACTACCACTCTCTTCCTACTCACTTGTGCCTTCTTTAAGAGCTGGGGTTGGAAGCAAACACGCAAGGGCTTGGTCAACACTAATTCCTCTGTAGCACCTGGATTGCCTCTGTCCTTGACACTTAAGGGCCTTGGCTACCAACCAGAGATCTAAGTGGGACTCTGTGTTCCTAGAGCACTTACCTGTACTTGCTGACCTTTGCTGTCCTTGACTATAAAAAAAAGAAAGGGTTGAAACTGTTACATGAAAAGAATGCTTGTTTGATTTCTGAGTTAATGCATTATAGCCACCATTGACTACCATAAGCTCCAAAAATGCATTCTTCTCTGAAATTAAAGCGCCTAAAGAAAATCTCAATGCTGAGTTACTGCTACAGGGCTGCAGGTTTCAAGCACCATTAAATTTTAATTTTGTTGGGCAATAGCTTTTTCTTTTTCTCATTGATTTTTTTTTTTTGTAACTATCCAAAATTACAGCAATTTCTCAGGCTTTCTTTCTGTAACACCAACTTTACTTTTTCACGTATTCTTCATGGAGAACACCTAACTCTATCTGACCAAAGTCTAGTGAGGCCCCTGAACCTTTGCCTACGCCATGTGTAAACTTTGCTCATAAAATCCAGGTTGGACAACAACTATGCTAAATCGATAGAAAAACTCCACTCTCAGGATTTGATAACCCTTGATATCTGATGGTTTCTCACCTTCTACCACCACATGGGTGATTTCTTACCAGCTTGGCCTGTTTACAGTTAGAACCCTTTCAGATAACTTGGACAGAATATCATTGATGTTTCCTAGTCATGTCCCATCACCTGGCTCCCACACTGTTCTTTAACTATAAATCCCTACTTAGCCAAGCCTTACTGAGTTGAGCTGTATCTTGTTCCCTTGCTTGAAGACCTTATTGTGTTGCTTTGGTCCCTGCCTATCACAGTACTCATAAGTAAGGTTTTCTATACAATATTTTCCTTTAACAATGTCATGGATTCAGATTAGCTATATCAACTTACTTCCCAATTATCTTAAAATTTCTCTACATTCATGACACTGATTCAATGAACCCATCGATCTACATATGCACTTAAGAAATATTTACTAAGTGTTTGCTAGCTGCTAGATATTCAGGATTCAACGAAGACTCAAACAGTCTGGCATGACAGGCCATTAGCAAATAAACTATCAGGAGTTTTCAGGTGTTACAAAAGAAGTAACTTTCCACAGAAACATAAAATGTTCTGTCCCCCACACCTTTTGTATTAATTAATATTGTTAATGTTCAGAGAATTAAATTTTACTGTGACCCATTTGCATACATGTCTATTATTATACTTTCTTCTTATTTCTGGGTAATAGTTGCCATCTGAGTGGAGAAGGAGATGAACAGCATCTGAGGCAGAAAGAGCAGCATATAAACAGCCCTCAGAGAATTAAAGGTGAGACACAAGTTCAATGATCCCCAACTCTAAAGAACAGAGACAAGAACATCAAACAGCACTGAGAGTGTCAATGAGTTACTTATAGTTTTTCTCTTGCTATACCATCAAAACTGAAAAATAGATGGCCAATTGCATTATATTTCACAGTCTTTCTTACAATGAAGAATGCTATATAGATGAGTTACTTCTATTAGAGAAGAGCAGAAATAGGTTTTGTTTTAATGTTTTCATCATGAAACATTCTATGCATCCTTTTCTGCTCCATTTGTTGCCCTTTTAGAAAGACTGTTGGGCAATTTGTATAACTATATAAAGTTCTGCTACAAATTTGTAAATGAAATGATACTGTCTCTCTTAAAAGTAAAAAGCAACATAAACTTTGCAGCCAGTCCTAAAGATACCTGATAAAACAGGGTCAGATGAAAGGAGAGGAGGTCCCCCCAATCAGTGGACTTGGAAAGGGGCAGGGAGGAGATAAGGGAGTGAGGGTGGGATTGGGAGGGAATGAGGGAGCGGGATACAGCTGGGATACAGAGTTAATAAAATGTAACTAATAATAAAAATTTAAAAAAGAATTTAAAAAGAGCAACATAAATTGTGTTTCACTTCTAATCAACAGCCTTGAAAGCCAGGTACTTGAGATGTCAGAGCTCGTCAGCCTGGATCCCAGTGTGGAAATGCACACGTGATCACCCGAAACATCTGCCCTGGACCCTTGTAAAATCAAGAAATTGCTATTGTTTGAACTTTTATTTTGCAGGTTTGTTTGTTTATTGATTTGTTTTTTTCCCCCTCTGGGTGAAGAATGAAATATTTTACGTAGAACTTTGTAGGACACGACAACAACCAGAAGCCCTTGGCGAATATAAAGACGAGGAAAAATCAATGATAGACAACACGGTTTTAGGGAGAGCAGTTGAATAAAACAGCCACATGATATGGGATGACAGAAACAGTGAGGAGCATTCTCAGGAAGCAAGACCAGACATTCACTTTCATGACATCTTTTAATTTAAATATCTATGATTATTCAAGCAGGGGTCTTTAGTAAGCACATAGCTATATGTACTCACTAGTTGTGAGAGAGATATGGATGAATAATTCCCAGCTTTTTTTCATAAACCATCATTCCTTGAGAGGTCTTTCTCCTATATATCGATAGTGTTGCTCTTCCTTATACCCAAAATTCTGGTAAATGTATCAGTGACTTCATACAGTTTAGAAGGGTCTGGTCTCTGCTACCTGGTGAGAACAGGCTTTGTTACCAGAAGGGTGTCCTGAGGTTTCTGTGATGCAATGTGGTGTCCAAGTTCTTTGTGCTTTGATGTTGAAGAATTGAGTGAGCCTACTTAGTTAATGGATACTGGGATTTTCTTATTATTATTTACAAAAGAAATATAAAAGAGTTATCAAAAGGTAGCCTTTCTTTGTGATTGCCATGTCTAGGTCATATAATGTTATAATTATTGCACATGTGTCAGCCCATGCTCCTCTAAATTAAAGCCACATGCATGAGAAGCAATCCATATATGTTAGTCCTTAAGGGGGTTATGCATTTCCAAACTTCAACCCTGAAACAATCTTTTTCGTGTGCATGCATGTCTTTAGTGGCATCTCGTACTAAGTTTTGTGTTGTGGTTATTAATGTTTATCATTGATTTATCTTTTAGCTAAGCAGCCATTATGCCTAAACCAGCTGGATACCCAAATCACCACACAGAGACTAGGATTTATTTAATTAACCTAGAGCACAAGGCTGGGCAATAGTTACTCCATCCTAAACCTGCAAGTCAGCATAGTTTCCTCCCACTCAGATTTCACCCATTATACTAGCTTTTAGTTGTATCTTTGGTCCAGTTCATCTCTCCTCCTGGTTCCAAGACTTCTCCTGCTGATCTCTGCTTTCCACTTCCCCCACTGGATTCCTTTTCCTCCCTCTGGACCAGGATGTCCCACCCTATTCTCTCCATGGCACAGCATTGGCTTGTCGTTTAATTGAAAATACAGAGAACAAATGGTGGCATGTTTACACTAATTTGAGACAGGTTTAGAAATCAGCATTTGAATGAACAAGGGTAAATTGTATACATTCCACAAGACCATTAAATCAACAGTTTTACTTTCTCCATTGTGGCTAAATCTTTTCTGTTCATTGTAGGGTTTGTACAATCCAAGGTATAATCAAAACAGTCCAAAGGAGAGACCATTTTAGGTATGTGTCCTGGATTTAGCCTTCTTATGACTCATGGTAACTTGCCTCTGGCTTCCTCTTTCTGCTTCCATGCAATTCCACCTGAAACAACTATCCAATAGTGAAATTCCAGCCATTAAGAAATATTTTGGGTTCATGTTTTTACCTTGTATTTTTATTTAATTTTATTATTACTCACTATATTTATTGTGTAAATGAGTGTGTTTCTATATTTCCATACATTATGTATTGCTCTTTAAAAAAACTTGTAGCCATCAAGACTACAAAGCATACAGCGACAGGATGATACTTAGAAGTAAACTTTTCACGGTATTTGTAGACGCGTGTAGTTGGACTGCTGCCTTCCATCATTAATTGCCCCTGTGTGGGTAAGAAATTGGTACTGTCCCACACCCGTGGTTTCATAATTCATATATGTAGTGCACTATGCACTCTCAAATGTCAAGATTTTTTTTCTAATGTGCACCAGATTCTTGACGGCCTTTCCTTTATGTTTTACTAAGTAAATCAGCAAACGCTGTTTTCCCGCTCTTCCCTTCATAACCTCTGTTCAGTACATATTGGAACTTAGTTTTAATAAGAATTGCAAACTTCCACATCTGTTGCTAAATCTGTTGCTTTTCTCCCATGTGTGAAGGAAGGGGATGTTATTTCTTGATATTGCCTTCATTTGAAAGTTATTTGCTTCCTTTAATGGATATTTGAAGTGGGCTGATGGTGTATTTCACAAAATAAAAGAAAATTTCCTGGAATCATACAAGGTTTTTGAGTATGAAAAATATATAATAATTTTAATATATTGCAATTTTAAGGTCATGGGGCCAATAATTACTTCTCCAGTAAATATTCAACAATATAATTTCATAAAATGAAAGTAGAAGTTCATAGATAATGAAATCAACACATTCAGTATGGTGCTTATTAGACTAGAGATTGGTAACTTTGTAAAAAAAAAAGCTATTCAGCTGGACATAATTTAGGGTTTTTTTTTTCCTATGGTAAGCATCATATTAGTCCTAAAAAATGTTCTGTATCTCCAAATCTATGAATGAAATGTCACTACATGTTATGTAGAGAGTTGGTTTTTTCCTAAGATTCACATACTGTAGCTCTGACCCCTATTGTGACTGTATTTTGAGGAGGGTCTTCATGTACCTATTTAAGGTTCTAAGAGTGAGATACAGAACTTGTGTCTCTACTTTCAAAAGGGCAGAAATATGTTACACTGTCCAATCCCACTCCCATTTTATTCTCTGTGTGCATAGAGAAGAGCTAGAAGGACAGAGAAAGGCAGCTGTAAACAAGCCATGAGGCCTCAACAAAACAAATCTTAGTGATAATTTGACTTTGTCTTTCTAGCATTCAGAACTATGAAAAAATAAAGTATTTAAATATTTATGGTGAGGGCCCAATTCTTTTAGATGGGAAAATGTTCAGAAGGATGAAAATGGTGATCTTTGAAGTCAATCAAGAGCTGAGGAACGTAAGTAGCCTACAAAAAGAAGAAATGGATCCTCCCCTCAGCCTCCAGAGAAATGCTTGGTCCTCCAGGGACTTAATCTTAATCCAATGAACTCAATCAGATTTCCAGTTTACAGAGCTGTAAATAATGAATCTGTGTTTTCTCAAGCTGCCAAGTCTGGGAAAATGCATTGCAATCACAGCAGAAAACAGTTGTATCTTCCAAGACTGAAGGACAGACTGGCTATGCTGGGGGGTGAAAACAAAAAAGGAAGAAGATGAGCTAGTGATCCTGCTTCCTCATCCTCTCTAGCTCAACATATGACCCATCAATCCTACTTCAGAGCTTGTATCCAAAGAAATGAAATTAGTAGGTAGAAGAGATGTCTGCAGTCCATGTTAATTAAGGCATCATTTACAATAGGCAGGCTCTAAAACTGCCTGCCTGTTAATGCATAAATGAAAAAATAGGAACTGTACACACAACAGAATACTATAGGTCCTTTTTTTAAATAAAAGGAGACTCTTTCATTTGGAACTTTGAGTTGAATTTTAGAATACACTGCTCAACAAAATAAGCCAAACTCAGAGTCACAAATACTGTGTGCACGCAATCTGGAAAAAGAAAATATGATATCATAGAAATGGGAAGGCAAAAAGGTTGTTCTAAGAGGCTGAGAAGAGGACAGACAAAGGAAGATTTGGTCAAAGGGACAAATTTTAAGCTAGATTGGAAGAATAAGTTTCAGTGACCTGTTTCAGTATTGCACGATGGCTGAAATAAATAATGTATCTGCACGTATCAAAATCTATTTCACCATATTTTAAAAACGTTGACTGGGAAGGTGACTCAGTTGGCAAGAGCTTGCTGCTGCAAAATATGCCTTCATATTTCTAACACCCACATACCGAAACCAGGCACAGCCACGCGTGTCTGCAATTACAGCGTTGCTAAGCTCAGCCAGCAGGACCCTGGGCTTGGGGGTCAGCTAGACTTTCTGAATCAGTAAGCTTCGGGGTGAATAGCAGACCCTATCTGAGAAAATAAAGAGTTAACGATGAAGAGATGGCTCAGTACCTAAGACCCATCCAGATGAGTGTTTCCAGATGATCCAGGTTCAATTCCCATATGGCAGCTTACAACTGTCAATAACCCCAGATCCAGGGGATGTGACACCCTCTTCCGGCCTCCTTGGGGACTACATGTATGTGGTACACATCTTTACCTACATTCAAAACACCTAAACACATAAAATAAATCAATATTTAAAATATTAATATTAATAATATTATTAAACAATATTTAATAATATTTTTAAATATAGCAATTAAAGAAAGAAATTTACAGAATCTTTGTCCTTCACACATATATGTACACAGGAAAACACAAAAATACATATACATACATACACCACACACATACACACAGATAGATAAGGTGATTCAATGACTGTTAAGTAACTTGATTAACTTTTCAGACAGAAGTCAAAGTATCATATCTACTCCAAAGTTCAAAATAGAGGAGAATTTAATGAACTTGATATTCTTGAAGTCTCATCAGGCTGGTCTGGAAGGCCAGAGGAAAGATCTTCAAGGCGCACCAACTCTGTCAAAGGTTAATGGTACCTAGTGGGGTCATGAGAAAGGAAACAACAGAAGATAATTATACCCTCTTCTCTGAATCTGTCAGTGGCAGACAATCCAGCAGTGAATATTAGCATCCCCTGATCATCTCTTCCATCCGTGCTTGACTGGAAGGGGCCTGTTCTTACTTCAGGTATCATCAGTGGCTTTAAGTTCGCTGTTGGAATAGCTGTGTCTTGCCCAGAAGATGGCTTTTTCAACAGTTCTTTTCCATGTCTCCCATATCTCATACTGTGCCCACACCACACCTTCATTCTGCCAGACATTCCCTGAGCATAAGAGAAAATGTCTACAGCTTGGTATGCAGCACCACTTAACTTTTTGAAATAAGATTCCTGTGGTCACTCAAGAAATAGGGCCAACAAGATGACAAAGGGAACTTGAGGAAACTAAACACAGAGGAAACAGCCAGTTGAATGAAGAGATAGCCAACAACCAAAAAAATTCTAGGTGTAAGAGGAAAGGAGTAGAGAAAGCAAAGAATGGGTGCAAACACTGGGAGGCGTTTTGAATGTCTTTTCCATTGTCTTTTCTATTGTTGTCATAGAAAATGATGCCGTTTACTCATTTCTCTACATGCAATTTTCTCTCCTTGAAGAACTCGGTATCTCAACAGAGGAACATGAAATGATAAGGGAAGGCCAAACTGGGTTCATTAATTCAATAGCCAGTGATTCCTATTAGCTAAACGTTAGAGAAGATGTGAAACCGTAGCAGGGAGGATGCCAGGTATGGTAGAGTTTACACCTTGCATGACGGGGCTCTCCTAGAGTTTAAGCCGGTGCTCACAGAGCCCTGGATGTCATTATTACATCAGCATGCCCCTCCCCATGTCCACTGATGGGGAGGTCCCCCTCTTCTTCCTTCTGATCTTAGTCTTTCAGATTCATCAGGAGTGGCTGCATTGTCATCTTCTGTGGCCTGGTAAGCCTGCTCCCCGCTCAGGGGGAGGTGATCAAAGAGCAGGACAATCAGTTCATGTCAGAGGCGGTCCCTGTCCCCATTACTATGGAACTTGGACACTGAACTGCAGTGGGCTACATCTATGCAGGGGCTCTAGGTTATCTCCATGCCTTTTTTTTTTTTAAAACACTCTGAACCCAAATATCGACATACTTGATTTCATCTACACATATGATCATTTCAGAAAGAAAGCCACTCTCTTTCAGAAAGATTAGATACATACATACATACATAGATGACAGATATATATATATAGATATATATAGACATAGATATAGGTATAGATATAGATATAGATATAGATATAGATAGATATCCCATCACTCACTACCTTCTGTAGTATTTTTTGTTATTTTTTGCTTCTATCATATTCTGTGTTTGTTTATTTCCTGACTCACCTTCTAAAAATATATGGACATGAATAGAGGTTTAGCCTTTCTTATATAGAATTCAATAATACATACCATATAGCTGGAACTCAAAAAGATATTTGTTTAGTAAGCAAATAATTACAAAACAGTTTGTAGGAATAATGTGCCGGTTAGTTTTGTCAGCTTGACACAAGGAAGAATCATCTGGGAAGAGGAAACTTAATTGAAAAAAATAAAATAAAAAGATCTCCCTCATATTGGCCTATACGCATATCCATAGGGCATCTTCTTGATTAACTGTTGATGTGGAAGGGACCAGCCTACTTCATGGCCTCTGCATCAGTTCCTATCTCTAGGCTCCTGCACTGAGTCCCTATCCTGCTTCCCCCCCCCCCCCCGTGGTGGACTGTAAACTCTAAGATGAAACAAACCCTTTCCTTCTTAAATACGTCTTGGTCTGTGTTTTATCACAGCAATAGAAAGAACACCAGAGGTAACAGACTATTCAGACGTTATCTGTTTGATTATAATAGGAGCATTGTATAAAACGATCCATGACAATTTCTACCAATAATAACAAATGTCAAAGTAAAAATCTGTTCGGGCAAAATAATAATCATTTGATACATTCTAATTAACAGCATTAATTATTAGCGTAAGCAATGCTTGAAGCTGGTAAGTGCTCACAGTATACATTTTGGTTAATTACAACGAAAAAAATTTTAAATATAATTTATTTTCTTCTTTTTGATAATTTTGTTTCTTTCTAGAGTTTTCATAAAAAGATGTGATAAAGAACTTTAGATAAGTGGTTCTGCAATGTCTTCTACACAGCGAATGTCCTGCAAACCCCAACCTATGAAGTCTGCATGTCATGCTCAAATCGTTGCTCCGGATGCTCGGCCCTATAGAATTTTATGCTTGCAGGCGGCTAAAGAGCCCTCAAAATCCCCATCAAATCAAATAATCACACTTTCTTCAAGACATTTACCTAAAGGAGGAAATACATGCAGAATTGATGACTTGATTATAGTATTTAGTCTAAAGGTGTTGTATTATATACGGTGTTCACGCAAAATGACTTCAAGTCTGAACCATGAGACCATTGGACTGCCTGCTTTGCCACTGCCATGTTGCTCAGAAAATAAAATTTAATGTGTCTTGGCTGATAACACAACCTTCTGAAATATAGGTGGAGATTTTATGAAATACCGGGTGAAAAATAGTAGAATCTAATGTTGAGTAATTTCAAGGAGCAAAATACATTTGTTACATTCTTAGATGCAGGCAGTGCAAGGCATAAATGAATGGCAGGGCTCCAATCCAAATTCCATCACCATTACCAACAAAAATGCTCCTGCACCTGTTCAATACACAAGCCATTGATTTTTATCACAGCTTGGAGACCCTATCTCAAAACAGCATGAAGAGAAGGGATTGAAAGAAAGTATCCAACAGCAGTTTCTGGCCTTCACATGCACACAGGAGCACAATCCCATGAATGTTTGACATTCACAGACACAAATTGCTTAAGATATTTTATTTAAAGGTTTCTAGGATATGTAAGTGTAATGATTAGAAACAAAAAATATTACTCTTCAGTGATTTCATTGGCAAAAATTCATCTTTTGCACCATTATCAGGAGAACCAAAAACAAGCCATTTACGTCCTACTTAGACCAAAAGTAGAAATCAGTACACTTTGGGCATTGGTGGTCTCATCCTTTTTTAACTCTAATTGTTTCAGCCCTGCAACTACAGATGACACAAAAAAAATCTCTTGCTTACTTGCTCTCTCTCTCTGACTCTTTCTGTCTGTCTCTGTGTCTGTCTCAACCTGTCTCTCTATATATACATCTCTATCTTTGTCTTGCTCTATCTCTCTTTCTCTCTCTGCTTCTCTCTCTCTTTTCCTCTCTCTCTCTCTCTCTCTCTCTCTCTCTCTCACACACACACACACACACACTCACACATACACACATACACTGATCCCTCTTCTCTCTGTAATTATGTGTACCTGCCCATTTCCACTGACAAAGGCTGTATCCTATACTGAGGGTCTAGTCATGCTTCTCTAGCTGCCCTGATTATAAAGCTTATTATAGTATTCATAAAGTTGAGGATATCCCTTAGTGCTTAAAGCTCACATCTTTCTCAGAATCGATCCATCCCCTTCCTCTGCCCTTCAAATTACTGTTTCCAAAACGTCACAGTGTTCTAGTGAGAAGATGATTTGAGTTCATCATTAAGAGGCATTGTTTTTCATCTACTAAGTTTGTTCCTCTGGAATCATAACATTAATCAGCACGAAGGACAGGATTAAAATAAAGCTCCAGCTATGAACACGCTGATGCTTTTGGCGGTGCCTTTATGAGTCCCTTGTTTTGTAATAAGTAACTATGCCAACCATGTCCAGGGCTTAATTGTGACCTGAACTCATCCCTGGGCGTCTTACAGCCCAGCTTCTATTAATCCACTTTATTTACGCCATCTCAGTATTAAGCACATTTGGTACTAAGGAAGGGAAGACCATGTCACCTTCAAAGAAAGAAACGTATGGAGGTAGAGACAGGACAGCGAGCAAGAAGGCAGAAGGAGAAAGGTGGAATCGGGTCATTCGCATCGGAAACACAGTGGGCACCTCTGTTTAGTAATGAGTACTTATCACTCACTGAACAAGTTTAACCTACCTTTCTGAGGATTGGAAAACTGTGTGATGGCCCTCAAAAACTGGGGGCCTCATTTTTTTAACAACTGGCTATGTTAAGAAACTGTGACGAGAGAATAAAATGGTTACAGAAGGATGAGCAAAGTCATCTAAACCCTCAAAGTAAGGAAGGGTCCAGTGGCAAAAGCAGGTAGTGATGGCTGAGGTCAAATCGGACTGTGAGAATGCCGGGAGTGTGAGTAAATCATAAACTTTAAGGACAGCTGGCAGATGTTTCTTTTCTCTTTATTATAAATATGAAAATGACAAATGGCTTTTAATTCTAAGGTATTAGAATACAATTAGTAAATATTTTATAACCATATGCCTGCAACTCACTGTGTCTTGTTATGAAATAATTCTGTAACACTCTAAATTAAAACGGTGGGAAAATCGGATTAATGGATTTGGTGTGTGGGAGGAGAGGAACACTAACATTGAAATTTATTTCAATGTTAGTGAAACCAGCATTGAAATAAATTTTCTAAATGTCTTCAATGAATTTAACACTAAGTATATAAGGTAGTTTATGTCCTTTTAAAGATAACTAAAATATAATTACCTTGTTCTAGGTAATTTAAGAAATTTTGTTGTAAGTTTTAGACAATACATGCTAATCCACACTTAGGACCTCTTTTTAAATTTGACACAGGTATGTTGTTACTCTTTGACTTGAAAATACCAAAGAATTCAAGAATGAATAAATCAGACAGATGTGAACACAGATGTTCCACCAGCTTAGGAAATTCTTATGGCCTTCCAATTCCATGCAGATTTGGTACATTGTACCAGATACTTTCATACATGTTGTCTGTTTAATATTTCAACTATATTAAGAAAGAACATTTTATAATAAAATAAAAATAAGCTATTTCCCAGATCATGTGACACATTCCTGGTAGAAATGATAGTCTCGAATCCAAGGTCCTTCCATATTGCTAAAATATTACCAGTATATCATGATGTATAGTGAGACTATGACAGTAAAAATTCAGGGCGGAAATCAGTTTTAAATAATAAATAGCAAAATGTATGAACTGCAGAATGGTCTCTTTCCTAGAGGTGAGAAACAATCCAAGTTCTGACATCTGACAGGCAGTCATGATGAGGGCTAAAATTGGACACTCTTGTTGCTGGCTGAGAGACAGCCCCGGAGCTACCCAGACGGTCTTTCAACAGGCTAATCGAACATCTTGGGAACACATTTCTGTCTCTGTGGTAGAGATACCTCTGAGCATATGACCACTCTGTGGGGCTCAGCTCCAGGCTTTGTGTTGCAATTCAAGTTCTTCTTTGTAGAATTAATCATCAATATTGTTAAAACTGCAGATGGGGCCCTGAAGGGAAAAGGAAGCTGAGTCCAGCAGGCAAGTTAATAAGCTGAGAAATATAGGCTAATACTGTGTCCTGGCTATTCACAGGAAGAGCTTCTTCAAGGAAGATAGCCTGGGGAATAGCTGAATTTCCTAATATTGCCCAAACAAAATAACAGAAAATGAGGAAAAGAGATTAAATAGCTTTCTTTTGTTAAAACAATAATAATAATAGTAAGTCTGGAAGGGGAAAATAAAAAGTAATTTCTCTTCAGCATCTATATTAAAAGTAAAATAATTTTTATTATTCTATTTCACAGCAGACCAACTCTGAAAAATGAGTAATATGAAGAAACAAATGCACTGTGAATGTGTCCTCATCATATTACATCATAAACACTATTATTACCTTTACTAGTGTTGGGTATTTGCTGACACCATCAATATTGAGAAAAACTATTTTGAAGAAAGCAATATGAACATGTCAGTCCAAGTGACTAAACACAGAGGAAGAAAGCCAGAAAAATCATCCCGAATGCCCAAGAATTTTCTTTTTATCATACACAGTCCAAGCTCAGACCTTTAATGGAATTATGCTATCATTCCCAATTCTTACAGGCAGAAGCCCACCCTAAAACATGCTGGAAGAAGCATTTTGGAGATTCTCACTTTGTTAGCTTTTTTTTTTTCATCATAATAATTAAATATACATTAACTTAGCATTCCTTGATATCCACTAATGTCATTATCAAGTACATACTGAGGCTAGGGAAAGTGAATGAAGAGATGACTCATCTGTAAAGAATGTATAAGGAATGATTAAAAAAATACAATTAATAGTTAATCTGCTTTTAGTCAGACAAGGCAGTATATGCCTGTAATCAAAGCACTCACGGGGCCAGGCATTGCGTTGCCCGTTTGTGCTCAGCCTGGGTTACACGGCAAGTTACAAGCCACCCTGAGCTGTATAAAAAGGCCCAGTCTCAACAAAGAAAATTATGGGATTTGACAGATAGTTTAGTATTTTCCTTACAAGCATGAAGACCTGAGTATAATCCTCAAATCAGGCATGATGTTATGTTCTTGTAATTCCAGCACCAGGGGGTTGGAGGCAGGCCAATCCCTGGGGGTCACTGACAATCAATGGTGGCCTACTTGACGAACTCCATGCCAAGGTCTCAAAAACTAAGACAGGGCAGGAAAATGGCTGCATGGCTTAAGCACTTAGTGCTAAGTATAAGGACCAGAATTAACTTCTTTTATACTTGAAAGACAGTCACATTAGACCAAAATGGTGTTCCAATTGCTTTTCTGTTGCTCTGGCAAAACTTGAGGAGTTACAGAATTTTAAGCACACTGTCCTTATTTGTGTCCCTTGAAAAAGCCATGTGCTTTTCCAGTAACTGACCATCTGCTCTATACCAAGTGTATTTTTTTTAAGTTTGTGATATATACCAAACATTAAGACGTGTACAATTCTCTAACTCTAATGGCTAAATCCTAGAGGAATCAACAATAAGCAACAAGCATTAAGAAAAGCAAATCCTAGAGACTGAGCCGTTGTGTTCTGTTCAGGAAGTTGTCTCCTGCATCAATGAGTTCAGGGCTCTTCCCCACTTTCCCTAATAATAGATTTAGTGTCTCTGGTTTTATGTTGAGGCGTTTGATCCACTTGTACTTTAGTTTTGTGCAAGGTGATAAATACGGTTCTATTTGCATTTTTCTACGTGTAGACATCCAGGTAGACCAGCACCATTGGTCGAAGATGCTGTCTTTTTTCCATTGTGTGGGTTTGGCTCTTTTGTCAAAAATCAAGTGTCCGTAGGTGTGTGGGTTTATTTCTTTGTCTTCAATTTGATTCCAGTTTGTTTTTATGCCAGTACCATTCAGTTTTTATTAGTGTTGCTCTACAGTACAGTTTAGTATAGTATACCTCCAAAAGATCTTTTCTTGCAAAGGATTGTTTTAGCTATTCCAGGTTTTGCTTTTTCCTTATGAAGTTGAGAATTGTCTGTAAGGAATTGTGTTGGTATTGTGATGGGAATTGCACTGAATTTGTAGGTTTGCATTTGGTAAGATGGCTATTTTCACTATGTTAATCCTACCGATCTACAAGCATGGGACATCTTTCCATCTTCTGATAGCTACTTCGATTTCTTTCTTCAGAGTCTTGAAGTTTTGCTCCCTCAGCCACCCCACCATATGGCAGACAAGTGGCAGGGCCAGCTCTCCCATGTGCTACAACTGGCAAGAGGCACGGCCAGATCTCCTGCTCTCATACCCTCTGGGCCAGCCCCCCATGCTGCCCAGGCTAGGGGTTGAGTTAGCTCTCCAGCCTGCCACCGGAAGAAAGGGGTTGGGGGAGGAGGACACTGAGAGGGGCACCAAGCTAGGGTCATCTCAGGTGTCCCCTTCTGGAGTTTTAAGTGATGATCTATACCCTACAAAGTAAATGATATGAATTTTGATGATAGGTACACTCAGTTTCCTACCTAGCAGACATGACACTTGAGCGGCTTGTTTATATGTTGTTATACTTGTTTCCAGTGTTATACTCATAAAAGACAACAAGTAAAAGTAATGGCAACCAAATTAGCTGATCTTGAATACTTTTGAAAAGTATCTAGCTTCTGACTCATGGAGAAGCTTGGCAGAAAAGATCCCAGATTTTACTTTTAATTCAATGGGGAAGCAGTTTATATTTTAATTAGAGCCATGATCTGATATACATTTGACTAAAAATTATTCTAGCTAATGATGTGGACACAAATGAGAGTGAAACTGAAGGCAGTAGTTCAGAAACCACCAGACTGTCCTGGCAAGCTATGGTCAATGATTAGACCAAGGCATTGACAATAAATATGGGAACAGTGAATTTTGTATTCTCTAGAGAAGAATAAGACAAAATGAAAAGCTCACAAATAGTGACTAGATGATGGTTTCATCTAGTGGAACAGGTATATTTGAAAATGTGTATGAAAAGCCACCAAGAGTTCTGGTTTGTATTCCGTGCAAAGAATAGATTAACAGAGGAGGGTGAGGAACAGCCTATTGAGTCGAACATTGGTGTTAATGTGGGAGAAAGAAAAGACCAAACAATAACCTAAACCATCATAAAATAAATAATTTTTTTAAACACAAGAACAAGTCAACATCTCTCAAAAACAGCCATAAATGAAAAGAAACAAAGAGTTACAGACTGGATAGCTGGTTCTAAAACCTTAATCTAATTATCTATGGCCTCTAAGAGCCAAACTTCATTGAGAGAGACATCTGCACACTGAGAGTCAAAGGACAGAAGTCAATATATCAAGTGAATGGAAGCCAGAAACAAGTTAGAAAAATTACTCTGAAAAAGTGGACTTGAAAACAAAACTAGTAAGATAAAGGATAATACAAACTGATAAAGATATCAATTCATCAGGAAGACTAATCATAAATTAATTAATAAACATTAATAATAAACATATAAACAGTAAATGCTTTATGTGTTCGGTTGTCATAAAACAAACACAAACGGACAACAGGTGTTGGAATGTTCCTAAGACAATAGTGGCTAACATCAACACCCCACTCTCATTTCTAGGTCATTCAACCTAGACATCCACAAAGAATTTCAGAACTAAACTATAACATATATAAATGGATATAACATATTCACAGAATACTCTATCCTCTAAAAATGGAATTCACATTCTTCTTAGCAGCCCATTGAGCCTTCTCAAAATTATATGACAAACAAGGCCATAAAGCAGAATTAAAATTATTTCCTATATCTGATCAGATTCTGACAGAATAAAACTAAAAATCAGAAAGAAAAAAAGCCGACAGATATGGCACAAATATTTGGAGCCTGAACTCCAAATTTTCTTGTTTTATTTTCTTTTTTTAAAATTTTATTTTTATGAATTACAGTTTATTCACTTTGTATCCCAACTGTAGCCACCTCCCTTTCCCCTCCCAATCCAACTCTCCCTCCCTCTTCTCCACCCATACCCTTCCCCAAGTCCACTAACAGGCAAGGTCCTCCTCCCCTTCCACCTGATATTAGTCTATCAGGTCTCATCAGGACTGGCTGCATTGTCTTCTTCTGTGGCCTATTAAGGCTGCTCCCCATCAGGTGGGGGTGATCAAAGAGCAGACCAATCAGTTCATATCAGAGACAGTCTTTGTTTCGATTACTAGGGAACCTACTTGGACACTGAGCTGCCATGGGCTACATCTGTGCAGGGGTTCTAGTTATCTCCACAAATGGTCCTTGATTGGAGTATCAGTCAAAGAAAGATCCCCATGCCCAGATTTTTTTTCTCCTTGTAGAGCTCCTGTCCCCACCAGATCTTTCTATCTCCCCCTTCTTTCATAAGATTCCCTGCATTCTGCCCTAAGTTTGGCTATGAGACTCAGTCTCTGCCTTGATATCCTGCAGGGTAGAGTCTTTCAGAGGCCCTCTGTGGTAGGCTCCTGCCCTGTTCTCTGTTTTCTCCTTATTCCAATGTCTATCCTGTTTGCCCTTCTGAATGAAGATTGATCATCTTACCCAGGGTCCCCTTCTTCCTTAGCTTCCTTAGGTGTACAGATTTAAGTATGAATATTCTATATTATATGTCTAATATCCACTTATAAGTGAGTACATACCATGTGTATCTTCTGTTTCTGGGATACCTCAAGTAGGATGATCTTTTCTAGATCCCACCATTTGATTGCAAATTTCATAATTTCCTTCTTTTTAATTGCTGAATAGTATTCCATTATGTAAATGTGCCTCAATTTCTGTATCCATTCCTCAACTGAGGGACATCCGGGTTGTTTCCAGCTTCTGGCTATTACAAATAAAGCTGCTGCAACATGGTTGAGCAAATGTCCTTGTTATGTACTTGAGCATTTTTGGATATATGCCTAGGAGTGATATGGTTAGATCCTGAGGAAGCACTATTCCTAATTGTCTGAGAAAGCGCCAGATTGATTTCCAAAGTGGTTGTACAAGTTTACACTCCCACCACCAATGTTTAACATTTTCAATTCTTTATATCTTCTGGATATTAGCCCTCTGTCAGATAGAGGGTTGGGGAAGATCCTTTCTCAGTCTGTAGGCTGTCATTTTGTTCTAAAGACAGTGTCCTTTGCTTTACAGAAGCTTTTTGCTTTCATGAAGTTCCATTTATGGATTGTTGATCTTAGAGCCTGTGCTGTTGGTGTTCTTTTCAGGAAGTTGTCTCCTGTGCCAATGAGTTCAAGGCTCTTCTCCATTTTTAATTCTAACCGATTTAATGTGTCTGGTTTTATGTTGATGTCTTTGATCCACTTGGACTTTAGTTTTGTGCAGGGTGATAAGTATGGATCTATTTTCATTTTTCTACATGTAGACATCCAGTTAGACCAGCACCATTTGTTGAAGATGGATGGTGTCTTTTTTTCCATTGTATGGTTTTGGCGTCTTTGTCAAAGATCAGGTGTCCATAAGAGTGTGGGTTTACATTTGTGAAAGAAACATTGATAAAAGTTAAACCACACATAGATCCCCACACACTAATAGTGGGAGACTTCAACACCCCACTCTCAACAAAGGACAGGTCAACAAAACAGAAATTAAACAAAGAAACAATATCTCTGACAGAGGTCATGAATCAAATGGACCTAACAGACATTTACAGAACCTTACACCCAAACACAAAAGAATTTACCTTCTTCTCAGCACCTCATGGAACCTTCTCCAAAATAGACCACATAGTTGGTCACAAAGCAAGCCTCAACAGATACAAGAAGATTGAAATGATCCCTTGTATCTTGTCTGATCACCATGGAATAAAGCTGGACCTCAGTAACAACAGAAATAGCAAAAAGCCTACACATATATGGAAACTGAACAACTTGCTACTAAAAGACAGCTGGGTTGGGGAAGAAATAAAGAAAGAAATTAAAATCTTCCTAGAACTCAATGAAAGTGAAGACACAACATACCCAAACTTATGAGACACAATGAAAGCAGTGCTAAGAGGAAAGTTCATAGCACTAAGTGCCTTCAAGAAGAAATTTGAGACAGCGCATTCAAGCAATTTAATGGCTCCCTTAAAAACCCTAGAAAAAGAAGAAGCAGACACACCAAAAAGGAGTAGACGGCTGGAAATAATCAAACTCAGGGCTGAAATAAATCAATTAGAAACAAATAAAACAATTCAAAGAATCAATGAAACCAAGAACTGGTTCTTTGAGAAAATCAACAAGACCGACAAACCCTTAGCCAAGCTAACTGAAAGGCAGAGAGACACCATCCAAATCAACAAAATCAGAAATTAAAAGGGGGACATAACTACAAACACTGAGGAAATCCAAGCAATCATTAGGACTTACTTCAAAAGTCTATATGCGACAAAATTTGAAAATTTAAATGAAATAGACAATTTTCTTGATGGATTCCACTTACCAAAGCTAAATCAGGACCACGTAAATCAATTAAATAGTCCTATATCCCCCAAGAAAATAGAAGCAGTCATCAAAAGTCTCCCATCCAAAAAAAGCCCAGGACCTGATGGTTTCAGCGCAGAATTCTACCAAACATTCAAAAAAGAGCTAACTCCAGTTCTCTTCAAACTATTCCACAAAATCAAACAGAAGCAACATTACCAAACTCATTCTATGAAGCCACAGTCACCTTGATACCTAAACCTCACAAAGACCCAACAAAAAAAGAGAACTTCAGGCCAATCTCCCTTATGAACATTGATGCAAAAATACTCAACAAAATACTCGCAAACCAAATACAAGAACACATCAAAGATATCATCCAACATGACCAAGTAGGCTTCATCCCAGGCATGCAAGGGTGGTTCAACATACGGAAATCCATCAATGTAATCCACCACATAAACAAACTGAAGGAGAAAAACCACATGATCATCTCCTTAGATGCCAAAAAAGCATTTGACAAAGTTCAACACCCTTCATGTTTAAAGTATTGGAGAGATCAGGGATACAAGGTGCATATCTAAACATAGTAAAGGCAATATACAGCAAACCTATAGCCAACGTCAAACTGAATGGAGAGAAACTTAAAGCAATCCCACTGAAATCAGGGACAAGGCAAGGCTGCCCACTCTCTCCATAGCTCTTCAACATAGTTCTGGAAGTCCTTGCTAGAGCAATAAGACAGTTGAAGGAGATCAAGGGGATACAAATTGGAAAGGAAGAAGTCAAATTATCACTATTTGCAGATGATATGATAGTATATGTGAGTGACCCCAAAAATTCTACCAGGGAACTCCTACAGCTGATAAACACCTTCAGCAAAGTGGCCGGATACAAAATTAACTCAAAAAAAATCAGTAGCCTTCCTGTATACAAAAGACAAAAGGGCTGAGAAAGAAATTAGAGAAACAACACCCTTCACAATAGCCACAAATGACATAAGGTACCTTGGAGTAACCCTAACCAAGGTAGTCAAAGACTTGTATGAAAAAAATTTCAAGTCTCTGAAGAAAGAATTAGAAGAAGATATGAGAAGATGGAAAGATCTCCCATGCTCATGGCTTGGCAGGATTAACAGAGTAAAAATGGCCATTTTACCAAAAGCAATCTACAGATTCAATGCAATTCCCATCAAATTACCAACACAATTCTTTACAGACCTGGAAAGAAAAATTCTCAACTTCATATGGAATAACAAGAAACCCAGAATTGCTAAAACAATCCTCTACAATAAAAGATCTTCTGGAGGTATCTCCATCCCTGATCTTAAGTTGTACTATAGAGCAACAGTTTTAAAAACTGCATGGTACTGGCATAGAAACAGAATAGTGGATCAATGGAACCAAACAGAGGACCCAGAAATAAACCCACACACTTATGGACACCTGATCTTTGACAAAGACGCCAAAACCATACAATGGAAAAAAGATAGCATCTTCAACAAATGGTGCTGGTCCAACTGGAGGTCTACATGTAGAAAAATGAAAATAGTTCCATACTTATCACCCTGCACAAAACTGGAGTCCAAGTGGATCAAAGACCTCAACATAAAACCAGACACATTAAATCGGCTAGAAAAAAAGGTGGGGAATACCCTAGAACTCATTGGTACAGGAGAAAACTTCCTGAACAGAACACCAACAGCACAGGCTCTAAGAGCAACAATCAATAAATGTGACCTCATGAAACTGAAAAACTACTGTAAAGCAAAGGAGACCATCACCAAAACAAAGCGACTGCCTACAGATTGG
Source organism: Meriones unguiculatus (assembly GCF_030254825.1). Taxonomy (NCBI): domain Eukaryota; kingdom Metazoa; phylum Chordata; class Mammalia; order Rodentia; family Muridae; genus Meriones; species Meriones unguiculatus. Next base: position 71,329,736 of record NC_083358.1, on the reverse strand, counting down.
GAAAGAATCTTCACCAACCCTTTATCTGACAGAGGACTCATATCAAGTATATATAAAGAACTAAAGAAGCTGAAAAGCAGCAAACCAAGTAATCCACTTAAAAAATGGGGAACAGAGCTAAACAGAGAATTCTCTGTAGAGGAATACTGAATGGCAGAGAAGCACTTAAAGAAATGCTCAACCTCACTAGCCATTAGGGAAATGCAAATCAAAACAACCCTGAGATTTCACCTTACACCCATGAGAATGGCCAAGATCAAAAACTCAAGTGACAACACATGCTGGAGAGGTTGTGGAGAAAGAGGAACCCTTCTCCACTGCTGGTGGGAATGTAAACTTGTACAACCACTCTGGAAATCAATCTGGCGCTTTCTCAGACAACTAGGAATAGTGCTTCCCCAAGATCCAGCCATACCACTCCTAGGCATATATCCAAAAGAGGCTCAAGTACACAAAAAGGAAATTTGCTCAACCATGTTTGTAGCAGCTTTATTTGTAATAGCCAGAAGCTGGAAACAACCTAGATGCCCCTCAACTGAAGAATGGATGCAGAAATTGTGGTACATCTACACAATGGAATATTACTCAGCAATGAAAAATAAGGAAATCATGAAATTTGCAGGTAAATGGTGGGATCTGGAAAGGATCATCCTGAGTGAGTTGTCCCAGAAGCAAAAAGACACACATGGTATATACTCACTCATATAGACATACAACATAGGACAAACCCACTAAAACCTGTGCATCTAAAGAAACTAAGCAAGAGAGAGTACCCTAACTAAAATTTCCAATCCCCATCCGGAAAGGCAAAGAGGATGGACATCAGAAGAAGAAGAAAACAGGAAACAACCTAGGAACCTACCACAGAGGGCCTCTGAAAGCCTCTGCCCTACAGACGATCAAAGCAGATGCTGAGCCTGATGGGCAACTGTTGGGCAGAGTGAATGAAATTTTATGTAAGAACTGGGAAATAGTAAGAGCTGGAGAGGACAGGGTCTCCACAAGGAGAGCAACAGAACAAGAAAATTTGAACCCAGAGACTCATACTCCAACCAAGGACTATTCATGGAGATAACCCAGAACCCCTGCACAGATGTAGCCCAGGGCAGTTCAGAGTCTAATTGGGTTACATAGTAATGTGAAGAGGGACTGCCTCTGACATAATCTGATTGGCCTGCTCTTTGATCACCTCCCCCTGGGGGGGGAGCAGCCTTACCAGGCCATAGTAGAGGAGAATGCAGCCACTTTTGATATGAACTGATGGACTAAGATCAGAAAGGAGAGGAGAACCTCCCCTATCAGTGGACTTGGGGAGTGGCATGCATGCAGAGGGAGGAGGGAGGGTGGGATTGGGAGGGGAGGAGGGAGGGGCTTATGGGGGGATGAGAATGAATAAAGTGTAATTGATGAAAAATTTTAAAAAAAAGGGAAAAAATACTTTAAGAACCTTAAATGACTTTCAAAAGTGGAGGAAAACATGGAGTTAGTCAATTTACATGGAGCATGTCTCGCCCCTGGGGGCAATGGTCTCCTGAACCTACTCAGACCTCAGACACCACCACTGCTAGTTCTAGAACTGATGCAAGACATTCCAATGAGGGGGTTAAGGCTTCTCATAATATTTCCTATAAGCCCACACCTGTTTGTTTATATCCCCCATTTTTATTCATTATTAGCCAGATAGAGCCAAGTAATTGTGGTGATGATACTTGCTTTTTTGCCCAATGCTGGAATGCTAGTGAATTTAGGTATGCCCTGGTTACTCGCATGCCTTGCTGGGTGCCTGTGCCCATTGATGCCCCTCACACTATGACTCTCTTCAGACAGAAAAGGGATCTTGGAACTACAGCCGCCATTGTTACTGCCATCTCATTGGCGGCTGTTGGAGCTACCACCATGGCATTAGCCATGAGTCATACTGTGCAGACTACTCAGACCCTGAATAATCATTTAGCCAATGTAGCTCATGCCTTAGATGTACAAAAAGGAAATAATGCTCAACTAAAAGGAAGCTTGATGGTGTTCAATCAGAGGATTGACCTCGTGCAGGAGCAAATTGATACCCTATGGCAAATCGCTCAACTTGGCTGTCAATGAAAGTATGCTGGACTTTGTGTCACCAGCATACAACATGAGAATTTTTCCTGTGCTGCAAATCTGTCTAAACAATTGTCTAGCTATATTTTAGGTAATTGGACTGGAGAATTCAATACTACGATGGAGCAGCTGAGAGTGGCCATTATCACAGTAAATTCTACCAGAGTGGATGCAGGACTAGCCACAGGATTATCATCATGGATTGCTGCAGCCATGAATCATCTGAAGGAATGGGCGGGCATGGGATCGTTAGCAGGCCTTCTGGTGTTGGTCTCCTTGGTTTGCCTGTGGTGTATCTGCAAGATTAGAGTCTCACAACAGCATAATGCAGCCATGATCATTCAGGCCTTTACCGCCATTGAAGCAGGACAGTCTCCCCAAGCATGGTGGGCTACCATAAAAAGCTAAAATGTTACGCTCAGGATGAGAGGCTAAGCACTGCACTCAGGGTCAGCTGCTTTCGACCCAGAGAAGAGCATGTCTGATTGCATGCGGGTTGATGCCCCAGGTCCCTCCTCTGAGAAAAAGGTATCGGATGGGTCTGATGCTCTTTGGGTGGATGACACCTAAATGAACATCAGTACAAAGTCCCAATTTATTTCTAATATCAGAGATCAGACCTCTACTCTTGCCTGATGCGTCTAAAACAAAACTGTAGAGAGCTGCGTAATGCCACGCCTTAAAGATGGAGCTGGTTTCCGCCTTCCACTTTCCCGATGGTGAGTGCTCTCTGTCACAAACAACTCCGCATTTGGCTAAGGCTGAGGATCTGGCTTGCTTCCATGTATGTGGACCTATCTGCATTGCCCACGTGGCACGCTGGGGTTGGCTACCCAGAGGCTATTTAAGCTGTGGGCTGGCTTTCCCCAGGGTCAGATGATTGTTCAAGGTTCCTGAATGAACTGCATTGAAAAATAAATAAATAAATAAATAAATAAATAAATAAATAAATAAGAGTGTGGGTTTATTTCTGGGTTTTCTGTTCGGTTCCATTGATCCACCAGCCAGTTTCTATGCCAGTTCCATGCAGTTTTTATTATTGTTGCCCTATAGTACAGCTTGAGATCAGAGATGCAGATACCTCCAGAAGATCTTTTATTGTAGAGTATTGTTTTAGCGATTCAGGGTTTCTTGTTATTCCATATGAATTTGAGAATTTTTCTTTCAAGATCAGTAAATTATTGTGGTGGTAATTTGATGGGAATGGTATTGAATCTGTAGATTGCTTGTGGTAAGATGGCCATTTTTACTATGTTAATCCTGCCAAGCCAGGAGCTTGGGAGATCTTTCCATCTTCTGATATTTTCTATTTCTTTCTTCAGAGACAGGAAGTGGTTTGTTTTTTTTTTTCATACAAGTTTTTCACTTGCTTGGTTAGAGTCACATCAAAGTACTTTATGTCCTTTGTGGCTATTGTGAAGGGTGTTGTTTCCCTAATTTCTTTCTCATCCCATTTGTCTTTCATATACAGGAAGGCTACTGATCTTTTTGAGTTAATTTTGTATCCAGACACTTTGCTGAAGGTGTTTATCAGCTGTAGGAGTTCCCTGGTAGAATTGGGGGGGGGTCATTCATGTATACTATCATATCATCTGCAAATAGTGATACTTTGACTTCTTCCTTTCCAATTGGTATCCCCTTGACCTCCTTTAATTTTCTTGTTGCTCTAGCAAGGACTTCCAGAACTATGTTGAAGAGATATGGAAAGAGTGGGCAGCCTTGCCTTGTCCCTGATTTCAGTGGGATTGCTTTAAGTTTCTCTTCATTTAGTTTGATGTTGGCTATAGGCTTGCTGTATAATGCCTTTACTATGTTTAGATATGCACCTTGTATCCCTGATCTCTCCAAGACTTTAAACATGAATCGGTGTTGGATTTTTATCAAATGCTCTTTCAGCATCTAAAGAGATTATCATATAGGTTTTTTCTTTCAATTTGCTTATGTGATGGATCACATTGATTGATTTCCATATATTGAACCACCCCTGCATACCTGGAATGAAGCCTACTTGGTCATAGTGGATGATATCTTTTATGTGTTCTTGGATTCGGTTTGTGAGTATTTTGTTGAGTATTTTTGTTCATAAGGAAGAGTGGCCTGAAATTCTCTTTCTTTGTTGGGTCTTTGTAAGGTTTAGGTACCAAGGTGACTGTGGCTTCATAGAATGAGTTTGATAATGTTCCTTCTGTTTCTATTTTGTGGAATAATTTGAAGAGTATTGGTGTTAACTTTTCTTTGAAGGGATGGTAGAATTCTGTGCTAAAGCCATCTGGCCCTAGGCTTTTTTGGATGGGAGACTTTTGATGACTGCTTCTATTTAGGGGATATAGGACTGTTTAATTGATTTACCTGGTCTTGATTTAGCTTTGGTAAGTGGAATTGATCAAGAAAATTGTCCATTTCAGTTAGATTTTCAAATATTTTGGCTTTTGAAGTAAGACCTAATGATTGTTTGGATTTCTTCAGTGTCTGTTGTTATGTCCCCTTTTTCATTTCTTATTTTCTTACTTTGGATAGTGTCTCTCTGACTTTTAGTTCATTTGGCTAAGGGTTTGTCTATCTTTTTTATTTTCTCAAAGAACCAGCTCTTGGTTTCATTGATTCTTTGAATAATTTTATTTGTTTCTAATTTATTGATTTCAGCCCTGAGTTTATTTCCTGATGTCTACTCCTCTTGGGTGTGTCTGCTTCTTTTTTTTTTTTTTTTTTTTGTAGGGCTTTTGGGTGAGCCATTAAGTTGCTTGGATTGGATGTTTCGATTTCTTCTTGAAGACACTTAGTGCTATCAACTTTCCTCTTAGCACTGCTTTCATTGTGTCCCATAAGTTTGGGTATATTGTGCCTTCATTGAATTCTAGGAAGACTTTATTTTTTTTTATTTCCTTCCTGACCCAGCTGTCATTGAGTAATGAGTTGTTCAGTTTCCATGTATGTGTAGGCTTTTTGCTACTTCTGTTGTTGTTGTTGAGGTCCAGCTTTAGTCCATGATGGTCAGATAGGATACAAGGGATTATTTCAATCCTCTTGTATCTGTTAAGGCTTGCTTTGTGACCAACTATATGGTTTATTTTGGAGAAGGTTCCATGAGGTGCTGTGAGGAAAGTAAATTCTTTTATGGTCGTTGTGGTCATTGGCAGTCAGCGGGTCTGTCCTCTCACTGGAAGTCCTGGAGACAGCTGCCCTGCCACTGGGTTTCTTGCTCTGAATTTAATGAACTGCCTCTGCTGCTCTTATACTGTGTTTGCTGGACGCAGCCCCCTTGAAGAACCAGAGAGCCCTGTGGTTTGGTCAGTTTAGCTAGGGATAACTGGTTGCACCTTTGGGGGCTGATCCAGTGGCTCTCACGCTTCTGTAGGTCTGAGGTTAGAGCTCTGTGCCCCAGCACCCAAGCGGTTGGTAATCAGTGGCAGGTGCGCGCAGCACTCATGCATGCAGTAGGAGGCTAGAACCTGGAGCCTATGGGAAACCAGAAACTCTTCTCAAGAACTTTTCGGGGTTAGGGGAGGGTTGGCTGAGTGCCCTGAGGTTGGACCTGATATTTCCCTCACTGTGAGGTTTCCTCCCCACAGAGAAACCCAGTCTCTAGTGCCTTAGGGCACACAGTTCTCTCTGGGCAGGTGAGTCGGGCACAGAGGAAGGTCTCTGGGCTGGCAGCTGAGGGCCTGCTGGATATCAAGACCTTTTCCAGGGATTTTCTAGGTGACATGAGCCCAATCCAGATTGCTTCCTTCACCATGGGGTTTCCTCTCACCTGGGAAACACAATTGCTGGTGTTTTAGGGCCCAGAGTTCAGTCTGTTGGTCGCTGTGCAGTCACTGCTGTCTTCCTCATCAGACACAGTATCCTACTGCTGCCACCATGTTGGATCAAATAGTGAGCAAGATATTCTTGAATGGTCCCTGGATCACTAAAGAAATTAGAAAGGACATTTTAAAGTTTCTAGAATCAAATGAAAATAAAAGCACAGCTCACAAGAATGTTTGCTATAAAGCTAATGCAGGCCTAAGATGAACATTTATAGCTATGACTGTATTTAAAAATCTTAGCGATCTCAAACAAATCGTCTAATGATGCACCCAAGGTCTTAAAAAAACAACAAGCCAAATTCAAAAGTACTTGTGGCAAGAAACAGGAAATATAAGGACAGAAATTTATGAAATTAGAACCTAGGAACAACATATAAAATCAATCAAAAAAGTGGTTGTTTGAAAAGATACATAAAATGAAAATGACATATTCTGGAATATGGAAAGGCTTCCCGTGCTTATGAATTGGCATAATCAATATTTTTAATGGCTACATTATCAAAAGTGATCTACAAATTCCATAGGACACTCATCAAAATCTTAATCCCATTCTTCATAATACTAGGGGGAAATTACTGTAAAATTTGCATGGAGTCACAAAAGACTTCAGATAGACAAAGAAATTCTAAGAAGAAAAAGCAGTGTTAGAGGCATCATAACACCTGATCTCAAATATACTCCAGAGTCATAATAAAAATAACATATCATAGTATCAATTTGTTTTACTATCCAGACATTTAAACCAGTGGTGTAGACTAGGAGGCTCTAAATCAAACCCAGAAACCCACAGCCATCTACCTAATTTTTTTAAAGGCATCAAAAATATACAGTATTGGGATAGATGGAGGAAAGAAAACCTCTTCAACAATGATTCTGGGAAAACTTAACATCAGCTGTAGAAGAAGAGAATTTGATCATCGCCTCTCACCTTACACAAAAAGTCAACTCGAGGTAAACCAAAGACATAAGCATATAATCTGAGCCCTTGAAACTCCTATAGGAAAACACAGGTAAAGCACTTTAAAATATAAGCAAGGACCTTCTGAAAAAGACTCCAGTATCATGGGGAAACAGTCCCGAGAACTGACAAACCACCAGCAAAATGAAAGAAGAAGAAGAAGAAGAAGAAGAAGAAGAAGAAGAAGAAGAAGAAGAAGAAGAAGAAGAAGAAGAAGAAGAAGGAAGAAAGAAAAGGCTATACAATAGGGGGAAGGATTTTGTTAACTGCACAGAAGACAAAGAATTAACATCTAGAAACTATAAAGAATGAAAACTAATCACCAACCCACCATCCTCCTCCCCCAAATCTGATCTGTAAATGGGCTAACAAACTAAATAGAGTTCACAAAAGAAAATCTAGAAATGGTCACTAAATAACTTAAAAAGTATTCAGCACCTGTATTCAGCATCAGAAAAAAAGAAATTAAAATTGCTTTGGGGGCTGAAATGACAGCTCAGTAGTTGACAGTCCAGGCTGTTCCAGCAAAGGACCTGACTTCAGTTACCATAGCCCGCATCAAGCAGCTTATGGCCGCCTAGAGCTCCAGCTCTCTTTGGCATCCGCTGGCACCTGTACTCGCATGCACATGCCCACACCTAGCCGCACAGATACACGTGCATATAATTCTTTTAATCTTAAAAAAAAAAAACTCAACCATAAAAAAACAAAAACTGTTCTGGAAGACAGACAACAATACATGCTTGAGCATTCAGAGAAAAGGAACTTTTGTACATGCAGTTTTAGGGGGGATGTAAACTGGTACCCTCTGGGAGGAAGTTTGGAGGGTCCTCAAATCCCTAACAATGCTCCCATGATACGACCCAGCTATATGACCTCTCGCTAGATATCTGAAGGATTCCAAGTCAGCACATCATAAGGATACATGCATGTCCATGTTGATTGCACTACTATTCACAATATCTAAGAAATGTAATCAACCTCGATGTGCTGCAGTACACAATGGAATTTTATTCAGCTCCAAAAAAATTAGTATACTTGTAGGAAAATAAACAGAATCAAGACTTATGACAGTAAGCAAAACAAGCTTGTCTCAGTGATGCAAATATGACATTATTTCTCTTAAAAACAGACTCCAGATTATATATTTCTCTCTCTCTCTCTCTCTCTCTCTCTCTCTCTCTCTCTCTCTCTCTCTCCATGTTTGTATTTGTATGCCATAGAAAGAGAAAGGAGCCAAAAAAAGAAGAGGAAAAAAATCTTAAAGTAGATTGGGAAATGGCGAAATATAGTACATGTGAAATAAAAATATGAGCGAAGGCATTTGAGAGTGAGGAAGTAGTCTGAAAAGGGAAGGTTGGAGGTGACCTATTGAAGGATAATATTGGGAGAAGGGATAATTTTTTAAAAAAAAAAGCATAATGACACATATGTGTGTAAATGCCATAATGAAACTCATCACTTTATTAGCTCAAAAAATTAAATAGAAAATTTTAAGCTTGAGATACATAGTAATCATTGAAATCAATATATTCAACAAACTCTTAGATATATCACCCTGCATCTCAGAGTGTAGATAAGGACAGAGTTATTTAATTTTGAAATTACCAGCATTGAGTCACTGTAACTAAATACAATAACCCAGGGCATAGACATTGATAGATTCAAGCAGAAAGTGATCACTAAACACTGAAGAAGACAAATAGCCCAGTGAGCAAATTCTAAAGAAATGCATGGTGAGTCATGCTGAGTGCTCCTGAGCAGTGAGATGAGGATTTATCATTGTGGCTGTCATTGATGTCTTAAAAAATAAAGTAATAAAAGGAGGTGGTAGGGAGGTTTAAGTTTCCATTAAGTAGATGAGATAGAAGCCAATTGGAGCAAGCTGATGGAAAAGTGGTAGGAAAAAAGTAGGGAATGTGACTTAGGACAATTCTATATAATCTGAGGTGATAGATTTAAGGAATGAACAAAAAATATATCTTTTAAATTTATTGATGAGAGGACACTCCACAGCTCTCGTGTCGAGTTCAGAGGACAGCCCATAGGTTTTCCTTAGTTTCTCCTTTCATTCACATAAGTCCTGAGTATTGAGCTCAGATTGACAGGCTTAGCAGTGGGCGCCTTTTCTCACTGAGTCATTTCACAAACCCAGGAATATATATTTCAAATGACTGGTATAAGAGCCCATAAAATACAGGTTAAAAAAACAAAAATATGGAAAATTGAAAGGAACTAGATTACGAAGCAGAAGTGGGAAGCAGTGGCAATTTTCAGACTTCTGCGTGGCTCTCAACCTTCCCAGTGCTGTGACTCTTTAACACAGTTCCTCATGTTGTGGTGAGCCCTAACCATAAAATTATTTCGTTGCTACTTCATAACTAATTTTGCTACTCTTATGAATCATAATGTAAATATCTGATAGGCAGGTTATCTGATATGTGACCCCCCAAAAGGGTCATAACCCACAGGCTGAGAACCGCTGCTTTCAAGGGAGATAGTGAATACGGTACATGTTGGGTTATCACTATAACAGTAATGAGAGGGAACACTCGTTCGTAGAAGTTGCTGTTTTCCCTACAAAGAATGGCTAGTTGTTCAGCTGAAATTTGCAGCGACAGCTGAAAGAAGAGGTGAGTCAAGTTGTCAGACAATAAATAGCAGGATGTTGTGGATATAAACATGTTTTTGTTTTAATCCCAGCTGTGGGATGTAGGACTGATTCAGATGGTCCACGCAGGAAACTCTTTGCTTCATGTGGACTCTGAGAGGAGCTCTTTGCCACCTTCAGATAGTTTAAATCTGAGGGCTCTGGAGAGAGAATAAATGCCAGAGCCCAGAGAGTGTGATGGAGCTCTGAGAAAGAACAAGGCTGCTGCTGCTTCCTCCTGAGGCTTCCAGTTGCTGTTGATGCAGTGAGACAAGAAGTGGAGATCTCCTGAAACAAGGAGTGGACTGGCTCCAAGAAACCCAATGACCCTAACCAGCAGGAAGCAGCTAAGAAAGAGGACTATGCTCCCTCTCACACTGACCCTTTCTTTCTCCTACCTGGTGTTGGGATGTTAGAAGGGATACGAGTGGAGTAGGGAGAAAGAGATATAAGGAATGTAACTAAAAGAGTTTTTTTGTTTTGTTTTGTTTTGTTTTGTTAAGTACACCAACATCAGGAGAGTGGACAGGAGCCAAAACTTGAATAAGATATTAGTAAGAGGGTGATAGAAAACATAAAAAGTTTTATTACCAGAAGAATACAATTAACTCTGCCCTTTAGAAATAACTATGGGGATGAAATGATGAAATGGGGAGCAGTTGAAATACAATTCATGATTGGAAATAGTCCACAATAGGGCACTTGTAGGAAAGATTTTATTGAGGTAGTGAGGGAGAGAAAATTTTGCAAGTCAGAAATAATAATAATAGTTTTGAAGGAGGTGTGTAGGTGTCTATACATTTATTAATCTGTCTTATTTTCTAGATATAATCATCATCCTAGCAGGGACGTCTCATAATTTGTTTGCTGCTTTATCCCAAGAGACTCTCAAGCAATATTTGTGGAACAATTGAGTTTATAAATAGTAGGCTTCTGAGAAATGTTTGCTCAATAATTCAGTTTCCTAGGTTCACAGTATCTTCTTATAAATGACAAAAATCATACTTGGTTTTGGTACTTTGTAGTCTACTCCAACATTTTTGATGGTGTCACTCATTTTTAATGCTTTTTTGCTTCAAATCAAAGCTTTTTATTCCTTCTCTAAACAATGATCCGTGATGATAATGACTTGAGACAAATAATACTCAACCGTGATGATTACTATCAAGTGTTAACTTGACCTACTCTAGCATCACCTGGCAGTCAGGCCTCTGAACATGCCTGTGAAGGAGGGCTATCCTGAGTGCATTTGGTGAGGGAGGAGCATTCTGCTCACAATGGGTGGCACTGTCGCTATGAGATCCTGGACTGTGTAACCGGATAAAGGAAGCAGAGCGGCAGCAAGCCTTGATCACTCACACATTCATGCTCTCTGCTCCTTGACTATAGATACAGAGTGAGCAGTTGCGTGATCTGGAGAGGACAGAAACTCCACAAGAAGAGCAACCGAAAATTTGAACACAGGGGTCTTCCCAGAGACTCATACTCCAACCAAGTACCAGGCATGGAGATAACCTAGAACCCCTGCACAGATGTAGCCCATGGCAGTTTAGTGTCCAAGTAGGTTACATAGTAATGGGAAGAGGGACTGCCTCTGACATAATCTGATTGGCCTGCTCTTTGATCACCTCCCCCTGAGGGGGAAGCAGCCTTACTAGGCCACAGAAGATGACAATGCAGCCACTCCTGATGTGATCTGATAGACTAAGACCAGAAGGAAAGAGAAGAGGACCTCCCCTATCAGTGGACTTGGAGAGAGGCATGAGTGAAGAAGGGGGAGGAAGGGTGGGATCTGGAGAAGAGGAGGGAAGGAATTATGGGGAGACACAAAGTGAATAAAGTGTAATTAATAAAATAAAATAAAATTTTTTAAAAAAGATATTGATGCTTTCACTTCCTTACCTTCATGGGCTGCATCCTTATCCTGTAAACTGAATAAACCTTTCCCTCTTGAGTCGTTTTCATCACAGTACTTTATCACAGCAATAGGAAAAGACACTAAACCAATCAATAACAAAATTGTTCAGACTTGAAACATAATATTCTACTAGGTTAAATTCTGTAATTTTTTTAGTTTGTCTTCCTTTAGTGAGTACATTTTTGTCATTGTTGGTTTCTTTTTGTGTACATATTCCCACTGTATACAAAGTTCTTGATACATAGTAGATTAAGCTATGATTCTGAGAAGCAGGAAATAAGTGATATTGACATAAATACAGGAAATTTGTACTCTCAAAGATAAAAACGATGAAAGAAAGCTGAGTCAAATTAACCCTCTATTTTTCCATTGTGCACCTCAGAATTAAGTGTTAATCACAGCTACATCTGAGTATTCTTGCTCAAGCTAGAAGTAGAGAGACATGATTAAACATAGGTTACTGCCACTTTGGGACCATGAGTGACTCTTGCTCAACCCCCATCATCTTTTACAGACGTGGAAAGGGAGAAGCTGAGCTGGAAAGCACAGTGGTTTGCAGCAGCTACCACCCTGAGCAAAGAAAGCTTAGTCACCTTACTGTTATGTTGCATGATAGAAATTTCCTTTGAGACACAACACAGGCTTGTCTACTCATCCCAAAAAGAGAACCAACGACAAACCAAAGTAATCGCCAAAACCCAACTTGGTGAACCAATGGATTTTATTGGGGTTACGAACAGAAATGTGAATGAGATCAAAACTGACTCAAAGGATTAAAAGAGCAGTTGAAGCACCAAAAAGCGCCCCCCCCCCCAACCCAGGTGACGATTCGGGAAAGCCATAGCCCTGGCACTCTCTGTACAGCTTGCAAGGAGCTCTCCTCAGTCAAAGAACACATTCTCTCTGCAGCTTAGCCAGTCAGAGTCTCCTCCGCCAGCAATGCTCACCCGATATATGAAACTGAGCAGTGGCTTTTGAGAATCTTCTAAGTTTTCGCGTTCCCAGACATGGGACCTTTTGTCTACGTGAGCCTCCCCATCCCCCTGCAGGAGATATTTTAATTCAAAGAAACTACTATACTATCCTCTCCCTATCAGTCATCCAAGTGTCTCTAACGACCAGCTCCCCTGGCTCCTTCTGCTGCAGCCAATAGGAGCTCAGCTCTTATCACCCGCCTTCATTTAAGTCCTGGTAATGAATGGTAGCTGAGCCAACCGCTTTGCCCGTTTAAGGAGAAGACTTCAGTAACAGTTATTCCTTAGTTCTAAGCCATTCTTCTAGTCATCTTATGTCAATGAACACAGGGTTTTCTCTGACTTACTGTGCAGCAGTGTTAAATGTGATTGTGGTTAAAATCTTAGCATCCTTTTGTGAAGATTACCATATACTGGTTCTGTACAATTTCTACCACACGTTTATAGACTATGTCTTTTATTTTAACATCGCCAAATAATTAATGACATCAAACTAAATAATTCTACAGGTCCTGCTTGCTTCCAGGCATGGTTCTAACCAAGTCACAAATATCATATTGTAGAATATTCATAAATAACTTTTGATGTGAGTGTGTGTGTGTGTGTGTGTGTGTGTGTGTGTGTGCCTGCCCGCCTGAGCATTGTGCCCAGGCTTTCATACATGCTAGGCAATTAGTCCACCACCAAGCTCTAATCCCAGCCCTGACAACGTACAGTTACCGCTTACACATTACAGTATGAGATGGAGGCTCAAGAGAGGTTAAGTAATGTTCCCAGCGTGGGGTACACAAGTAGCAGATCTCAAGTTCCAATGCTAATGAACTCTCAATGAGTAGACAGAAATCTGTGAAGGTGAGAAATTTTTGACAAAATATTTTCTGAGAAAATCTTGTTCACAGATATTAAAGAAGTGCAAAATATTAATTACATAGTGTGCTTCTATCAATAGCCTGACAATCATAGCCCGAAAATATTAGAGATGACCTTTAGGATAACCCCTGAATACTCAATTTTGTTTTCAATTTCCCTGAAAGTAATATACACAATGTTTTTTGGAAGACTGGGTATACTCTGAAAGAATGAAAAATTCGTTTTTCAAAAAGAAAGTTCTCTGTGTTATATTGAACCTTTGTTAACGTCAGAGGTAAGCAGTAACATATTGCTGTTATAAAATATAATATGCTAATTAGGATATAAACCGCACCCTTGGACTATGCCAGCTGATCTGGTGAAAATGTATTTCAGATATAATTTTTTGCACAATCTAACCATGAAGGTCTCTGGGATTTAAAATGTATCCAGAGGAAATAGAAAGACCAACATAGAAATCCTTTCTTGTCAAACCCAACAGAGGCCAAGTGGTGCAGCACAAGCCTTCTTCACTGTAATGGACCCGATACTTTGTCAAGTATTTTGTTACAGCAGCAAAATAGTATACCATTTATACCGCAGGACACCACTTATAGCCATCAGAGAAAAGAAAATTTAACTGCTCTGAGAGATCACCTCATCCCAGTCACAACACCTAGCATCAAGAAAACGAATACAATTAAAGCTATGAAGAGAGAGGAGCCCTTACTCCGTGCTGCTATGAATAGACAATGGCATGCCTCCTATGAAATCATAAGGAGGTTCCTTAAAAATAAAAATAGACCTACCATAGGACCAAGCTATGAAACCCTTGGTCATATACCCAAAGGGCTCCAAAGTCAACATACTACAGATATAATACATATGCTTGTTTATTCTTCACTACTCATGCTATCAAACGGGACTGACCTGGATGTTTATCAACAGGTGAAGGGATAAAGGAAGTATGACATATACACGTGAACTTCTCATTTCAAAAAAAAAAAAAGACAGCATATTATCAAAAAAAAGGATGTAACTAGAGTTCATTTTATTATGCAAAATAAGCCATATTCAGAAAGACAAATGCTGTATGTTTTCTTTCAAATGCAGAATTTAAAAGTGCACATGTGTTATGAAAGTATAAAGAGAAACATGGAAGTGGAAAAAATAGTAAAAGGAAAGGAGGAAAAAGAGAAAATGGAATACAGGTGACATGAAAGAGGAAAAGACTCCTTGCGGGGAGGAAGGGAAGGAACAAGAGGAAGATGAGAGAGACAGGAAGGACAATGGAAGAGTAAACCAGTTTGTTTGTTTGTTTGTTTGTTTGTTTGTTTTTTAAAGTAGAGGGTTAGAGAGATGGTTTTATGGCTAGCTAGGTAAATGTAACAAAAGCATCAAAATTCCTACATGTACAGTTTCTGGAATCACATTTCACTAGTCTTGTATGACAATTTGAAAATATTTATTATTTTAATAATACATATTATACTTCCTAGCTTATAATCTGAAACACTAGTTTCAGTAGTCAAGACACCTAGGAGGATAATTCTACATGAGTGTGACGACTCTGTAGCTCAGAAACTCCACAATCTCCAATGTACTCAGAACATATTTCTGTGTTGAAATTGTATTGCAACTGTTTACTTCATATTACCTAATTTGGACTCTGCCATTACCTTCTTTATGAAGAACTTAAAGTGTGTTTGTTGCCCAATCTAAAAATACTTCTAAGGAATAAAGTACTGTGAACCCACCTGAGAAAAATACTTGCTTCACATTTAAACATAGGATAAAAATATTATAAAGAGTAGGCAGGTTAATAATCCAAATTAGCTTCAAATACATCTGAAGAAAGCTGTACAAAAGTCTCATGTGATGTGTAGTCACAGAAAGACAGTTTCTGTATCCCAGGGGGCCTGCGGGATGATATAAACATCCTGCTCCAGGCTTTTCAGCAGGTGCCACCGAATAGCTTCCCACTGGATTAGATCTTCTCAGTTCCTCAATCAGAAATTGAAAGACAATGACGACCTAATGCCCAACAGTCTGATATAACTGTCACTGCACCAGACAGGATCCTTGGAGGTTGCTGGTGGGCTGCAAATTTCTCTCTACCAACAAATCCACCAACCTCATCATTGTGACTTTTGTTACATGTTGTTTTCTCTATCTAGAGGAAGCAATACTACTACAGATAATGACTGAATGCACTCACACACAGAGGACACGTCATAGTAATTAGCATCCTATAAAGTGGGTATCATTATAATGACATTTTACAGATGAGGTCATTGAAGCCAAAGAACTTTAATGTGCAGCAAATGGTATAACTGATATTTAAAACCAGACAATCTGACCCAGGACTATATTCCCAACCATAATGTTATATACCATTATGACAACAGGTCTCCGTCTGTGGGTCATGACTCCTTTGGGGGGGTCACATATCAGGGATCCTGAATATCGGATAGTTACATTATTATTCATAACAGCAGCAAAATTACATTTATTTCATAACAGTGAACTAATTTTATGGTTGGGGTCATAGGGAACTGTATTAAAAGATCTTAGTTTTTGAAACGTTGAGAACCAGTCAACCTTAGAAGCAGGATCGTTTGGTTGTCTGAGGCTGTATCTCCACTTAACAGCTGCCACTTAACCTGGAGTGAGAAGGGATATAGTTTATTCAGCTCCCAGGTTGTCCACAGGCTAGAATTCTTCTATGAGTAAAACATTGGCTCAGAAGTTTAATGCTTTAGAGCATGAGTCATGAATCCAAATTGATGGATGTCATCTTTTATCTCCTTTTAAAAATAAATGTCCTGACCAAACTTGAGCTCTGCACTCTCTTCATAGTGATTTAAGTAACATTTCAACCTCTTCAAGGCTCAGCTGGCATAGTCTTGTAATTTCTTCATCCACAGTTCTCTTTTCCTTCATTCCTCTCTCTTTGGCTTATTGGTCATGTGAACTACATGAAATGATGGATTTGTGTGTTGGGATTCAGACTTCTTCTAAAGGAAGGGTTTACGTGGATTTAGCTCCAAAAGAAGTTTCCAGATCAAATAAGTCTTCATCCTCTTCCTCCAGAGGTTTTCACCAGCAAGGACAGAGGAGACAATATCTATGTCAAAAATAACCATAGACCACACAAATGATTGTGTGACTCTAGTTGGAGTCACACAAATGATTTCTTGACCTGTTGTTCACAAAAAGGATCCTAAAGACCCAAAATTCTGGGGGATCCAAATCACAACTGGGTTTGGGAAGCAGAAGAGAAAGGGTGGTAATGGAACTCAAATGGAGCCAGGGTGGGAATTCAGATGGTGATAATAGGAGAAAGGAAGATAAAAGATGTAGAGAAGGGAGAAGAAAAGAGGAAACATTTCAGTTTCCTGAATAATGCCTGATAATTTTGTGCTGAGAAACTACACTCAGAAATGAATTCATCAGATACTATTCTATGCAAAGATGCACTCGGTCATCTGTCTGATAGGTGTGAGTTTACCAGACCCCCCCCAAAAAAAAAATCTAGAAGTCAAGAACCTACAAGTCTCCTGATATATAGTTCCTGTAACCAAAAAAAAGAAAAGTGCCAGGTACTATATTATGTACTTTATAACAATCTTCTTTAATCTTCACAAATACATGAAATACATATTGTCAGTTTCGTCATATTGATTAAGAAATTAAAACAAAAGTTTGTGGCATAGTCAGAGCATTGCCAAGTGATGATAAATAAAGAGGCACACGCTTATTCCTAAGAATTGTAAATTACACTCTAATTCCACCTCTTTAATCATGTTAGTTTCTATGTTCCTTGGACTTCTCTGTTGAAATCACCACTTCCACTTCTAGTTTGTGTCAAAATGCCAGGTTTAAATTTCTTATGCCTTCCTCTACCAGCAAGACATAAACAAGGGCAGTCCTTCAAATTGTGCTTTGGAGATTTGAATCATTTGTTCACCTGAATATACTCTTCTGTTCACAATGTGCTGGACTAGGGGCACACAACTAATAGACACTTTACACAGAAGCCAACTCCAGAAAGGCCACATCTTCTTATGCACCTCAGTAGATTAAAAGAATAAGTGAACATGTTTATTAATGGAACAACAGAGAGATTCTGCATGGTAGTAATATGCATAAGTGTGATTTATGTGTATAACAGGAAATGATTTGAGTGCATAGTGAACCTTCTGAGACTACCATGCATTCTTCACTCTGTCACTATTCAACATTTATTTGTTGAGGATTCTCTGATAGCTAGGACTAGGTGGTAGGAATTGTTAAGGAGAAGAGCACCAAAAGGAACTCTGAGAGTCACAGCAGGAAGAAAGGGATGGAAAAATATGCCCTATCACTCCTCTCTTCAAGGTTCCCAGTGTTTTACACAGGAAGTACAAGCCTGGGGCAGCTGATGAATTGCTTGTCTCACAACATTTATGTAGCTGTAAAGCTGCTTTTGGACTAAGTGGGTCTCTATTCTGAATGACCTCTGTGTTTCGCTGTTCAGCTCTTAGTCTAGCTTTCTAAAAATTCTCATATATTTGGCCGGAAGCATCATTAGTATTCAGGGTATCAAGAAAGGTTTATGCCTTCTACATTGCTTTAACATTTTTAAGTGGGAATACAAACTAATGGTTCCTTAATACCTCTTCAGCTAGATGGTATAATTCAGCAACTAAAAAGTTCTAATTCACATGAAAATTACAAATCAAAACTCAGGCTGAGATATAATTAAAATAATCATTATAAGTGGTGAATTAGAACATACTGCAATAATTCTGAATTGGATTTAAATATGATCTGGTTCACATTAAAGAATAAAAAAAAATGTAACTTTAATCCTAAAAGTTCCCCCCCAAAAAAATGCCAAAACAAAAATTATAGAAAATACAAATAATTGCATTTCTAGAGAAATTTTATGTAAACTAAAAGTTTCTCTCTTGAAAAGCCAGATATTGAAAACTAAATAGTCTTTAAAACAGGGACCCATTAGCTAATTCCCTGGGTGAGAGAGTTAGCAGATGCCAGCACATCAGCAGCCCTGGACTCGTTTGTTATTTGATCAGCATCATAGAACACACTGGGGACTCGGCCTTTGCAGCCACTCCAGCAAATGTGTTACGTGCCTTACCTCATTCATTCTAAAGAAACTCTAAATTTTGTAACTCTCTTTGAGAGATAGTAAGGAAAGGAGGTTGCACATATTGCAAAACATGCCCAGGATCACACAGCTGGTAAAGACTGGGTGATACAAGCCTTCACAATTATCTTAAAAATGGACAGATTTAAATATCTTAATCTTACCTCTTGTTTTGATGTACCTGTTCATGTCAACTTGAAAAGTCACTGCAAGAAGAATTTCATTTCCTCATCTATAAAGTGATCAGAAGCAATAATAATCGCTAAGATTTCTTTCCACCCTGCAGTTCAGTGATTCTATTAAAGAAACTAATTTGCATATTCCCAGACACTAAAAATGCACCAAAGATTGTCTTTTAGAGAAATTTATATTATGATTAATGACGAGGATCTGAAAAAAATGGCACAGACATTATAAAACTGCTCAAGAAAGCGAGTATCTGTTAACAAACTCCATCCTACAGCAGCTGCAGGGAGAGCAGGGGAGTGAGCAGGAGAGAGATGGAGGTGTGACAGGGACAGATGGCTGCTTGGTACAGAGATCATATCTTATCACCTAAAAACGTTGCAAAGACTCTCTTAAATATTTCCCTTAAATATGTCGCTGAGAGTTCAAAAATGCCAAACCTATTACACAGATCAATGTTCCAAGAGGCAGGGAGTGTAAAGGCTTGAGCACAAATGCAAACCAGTGTTTTCTGGGCTAGATGAGAACACAGATTTGTCCAAACACAAACACAGTCTCTCTGCACTATATAAGGCAACTTAATGCAAAGTCACAGTGATTAAAACAATGCCAAAGCCATTTGGTAGATGGTAAAATGGTACTTTGTCTGAAACAGCGGGGCTGACAAAACAATGGCAGAGCAGTGCCAGGTCACTGAGGTCCAGGAAGTCCAGACTTGTGTAACGAATGAGGTTGAATAAAATGAACCCAAAGGCTCTGAGTGTACAATCAAAGCCTGTCCCTCTTCCTTTCTCGACAAACCATTGTAAACTAGTGTCCTATAGTCTCCGTAGAATGGAAAGAGGGAGAAGAGGGGGGGCCCGGGGGAGTGCTTCTTTTCGTTTAGCTAACCCTGGTAGCACTTCTAAAACTATTTAGCTGTTATACATCCGTACTATTCTAAGGTATTTCACATATCACTTCATCAGTTAGTCATTCATTAAATCATGACGATACCTACTTTAAAAGCAAAGAAACTGGGGCCCAGTTTAAGTGTTTCATCTAGTATATCTGTGCAAATATATAAGAAAGAACAAAAATATTCTCTCATAGTTATGTTTGTGTACTGAATTTTAAAAAGGTTTATCAATCAAAAGGAGTTTCGTGGAATAATAGTTATAAAATTGTCTATGGGCTTCTTTTCTCCTTGGTACTCTGGTTTCTTCTTAGTTCATACAAATATTTTGCTTTTTACCTCAAAAGTTATTTCTGGGGCTCAAGAGGTGGCTCTGTGGTTAAGAGCACACAGCACTCCTGCAGAAGACTGGTTCCCACATGTGGGTGCAGGTCGTCGTCAGCCACAGGACATGAGTGCTGGGAACCGAGCCCTGTGCCCCACCACCAGTGACATTTTCCCTCACTAGTCCATACGACAGACTCTGAAATACTGTTAGACATCCTTCCCCCAGAGTAAGCAGTTTTTTATTCCCATTTTTTATAGGAATCTGTAAGCAAAAAGTAATAGGGTGAAGAAACCATGGATGAAAATTGTCTGCTGAACTACACTAATAACATCTAAATAATCATGATTGCTAACTATACTGAATAAACTATATATTGAAGCAAAAAGCAAAGTAGAAGAATTGAGAGTAGAACATTGATTTAAAGACCCTTTGGTGCTTCCAAGTAATAAGACATCTTAGCTACTCTTCCGCTGCTATGACAAATATCCTAAGGGAGACAGCAAGGACAGGGTTTCTTTGTACTTAAAGTTCCTGATGGATACAGATCACCATGGTGACATAAGCAGGAAGCTGGCTGGTCCCATTGCATCTGTACTAGGAAGCAAAGTATGAACAGGAAGTGGGGTCAGGCCATGAAGTCCCAGGACTGGTCCCAGTGATTCACTTCTTAAGTGAGGTCTCACCTCTAAACGTTCCTATGCTCTTTCCAATCAGCATCATCTGCTATGGACCACATATTCAAACCTATGAGGTTAGGGGTGATATTTCCTATTCCAGCCAGAACATAAGCCTTGATGATATAAATGATGAACGTCTGTAAACTAAAGGGGTTCCTCTGGAGCAGATTGGTAAGGAATCTGTCCCAGAGATGGATTGTGCCTTCCCAGAGAAAGATATCAAACTGTGTGTTTGCATAGCCTCTCTGGGATGCTCTTTAAAAAGCAGTAGGGTTTTCATTAGATGACTTGGCCAATAGCTGCCCATTTGGTATGATGTGCTCGCTTTAATTTACTGCTCTTTAGCCCCTCAAGCCTATGTACCACGATATGTTGACATTTCCACAAATTGTCCTGGGTGTTACCGTCCCACTCCAGGTAACCCACCAAGAATGTCCCAGGTCCTATCGGATACTTAGCAACTACAGTGTGTGGTCCCTTGAACCAGTCCAGTTCTCAAAGAATCTAAGCTTTGGTCCAAAATAACACTGACAACTTTCTAAGGAAGCGTATCATTCTTTCTCTGTATATTTCCCAGAACTGTCAGAGAAACTGCCCAGATACTCTTCCTTTATTCAAAGTCTTAAATAAAGGAATGCGTTTGGCATTAATGACTTCAGATGCCCACAACAAGTTCTTGGAAAGGGAACCACCTGAACAGATGGAATAGCAACATTGTTAAAGAATTCTGAACGCGTGGGTACTGGACTTGTTTATTCAAAGGTGTTTTGGTTATCAGGGAGAAGTCCTAAGGAGGTGGTGTCCTCAACTGAGTGGGTTCAATCTTATTCAGGAGGCCCATTATTTCAACCAGGATTAGAATCCTACAGTTTTAATTCCTGGTTTTATAAACTCCTGGCTATGGGGCACAAGTCTTTCCTTGGTGAACTACAAACCTGCTAATATCTAACCAGATACTTAACAATAGCAATAAGGAATGGTATTTCTACATATGTCATGTGCAGAAGCCATTGCTCTCATGACCCTGAAAGTTTCCCTACTTGAATTGCTTTCTAAGACACTGCCTACCTAAGCCTCAACTGGCTACCTTGCTTTTATACCCTCATTTATCTTGCTGACACTTTGATTCACATAGATATTTCTCTATTTCCACTAGAAACTTTAGGGGAAAGAAATTCAGAGCTTTCTAAGGCCAGAATACATGGCCTTGGGCTCCACGGGCTCTCATTTTAGGCAAGTTTAAAAGCCCAGCTGCTGTGTGTATCTGGTATTGTTTTTAAGAAAAATAATTGTGAAGAGACACAGTATGATTTACCTTGTCAGCAAGCCCCTCTGAGACTCCTTGAGACAATACAGAAGAGGACTAACCCGGGTGGCCCAGGAAGGGCACTCAGCAGGAATATCCCAGTTTTAGTTCTTCCTTCTTTCTTCCCTTTGTCCTTCAGAAACACAAGTAAACACGTGGAACACAGGTTACCCTCATGCTTAAGAAGAAGAAGAGGAGGAGAAGCAGGAGGAGGAAGAAAACATTCGGCCTAGAAATAACATTGCAAAAGTAGTTTTCATTTTCAAGGACATCTTTCTCTGCTGATTAAACATTAATGTCAGGAAACATTATGCTAAGCCTGTACTACGCAGTCTCACTGTTGACCTTCACTTCACTTACGCATTCTGAAGAGCGTACTTGAAATAAAAAAATTGATCGGTGCTATGGAGAATGTAATCAGATCATCAAAACCTGGCAGTTAGTGTCAGAGGGATGAGTCAGCAGCTGAGAGCATGCACCACTCTTGCAGGGACGTGAGTTCAGTTCTCAGCACTCATATCAGGCAGCTCACGACTGCCTGCTTCTGTTTCCGGGGACCTAGCACCCTCTTCTGGACTCTGCAGGCACCTGCACTCACATGTGCACATATCCACATATTTAAAAATAAAATCAGACTCTAAAAAAATCCGGCAAGTGATAGCAATCAATAGAAGCTACAAAATGGTTCAGGAGTTTGTTTGTTTGTTTGTTTGTTTGTTGGATGGATGGATGGATGTGTGTGCATATGGTAGTAACCTACTTCTGTGGTAGTTTGTATATCATTTGCATGATCCAGCCCTAAAAAGTCAGGTTCAGCAACCCATAATCTGCAAGTGTATTGGAAGATCCAAATTAATAGTAAAGAGCATGAAAAAAAAATTATTCAATACGGGAAGAGGGACAAAGAGATCCAGCCACACCCCAGTACATTTTAGAATAATGACATGAAGTTTAACTTGAAATAGAGAGCAAGAGGTATGCAGTCCTGGTCAAGGTACGTACCCACCATCATTAACTCATCATTGTTTCACCTTTGATCTGTCCTAGAAGGTGGTCCAATTTCGTCTCTTGTCAGCATTTTGTGAAATCCCTCCTCCTTTCCAAAGACAAGTTCTCCTTCTGACTAGATCAACTGTCAACCTTTTCCTTTCCCCAGCATAAAACTATTGGGGGAAATAGTTTTCCTAGGGTGCCTAGTTAAAACAGTTCAGAAAGCCAGAGTGAAGGACATGTCTCTTTAAAATGTCCTCATTCCTTCTCAGGCAGAAGATTACAGTACAGTACAGAAGATTTAGTACAACTAAACTCTCAAATAAAATTAGCTCTAATTCTTTGCAGTTTACGGAGACTGGATAAATAATTTAATTAAAATTTACTGATGGGAGAAAGAAATGCCTTCAGGACTGCTAACGTGTTAACCTGTGGCTTTCTAACTGTTAGATATTTAAGACATAATCTCCATGTTTTTGTTTCAAATAACCTAGCTGAGTCTTCATTAAAATATAGCTATTATGTTTTGTGTGAATTCAGAAATTTCGGAACGAGAAGACAGAAACGAATCATTTTCAGTATGAAAAAATAGAAAAGAATATCTATGAGGATATATTTTGTCAGCAATCTTTTTAGAAGATACTTTTAGGTAAAAAAAGAATTTCCTTATTTTCAACTGTTTTCACTCCAACTTGTAAAGCTCCTCTATTTTCATTAAGTCATGAATATTCCTGGAATTAAAGTAACTTGGGTTCATTTTACATTTTTACATTCTTCCTTCCCCAAACTACTGACCTCCCTAAGAGCCACAGAAATATTTACTCATCACTTTTAACCCAGCACACACACTACTTTCCTAGCCATACTTAGCAATGGCCAACTCTGGGCCAAAAGAAAAAAGGAAAGAACATTTTCAATACTCCCCCTCCATGTTCCCACCCTAGCCTAAAGCAGCCTGTGCACAGGTCCAGTCCTTACACGCAATGTCCCTCCCGAGGTTTTCTCCAAATAAAGTCTGCGATGTCTTTGAATCACACAGCCCTTTTTCTGTGCTTCCTTTTTTCCAACCTTATATCTCACACAGGAAGAGTTTTGTCTTAAAATAAATAGTTCCAAATTGGAAATAGATAAGAACAAACCCAGTAGATCAAATTGAGGAAGGACATTTAAAAAAAAAAAAAAGGAGAAACAATTAAGGTATCTCATGAGAAAGAAAGGGCGCCCTCACGCTACAGTGCTCAGATGAAGTTCTTTCTTGCCAACGGATGAGAATCAATAGTTCTAGCACAATGAACCGCATTTGGTGTGGAAGTTTCTTTTGTTAAAGATACTTTAATTATTTTTTTTAATTTAATCCTGACCATTTCCTATAAGCACACCTCCCCCTACCTACCTACCCTCTCCTACTCTCCCTGAGCCATTAGCATGTCCCCTGCCCACCTTCAGGTACTCTCCTTTTGTAGTTGTTCTTTTGGTTGTTGTTTGTTTTGTTTTGTTTTGTTTTTGTAACCTGGTGAGTTCAATTCACATGGTGGGCTGTAATGTTGGGTGATGTTGGTGGCTTGACCTTATGCAGTTCTTGGGCAGGCCAGATAGCAAAGTTTACAAGTGCAGCAGCTGTATCATGTCCTGAAGACAGCTTTTCACAGCACTTGCCTTCGTCCTCGGACTCTTGCCTTTTTTCTGTTCCCTCTTTCACAAGTTTCCGTGAGTCTTAGGGAGGGGATATAGATGTATCACTTGGGACTACTTAATAAAGAGTCACTTATTCTTAGCACTTTGACCAGTTAGGAATCGCTGCACTACCTGGAGCTCACTGCACAAAGAAGCTTCTCTGGCCAGAGTTGAGGACAGCACTAACCCGTTATTACTGTAATAAATCCATAGTATTCAGAAGACAGTTTGACACCATGTCCACTTCGTAAAACAGTAGCAGATTACATAAAGCCTATGACTTCCTCACCCACAGGCTTTGAACCAAGTTCATAGTGCCAGGCCTCTAATTCAATCAGAAACCAGTTGCTTACCCCATAACGGTCATGCCAGTATTGCACCAGTAAGCATATGAATCTTGCCTGGCAGGTAAATAGCACAGCATTCAGGATTCACTAATAGGTAATATCATCAATAATGTTTTCCCCCAGTGACATTCATGGTAGCCTAGACACGGAAAGCAAGACAACAGGCAAGGCAATTTCAGGTCAGTTTCAGCTGGAGTTCTTGGTTTTGTTCAACCAACGTGTGTTATCTTTAACAGCATGGTATTACCATCTAGTTCTGGTGGACAACCGAGAGCGCTGGCAGCCTGTGTTGTTTTCTAACTAATAACTTTAGAGATGTCTCCCACACCCATCGCTATAATTTTTACTTAATAACTCATGGTGTTTCAAAATAATATTGCTCAACATGCAAGGTCCTGTGATCAAACTCCTTTTCTTTTTTCATCATATAATTTAATTAGTTTACAAAGTAGTAGAGTTCCACAAAGTAGTAGGTAGACAGATAGATAGATATTCTTAGTTTGGTTAACTAGCTCCTCACCCCATACTCTGCTCTATCCTCCTGCCCCCATCTCTGTTTAAGCCTTTAAGTCCTAGCATTTCTACTCCCCTAGTTGCACAGAACATGTTTTCTTATTATCCCCTCAACCCTTAGGGCTTCTTCCCCCTCTTAGGTCCTTCTAGAAAACTACAGTCACTCCAAATCAAACACACAAATCTAAAATTGAGAAACCAAGAGCAGCATATGAGAGAGAAGATGTATCTTGTCGGGCCTGTGTTATCTCACTTAAAGCTTTCCAGGTCCATCCTTTACTTACAAATTTTCTTTTTCGTAGTTTAGTAAAATTTCATTATTTATATGTTGCCCACTTTTGTTACCCACTCATCATTTGATGGACATCTAGCCTGATACCACTTCCTGGCTACTATGAATAAAGCAACAGAGACGGTGGATGTAAAACTATCTCTGAAGAGGGATTTGCAGTCTGGCTACTGTATTATCTGTCTTGAACTTGTAAAACCTCCATTCTGGTTCCCAGGGTAGATGTTCCAGGTTACACTTCCACCTGCAGTGGATAAATGTTTCCCTTTCCTCATATCATTGGCAACATTTGTTGTCTTTTGTTTCTTGGTGATAACCACTCTGACTGAAGTTAAGGATATGTTTCCAAATAATGATATTTAAACATAAATAAACCATGCTAAGGTCTGAGCTACCTAGCCTCCCCCAGGACTTTCCTTCTGTGGAACAGGAAAAGCCATGCCTCTTGAACCAGGGAGCAAGAAAGCCAGGAAGCAGAGGAAGGGTCAGGCCAGCCTTATTCCTTTTACCGTCACTCTCTCCTGTGACCCACCAAGGAATCAAACAATGACTACTTTTATCTTTTTTGAGGACATGCCCCTGTGTGCCAAGGACTCTGAACTTAGGCTCAACTCTTAAAAGTTTCCTGCCTCCAAACCACTGCAAGATCAAGTCCTCAGTACATAAATGCTGTGGGTTACTCAAGTCCTGTTTCTGTGGTGTAAGACTCTACTGGCTCTTCACATGCCAACTGAAAAGCAACTACCTTTGACAAACTCAGAAGAGATCCTCCTGACTCTGGACAGCCAGTACCATGCAGAAAGACCCTGTCTCAAAACAAAACAAACAAACAAAAATGTGCCTGGCTAGCTCATTCAGCAGAACATGAGACTTCTATTAATTTCCTAACTTGCCAGCCACTTTTCCATTCTCCTCCTTTTTGATAACCTCACTGCCCTGGCCTGCAAAATACACAAGATTTCCTCTTTAGTTTCTGCTTCAAACACTTGACATTTTCAGACTGAAATAACCTCCAGTAATGTATTCTCTGGGCTCTCCTGCGGATGCCAGAGCAATCTTTGAAAAACACGTCTTCACTAATTAAGCTAATCTCTTGGTAAAGAAAAATCTGGAGACCCCAGCCAGCAATAGTCCCCGCAATGAGCTTCCAGGGTTTGAGCTGCTGTTTCCCAGCTGCAACTCAGACGGACCGGTCCATCACATTGACTCATCACTGTAGAGTGGAATAAGAGCTTGACATGTTCCTTTTTTTTATCCTGAGTGATTCCTCAGTCATTTAAAGGCATCTGTTTTCCCTAAGACTGTAGAACAGATATGTGAATTAGAGGAAAACATCATTCTTCCATGTTTTTATTTTTTAACAATTTTTATGCTATATATTTGATCATATTCTTTCCCCTCCCCCTCTCTTCCCAGATCCTCCCTACCTTCCACCCACTCAACTTTATGTTCTCTCTCTTCCTCAAAAAAGAAAAATCAAAATAAACGAATGTCCAGTAAGACAAAAAAATAAAAATAAAAGCAAAACCCTCTCCCAAACATAGAGTACCAAACAAGATCCCAGCACTGAGATAGAGAAGTGGCCCCAAAGCCCCATCCCTCACCAGTGATAGCTGCTGGGAAAGGGAACCTCCGTTTTTGCCAATGGAGTGTCACTGGATATATCTAATGGGATGCTATCCAGCTTGAGTGTGGCTCTGGCAGGCCTTGCCCTTCTCCCCCATTTCCTCTGCCTTGCTAAAACAAACAAACAAACAAACAAAAAACTATTAGATTACATTCCTGAAGCTAACCCCCAAGGTTCCCTTATTTAGCTACTTCCTCCTCCTGAGGACGATTACCAAGATCCACCTATCAAAGTTTGAAGTCCAGCAATCAAATGCTCCCGTTGGCTCATCTACTTAACATGCCCAATTAAAATTAAACACCTCATAGCCAGGCAGTGTTGGGACACGCCCTTCATCACACCACTTGGGAGGCAGAGGCCAGCCTGCTCTACAAAGCAAGTTCCAGGGTAGCCAGGGCTTCACAAAGAAACTCTGTCTCCAAAAACAAAAACAACAAAATAAATAACTAATAAGCACTTCATCCTAACATGGGATTCCCCTTGTACTTTTATAAACTGTCATGTTCCTATGTACCATGTCTGTCTCCTTTCTATGTAGAAATAAAGAGTCCATTGCCCCATATCTTTCCAGGACAAATACCTTCTCTACTTTCCCTCTTCCTCCTCTCTTTTGTTCTCTTCTCCTTCCCCCTCATCCTCTGTCTCCTGTCTTTGTCTCTTATACTCTGCCCTCTGCCCCTCTGGGGCAAATAAATGTCTTTTGTGCTAAGAACTTGGTCTTGGGGGTCCTGAGCCCATAATGGTTTTTAGCAAGGCAGAGGAAATCGAGGAGAAAGGCAAGGCCTGCCAAAGCCATGCTCACCACACGTGAGCTGGGCAGAGTCCCTTCAATCTTGTTTGTCACAGTTGCAGAGGCCTCGTGGGAACCTTCCATAGATAGAAGCCATAGTTCTGTCTCCATAGAACTCAACAGAAACCACACAGATACCCACGTAGTCATTTTTGAGGCTTCATCTAAACTCATCCATGGAAACTAATCTTTTCCAACCACCCAGAGCATTCATAGGCTTTCCAAAACAAAAGGTCCTGATCATCAGAGGACAGGCAAAAACATGAGGAAAGCTGCAGCAGCTACGTATGGGCTCACAGTATCTGTTGTGGGCCCAGCAGGGATGCTCAGGCAAGGAAAGAAGTAAACACAAGGCCACATGTCTTGAGAAAGTGGAAACTTGGAAGGTGTTGGGAGGCCTGTGCTTGATGGGAGTAAACAGCTAGAGAGGGGCAGTCTGACCAGCCCAGATGTTCAGACCTGTCAAGCTGCCTGCAAGCTATGCAGAGACTTTCATAGCATAATGAGCTTTCATAAGTCAAGTTATCACCCACAGCGGGGCTGGTTTTTGAGTGATGCCGCTGAATTTGAGTCATCTCCACGCTCCTGTTTGTAACCCCTCACCCATGCTCCTGTTAGTAACCCCAGTAAAAATACACAGTTGACCAGTTGGATGGTCCTGTAATGTTTTTTTCTTCCTGGGGTGAGTGGATGAGAAAGAGAGTTGTGTCTCCCAAGAGAAGTCTCTCACAGAATACCCCAATTAAGTTTCACTGTTATAAAGATTCCTTATTGCCTTTGAAGCTGTATCTAACCCAAGAGCTTCAATCTTCTGGACGCTAGAGTCAAATTATTTCATATTACTTCCCCTCTTCCCTCCCAGCAGAAGTCATCCAACTAGATCAGATCAATGTTGAATGTCTGCAATCCACAATGTTGCCACTTAATGTCTCTAATTGTTCTGCTTTGATTTCTGTCTAGGACCTACCCAATTTATATCCATTGCCCAACTTACACCCAACTTTCTCCACCCTTTCTTTAACCAGCTTCAGCTGGCTGCCATCTGGGAATCTTGTCCCTTTCTCTACCAATTAAAGAGCAGGAAAAGAGGCAAAGATTAGGCAGACCTAGGGGAGTCTTGTGGAGGAGTGTGGGGAAGGATAGAAGGCTCCGGAGGGGACAAGAACCCCTCAAGAAGACCAACAATGTCAACTAACCTAGGCTCATAGGGGCTTACAGAAACTGAAGCACCAACCAAAGAGCATGCATGGATTGGACCTAGGCCCATGAAACATATGTAACTGATGTGCAGCTTGGTCCTCATGTGGGTCCCCTAGCAACAAGGGGAACATGGGTCAAATCTGACATGGACTCAGTTGCCTGCCTTTGAATCACTTTCTCCTAACTGGGCTGCCTTGCCTGGAATAGAAGAGGCTGTACTAAGTCCGGATACGACTTGATTGGCTGGGTGAGTTTGTAAGGGGTGGGGTCCCTTTTCTGAGTAGTAGGGGAGGGGCGAAAGGCAGAAGAGGGTGAGGGGTGGGACCAGAACGACGGAGGGAGCTGTGATCAGGATGTAAAATGAATAAATGAATAAATTTACTTAAAAAAATAATAAAATAAAGAGCAGGCAAAACCTCAGCCACAGCAGGCAGCAACAGGAAATAAGCTTTTTTACAACTGAAGAAGCATGTATGCACAGCAAGGTACACAGAAAGACACCCAGGAAAACAAAGACACAAATGTACTTCCCAGTAAGGAGCTGGGTATTTTAAGCGGTTTGAATGACCTGGAATGAGCCCTCTTTCCAGGATTTAGTATTGCTCAGTTTAGACCCCCCCAAAAAAAGGAACCGAAGTCTACAGCTTTAGGTAAGCATGTCCAGGTCCAGCCTTGAGCATATCTAACTGGTCTGGACTGGTCAGCTGGAAGCACGCCCTGCCGGCAGGAGAAAAAGCCCACTGGGCCTTTATCTCAGATCAGGGACAGGAGGGAGAAGCTGGAAGTTTGCCATGTTTATTTATTCGTTTGTGGCCCCTTTCCCTAGCTGTCTGCCTGTTGGGGATGTGTCTGGCTCCTGGTACCCTCAAATCTAGCCCTTGTTAAGCACTTAGCATTGAAGTGGTGCACAGCTCAGCCCTTGGGTGCACACTTCCTTCTATCAATCTCTCTGTTTTACGTTCTGCCCAAATAAGCTAAGTATATATATTATATGTTTTTGTACATTGTACCATGAAATTCTAAATTCCAGGTCCTATAGCAGGTGCCAGATGAATATCTGTGGCTTAAGGGATAAGCTGTTGTAGGCATTGTGAGTTTAAGATCACACTGGACCACACAGAGCATCTGTCCTCCTGTCACACTAGCTGTTTGTTTTGTAAATTTGTGCATGAAATTATATCAGCACTCAATGAAAACGAGACGCACAAATGCTGTTTTCTGAAGAAAAAGCTGTAATGCCAGCATAATTTTATGTTTTTAATCAAAATGTGTTACATATACCTTTTTATTCTCTTACATGGTCAAAAATAAGTGCAGCAGAGGGGTGTGAAATCAGTTTTTTTTTTTAAATCTTTAAGAAAAAATATCTTTTCTAGCATAAAATTCCACAAGCTGTGGCCCTGTCTGCTTCTTATGCTGAGCTGAAATTAGTCTGCTGTGGGTACCGCAGAGAACATGTTAAAATGCTAATTTAAAAAACAATCAATAGAGTCATAATGGGTGTGTGGCACTCCTGTTTCTTCCAGGCTGACCTCCCATTTCCACCTCCTTCCCCACAAGAGTCTGTGCGGGCTAAAGTAGCCACCAGAGAAATAAATGACATCACAACCAACTCCTCTTTTAGAGTCTTTTTGTTTTCCTGCTTCCAAACAAGAATAAATACGTTTTCCAGCATATTCTCTGCTAACTGCCTCTTCTTTTCTCCCATGAGGCTTCTCCAAACATAAAAACAGAAGTGAAATATGGGCGTATGATGGCGTTTGCTGTCTGGTGCAACCTTTGAGTACCACTCCCAGACTTTCTCTGGGGCCCGATTTACCAGTGACAACAGGGAAGTTGCTTCCACTGGAGTAAAGAAAATTATTATAAAGTGACCCAAATTAAGTCAACCATATGGAGTTTGTCTGTTCACATGTGTTATAATGACATAACAAGTCACAGACTCAGAGACCTGAATCATAGATCACTTTCTTGTTCGAACTCTAATATGTGCATAGCAATAACACGCACACAGAGAGAGAGAGAGGCACACTGTGGCAGAGCTGGAAATGTGATGCTCATCTCTATCTCCAAATAATGCAGCTTCTGACAATGTCCAGCTTCTAGTGGCTTCAGTCCACATTCAGCTTTGTTAGTCCTCCTATAGCTCCCAGCCACTGACTGGCTGTGGTGCGCACATATAGTCATTTATGCTTGACGCCAGACGCAGCTGTCTGGAGTCTGATGTAGATCTCTGTAAATTTGTCCTAGACGGTCACAGCTGCAGTCCTCTGATGCTTTTCCTACCCCATCTTTGTCCTCTCTTCTGTTTTCTTTTGTGATATCCAGTCAACTTCCTCCCCCTCTACCCACTGTAGGCTTCATCCCGATAAAGCTTCAGAAACACACACACACACACACACACACACACACAATGACCTTTACCTCATAGCAATACATACACCATGAAGCAAGGGGCCCTGTCAGTTTTGAAACTGCCTGGCTCATTGAACGTTTTATATGCTTCTCCTTAATTTCACCTCCCTCCCCACCTTGGGATAGAATTGTCACTTCAACAGAAACTAGGTCACAATGCTCAGATACAGAGACAGAGTGCATAATGAACAAATTCTGCACATACAACAGAGGAAAATCTACAGGGAGCTATTTTTTATAATCACTAGCTAGTTGTAAGAGGTGCAAGAGGGAGAGACAGACACAGACAGACAAATGACAGAGAATGCACTGCAACATATTTTCATTAGACTCCAAACAAAAGAACCCAACCATTGTTCACAGATCCTACTGGGGAAATTGTACTTTCTTGCCCTCTGGCCTTATGAGGTAACTACAGTGTATACTGAGCCAGGAGTTCTGTTCGGCACCAACGCAATTATTAAAAATAGCATGAAAAGATGCTATAGTGAACAAGCTCTAGATTAAAAGCGCCTATTGCAGACGGGCTGAGCAGGGCGAGTATTTTAAATGAGATGGTAAGCACCGGTGATCAAGAACAATGCGGCCAAATTGATTTCATATTTCTCACAGCAACCTGAGAAAGCGTAAATTATTCCAGTGAATTCCAATAAAGCTATGTTTAATCAGATAGCTTTATACTGCACTTCAGGCATTATCTTAACACTTAGCTCATAAAATATTATAGAAAGCATTACTACAAGTTTATGAATTTTGTTTTCTAAGTACTCTGATATCTACCTTGTTTCAGACGCTTCTTTCTGACTTCTAAGTATTTCTAAAAATGAAACACAGCCTCAAAGAATAAAGAATTGCATTACCCAAAGATGGACTTAAAACTCAGAACAACCCTAGGAAGAGGAACTGCAAAAGCTTCAGACAAAGGAAGAATTGCATTTGTTGAGTTAGTAGCAATAACTTAACCTGAAAAAGACAAGGGGGCTTGTCTCTTACCCCTTCATGGCATCCCATTTATCTTCAGACTTTGCTCAAAACATTTAGACCTGAATTTCCCCAAGTTAATGTTCTTCAGAAGATGATGTAGCCCTGATATTACAAACAACAATCTCTTAATCTGTGGTAAATTTGTTTCTTCTTAAAAAGTTTTTTTTTCCTCTGAAAGACTCTACCCTGCAGGGTATCAAGGCAGATGCTGAGACTCATAGCCAAACTTTGGGCAGAGTGAAGGGAATCTTATGAAAGAAGTGGGAGATAGTAAGACCTGGAGAGGACAGGAGCTCCACAAGGACAGCAACAGATCTAAAACGTCTGGGCACAGGGGTCTTTTCTGAAACTGATACTCCAGCCAAGGACCACTCATTGAGATGGCCTGGAACCCCTGCACAGAGGTAACCTATAGCAGTTCAGTGTCCAAGTGTGTTCCATAGTAATGGGGACAGGGACTGTCTCTGACAAGAACTGATTGGCCTGCTCTTTGATCATCTCCCCTGAGAGAGAAGGAGCCTTAGCAGGCCACAGAAGAAGACAATGCAGTCTTGATGAGACCAGTCTTGATGAGACCTGATAGACTAGGGTCAGAGGGAAGGAGAGGAGGACCTCCCTTATCAGTGGACTGGGAGAGGGACACAGGTGGGGAAGAGGGAGGGTGGGATTGGGAAGGGAGGAGGGAGGGAGGTACAGGGGGGATACAAAGTGAATAAACTGTAATTAATAAATAAATAGGTCCCATTCATTTTGTAGCCCAGGCTCACCTCAAACTCAGAATAATCCTCCCCTTAAAGCCCACGTTGTGCTGAGGTTATGGGTACAGAGCACCTACTCAGCATCCGGGAGCTCCGTCAGAATATTCTCTACAACAGCAAGTCATCCCCATTCTCATTTCCATTTAGTCTTTCCTCACTCTGTAAACACTTCTGCGGGCTTGGTGTGTGTCTCAATGATGGAACACTTACCTGCCTGTCTGTGAAACACAGAATTCCATCTACAGAATTAAGAAAGAGTAGCTGTTCAGAGTAGACGGCTCAAAAGAATTACTGGTCAGGGAATGATTTAATCAAATGGCATAGAGTCCTTCCTCCTCTTCTCCATGTTTTTCTCTTTTCCCTCTTTAAAACTCCAATCTCAGGCTAACTTTTTACAAAGGTTTCGGAGACAGGTGTTTGCAGCATCCTCCAGCTGGCTTACAGCATAACAAGTAGATAAACTCTCTTAAAACAATAGACTTATGGCCTTTGCACTGTTGTGTAATCCTGCTTTTTCTGTGTTGGAAGCTCAGCGTTTGGCCTGAACAGACGCTCTGTTGTGTTTCAAGGGCTAAGACCATAATACCCACATTGCTCGCTGGAGAGTTTCTTTTATTAGTTTTTTTTTTTTCCTTAATGAATTTTTCAAGCTTATATCAATCCAACTGAGCTCTCCCTCAAAGAGATTAACTTCAATTACTTAAATATGAAAGGCAGTAAGGAATGTTTGTTACATTCAAAAGTGAATGTCTTAATTGGAAGATGAAACCAGACTGAACAAGAGCAAAACTGTAACAAAGGTCACAGCTGGTCTCATGTTATTTCTGCATTCCTCCTTCCTCATTCCGGCTGATGTATGATCAGCCCCAAGTATTCTTGTACTCTTCCTCCCATCCCTAAGCCCTATTAGATTTCTCCCTAACCCTTGTTTTTTGTTCTTAAAATAAAAAAAAAAAAAGTGTATGTGTCTGTGTGTGTCAGAGAGAGAGAGAAGGAGGGAGGGAGAGTGCTGAGCTTCTGACACTCAAAGGCAGTATCACACAAGAGTGCAAAGACCGAAAGGCTATTGTTTTGAGAGAGTTTATCTACTTGTTATGCTGTAAGGCAGCTGGGAGGACTCAGCACACACCTGTCTCCGAAGCCTTCTTAAAAGGGTGGCTGGGGAAACAGTTCAGTGGCTAAGAGCATTTGCCGCTCTTTTCGAGGACCAGAAGAGCTGACTCCAAATTGCCTGTAACTCCAACACCAGGGAATCTGATACCTCTGACCAATGTGAACACCTGCACTCATAGACACATACCACACACAGACGCAAATACACTTAAATAAAAAGAAACATTTTAAAAAGAAAATTACGAATTTCATTCCCAGACTAAACTAACGGTAGAGAGAACCAACTTCACAAAGTTGCTGTCATAGTGTTGTCTGTGGTGTATGCACACGCACACACACCACCACCACCACCATCACATTAAAATATTTTTCCCAAAACTAAAAATAAATCTAGAAGAGAGCCCCAAGCTGAGTCCTATGTACCAAGGATTATTATTTCCTGCATTAGTAAGGTAAAATTGGTAATTCAAAGTGATGACCGCTAACAGTTAGCATCCTTTAAGCACTTCTTGTGCTTAGTACTAGTAGTAGCTGAACTGCTTCCTTAGGAACTGACTCATTTTGTTTACAGCACCTGAGAAATGTTGCCGTGAAGACAAAGGCAAGCTAACTGACTCACATAGCAGGTGGCTAAACAGCTGTGAGGTAAACAGGCCTATGTGTCTCACCACTGGACCACACTGCCTCCCAGAAATCAAGCAGGAACAAGAAGCAGTGAATCCAGAAAACAGGCAAAATCAACACTTAAGAAATGTAGAGAGGCTTCTAATAGAACTCCAAGGGTCCAGACCCCTGGGTAATTGCAAATGGCAACACAGTAACAGAGACTGTGGGAGTGTTCTTTGACTAAAGCAGAAGCCATTTCCAAGCTGAGCCTTCAGTCTCTGCCAGAAGTTAGAACCAGCTTCCCTAGACTCACAGCAGAAAGTAGAAAAGAACTCCAGGGGGGAAGTTTTGGGCAAATGTTTGATTTGTTGACATTTTAAAAAGAGCAATAGAGAGTTCTATCTACTTTTTTCTCCTTCTTCCTACCTTGATCAGGAATTAAAGCAGGGCCCTGAACCATGAGATCATAAATCTGAAGCATTAAAAAAAAAAAAATACTGAGGAAAGAAAAGAAATGTAGGGAGGATGTGGATTCAGAGGACAGCTGAGAGAAGGGGACACAACCCAGCCTTCACCTACCTACAGATGAGTTGTTGGAGGACACACCTTTCAGCTCTGCGTAGTCCTACAGGCAGCAATCCAGAATTAACTGCATCCATCTTTATTTCATTTCTTCCAAGAAGAATGAGCAACAACTCAAGTCAACAATTCATACATGATTCATTGTACCCCCTCCAATGTCTCACTTCTTCTACTAGATAAAACATTTTGTGAGTTTATAGAAAAATCTAAAAGCACAGAAAGTAGACTTCCATTTTTTTTTTCAACAGGTCAGTCTTGTACATACTTTAGGGTGTATTTGTATTTCTGCTCACATGGACCTCCAGTGTCTTCTTTTCGTGCCACTTTAAACTTGTGAAAAACGAATTGATTTGTGCTAATTTTCAAGAATAAAAAGCAAAAAGGTGGCAGCCTAGGCCTACGGAGGCAGTTGGGCTGTAGAATCACCCTAGAATCACAGAATATGCTCTTAGTATATGAGGCCCTGAGCTAAATGTTCAACAACCTTCATTACCCAAATCTCCTCACATATATATATATATATATATATGTATATGTATATATATATATATATATATATACCAAAATAGATGTTGCTCTAAAAATTTCTAGTGGGAAACTCAAGTGTTTAGGTTACTATGGCAATTCAATAGTCTCATAATAAACTAATTGGCTATAAATTTTTAGCATCTACCACAGGTTCATCCGTGGGCTGGGCTATGATGATAACTTTTAGAAATAGTTCCAATCTGTAAGATGTTTTTACTCACTAGTGCATGGCTTGTTCTAGTAGGTCAACTTGTTGTTCCCCTCAGAGTGGGGATATCTAGGACACAGGTTCTTCAACACAGAATCTTATATAAAGTGCTTAAGAACGACACTGGGCGGATTGCCTGTGGCAAGACCCAGCTTGTGATGGAGTCAGACCCAGAATTTGAACAACTGTTCTAAAGTTCAGGAGGGATCTTTCTATTTCTCTCCATCTAAGCACCAACTAAGGACAATGCATGGACTAGATGTAGGCCCTCTACACAGATGTAGCCAATGGGAAGCTCGCTCCTCATATGGATCCCCTAGTAAGTAAGAGAAATGGGGGCTGATGCTCACATGAACTCTGATGCATGCTTTTAGATCACTTTCTCCTGTCAGGGTTACCTCACCAGTCCACAGGGAAAGAGAAACTGCTCAGTTCTGATTCAACTTGACCTGATAGGATGGTTGGGGGGTGTGGGGCTCCCCTTCTCTGAGAAGGAGGGGAGGGAGGAGGGGGAAACAGGAAGGGGTGGATGGGACCAAGAGGACAAGAGGGAGGGGGCTACGCCCGGGATGTAAAATGAATAAATAAAAACTAAAAAACTAAAATTTTTAAAAGTTTATGCATACGTCTTTTAACAAATAAAATAATATATTATAGAAAAGATTTTCTATTTTCTGTATTTTCATAGTTTATATTATCATACCACTAATAAAAGATGTTACCTAAAATATAGATCTTTAAAACACTCACATTATATTATAATATTTTATTTAATGGCCTGTATCATTACTTGTTTATTGCTAGTTGTACAAAATTGACATTATATGCAATTTTTGGTAACTCTACACATTCAATTAAAGCTATTTTATTAATCTCTTTTCAAAATCTTTTCCATAAAGATTATTTCACCAGCATAATTCAAAATTCATACTTTAGATTATCACAACAGAAATACAGCACACTTTCCTTCAATCATCTTTCACTTAAAGAAATCAGATTTATAAATATACTTCACTTTGGGTTTTTTTTTAATCTCTTTACTTGGTTTATCTTGGCCCTCTTCACTTCTTGTATGTGATCTGCTCTGCTCTATTACTAAGTTGAACTTTTTAGCTATGATTAGAAAGTGCTTATCACAAAAAGAAGTAATGTAAAGATGATTTCCACATGGTTCATGCAGTGTTACTAAATATTAAGGGCAGTTTGAGTAAAATGGGAGCTATTGAAACTATAGACATTTCAGTGAAATATAGCCAAGCGGATACATTATAAACATGATTTGTTGGCTTGGGACACTAGTCAGTTCTTTCTATCTTCTTTACATAACCATGCCTTCCTGGTCACACCACCTTATCCAACGTCCCTTCACCTCACATAGTTCCTCCTGCCATGACGGCTTGCAGATGGCATTGTTCCTAATTTCAGTGTCATGTCACTTTCCACTCCTGTGATACTCCAAACTGCCAATGGGAACATCCTCCAGAATAATTTTTGCAACATCATATAACCCTGCCTCGGTATCTCTAGCTCATTCTCAATCACTTAACTTTGATGACTTTTTTTTTTATTCCTGCATGGATCTGCCTGAGTCATCGATGCTATGTAAAGAGTGTGTCATTTATAGGAAAGGCAAGGAACATGAGGTGGAGACTAGAACCCTCAGGAAGAAGGACCATGGCATGTTGCTAGAAACCTGCTGTGTTCAAAGGAGTTTGCAGAACCGCATGATGTCTGCTTATCTGTTAAAGGCCGTGCCTCAAATCAGCGAGACCGATTTGCCAGAGTGTAGAAAAGTTCCTGAGAAATAGGCCAGATGACTCCGAAAGTGAGGACCAAGGTGACTGGCCACCTAGACCTTTCACTGCTGTGACAGATACTGGAGAAAAACAGTTCCAAAGGCAAAGCATTTATTTACACTCACAGCTTCAGAGGCCTTGAATTACCCCAGCTGGGAAAGGTGAAAAACAACAGGGAGGACCAGATCATGGTGAATATGAAGCAAAGAGAGAGGTCGCCTGAGCTCGCAGGGTTATTCTATTCTCTCTCTTATCCCCTATGACCACACGCATGGCACCACCCTTACTCAGTGTGGGTCTTGATCCTTATCTAAGCTCTCCAGGAAATATACCCAAGGGCAGCATTTATTAATTATTCTCCCACATAGTTCTCAAGCCAATCAAGTTGACAAAAATAACTCTCAGAAGTCTCTAACATTGTGTGAAAGTACCACAATTTCTGTATGCATTCCTCGACTGAGGGGCATCTGGGTTGTTTCCAGGTTCTGGCTATTATGAATAGAGCTGCTACAAACATGGTTGAGCAAATGTCCTTCTTGTGTACTTGAGCCTCTTTTGGATATATGCCTAGGAGTGGTATAGCTGGATCTTGAGGAAGCACTATTCCTAATTGTCTGAGAAAGCACCAGATTGATTTCCAAAGTGGTTATACATTGCATTCCCACCAGCAATGGAGGATGGTTCCCCTTTCTCCACAACCTCTCAGCATGTGTTGTCACTTGAGTTTTTGATCTTAGCCATTCTGGTAGGTGTCAGGTGAAATCTCAGGGTCTTTTGATATGCATCTCTCTGATAGCTAAGGACATTGAGCATTTCTTTCAGTGTTTCTCTGCCATTCTGTATTCCTCTACTGAGAATTCTCTGTTTAGCTCTGTACCCCATTTTTTAATCCAATTGCTTGATTTGCTGCTTTTTAACTGCTTTAGTTCTTTATATATTCTGGATATCAGCCCTCTGTCAGATATAAGGTTGGTGAATATCCTTTCCCAGTCTGTAGGCTGTCGTTTTATTTTGATGACTATGACCTTTGCTTTACAGAAGCTTTTCAGTTTCATGAGGTCCCATTTATTTATTGTTGCTCTTAGAGCCTGTGCTGTTGGTGTTCCGTTCAGGAAGTTGTCTCCTATGCGAATAAGTTCCAATGTCTTACCCACTTTTTCTTCTAACCGATTTAGTGTATCTGGTTTTATGTTGAGATCTTTGATCCACTTGGACTTTCGCTTTGTGCAGGATGATAAGTATGGATCTATTTGCATTTTTCTGCATGTAGACATCCAGTTGGACCAGCACCCTTTGTTGTAGATGCTGTCTTTTTTCCACTGAATGGTTTTGGTTTCTTTGTCAAAAATCAAGTATCCATAGGTGTTTGGGTTTATTTCTGGGTCTTCTATTCGGTTCCATTGATCCACTATTCTATTTCTACGCCAATACCATGCAGTTTTTATTACTATTGCTCTGTAGTACAGTTTGAAATCGGGGAATACTACTCAGCAATTAAAAACGAGGAAATCATGAAATTTGCAGGCAAATGGTGGGACCTAGAAACTATCATCCTGAGTGAGGTATCCCAAAAGCAGAAAGACACACATGGTATATACTCACTTATATAGACCTATAAGATAGGATAAACATACTGAAATCTATATACCTAAAGAAGATAAACAAGAAAGAGGACCCAGGGTAGATGATCAATCCTCACTTAGAAAGACAAATGGGATGGACATTGAATATAGGAGCAAATAAGTAACAGGACAGGAGCCTACCACAGAGGGCCTCTGAGAGACTCTACCTAGTAGTGTATCAAGGCAGATATTAAGACTCACAACCAAATCTCTGGCAGAATGCAGGGAATCATAAAAAAGGGGGGAGGAGTTAATATGACCTGGAGAGGACAGGAGCTCCACAAGGACCAAATATATCTGGGCACAGGGGTCTTATATGAGACTATTTCTCCAACCAAGGACCATGTATGGATATAACCTAGAACCTTTGCTCAGATGTAGCCCTTGGTAGCTCAGTATCCAAGTGGGTACCCTAATAAGGGGAACAGGGACTGTTTCTGACATGAACTCAATGGCGAGCTCTTTGACCTCCCCCTCCCCCTAAGGGAGGAGCAGCCCTGCTAGACCACAGAGGAGGACTTTGTGGCCAGTCCTGAAGATACCTGATAAACCAGTATCAGATGAAAGGGGAGGAAGTTCTCCCCTATCAGTGGACTTGGAAAGAGGCAGGGAGGAGATGATGGAGGGAGGATGGGATTGGGAGGGAAAGAAGAAGGGGGATTACAGCAGGGATACAAAGTTAACAAACTGTAACTAGTATTAAAAAATAAAAATTAAAAAAAAGAAGTCTCTAACAATCAACACTTAAGATTACACATTATTTCTATTGAATAATAATTTTAAAGTTATGCAAAATAATCTTCCAAATCTTAAAACGGATGGCATTATTTTCTAATATGTGGTGCACTGTAATGCCTGTGTTTAGTCTTTGAGGCAGCTTCTCTTTTTGAACTACCTCAGGATAAAACACACAGCTTTCCCCAGGTGGTCAGTCAACTTTTCCTGAACAAATATATATTCACCCTAGATAGAGTAACCAGTGAAAGATCCCCCAGCAATCTCACCTCCTTGGCAACCAAAGAGGAGACCTGGAGAGCTTACTGACAGGAATAGGAGTTAGCCCAAAATAGCTGCAGCCCTGAAAAGTCTCTTCCCAGTGTGGATGGTGACTTCCCCACAGTGGTGTAGACTGAGCTCTTCTGCATCCTAGTATCTCTTGGGACCACATGCAGCTTGAGCGTGGGTGGGCTGCAGCCGCAGCAGGGAGCTACCAGAATCTTGACTGGTTTTAATGTTCCTCCTCTCCCATTCCTGTGGGGCGATGTCAATAGGACCAATCATGTGGAGAGTCTCTTGTGGATAAATGACAGCTGTTCTGGCGACAACACCCACGGTCATTAGGCTAGGGCGAGGGGTATTCCACACCACCAGGAAACGGCCTAACAGGAAACCTTGACGATGAAGTGATTGGTAAGCACGAAAGAACGAAAACAAAACATGGCTGTGCAACTGTACAAAAAGCATTCTTACACCAGTTTTTTTTTTTATCTTTAGAGCACATTTGTAAAAAATGAAGTGTTAATATCAAAGGACAAATATTAAAGCACTTCGCTCTATAAAAATAATGACAGAAAACCTGAAGCCATTGGGAGCTGGCTGAGGAGTTACCTCAAACTCACAAAATGAAACTTCTTAAGACTCCAAAACAGGGAAAGAATAGAGGAGGAGGAAGTCTGCTTGGAGGACAGATGGCACTCTACGGGCAGATGGTTGGGAAAGCAATGTGTGTCCATGGTGGGGGCTTGTCCCCTGTGGATAAGTGGCACAGAGCTGAGGATACAGAGCTACTGGCACACAGAAACCAACGTTACCAGCAATCAATGCACAGTCCTACCGAGATCCCTGGAATCAATGTCTGGCTTCTGGCATGGCAAATTTTTATTTCAGGACTGAAAAAACTGAAGGGCAGTGTCATGAAATCTTTCTCATCTTGGCACACACACACATCTCTATTCCACTGACCAGAAACAGGTGTGCACAGATGTTTAAGGTTGCCAAGAGAGAAGAAAGTACAAGGTGAAATTCCAAGAATTGCAGAGTGTCACTGTGGTGGACAGATAGAATGCACCTACCGGTCTCCCCATCGCCTCTTGAGGAGGTAATGTGGTAAAACGGGCTTCTGTAAAGAGCTGAGGTAAATCAGTGCGCCCTGCCAAAGCTCAGTTTATACAAGTAGAAATG
Organism: Meriones unguiculatus; assembly: GCF_030254825.1. Classification (NCBI taxonomy): domain Eukaryota; kingdom Metazoa; phylum Chordata; class Mammalia; order Rodentia; family Muridae; genus Meriones; species Meriones unguiculatus. The sequence goes on along the minus strand of NC_083358.1, from coordinate 71,287,717 downwards.
ATACCGTGCCCTGAGCTAAGGCTGAAAAGGCACATCAACCCTGTCTGCTTCTACTGTGAGGCAAGCGTGCAGAGCAGAGGAAGACCATGCATAGCTATCATCCTTTTCCTCTTTCATTTCTCATGTACTCCTTGATAAAGGAACCCTGGGAAATTTCTGTACTTACCTGGATAAGGTCCTAAAACTGCCTGTAAAGTATGTATGTCCTGGGATGACAGTGGCCTTATTTTGTTTTTTTTTTTTCCCTCTATGACAGCATTCACACTCAAACTCTCCCAAATGTTACGATAGTAGTTCAAAATATCACAAACACACACACACACACACCTGAAGATTTTCCACAGCAAAATGACTTAGTTCTAGGTACATTTTTTTTCAACATCTGTCAGCCCTGCACCCAACCTCCCTTGCATAATCTAGCCATCTGCCCTCTTAGATGTATATCGTCTGTGACCTGAAATAAAGCACGCCTCTCACCATTAGATCTATGAGAGCCCAAGACGCCTTTGCTAATTTACCTCCATTCTTTCCCTTTTCCCTTCCTACTACAGTATTTGTTTCTCCTGATCTGTTTTTGTTTGTTTGTTTGTTTGTTTTTGTTTGTTTGTTTGTTTGTTTTCAAAAAAGGCTGGTCAATCCAGGTTACTCTCTTAGTGTATGAGACCAGACACCTTTTCCTGCACACATCCCCCTTCTCCTTTATTCTTTTTTGTTTGTTTGTTTGTTTCAGTATATAGCATTTGCTTTTAATTTCACAAGTCTGATATGCAGTTGGCTTCGAAAAAGCAATCGGTGTTCCAGACAATGAGAAACATAATGAGATGGCAGTTAGCTGAGTAACATGATGTGGTTTGTCTTTGAGAGAGATCACCGAGTAGTGGATGAAAATGAGCAAAGGAAAACACGGGAGAATACAATTTATAAGAAACATCAAATTGTTAGGAAACAGTCTAAAACCAACAATCTTCTCTCCCACCTTCGGCTCATCCTCCGTGCTTCCAGGAAGGAAGCACAGCAGTCGCTGCTGAAGTTCCTGTCTTCCTGTATCACCCCGAGAACCCCGGTTCTTCCACAGACCTTTCCTCATGTGTCTTAGGAGCTGAATCTGCAGTTTTCAGTCCCAATTTTTAGCGAGTCCATTTTATCAGAATATGACATAGTCACTGTTTCTTATTCTCCCTTTCAGTATTAGTGGTAACCTTAGAACAGAATTTTACTCACTTTCTTATTCATTTGTACTTTAGTGATGGTACTGTCAGCCTCAGTGTAGGAAAAAAACAAAATTTTGTAACATAAAGGGGAAGGTGATTTGACCAGCCTACAGCAGGTGCATGACAAAACTAGACCTGTTGCTTTGCTACCTTCTTGCTTGCGTGTTAGTTTAAAAGTGTAAGTTTTCATTTGATGCCTCTAACTTCAGTTATGGTGTTTTGTGTCCTTGACCATCACCGGGTTCAGGATAAACCTTCAGATTCCATGAAAGTTGACCACTGATATCAAAATTAAGTGGGGAAGCTACTTTTTACACGTGGAAGATGCGTATAAAATAGGCAACGTACGTTTGTGTTCTGAACTTGAAAGTGTGGAATCATAGCTTCAGAGTGTTTTTCAGACTACAGTAGAAACTCTCAACTATTTGGCAAACCTGAAGCCACTGGGATTATTGTCACAAAATCAGCAGACTAGACTAATCCCTGACCTACGATATGTTGAAAAGAAGCACAGAGATGGGTCAAGCACATATCAAAAAGATACTATCAGGAGTGGATAAGAAGCACTATGAAACAAACAGAAGAACACTGAAGCATTGTATCACCCGAGAACTAGAGAAAAGAAAACAAAGAATCCTTCGAGCCAACCGGCAAATATTAACAGGTTCTTTTATCTTTCCTTTTGAAGCATCATTGAAACTGTCAAGACAGGATTTCCCAGGCTCTGCAAGGTTTTGTGGCGTTTCTGCTCTCTTTCCCTTGGGAACTTCAAAAGCATATCAGCGGCATAAGTCAAGCACTGGAGAAGAAACTAAGCCTCTGACACCTTGATCCTTTGACTTCTGACCTCTGGAATGTGATAAATGCACATCCACTGTGTCTTGCTATAGCAACCCTACATAATAGAATACCCATGTGGAGAATTTTGTCTCTATCATGATTGTCAACTGATTGTCTCAGCCACGAAGGGTCACAACTAACCTAATTTTATATCTGTTTATATTTTAATGGATGTTTATTTTAGGCTGCAATATGGGAAAGCTAGGGAGAAATCTATGCTAAATTGTACACACTGTATAAAAAAACCATTAGGGTGGTCAAGGAGTTTGTTATACACTGACTTTTCTTTCTGTGAAATTAAATTGAAAATAAATACCTGTTTCTTAGAGAGGTTGTTTTCCTTCTCTCAAGTTCAGCTTTGTGTTGGAACCGAGAGACCATGATTTCAAAGTATTTCATTATCTTTAAAATGCAAAATAATGCAGTAAAATACACATCACGTTAATGGTGCATAAATTGAATAAGAAGTAGACCAATGAGATTAACAGGGGGAAAAAATGAACAAATTAAATCCAGAGTCATCAGGAGCCACAGTCATTATCTAGCTGTCCCAGGCTGCCAGCTATCTCCCTTGGCTTCCTCCCTCTTCTCTACTTCCACTTAGCGCACGGAGTTTCTCAGCTGAGATGACTTGCTGTACGTAACGTGTGACACCTATCAGTCCTTACACACTCTAAAACAGTCACCAAGTTTCCCTCATGGAAGCCCTTTCATTGTGATGCCGGTGTTTCCAGTGATTTTTGTTTCACTCGTACATCGCTTAAAGGCAAAATAAATAAACAAACAAACAAACGGATGAACAAATAAAATATTAAGCAATTCTTTTTCAGATGTTTCCTTGTCCAAGCTAAGGAAATATTAGTTCAAAAGCATCTGGGCCATTTCCATGACTTTCATACTCTTGAGCTCCTGGATGCCAGATATTTTGTTTCTGTGAAGACAAAGAAAATGCTACAGGTTTCATTTTAACCTTTTGTTCTTAACTGGCACAATAACCACATACCACCATGAGACTACATAATAATTCAATGTACATATACAATGTGTAATGATCAAATCAGATCAGTCAGCATTTCTCATCCCTTAAACAATACTTGTTTCCTTGATCCTAAGAACTTGAAACTCTTGTATCATTATTTCAAAAACATGTATACATTGGTCTAAATTATACTTAATGCTACTCTTTTTTTCCACAGTGAATTTCAGTACTTACTTAATTTTTAAGCAATTTGCTGTAAGAATATTCAAAAATGAGCAATGATTATTTAATGGTTAAAGTGTTTGGTTGGTGGTGTTATGGTGATTTGAAAATTTTAAATAATTATTCATTGATCACTAATACCTATAAAGTTTTATTTTCAAAATTGTATGCAGCTGTATCTCACAGGAGACCCTGTGAAAATTTTGACTTATAGCACTCTAATTTTATTATTATTATTTTGTTATATGTGATATCAACAAATTACCTAACATTGGTTGATTTATAGAGACCCGGAATATAAAGCCTTGTGAGGAAAAGTTGAAGTCTGGAGCCAGAGAATGAGCAGATGCTTAGTCCAAAAAGCCCCACTCTGCACACAAACATGAGAGGAACCAAGAGGCAGGTCCACAGTGCTGTAAGCATGGAGTTTAAGCAGCAGTGCATGAGATCTGGAACAATTCAAATGTCATCCAATGTTGCTACTTATGTGCAGAGAGAGGAGGAAGGGGGAAAGAGGCAGAGACAGAGAGAGGGATATATATATATATATTCCACATATATAGAGAAAGACTGACAGACAGACATGTAAAAAGACACACAGATAAAACAAATCTAATGTGCTCACTATTCTGCCATTTATGGATCCATTTTCTCTGGCTTTTCTTCCTTCCTTGGATGTGTTCGCAGGTGGGAATGTATCAGCCGAAATCATGCTCTAAGGATATCACATAATAATATTTTTCAGGGATTATGTCTTTAAATAATGTTCTACAAGCTCTTCATTAACAGGAGATATTCTTAACTGAATATATAATTAGATACTGGAGCAGTGAGCTTTTCTCTAAATTGTCCAGCACTCTCGCAGAACGCTGGGAAAACGTTTGCTTTTAAAGATAAGAGACTGTTTTTGTAGTTTCGGAACGTTAAGATCACTGGTGATGGATACCTCATGATTATCCCAACCTTTGTGTCAGGTGAATCCCTCTCCCACTGTATGCGACTAGCTCAATTTTGGCCATGTTCACGGGCTTTTCTTACACCTATCTCCATCTTTTTATCCTCAGATCTAATCCCATTTTCTCCAACAAGCTTTTCTATTCTACTAATAGTCTCTATACATGATTCCTATCAATAAGCCTTATTTTATTCTGTATGGTAGGTGCCTGTCAAGATGCCATAGAAACAGTAAATGCCTTACACAAAAAAATTCAATAAAGCTTGGAATCAGAAATCAGAAGTATAAGAGGCAGAGGCAGTAGATGGCTACATAGAAACAGTGTCTTCGGGATACAGCTGGACGGTTGCACAATCACAGCATTCATACTGGCGTGGTTGTGACAGCACACACAAAAGACATATGCGGGCTGGAGAGATGGCTCGGAGGTTAGGTTAAGAGCACTGGCTGCTCTTCCAGAGGTACTGAGTTCAATTCCTTGCAACCACATGGTGGCTCACAACCATCTATAATGTGATCTGATACCCTCTTCTGACAAGCAGGTGCGCATGAAGATAGAACACTCATATACATAAAAATAAATAAATCTTAAAAAAAAAAAAAAGACATATGCAAACCCAAGCCAGGCTGACTCTCAGCATGGAGAGGAGAGCTACGCATGCGACCACACCTGAAGCCCTGGAGCTATTGGCAATTGTTAGCTCCCGGGAGAGGAAGAGGCAGCTTTCTCCAAGAGTGTAGCACCTGGTAAGTTGACCGTACTCAAGAAGAAGACTACACATGCAAGAATATCGAGGCTCAAATGGACCTTGCAGGATTAAAAAATAAGAGGGCACAACGTTAAGTGGGTAGGAAAAGAGAGGTAGAACTGGGAAATTTGGAGGACAGGGATAAATATGATCAAAATATGATGTATGAAATCCATAAAGAACTAATCAAGACGTATAAGGAATCAGGGAGGAAGATGCTGGATGGACACACCCTATGTGAGCTTAGAACTTTAGAAAAAGAGAAATGGCTCACTTAAAGGTCTCCTCTGGAAGTTGTAGAGCAAGAAGTTAACGCCAGGGAGAGAAACTGAATTCAAGAGAAACTGAAGTGAATACCATGTAAGTTCAAGCTGGAGGAGCTCAAGTCAGGACTGCCCTATGAAAGATCTGCAAACAATGCCAATTCAGATCATTCAGGAGTAAATTATTTTACTTACTTATCTCCTCTCTCTTTCTCTCTATATATATCTTTATGTCTCTCTGTGTGTCTGTCTCTCTGTGTCTCTGTCTCTCTCTCTTTCAAGTGCAAGGTTAAATGAAGAAACACACTTTAAAGAAATAAAAATAAGCCAACGTTTAGCTACCATTGCCTTTCTGAGACTATATCAAAAGGCAATATTTATATTGCTGACTTACAGTAACAATTGTTTTCTATTCAATTTAATTTTATCAATCACCAGCCTTGTTCATGAGTTATAAAATGGCTTGTTTTTGCAAGAGTCAAGTAAAGTTATATAGAATTTGGTAAGCACACCTACCATATGACAAACCTGTTTTTGAAAGATTTGGATATAGATCTACTTTCCTCTTCATCAGAGCAACCTTGGAAATTTTATAAACATGTCTCAGACACCACTCTAATCGTGTGTGTGTACATGTTATAAGTATATTAGCAGCATTTAACAATGTTAAATTATTTGTAAAAGAGCTGGCAAAGACTTGGTCCCTCGAAGTACTCAATAAATATTTTAACTAATTAATGCAGTTTGTATCTTTGTGCAAGAATATATTTAGGAAAACAAAATATACTAAGTATTAAGTGTTTTCAACAAGGATTATGAGTGTTTAACCACTCTATTGTTCAGTGGTGGGCTTAATGACTGACAATCTTCTAAACTTAGGAAAAGCACCCTCCCCTAAATCAGCCACTAATCAGATCTCCCTGCCTCCTTATCCCAATAGTTTGTGCTGTGACATTTCCTAATGATAATTGCTTTGTAAGAAGTGAATTGCCTTGGTGCTGAAACATGTTTGCTAAAAGAGGACAGGCAAGAAAAAATGCCTCGGGATGCCATGAACATTGAGGCTCCTTAACAAGCAACATCTTGTACAGGTGAGATGCTTCGGCCATAATCAAAATCACCTCTGACATTTCCAAAGGTCGCAACAAATTTCATAGTAGCGATATTTTCAATGTAATGGAAGGAAGACTTATGAAAGTCATATTTAGGCTACAGGACACAAAGTCATCTTAGCTCAGGACCCCTCAGGGGGAAAAAATCAGGAAGAGTTAGAAACATACTTTGAAATTCATTATCAATACTTTGAGAATATTCACAAAGTTCAGCACTGAATGTATTTAGGACTATTTAATAAGAACTTGGAGCTATTGGCTATATTTGTTTGGTCCTAGAATGCCTAGCATTGTTACCCTGTTTTATGACTCCACACTCCTAGCCATGACATCTCACTGTGCCCTTATCCACACAGTGCCAACTGACATTCCAAGGTGACAAAGAACCTTGTCCTTCTCACCATATTCTTGGCTTGAGAACTGCCAGGTGATCCAATTCAGAGCAATCAGAACCAGTCTGTAAAGCCACATATGTGGGCATCACTGCTTTCAAAGTCGTATATTGTGAAGCTGGAAAGATGCTAAACTGAGGATTCCTCTATCAGCTCACTCACAGTGTGAAGAAAGACTATTATAGGAACAAACACTCGATAGAAGAGAGATTAACAGGAGGAAAAATTACCATTCTGAATCCATAGTGCTTCTAAAGAATACCTTACAAAGTCCCAATTTATTTCTAATATCAGAGATCAGACCTCTACTCTTGCCTGACGCGTCTAAAACAAAAAGGGGGAACTGTAGAGAGCTGCGTAATGCCGCACCTTAAAGATGGAGCTGGTTTCCGCCTTCCACCTTCCTGATGGTGAGTGCTCTCTGTCACAAACAACTCCATATTTGGCCAAGGCTGAGGATCTGGCTTGCTTCCATGTATGTGGGCCTATCTGCATTGCCCACAAGGCACGCTGGGGTTGGCTACCCCGAGGCTATTTTAAGCTGTGGGCTGGCTTTCCCCAGGGTCAGAAGATTGTTCAAGGTTCCTGAATAAACTGCATTGAGAAGAACAAAAAAAAAAAAAAAAACAGAAGGAGAGGAGGAGCTCCCCTATCAGTGGACTTGGGGAGAGGCATGCATGCAGAAAGGGGGAGAGGGTGGTACTGGGAGGGGAGGAGGGAGGGGCTTATGGGGGGATACAAAAGAAATAAAGTGTAATTAATAAAAGTGAAATAAAAAATTAAAAAAAAAAAGAATACCTTACCCACTTGAAAATAACCACACAAATGTTTCAATATGTTCCCACTAAAACTAGATTAAAGTGTATCTCTCAAGGGAACAGTATCTTTTTATCACATTTATTCGGGGTGTGTGTGTGTGTGTGTGTGTGTGTGTGTGCCACACCTGTGAACAACTTGTGGGTTACAAGGTCTGCGGATGAACTCATGTTGTCAGGCTTGGTAACAAGCGCCCCCACACACTGAGCCATCTCACCAATCTTCAGTGTAACAATACAGTTGCTCAGACAACTTAGTTCTGTTGTAGAAATTGGCTAGTCATATTTACTATTGATACTTGGAATTATTTCAGTGGTTGTTATTTAACCCGCTACCATATCAATAAAAGACACAGACACGTGTTAGAATTTGAAAATGCCCATACATGGAAAATGGGCAGAAACTAACCCCTAAGACATCTTTTACCTCTCAGCCCCACATCCCATTCCACTTCTTTAATTATTCCTATCTGGGTTACTTCACACCCATAATTCCCATGTATACGAGCATATGCTTTTCATCTGAGCTGCATCTCTCCATTACCCATCCTCAGAGAGACTCCTCCTGGCCATGTGGTTCTTCTTTCCACTAACCCATGGTGACTCTTCTTTCTTCTTCTCCTCTCCTATCTCTCCTTCTTCTGTCCCTTCTTCCCCTGCCTCTCCCCATGATGCCCCTGTTCTCCAAGCCCCCAAACCACTCCTCTTCTGCCCCGCCTAGGGATAGGCATTTATTAGTCAATCGGGTAACTGGAAAGCAAGGTTACACAGCATCCCTTGTTATATGTGAGCATATACCAACAGTAAAATCTTGGGGAGCAAGCAATTAACATCTGAATACATGGCGGCTCGAGATCAACCACCGCATAGTTCACCTAAGGAAAAGCAAAATAAACATTTTTAGGGAAAGTCTTAAAGGCTTCTTTTTAACATTTTTTTTATCTATTTGTTAAATTTTTATACATATATGCATTTTAATCATATTCACCCCAGCTCTCCCTCCTCTCTCCCTTGAACCTACACAATGTGCTTTCCCCCAACTCTCTCTCTCTCTCCTTCCCTCCCCCACCAAGTACAAATTGTTCTACTTGCATGTGCGTGAATGTGGGACAAGCAACTAAGCAGTGGTTCTCAACCTGTGAGTCAAGACCCCTTTGAGAGTTGAATGATCCTTTCACAGGGGTCACCTAAGACCACCAGAAAACATGGATAGTTACATTTAAATTCGTAGCAACGGCAGAATTACAGCTATGAAGTAGCAATGAAAATGATTTGGGGGTCACCGTTACATGCAGAACTGTACTAAACAGCCACAGATTTAGGAAGGTGAGGGAACCACAGCCTTTGAGCCCCTGCAGACTTCCAGGCCCTCTTCATCAAGATTCCGTGAGCCTTGAGGCTTGAGGGCTCATGCAGGCACCCCACTTAGAGATAATCCGTCAATTTACTCTTCTCAGCACTTCCACTAGTGGTGAGTCTCTTCATTTACCGCTGCCTACCCCAACAAGAAGCTTCCCTGATCAACACTGAGGGCAAGATGGGGCAGGGGGCAGGGGACGGTGGTGGTGGCCCACACCTGTAATCCCAACACCCTGGAAGGCAGAGGCAGGCAAATGTTTGTGAATTCGAGGCTAGCCTGGTCTACAAAGTGAGTTCAGGACAGCCAAGGCTACACACAGAGAAACCCTGTCTTAATAAAACAAAAACAAAAAGACTAAGGGCAACCCAGGGCTATGGCTAGAAAGATAATATTTAGAAGGCAATTTTACAACATGACAGCTGAGAAAAAAAAATGGTAACAGGTTCTATTCTAGGAAATATGACCACCCACCCCAGCCATGACCTTTGGACCATTGTCCACCTATGCAGAGGACCTCCTTTGAAACTGTCTTTTTTTTTTCCCCCTTTTCATTATATTTTTGATTAACTTCCAATGCACTGGGTTTCCATAGATTTTTTTTTTTAATATCCTTAGTCTTGTTTAACCTACAGACCATCGCTCCTTTCACTATCAGCATGATTCCATCTCCACGTAAACTTTTTTTTTATTTTTTTATTGATTCTTTGTGAGTTTCACGTATGAGAGAGAATACTTATCATTTGTCTTTCTAGACCTGGGCTATCCCACTTAATATAATATTTTCCCATTCCATCCATTTTGGGGAAAAATTATAATTTCATTCTTTCTTTGCTGCTGAATAAAATTCTACTATGTATGTGTACCACATAAGACTATTTTAAAGATTCAGTCACTATTGACATATGATGCTCTTGGTGGCATAAGTAGATCTAGACGGACCTAAACAATAAAATTCAACTACACACAGTTTGCTGATTTACAGTAATGGTGCCTTTTGGAGTTGGGGGTGTGTTATTGTTCTTATTGATGTTGATTGAGGCAAGGTCTCACATAGCACATGTCATCTTCAAACTTCTAATGAAGACATTAGATTTCTGACCTCCTCGCCTCCTTCTCTCCAGCAATAAGCATACAGGAATGTACCATCATGCCCAGTCCATGTGCTGCTGGGGAACAGACTTGGGGCCTCATGCATGCTAGGCAAGCACTCTGCATCATTAATTTTTTTTAATCCCTTAATTTTTAACTACTGTCTTATAGGAAAAAAAATGTTTGATTTTGTCAATAAAGACTGAGAAGCCAGATGCTGGGGTGAAAGCATCTACTTTCTTGCTCAGAGAGGCAGAGAAAGCACCCAGGTGACTTTTCTTCTCAGTTCATGTTCCAGAGGAAAGACTCTTACTTAGCTCACATCCCAGATGGAAGATGGAAAAAGCCAAAACCTTCTTCTTCCTCTTCCTCCTCCTCCTCCTCCTCTTCTCCTCCTCCTCCTCTTCTCCTTCTCCTTCTTCTCCTTTGCCACACCCACGCCAGTGTCGCCATAGTAGCATAAGCTACAGGGCGGGGGATATGATTTCCCCGGAAATAATGCCCCCTGGAAGGTCCCTGGCAAACTCATCCCACTTGGAAAAGAGACGTGTTCTGAGATTTCTACACTTCTTCAATTGTGGCTCTGGGGCTGGAATAATGAATTCTTTGATCTTTCCCTGTGACACCTGAAACAGCACAACTAACTTTATAAAGAAATTTATTATTAGTAGATTGTTAAAGGCTTTAATAAAAATAAGTTTAAGGAAAGTAATGAATTAGATTTAGTATTAATAGGCATTAAGAATAGTAAAATAATAATGGGCTCCTTCTTAAGAAATAATAGCATGAGAGGTGCAGCTGGCGGGAGTTTCCCCCTCCCTTCAGTGCCTTGTTCCTAGAGAAGATCATAAATCTTGGGCAGGACATATGGGAGGAGGGTTAACAAAGGTGTAGTTAGATTTTGATATAGAGAGGGACTTTGGCAGGCATCTGACTTAGCTCCTGACTTTCCTCTTCATTGGTTAGCAATAATGAAACTATATTTGAGGTTTCTTTTCCTTTGTTTGCTCTGAACAAAAAGTTTTTAGGCCAAGATTATTCGTGGGTACTGCTTTATGTCTCTGTCTGTCAATTCTTCGCCGAAACCATGTCTTCCTGTCTAAAGCCTTGTTCTCCCGCGGACGACCGGAGCCAGACTGGGCCGGTCCGTGGCACTCCTTCTTCTCCTTCTCCTTCTCCTCTTCCTCCTCCTCCTCCTTCTTCTTTTCTTCTTCTTACCCTCCTCTTCCTCTTCCTCCTCCTCCTCCTCCTCCTCCTCCTCCTCTTCCTCCTCCTCCTCCTCCCTGTATTAAATACCCTTCTCTCAATGTCCTTCCTTTCTTTTTTTTTTTATAGCATTTGAAAATAAATATTTTAATAAGCTAAATTTTAAAAGATAATACAAGAATAGACTAAGAGGTTGCATTGTCAAATATTCTTTACTGACTGTTATGATTTTATATATCACCCTTCTTTTTCATAATTTTGAAGTTTTTCTTCCCAAAGTATATTTTTTTGTTTTTAATTTTTTACTTAACTTTTATTAATTACACTTTATTCCTTTTGTATCCCCCCATAAGCCCCTCCCTCCTCCCCTCCCGGTCCCACCCTCTCCCCCTTTCTGCATGCATGCCTCTCCCCAAGTCCACTGATAGGGGAGGTCCTCCTCTCCTTCTTTCTGATCTTTTCTTTTCTTTTTTTTTTCTTTTTTTTCTTTTTTTATTTTTGCAGCAAACCAAGTGATCCAATTAAAAAATGGGGAACAGAGCTAAACAGAGAATTCTCGACAGAGGAATATCGAATGGCAGAAAAACACTTAAAGAAATGCTCATCCTCATTAGCCATCAGGGAAATGCAAATCAAAACGACCCTGAGATATCACCTTACACCCATCAGAATAGCCAAGATGAAAAACTCAAGCGATAACACATACTGGAGAGGTTGTGGAGAAAGGGGAACCCTCCTCCACTGCTGGTGGGAATGTAAACTGGTACAACCACTCTGGAAAGCTATCTGGCGCTTTCTAAGACAAATAGGAATAGTGCTTCCTCCAGACCCAGCTATACCACTTCTAGGTATATACCCAAAGTTTATTCAAGTACACAAAAAGGACACTTGCTCAACCTTCCTTTCTTTTTAATCCCTGGCAGCTGGCTTCTTGCTCCACCTCTTGACCTAGGGTTGACTTTATTTAGCTCTTGGATTAAAGGTGTATACTAGGGCTGAGCCTAGTATTTGTTTACAGTAAATAGAAAACTCTTGGGTTAAAAGTGTGTGTTAGGGGTGAGCCATTCCACAACTAGAAACAGGTTTTTACAGTTTCACTGTAAAAACTTTCACAGTCTCAGGGTTCACAATAGGATCAAATATTAACTTTTGAAACAACTTTTGTGGATATAAAATGTAGATATAAAATGCAGTACAAAGTTTAAATTAGTGAAATAGTGTAGAGTAGTAAATTCCAACTGCCTCCCTTCTCAAAAAATGAAAAGTATATTCGCACAGAAACTTCAGAATATGGCTTTTTGTTTTTCAGAAAAAAAGATCTTTGCAGAAACAAGATATGAGATAAAGTCATCCTAGATCAGAACAGTTCCAACTCCAAGGATGAGTGCCCCTATGACAGGAACACTCGAAGAATAAGGCCACATGAAGCCATAGACAGATACTGGAGTGATGTGGCCATAAGACAAGGACCACTGACAACCAGCAGCTGCTGAGAAGCATAAAAGCAAGGAAGAGGCAAAGAGAAATCCTTTCCTGAGGGGTTCAGAATGGGATTAACTTTGCCCACATCTTGACTGCAGACTTGCAGCCTCTAGAACAGATTCTCAACTTTCCTAACACTGTGACCCTTTAATACAGTTCCTGCATTGTGGTAACCCCTCCAACCATAAAATTATTTCATTTCTATTTCATAACTGTAATTTTGCTACTGTTATGAATTGTAATGTAAATATCTGGTGTGCAGGATGTCTGATATATGATTCCTGTGAAAAGGTCCTTGAAAGGGGTCACGACCCACAAACTGAGAACCACTGCTCTTTAGTAGAAGAGCCCATTTCTGTCACTTTAAGCCATAAAACCTACACTGATTTGCTATGACAACCTTAGAAAAGTGCTAAATATTAAAAAAACAAACAAAAAAAAACATGTACTTCCTTAACTAATCTAAATGCACGTTTGTTGGTTTCCTTGTGACTATAAAGGTTAAGGTTTTAATACTATTCTTAGAAAACCTAACATCACACATATTTCTGGCTATTAATGCTTCTGAGAGTTTTGACATGTCATTCCCTCAATAATTATTTTTTACTGAGTTCTTTCCCAGTGAGAGTGTGATTTTGTTTTGTTTTGTTATTTTTTGTTGTTGTTGTTGTTTTGTTTTGTTTTTTGTTACTAGGCTATACTTTTTCAACTTTTTGTTCTAGCTGGTTTTCTCTAGCTTTATTTTGAACAAAATGTCCTCTAAATGGCAATGTACACTCTCACACAGAAAAAATGCTTATTACATCTTATAGTCAATAATTTATGAACATTTTCTACTTCTGCCTCATCTGTGGTTTGTCCAGGGTCTGTGGGTTTGTCGGCTCTCTTTCCTGTAATAACATCCCATGACTTGTCTAAAAGGAGACTAGAAACAGTGTTGCAAGAACATGACATTGTTGCCAATACAGTTCTATTGCTTTAGTTTGGGGAATGTCTAAATTAATAAATAAATTAATAATCTGAATAGCATGAATTTGGTTTTTGTATTTCCTCCAAAAATGTGTTTCCTTACAAAGGTGATTTCTACATAACAGTTAGATAATAATTGTTTATTAGGATGGACAACAGAAAGACTTTCTAATATTACTAGAGAGATATTTGCAGCTTTGAGTTCAGCAGTTGGGCTTTTCCTTCCCACAGCACCCTATCTGCTGTGGACTGCATCGACAACCACATCATGAATAGAGCTAGACAGCACTGAAGACCCTTTCTCCAGACCTTAAAAATTAGCAAGATAAACCATAATGGCAAATAAAGTCTCTCAGTACTTAGTGTCTTGCAAATGTATAATAGTACCATGACAATCAGCGGAAGAGTTCCCTAAATTGCTATCTATGAAAGAATTTCAGTGGCAGGATCTAAAAGGAATTTTATAGAAGAACCTGTATATCCTCTTGGGGAACATCTGCAGGATTCCACCAGATCAAGATCTCAGGAGGATATTAAATATCTAAAACAGGCTCAGAACTTCCAGTTACTAAGCTCAGAAGCACATACGCATAATGCATATATTGAAGACATCTTTAACTGCTCTAATAAGAGCAAGGACTGTATAACTTGATGAAATACTCTTAAATACCCTAAATTTACCTTGTTAATCAATGATATCATGTTGTGAAACTGATGTCAGGGTCACAGTTACCTGTTGCAGGCATTTCTAGTCTCTGGGATAAAATTAGGCTTCATGCAAACACAAGCAGAAGTACAATTTGACTATCATAGCTAAAGTTACTTTACAGCCTATAGAAGCCAAAATTCAGAAGTTATGTTTATCCTGAGCCAAGATAAAACCATTTCTAATATCCCATTCACGTATCAGCACAGCGGGCCCACATCTGACAAACTGGGGTAAGAGCAAACAAGGATCTAAAAGAAGAATTTGGAAGTATGTCTTCCTTTTTCTATTTTATGGAATAATTTGAGAAATATTGGTGTTCTTTTCTAAAAGTCTAATAGAATTGTAACATATCCATTTGGACCTGAGTACTTTGTTTTGTTTTGTTTTGTTTTGTTTTGTTTTGTTTTGAAGGTCAATTATTGCTTCTTCCTTCCTGGTTGTTATGGGCCTGTTTAAATTATTTACTTCATCTTGATTTAATTGTGGTAAGTCATATGTATCTATAGATTCATCCATTTCCTTTACATTTGCTAGTTTAATAGAATACAGATTCTTTTTTGATCTCCCATGCTCATGGCATAGCAGGATTAACATAGTAAAAATGGCCATCTTACCAAAAGCAATTTACAGATTCAATGCAATTCCCATCAACACAATTCTCTCTCTCTATATATATATATATGTGTGTGTGTGTGTGTGTGTGTGTGTGTGTGTGTATAGATAGATAGATAGATAGATCTATATATATATTTTTTAAAAAGAAACTGAAAAAAAAGCAAAGAACACTGTCATCAGAACAAAACTTTTTTATTATTATTATTTATTGCAATTTATTCAGTTGGTATCCTGGCTGTGGCCCCCCTCCCTTATCTCCTCCCAATCCTACCCTCCCTCCCTCTTCTCCCCCTTCCCCTAAGCCCCTCTTCTAGTCCACTGATAAAGGAGGTCCTCCACCCCTTCTATTTGACCCTAGCCTATCAAGACTTGTTGCATTGTCTTCCTCTGTGGCCTAGCAAGGCTGTACCCCCCAGGGGGAGGTAATCTGAGAGCCTGCCACTGAGTTCCTGCCAGAAAAAAACCCTGCTCTCCTTACTAGGGACCCCACTTGCAGACTGAGTCTATGGGCTACACCTGAGCCAGGGTTTTAGGTCCTTGCCATGTATTGTCCTTGTCATTCTCTTCAGGGCCCCCAGGGCTCAGGGTGTTTTGGGGTTTTTTTGTTTTGTTTTGTTGGCTTTTGTTTGGGTTTTTTGTTTGTTTGTTTGTTTTGTTTTGTTTTGTTGGCTCTGTTGGTCTCCATTTGGAGTTCCTGTCCCAATGGATATAGAAATTGTGGTACATTTACACAATGGAATACTGCTCAGCTATTAAAAACAAGGAAATAATGAAATTTGCAGGCAAATGGTGGGAACTAGAAATGTTCATCTTGAATGAGATAACCCAGGGGTTCCTGCAGAGCCTGATGCACCAACCAAGGACCAGGCATGGAGAAGATCTAGGCCCACTGCTCAGATGTAGCGTATTGGCAGCTCAGTCTCTACATGGGTACCCAAGTAAGGGGATCAGGGCTGCCTCCTTCGTGAACTGCTCTTTGATCACTTGTCCTTGGTGATGCTGTCTTGCCAGGCCACAGAGGAAGAGGATCTGGCAGTCCTGATGAGACTTGATAAGCTATGGGCAAATGGCAGAGGAGAACTCTCCCCTTTCAGTGTACTAGGAGAAGGGGATAAGGGAGAAAGAGAGAGAGAGGGTGGGACTGGGAGGAGTTGAGGGTGGGGGCTTCAATCGGGATATATACTAAATAAATTGTGAAAAAATTAAAATAAAAATAAAAGAGAATGGAAACAAGTAAAAAAAATAAAAGAAAGAAAGAGTACAGATTCTTAAAGTATGTCTTTATAGGTCTCTGAATTTCCTCAGTATCCATTATAGTGTTTTCCTTTGCATCTTAACTTTTATTGGTTTGGATCCTCTCTCTTTCTTTACATTAATTTGGTTAAAGTCTTGCCAATGATTTCAGCCCTCGCTTTTATTATTTCTTACTGCCTACTCTTTTTTTAATATTTGTTCTTTTGTTTCCAAGGACTTCGGGTACAGCATCCAGTTATTAATATACATCTCTCATCTCTCCAGTTTCTTTTTTAATCTTGGTAATTAGTGCTGTAAGCTTTCCTCTTAGGACTGTCTTCTCTCATCTTTTGAGAAAGAAATGGCTGAGAAACATTTTCTTAATGTTCAGCACCAGAGCCAGGTGTGGCGGTGCACACCCATAATCCCAACACGTGAGAAGCAAAGGCCAATAGATCTGAGTTCAAGACCACCCTGGTCTATGTACTAAGTTCAATCCACCAGGGCCACACAGTAAGACCCTACCTCAAAATTAAAATACTCAATATTTTCAGCCATCAGGAAAATGCAAATTAAAACTACTTTGAAATTTCATATGACCCCAGTCAGAATGGCCAAAATCAAAGAAACAAATGACAGCAGATGCTGGCGAGCATGTGAGGAAGGGGGTAACATATCCGTGTTGAGGGGCAAACTAGTGCCCACTATAGAAATTAGTGTGGGGGTTCCTTAAAAAGCTGGAAATAGATCTATCACATGATCCCGCCATACCATTCTTAGACATACAGCCAAAGAACTCCAGATCTTACTACATAGACACTTGCTCATCCGTGTTCATCGTTGGCATGTTCACAATAGCCAGAAAATGGAAGCAAGCTGGATACCCATCAATTTATGAAGTGATGGTTTAAGTATGGTGCATTTATGCAGTGGAAATATTTTCCAGCTATTAAGAAAATGGAATCGATGGGATTCACAGCTAAAATGTGTGAAACTATCAACGACCATTCTGAGTGGGGTAACTCAGACCCGGAAAGACAAGTGTCATGCTTTCTCTTATTTATAGATGTTAGCTTTGACTCTTCAGATATGTTTGTTCTATTTGGAATACCCACGTAAGTTGAGGATTTAGTAAAGAGTGATGGGAGTCTTTCAAGGGAGAGAAGATAGAATACCATGGGAATAATAGAATAGGAAGGGTTAAATTGGGGTGGAAGATGAGAGGCAAAGTTAGACTAATGTCTTAGTGACTGTTGTATTGCACCATGACCAAGGCAACTCATAAAAAGAAGCATGCAATTGGGGGGTTAAAGTTTCTGGTTTAGCTCATTATTAGCATGGCAGGGAATATGGTGACAGTGCTAGAACAGTAGCTGAGAGCTAGATCCTGGCTGTAGGCCAAGAAAGAGAGAGACTGGGCATGGCATGGAATTCCCAAACCACAAAGCTCACCCCTGACCCCTCCAGGACACAATTCCTTCAAAAAGGCCACACCTTCTAATTCTTCTAATCTTTTCAAGCTGTTTCGTTCCCAGGTTACTAAGCATTCATGTATAGGAGCCTATGGGGGTCATTTTATTCAAACAAACACAGAGAATATACGGGAAACTAACACTAAAGGCCTTATGAAAAAAACAATGTGGGAACATACTTCCATAGAAGCTTCCTAAAATGTATACATATATAAAAAAGTTTTAATAGAGTCACTTTTCAATGAGGGGGCAGTTCCCCAGCTAGACACCACATGCAACATATAAAAACCAGAATATCTTGAAAGAGTTACCTCCTTTTAAGTTTTTTTGGCCAAGGGGGTCATATAAACCCTAAGTATTAAAAGCTACTGCCTATGCTCTTCCTGAACTTGATGGTATGACTCTTGCTGAATGGAGCACATACTTGATGGTAAAACAATTTTTTGAAAGGGAAAAAAAAGAGTTAAAAAATAAATTAAGGATATCTTTCTTAAAATCTTAAAACAAAAGAATTTGCCTGCCCCTGTGACTTTTCATTTAAATGCTAATTTGTCCGCTATGACTTTTCATACTTGGCTTGCTTCCTTAACCACTTCACACAGGATGGTATTTGTTTTGTATGAGACCTTTTTCAGATACGTGCATAAACTCTTGCTTTAACCCCTACTGTGGTGAGCACACAGTGAACATTAAATATTTTTTTATTGAAATGAGCACTTCATTGAATGAAGGATGGGATTTCTATTTTGAAAACAGGAACACAAAGGATTCAGGAGTGAACTCACCTAATGATAAACACCTGAACCACATGGTACAAAGTGACAGTAATTGACAGTATTAATGCTGTCCCTGTTGTCTCATTTCCTCCTTCAAAACAATCCCTGAGATCAATTTGAGGCCAGCATTTCTAGTACCAAGACAACATAAAAACAGATTTTGTTTTCTTCAAACATCTGAGTGGTCAAAAGATTTTTTTCGCATATGTATTATTCTAACCAATTCGGTTTTAATGTTTGCATCATATGGCAAACTCAAATCATAATTTTTTAAAATAAAAAAGTGATGTGATGTTGCCTCTATGAATATTGGTAGAGAGAAGAAATAAAAAGATACTGAAAACTGGGGCCAGGGAGCTAGCTCAGCAGTTAAGGGCACTTTCTGCATTTGCAGATGATTTGGATCCAGTTCCCAGCACTGCCATGGTGGTTCACAACCTCCTATCTGTAACTCCAGTTCCAGCAAATCTAATATCCTCTTCTGGCCTTCATGGGCACTGCACGTATTTGAACTAGGCAAAGTAATCATACACATGAGTTAAAAATAAACTTTTTAGACATACATATGTATGTGTATGATGAATAGTATCAAAGAGGCTATTAACTTGAGAATGAGGCAGAATGAGAAGGATTCAAGGTAGGGTAGCTGGGAGGTAAGGAGTGAGGAAAGGGAAGGGGCAGGCGATGTGATTGTATTTTAATTTAAAACAACAAAACATGTTAATTAGGTCTATAATCATTCCACTTTCAATACATGTATAACATAGTTCATCTCATACGCTAGAATGTACTGTTTATTTATCATGTTTATTATTCATTTTATCTCCCTCTTCACTAGCAAACATTATGCACAGATATGTATTTCCTTCCTTTAAGCAATGCACCCCCAGTGCTCTAAGCATGGCACGGCGACATACCAGGTACCTATAACAACAGTCACCTAACAATAACTTCTATTCCAGAAATACTGGCTGGATGAATCTTAGCCTGACAGATCTTCCAGGAGTCTGAGCATGAGACAAAGCTGATCTACTAATGCATTACTGAACCATTAAATTCCAGGACAATGGGAATGTGGGAAAGAGAGAGAGATGAGGCCTTGAACAATGAAAAACAAAGGATTGGAATTACTGGACTGCAAGGAAAATGCAGGTTATGTTCCGAGCCATGCAGCCTTCAAAGAGCCACTGTACCTGGAAACGGCTCAGTAGGGAAATGATGGTGGGGTGGGGAATTTGGGGTGTCATACCATCTACATGCTTGCGGCTTCAGGTAGCAACACAGCACACTCCATTACCAGCAAGTCCTTTTTCAAATTCACTCTAGTTTCATTTGCATCTGTGGTCTTCCAGATCGTGTTTTATGTAGCTTATAATAACATCTGGATCAGAGATGTGTCAAAACAGTTTCTAAATGAATAGATGATCTTGGTCAGGAGGGAGGAGGAGATGGCTTTTCCTCAGTAGTTCAGAAATAGGTAATTAAAAAAAAAAAAAAAGAGGAAATTACAGACCGGTATAAGATGAGCCAAGACACCTGTGGAAATCAGTACAGTCTCCCATGGAGAACTTTTAAAAGGGGCTGAGGAAATAATTGGTGAGACTAAATATATCTCACCAAAACCCACAATTTATCATCACAGTTCCCCAGGGAGGGCTAACACCATGACAGTCTGCCAGCTCATGCACATAAGCTAGAGCAGAGGCAGAGATGAGAACCCTGATCAGAAGCCCTCCTATATACCAAAGACAAAAAGGCTGAGAAAGAAATTAGGGAAACAACACCCTTCACAATAGCCACTAATAACATAAAGTACCTTGGTGTGACTCTAACCAGGCAAGTGAAAGACCTGTTTGAGAAGAACTTCAAGTCTCTGAAGAAAGAAATCGAAGAAGGTATCAGAAGATGGAAAGATCTCCCGTGCTCATGGATTGGTAGGATTAACATTGTGAAAATGACCATACTGCCAAAAGCAATCTACAGATTCAATGCAATTCCCATCAAAATACCAACTCAATTCTTTACAGACCTTGAAAAAAAGATTCTCAGCTTCATATGGAGAAACAAAAAAACCAGAATCTCCAAAACGATCCTGTACAACAACAGATCATCTGGAGGTATCTCCATCCCTGATCTCAAGCTGTACTACAGGGCAACAGTAATAAAAACTGCATGGTATTGGCATAGAAACAGAAAGGAGGATCAATGGAACCGCATAGAAGACCCAGAAATGAATCCACACACCTATGAATACTCGATATTTGACAAAGAAGCCAAATCCATTCAATGGAAAAAAGACAGCATCTTCAACAAATGGTGCTGGACCAACTGGATGTCTACATGCAGAAAAATGAAAATAGATCCGTATTTATCACCCTGCACAAAACTAAAGTCAAAGTGGATCAAGGACCTCAACATAAAACCAGATACCCTAAATCAATTGGAAAAAAAAGTGGGGAACAGCCTAGAACTCATTGGCACAGGAGACAACTTCCTGAACAGAACACCAACAGCACAGGCTCTAAGAGCAACAATCAATAAATGGGACCTCATGAAACTGAAAAGTTTCTGTAAAGCAAAAGACACCGTCATCAAAACAAAATGACTGCCCACAGATTGGGAAAGAATCTTCACTAACCCTTTATCTGACAGAGGACTAATATCCAGTATATACAAAGAACTAAAGAAGCTGAAAAGCAGCAAACCAAGTAATCCAATTAAAAAATGGGGAGCAGAGCTAAACAGAGAATTCTCGACAGAGGAATATTGAATGGCAGAAAAACACTTAAAGAAATACTCATCCTCATTAGCCATCAGGGAAATGCAAATCAAAACGACCCTGAGATATCACCTTACACCCATCAGAATGGCCAAGATGAAAAACTCAAGCGACAACACATGCTGGAGAGGTTGTGGAGAAAGGGGAACCCTCCTCCACTGCTGGTGGGAATGTAAACTGGTACAACCACTCTGGAAAGCTATCTGGCGCTTTCTAAGACAAATAGGAATAGTGCTTCCTCAAGACCCAGCTATACCACTGCTAGGTATATACCCAAAGTTCGTTCAAGTACACAAAAGGGATACTTGCTCAACCATGTTTATAGCAGCTTTATTTGTAATAGCCAGAACCTGGAAACAACCCAGATGTCCATCAACGGAGGAATGGGCACAGAAATTGTGGTATTTTTACACAATGGAATACTACTCAGCAATCAAAAAGGAGGAAATCATGAAATTTGCAGGCAAATGGTGGGATCTAGAAAAGATCATTCTGAGTGAAATATCCCAGAAGGAGAAAGACAAACATGGGATATATTCACTTATATAGACCTATAAGATATGATAAACATAATGAAATCTATATACCTAAAAAGATAATCAATTGAGCGGACATGGGGTAAGATGATCAATCCTCGTTTAGAAAGACAGATGGGATGTGCATTGAATGTATGACAAGAGTCTACTGAGCGCATCTGAAAGACTCTAACTAGCAGTGTTTTCAAAGCAAAGACTCATGACCAAACCTTTGGCAGAGTACAGGGAATCATAAGAAAGAAGGGGAGTTAGTCTGATGGGGAAAGGATAGGAGCTCCACAAGGACCAAATATATCTGGGCACAGGGTCTTTTCTGAGACTGACATTCAACCAAGGACCATGTATGGATATAACCTAGAACCTCCACTCAGATGTAGCCTGTGGTAGCTCAGTAACCAATTGGTTTCCCAAAGTGAGGGGAACAAGGACTATTTCTAACAGGAACTCAATGACTGGCTCTTTGGTCTCCCCACCCCCGAAGGGAGGAGCAGTCCTGTTAGGCCACAGAGGAGGGCTTTACAGCCAGTCCTGAAGATACCTGATAAAACAGGATCAGATGAATGGGGAGGAGGTCCCCCCATCAGTGGACTTGGAAAGGGGCACGGTGGAGATGAGGAAGGGAGGGAGGGACTGGGAGGGAATGAGGGATCGGGACACGGCTGGGATACAGAGTTAATAAAATGTAACTGATAAAAAAAATAAAAAATAAAATAAAATAAAGAGAACCCTGATCTCTCTGGCAATCGTGCCTTTCCAGGTCACCTGACCCCTAAAGGGTAGAAGGACAAGCATGCAAATAAGAGAGGGAAGGCCAGGTCTTAGTTCTATAAACTATCCAGAGCAAAACACAAAATAATGAACTCGATTTGTAAAACACAAGCCAGAAAAAAAAAAAACCTGCCTTTTCAGATGGCTGTATATATAAGTTTATAAGTTATTTGAGCTTTTCACAAGGTTTAGACCCCACAGCTAAGAAAGACTAGCATTCAAGTGCACAGAGCAGAAAGTAGCAATCCTTTCTATCATGCACAGCTGTTCCAAAACAGATGTATCACAGGGTCTTAATACACTAAAATCATAGCTTTGCATCCATCGTCTTTCCTTCTCCTATATATTCTAGCATAGACTATCATAGCACTAATGGTGCCTTGGAATGAAGGAAGCATGCTTATATCAAATTTAGAAGGACCATCCAAGTCAGAGTGCATATCATCAAGGGAATGTTGAGGTAACTGAAGGATAAATCAGATGCTTACTGAGGCCCAGACTAGAGTGCTGTTAACTAAAGTAGAAGCCGTTTGCTCAGCTTAAGCATTTTTTCAAATCCATGTGTTGAAGAAGCCAGAAGCCACCTCCTTCATCCTCAAATGGAAGTCAAATTTCTCAAGGGCTCTATGTCCCTTGACCCTGAGACCAGAATCAAGATCCCGGTACTGGGTCTTTTGACACACTCCAGTTTTGGTAACAATGAGCACATACGCCTTCAGCATATTGGTACCTTCTTGTTTCTTTTTCATCATTTAAAATCAGCTCTTAGCTAACTCAGGCATTCCTTACCAAGGTCTTTCAAAGACTATGGAAATAATCAGAGATACCTAAGTGACACCTTGGAGATAGCTTCGTATGCCATTCTATTGCTCACTCCCTTGAGAAACATCAGCTTGAAGAGTATTCACATGCAAAATCGCCTTCACCAGAACTAGGAAACTACACGAAGAGAGGCAATACCAAAATAGAGCATGCAAGGCAAGAAAAATATTGTTCAAAGTCTAGAATCTTTCATATTTATCTTCTGTATTTAGAACATTTTGAGCTATAAATTTTAGCTTTCACTTTTTTTGGATTGATTAGTAAGGTGCCACCTATTAAAGGCAATGGACGTTTTAAAGCAAGTTTTGCTTTTAATAAGATGCTGAGATAGTATTACACACATACTAGTACCTACTTTCAGAAAATATCAAGTTTATGCTTTGAAAAAAAACTCATTTTATTCTCATATCTCACAGGGATTTTAGGGCTGCGTCGAATGGATTCCTTGCAGGGCAATCAGCTGCAAAGGAAACAACCCTGCCAGCTCATGATCTGGGCAAGCTGCTGTATGATCCACAGGAAGCCCTCCCCTCCCTGTCTAATATGACTCTACTGTTTTGGCAGAACACTCTGGCAGAGCAGCAATTAGATAATTCAAGACTCTGGATGTAGCACTTAAATTCTGGACACCAAGAGTGGGCACAGCTGTCTCCACTGCTATGAAGTGTTTTCAGTGCAGAAACAGGATCCTACAGACTAGCATAAGCATAAAAGCTTGTGCTATGTAGATTTGTTCTTGGAAACAAAGATGACAGCTTCAGTGCAACAAATATTCCCAATAGTAATGAAGCATGTCATTGCAAATTTGAAATCATAATTTCTTTACATTGTCTGGCACTGTTCAACAAGCACCCAGTTAAGAAGCATTTTAACCCCAGATTATATGATGACATCATACCAAAAAAAAATCAGCGAGAAAAATACTCATGAGTAAACAAAATTCTCCAAAGTTAAGACTTTTCACCTGGCTTCTCTTAACACCATTATCAATTCTTTATATTTAAAAATGTGTGCTAACACTTTTTCTAAGATAGCTTAAAAATACTGACCAATAAAACAAGAATCTATTTCTTAGTCCCTTTTCACATCTTCTGCCCATCTGAAAGGACAAATATCTTGGTGGATTTTTTCATCAGAGATTTTGCCCTTTCATTTGATGAACCATTACTTCACCCCATTCCATTGCGTCTAAAATGATTACAGGAAAGCAATTTCTTACTAATTGATCAAGAAAATCAGTTTTGAACCAAAATTTAAAAAGTCATAGAGCTACCTAGGCAACTTTGGCAACCTTTCAAGATAAAGCCCATCACCGTGTTGCTAACAGTGTTCCCAGAGCAATAGATCTTAAAATAAAAATCCTTCGGTCAGAAACCATAGGGATACTGCCCTGTGGGTTGTCAGCCAAAGAGCCCCAGCGGTTCTCACAATAATACCAGGTAGCACCATTTCTCTAGGTTATCCACCAAACTAGATGCTAAAATCCTACAGCTGAAAACACCAGCTACCTTGCTTCTGAGACACAGAGAAATCAAGGTGGACCAAGCCGGAAGCTTCCTACCTACTGGCTAACACTCATAGTTCTGGAATGAGCTATAGAGGCTGCATCAGTGAGAGGAGAGCCATAAACAGTCTTGCCTATCTGTGGACACTGGATGCTACAATTCTGATACACCTAGAAAAGTGTGCATACCAATGTGACAACAGCATAACTGTTATTTGAGTCACCAGGCATTTTCTTCCTGGGTTTAAGGCCCACTCCACATTCACCTGGTACTGTAAACAAAAGCCTATGGCTGCGAAGACCACAGGTCCTAAAGGAGAATGTTCCACTGATGCCAAACTGCATCTTAATATTTCTGTTTATACCCGTAGACTATTGTTGTTCTCAACCTGGATCAGAAAAGTATCTCTTTTCAGAGAAAGTTAATGTAAAGACTCACCAATGTCAAAGTGCTAAGAACCAATGACTGTTGAGTGGTCAGCCCTAAATGAGACTTCTACATCACCTCTGGTAAGGCCTAAAAAAATATCACAGAAGACAGTTTGGAAAGATTATAAGAGCAAGAGGACATAGAGAGGCACCATTGAACACTGTCTTCTGAATATAACATAGACATCTGAATGACAAACACACAGCAGATATGCCTTCCTACACAAAATTTGCACAAGCATGCATGCACACATACACACAGACACACACACAAAGATATAATTGAAGAAGGTGGATTCATTAATAAAAGGAGAGTCAGGAAGAGCAGAAAATGGAGGGGTAATGAGATAAGAATGTGGGTAAACATACTAACAAGGAGGACCCTAGGGAAAAGGATTAAGCCTCATTCAGAAGGTCAAAACAGGATAGACACGAAAAGTGGTAGAAGACAGGAAACAGGATGGGAACCTACTATAGTTGGTCCTATGAAAGGCTCCACCCAACAGGGGAGTGAAGCAAATGCTGAGACTCAGACAGACTTTGGGCAGAGTGCAGGGAATGGAAGAAGAGGGAGATAGACCTGGAGGGGACAGGAGCTCCACAAGGAGCCTCACAGAGCCAAAAAATTCTGGGCTCAGGTGGTCCTGCAGAGACTGATTAACCAAGGACCATGCATAGAAAGTACCTAGACCCCCTGCTCGGATGTAGCCCATGGGCAGCTCAGTCTCCATGGGGGTTCCCTAGTAAGGAGAGCAGGAGCTTTCCTTGACATGGACTCAGTGGCCAACTCTTTGATCACCTCCCCCTGGTGAGGTGGCCTTACTAGGCCACAGAGAAAGAGGATCCAGACAGTCCTGACAGGCTAGGGTCAGATAGTAGGGGAGGAGGACCTCCCCTATCAGTGGACTAGGGGAGGGACAGAGTGAGAGGAGGAGGGAGGGTGGGACAGGGAAGAGATGGGGGAGGGGCCTACAGCCAGGATACAAAGTGAATAAACCATAAATAATAATAATAACAATTTTTTTAAAAAAGAATGTGGTCACAGGATACTCAACACATACAAAACTGTCAAGAACATAACGCCCATGGACATCAATGCAGTTAATTAGCAGCAGCCAGCTCCTCCCTACTGGGTTGTTTTTCATCAAAAGCTGGATTTTCTGATTCACAAGCTATGGAATTCTTCCTTGAAGCATGAACTATTTAGTATGACACTTCTTCTAGCAGAAATCATAGCTGGTGCTGTTTCCAAAACTTCCTATTTAGGAAAATAAGACTGTCTTCTGCTTCCTAAATTCTCTCTCAAAGCCTTCAGCATTCTAATCCAATTAAGAAGTAATAGAGCAGAATGTTCCTGCCAGCACCCCACACCTAGCACTTTGTTTTTCTG
Source organism: Meriones unguiculatus (assembly GCF_030254825.1). Classification (NCBI taxonomy): domain Eukaryota; kingdom Metazoa; phylum Chordata; class Mammalia; order Rodentia; family Muridae; genus Meriones; species Meriones unguiculatus. The sequence continues at coordinate 71,261,040 of NC_083358.1, read as the reverse complement.
TATCCTCCCCCACCCACTCTCATTTTCAAACTCATAAGCAGACTAGACTACAGTCAATGTAGTTTGCTGCTGACATCAAGGGCTCTGGCTAGCTAAACATCACTCAAAACGCTATAAACAAGCAAACGCAAGCACAAAGTGCATTTGTGAGATTGTATTTTTTTAACATATGAATTATATTTGACTTGACATAGCTTAATTGTGTTCTGCAGAAAATAAGTTATTTAGCATTTGCATAAAGAATAACATTTCATAATAAGATTTTCAGAGCACTAATAACCTTTCCTTCAAACTGATCAACCCTGACAAGTGTATTAATTAGGCTAATTATTAATGGTATATCTTGTTCAACATTTACAGTTTGGTTTATGATAAGCTGGATTCCCTCCTGCCAAGCAAACCTGTTTGCAGATTCATAGGTCAGCCAGGAGACCTACATAAGTAGCTATTTCACAAAACTTCCCAGAGGTGCATGTAATTGTCCATCTACAAATATGACCCTTCAAGTTATGACGTTGAAGTTTTCCAACTAGCACCCCACAGAGCTAATTAATGCCATCCCATTGCTGTGAGCATTTTCTCAACAAATTAGTTTCTACAACCACGCTGAGTTTCGCCAGGTGTTTTTATGCATTTGTGCCTTTGAGCTTCTAAGAACCTAGTAGTTTTGATTGCAGTCAACTGGAGAAAATAAAAAACACTAAAATATAATGTCTCTATTTTCAAGCACAGAGGAGAAATCCAGTGTAAAGAAGTGATGCAGTCTAATTTTTTTTTAACTAAAGCAAAAGTTACTGAAAGGAATAAGAACACTGCAGAAATGATTTTAATGATTACTTACCCAAAGAAATTTGAAAGACAAGTGATCATTCTTCTGCTTCACTTTGTTTGAAAGTATATAGCTTGTCCATTCATTAGAAAAATTAGCAGAACTTACAAAATTATAATTAGTAATGGGTTACCTAGTCAGAAGTTCACATGACTTCTGTCCTTTTAAATCTCTAACTTCATTTATACACTATACATGCTGGGACTTCTGAAGACTACTACTCAGTGTGACCTAAAAAATATTTACATCTTTGATTTTATTTACATCCTGACTAAGCTTAGTGATCCATTATGAGCCAGTATATCCTCATCAGTACATGAGGCTGCTATGTGTCACTGTTCCTGAGGGTGTAAGGACTAAATAAGCATCTAGTCACCACAGACAGAAATCCAACAATGGAACAAAAAGTAAGGATACCACCAGAGTCTGATTGGTGAGCCAGTGAGCTTATTGGGACTACTTACAGGAGTATGGGTGAGAGACTAAATCAAGTAGAAGAAATGACCCAAAGATGGTTCTGTCATCAAAAGCGCATGTCAGTGTGTATGAGAACTCATGAACTACGCAATCCTGGAGCCCACTCCACAACTTGGAGAGGTCTCTTTCAGGCAGCTCAGCTGGTCTGAGAGTGTCTCACGGCAGTTCTTACAGCTTCTGTACTTAGGAGGCAGTTGAGTAATACATCTGCCCAGTGTCAGGGACTTTCTGGAACTATTGAGTTGTTTACTTCTGGGTTTTATGAGCTTCTCTGTAGGATACAATGTTTCACCTCCTTTTAGGACACCCATTGTCTTAACAAGCTTTCCACAAAGATGGTACATGTTATCTCAAAGGAAATTTCCATGTAACAGAAGCTCATTTGCCTTTCACAAGTTGTGTTTGCGCTCTTGAATATAAAATGAAATGTTAAATGAACTTTGAAAATAAGCACATAGTATGTATACATTTAAATTATTATTTTTCATAATTATATTTTATGCATAAATCACCCCTTCAAGTAAATGTATTTTATTAAAATTATTATTCTTCCAAAATAAATGTTCAATCTAGCCATAACCAGAGAGTACAGAAGATATTTTTTTGATCTTTCCTAAACTTTTGCTAGTCAAATAATAGGGATAGGTTTAGGTACATTGACATTGCACATTTTTAAAGGTATCACCTTTAAAAAATAAAACATAATATGTATAAACTTAGAGTTATACCATTTACCTAATAAAGCAAAGTTGAACATAGGAGAGACATTTGCTTCTCCCAATCAATTCAGTCACTCTATGTTTCAACCACTCAAAAAATATCTTTTAATTTTTTTAAATGTCTTTGAAATGCCCTTACATGAATAAAATGTAGCTCAACCTGTAAATGTGATTTTTATTTGCCAGATGCAATTGTTGTCTCGAAGGCTTACTGCTGAATAACTGGCCCTTTCTAAGTCTTTCTGGCTGGCTGGTTCAACTCAGCTGTTCTGGCTCAAATCTCCTCTCCAAGCTGACTGATTCAAACTGGCTTCTCTCAGCTTCTCCTGAATTGCTCTGCATCTGACTCCACAAAACTGAACTATCCCAAACTGCATGAACTCAACTGCACTCAACTGAACCGCACCAAACTGCCTGTACTGTACTGTACTGTATATACACATAGCATATACATATACTATACTATATGAACTCTACTGTACTGTCTTCTCTACTGAACTCTACTGTACCCCACTCTACTCTCTTATCTCTAATCTCTCTCTCTACTATATCCTACTCTACTGTCTTAACTCTACTGTACTGCTCTTAAGTAGCTTCCTTTTCCTGTCCGTTCTCATGAGAGTTAGGTGTATCCTATCTCTGATTCATTCCGTCAAATTTTTCTGATTCATCACTTTGTCTGTCCATCAATTAGACATCACTTTCAAACATGGATGCTTCCTTCTACAAACTAACTTTTACCTTCATTGTTTAGAACTAAAGGTGTGTTCTAAGGGTGTGTCTGTATTCCAGCTAGAGGGACTAATGGTTCGTGCTGTTTCTGCATTCCAACTGGATCACACAGACCTAAGTCTTTGGATGTGATCCCTTGCCAGAGCAACCTTGTTGTTGGATTAAAATTCCTCTACATCAACCACAGCACCCTTTCCCTCTCCATTCAGCACACCCTAAGTCCCCAGCCCATAGCCCTTCTAAGTTCATTTCTTCTGTTTTTTAACAAAAATGTTATTATTTCTCAGATGTATATATTATCTCATTGCAAGAACTTTACAGAGTTCCCTTTACTGTACACCTTTTAACCCTCACAAGAGTATTAGAGTATACTCGTTTTCCACATTTTTTCAAGCTACCTCTCTGGGAAGTGTTACTTGACTGAATTGGAATATGTAAGAAGCCTTTATATAGGTTTCACATCATGCTCTCAGCATCTACTTTTTCTATGATTCTTTACTATCTTGTAGGACCTTGTTTTCATTTTATTTTATTCTTAAGACTGATCTCCTGTAGACCATGATTATCCTTGAATCCCATATATAGCAGAGACTGGCCTTGCACATCTGAACGTCGTGTCTCACCTTCCTGTTCTGGGATTACAAGTATGTTCCACTGTGTCTGGCTTTGAGCCATTGCTTATTTTTACTATAGCATACAAATTTCCCCTTCAAAAGATTTATTTTACTTTATTGTTACTTGTTAAACATAATTTTATTTTCATATAAATCAGTATCTTTAGTTATAACAAAAAAATAAGTTTCATGCTATTAAATATGTTGAGTAACACAGAATCACAGAAGGGCCTAGCAATTAGTTGCAGGGACTTTTCCATTGGGAAAAGGTCTAAATTTTACACTTTCTTAAAAATCCACCAAACCCACAATGCCAGCTACTAGATGCTCTTAATATATCTCTTACCTATGGTGCCTGTGGTCAGTGACTTAACCGTTAGAGAATTTACTTTAAATGGTCTGTCCAATATGTGTTGTGTACATATGTTTATCAGAGCTGGATCAAAGGCTTTGTGTACAAGGAACTGGGAGGGCATATTCTCTACTGAGAGACAGACACAACCTAATGAAAAGAGGGACCTTTGAGTACCAGGATGGGATTAGAACAAAAAGGGCAAGTGTTTATGGCAATAATTATATGGCCGCCCCACGTAATTATTTCAGATGCAGGGATGAATGAACATAAAAAAAAAAAAACCATCTTATGTTTGGTAGTATATTTTAAAGTACCCAGAACAGCGCACTACGTACAGTGGGACATAAATGACTAATATTTCAACAAAGTAGCGGACTCTCAGGGTGGGATATAACAAAGTTAGATAAACAATAGCACAAGGAGAGGCTCCAAAATTCTGCTTGAAAGCAGAGGTACAAATTTTATTGCAGTCCATATGACATCCTTATTTATGTACACCACCTATGAGATTAAAATATAAGATCAAAGCCTATTTAAATGTGGTACCAATGACATAAAACATTTTTTTTTCAGTGACCAACAGGGACTCAACGGCTTAGGGACATGGAACAATGAATCCATTAAGAGACTCACAAACCCATGATCATCTTACACAGTGTTAGGAAGAAGATACTGTGTCCATTACAAGCCGACCTTCAATCACAGGTCCTCAGACTGCTGGTCACCAATAAGGGAGGAATGGCTGCTACAGAGAAATTACAAAACCCAACTCACTTTTCTCCTCTGTGCAAGCATTCCACCAAAGAACAGTGACAGGTAAATTGCAAATGGATTCTGCATAGATATGTGGGTTTTTTTTTATATAATAAAACAGCTGTCTCTACCAAAAGGATTATTTGACTAGGAGACTACTTAGACTTTTAAACTTCAATTCACAAAGCCAGGATTAATACAGCTATTATTTATGTGAGCAAGTAAGAAAGGTTTTATTTTTCTGCCAAAAAAATATTGAAGTAGTCACATTTGGATGAGTTTCTATAGTGGGCTGTATAATCGGGCCAAACCAAGAACAATTATATTCCTAGATTGCTTTTGTACCTCTAAGCATGGATATAAAAATTTAATCTGTGTAGAAGCAATTTCATAAAGAAGTACGGCTTTAACCACACAAATCCATTCAATGAAATCTTAATGTCTAGTGTCTAGTAACCATTAAGAAAGAAAAATAACTTTAAAAGAACCTTATCTGCCTAGAAATTTACACTACAGTAATAATTTTGTAAAATATTGGATCTGAGTTGAGTCATTAAGAGCCTTGAGAAAATTACTGTTTTCTCTTTCCAAGTTTTTTTTTTTTTTTTAAGTAATCGAGGTTTGAAACCAGGTGCAAAAGGTATCTTTTTTATTTTTTTATTAATTATAGTTTATTTACTTTGTATCCCAGCTGTAACCTCCTTCTTCATTCCCTCCCAATCCTACCAACCCCTCCCCCTTCATCTCCTCCCATGCCCCTCTCCAGGTCCACTGATAGGGGAGGTCCTCCTCCTCCCCTTCCATCTGACCCTAGTCTACCAGGTCTCATCAGGCCTGGCTGCATTGTCTTCCTCTGTGGCCTGGTAATGCTGCTCCCCCATCAGGGGGAGGTGATCAAACAGCCAGCCACTGAGTTCATGTCAGAGACAGTCCCTGTTCCCTTTATTAAGGTACCCACTTGGAGACTGAGCTGCCATGGGCTACATCTGTGCAGGGGTTCTAGGTTATATCCATGAATATTTCCTGGGCCCAGATTTTTTGGTTCTGTTGCTCTCCTTGTGGTTCTGTGCTGTTCCGTCTCCTCCAGGCCTTTCCATCTCCTCCTTCTTTCATAAGATTCCCTATACTCTGCCCAAAGTTTGACTATGAGTCTCAGCATCTGCTTTGATATCCTGCTGGATGGAGTCTTTCAGAGGCCCTCTGTGGTAGGCTCCTGTCCTGTTCCCTGTTTTCTCCCTCTTCCTTTGTCTGTCCCATTTGCCTTTCTGAGTGTGAATTGATCATCTTTCCCAGAGTCCTCCTTCTTACCCAGCTTCCTTAGGTGTACATATTTTAGTACCATTGTCCTATATTATATGTCTAATATCCACTTTTAAGTGAGTATATACCATGTGTGTCTTTCTGCTTCTGGGATAGCTCACCCAGAATGATCTTTTCTAGTTCCCACAATTTGCCTGCAAATTTCATGATTTCCTTGTTTTTAATTGCTGAGCAGTATTCCATTGTGTAAATGTACCACAATTTCTGTATCCATTCCTCTGTTGAGGAACATCTGGGTTGTTTCCAGATTCTGGCTATTACAAATAAAGGTATCTTTCAAAAATTGCCTATATAATATAAAGTAGCAAAATCCAATGACATTCAACAATGTTTTCTTTAGTTCTTACCAAAACACTAGGTGAGAAAAAAAATAGAAATAAACTTAAAAATTAAAAGGTGTCCCTATCCACAGTTTTCACACGCCAAAACAAAATATCCTTTTAAATAACAAGAATACAAATAAATACCAAAAAAAGAAAATGAGTTCATTCATTGTGAACACTACTGGAGATATCATAGTATCCATTCCTCTTTTGTTGTGGTTTTCATACCAGTAGGCACTAATTTTTATCTAGGTATGTATCCAATGAAAGAGCATTTCTCTATTGGCTTCATACCCAAGTATCAGCCATCAGAAAAGAAGCAGCCTAAAGGAAACTTTTATAGTTAAAAAAAAACTATTTATTTCATATTAATTATGTACATGAGGGGCCGGTATGTGCCCGTGAGTGCAGGGGTCCATAGAGGCCAGCTGCTGAAGCTGGAGTTAAAATACCCAGTTGTGAGCTGCCTTGTGTGAGTGGTGAGGAGTCAACTGAGTCCTCTGCCAGGGCCCACCCTTAACCACTCAGCCACCCCTCAGCCAGCTCCAGGTTTAATAAACTTTAAGTGACAGCTGGAGTATGCCATTTGGACCCCTTCTCACCTCTACGCCATTTTGGACCATGAGGCTTGTTTTTGAGTGAACTGAAGGAGTCAGATCGCGTGAGATCGCGTGATCTACCTAACCTGAACGTTTACAGCAGTAAAGTACGTTTCTCTCTGGTTGGAGTGGTTACTGTAGGTCTGTGATACTTACAGGCAAACCTAATCTCTACTGTGTATTATCGGTTACACCTAATGGGTCCTCGGTAGATCTCTCCTCCGTGTTTATTAATTAAAAGGGACTGCAATTGTTGTAGCCCAAATAAAAGTGACCGTAAGGGACCAGCTCTACTCTTGTCAGTCTGTTCTATCAACAACCTAGGAGTGTGTCACTTTCCGAGTCTTCTTTCTTTGGATGTTTCAAATTACAGGATGGTGAGCAAAGAAAGAAAAAGAAATCATCTTTCCCCCTTTCTCCATTCAGTGTTTTTCTGCTGTCTGCCATGTCCTGGTATGAAGGCACGAACTTAAGCAATATCAGCCAATGACAGGAAGCCTTGGGGAGTACAGCCCTGGGGAAGAATCAGGTAGAATCCTCTGTCACTGAGCCCTCCTGCCATCTGTAGGGTCACCATCTTCATGTTTCTTGATAATGTGAGATTAAACGTCTTCACTGGCTACTTCCCTGGGCGGGGAGTCTTGGCTGTCTAAAATGGAAAAGGCAAGCTGAGAGCTAGTGTGCACTAGCCTCTCTGTACTTCCTGACTACAGGGGCATCTGGATCAACTCTCTCAAGCTCTTGCTTCCCTGCTGCAACGGCCTGTGCCTTGAACTACAAGTCATAATTTACCTTCTCGCTTCTGTTATTTTTGCCAAAACGTTGTATCACAGGTGAAGAAGTTTAGACACCACGTAAAACCGGACAAAGCAGTGTTTACCTGTAATCCCAGTAGCAACAAGGAAGGTGGGGACAGGAAAATCCCTGCATGTCCATGTAGCATCAAAGTTGGTTGTACACAGAAGCAAACAAGAAAATCTGTCACAGGCAGATGGAAGGCAATAACCAGCACTTGAAATTACTCTCTGGCCTCTGCAAATCCACTACAGTACACAAATGCACACATCGCAAAAGTAAAACTTAATTAACGTTTAAAATATTTTACTTTTTTCCTTTGCCAAACAACCATTAAAGCTAAAATATCAATAGATGGTTGTTTTTTTTTTTTTTTTTGCTATATTGACTTTTATACTTTAAAAATGTAACTATTCTCTTCTCAATGGTTAGCAGTCTCATTTTATTTTCTAGTATTTACGAAAGATTTTATTTGATTTATGCTTTCCAGGTGTTTCTTACAAATGATTACACTCATTAGCGGTTTTCTAATTAGCTAAGATATTTACAAAAATAGTAATCTGGTCCCTTCCTCCCTGTTTGAATATCATGAGTAGGCGACTCCTTACTGCCAAACCCTTGCCCTCTGCCCTCCCTGTTCTGCTCTCTCACTACCATCAAGAAGTTTTCAGGCCAAGCACAGTGAACATTTCACTGTCTTTTCACAAAGTCCAAATATCTCTGCACATGAACGTCTCTGCTGTGAAGAAGCATGCTCTCCACATCCACTTCCCACAGTCTTTATATCTGGACCTCCCACTGTTTAGGTATGCTTTTCAGCAAGGCAACTTCAGTGCACTCTGTGAATCCTTCCTACGCCCCAACCCCTCAAAAACTGCCCAAATGGTTTGCCTTTGTCTTTCTTCTCTCACTGTTCATATGAAAGCTTCCTGTTGGAATACCAGTCTCATCCTATTCTAACTGGCTTTTACAAGTCTTTCTCCTACTGTGAACTCCAACAGAAAAGAAAGCAATTTATAATTTTTTTCTTTTTTCCTCTGTAGGATTAGGGGTTGAACTCAGTGTTTCACATCTGACAGGCATGTGCTCCGCCACTGAGCTATCTCTCCAACATGGAAACGTTAATTCCAACATGTGTTGTATTCAATAAATGTGAAAATATGGAAAATTTAGATAGTACAACAAGGTAGCCAGAGATGAGTTGAATCAGTAGTTACTCTGCCATAAAGTTAACTAAAAGCACTTCAAGTCTCCATATCAGTCAATGGGCACCTATTACCAGCATTTTTTTACTACTTTGCTGTAGTGTTTTCTGTATTGTAACAAATGAGAATGCAAGTATCTGTGGGATCCATATAATTCTTCATACTACTATAGCAATTAGAATAGGCCAAGATCCTCATGCCCAACCCAACAGGGTTTGGACAATCCTCACCATTCCAGTTGCTGTCCACTCTATTAACAACTGACCATATGAGCAGTACAGAGAGGTGGCCAAGTCAGCAAGCGCTTCCTGCTTATACTGAGTCCCACAGTTTTCTGTCACATTTTGAGAAGGCTGTGAGATGGAAACGAACTGCTTTTTATTTCAGCCTTCTCTTGTTCTAGATAGCCCAGCCTCCATTTTGACTTCCTCATAATGTGTAAACACGCGCTCACCTGTGCACGCGCATGTGCAAGCCCCTAGCAAACCTCTCCCTGTGATCTACTTTGACCGCTTTTCGTACGGTTCCATTTAACCACGTCCTTTCCAGTGTCTTGATGCACACTGAGCCACCTCCAGCTCTCTCTTCCTCAGTGCTGTTCCTTTAGTATCTCAAATGCTTGTCCCAACTTTCTCCTCCATCCATTCTCAAGTTTAGGACACTGAGCGTACAACTTAATTCATCTTGTTTGTTTCTTTGCTTCTTTTTATGCAGGAAAACAAACCACTAATGAAAACTGGCAAACTGGAGAGAAGCAATACAAGAGAACCTTTCCGTTTCTAGGCATTGTGATACACTATTGTTAATTTGTTATTGTTAATTTGTTAAGCTCTCATCCCTTTATAGCCTATGCCCATTGGAATATACCAGGTTTTAAATCTTTATGTTGAGGTTGAAGGAATTTCAAGGCTTCTGACCCATAGATCTTAGCCCTATTGCCTGATGTTTATCTGAATATTAATCATAGCAGGTCAGCACAATTAATTCTTTATTCCTTTCACAGTTTTTAAGAGAAAAATTAACTATGTCAACAAACAAAAACATAAATGCCACTGTTACACTTGCACAAGTTTTCTAAATGTCCAAGAAGGACAAAAACCATTTCTAGCTGTGACAATCTGCAGCGCAGATGGGATATGGAATGGGAGGTAGGCACTGTTCTATGTGACTTTCACATATGAACAGCTTTCATCTCCTTTTCTGACCCTAAGAAGAAAAGTAGTCACTGCTACTGCTATCTCTAGCTTGTCAACCAGAAAAGCACAGAGGTCACAATGTCATCCAATTAGAAAATTATGAACATTGGAAATAAACCCAGGATAATTATTTTGGACCCTTTAATCTTAGTAATGTCAGGAAACATACTTCCTAATCAAAACCTTTCTGCTTAGCGGTGGGGCATGTTAGATAAGTATCATAAGCAAGTAATGATGATGGTGGTGTGTGTAGGTGTGGGTTAGGTGACAGTATATCCAGAAGTTTGCTTGAAACACCTTTGATGGCCCCTAGACATGTTGCAGGTGTGGCTGCTGTATCACATGTGCCTCAGGAGGTGGCACAGAGGAGAGATGTGTAAGCTCAGTGTTCTGACTGGTGAACATCTGAATGATTAGTAACCCAACACTCCCTGGAAAAAGCAAGCCCAAGATGACCTCCAGTTCAGTTCCAAAAGACCCAGAGAGGAAGCTAGCCTGAGACTACCACCAGCCCAGCACAGTGCAAGAGCAGACGGGTTCCCAGGGTGGCGAGAGACCCCGGCCTGGGACTGCACACGCTGGGTGGGAGTGCTAGGCCCAGTTCTCTCTCTTGGCCTCAGGATTAGGATGTAGCTCTCAGCTACTTCTCCAGTGCCGTGTGTGCCGCCATGATGATAATGAACTAAACCTCCGCAAGTGTAAGCCACCAATTAAATACTGTCTTCTGAGAGTAGCCTTGGCCGTGGTGCCTCTTCCCAGCAGCAGAAAAGTGAGTGAGAGAACCCACATCCCATTGTCTAGAAACTATTCAAAAGACTAGGTGCAGCTGCAAGAGATGCTAGGAAATAAGCAAGTTAATTAGGCATCAAGCACTAGAGCGGCTGTTCTCAACCTGTGGGCCGCGACCCCCACAGATATCCTGCATCCTGCTATCAGATATCCTGCATTTCTGATATTTACATTACAATTCAAAACAGTAGCAAAATTACAGTTATGAAGCAGCAAGGAAATAACTTTATGATTGGCGGTCATCACAACATGAACAACTGTTTTTAAAGGGTTGCAGCATTAGGAAAAGCTGAGAACCACTGTTCCACAGAGATATCCAACTAGTTAAAACTCTAGTTCATTCATTAATCAAAAGCAATACAGAGAAAGAAAAACAATGAAATCTATACTGACTTTGACCAAGGAAAAAAATAAAATGAACCATAGTCATTGAGAAGGGACTAATAAAAGTTAAATTGCGGAGGGGCAAGATGGCGGCGCCGGGAGGACTCTCATTCTGAGCAGCAGCACAGCAGGATCAGCACAGTGACCAGCAATCAGAACTCTCGGCCATAAAACACAGTCATTGTGTTTCCCAGGTGAGAGGATACCCCCCGGTGGGGGATTCAATCAGCTTTTAACTCAGCCGGCTAAACCGCGGAAGAGATCCCGGTTCCGCCAGACGCTTGGCTGCCGGCCTCCAGCCCCAGCCCCAGCCCCAGCCCAGAGCCACAAGCCAATGTCTCTGGTCACGGTCCCAGACTGAACCTTGGGCACCACACTATCAGAGACTGGAATTTTCAGTCGAGAGATAACCCCAGGGTACAGGAAACGATTGGGACCGGCCTTAGGTCACCCAGACATCCCCTGGAAAAGACTCGGGCGGGTTCCACGGGCACCCCAGGAGCCAGCCCGGAGCCAGAGCCGGGGACCCAGGTTCCGGCACAGAGCCCTGCCTGCCTGCGCGCCTGATTCGCCGCCGGAGATAGAAACGGCGGATCTGATCTCAGAGCACTCAGCTCACCCCCAACCTGAAAAGGTCCCCGGAAAATTACCCAGCTTAGGGAGCCACTCGGGCTCCCAAAAGCCGCAAAGGCAGACACAGGCAGTTTCTGCGCACCAGACAGCTGGCAGAGACTGAGCCGCCATCACACAGCTGTGCTCCAGGCACAGGCAAATTTCTGTGGCCAGCCAGCTGGTGGACACTGAGCAGTGTGCACCAGGGCAAAAAAAGACACTAGGAGTCCGTGTCTCCAGAGAATCCACGGGGAAGGAAGGAAACTGTACTGATCTAAATCACCCAATCCTTCTCTAGAAAAAGTCTAGCAGTCTAGTGGGGCCGAGGCGCCAGCACTCAGCTGTGCTCCAGACACAAGCACAAACAGTTGAGGTGCGCCTGATGTCCAACTGGGTCACAGCAGCTGATCATTAAATTTGCAACAAGAAACCCAGAAACACAGCACAGCTGAGCCAGCACTCAGCTGTGCTCCACACAAGCACAAACAGTTGAGGTGCGCCTGATGTCCAACTGGGTCACAGCAGCTGATCATTAAATTTGCAACAAGAAACCCAGAAACAGGGCAGCTGCCCTCAGGACTTCCCTGGGTGAGAGGAGAACCCTCTCAAAATAACAAAGACCACAGTTACCACTCAGGTCTATATCCCTGAGGTGAGCAACTCCTGAAAAAACACCAGCCATCCAGGGACTATACCCAAAAAGCTGAGAAGACATCCTTCAGGAAAAACCAGCTTTCTCCACCACAGGATCCCCAGGAACCACCAGAAAATAACCCCAAACTCCTAAGATAACACAATGGGTAGAGGCCAGCGTAAAAGCTCAAGCAACAAAAGACAGAGCAATATGGCATCTCCAGAACCCAGTTACCCAGGGGCAAGTAGCCCTGGACACCCCACCATAACTGAAATCCAAGAAGATGACCTAACAACTATGCTCATGAAGATGATAACAGAGGAAACAAATAAGATACGTAAAGACATAGAGGAAGATAAACTCAAACAGAATATTGCCATCCGTAAAGAAATAGAGGAAGCTGCAGCCAGTTTATGGCCTTTACAAAGGAAATGCTTAAAACACTGAATGAAATGATAGAAACAGAGTTGAAGGAACTAAAAGAAAAACAGGAAAGTACAATCAGACAGGTGAAGGAAGTAAACAAAACAACTCAAGACCTGAAGATAGAATTGGAAAAATTAAAGAAAACACAAATGGAAGAAATAATGGAAAGGAAGAATCTAGGGAAGAAAACAGGAACTACAGAGGTAAGCATAACCAACAGACTAAAAGAGATGGAAGAAAGAATCTCAGGTGTAGAAGATACAATGGAAGAAATCGATGTATCTGTCAAAGAAAATGTTAAATCCGAAAAATTCCTGACACAGACCGTCCAAGAAATGCAAGACAATATGAAAAGACAAAACCTAAGAATAATAGGTATAGAGGAAAAAGAAGACTCCCTTCTCCAAGGCCCAGAAAATATTTTCAACAAAATCATTGAAGAAAATTTCCCCAAGCTAAAGGAGAGGCCAATTAGAATACATGAGGCCTACAGAACACCCAACAAATTTGACCAGAAAAGAAAATCCTCCCGCCACATAATAATCAAAACAGTAAGTATACAGAACAAAGAAAAAATACTAAAAGCTGCAAGGGAAAAAGGCCAAGTAACATATAATGGCAAACCCATTAGAATCACACCTGACTTTTCAACAGAGACTATGAAAGCCAGAAGGGCCTGGACGGATATCATGCAGACCCTAAGAGAACACAGATGTCAGCCCAGGCTACTATACCCAGCAAAACTCTCAGTCCTCATAGATGGAGAAAACAAGATATTCAATGACAAAAACAAATTTCAACTATACCTACAAACAAATCCAGCATTACAGAAGACACTGGAAGGGAAAATACAACCCAAGAAAGCTAGCTACATTCAAGAAAACACAGGAAATAAATAACCTCACTTCAGTAAAACAAAAAGCAACCAAGCACACAACCTGATGACCACAGCCAACATCAAAATCAAGAGATCTAACAGCCACTGGTCATTAATCTCTCTCAACATCAATGGACTCAACTCTCCAATAAAAAGACACAGATTAACAGAATGGATACGTAAACAAAACCCAGCAATCTGTTGCATACAAGAAACACACCTAAGACACAAAGATAGACATTACCTGAGGGTAAAGGGTTGGAAGACGACTTTCCAAGCAAACGGACCCAAGAAGCAAGCAGGAGTAGCCATTCTAATATCTGATAAAATAGACTTTCAACCAAAATTAATCAAAAGAGATGGGGAAGGACACTTCATACTCATCAAGGGAAAATTCCACCAGGAAGACATCACAATCCTGAACATCTATGCCCCAAATACAAGGGCACCCACATTTGTGAAAGAAACATTGATAAAATTTAAAGCACATATAGATCCACACACATTAATAGTGGGAGACTTCAACACCCCACTCTCAACAAAGGACAGGTCAACCAAACAGAAATTAAACAAAGAAACAATGTCTCTGACAGAGGTCATGACTCAAATGGACCTAACAGACATTTACAGAACTTTACACCCAAACACAAAAGAATTTACCTTCTTCTCAGCACCTCATGGAACCTTCTCCAAAATAGACCACATAGTGGGTCACAAAGCGAGCCTCAACAGATACAAGAAGATTGAAATAATCCCATGTATCTTGTCTGATCACCATGGAATGAAGCTGGACCTCAACAATAACAGAAATAACAAAAAGCCTACACACACATGGAAACTGAACAACTTGTTACTAAATGACAGCTGGGTCAGGGAAGAAATAAAGAAAGAAATTAAAGTCTTTCTAGAAATTAATGAAAATGAAGACACAACATACCCGAACTTGTGGGACACAATGAAAGCAGTGCTAAGAGGAAAGTTCATAGCACTAAGTGCCTTCAAGAAGAAATTCGAGACAGCTCATTCAAGCACCCTAATGGCTCACTTAAAAACCCTAGAAAAAGAAGAAGCAGACACACCAAGAAGGAGTAGACGGCTGGAAATAATCAAACTCAGGGCTGAAATCAATCAATTGGAAACAAATAAAACAATTCAAAGAATCAGTGAAACCAAGAGCTGGTTCTTTGAGAAAATCAACAAGATCGACAAACCCTTAGCCAGGCTAACTAAAAGGCAGAGAGACACCACCCAAATCAACAAAATCAGAAATGAAAAGGGGGATATAACTACAGACACTGAGGAAATCCAAACAATCATTAGGACTTACTTCAAAAGTCTATATGCCACAAAATTTGAAAATCTAAATGAAATGGACAATTTTCTTGATCGATTTGACTTACCAAAGCTGAACCAGGACCAGGTAAATCAACTAAATAGACCTATATCCCCCAAAGAAATAGAAGCAGTCATCAAAAGTCTCCCATCCAAAAAAAGCCCAGGACCAGATGGCTTCAGCGCAGAATTCTACCAGACCTTCAAAGAAGAGCTAACACCAATTCTCTTCAAACTATTCCACAAAATAGAAACAGAAGGAATATTACCAAATTCATTCTATGAAGCCACAGTCACCTTGGTACCTAAACCTCACAAAGACTCAACAAAGAAAGAGAATTTCCGGCCAATCTCCCTTATGAACATTGATGCAAAAATACTTAATAAAATACTTGCAAACCGAATCCAAGAACACATCAAAGATATTATCCACTATGACCAAGTAGGCTTCATCCCAGGTATGCAGGGGTGGTTCAATATACGGAAATCCATCAATGTGATCCACCATATTAACAAACTGAAAGAAAAAAACCACATGATAATCTCCCTAGATGCTGAAAAAGCCTTTGACAAAATCCAACATCCATTCATGTTCAAAGTATTGGAGAGATCAGGGATACAAGGCACATATCTAAACATAGTAAAGGCGATATACAGCAAGCCTATAGCCAACATCAAACTGAATGGAGAGAAACTTAAAGCAATCCCACTGAAATCAGGAACAAGACAAGGCTGCCCACTCTCTCCATATCTCTTCAACATAGTGTTGGAAGTCCTTGCTAGAGCAATAAGACAGTTGAAGGAGATCAAGGGGATACAAATTGGAAAGGAAGAAGTCAAATTATCACTATTTGCAGATGATATGATAGTATACGTGAGTGACCCCAAAAACTCTACCAGGGAACTCCTACAGCTGATAAACACCTTCAGCAAAGTGGCAGGATACAAAATTAACTCAAAAAAATCAGTAGCCCTCCTGTGTACAAAAGACAAAAGGGCTGAGAAAGAAATTAAGGAAACAACACCCTTCACAATAGCCACAAATGACATAAGGTACCTCGGAGTAACCCTAACCAAGGAAGTCAAAGACTTGTATGAAAAAAATTTCAAATCTCTGAAGAAAGAATTAGAAGAAGATATGAGAAGATGGAAAGATCTCCCATGCTCATGGCTTGGTAGGATTAACATAGTAAAAATGGCCATCTTACCAAAAGCAATCTACAGATTCAATGCAATGCCCATCAAATTACCAACACAATTCTTTACAGACCTGGAAAGGAAAATTCTCAACTTCATATGGAATAACAAGAAACCCAGAATTGCTAAAACAATCCTCTACAATAAAAGATCTTCTGGAGGTATCTCCATCCCTAATCTTAAGTTGTACTATAGAGCAACAGTTTTAAAAACTGCATGGTACTGGCATAGAAACAGAATGGTGGATCAATGGAACCGAACAGAGGACCCAGAAATAAACCCACACACTTATGGACACCTGATCTTTGACAAAGACGCCAAAACCATACAATGGAAAAAAGATAGCATCTTCAACAAATGGTGCTGGTCTAACTGGATGTCTACATGTAGAAAAATGAAAATAGATCCATACTTGTCACCCTGCACAAAACTGAAGTCCAAGTGGATCAAAGACCTCAACATAAAACCAGACACATTAAATCGGCTTGAAAAAAAAGTGGGAAATACCCTAGAACTCATTGGTACAGGGGGAAACTTCCTGAACAGAACACCAACAGCACAGGCTCTAAGAGCAACAACCAATAAATGGGACCTCATGAAACTGAAAAGCTTCTGTAAAGCAAAGGACACCGTCATCAAAACAAAGCGACCACCTACAGATTGGGAAACAATCTTCACCAACCCTTTATCTGACAGAGGACTCATATCCAGTATATATAAAGAACTAAAGAAGCTGAAAAGCAGCAAACCAAGTAATCCACTTAAAAAATGGGGAACAGAGCTAAACAGAGAATTCTCTGTAGAGGAATACCGAATGGCAGAGAAGCACTTAAAGAAATGCTCAACCTCACTAGCCATTAGGGAAATGCAAATCAAAACAACCCTGAGATTTCACCTTACACCCATGAGAATGGCCAAGATCAAAAACTCAAGTGACAACACATGCTGGAGAGGTTGTGGAGAAAGGGGAACCCTTCTCCACTGCTGGTGGGAATGTAAACTTGTACAACCACTCTGGAAATCAATCTGGCACTTTCTCAGACAACTAGGAATAGCGCTTCCTCAAGATCCAGCCATACCACTACTGGGCATATATCCAAAAGAGCCTCAAGTACACAAAAAGGACATTTGCTCAACCATGTTTGTAGCAGCTTTATTTGTAATAGCCAGAAGCTGGAAACAACCCAGATGCCCCTCAACTGAAGAATGGATGCAGAAATTGTGGTACATCTACACAATGGAATATTACTCAGCAATGAAAAATAAGGAAATCATGAAATTTGCAGGTAAATGGTGGGATCTGGAAAGGATTATCCTGAGTGAGTTGTCCCAGAAGCAAAAAGACACACATGGTATATACTCACTCATATAGACATACAACATAGGACAAACCCACTAAAACCTGTGCATCTAAAGAAACTAAGCAAGAGAGAGGACCCTAACTAAAATGTCCAATCCCCATCTGGAAAGGCAAAGAGGATGGACATCAGAAGAAGAAGAAAACAGGAAACAACCTAGGAACCTACCACAGAGGGCCTCTGAAAGCCTCTGCCCTTCAGACTATCAAAGCAGATGCTGAGCCGGATGGGCAACTGTTGGGCAGGAGAACGGAATTTTAGATAAGAACTGGGAAATAGTAAGAGCTGGAGAGGACAGGGTCTCCACAAGGAGAGCAACAGAACAAGAAAATTCGAACATAGGGAACTTCCCAGAGACTCATACTCCAACCAAGGACTATTCATGGAGATAACCTAGAACCCCTGCACAGATGTAGCCCAGGGCAGTTCAGAGTCCAATTGGGTTACATAGTAATGTGAAGAGGGACTGCCTCTGACATAATCTGATTGGCCTGCTCTTTGATCACCTCCCTCTGGGGTGGGGGAGCAGCCTTACCAGGCCACAGTAGAGGACAATACAGCCACTTTTGATGTGAACTGACAGACTAAGATCAGAAAGGAGAGGAGAACCTCCCCTATTAGTGGACTTGGGGAGTGGCATGCAAGCAGAGGGAGGAGGGAGGGTGGGATTGGGAGGAGAGGAGGGAGGGGCTTATGGGGGGATGCAGAATGAATAAAGTGTAATTGATGAAAAATTTAAGAAAAAAGGGAAAAAAATAATTTAAGAACCTTAAATGACTTTCAAAATTGGAGGAAAACATGGAGTTAGTCAATTGGCATGGAGCACGTCTCGCCCCTGGGGGCAATGGTCTCCTGAACCTACTCAGACCTCAGACACCACCACTGCTAGTTCTAGAATTGACGCAGGATGTTCCAACGAGGGGTTAAGGCTTCTCATAATATTTCCTATAAGCCCACACCTGTTTGTTTATATCCCCCATTTCTATTCATTATTAGCCAGATAGAGCCAAGTAATTGTGGTAATGATACTTGCTTTTTTGCCCAATGCTGTAATGCTAGTAAATTTAGGTATGCCCTGGTTACTCGCATGCCTCACTGGGTGCCTGTGCCCATTGATGCCCCTCACGCTATGACTCTCTTCAGACAGAAAAGGGATCTTGGAACTACAGCCACCATTGTTACTACCATCTCATTGACGGCTGTTGGAGCTACCACCAGGGCATTAGCCATGAGTCATACTGGGCAGACTGCTCAGATCCTGAATAATCATTTAGCCAATGTAGCTCATGCCTTAGTTGTACATAAAGGAATTAATGCTCAACTAAAAGGAAGCTTGATGGTGTTCAATCAGAGGATTGACCTCTTGCAGGAGCAAATTGATACCCTATGGCAAATCGCTCAACCTGGCTGTCAATGAAAGTATGCTGGACTTTGTGTCACTAGCATACAACATGAGAATTTTTCCTGTGCTGCAAATCTGTCTAAACAATTGTCGAGCTATATTTTAGGTAATTGGACTGGAGAATTCGATACTACGATGGAGCAGCTGAGAGTGGCCATTGTCACAGTAAATTCTACCGGAGTGGACGCAGGACTAGCCACAGGATTATCAACATGGATTGCTGCAGCCATGAATCATCTGAAGGAATGGGCGGGCATGGGAGTGTTAGCAGGCCTTCTGGTGTTGGTCTCCTTGGTTTGCCTGTGGTATATATGCAAGATTAGAGTCTCACAACAGTGTGATGCAGCCATGATCATTCAGGCCTTTACAGCCATTGAAGCAGGACATTCTCCCCAAGCATGGTTGGATACCATAAAAAGCTAAAATGATATGCTCAGGATGCGAGGCTAAGCACTGCACTCAGGGTCAGCCGCTTTGGACCCAGAGAAGAGCATGTCTGATTGCATGCGGGTTGATGCCCCAGGTCCCGCCTCTGAGAAAAAGGTATCGGACGGGTCTGATGCTCTTTGGGTGGATGACACCTAAATGAACATCTGTACAAAGTCCCAATTTATTTCTAATATCAGAGATCAGACCTCTACTCTTGCCTGATGCGTCTAAAACAAAAAGGGGGAACTGTAGAGAGCTGTGGAATGCTATGCCTTAAAGATGGAGCTGGTTTCCGCCTTCCACCTTCCCGATGGTGAGTGCTCTCTGTCACGAACAACTCCACATTTGGCTAAGGCCGACGATCTGGCTTGCTTCCATGTATGTGGACCTATCTGCATTGCCCCCGTGGCACGCCTGGGTTGGCTACCCAGAGGCTATTTAAGCTGTGGGCTGGCTTTCCCCAGGGTCCAAGGATTGTTCAATGTTCCTGAATAAACTGCATTGAAAAAAAAAAAGTTAAATTGCAGACACGATAAAAATAGAGAGAGCAAAAACAGCAACAAAAGTCTTCCAAAACTATATCATGGTTGTTGTTGTTGTGGATATAAACATGGTTTTGTTTTAATCCCAGGGGAGGGATGTGGGACTGATTCAGATAGTCCACAGCAGTAAACTATTTGCCTCATGTGGGCTCTAGGAGGAGCTCTTTGCCAGCTGGAGATAGCTTAAATCTGAGGACTCTGGAAAGAGAATGAATGCCAGCACACAGAGAGTGTGGAGTAGCTGTGAGAAAGAACAAGGCTGCTGCTACTCTCCTCCTCCTACCACGGCTTCTGTTGCTGTTGACGCAGTGGGACAGGAAATTGGAGATCTCACAAAACAAGGATTGGACTGGCTCCAAAGAACCCAACACAGCAGGAAGCACCTAAGAGAACTGCACCCCCTCTCCCACTAACTCTCCTACCTGGTGTTGGGGTGGAGTAGGGAGAAAGAGATATAAGAAATATAAATTAAAAAGTTTTTTAAAAGTACGCCAACACATGGTTTCTGAGTTCTCTCATTTGAATTTTCAACTATAAACAGTCATTGAAATCTAGGCCTGAATCTCCAACCCAAAACCTCTAGCTCTCTATTGCTATGATAAAAATATAATCAGTGCAACTTGGGGAGGAAGGGGTTTATTTCATCTTACAGGTTGTAGTCCTTGTTGAGATAAGCCAAGGGAGGAGCTCAAAGTAAGAGCTTCAGAGTAATGCTACCTACTGGCTTGCTCCCTGCTCACCTTCTTAAATAGCTCAAGACCACCTACCTAAGAATGGTATCACCCATGGTAAGCTGGACCCTCCTACAGTTGGCAAGCAAGAAAATAGCCCATAGCCATATCCCCCAGGCTAATCTAATAGAGGCAACTCTTCAACTGGAATTTCCTAGTCCCAGGTATATCAAACTGACAACCAAGTTTGGGCATCACACCAAGTCATTATCTTGTCTATGATAAACATTTTTCCTGACCTCAATCAGTCAACTAAACTTCACTTGACTGATAAATCATCAGTTGTAACTCTACTGCTTCATTTCAACTTCCTAGTCTTTACTTATATCCAGAACACCACCTAATCTTCTCAATAATAAAATTTTTCAGAGAAAAAGTTTTAGCCAAAAGTACATTTTAAAAGTTACCATCTGTGGAATAGTTCAGTAGTATGAATAACTGAGGGCAATGAATTTATAGAGATGCAAGTATATATAGATTTCATATCTCACTACCTAACATTAAGAATCACTATAGAATGCTGGAAACATAGCTCGGTCATTTAAGTGATTGTTGTGTAAAGATGAGAACTTCATCTTGATATCCAGAACTCATTTTTTTTAAATAAATGGATAAGATAGCATATAACTGTAATCTCAGTACTGAGAAGGTAGAAACAGAAGGATCCCTGGACCTACTGGTCAATCAACCTAGCTCTCTTGCAGGTCTCCAGGACAGTGAATGAGCCTTTATCAAAAACAAGGTGCACAGCTGCTGAAGATTGATACCCAAGGTGGTTTTGGGGACTCCATAGGCATGTTTGCCTACACATGTGCATGCATGCATGCACACACAGACACACACAAAAGTTAAAGCAAAGAAGAATGTCTATAAAGTAAATAAAAACTGCTTCCATGTGACCTGGTGAAAAAGAGCCAAGAATGGAAAAATTACACACTATTTCAAAGAAAGAAAAGAAACAAAGTGCTTCAGAAGCTAACAAAAATAGTAGTGTGAGAAATGAGAAGTGTGTAGGCAAGGAAAGAATCAAACAAAGAAAAGAATAAGTCCCTTAGGTCTCCATGATTGACAGACCCCTAACCAAACTAAGCAAGAGACATAGAGAAGACCCAAATTAACAAAAGTAGAGTTGAAAAGGGGAAATATTACAAGAGAGTCTAATAAAATCCAGGGTTCATTAGGGAATACTTGAGAAACTCAAATTCTGGGAAATTGTAAAAGCTGAAAGAAATGAATAAATTTCTATTACATACTAAAATGAAATCAAGAATATATAAGTAACTTAGAACCATAACAAGTGAAATTAAAGCAGTTTTTTAAGGTCTCTCCACAAAGAAAAGGCCAGGATTAGATAAACTGTTGAATTTCATCAAGTTTTTAAAGAAGAGCCCCAAATTTTTCCACAAAATAAAAAGGTATATGAACGCACCTAGAATTACTCAAATGGAAAAAAAAACAAACAAACAGAGTTTTAAAAATTGAAAGCTATAGACCAACTTCCCTGATAAACATAGACACAAAAATTCTCAGCAAAATTCTTTCAAGCCAAATTCAATAAAATGTTAGAAAGATCATAAACAGCCAACTTATTTTCATTCCAGAGATGCAAAGACGGTCTAATACGCACAAATCAACAGAGATAATGTCTTAAAACAATAGACACAAGGACAAAAATTACATCACCTCAACAGATGCAGAAAAGACATTGGATGATGTTCTGTAAGTCTTCATGATAAAGGCACTGACAGAACTAAGAGAGAAGGAACACACTTCAACAAAATAAAGCTGTGAAGACACACTTACACTCATCCTTGTACTAAGAACTGAAATCATCCTCTGTAGTATCTGGAGCAATCAAAAGCTGTCACTCCCTCTGCTTTTAGTCCACATGATGCTCAAAAACTCCTAACTAGGGCAATAAGATAAAAGAAACATAAAGAAAGATGTTAAATCATTCTGATTTGCAAATAAGATAACAAATACTTAAAAGATCCTAGAGGTGGGGCTGGAGAAATGGCTCACAGATTAAGAACCCTGGCTGTTTTTCTAGAGGTCCTGAGTTCAATTCCCAGCAACCACATGGTGACTCGCAACCATCTATATTGAGATCTAGTGCCCTCTTCTGGTAGGTAGGCACACATGCAGGCAAAACACTGTACATATAATAAATAAATACATATTTTTAAAAAAGAAGCTAGGGTATATCAGAAAAACATTGGAGCTCTTTATGCAAATCAACACAAAAATCAACAGGTTTTTTTTCCATATATATATATATATATATATATATATATATATATGAAGTGAGAAACCAGAAACATAAATCCATTCAGATGGACACACAGAGAAATAAATAAATAAGTGTAAAACCTTATTTATCTTTACTTTATATTCTGAGAAAATAAGTAAAAGAAGATCAAAAAGAAAAAACTCCCAAGTTCATGAAAAAAAAAAGTACAACTACAACACAATCTCCTCAAAATTCTTCACAAAACTAGGAAAAAATCCTAAAATTCATATAAAAATACAAAAGACTCTGAATAGTCAATGCAATCTTTAAAAAGAACAATGCTAGAAGAATCAAAATACTTCATCTCCAATTATAACATAGAGTAACTAAAAAAAATAGCACTGACACAAAAGCAGATATGCAGGAGAGGACTCAAAAATAAGCCCATACAGATACGGTCACCTGGTCTTCGACAAGGTGTCCAAAACACACATTGGAAAAAAAAAAAAAAAAACTTCTACAATATGTGGCACCAAGGAGACTGATTATCTACACACAGAAGATTGAAACCAGGTCATTTCCCAGACTGTACAAAAATTTTAAATAGATGGAAGACCTTAACATAATATCTGAAATTCTAAAACTGTTAGAGGAAAACAGGCAAATTACTTGAAGATACAGACATTGGCAAGACATGGTCCTTCTCTGAAAAGGATTCTCATAGCAAAGGAAATATCACTCAGATTAGTAAATGGGATTACATAACGTCAAAAAGGTTCTGACATGCAAGGCTTTATATCTTCTTTACGTGGATCCGAAGGCAGAAGGGTCATGAGTTCAAGGCCATTACATAAAATATTTAAAGCCAACCTAAAATAAATAAGACACTTTTTTAAAAAAAGCATGCAAAATAGAAGAGAATTTGCCATCAAGTATGTTTGCAACGGTTATGTTTTATTATAAGCTTGTCATAGCCTACAATTACCCGTGAAGATAATCTAGAAGAGAAATTATCTAGATCAGGCTGGCCTGTGCACATATCTGTGAGGGATCCCCTTAATTGTGTATTTTTTTCATTATTTTATTTATTCAATCAATTTACAGCCTGATTGCATCCTCCTCTCTCCTCCCCTCCCAGCCCTACCCTCACATTCTCCTCTCCCCCATTCTCCTTTCCTTTTCTCCTCAGAGAAGGGGAAGACCCCCTTGGGTCTTGGATCCCCCATGGATACCAACCCACTCTGGCACTCAAGTCCCAGCAGGAATAAGCACTTCCTCTCCCACTGAGGCCAGAGAAGGGAGCCCAGTTAGGGGAAAAAGACCCAAAGGCAGGCAACAGAGTCAGAGACAACCCCCACACCAATTGTTAGGGCACCCACATGAAGAACAAGCTGCACATCTGCTACATATATGTAGGGGGCCAAAGTCCAGCCCATGCATGCTTTTTGATGGTTCAGTCCCTGTGAGTTCCCATGGACTCAGGTTAGTTTACTCTGTAGGTCTTCTTGTGCTATCCCTCAGTCCTTCCTCTCGCTCTTCCACAAGACTCCCCAGGCTCCGTCTACTGTTTGGCTGTGAGTCTCTGCATCTCTTCTCATCAGCTACTAGGTGGAGCCTCTCGAAAGACAGTTATGCAGGCTCCTGTCTGCAAGCATAGCATAATATCAATAACAGTGTCAGGGGTTGGCTTTCTCCCATGGGGTGGGTCTCAGGTTGGGCCAGTCATTGGTTGGTCATTCCCTCAATCTCTGTTTCATCTTTATCCCTACACTTCTCGTAGGCAGGACAAATTTTCGGTCAGAGGTTTTATGGGTGGGTCGGTACCCCCTTCCCTTTACTGGAAGCCACATCTGGCTACAGGAGGTTGCTACCACAGGCTCCATATCCCCACTGCTAGGGTCACCTTCATAGACTCTTGGGAGCCTCCACTGTCCAAGAGATGCACCCCCCCCCCGATTTATGTTCTCTCTCCCAGTACTCTCTCTCCCAACCACTATCCTCACACCTGATTCCTGTCCTTATTCCCCTCTCCACACCCTCTCTCACCCGGATCCCTCCCACCATCTACTTCAAATGTCTATTTTCTTTTCCCTTCTGAGTGAGATTCAAGCACCCTCTCTTAACCCTTCCTGTTACTTAGCTTCTTTGGGTCTGTATTTTGTGGCTACTATCCACTTATTTTTTATTAAATTTTTATTTTTTATATTAATTACATTTTATTCACTTTGTACCCCACTTATAACCCCTCCTTCATTCACTCCCTCCCTCATCTCCTCCTATGCCCCTCTCCAAGTCCACTGATAGGGGAGGTCCTCCTCCCCTTCCATCTGGCTGCAATGTCCTCCTCTGTGGCCTGGGAAGTCTGGTGGGAGGTCAAAGAGCCAGCCACTGAGTTCATGTCAGAGACAGTCCCTGTTCTCCTTACTAGGGAAACCCACTTGGATAATGAGCTGCCATGGGCTACATATGAGCAGGGGTTCTAGGTTATCTCCATGAACGGTCCTTGGTCCTTTGTTGGAGTATCAGTCTCAGAAAAGACACCTGTGCCCAGATATTTTGGTTCTGTTGCTCTCCTTGTGGAGCTCCTGTCCTCTCCAGGTCTTACTAACTCCCTCTTCTTTCATATGATTGCCTGCACTCTGCCCAAAGTTTGGTTATGAGTCTCAGCATCTGCTTTGATACACTACCGGGTAGAGTCTTTCAGAGGCCCTCTGTGGTAGGCTCCTGTCCTGTTCCCTGTTTTCTCCTTCTTCCAATGTCCATCCAGTTTGTCTCTCTAAGTGAGGATTGATCATCTTACCCAGGATCCTCCTTCTTGTTTAGCTTCTTTAGGTGTACAGATTTTAGTATGTTTATCCTATATTATAGGTCTAGTATCCACTTATAAGTGAGTATATGCTGTGTGTGTCTTTCTGCTTCTGGGATACCTCACTCAGGATGATCTTTTGTAGTTTCATTCATTTATCTGCAAATTACATGATTTTCTTGTTTCTAATAACTGAGTAGTATTCTGTTGTACAATATACCACAGTTCTTTATCCATTCTTCTGTTGAGTGACACCTAGGTTGTTTCCAGTTTCTGGCTGTAATGAGAAGAGATGCTGTAAACATAGTTGAGCAAGTGTCCTTGCGGTATGGTGGAGCATCTTTTGGACATATTCCCAGGAATGGCATAGCTGGATCTTGTGGTAGAACTATTTCCAATTTTTGAGAAAGCACAAGATTGGTTCACAAAGTGGTTGTACAAATTTGCTCTCCCACCAGCAATGGAGGAGTGTTCCCCTTTCTCCACATCCTTTCCAGCATGTGCTGTCACTTGAGTTTTTTTATCTTAGTCATTCTGACAGGTGTAAAATGGAATCTCAGAATCATTTTGATTTGCATTTCCCTGATGACTAAGGACATTGAATATTTCTTGAAGTGCCTTTCAGCCATTAGAGAGTCCTAATTTTGAGAAGTCTCTATTTAGCTCTGTGTCCCATTTTTTAAACTGGATTGTTTGGTTTGTTAGTGTTTAATTTCTTGAGTTCTATATGTATGTTAGATGTTAGCCATCTGTCAGATATAGGGTTGGTGAAGACCTTTTCCCAGTCTGTGGGCTGCTGTTTTGACTTATTGATGGTATCCTTTGCCTTACAGAAGCTTTTCAGTTGCATGAAGTCCCATTTAATGATTGTTGATCTTAGAGCCTGAGCACTAGCTACCATTCCTGGAGATATACCTGAAGGACTTCTCATCGTCATAGTATAGTGAGACTTGCACATTTGTGTTTATTTCTGAACTATTAGCAACAGCGAAAACATAGAAATTGCCAAAACATCCATCAACAGATGTGTGCAGATTTTTTTAATACTGTGCATGTATGTGATGGAATTCTACTCAGGTGTAAAGAAGAGTGCATCTATGATATTTATAAGAAAATGAATGCTTGATGGGACTACCAATCGTTAGATTAAGAGAGACTCAAAAAGGCAAATAATGAATGTTCCTTAGCTTGACTCCAGAAATCACTTACGCATATTAAAATAGTGCCTTACATGTTGAATTATATATAAAAGTATATTTTTTAAACATTAAAAATAGAAATAAACACATCAGACATTCCCTGGGGAAATCACAAAACACTGAGCAAATTTAAATGAAAACTAAGCTCTACATTAATCTGGACTATTTTAAATGCGGGAGTCTGAATAGCTGCTTCAATTTTCTAACTCACTGCATAGCAATATAGATGCAGAACAATGCGTCTCCTTTCAGTGGCTTTCCCAGCAGCACGACAAGATGAAGCTGATCCTTTATCTCAACCACGCATGGTTTCATAATTACAAAAGAAGGAATAAAAATCAAGAGAAAGTAAATTTACTATCCTCAAGCCCTATAAAAATAAGTCATATGGCAAAATACATGTCTAAATCACGTGTAAAGAAGACCATATGAGTGACTCTTAATCTTAAAGAGAGCTATCAATAGAGGGAAGTGTTTTAGTTTGGACGTGAAAGGTCATGCATAGGCTCATGTGTTTGAACACCTGCTTCCTGGCTGGCAGCGCTGTTAGGAAAGGTTATGGCACCTTTAGGAGATGGAAGCATGTCATGGGGTGGGCTTCGACTGGCTGGTCTCTCTGCTTTCTGCTCCTGCCATATCATCCCAACCATGATGGACCATTATCCCTCTGGAACTAGAAGACAAAATAAACCCTCTTTCTTTGAAATTGCTTTGTCAGGATAGTTTGTTACAGCAACATAAAAGAAACTAAAACAAGGAGGGGTCCCTTATTTTTAAGCAACTATTGTTTTGGTTTTTTTACTAATGACTTCAAAACTCCAATATTGACCCCACCAACGTAAAAGAATGTCTTTGTCCTCAATACGCATGCTGTGGCATATGCGGGCCCCTACACCACACAGAGAAAGACAGACAGACAGACAAAGACAGACAGACAGAGAAACAGACAGTGGATGGGGGCAATGGCAAGGGATTGGGAGGAGAGGAAGGAGGGGAAACTGTGGTCGGAATGTAAAATAAATAAAATTTTGAAATGCTTTCCTATATTAGAAAATAAGGTTTAAGGGAGGAGGGGCAAGATGGCGGAGCCAGGAGGACTCTCATTCTGAGCAGCAGCACAGCAGGATCAGCACAGTGACCAGCAATCAGAACTCTCAGCCATAAAACACAGTCATTGTGTTTCCCAGGTGAGAGGATACCCCACGGTGGGGGATTCAATCAGCTTTTAACTCACCCGGCTAAACCGCGGAAGAGATCCCGGTTCCGCCAGACGCTTGGCTGCCGGCCGCCAGCCCCAGCCCCAGCTCAGAGCCACAAGCCAGTGTCTCTGGTCATGGTCCCAGACTGAACCCTGGGCACCACACTATCAGAGACTGGAATTTTCAGTCGAGAGATAACCCCAGGGTACAGGAAACGATTGGGACCGGCCTTAGGTCACCCAGACATCCCCTGGAAAAGATTCGGGTGGGTTCCACGGGCACCCCAGGAGCCAGCCCGGAGCCAGAGCCGGGGACCCAGGTTCCAGCACAGAGCCCTGCCTGCCTGCGCGCCTGATTCGCCGCCGGAGATAGAAACGGCGGGTCTGATCTCAGAGCACTCAGTTCACCCCCAACCTGAAAAGGTCCCCGGAAAATTACCCAGCTTAGGGAGCCACTCAGGCTCCCAAAAGCCGCAAAGGCAGACACAGGCAGTTTCTGCACACCAGACAGCTGGCAGAGACTGAGCCGCCATCACACAGCTGTGCTCCAGGCACAGGCAATTTCTGCGGCCAGCCAGCTGGCGGACACTGAGCAGTGTGCACCAGGACAAAAAGACACTAGGAGTCCCTGTCTCCAGAGAATCCACGGGGAAGGAAGGAAACTGTACTGATCTAAATCACCCAATCCTTCCCTAGAAAAAGTCTAGCAGTCTAGTGGGGCCGAGGCGCCAGCACTCAGCTGTGCTCCAGACACAAGCACAAACAGTTGAGGCGCGCCTGATGTCCAACTGGGTCACAGCAGCTGATCATTAAATTTGCAACAAGAAACCCAGAAACAGGGCAGATGCCCTCAGGACTTCCCTGGGTGAGAGGAGAACCCTCTCGACTAACAAAGACCACAGTTACCACTCAGGTCTATATCCCTGAGGTGAGCAACTCCTGAAAAAACACCAGCCATCCAGGGACTCATCCCAAAAAGCTGAGAAGACATCCTTCAGGAAAATCCAGCTTTCTGCAAAGGGGATTCTCTCCACCACAGGATCCCCAGGAACCACCAGAAAATAACCCCAAACACCTAAGATAACACAATGGGTAGAGGCCAGCGTAAAAGCTCAAGCAACAAAAGACAGAGCAATATGGCATCTCCAGAACCCAGTTACCCAGGGGCAAGTAGCCCTGGACACCCCACCATAACTGAAATCCAAGAAGATGACCTAACAAGTATGCTCATGAAGATGATAACATCTTCATGAGGAAACAAATAAGATTCATAAAGACATAGAGGAAGATAATCTCAAACAGAATATTGCCATCCGTAAAGAAATAGAGGAAGCTGCAGCCAAACAGTTTATGGCCTTTAGAAAGGAAATGCTTAAAACACTGAATGAAATGATAGAAACAGAGTTGAAGAAACTAAAAGAAAAACAGGAAAGTACAATCAGACAGGTGAAGGAAGTAAACAAAACAACTCAAGACCTGAAGATAGAATTGGAAAAATTAAAGAAAACACAAATGGAAGAAATAATGGAAAGGAAGAATCTAGGGAAGAAAACAGGAACTACAGAGGTAAGCATAACCAACAGACTACAAGAGATGGAAGAAAGAATCTCAGGTGTAGAAGATACAATGGAAGAAATCGATGTATCTGTCAAAGAAAATGTTAAATCCGAAAAATTCCTGACACAGACCATCCAAGAAATGCAAGACAATATGAAAAGACAAAACCTAAGAATAATAGGTATAGAGGAAAAAGAAGACTCCCTTCTCCAAGGCCCAGAAAATATTTTCAACAAAATCATTGAAGAAAATTTCCCCAAGCTAAAGGAGAGGCCAATTAGAATACATTAGGCCTACAGAACACCCAACAAATTTGACCAGAAAAGAAAATCCTCCCGCCACATAATAATCAAAACAGTAAGTATACAGAACAAAGAAAAAATTCTAAAAGCTGCAAGGGAAAAAGGCCAAGTAACATATAATGGCAAACCCATTAGAATCACACCTGACTTTTCAACAGAGACTATGAAAGCCAGAAGGGCCTGGACGGATATCATGCAGACCCTAAGAGAACACAGATGTCAGCCCAGGCTACTATACCCAGCAAAACTCTCAGTCCTCATAGATGGAGAAAACAAGATATTCAATGACAAAAACAAATTTCAACTATACCTACAAACAAATCCAGTATTACAGAAGACACTGGAAGGGAAAATACAACCCAAGAAAGCTAGCTACATTCAAGAAAACACAGGAAATAAATAACCTCACTTCAGTAAAATAAAAAATCAACCAAGCACACAACCTGATGAACACAGCCAACATCAAAATCAAGAGATCTAACAGCCACTGGTCATTAATCTCTCTCAACATCAATGGACTCAACTCTCCAATAAAAAGACACAGATTAACAGAATGGATACGTAAACAAAACCCAGCAATCTGTTGCATACAAGAAACACACCTAAGACACAAAGATAGACATTACCTGAGGGTAAAGGGTTGGAAGACGACTTTCCAAGCAAACGGACCCAAGAAGCAAGCAGGAGTAGCCATTCTAATATCTGATAAAATAGACTTTCAACCAAAATTAATCAAAAGAGATGGAGAAGGACACTTCATACTCATCAAGGGAAAATTCCACCAGGAAGACATCACAATCCTGAACATCTATGCCCCAAATACAAGGGCACCCACATTTGTGAAAGAAACATTGATAAAATTTAAAGCACATATAGATCCACACACATTAATAGTGGGAGACTTCAACACCCCACTCTCAACAAAGGACAGGTCAACCAAACAGAAATTAAACAAAGAAACAATGTCTCTGACAGAGGTCATGACTCAAATGGACCTAACAGACATTTACAGAACTTTACACCCAAACACAAAAGAATTTACCTTCTTCTCAGCACCTCATGGAACCTTCTCCAAAATAGACCACATAGTGGGTCACAAAGCAAGCCTCAACAGATACAAGAAGATTGAAATAATCCCATGTATCTTGTCTGATCACCATGGAATAAAGCTGGACCTCAACAATAATAGAAATAACAAAAAGCCTACACACACATGGAAACTGAACAACTTGTTACTAAATGACAGCTGGGTCAGGGAAGAAATAAAGAAAGAAATTAAAGTCTTTCTAGAAATCAATGAAAATGAAGACACAACATACCTGAACTTGTGGGACACAATGAAAGCAGTGCTAAGAGGAAAGTTCATAGCACTAAGTGCCTTCAAGAAGAAATTCGAGACAGCTCATTCAAGCACCCTAATGGCTCACTTAAAAACCCTAGAAAAAGAAGAAGCAGACACACCAAGAAGGAGTAGACGGCTGGAAATAATCAAACTCAGGGCTGAAATCAATCAATTGGAAACAAATAAAACAATTCAAAGAATCAATGAAACCAAGAGCTGGTTCTTTGAGAAAATCAACAAGATCGACAAACCCTTAGCCAGGCTAACTAAAAGGCAGAGAGACACCACCCAAATCAACAAAATCAGAAATGAAAAGGGGGATATAACTACAGACACTGAGGAAATCCAAACAATCATTAGGACTTACTTCAAAAGTCTATATGCCACAAAATTTGAAAATCTAAATGAAATGGACAATTTTCTTGATCGATTTGACTTACCAAAGCTGAACCAGGACCAGGTAAATCAACTAAATAGACCTATATCCCCCAAAGAAATAGAAGCGATCATCAAAAGTCTCCCATCCAAAAAAAGCCCAGGACCAGATGGCTTCAGCGCAGAATTCTACCAGACCTTCAAAGAAGAGCTAACACCAATTCTCTTCAAACTATTCCACAAAATAGAAACAGAAGGAATATTACCAAATTCATTCTATGAAGCCACAGTCACCTTGGTACCTAAACCTCACAAAGACTCAACAAAGAAAGAGAATTTCCGGCCAATCTCCCTTATGAACATTGATGCAAAAATACTTAATAAAATACTTGCAAACCGAATCCAAGAACACATCAAAGATATTATCCACTATGACCAAGTAGGCTTCATCCCAGGTATGCAGGGGTGGTTCAATATACGGAAATCCATCAATGTGATCCACCATATTAACAAACTGAAAGAAAAAAACCACATGATAATCTCCCTAGATGCTGAAAAAGCCTTTGACAAAATCCAACATCCATTCATGTTCAAAGTATTGGAGAGATCAGGGATACAAGGCACATATCTAAATATAGTAAAGGCGATATACAGCAAGCCTATAGCCAACATCAAACTGAATGGAGAGAAACTTAAAGCAATCCCACTGAAATCAGGGACAAGGCAAGGCTGCCCACTCTCTCCATATCTCTTCAACATAGTGTTGGAAGTCCTTGCTAGAGCAATAAGACAGTTGAAGGAGATCAAGGGGATACAAATTGGAAAGGAAGAAGTCAAATTATCACTATTTGCAGATGATATGATAGTATACGTGAGTGACCCCAAAAACTCTACCAGGGAACTCCTACAGCTGATAAATACCTTCAGCAAAGTTGCCGGATACAAAATTAACTCAAAAAAATCAGTAGCCCTCCTGTATACAAAGGACAAAAGGGCTGAGAAAGAAATTAAGGAAACAACACCCTTCACAATAGCCACAAATGACATAAGGTACCTCGGAGTAACCCTAACCAAGGAAGTCAAAGACTTGTATGGAAAAAATTTCAAATCTCTGAAGAAAGAATTAGAAGAAGATATGAGAAGATGGAAAGATCTCCCATGCTCATGGCTTGGTAGGATTAACATAGTAAAAATGGCCATCTTACCAAAAGCAATCTACAGATTCAATGCAATGCCCATCAAATTACCAACACAATTCTTTTCAGACCTGGAAAGAAAAATTCTCAACTTCATATGGAATAACAAAAAACACAGAATTGCTAAAACAATCCTCTACAATAAAAGATCTTCCGGAGGTATCTCCATCCCTGATCTTAAGTTGTACTATAGAGCAACAGTTTTAAAAACTGCATGGTACTGGCATAGAAACAGAATGGTGGATCAATGGAACCGAACAGAGGACCCAGAAATAAACCCACACACTTATGGACACCTGATCTTTGACAAAGACGCCAAAACCATACAATGGAAAAAAGATAGCATCTTCAACAAATGGTGCTGGTCTAACTGGATGTCTACATGTAGAAAAATGAAAATAGATCCATACTTGTCACCCTGCACAAAACTGAAGTCCAAGTGGATCAAAGACCTCAACATAAAACCAGACACATTAAATCGGCTTGAAAAAAAAGTGGGATATACCCTAGAACTCATTGGTACAGGGGAAAACTTCCTGAACAGAACACCAACAGCACAGGCTCTAAGAGCAACAACCAATAAATGGGACCTCATGAAACTGAAAAGCTTCTGTAAAGCAAAGGACACCGTCATCAAAACAAAGTGACCACCTACAGATTGGGAAAGAATCTTCACCAACCCTTTATCTGACAGAGGACTCATATCCAGTATATATAAAGAGCTAAAGAAGCTGAAAAGCAGCAAACCAAGTAATCCACTTAAAAAATGGGGAACAGAGCTAAACAGAGAATTCTCTGTAGAGGAATACCGAATGGCAGAGAAGCACTTAAAGAAATGTTCAACCTCACTAGCCATTAGGGAAATGCAAATCAAAACAACCCTGAGATTTCACCTTACACCCATGAGAATGGCCAAGATCAAAAACTCAAGTGACAACACATGCTGGAGAGGTTGTGGAGAAAGGGGAACCCTTCTCCACTGCTGGTGGGAATGTAAACTTGTACAACCACTCTGGAAATCAATCTGGCGCTTTCTCAGACAACTAGGAATAGCGCTTCCTCAAGATCCAGCCATACCACTACTGGGCATATATCCAAAAGAGGCTCAAGTACACAAAAAGGACATTTGCTCAACCATGTTTGTAGCAGCTTTATTTGTAATAGCCAGAAGCTGGAAACAACCCAGATGCCCCTCAACTGAAGAATGGATGCAGAAATTGTGGTACATCTACACAATGGAATATTACTCAGCAATGAAAAATAAGGAAATCATGAAATTTGCAGGTAAATGGTGGGATCTGGAAAGGATCATCCTGAGTGAGTTGTCCCAGAAGCAAAAAGACACACATGGTATATACTCACTCATATAGACATACAACATAGGACAAACCCACTAAAACCTGTGCATCTAAAGAAACTAAGCAAGAGAGAGGACCCTAACAAAAATGTCCAATCCCCATCTGGAAAGGCAAAGAGGATGGACATCAGAAGAAGAAAACAGGAAACAACCTAGGAACCTACCACAGAGGGCCTCTGAAAGCCTCTGCCCTTCAGACTATCAAAGCAGATGCTGAGCCGGATGGGCAACTGTTGGGCAGGTGAACGGAATTTTAGGTAAGAACTGGGAAATAGTAAGAGCTGGAGAGGACATGGTCTCCACAAGGAGCAACAGAAGAAGAAAATTTGAACACAGGGAACTTCCCAGAGACTCATACTCCAACCAAGGACTATTTATTCATGGAGATAACCCAGAACCCCTGCACAGATGTAGCCCAGGGCAGTTCAGAGTCCAATTGGGTTACATAGTAATGGGAAGAGGGACTGCCTCTGACATAATCTGATTGGCCTGCTCTTTGATCACCTCCCTCTGGCGGGGAGCAGCCTTACCAGGACACAGTAGAGGACAATACAGCCACTTTTGATGTGAACTGACAGACTAAGATCAGAAAGGAGAGGAGAACCTCCCCTATTAGTGGACTTGGGGAGTGGCATGCAAGCAGAGGGAGGAGGGAGGATGGGATTGGGAGGGGAGGAGGGAGGGGCTTATGGGGGGATGCAGAATGAATAAAGTGTAATTGATGAAAAATTAAAAAAAAATAAAATAAAAACCATATGTATATGTATAAAAAAAAAGAAAATAAGGTTTAAAGTCAGTCATCTAAATTTTCTTTATAGGAATTGAAAAATAGCAAATTAAACTGTTAGTAGAAGTAAGAAATTAAATATAAATATAAAAATTATATTAAAAGAAAAGCAGGAAAAAGTCATTAGAAGTAATTAGTTCTCTGGAGGGAAAAAAAATCTAAAATACCTCTATATTGCCAACACAAGTAATTTTGTTTTGCTTTGTTTTGTTTTTCTTTTTTTTTTCTGTTTTTTGTTTTGTTTTGTTTTGTTTTGTTTTGTTTTGTTTTTCAATGCAGTTTATTCAGGAACATTGAACAATCCTCGGACCCCGGGGAAAGCCAGCCCACAGCTTAAATAGCCTCTGGGTAGCCAACCCAGGCGTGCCACGGGGGCAATGCAGATAGGTCCACATACATGGAAGCAAGCCAGATCCTCGGCCTTAGCCAAATGTGGAGTTGTTCCTGACAGAGAGCACTCACCATCGGGAAGGTGGAAGGCGGAAACCAGCTCCATCTTTAAGGCATAGCATTCCGCAGCTCTCTACAGTTCCCCCTTTTTGTTTTAGACGCATCAGGCAAGAGTAGAGGTCTGATCTCTGATATTAGAAATAAATTGGGACTTTGTACAGATGTTCATTTAGGTGTCATCTGTTTTGTTTTTCAAAACAGAGTCTCACTATATAACCCTGGCTATCCTGGAACTCATAGAGATCCACTGGCCTCTGCCTCAAAGTGTTAGGATTAAAGTTTTCTCCACTATACTTGGCTTAATGGGTGATTTTTTAAAAGAAAATATGATACCATATTTATTACAATTTTTATTTTTAATTGCAGTTTAATTTTTAATTATATGTGTGTTATTGTTCAAATCCTGTGAGCAAGTTTGACCAATGTACAGTGCATGAATAATTTTTACGAATTTGTTCATATTTGCTTTATCTTAGAAAGTCCTCGCCTTGAGATAAATATTCATCCATACCTTCCTGGCATCTTTTAGAGCTGTATTTCTTCTTATGTTTAACCCTTTGATACTTGTGGAGTTTGTTCTGGTAGATTAGACAAAGTGAAGGCATTGCTTTTATTTGTGTATTTTTTTTTGACCCATTACACTTTTATTATTAGCTTTTCTTTTCTAAAGGCACCTCAGTGGAAACTTGTGAGAAAGTAAATAAGCAAAGCTTAATCTGTAACTCTATTATGTAGCACAAAGTTCATTCAGTAGCCATAATCAATTGCCACCTGCTGAACAAAAGAAGCAGGTTAGAGCCTCCCACCCTCAGCTCCCTGAAGTGGAATCAAATACTTATTTTGGATGAAAGCAGAAAATCAGTACAGCTCTGCAGGTCCCCCTCCTCAGCACCATCTGAATAGAACCAACGCACCTACAACTGGCACAATTGAAACTGGCAGAGGAGATTCTTTGGTGGTTTTGTCTGACTTGTTAAAATTTATGGGCAGTGTTAGGAAATAGTGTCACCACCAGAAAGTCAGGGAAATGAAGGCATGCACTGGCCTGAATGAAAAGAGTGTCTTCCCAAATGCTGCTGCCTTTGTGCACAACTTGGTGAGGATCTCTAACATGGCCACAGCCTTCCCAGTTTCTCCCTGTATTTTTGTTACAGAGACTGAGGCGCATGAGGGGAGACGGTAAATTGTGCTTTTGGTGAACAAATGTTATAACCTTGTATTCTGGTCAGGCTGCCACAGAGAAGGTAGCCATGGGGAAGCGTGTTGGGAGGCAGCCGTGCCACCTGCTTTCATTTGCTGCACAACTCAATACTAAAGGGACTGAGGGGACAGCCACACCGACAAACTTTATTGTAATTAAACAACAAAAATTTTAAAAATCAATTAAAAGGAATGGTAACCTACAAAATTTTGTTGTTACATTTGTCATGTGTTTGCAAAGATAGCACACCCTTAGTAACATAAGACACTACCAGATCAGAAATACCTAGAAATTGGAAGCCTAAAAATTGTCCCTGGTGAATTCCCAAAGCTCTACCTCATGCTTGCTCAGGAATAAATCATAAAGTCCTTTTTCCCCCTCTCACTCATTGTATCAGAAAGGACTTAGACTATAACTGTTAACAAAACAGCTACAAAACCTTTGACCTACAATTTGTTCTGCCTACAAAATTTGCTAGGGCAGCGGTGGCATAGAACTTGTGGTTACCTGGACTTCCGGATAGTCTGTAGACAGAGATTGGTATTGCACCCAGAAAATCCTACATGACCCTACCCAACTGGAAGAAATAAAGAAGGCTACGTCCCCTTTCCTTTTCAACCTCTTTTTTTCCTACCTGGGACTAGAGGTCTGGTAGGGAGGTAGAAGCTTTAAGGAACCCCAAATAAAGTACCATTTGAAAAACTAGCTCCTATACTCTGTAAGGCAAAGAACACTGTTGAGCAGACAAAGCAGCAACCTCCAGAATGGGAAAAGATTTTATAAACTCCAAATCCAATAGAGAACTAATATCCAAAATATATAAAGAACTTCAAAAATTAGGTATCAAAAAAAATCCAAATAATCCAACTTAAAAATAGGGTACAGAACTGATTTTAATTTTAATTTTTCAATTATAATAAAGGAAACAAACAAAGTGTTTAAATGTTTAAGTGAAAAACACTTAAATGTTTAACATCTTTAGCCATCAGGAAAATGCAAATCAAAACTACATTGAGATTCCATCTTATTTGTGTATTTTTTTTTTTTTTTATTCAATGCAGTTTATTCAGGAACATTGAACAATCCTCGGACCCCGGGGAAAGCCAGCCCACAGCTTAAATAGCCTCTGGGTAGCCAACCCAGGCGTGCCACGGGGGCAATGCAGATAGGTCCACATACATGGAAGCAAGCCAGATCCTCGGCCTTAGCCAAATGTGGAGTTGTTCGTGACAGAGAGCACTCACCTTATTTGTATATTTTTAACCCGTTGTCCTTTTGATCTTTTCAAACCTGAATTGTCCAACAGCTGTGAGAGAATACCCTAATCAAAATTAGTGGATCTGGATAAATTCAGAAGAGAGGATGTGAACAGACTCATCCAGGGTGAGCCCTTCATCCAACAGGCTGCTAGCAGCCAGAGGCGATGCCTTAGGGAATACAGAGGGGTCCTATGTTCTCCCCAAAGGTCTTCACTGTCAGCTGGAAAATGTTGAGCTAATAAAGTATCTGGGGAAAGTTCATTTCTAGGTTTGTGGTTGAGGAAAGTAACCACAGGGTTTATAAATTATCAAAACATGATTTAGAGTCTCATCTTAACTTTGTAGAAGTTTCCTAATTCACTCAGGCTTTAAAAGAGAAAAGCTGACCCAAACAGTGCCAAGGTTTTCAGTGGTTTATCTTATGACACAGCAAACCGATTTTTTTAATTGAAATTCTGATCATGTACAATGTGATCAGCAGCAAATGGCAGATAAATCACAAATAAATAGAATTTTTCTCTCTCCTATAATATGAAAACCATGCTTGAATGGCCAAATACATGTTTTCTTACACTGGGAAAGGAATTTACTTCAACTATTTAATCACACTTTTGAGAAATGTTTTTATATGGGAATAGTCCTGATGCATTTTTTTATAAATTTATATGAAGCTAATGTCTTCTGCACTTCCTTGGTAATGAGGAAAACAATGGAAAATTTGTCTATTGATATAATAGAGTACTTGAAAATACTTTTCTATCCAGAGAAGCAAGTTATTTTAATCTGTATATCATGATACAAAATTTTCCTGTATCAAAACCTGAATCCTGACATTTTTTTCCTCTTCCCAGTAGATCCACTTTCCTTTCTTCTCATAAGAGCAGGATGTTCACTGTGGTTAGTATTGGTTTTTAACTTGGCAGGAGTTAACTGAACCATATCTAGATAGGGTTCAGTGAGGTGGGAAGATCTACCCTCGATGTAGAAAGCAGAATTCATGGGCTGGAGTTTCAGACTGATTCAAAGTGAGAAAGTGAGCAGAGCCCTGAAACCCAGGCCTCTGCTTCCTGAGAGTGGACATGATGTGACCTTCTGCCCCAGCGTGTCATTGGTCTGGATGTGGATGCGATGTGACCATCTACTCAGACCCCTGTGCTGTGTTGGTTTCATTGTTGTGATAAGATGAACCAACACCAACTCGGAGAGGAATAGATGTATTTTGTCATAACAACTAACGGGTCACCATCCATTCATCACTGGGTTGTCAAGGCAGAGAGCACAGAGGAATGATATTTATTGGCTTGATCTCAAGCTCACAGGCCAGGCCCACTGGCCCAGAGGTGGTACAGCCCACAGCAGGTACCACCTGCTCACAACAATCAACAAGAAAATGCTTTCCCACAGGCTGTTCCCTCTTCCCAGGTGACTCTAGGTTTGTATCAAGTTGACAACTGAAGCTATGACATGCTCCATGACTTCCTGCAGTGATGGACTGCACACTGCGAGCAAAGATAAATATTTCACCCTTAAGTTTCATTTGTTAGGCATTTTTATCATGTTGACAGTAAAAATAATATTTTTAAAGTATTGCCAAGAAGTGAAACCATCGCCCTGGAAACCTGACTGTGTGTTTTTAGGCCTCTGGAAGCCGTTCATGGAAATAATGTAGAAGAACTTGAAGCTTTCATCTAGAAAAGCACCAGAATGCTGTAGGCAGAGCTTACTGGGACACACTGACAGGAGGTTTGGAAAGCCAGAACGCTGAAAGAAATGGGAAGAGTGAACACTTGGTTCAGTTTCAGAGAGGAGCAAAGACTTTCGAGACCTGGTCTAGAGGACATTCTTGCATCATCTGGTAAAGAGTCTGGCTGTCCTCCGCTCGTGTCTAGAGAGCCTAAGTGAAGCTGGATGCAATAGTCATGAACTAATGTTTGGCAGAGGAAATCTGAATATAGGACAGTCAGGCTGTATCACAATTGCTGCTCATTACAAATAGAGTAGAAAAAAATGAAGTAATGAATTTAGAGCTATATTCAAAGCAAGAGTGAAAGCAGCTGTAATTGTTAAAGAAGTTGGCACCATTAAAATAAAACAGAGGTGGTGTCTTACATCAGGAATCCTAGCATTTGGGAGGATTGAGAGGGATGGCCGGGACTTCAAGACTAGCTTCCGCTACACAGCAAAGCTGAGACCAACTGAACTGTGTGAAACTCTTGCTCGATAAATAGATAGATGATAGATAGATAGATAGATAGATAGATAGATAGATAGATAGATAGATAGATAGATGTTAAAAGAACATAAGTGCTCTGTGTATAGTAAAAGCACCCTGAGGGTCAAAATTATACTTATTAAAGGCTCCATTCATTTTTCGGGAATGTACCTGAAGTTAAAACAGCCTATGCTTAGAGTGCAATTGAAAGAGTTCCCACTTAAAAATAATTATGTAGAGAAGTGTATTCTTAGGATAAGCACTCAGAAACCATTGCAGGAGATTCGTGCTTTAAATTAAGCTGGCAGCATTGTCCATATTGCTAGTTTTACAAGCATGAAAGATTTGAAAGTAATGAGTCGTGGAAACTTACACCAAGGTTCCTGAAAGCCTCTGAGGCTAGGAGACGTGTGCCTACAAGAAGGTACCGACAGACTGTTTCATGACATTGTAAAGGAGAACATTTACAGTAGATACCCCAAGATGTCAGAGATACCAGGACCATGATGGCATTTGTCAAGGGAAGTTACAAGCATAAAATGGAGACAGACCAAGAAAGATGTGTCCTTCAGGCAACAGAGTTAAAATGGCAAGGCCACTCAAGTCCTTTGGCGCTCAGAAAACATTGTTCCCTGCCCTCCCCCCAACTCTGGGTTTTCATTTATAAATACCTCAGCCTCAGAGAAGCCAAAACTTTTGAATTAAAACTGTGCCACCAAACATAGCCACAGTGTAAGCCCAGAAATCT
Source organism: Meriones unguiculatus (assembly GCF_030254825.1). Taxonomy (NCBI): domain Eukaryota; kingdom Metazoa; phylum Chordata; class Mammalia; order Rodentia; family Muridae; genus Meriones; species Meriones unguiculatus. Next base: position 71,220,191 of record NC_083358.1, on the reverse strand, counting down.
GTGAAAATGTTACTTTCATGGCAAAGGACTTATCTCAGGTGCAACTACAACAAGGGTCTTGGGCTGTCTGGTTATTCTGGACTATGGTGGTCCAGTGTAATCATGGAGTGGATATCAGGGGCCCACAGTCAGAAATGTGAGGGGAAAAGACAGGACAGTACGTAACACATAGAAACAGGATGCTACTATGAATGATTCCTTACTGTGTTAATTGTTAGACTAAAAGCAATAATTTAAATGAGTGTTCAAATGAGAAGAAAATTCCTTATGTTGCCCTTAGAATTACAGGCTACAGATTTTGGGTAAAGATGCAATCATGCTTCCAAAAGCAACCCCTTTCTAGTCTAGTGGCATTCTGTGGCAAGCCGTGACTAAGTTGCTGCGCCTAAAAGATGGCGCCCGCCGGATGTACTGACTGCTGATAAACAAGTCCATGTTTGGTCAAGGCGAGCGTGGCACTGGCCCATTGGCTGCCTGCTGCAGGTCTGATGAGTGAGTGTGGTTGGCTGTGATTGGCTGATGTGGTTGCCTATATAATTGGGAAGGGCCCGGGGTAAGGGGGAGAAGAAGCTTGCAAAGGCCTGAATAAACTGCTTGAGGAAGAGCTGGTGGTTGCGTCTTCCTTGCTGGTCGAGGCGGGCGCAACAGCATTCTAATCACTTTTTCCACTTTCCTTTGCGGAAGACCACACGTCAGAGTATACATCCCAAAAGTGAGTGTGTTTGGACTGCTGCATGTAATTTGTAAACAAAAGAATGAATCACTTATAATTCTAGAAATGGGAAGTCCAAGACAAGTGTTGGCTACCTTGAAATCTGGTGAAGCATCATTCCTTCACCAGAAGTGACAGTGTCCTCTTACTCATTTACAAAGCAGAAGCACCAACTAACACTGAGGCCTCCTAATTAAGGGTTCTAGGGTCATTCAAGGGTTCGGGACTCTCAAAAGTTACATTTTAAAATATTGGTAGTCTTCTAGGTCTTGAAATGATACCATCTGAGGGTCGGGATAGTGTTCGTTTTCTCTGCCAGTTAAAGAATTAAAGCAGGAACAAACTGAAGCAACAGGTAGCAGCAGAGAAATCGCAAACACAGCAGACAGAATCAGCATTGAAGAAAGGTATCCATCAAGGATGAGAAAACACACACATGCAGCAAGAGCACTGAGAAAAGACCCTCTGCTGGAAGATCCAGTCTGTTTTCAAGGTCTGGGCTTTTAAAACCTCTAAAGAGTTTTCCTGGTGTAGACTCGGTCAGTTGGAAGAAAGCTAGGGTGGTTAGCTGCACGTCCAGAGCAAGCCTTGACCTTGCTGAGCAGGTAGGGGTGACGTGGGGTGGGGCCTGGTGGGAGACACACCTACAGAGCCTTTGTTTTTAAGTTGCCCAGCTTTTATGTCAAGCCAGGAGGAGAGAAAGAGCCTAACATCCAGGAAATTCACCACCTTTATTCCCTACCTGTCTAACTCCTGATCTTTGACTATCATTCTAAGAATGATAGTGTGAAGAAAACTGAAAAGAAGTCTGTCTACATCACTGACTGGTTAGAGCTTAAGTTCTGTGGAGAGGTTGAAATGTTGCAGGTCCAGGAGCTAGTTACCTTATCTTGGGCTAGTTCTAGCCCTCCTGAACAGCCCTAACACCTTCTGACTAAAGACTTTCAGAATCTATGAGCTTAGCAGACCACTAGCTTCTACCAATTCAAAAACTGAGAATGTCATCAGACACATCTTGGAGCTATAGAAAAGCTTCCCCCACCAACACCCCCCACACTACATCCACCTTTCTGATTACTCAGCAACGTATTTTAACCTTGCCTTGATGTATGACTTTCTTTGTTCCTTTAAATTACAAAACTTCATGAGGCAAGGCCATGGTGGTACTTGCCTTTAATCCCAGCACTCAGGAGACAGAGTCCTCTCTGAGTTTTAGGCCATCCTAGTCTACAGAGCAGGTTCCAGGACATCCAGAGCTACATAGAGAAACCCTGTCTCAAAACAAAACATACATACATACATAATAGAACTAAATCTGTGCTTCTGAGCTATGGGTCACTCAAAATGACTCTAAAATAAGCTCTCTCTCATTCCCTTTAAGATGAGAGCTGCAGTTTTTACATTGACAATAGCAAGTATGAACATGATCTTGGATGGAAACAAATAATTTCATTATAGTAGTAAGTAGATTGTAGTGAGTCTAATAGAAATGATTGCTTAGTTTCTACATGTCATATATTTTGGTCTACTTTAATAAATGGGTCACTGAATGTGAACTAAGAAAGCCTGTTAAAATCTCACTTAACCATTTTGCTAATCATATACGTTTAAACATTTTACATCTTCCCTTGCAGCACTCAAAAACACATGCCTGTTTAATCTGAATAAAGAGGTTATGGATCACATAAATACAGCCTATGTCAAGCTTGTAGCATGAGGGAAGAGTGCCGTCGCTTTTTATCTGAATGTATTAGGGACCAAGGCAGACATACAAAAGTTCTAGCTGATCTTCCTTAAGATTCATGGTAAGATGACAAGCAATGCTGAATATAGCTGTCAACACACACACACACACACACACACACACACACACGAACTACAGCTTTCATCTCAAAGGGAGTAAGAGATGATTTATTTTGGAGCAAATATGAGTAACCCAGAGCCAGGAACAGAGAACTGGGTTCCAGGTTCTAATATGGAAGGAGTTTCCAGAAGTTTTACAGTAGAAGAACAAAGTCACAAATCAAGGCCACTTGAAAATACCTTGGTGGGTTCAGCAGAGAAGCAGGTCGCAGCCAGGCAGACAGGCCTCAGGTGTCATCTGATAATGTTCTTAGCCCTTTGGTGGAGAATAGATTTCTGTCAGGTTAATATATTTCCAAGTTCTTTGTCTGTTTTTCTGGATGTTGGGTTTGACCCAGAGCGGGCCCCTTTTCGGGTGCTAAAGATAGCCTGAGACAAATTGTAACTAGGCTCACAGACCTAACATCCCAAACTCTTCACAGTCCTTGAAGTTTTAATGATTCCACCAGCCTTAGCACAACACAACTCCTTTCCACGAATTTTCTTTCACAATACTGACATTGCATGGAATGGGGTGTATTTTACCATACAGCATTCTGCAATACATATTGCCTTCAGTAATAGTCACGGTCAGGGATAAGTATGTTTTAGTGATGAGCTAAAAATTACATTCACAAACAAAATTATAACAGCTTTGCAATTTGAATTTTGTTCCACCATGGTGAATATTAATCATTGCTTTTTGGCTCAGGTGGTCACAGAGAATGACAGACTTGAAATAACTTGAGCCCTGTTGCTGTCACAACCATTGGTCTATCATCCTTTATTCTAATCCACTGTTTAAACACATGAATTTTATCCAGCTGTGAATTTTCCAGGAGGTGGTTCAAATGATTTTGACCCTTCTTAAATTACTAATGGAACTAGTGAAGGTGTCAGGACTCAGAGGTAATTTTTCAAACAGTTCTGCAAAATAATTTCACATAGAGGACTATGTTTATTAATAAGTACATTTAGGAACGCAACACATTTTCATGCACTAAACCGAACACGAGAGTATACAGCTCTAGTAAATCTCAAGAGTAATTACAGTAATTGTTTAGCTAAGAACTTTTAGTAAAAAGTTTTTTTCCAAGCAGAATATTTCATCCCACGCATTGTTTAGTATGCTTGTGCATTGTGTTTATATTTAATCGATTTGCTTACAAGTTTCACATTTTATGCAGATTCACCATGACTCTTTTTTTTTTCATCCTAAGTGGATCTCCTGATCAGTTCCTCAGGTGACCACTAAGTTTGCATTACATCATTCTATCTCAAAAATGAGCATTTTATAATTTTCCAGGTTTTTCTAACTTCCATGACTCCCCCTTCTTAACTTTTAGCAGGTGATGTTACATTGTAATCCATTGGGAAATTTGAAACAATCAAGAGATGTTTATTGTTCTTCCTGCAACAAAAACCAACCAGCACTCACTCTCTCTCTTGAACTCAATGTTTTTCCTCTTACTCTCTCTCTCCTTTCCTCCCACCCTCCTCCCTCTCTCTTTCATTCTTCCTCTCCCCCCTTATTTCATGTGTGTGCACATGCATGCGTGCATGCATGTATATTTTTAAGTTTCCAAGTAGCTCTCCTACTTTCCTCCAATCTCACAGACTAATAATCACCAATCATCACAGAGATAGGCCTTACCTTCCTTCCTCCTCTTCATGTTGCCATTCTTGTTTATTTCTGGGTTTCCTCAGCTAGCCTCGGGGAGCCCCATTACAAGCAGCTGCATCTACCTGGCAGGCTGCATCCTTCATCTGCAGTTTGAGTATCCCCTCAGAGGATTTTTCTCACCTAAAATCCCCACTCCTCCCTTTTTAGTCTCCAACTCCTATGAGTCAGGATCTCGTTCACCGAATCCAGGATTCCCTAATGTTTCCATTTAGCTCCGTTGGCCTCCAATGCTTGTGTAGCTATTTGACTTAATTTCATCTCCTCTGTTGAAATAATTCCATTTCCATTTCTCTCACTTTATCCTCACTGTAGTATTTCATGCTTTTTGGTTTTTTGTTGTTGTTGGTGGTGGTGGTTTTTATTTTTATTTTTCTTACAATTGATTCACTTTATAACCCGGTTGTAGCCCCCTCCCTCATCTCCTCCCGGTTTCACTCTCCCTCATTCTCCCAACCTCCTCCCTTAGTCCACTGAAAGGGGGAGTCTTCCTTCCCTACTATCTGACCCTAGACTATCAAGTCTCATCAGGACTGCCTGAATCCTCTTCCTCTGTGGGCTGGCAAGGTCGCTCTGCCAGGAGGAAGTGATCAAAGAGCAGGCAACCAAGTTCATGTAGCTTGTCTGAGCTGTCTGTGGGCTACGTCTGAGCAGGGTGTCTTGCATGGTCCTTGGTTGATGCAGCAGTCTCTGCAGGCCCTTCTGGGTCCAGATTTATTGGCTTTGTTGGTCTCTTTGTGGAGCTCCTGTCCCCTCTGGGTCCTTCTATCCCTTCAACTGAAAGGGTTAGGCTAACTCTGTAACCAATATGTCTTCTAAAGCCTATAGTTTTGAGTTTAAGTCCAGGTTAAGCTAAAGCCTCTTAGTACCTTTCCAGAGAGTAAAGAAATGTGACCCTATCTGTGAGGACAAATATAAAAAAAGGGCAAGCAAGCAATGACCTTCACTCAGCAAAAGAACAACCAGACCCTTGTCCTTGAGATAGCGTTTCTTAGCAACAAACCTAGACTTCTTCTGAGTAGCTTTTGACCTCCAGCCAAGAGCCCGCAGCCCTAATCTTCAAGGATGAGCTAACCACCCCCACCTTCAATTGCAGCTGCATCCACACTTGGCAGGACTGGCCAAGCTTGAGCACCTAAGACTAACCAATTATCTTACTTTATAGCTTCCTCATCCAATCCTAAATTGCCAAAACTAGAACTTCAAATCTCCCACAATTTTTCTTTTAAAAACCTAAAGGCCTTTGTCTCCCAGTGCCACTCTTTGCTGACCGGCAGGGGTGACCCCGTTGTACAATGGTTAATAAACCTCTTGCTTTTGCAACAAGTCTTGGTCTGGGGGAGTTTCTGGGAAGGGCGCGATTGAACTCCTGAGCTGTGAGACCCCAGGTCTTACACAACCTCCTTCTTCCATAGACTCCCTGCACTCTGCCCAAAATGTGGCTATGAGTCTCTGCAGCTGCTTCGATCCTCTGCTTGGCGGAGTCTTTCAGAGGTCATCTATGGTAGGCTCCCATCCTGTTCCCTCTCTTCCACCACTTCCAGTGTCTACCCTGTTTGCCTTCTGAATGAGAATTAAGTATCCTCTCTAGGGTCCTCCTTGTTGTTTAGCTCCTCTAGGTCTGTAAATATACTCTAATCTCCAAATGTATACATTCAGATTCTTCTCCAATCCAGACTCACGTACCCAACTGCCCATACTGACATATGTTACAGAGCAAAATCATGACCGATCCTAAAATGTAACTGTAATGGTTGGTCTTTGTTGTCAACTAGATTAAAGGATGCCTGAGTCACAAAGGAAGACAATGCAAACCAGTCCTGATGAGACCTGATGAGCTAGGGCCGTATAGAAGGGGAGGAGGACCTCTGTATCAGTGGACTAGGGAGGGGCATAGGGGAAGAAGAGGGAGGGAGGAATTGGGAGGAGAGGAGGGAGGGGATGACAGCCGGGATACAAATTGAATAAATTGTAATAAATGATAATAATAAATAAACCTTGACCCACTTGAAAAAAAAAAAAAAGATGCCTGGGGGCAGTAAAATGTGCCTGTCTGTAGGATTCCTCTCAGGAAGGTTCGACATGTGAAACAATGGTGGGAGCACTCCCTCTGTGTGAGCAGCGCTGTGCAATCAGACAACAGTCCCAACGATGGGAATCAGGTAGATCTCAGAAGGCAGATGGAGTAGGCCAATGTACACACTTGCCTGTATTGATGGTTTCTGCCACTGTTCTCTGACACCAGACCCCAATTTGCATGGCTTTTAACATAGACTCAACACCAGTAACTTCTAGGCTTTCAGCACTGTTTTGGGAGTGCTGAGGTCTCCAATCTTTTTTTATATATATAATTTTATTTTTTTATATTAATCACAGGTTATTAGCTTTGTATCCCAGCTATAGCTCCCTCCCTCATTCCCTCCCAATCCCACCCCCCTCTCTCATCCCCTCCCTGCCCCTTTCCAAGTCCACTGCTAGGGAAGGTCCTCCTCCCCTTCCATCTGACCTTAGCCTATTAGATATCTTCAGGACTGGCTGCAATGTCCTCCTCTGTGGCCTAGCAAGGCTGCTCCTCCCTCAGGGAGGGGGGGAGAGGTCAAAGAGCCAGCCATTAAGATCATGTCAGAAGTAATCCCTGTTCCCCTTACTATGGTACCCACTTGGATACTGAGCTACCATGGGCTAAATCCAAGGTTATATCCATACATGGTACCAAGGCTACATTCTAGGCTATATCCATACATGGTCCTTGGTTGGAGAAACAGTCTCATAAAAGACCCCTGTGCTCTGATATATTTGGTCCTTGTGGAGTTCCTGTGCTCTCCAGGTCATACTAACTCCCCCTTCTTTCATATGATTCCCTGCACTCTGCAGATGTTTTCCTTATAAGTCTCAGTATCTGTTTTGATACACTGCTAGGTAGAGTCTTTCAGAAGCCCTCTGCAGTAGGCTCCTGTCCTGTTACTTGTTTTCCCTTATTTCCAATGCCCATCCCTTTTGTCTTTCTAAGTGAGGATTGCTCACTTCAGCAGCACATATACTAAAATTGGAAAGATACAGAGAAGATTAGCATGGCCCCTGAGCAAGGATGACATGAAAATTCATGAAGCGTTCCAATCTTTTTTTTTTTTAACTCATCAGCTACCAGTTTCTCTGTCTTGCTGCACACAGCCATGGCTGGACTAGTCAGCCCCTATCGTGTAAGCCAGTCCAATAATTCCCATTTATTCTCTACCATAATCTACCATCATGTTTTACTAAAATTCCTCAGTTACATTCTAACTAGTCTTTTTTTTTATTTCATTTTTGCTGCCATTGGTTTGTTCTGTATAAAAATCAAATGATATTTATAAGATATGAGTCACATGTCATTTCCCTTAGGTAGAATACTTCAACGGTTTCCCATGAGAATTGGAATCATAGCTTTAAGGTTTCCTTAACCACTGAGTCATCTCTCCAGCTTCCTTAATACCTTCTATACTCTCAGTTATCTTACCCTTTATGTCTCCAAATTTCTCTCCAACCATCTATCTCCTTTTTCCTGTTTAGATTCATTGCCCTTCTGCTCTTTCTCAAAATAAACCAATAACATTTCCCTCTAGGCTATTGCCTTTAGTGGTCTCTGGAATACTCTTTGATCTTGCTGTTCCCCACCTTTATGAGAACTCTACTCAAAGAGACATTTACTGATTACTCCAATCTGGCACAGTAACTGCTGTATCAAACTCTTCCTCTGGTTTTATTTATTTTCTGTTTTTTATCTATCCTTACCAGAATTACTATAACACATTTCTGGGGTTGGGGGGAGTTGTTTTATTTTTGTTTGGTTTTGGGTTTTTTGTTTTGTTTTATTTTGTTTTCATTCTGTTTGTACCACCTCACTAAAAGCTGAAATCAGGGCTGCAATTTATTCTCCCAGTCTCAATTAGTGATTAAGGGAGCAAAGATGGATGAATATATTAAATAAAGTGAGGAGAATAGGATCTCAGGCCTGAGTGGACAGATAGCATTCCAGGTGGGTCAGATTAAACTCTTAGCCAAAAGGCATTCCCTGGGAAGGCAGGCTCACCTGAGGCCATGCTAAAAAAAAGGAAGAATTAGTCCTTTGATAAGATTCTGTACTTTTCCTGCCCAGAATCCCCACCCCTGCTCCAGTAGCTTCCCAGTGAACATCATGCCGCTTCATAAGTCTTCTTGTTTTTTCTTAATTATTCAGAAAAGCATGACATCGTCTTTTCTTCTTTCTATCACTTTTTTAAGCATGCTTTCCTTTAATAGTTTGGGGTCTCCTTAATATGCTTTCTCTAAAGCCATCCTTCCCACCATGTGGCTGCTTGTTACCCATGTGTCTAACCTCCAGGATGACTTTTTATTTTTATCCCCTGCTCTCCTCCATTCTCTTTCTCCAGGCAAATGCTGAGTTTTACAGCTTGCTAACCCTGCAGGGTTTGTTTTTTTTTTTTTTTTAACTCTAATAAAATTACTCTGGAGCTTCTACTTGAGTCCACTCTTAAATTCTTTTATTAATGAGACTAGAAACTCCAAGAGGGAAGCCAGATTTCCCCTGTATCCAATGAGAGGGAGAGAGGGAGGAAGAAAAAAGACAGGAAGGAAAGTGCTATAAAATACCCATTTTAAAGTTTTACTGTGCTTTTTGGGGTAGGACGCAAATACCTAGGAATAGAGTGCCTTGTTCATAAGTTCAGGAAAAGCCTTAACAAAGCAATGATGGGCTGTTTGCCATCATTATTGCATCATTTCACAATCCCTGGTTGACCAGACGGAGTAGCCTAACTCAATTGTGTATTTCTAAAAATAGTGGAAGAGGACTGGCAACATCCTCCAAAGCTCTTAGAATTCTCAACCACATCAGGAAAGAAAATGATAGTCAAGCTGGAGAGGAAGGGGAGTGTGAAAGCAAGTTTGGAAAGAGAGCCACTGACATGCTGCGTGTCTACAGACACCCAAGGGGGGAACAATGCAACTGTCTGACCCCACTGCTGAAGGAGGTGTCAGGCAGGGAGCCCCAGCTTCAACAGCTGCTCTCCCAGTAGCTCCTAACAGAGCTTGAAATGCCTGGAGGAAAGCTAGGGAATCGGGCTGTGCAAAACTTGGCCTGAACATGGTGAATTGGTCAGGCCTACACGTGAGTAAATTTTTTGTGGAAAAAAAAAAAAGTCACTAGGATTGAAACGGTCTTAGAGGTCTAGGAAGAAAGAGGAATCTCAGGAACAAGAAACTGGAGGTAGTCTTGAAATTTTTATGGTGTTCATGTGCTGAGGTTATTAGCTACTTTTCTATTGCTGTGATGGATGCCGTGACTGAGGCAACTTATAGGGGGAAAAAAAGGAGTTTATTTGGACTTCTACTACCAGAGGGATAATAATTCATCATGACCAGAGGTCATGGCCCCAGGGACAGGCATGGTAGATGGAAGAGGAAGGGGGGTGTTCACACCCTCAACTGTGAGAATGAAGCAAGCAGAGAGAACAAACAGAGTATGGCAGAGGTTTTGAATCTAGAATCAGCCCTTACCCCTTACATAAGTCCTCCAGCAAAGCCACATCACCCAAACCTCTCCAGAAACCACCACCAACTGGAAATGAAGTGTTTAAATAATAGAAACTACAGGGGACAGTCTACACTGAGGGAGACCAGTAAAGAAACCCAAGAAATGAAGATGCCACACACAGGAGTCATGAGTCAGCCATCTATCAGTCAGTCATGAGGGACCAAAATGGCACAGTCATGAGGGATCAGCCTACGGCACTTCTAAAAGGTGCAAGCCTTCTCCATACACCCTCCCTCTCCTTTCTCTAACCCACCTATACCAACTGCAAAAAGACAGGACATCAGGGCTAACAAGTAGCAGATAGCGAGGAGGAGGTCATGAAGCCACCTCTACCCCTAACCAGAGCCAGGCTGCCCACCAGAAAACCACCTGAGTGGAAAGAAGGAAGACTTAATTGCAAATCAAGTTTCGAGTTTCCACTATTAAAATTCATGCCCTATTCTCTCTAATCAAGATTATGCTTTTTAATTTAGTTCATTTTTAAGGTTACTTTGAGGGGGAGAGAATTTCACCACTCCATTAATTTTAAAAGGGAGAAAAATAGTTTCATTTTCTTTTCATTGCTACAGACTATGCTTGTACCAACTCACCGTACGTGCAGATGTGCTTCGGATATGATCGCATTATGTGATTCAACGTATTTGTTACATATCGTCATGATGGTTTTACAGCTTGAATTGTTTTCTATGGAAGTACGTTTTTCCCTTTTCAACAGCTACGAGGCAACAGTCTTGCTGCAACTGTACAAAGAACAGCAGCAGCCGGAGCATGACCTGAGAGGCTCTCAGACATAAAAGTTCTCAGGCTTCACCCCAGACCCAGTGAATTAGAATCCATCTAAAGGAGACACACCACACACACACACACACACACACACACACACACACATGATTTACAATGTCCTAGCATCGGCTGAAACCCTAAAAGCCCATTGTGAGCATTCTTTCCCAGCTCTGCCTTCAGTAGCATCACTTTGGGAAATGAAGCCATCCATGGTGGAGTGTTGATGTCACTTCAAACTTGTTTCCAAGAACCTCTTATTAGATGTTTACCAAGGTACCATTGAGTCACACATACATTAATATTTGAGAAGCATCAGCACACAAAGTTGTTTTCCTGATTGCATAGTAGAGGGGTTTTTTTTGGAGCAAAAATCCACATTTAACATGCTCCATGCTCCTTTCTGAATTCCATAGTCTACTTTAGTAAGTAGCAATGAAACAGCTAGTAGAACTGAAAGTTTCACACATACCTTTCCCCCTGCCCCACTTTACAGCTCCAAGACAAATGTTCTAAGTGTGATTGATTCCTTTTTATATTATTTGTCGGCACATATGATCAACTTCCACCTTGCTTTTATCTTTACAACTAATCTTGAGTAAGTCCTTTCTTAGAACTACCGGAGAAACTGTCTGACTGAAAGCAGGCGTGTCCCAGCCAACGTCTAAACAGTGAGCACATTAAACCTAGCTATTTCTCCTTCCCACTTTCCTGCTTATCTCACCGGTGATATCATTTTCTTTCTCCTGAATCTTCTTTTGTGTCTTTTATCAGCCTAAACTCAGCTGTCCTCACTCTTAGGGCCCCTATAAATTCCCTAAAAGTATATCTTAAAGTAATACGTGTTTAGGTGTGCACATTTTTTTTTTCCTTGAAGTCCTATGGGTCTCACCACATGTTCCTAATGGTCCATTTTAAATAGGCGTTTCAGGTAATAAATCCACATGAAATCCAATATAGAGGAAGAAAAGTAGCACAGGCCTAAAAGATGTCTCCCTAAATGCAATAATGGAATCTCCACAGAGTGGGCATCAGCAGTTCTTCCCCTCACGAGTGAGTCTCCTACATTATGGGCAATCATGCTCTCCTGCGCAATTGACACTCACCTATCTACCTGCCAGCTATTAACTCCTCCCTGGAAGTGCTTATTTTTCACTATCAAGTATTTATCTCATAAATATCCTGTTATGGTGGAGGCTATGCTTTAAAAGTCAATCCGATTTGGCAGAGAGAAAATATGTTGAATCAAATAAACTGAAGTCTCTAGACAGACTACGCCTGGAGACATTTGTGTGTTTATTCATTCAGTCTGTAAGGGTCACATGTACTTTGCTGAAGTGCACTGTGATTCATATTTAATTTCCTTTATAATAGTAAAATATAAAATAGCAGAGGCTGAAAAAAAAATCTGGGGAACTTTCAAAAAATCTGTGGGAATGAAGTAACAGTGAATTTAGCAGTTGTCTTGGCACACAACGCTGTGAACTTGAGAAAAAAATGCAGTTTAGTACATAATTCACACGAGGGGGACTGAAAGACTATGCAGGGGTGTCTAAAATGCCGTATACAGAACAGCACATACGTTAGACTAGACTCACTAATCACAGACGGCATCCAGTTGTTCCCAAAGCATCCAAACAAGACAATTTAATGCTTCATAATCAACCAAAGGATTAAACTGCCCACTGGGGAGAAATAAATGCTATTATTTATGCCTTATTGATTATTCACATTTTAAGTAAATAAATTGAAGTAAGCTTTAGTGGCCTTTCATCCTGCATTAACACAAATCATAGAATATCCGACAAATCATACCTAGCACTAAGCCTTCTATTTGTTAACAAATAATGGAATTTTCACTTTAACAAGACACCTAGGTGATCTACATACAAGTTCAAAGTTACTGCTCTTAGGACTGCTGAAGCAACAAAATAGGGGTACGTCTGTTCCTGGGGTACCCATAGAGTAAAGTCCACCATACAGACAGGGCAGAGAGCACCCGGGACTGGCAATGTTTAACCAAGAGACTTACTGTACACCTTTATCCTTCGCTTTCTCCCCTAAAGCAAACGTCAGGCCTAGGATCTGAAGGGGGACTTTATTCATACAAGTGGCAACATTCTTGTTCACTGATAAATGCCTTGCACCTTATAACATTTACACCTTACAAACATTTGGCAGCAAAAGGCACTAGTCCTTCAATTTAATAGATACTTATTGAATACCTGCCTTGAGTCAGACATAAGCAACTGAAGTTGTTATTTAGATGATTGCTTAGGAGGGAGATTTTATTTACATCAACCAGCACCTTCAGAAATCAAGTTTGGGGAAAAAAAATCTAAGTTACTCAGATGATTGCATAATTAACTCTTGAAGGGAAAAAAAATTACCTTTTAAAAAAAAAAGGAGAAAGAGAAGGGATAAGGAGGTAAGGAGAAACACAAAATAGCCTGTTTCCCCTAATCATTATCATAATTTACAGAACACTAAGAGCATAAGACAATTGAATATATAAATTAATTTTTGAGATTTTTTTGCACTGAAAAATGTTCATTGTAATCATTACATGAGACAAGCTGAAGTTCTTATAAATCATAACAACATTTTTATATCCCTGATGCGCTGAGCTTCATCCCTAGAACCCACAGTGAGAAGAACAAATCAACTCCGGAATGTTGTCCTCTGACCTCTGCGGTGCCCGGCGGAACTTCTGCCACACCTACACACCTTTACCGAAAGTAAAGCACTTAGCACTAAGCCTGGTGACCTGAGTTGGATCCTTACCTAGACGCGCTTGTCCTGTGTGGGAGGGCTGCTGTTATTTGTCCCCCTCTGGGGCACCCTCTCTGGTTTTCTATCTGCAGCAAACAGAAACAGCCTTTTCTTGGGAAGGACATGAACTATGCTTGCATCCGCTGTTGCACCAATGGAGGACATCCTGCCTGCCGATGCTCTCCAGGTGTGTCACCGCTGCAGCGTTTAGGCTGTGGCCGCACTATTACCAACAGTTCCCATCCATCACCACACGGGAGGGGGTCCCCAAGCCTGGCCCTGCCACAGAAGGAGATTCCTCTATGAAAACTCCTTATGAGGTTCAAGAGGTTCTCAGATCTTTTCCTGCCCCTTCCTTTCTCCCTAGACCCAGCTCAGCACAGCAGCGTCCTCTGCCACTTTTCCCTCTGACTCTGCTCCAGCTCCTCCTTTTTCCCTTTCTGAGATTGTGATACCAATTGTTGTGGTCTGAATGTGAAATATTCCTTACGTGCTCGTGTGTTTGGACACCTAGTCCCCAGAGAGTGGGACTATATGGGAACCTTGGGAATCTTTGCGTGGTGGAAACGTGCTGGAAGAGGCAGGTCACCAGAGAAGCCTTGCAGCTTTGTATCCCTACCCCTTCTCTGGTCACTTTCTGCTTTCTGACTGACAAGCTGCCTCACATTTCTCCTGCTATGTTTTCTGTGATGGACTGTTGACCTGTGAACTGTGAGCCAGAATAAACCCTCCATCTCTCAAGTTGCTTTTGTCAGGTGTATGGTCCAGCTACAAGAAAAGCAACTAAGACACCAATAAATATCTCACACATCTATCTTTGTCTTAGTGTCCACTTCTTTGAGAATATTTTTCCATTATTACATGTACTTTCTCTTTTTTATTCAAACTTTTTAAATTATTTTTATTTTTACTAAGTAGTTTATTCACTTTGTAGCTCCCCTGTAGCTCCCTCTCCCCTCCAAATCACACCACCCCTTCCTCTTTCCCATCTGTGCCCCTCCCTCAGTCCACTGATAAGGGAGGTCCTCCTCCCCTTCCCTATGAGCCTATTCTATCAGGGCTCATCAGGACTGGCTTCATTGTCTTCCTCTGTGGCCTGGTAAGGCTGCTCCCCCCTCAGAGGAAGGTGATCAAAGAGCAGGCCATGTTTATGTCAGAGACAGTCCCTGTCCCCATTACTATGGAACCCACCTGGACACTGAACTGCAATGGGCTACCTCTGTACAGGGGTTCCAGGCCATCGCCATGAGTTGTCCTTGGCTGGAGTATCAGTTTCAGAAAAGACCCCTGTGCCCAGACTTTTTGGATCTGTTGCTCTCCTTGTGAAGCTCCTGTCCTCTCCAGATCTTACTTTTTCCCACTTTTTTCATAAGATTCCCTGCACTCTGCCCAAAGTTTGGCTATGAGTCTCAGCATCTGCTTTGATACTGGGGAGAGCCTTTCAGAGGCCCTCTGTGGTAGGCTCCTGTCCTGTTCCCTGTTTTCTCTCTCTTCTGATGACTATCCCCTTTGCCTTTCTGAATGGTGATTAAGCACCTTAGCCAGAGTCCTCCTCCTCGATTAGCTTCCTTAGGTGTACAGATTTTAGTATGTTTATCCTATATTATATGTCTAATATCCACTTATGAGTGAGTGAGTATATACTCTGTGTATCTTTCTGCTTCTGGGATACCTCACTTAGGATGATCTTTTCAAGTTCCCACCATTTACCTGCAAATTTCATGATTTCCTTGTTTTTTATTGCTGAGTAATATTTCATTGTGTAGATGTGCCACAATTTCTGTATCCATTCCTCAACTGAGGGGCATATGGGCTGTTTCCAGCTTCTGGCTATTATGAATAAAGCTGCTACAAACATGGTTGAACAGATGTCCTTGTGTACTTGAGCCTCTTTTGGATATATGCCTAGGAGTGGTATAGCTGGATCTTGAGGAAGCGCTATTCCTAATTGTCTGAGAAAGCACCAGATTGATTTCCAAAGTGATTGTACAAGTTTACACTCCCACCAGCAATGGAGGAGGGTTCCCCTTTCTCCACATCCTCTCCAGCATGTGTTGTCATTTAGCCATTCTGATGAGTGTAAGGTAAAATCTCAGGGTCATTTTGATTTGTGTTTCCCTGATGGATAAGGACATTGAACATTTATTTGTTTCTCTGCCATTCGATATTCTTCCATTGATAATTCTGTGTAGCTCTATACCCGATTTTTTATTGTATTACTTGGTTTGTTGCTGTTTAACTTCTTTGGTTCTTTATATATACTGGATATTAGTCCTCTGTCAGATATAGGGTTGGTGAAGATTCTTTCCCAATCTGTTTGCAGTCATTTTGTTTTAACCACAATGTCCCTTGCTTTATAGAAACTTTTCAGTTTCATGAGGTCCCATTTATTGATTGTTGCTCTTAGAGCCTGTGCTGTTGGTATTCTGTTCAGGAAGTTGTCTCCTGTGCCAATGAGTTCAAGACTCATCCCCACTTTTTCTTCTAACAGGTTTAGTGTGTCTGGTTTTATTTTGAGGTCTTTGATCCACTTGGACTTTAGTTTTGTGCAGGGTGATAAGTATGGATCTATTTGCATTTGTCTACATGTTGACATCCAATTAGACCAGCACCATTTGTTGAAGATGCTGTCTTTTTTCCACTGTATGGTTTTCACATCTTTGTCAAAACTCAGGTGTCCATAAGTGTGTGGGTTTATTTCTGGGTCTTCTGTTCAGTTCCATTGATCCACCATTCTGTTTCTATGCCAGTACCATGGAGTTTTTGTTACTGTTGCTCTATAGTACAACTTAAGATCAGGGATGGAGATACCTCCAGAAGATCTTTTATTGTAGAGAATTGTTTTAGCAATTCTGGGTTTCTTATTATTCCATATGAAGTTGAGAATTTTTCTTTCCAGGTCTGTAAAGAATTGTGTTGGTAATTTGATGAAAATTGCATTGAATCTGTAGATTGCTTTTGGTAAATTGGCCATTTTTACTATGTTAATCTTGCCAAGCCATGAGCATGGGAGATCTTTCCATCTTCTGAAATCTTCTTCTAATTCTTTCTTCAGAGACTTGAAAGTTTTTCATACAAGTTTTTCACTTGCTTGGTTAGGTTCACACCAAGGTACTTTGTGTGTCTTTTGTGGCTATTGTGAAGTGTTGTTTCCCTAATTTCTTTCTCAGCCTTTTTGTCTTTTGTATATAGGAAGGCTACTGAGGTTTGTTTTTTTGTTTTGTTTTGTTTTGTTTGTTTGTTTGTTTGTTTTGAATTAATTTTGTATCCAGCCACTTTGCTGAAGGTGTTTGTAAGCTGTAGGAGTTCTCTGGTAGAATTTTTTGAGTCATTCAGGTATACTACCGTATCATCTGCAAATAGTAATAATTGGACTTCTTCCTTTCCAATTTGTATCCTCTTGATCTCCTTTACTTGTCCTATTTCTCTAGCAAGGACTTCAAGAACTATATTGAAGAGATATGGAGAGAATGGGCAGCCTTGCCTTATCCCTGATTTCAGTGGGATTGCTTTAAGTTTCTCTGCATTGAGTTTGATGTTGGCTATAGACTTGCTGTATAATGCCTTTACTCTCTTTGGGTATGTGCCTTGTATCCCTGATCTCTCCAAGACTTTAAACATGAATGGATGTTGGATTTTGTCAAATGCTTTTTCAGCATCTAGGGAGATTATCATGTGGGTTTTTTTTTTCTTTCAGTTTGTTTATATGGTGAATCACATTGATGGATTTCCATATATTGAACCACCCCTGCATACCTGAGATGAAGCCTCCTTGGTCATAGTGGATGATATCTCTGATGTGTTCTTGTATTCGGTTTGCAAGTATTTTGTTGAGTATTTTTGCATCACTGTTCATAAAGGAGATTGGCCTGAAATTCTCTTTCTTTGTTGGGTCTTTGTGAGGTTTAGGTACCAAGGTGATTATGGCTTCATAGAATGAGTTTGGTAATGTTCCTTCTGTTTCTATTTTGTGGAATAGTTTGAAGAGAATTGGAGTTAGCTCTTCTTTGAAGATCTGATAGAATTCTGCACTGAAACCATCTGGACCGGGCTTTTTTTGGATGGGAGACTTTTGATGACTGCTTCTATTTCCTTAGGGGATATAGGACTATTTAATTGATTTACCTGGTCTTGATTCAGCTTTGGTAAGTGGAATTGATCATGAAAATTGTCCATTTCGTTTAGATTTTCAAATTTTGTGGCATATAGACTTTTGAAGTCCTAACAATTGTTTGCATTTTCTCAGTGTCTGTTGTTATGTCCCCCCTTTTTATTTCTGATTTTGTTAATTTGGATAGTGTCTCTCTGGCTAAGGATTTGTCTATCTTGTTGATTTTTCTCAAAGAACCAGCTTTTGGTTTTATTGATTCTTTGAATTGTTTTATTTGTTTCTAATTGATTGATTTCAGCCCTGAGCTGTCTCCTCCTCTTGGGTGTGTCTGCTTTTTTTTTTTTTTTTTATGCAGGGCTTTCAGGTGAGCCATTAAGTTGCTTGAATGAGATGTTTTGAATTTCTTCTCGAAGGCACTTAGTCCTATCATCCTATCAACTTTCCTCTGAGCACTGCTTTTATTGTGTCCCATAAATTTGGGTATGTTATGCCTTCATTTTCATTGAATTCTAGGAAGACTTTAATTTCTTTCTTTATTTCTTTCCTGACTCAGCTGTCATTGAGTACCGAGTTGTTCAGTTTCCCTGTGTGTGTATTCTTTTTTTCTATTTCTTTTGTTGTTGAGGTCCAGCTTTAGTCCATGATGATCAGATAGGATACAAGGGATTATTTCAATCTTCTTGTATCTGTTAAGACTTGCTTTGTTACCAACTACATGGTCTATTTTGGAGAAGGTTCCATGAGGTGCTGAGAAAAAGGTAAATTCTTTTGTGTTTGGGTGAAAGGTTCTGTAGATGTCTGTTAGGTCTTCTTTAAGAATATTAACTGACACAATTGTAGCCCCAAAATATTGACATGATCCACCCAGATTATTCTGACCTGAGACCTGCATATATATTCAATGCTTCCTTTCCCAGATGCAAACTTCAGATTCCTTTCTGTCACTAGTGCAACCTTGACCAAACTCTTAACACTTACCCTCAAACATAAAATGTGCTAAGATGGATTCAGTTATTTTATCATACTATAGATAAAAACCACAGATCATGCTTTTATATAGTTCTAGTGAAGAAAAGAATACTAGAAGAGAAATTTACAATGATCAAGATCCACCCATATCAGGTACAGATCTTAGGAAAAAATTTAAATAAAAATCTACAAAATACATATGTGTGTGCCTATTCAAATATATATATATATATGTTCATGCATACATATGTTCATACATATATATCTATGTATATGAACTTACAAGTTGTAAATCAAGCTTATGAACCTCTAAAGCAGTTGCTTTCAACCTGTAAGTCAAGACCCCTTTGGAGATCACATATTAGATATCCTGCATATCTGATATTTACAATTTGTAACAGTAGCAAACTTACAGTTATGAAGTAGCAATGAAATAATTTTATGGTTGGGGTCACCACAACATGGGGAATTATATTAAAGGACTAGGAAGATTGAGAACCACTGCTCTAAAGCAAATTCTACCCTACTACCTTGAAATCACAGCTTCACCAAAATCTGGAGGAGGGTGAGTAGATTTCCAATTTCTCCAGTTCATCAGAGTTTCACATCAGAACACAGAGACCCTAAGATAGCTTTGCCCTTTTTCCTGTCTCCATCCACCCTTGTCCAATCACTTTCTTTTTTTATCCCCTGGTCCATTCTTGCCTCGTAGCATCTGTGGGTGGATACCCATAAAGCTATAGATGTAGAGTTGCCCCAATGAAGGACAGATCTGTCCTCAGTAGGACTGACCAAAATAAGAGGTCAGATCAAACACTGTGAACTCACAGCCATTTATTCAGAGTCCAAAAAGGAATATGATTGGCAGGCTGCCATAAGTACCGGTAGGTACTTATAAATTGGGCAAGCCCCCAGTTCTTGCAAACTCTGACAAAGACCAATGGTAGGAAGGGCCGCTATGGAGCATGGCACATGTAACTTTGCTTAGTCTATTACTTTGCTTAGTCTGTGGTAATAAGAAATCTTAAACCCCAGAAGTTTATTTTCCCACAATTCTAAGCCCAGGACAACGTTATCATAGTTGTTTTCTTTTGAGTCCTCTTTTCTTGACATTTTTCTCACTTGTTTACACATAGCAATGTGTCAACTTCCTATGCAGATCTTGTCTGCAAGACCTGGAATTTGAGGACCCGGAAGAATGGGTCAGACTACCATCTGATGCTTTAGACCAACCTTACTTCAGTTTCAGTGTTCTTAATACACAAAATGAAGCAAAGAAACCAATGATCCAAGGAAGGTTATTTGAGTTCAGAAAAACATGAACGGAAAAACACATAAATAAACACAAGTGAGCCCACGTTAAATATTAACAGAGTACCCAGCCAAGATGCTTCTCCCACTCTATGTTAACACCTCAGTCTTGAGACAGAATAACTCTGTTTCTGAAACATAGAGGAACCGAGGAGAACACAAGCAGTGAATTTTAAACAAATGTGCCCAAGAAAACATTTCTCCAGAACTCTTGGCATTGCTTACCTGTAGAGGGACTGGTGTGAGCAACTCTGTCCTGTTGGGGTTTGAGGCAAGGCCTTTCTGTGATGACCAGGCTGGTCTCAAGCTCATGATCCCCCTTGCTCCAGTTCCCCATGTATTGGATCACAAGCAATCATTACCTCCATGATGTGTCTTCATTTTGATTTTAGCAGCTTCTTCCCTTGTCTCTAAACAATGTCTCTGAGGACATCATTGATAACCATCTAGGGTTTTTATCTAGATTGTTCCTCGTTGCCAGGGTGAGATATATACTTTTCAGTCTGACTTAACCTCATGTGTTTGTGGGGGTATGTAACAGACATCAAGGAATTACTGCCAACAAACCCTTTATAGCCAGTGTTAAGCATTAAGGAATGTAGAATGAGCAGCTTTCAGGTCAGGCTATTAGTTCATTCTGTTTATCCTGTGGGTAATAGCCTGGCATCTTAAAAATACTAATCAGGGACCTTTGTTAGAAGTAGAGCTTTAGAATGTTAACAGACACAGGTTATTTATAAAGTCTTACATAGTCATGACAAACAAGAGCAAACGCTTAAAGACTGAAAATTAAGTAATTGTTTATAGATACACACCTAGATAACCAGTTTCCAATAAAGGAACAAATGAGCAACATCTAAGCAAGAAGCACTTAGAACATTATATAAAATGACCAGAGGAAAGTTTCTCCATGAGATCTTATAGTCACGATGTCAAAACACAACGAAAATAAACATTATTAAAAGTGGTAAGGTGGCAATGTCAAGCTACTTCCAAAGACAGACATAGTCTCTTTTTTACATCTGTAAATATACAGGATTTTTTTTACCTTAATCAAAGTTTTGATGTAAGCCTAAAGGGACTCTCTAATTAGATACAGAAAGCTTCAGCCTTCGGCTCTTTTCTGTTTATTTCTTTAAAAATCAATTGCTTGAATGAAATCATAGTGAGCATCTTCACACTTTCAGCACAGTGCTAGGAAAATAGCTGATAAATCAAAAGAGAAAATAAAAATCCAAAAATATCTGAATAAGCTGGATCACTGGTAAGAAGAAATCAAAGTGAAATTTAATAGTAAGTTTCACATTTTATATCCTGTTTGTTTTTTTAAAAAAAATCAATTGTACTAGAGTCCTAAGAAGAAAATTTAACTTGGCATCAGTTCCTATAAAAAAAAAAAAAAAAAAAAACTAAGGATTTTAGTTGATTCCAGCTTCGAGATGAAACAAAAAGTAAAAGAGCCACTGTAAAAGAGGGAATTCATTTCAAGCAATATCCTGTTTTCAGAGGACAGCAGCAGAGACCATCATACCCTCCACAGCTCAGACAAGAGACTCTAAATATGAAAGAACATACAAAACCATGGAAAAGATAAATCACAGAAAGCTAAATCTTCACAGTTTGCATTTCCAATACCCCATGACTTATTTCTTTGATTTTTGTCTTACATTACTATTTTATTTGAACATATTTAAATGTAAACTTTGTCTCGATGCCTGATGTGATTTAAGCGTATCTGTGAGTGGTTTGTGTGCTGTAAGCATTGTCCTCATGCAGCAATGTTGGGAGGCAGTAGAAGCTGCAAGTAGAGCCTTGTGAAGGGTAGTGAGGCCACTGGGGTGCTGCCTAAGTGGAGGTTAGCAGTGTTCTCCAGGGACCTTGGGTTCTGCAAAGAAAAAGCTGTAAAGGAAGAGGAATACTAGTCTCTCTTCACTCTCTCACTCCTCTAACCATGATCTCCACCTGTCTGCCTATCTGACTTCAAACCATTTTTTTTCTCATTCATGATGACCCACAATGATGTCACCCATCATGAGCCTCTTGCCTGAGGTCAAGTGATCAGGACCACCACTTGGTCTTAAATTTTCAACATTTAAAACTATGAATGAAATAACTCTTCTCTTCATACCCAGCCTAGGCAGTTTACCATGGCAGCAGAACAGTGACCGATACGCTGTGGTCACGGGTAATACAAAATCAGTTTCACCATTTAAAAAGGAGTGAAAAGATGGGTGGTGTCAAAAGATGATTAAACATAAATTTCCCACATTGGGCTCCCTTAGAGCTAGCAATTCTCTACAAAATAATAATGCTTTGTGAAAATCTTGGAACCTAAGTGAGACTAACACACTGACCACTGGAAAACAAGAAAGATGGTTTTAAGAGTAAGATGAGAGCCACTTGGCTTTGACTAGACCCTCTTTCCTGGACTGGCACAAAGCTACACCAAGGGAATCCCCTGAGATATAGAGTTTCTCCAGAGCAGAAAGGGAAACAAGATGAGTGTGCCCAGATGCCACAGTGTTCCTGGGAGCATTCTAGGCTACCCTTGTATGCCTTACCTAAAAGGGAACACTGGAAAAGTCAGCAGGTATATAGTCCCTGGATCAAGAAAAAAAAAATGAGTCTCAGAACTTGTAGAAACCAGTACAATGATTTCACTCCTGAGATGAACAACTAAAAAGGTACTATATTTATTTTGGCTCACAGTTTCAGAGGCTTGAGCCCATAGTCATGAGGACCCACTGTTCTAGGCCTATGAAGAGGCTCCTCATGGTAAGCAGTGGTGAGTGGCAGAGCAAAGCTAGCTTTGTGGTGGCCAAGAAGCAAAATGACAGGGAAAGAAAGTAGCTAGCACCAACTCTTACACAAAACCACCATTAGGTCTACCTTACTTTTAAAAGAAAATGCTAAAAATCCAGGTATGGTGATGCATGCCTTTAATACCAGCACCCAGGAGCTGAAGCAAAAAAATATTGTTATATGTTGGAGGCCTGCCTGATCTACATCGTGTGGTCCATGCCAACCAGGTTCGACATAGTGAGACCCTATCTCAGAAGAAAGAAAGAAAGGAAAAACAGAAAGAAAGAGACAAGGAAGAAAGGCTGGAGGAAGTACTTTGAAGAAACATGAATGGATGATCATTAATACATAAAACAACAAAACATCACAATACAGTCAAAATCAAAAGTCCCTAATAATATGATGTTTGATTTAAAAACAACTTTAACTCTAGCAGGAAGTTTTAAAACAAATGTATTTTAAATATCCATAATTCTAATACTTGGTTAATGAACATGATGTGAAAATGTATAAATTACAATATCAATAGTCTAACATACAAAAAGAAGAAGAAAGATTGTTAGTTTCTATGTCTAAAGTTAAGCTCTTTTCAGGATAAATGGGAATGTGTTTTGCATAAACCACATAATAACCGAAAATGAAAAACCTAGTAGTAGATACTATAAAACAAGAATAGTAGCTAAGACACTATTTGGTGTAGTGGTTAATCTTCACTGTCAACTGGAATAGATTTATAATCCCCCCAAAATAAAAGACATAGACATAACTCTGGACATACCTATGAGTCTGTGAACGCATAATGTGAAGTTGGCAGTCATCTAAGCAGAAAGAGCTCTCAGCTTGAGCCTTGCTTTGTAGAAATTCTGATCTTAGATATCCTGCTTCCAGAACTATGGAAAATGCATTTCTACTGCTTTTAAGGCCCAGTGGATGAGCCTCAACTGACTCAGACAACCAGAAAAATCCTTCTGAAAAAAAAAAAAAATAGCTCCCAGGAATGCACTGAAAATCAGATGGGTTGATTTCGCAACTGTTGTACCCTGTCCTAGTTTGCTTTCTGTTGCTCTGATAAACACCAACACCATAAGCAACTGAGGGGAGGAAAGGATTTATTTGGCTTATGTGTTATAGTCCATCCTGGAAGAAAACCAGGGCAGGAACTCAAGGCAGGAAGCTGGAGGCAGGAACTGGAGCAGAGGCCATGAAGAAATGCTGCTTACTAGCTTGCTCCCTGTGGCTTGCTCAGCTGCTTTTCTTACAGAGCCCAGGGCCACCTGTGGAGGGATGTACTATCCACAGTAAGCTAGGCCTACTACATCAATCGTCAATCAAGACAATGCCCCACAGACACGCCCACAGGCAAGTCTGACAGAGGCAACTTCTCAACTCAGGCCCCCTCTTCCTCATACATTTAGATTTGTGTCAAGCTGATAAAAACTATGACATTATTTTTACTTATTCCTTTGTTCAGAGCAACATCTGTCATTGAAAAACATCTAGAGAAACAGAAGAACAGGGATGAGTGATGAGTTGAAAGGTCAGTGTTAGTTAATCAGAAAGAGTAGAAAAGTTGGAAAAGATAGTTCACAACATCTATCTGTTTGCGTGATCCTCTGCCCTTGGTACCTGTCAATCACTCTTTTTAGTGCTGATATAATCTTCAGAAGTTTGATAGATCTTTGGCATTTATTGCCCTCAAATGTCTCAAAACAGCTAAGTTTCTAACACAAGATAGTATTTCGGACCATAGTTCAAGGAAATGTGATATAAAATTTCTACAGGATAAAATGTCCTAAATTCATGAATCTATCAATGGACTGGTTAATCTCATGAATCTTCTCAGTTCAAAATGCTGTGACTTTACTGCATGTTTAAAGGTTGAGTTTTAAATAATCTTACTATCCAGTTGTTCATGGGAAAATCCAAGGGCCAAACACATGTAAAAACAATCCATAGTGGACCACAGGAATGGCTTCTCTTTGACATCAAAGACTATCACAGCACCTCACACTGTGATATGTTCAAAGGGCATTATCAATTAATTTTCCAATACCACCCAAAGAGCAATAGCTCAGTAGAATACAGGAAATAAGAAAGCATAATTCATTCAATATTTATGCTTTATGCAATGACTTTTCCATAATTCTCTGAACTCCATTAAATAGTTGTATAAATTAGAACTCAATTTACAGAACTTTAGTGATCTGCCCAAGGTCACAGAGCTGATAAGTGCCAAACTAAAAATTAAACCTAATTACTTCTGACTCCAAAGCTCATTCCCTTTCTACTCATTTTCAAAGTAGAAAAATGCAAATTTTGAAATTAAATTTTAGCTGCAAAATACTTCATCTATACAAGAATTATGAGGAATAACTAAATGTTCAACCATATGTCAAAAGTTTCATTTGGCTCACATTAAAATTTGTATCCCTGTCCTTACAAACAGACTGGAAACTACTGAGAAGTCTCGGGTTTCCAGAAGTAACCAGGAGGCTGAAGTTGTAAATTTTCATCAGGCCTTATGCTTCTAAACACCTGTAACATACATGAACTGTTAAATGCATGAATTAACCCTAGCTTGCCAAAGGGTTCGGGGAACACTACTCCACAGCTGAAAAAAAAAAAGAAAAGAAAGAAAGAAAGAGTAGAATTGATCACTGTCCTAGGTAATGGATAACTACACTGATAGGACACATTTCTAAGCAGATCAGAGAAATGATCTCCTATGGGGTTCTTTGGTGACACGGATTCAGAAATGGGTGGAATTCCAAAATGTATAGCCAGAATCAGGTTGGCACTAACTCTAGAAGGCCAATTACTCAGATAAGAATGATGAATATTGGCTAACATCCATCGGAATATTGCCAAGTGAGATTAGGTGAGCTCAACCTGCTCCAGATTGGCTGGTTTTGTGAAGGAGGATCTTCACAGGTTGATTGGCTTATACAAGATGCTTTCACTAAAGCAAGCTTTCATCCATTGACTAAAAGACTTTGAAACCAGCTCTGTTGCTTGCATTCCTATTTATATAATGAACAGGTTTCTTAATGGTTTCAAATGGTCACTGTTGGGCCTTGGGCAGTCCAACAGATGGGTCCAGATATCAGAAATGAGCTCAAGCTGAACTACAAAAGGATTTCTGCTGGTTAGTAAATCCAGTTCCCATCTGCCAAAAGGAGTCATTTCCCTTCCCTCTGGCAGAAAGGACATAAAGCTATCTGTAGTTGCATATCAAAGCCCCGTGCTGGACTCCAGGATCCCTCAATATTGCAAGTATCTGTCACACATTTCAACATCTGTGCTAGCGTCCTGGTGCTTCTCATCTCAGATTCCCACTCTCTTTATACTCCATACACACAGAGAGAGAGAGAGAGAGAGAGAGACAGAGACAGAGACAGAGACAGAGAGCAGGGGGGAGAGAGAGAGAAGGAGAAAGAGAGAGACCTCTACACTGGCTGTTTTCTCCCTATCCCTTTCTTGCTACCCTCTCTATGTATTCTCACTCTTGTTATCCTCCCTTCTCTCATAGATAGAAGACTGGGCATTTCCAGTCTTTTTCTCTTTCTCTCTATTCTGAACCCTTCCAAATGCCTCTGGATATTTTCTCTCTCTAATTCACAATAAAACCCTTTCCTTTAACCATAACAAGGAATGATCATTTCAGTGGTTTCTCTACATGCCCCCTCAAATACAGATACTATATATATATATATATATATATATATATATATGGTAATTATTACCATCAATGAATGGCTCACAATATTCCTTCTTTTCTACTTTAAATCTACTTAAGTGTGGATTTTAGTTACCTTGCTTAACAAATCACAGAATCAGTGTGTTCTATTGCAATACTAGCTGTGCTTCAAAAGGAAAAATTAACTTTGTAGAGATGTTCTTTTAAAATAATGCAAGAATTTGTGTTGTTTGTTCTTTAATGCAAAGAAAGAGGACAAATACATTGAATAACAGGGTTATATGGAGACTGTTCTGGTTATTCAAACAATACAATGACTCTGCCCCATATTTTAATAAAGGAGATACATAGCCAGATTTTCTCCATGGTGATTTAGCTCGTGTCTTTGCTCTTAAGAGCTGGGTGTGCAGTCTTACTTTGTTCAGACTTCTGCAGCAAACTGTCAGGAGAAACAGACATTGATTTCTCTTAGTTCTGAAATTGAAGGCATCTGCGCATTTGGTGTTTGTTGGGAACTCACCTCCTTGGAGATAGTGTTCGCTTTCTTTGCCCTCATGTGGCAGTAGAGGGCATGTGCATCGCTCTTATAGGAGCATTAATGCTATCCATCCTGGATAAAGGTGTGATCTCAGCCATGCATGGTGACACACACCTTTAATCCCAACACTCAAGAGGGAGAGGCATGTGGATTTGTGGAAGTTCTAGGCTAGCCTGATCTATCTACATAGAGGGTTTCATGCCATACAGACATACATAAAAGACTCTGGAGAGGAGAGACAATAGACAGACAGAGAGAGAGCAGCGTCTCAGAGGAAAACAGGCAGAGACGTGGAAGAGGCTGTTATCTAACACTTTTCTGACACAGATGTACACACATATGCGCCTATACTTAGACACATACACACATAAATTAGTTAATTAAAGAAATGGTTTTGTTTTGTTGTTTTGGTTTGGTTTTTTTTAAGACAGAATTTCTCTGTGTAGCCTGGTCACCCTGGAACTCAATCTATAGACAAGGCTGGCCTTGAATTCAGAGATCTGCCAGCCTCTGCCTCTTAAATGCTGGTGTTAAAGGCATGTGCTACCACTGACACTGTCCTCCTAAAGAAACGGTATTTAAAGATGTAATCCCCTCCCAGAGGCAGCATCTCCTAATACCGTTACTTTGGGGACTAGGCTCTCAATATAAATTTTGAGAGGACACAAACACGTGGTATCGGAATCAGAATGTATGAGTCAGATTAGATAAGGGAACACTCTGCGATAGACACTTTCTGTTGTATTTGAGAGTCAATTTGAGAAAGATTGTGAGGGAACTGCAGGTGCAAGGACAGCTTTTGAGCAAGAGAGAAGACCTAGTGTGGCCGTCCCCGGGCAGGGCAACGTTCGTGCAGTTTGAGAAACAGGAAAGTCATTACAAGTAAAGTGAAAGTAATGAGGGAATTATAGACTAAGAGAACAAGTGGTGCAGTAGGAGTCCGCAGAAAAACAAAACTAATTCCATGGGTCTGAGTGTGCGCGTGTGCTTAGGGGGTGTTGATTCTTGCTGCTGGGATGAGAGCAAATCCAGAGCTTGCAGGGACAGCAATGCTAATACTCAGGCAAATTGCCTCTTCCCCAGAGAGGTCAGTCTGCCCATAATCGAGGCCTCACTCGAATTATGAGGAACAATCTGCTTTAGTCACCACACTAAGTTCAATAGCAATCTCATTTAATAAACGGCTTCCAAGAAACAGCTAGTGAAGTGTTTGGCCACGTATGTGCATACCGTGACCTAAATAAATTGGCGTCTGATATTAACTATCATATATGCATGCATGCACACACACATAGGCACTCATATATTATTACATACAGCTAAATAGAGAAACAGAGAAACAGAGAGAGACACAGAGAATATGAAATAATAATCTACCCCTCTGCTCAAGTTTTAGGTTATTTCACAATTTTTTTATTATGAGTAACGATATGATGAGCATCCTTGTCCACACTTTTCTGTATAAAACTTCTCTGAGGTATACACCTAGCAATCAAACTGACGATTCATGAGAAACGCACGTTTCAATTTAGTAGTCATTATCATATTAATCTCTAAATCTGTTGTACCAGTTTGTAACCTACTAAATTGCCTCACAGTTTTCTATATTTACCCATCTGAATTCATGAAAGATAACCTTCTGTTGTACCTTTTTTAAAAACTCTTTTATTTATGTTTCTTATATCTTTTTCTCCCTACTCTACCCCAGTCCCTTCCAACACTCCAACCAGGTAGGAGAGAAAGAAGGGGACCAGTTCTCTTTTAGCTACTTCCTGCTGGTTAGGGTCATTGAGTTCCTTGAAGCCAGTCTAATCCTCGTTTCAGAAGATCTCCAACTTCTTGTCTCACAACAGCAACCAGGAGCAGCAAAGGGGAAGCAGGAGCAGCCTTGTTCTTTCTCCCATCTCCTTTCTGGGTTCTGGCATTTAGTCTCTCTCCAGAGTCCTCAGATCTAAACTATCTGCAGCTGGCAAAGAGCTCCTCTCAGAGCCCACATGAGGCAAACAGTCTGCTGCTGTGGACCATCTGAATCAGTTCCACATCCCACAACTAGGACCAAAACAAAAACATATTTATATCTACAACAACATTCATTTTTATTTCCACTTCTATGATTACTTATGAGAGTAATTTTATAAGTTTCTTAACCATTTAAATATGCTCATGTTGAATTTTTAGACAAATTTTGTTTAAAGACACCCAATACTTTATAGATCTGAAATAGCAACAGGTCTGCTAACAGTAATCTAGTCTTAGACCAAGAAAATGTAGTTTCATTAGTGCCATTAGAAAAAGCATTTGCCTTCTCTATCACTACATACAGATTTCATAGAATTCTACACAGTAATCTTAAACGTGAACAGATTACTAAAACCATGGCCATGTGTCTAGGGAGATGGCTTAGCTCATGAAGTGCTTTCTATACAAACCCGAGGATGTTATGTGTCCCAGACCCCCACAAACATCTGGATAAGGTGGTGTCTGTCTGTAACCCTGGCACTGCAACAGTCACAGAGACAAGCAGATTCCCCAGAACTTGCTGGCAGCCAGTCTAGACAAATTGAGGACCTCTCCATTCAGTAGAGTTCCTTCCTGTGTCAAAAAACATAATAAAGTGGACATGCCATTGAGGGAGAAACACAGTGTTGACCTCTGACTTTCTCATGTGCACAAATCTACACACACACATGCATACACATACACACAAACAGCTCACAGGTCTCAGGAAGTTCCTAAAACATTATTCATAAGGGTCATCCCCAAGGTTATATAAGCAGTAACAAATGCTAAGGAAAGAAGACTGACTCCCTAATCAACAAAGTTGCCTAAAGTCATGTAGAGTTCTAGCTTTCCTGAGCTGTCAGCCATGATGATGTTAGCTTTACAGTGAGGCAGCTGCCTTTCAGTCACCTATGCTTCTGTAGTTCCTCATTTTTACTCCGGTAAGCAACCTGAATAAACTAGACCAGCTGAATTATTTCTTTACTTTTTCACCACTGCAGTGTATTCTGCATAGAATAGACATTTGTTCATGTTTCCCCAGGAAAAGCCACATAATACATTTGGCACACAAACAAGGACCAACAGAACCAAGGACTAGCTGGGTTGAAGTGGTTTGCACGACCACTTCAAAGAGCATGGAGGCTTCTTGGACTGATCTATGTGAGGGGAAAGCATCATGGTGAAAATCCCTATATGGCTACCTTTCCTGTGTGATATGGGATGATGGGCCTACATTCTGTAGTTGTGGCTACATACTGCCTAAGATGGATGACAGGACAGGTAACCAAGGCTGACCTGAGAGTATCCCAAAGTGGGCATCTTCCTCTGTTGAGAGGGCCTAATTCCAGCCGACCCACCATCAGGCCAGTCTGACTACATGACAGGATTTAGTCTTAACTTTAGCTGACTAGGCTTCAGTCTCGGTTTTGGTTTTGGTTTCATTTTTTTAATTAAATTTTTATTTTTTTTACATTAATTACATTTTATTTGCTTTGTATCTCACCTATAACCCCCTCCCTCATTCCCTCTCAACCCCACCCTCATCTCCGCCCCTGTCCCTCTCCAAGTCCACCCATAGGGGAGGTCTTCCTCCCCTTCCATCTAACCCTAGCTTATCAGGTCTCATCAGGACTGGCTGCAATGTCCTCCTCTGTGTCCTGGTCAAGGCTGCTCCTCCCTCAGGGGGGAGGGGAGGAAGGTGTTCAAAGACCCAGCCACTGAGTTCATGTCAGAAACAGTCCCTGTTCCCCTTACTAGAAAAATCATAGGGAAAGGGCAACCAGTCAGCATCAGCCTCAACATCTGGCTGGCCCAGACGTGGTTACATCATAGCTGCTTGAGAAAGTCCCTAAGCCCCTGACCAATCAGGATTGGCCCCATACCCCTTGTCTGGCTGCCCAACAGTCAAGGTAAAGGTCACCTAACTTCCCTAACTGACTGTCTACAAATAGAAACCTAGGGACCACCAGCCAGCTTTGGGGCCTTTGCCATTTTGTCAGGGTAATGACTCCAGCATTCTGCAGTGCTGCAGGAAATAAATACTCCATTGTTTGCACACTACATGAGCCTGGAGTCTTTTCCTCAGTGATATCCAGACCCTAAGGCTGTGTAGTATGGAGTTGGTGTTAATTTGATAAACTCTAGAATCACATGGGAGATGGCCCTCTAGCTGCTTGCGGGGATTCATCTTGATTGTTTTAAGCAAGGTAGGAAAACCCGCTTACTGCGTGGGCGCCATTCCCCAACTATGATCTAGGATTGTATAAAAAGAAGACCTAGCGGAATGCTAGTATGCATGCATTCATTGCTTGATTCTTCTGAGTGTCAGGGGAATGTGACCCGTTGCTTCAAGCTCCTGCTGCCTTGACTCTCCCACCTTAATGAACAGCGCCTTGAACTGTGAGATAAAAATAAACCTTTTCTCCCTTAAGTTGTTTGTGTCTTAGTATTTTATCACAGTAGCAGGAAAAGACAAGCTGTGGGGGTGGGGGGGGTGGGGGGTTGGAAGGGGAGGTTGCGGAAGATGTGCATGAAGATGGGGATGCCCTAAAAATGGTTAAAGAACTAGCCAATTCATTGCAGCCCCTGGGAGTAGTAAGCACTGGGTAAGACTATCAGCAATATGCCATGGTAGTTGTGTGGTCACTGCTATGTGTACTAAGAGGTGGAACTGTGGCTAGAATAGCACTCAGAGAGAAATTGTGTGTTCAATGGGAAAAAGGGGACATGCAACAAGAAGTCTCCATATCAGCCTGCGATTTGGCAAATAACTTGGATAAAAAAGATGAAGCTGGGGGTTGGGGATTTAGCTCAGTGGTAAAGCACTTGCCTACAAGGCCCTAGGTTCAATTCCTCAGCTCTGGGGAAAAAAAAAAGAAAAGAATGTTCACAGCAGAACATTCACAGTGAACAATAACAAAAAAAAAAGATGAAGCTGGGTGGTGCTGGTGCACACCTTTAATCCCAGCATTTGGGAAGCAGGGGCAGGGGGATCTCCGATTTGGGGGCCAGCCTGGTCTATACAATGAGTTCCAGGATGGCCAGGGCAACACAGAGAAACCCTGTTGAGAGAGAGAGAGAGAGAGAGAGAGAGAGAGAGAGGTTGTGATGGAGGTATTGGCTAGCCATTTCCTATGGCTGAGGGACGAGGATGAAAGAGAAAGGGAAAAGAGTAGTTTTAAAGATAAATGTCTCCCAGTGTTTGAACATTTGGTCTTCTGTTAATGGTGCTGCTTGGGGAGGTTATGTAACCCTGAGGTCAAGCCTTTCTAAAGAGCAGGAGTTGATGGCTTATAACCTCACTCGCTTTCTGTTCAGTCTCCCTGTTTCCTGTGTACAGATGAAATTTGATTAGTCAGCTACATAGAGAATACCAGCCCACTCAGGGCTATAGACATGCTGTTCAAAAAAAACCCAAACAATCAAACAGGAAATGAACTAAACCATGCTGCTGTTGATATCCACAGTGAGGATAATGTCTGTGAGAAGCCAAATTTCCCTTCCAGACAGAAAGAAAGAGTAAGAAGGGGCCATCTGTGCCGACATGCAAGCAAATGCATGTTCTCTGTATTTATCTCTACAGTTTCTTAAATGTGTTCCTAGTCCTCTGATACACATTTGTACCGGCTGACACTAAGCAAAATAAAACAGAACAGATGAAAATAGACATTTAAAAATATCTTCTTACCACATAAGTGAAAACACAAAAGAGAAAGAAGAATGACCTGAGATTCCTTGAGGGTAATTTTCTAAATAAATACCCATTTGCTGCCAATTTCAAACAGAGGACAAATGCCAAGTGGATGCCTTCTTTTAGACAAAATGTTCTTAGGGTCATAACTTTTGCACAATTCCCTCCCTTCTCTGACGGGCCAATTCCTTTAGCTCAGTATATAAATCCGTGTGTCTTAGTTCAAGTGGCTAGCCTTCTGGTCTGCGGAGGAATTAAGAATGTATTTTTACATACAGCTAATGCATATGCATTTATACTTTCTCCTTAGTAAACTTGGCATGTCTTAAAATCTCGACTAATACTTGCTAGGACTTTAGCA
Organism: Meriones unguiculatus; assembly: GCF_030254825.1. Lineage (NCBI taxonomy): Eukaryota > Metazoa > Chordata > Mammalia > Rodentia > Muridae > Meriones > Meriones unguiculatus. The sequence continues at coordinate 71,187,351 of NC_083358.1, read as the reverse complement.
TCCCCTCTGAACCCAAACTCTGGAGACAGTTCATTCTTTCTTTCTTTCTCTTTTTCTTTCTTTCAAGCTCGTGTTTTAAGAATAAAAAGGTTATGAACCTGACTCTAGTCATTTAAGAAATATTTTGAGAACTACCCAGCTCTTCTAATGGCAGTTCAGGCTAAGACTGAGTTGTCCATTTAATTTTCAGAGTACCTGAAGAAATAGTGTCTCCTGTATCTAGATTCAGGATTATCATTATCCTCTTATGTTACCTTAAGTCTGCAAATTCTACCCACAGGAAATCTTTAAGATAGGAATTTTCAGCCGGGTGGTGGTGGTGGCATACACCTTTAATCTCAGCACTCAGAGGCAGAGGCAGGCAGATGGCTGTTCAGGCAGGCAGCCTGGTCTACGGCTTCAGTCAAGGACAGCCAAAGCTACACAGGACCTCTGCTATCAGTGGACTACGGGGGTGGGGGAAGATGAAGGGAGGGGGGACCGGGGAGATGAGGAAGGGGGCTACAGCTAGGATACAAAGTGAATAAAATGTAAATAATAATAATAATAATAATAATAATAATAGCTAGCTTTTTAGAAGGTTTGCTGGTTGGACAAAGTGGTAAAATGAGCTCTTGGCTTCAAACCCCACCTTAAATGCATTATAAATTCCCTGTATCCGGCAGCTGAGAGCTGAGCTTGCTTACAGTGAGATGTCGTTCTTCTGTAACTAGCTGAAATACAGCTCAAGTTGACCTCCCAACCCATGAGAGGACCGATACTGGGAAAGACTGGGATCCTCTACGTAGAGGTGGGAACATGTGTGAAAACTCTGAGGAAAGTAAGGACAACGAGCCCCTAAATTCTGATGATTCCTCTCTGACAGCGGAAGGCAGCTCTCCACGCCCAGAGCGTGCAGCTCTTCCAGCCCTCTGGGAACTGTCCTGGGGATAAACAGCACTGTCTTGCTTGGCAGCTGCCTCCATGGTAATCATTACTGTCTCTTCAGACAAGGTAGAGCTAATTCCCTCAGACAGGAAAGACGTTTTCTTGATACTTGCTAGCCAAGACCACCAGAATCAATCTGCCTTCACACCTACCTCTCGGCAAATAAGCACCCCAGCCCCTTTATTTCCTTCACAGGGATCTCCGTTGCCCTTGTTTTGCATAAGACATCACATTTACCCTTTGAACTAATTAGGTGATTAGATCCGATGGGCAAGAAAGAACAAATTTTATAAATATAATTCATTTGTAATGAAAGGAACAGAAGTAGATCTAACTAAATAGAGCTCCTTTTAAGACAGTGGAGGATGTTTTCTTTTTGCTGTCTCTGGCCACCGTAACTCAACCTTATGAGTATTGCAGAGCTCTATTGAGGGCTCATTATGGGCTAGGTATTGTTCCAGGTCTTAAGGTATTGAGTTGGACTAATAAGTAAACGTGGTGCTTCTGCATTCTTTAGCATCAGTTTTCTTTCTGTAGTTTTCCATACCCTCTCCCCAGCTCACTCTGCCTAAACTGCTTTGAACCCAATAAAAGTTAACCTAATATAAATTCCCAAAGATGCTTATCTTGTGCTAGGTTAGACATGATTTTCTTACAATTTCAGTAAAAACGAGCAAAATACCCAGATGAAATACGAACTAGACCATTGCACAGTTTTAATTTAATTTAATTTGATTCATACAGGAATAGTCATACTTTTCAAAATTTGCTTATTTTTACATTCTCTTTCACTCTCTCTATGTCCCCTTAATCTACATTTAACTTACTAAGCATCAGTCATTCTGAGCTAATTAGCTATTTAAGTGATTATAATCTCAGTCCTTCCTTCCGTTGGCTTTGTAAATTATTGTAAACAGAAATTCATGATACATAAAACAAAGTGCATGTCAAGAATTAATCAGGAAAACCATGGCTCACACAGCCAAAGAATTTTCCAACATTCAAAAAGCCAGTCCTCAGGGGAGTCCTTTATTCCTACAAAATGCATGGTGGAATTTAAACCGTGCAATCACCTAATTTATACTTATGTTTGGGGTACCCGGAGCTTTGTTTAAACTAGCTGGCCGATGAGCCCCTGAGATCTCCATGTCTCTGCCCTTCCAGAAGTGGGTGTACAGTCTCACACCTGCTGCACTGACATGAGATCAAACTCAGTTCCTCATGCTTCCAAGACAAGCACTTTACCCACCGAGCCTTCTCCTCGGCCCTACAATTTTTACTAGATTATAAAATGCTCTTCTCATGAGCTTTGATCACTATTTACCCCTTGAAACATCTGTATACACCTCTAGACTAGTGTACTGCATTTTTTATTCTTAGGATCACTTCTTCTAAGGAACAGGGCATACCTGTTACAAGCCATGCAAAGCATTATATTACTTCGTAGTGGCTCTGCCTGCATCATACCAAAGATAAAGATGTCTGTGACGAAGGCAACACCACCATCGGTCATTAGTCGCATTATCATGAATTATTCATATCAATAATAAAAACTTTACCTGTATATCTATCTATCTCTCCCTCTCTCATATCAAAGCTTCTCAATGTAGTTATCACTGCAAGTTACATATGGCTCACCTGTTATCTTTTTATCTCCAATCCTACTGGCTAGAAAGATCTCAACCCATGATATATTTGAATGAAAATGATAATAGATTAAGTATAAAATTAAAATGCAAGTTTAATAAAAAAATAAATTTTCAATGTTCTTTGTACATATAAAATATTATTCAAATATTCTCCAAAATAAAGAGAGAATTCTTTAAGTAACAATTTATGGAATGTATTCCTTCTATGTGCTATGTCATTGCACTAATTAGTGCCCTAATCAAGGAGCACCAACATGTATCAATGTCACACTTAGGAATGAAAACAGAAACACCTTATTGGAATAGTTTGACCAAGAACCCATGTTTAATTCTCTACTTCTTTCCCTATGTCTTCAGCTTTCTGTAGTCTGTGGTTACTGGCCCGTCTAATCTGTCTGTCCCCGTTGCTTTCCTGCTGTAACTGATCTGTGTGTTATGCCTGTCTGAAATGTTGTGACTCTCCCGAGCAATGGGCTTTGCTCTGTGTTTATTGAACAGCACAGAAAATGCAGGATGGGAAAGAAATGAAGGATACCTTTTTATAGAAACCTCAGAGTTTTACAAAGTGAGAGGATACTTTGCTGACCCCAACTGGCCCAGAATAGCACTCAAACAAACAAACCGATGTTATCAACCTATGTTTACATAGAATTGTCTCCAGCATTTATGAAATATTTGTTTCATCTAAGATGGCTGCTTTCAGCAAATGGTTACCACAACATTAATACATTCTTCTGAATGCATGTCAGAGGAATGAAAGATCTACAGCTTAATAGTAAAGCCATGTGTTAGTTAGGTTATAAAGCTGATTACATGGGCAATCCAAGGCACAGAGAGGTTAGCCGCACTGCTTCCTTAAAGGCAGGTTAAACTTAACCAGGCTGAGTACACAGTAGGACAGTCGGTTACATATATAATCCTAAATGATCTCAAGGTATATTATCAGCTTGGTTCAAAATCTGGCAGAAGTTCAGTCTCTTTAAAGGTAAAATATATTTTGAGGGGGAAAAAATGTATCACCAGATGTCATAAGTGTTATGTCCATGTACTTAGAATCATCAAACAATTAAGTATCAATTCAAACTGACAAAGATATGTAATATAGGATAAACCTACTAAAATCTGTACATCTAAAGAAACTAATCAAGAGAGAGGACCCTGACTAAAATGCTCAATCCCTATCCCAAAAGGCAAAGAGAATGGACATTAGAAGAAGGAGAAAACAGGAAACAAGCTAGGAGCCTGCCATAGAGGCCCTCTGAAAGGCTCTGCCCTTAGACTATCAAAGCAGATGCTGAGACTTATGGGCATCCTTTGGGCAGAGTGCATGGAATCTTAGAACAGGAACTCCACAAGGAGAGCAACAGAACCAGAATATTTGAACACAGGGGTCTTTCCAGAGACTCATACTCCAACCAAGTACCATGCATGGAGATAACCTAGAACCCCTGCACAGATATAGCCCATGGCAGTTTAGTGTCCAAGTAGGTTACACAGTAATGGGAAGAGGGACTGCCTCTGACATAATCTGATTGGCCTGTTCTTTGATCACCTCCCCTTAAGGGGGGAGCAGCCTTACCAGGCCACAGAAGATGACAATGCAGCCACTCCTGATGAGATCTGATAGACTAGGATCAGAAGGAAGAAGAGGAGAACCTCCCCTATCAATGGACTTGGAGAGGGGCATGCGTGAAGAAGGAAGAGGGAGGGTGGGATCGGGAGGGGAGGAGGGAGGGGCTTCTGGGGGTATACAAAGTGAATAAAGTGTAATTAATAAAAAAACACAAAAAAAATAAAAAAAAGAAAAATAGCAGAACCAATATATAAATAAAATGTTGGCTCTTGAATAGAAATGTTGTTAATGCTAGGTAATAACTTAATCAATAAAGAATGGCATAAACACAAAATAAGCAGTTAAATCGGTCAAATAACCACATGGGTAAGTTTATCACATGTAGATGTGCATGTTTTTGTATGAGAGCAGAGGTACACATGCCAGTATGATGTTTGGTCCTAGGATCATCCTGAGTGTCTGTCAGTGTTTTCTACCTTGTTTGAGACAGGTTCTCTGTTGTTGGCCACTGTTTATGCCAGACTACTTGGCCTACAGTCTTCTGTGGGTTCTTCTTTCCCTGCTTCCCATCTCATCACAAGAGCATTACAGGCACCAACTACTCCGTCAGCTTTGTGTGGCAGAGAATGATCCAAACTCACATTCTCACGTTTGCCTAGCAAGTGCTTTAACCACTGAGCCACCTCCCAACCTTAATTAAAAATGTTAAATCTTAAAAGACTATGTCACACAACTGTAAACAATAAATTTCAAACTTTGTGAAATGAAAATTATTCTAGTGATCTTACTATAACACAACTGCCAAAAGAAAAAATGCAAAATTGTAAAAAAAAAAAAAAAACTAGCATTCATCCCAGAAATAAAATAAAATGGTAATGTAACTACTTAATAAAGAGCACAAAACTCAAATATTTGGATACGGGAGGGCTAGATTTCAACTAACCTCTATCAATCACAAAATTCCAGTGTTACTTAAATTTCTCAGGGCATATATAAAGGGAAAATAGACTAATTCAATTTCAAGATGCAGGAAAAATATTGAGACCTAAATTCAGAAACTTTACATGTAAAGAAAAAAAAAGCCACAAGTTCATCTCACTTGTGATTACCGTGTGAACACATATGTTCACATATGGACAGATAGCATCTAGTAGTACATACGAAGGAAAAGACATGAAGACCAGGCTGGTTTAATTATAGGAGTGCAAAGACAGTGCAACATTACAAAGTCCATTCATACCTCAAAGGATGGGGGTGGGGAACTGTGCAATTATCTCCACAGGTACAGAAAAGGCACTTAGCAAAATTTAGCAGAGTCTCTGGCTTCTAAAAGAATGAGAAAACGGTTTATGAAAACAAGCCTCACTGGATTCGTTCTTAATTTCTTCTTTTTCATAATGCGGGAACATAAGGTGAACTTTCGCACCCTGGAAGTAAGGTTGCTCACTTGCTAACGCCATTCCCACACCTCATGGAAGTTCAACTGTTAGCTCTGCATCCCAAGACACAGCAACCAGCACTAATGAAGAGAGTCATGTGGAAGACAGAGGATTCTGTAGACCGAAGACCTAGAAGGCTGTTGGAATAATCCAGGTACGAAGAAGCAGGAGGCTAAACTAAAGTAGTGATGGACTTCAAATGGAGAGACCCAAGCTTTCAGAGCTTATGGAAGGTAATCCAGCTAGATTTATGTCTGTGTAAAATACAGCAATGTGTCAAAAGTTTCTGACTTGGGGAAGTTGGCATAGCCTAGGATCACCTGTAAAGAACACTGTCCAGGTATGGTGCCCACGAGTAATCCCAACACTCAGAAGTCTGAGGCAGGTGTGTTATCAGCACAATCCTAGCAGAGATATACAAGAAAGACCTTGTCAGAAGACAGAGAACATAAAAGGATACTTATGTGGTGGGGGGAAAAAAATGTGATCAAAGAAGTAGCAAAAATCAAAAGGGCTATCCAGGACATAGCCAGATACACATATTCAGGAAATACTCTTAACACAAGAAATCCAGATTGCTTAATCACCTCCTCTCTTTAACCATTGTGATGACTTTGTGACCTTAGTATTATCACCCCAAATTTACAAATGAAGAACCAATCAGGAAATTATACAACAAAATTAAAAACAAAGTTTGTAAAGTATTTTTTTTCAATGCCCTGTCTCTCAGGTGGAAGAATGGCCAAGAATATAAACTCTTTGACAGTGGGAGTGCCCGATGTTATACAGATAAAAAACAAGAGAAGTATATCAAGACTTTCAAAATAACCATTAATTCAAGAGCTGATATGTCGATTGCAATAATAACAACCTAGCTGCAAAATTACATACATACAATAATGTATACGGTAATGCTAACATATCTGCAAATAAAACATTTGCCAAGTATGCATACTTTGATATATAGCATTTTATTTAATATTAATGAAAATACCAGGCTTTATCATTTCTACCTTGTAGCGTTGGAGAAGTTTAATGACAAGTTCTTTCTTCTTATTATTATACTATTGGTATAATATAATATGATTATATTATTGTGTGTTCATGTGTGATGGGAGTGAGCATTCATGTACATCAGTGACATGTATAGAGCTCAGACAACTTTGTAGAGTTGTCCTCTGTCCTTCTACTTCTACGTGGGTCCCAGGGGACAAGGAAAGGCCAACTACCTTGCGCATGGTAAGTGCCTTTACCTGCAGGCTGTCTCACTGGCTGCTAATGACAAGCTCTCAAATCGCTCTATTGATAAATTCTAGAGGTGAACGTCCCCGATTTTAGTGTTCATTCTACTAAAATACACCCCCTCCATACAGCAGTACGTAGGGCAAACACCGCCACATCTTTCACATTCAACTCCATTTGGGGCAGTGACCTAAACAATTCCTGTTAGAGATCAATGAGTTGATGGGGAGAATTTTTTTCAACACTCATAAAGCAAAAATAGCTCTGAAGTGAGACAGGCAATCATATAACACATACTGGATACGGGCTCCCCGCTCCCAGTTCAACATGAGAAATGACAGCACACAGTGGAATTTAGCTCGAGCGACCTTGAAGCCCTCGCAGGGAGGACAGAAGGCCTGGGCCACAGGTGGTGTTCCTCCTGCTTCTGTCAAAGTTCATAATTCTGCAAATGAAAACTCAACAGCAGATGTATAGCTCCATGACTGAAGAGGACTTTACCAGCTCATAAACCCCCCTGTGATAGTTTGCTGGAGAGCATCGAGAAGGTAAAGAGTAGAGGAAGAGAGCGATGTCATTTCTAAAGACAGGCGTCTTAAGATGGGTGACAATTTGGAATAGAGGCAAAACAACGGTGACAGGATTTCCCTTATTTATGCCTCAACTCAATTTATTGTCTGTGTCCTTTTTCTAGTTTTTGTTTGGGGGGGGGTCATATCTTCCCTTCCTTGATAATATCTTCATACATAAAATTAAAGATGTTTAAATGCAGTTTTAGCCTGCTATTTTTAACAGTATAAACACGTTAAAATTAAAGAAGGAAGTCATTTCATGATAAAAACAAATAATAGCACAAGAAATACTGAGTGTTATAGTCAAATGTAGTCAAGCTGCAAATTCAACATGTGCTGAGAATAGATGAAACATAATAGTTTTTAATTTTTTATAGTTCAATGTGTTTTAATAGCAAGCCTACAGAAGCAGCACAGAAGAGAGACAACATTAAAACCACGTGCTTGCATGTAACACAACTCATAAAAGTACAGTGAATGGATGGAATCTACCGTATGATAAAAATGCCATAAACACCATTTAATTGCCGTCAATGGGAAACTGACTTATTTTTTTTTAAGCCAAATGCTGGCATTGCCCAGAAAACTTTAGCAGGTTTATTTATAATTGTTATAAAGTTGAACTGTTAAAATACGTTCGCTGAAACATTTCGCTTGCATTAATGCTTTACATCTTGCATTTATATTAAAAAGTCACACAAATGAAAATGGAAAAACTGCCAATACCTGATTTCTGTCCCCTATTTTTCCACTCGCAAGCATATACTTAGGCAACTTTTGACCCCATCGAAAAAAATATCTAACATTCAGAACTACTGAGAACAGGAAGAAGACGAAAAAATCTTTTTTTTTTTTTTTTTTGAGAATGAAGTGTTTCTCCTCATAGTGGACTCTTAGGCACGTTTTGGCACAATAGTTACACGTTTGGCATGGAGAGCACACAGGCTGGTATCTTCAAAAAGGCCAGCCAGGTGGGCCTCACTTGCCTCCTGCAAAGCAAAAGCTGCACTCTGGAAGCACAGATCTGTTTTGAAGTCCTGAGCAGTTTCTCGCACCAGATGCTGGGAGCGGAGCTTGCGGGTCGGTTCAGTGGCCTTCTGAGAGTGTCTGATCTCACGGAGTCCCTCAGTGCCTGGCCTGGGAGGAGGAGGTGTCTTCACCCCTCCAGCGGAGGGCGCACTCTTACGAATGGCTTTTGTAGCCGGTTGCTTCCTGGGTGCCGAAGCCACGGTTAGAGCACCTCCTTACTTACCCCTTCTCCTTCGGCTGGAGCCAGGCAAGCGAGAGGCGGTGCAGGCATCAGACAGCGGTGCGTCCACAGCTGCAAACACCTCGCTTTAAGTTTTTAAACACAAACATCTCAGGAATTATATAAGGCCTTAAAGCAGGTCTAGAGAAGCTTAAGCATAGAATGTGTGGAAATTGTAGGGAAACCTAAAAATGTGTAGAGAAAAAGACTCGTTTCCTGTTTGGGGAAGTAATAGACAAGGACCATCCTTTTCACTGCCGGAGGGAAGCAATGGATGCTGGCAGATGATAAAGGAAGGCAGAACGACTCATTAAGCAAACTCACTTTCCTCTCCCCCAGGCAATCCTGGTGAATGCATTACCCCCTGGAAAAGCTTGCCTGCACCGCTCAGATATCAGCAGCAAATCCCAAACCATTTCGGCAGGCCGTAGAGAGCGCTTCTCTCAGTGGGAGCGGCACCCCAAGTCATCCTGTTTCCCTCACCCATACTTCAGCAGGAGACGTGTGAAAGCATACCTTTCTCGTTAGGAGAAAAAAAAAGTCTCTAAGATCTAACGAAAATTAATATTATCACATATTTAGCCATTATTCAAACCAACTGTTTTGTTTTTATACCCTTTAAATGGGTTCGCTTTCAGTGTTTACATCCCCCTCCTCTTTTTCCCTGAAAACTGTTGTTTTTTGAGATAGGGTATCTCTGTGTAGCCCTAGCTGTTGCTCTCACGCAAGACCCGAGTTCGGTTCCCAGCATAGCATGCCACACAGCTCACAGCCACCCATAACTCCGGTGCTCTCCTCTGGCTTTTTCCAGCACCCGCACTCACATGCACACACTTATATCTCTCTTATATAAAAACAACGGACTCCTAACAACAGCAGCATAATTACCGATTCTTTTTATTTCCTCAAATAATGTCAGTATTGTTTTTAAAATAATGCTGATAAATGAAAGAAGGCGCTTTTGTTACTTTCCTGCTTAGGGCATTTTCACTAAAAATGTACGAAAGGCCATTTGGAACACCAGTTCCGTGTGTGGTGAACTCATTTAATTAGTTTTGCTGTGATTTTTTTTTTTAGAAACTTTGCAGGAGGGCAATTTATTATACAATATGTAAGATGTTTACAAATTTCCAAGTCAGTCCACAGAAAAATAACAAACATGTAGAAATGTCGTTCATTTCCTTTGTCCACTACCTGCAGGAATAGTCAAAGGAAGACAATTGTGCCCCCTAGGGGACATTTGACCCTGGCTGGCTTTCACAGCAGATGCCAGCTGTACAGGGAGGTCTGAGAGGCGACCATCCATTCTCCCACGCACTCGGCTGTAACAAAGACAGACCCAGTCTCAGCTCTTGAGAAGCCCTGCCATTAACTAAGCCTTTTCCCCTGAGATTTGGGTGCCCCTCGGCTTCTCTTAATAGCAACAAAAAGTAGTCCTTCAAATGAAAAGAAGCCGTAACGTATACAATTTACCCCTCTGTTATTCTACTCGATACCCAGAGACTGTTTCAAACCGTTAGACGGATGTGCACGCCAACGCTTTCTTCAGAAAGACGACGCGTGGATGCACGATACCACATTGAACTCTTTCCTTCTTGTGAGTATTTGGCAAATGTTTATCCCCGCTCCCCCCCGCCCCCAGTGGAAAACAGCTCTACAGTGAAATTTTTTCATATACGCTTTTTTTGTATTTTTGCAATATCCATATACTTGAGCTGAACTTCTGGAAGGGCGCAAGGGAAACGCAAACACAACTGTGCTGTGGCCTGTCTCCCTCCGTGGGGCAACAGCTGATTTGTGTATTCTGACCTAACAACTGTAAAGTTTTTTGTAAAATTTTGGGTTATTACCATCCTGGTACCTGGAAAAATTATGTCTACGTAGTTTTAATTTGAATTTCTCTTATCTGTAAGATGGGACATCCTTTTATAAAACCTTGTGAGGGTCAATAAAATTTTGTTATTACTCTTTTTTAATATTTAATTTTTTTTAACTTTTATTAATTACACTTTATTCACTTTGTATCCCCCATAAGCCCCTCCCTCTTTCCCTCCCAATCTCACCTTCCCTTCCCCTTCTTCATACATGCCCCTCCCCAAGTCCACTGATAGGGGAGGTCCTCCTTTCCTTCCTTCTGATTTTAGTCTATCAGATCTCATCAGGAGTGGCTGCATTGTCATCTTCTGTGGCCTGGTAAGGCTGCTCTACCCTCAGGGGGAGGTTATTAAAAAAAAACAGGCCAATCAGTTTGTCAGAGGCAGCCCCTCTTCCCATTACTATGGGACCAACTTGGACACTAAACTGCCATGGGCTACATCTGTGCAGGGGTTCTAGGTTATCTCCATGCAAGGTATTTAGTTGGAGTATGAGTCTCTGGAAAGACCCCTGTGTTCAAATATTCTGGTTCTGTTGCTCTCCTTGTGGAGCTCCTGTTCTCTCCAGATCTTACTATTTCCCACTTCTTAAATAAGATTCCATGCACTCTGCCCAACAGTTGGCCATAAGTCTCAGCATCTGCTTTGATAGTCTGCAAGGCAGAGCCTTTCAGAGGCCCTCTGTGGCAGGTTCCTAACTTGTTTCCTGTTTTTTTCTTCTTCTGATGTCCATCCTCTTTGCCTTCCAGGATGGGGATTGAGCATTTTAGTCAGAGTCCTCCCTCTTGATTAGTTTCTTTAGATGTACAGATTTTAGTAGGTTTATCCTATATTATATGTCTATATGAGTGAGTATAGACTGTGTCTTTCTGCTTCTGGGATAGCTCACTCAGGATGATCCTTTCCAGTTCCCACCATTTACCTGCAAATTTCATGATTTCCTTGTTTTTCATTGCTGAGTAATACTCCATTGTGTAGATATACCACAATTTCTGTATTCATTCCTCAGTTGAGGGGCATCTGGGCTGTTTCTAGCTTCTGGCTATTACAAATAAAGCTGCTACAAACATGGTTGAGCAAATGTCCTTATTGTGTACTTGAGCCTCTTTTGGATATATGCCTAGGAGTGGTATGGCTGGATCTTGAGAAAGCGCTATTCCTAGTTGGTTATTAGTTAACTTTAACTGTGTTTCTATAAAATTACTGGTATTTTTCTTCTGTGCTTGTAAAGCCCATTCTTACAGCAGAATTATTAAGCTTTTAAGACATGGTTTACAATATCTTCCCAAGTATTTAACTGTAATTTTCTTATCCTTTGTTCCAGTTAAATTCCTTTTATTTTGTCAAACATTATGTGGTATCTCACTATTTTTAAGTTGTTTGGGTTTTTGTTTTGTTTGTTTTTTTTTAAGACATGGTCTAACTGCAATCCTGACTGGCCCAGAAATCACCCTGTAGCCTAGGTGACCTTGAATTTATAACAATCAGACACCATTACTTCCCAAATACTAGAATTGCAGGAATGAGATATAAGCTTGATTTTTTTTTAATTTTTAATTGTTTTGTTTTTGTTTTTCAAGACAGGGTTTCTCTGTGTATAGCTTTGGCTATCCTGGAACTCACTTAGTAGTCCAGGCTGGCCTCAAACTCACAAAGACCAGCCTGCCTCTGCTTCCTGAGTGCGGGGATTAAAGGCATGTGCAACCACTGTCCAGTTAAATTTTTTAATTCTTGTCAGGAGAGTCCTCCAGACAAATTATAAAGGTATTACACCATATTTCTCCAAATAATAACAAGGCTTTATTTTATAAGTTTTGATCCATTCATAATACTACCAACAAGGACAATCATTTCTTTTTTATATAATTAATTTAATTTTATATACATTAGTGTGAAGGTGTCAGACCCCTTGGAATTGGGGTTACAGACAGTTGTGCACTGCCATGTGGGTGCTGGGAATTGAACCCCGGTCCCTGAGAAAAGCAGAAGCTTTTAAAAAGCTCTTAACCACTGAGCCATCTCTCCAGCCCCAACAATCATTTCTTTTCATGGGTTTTTCTTATTTTCTCATTATTAATAAAATATTTTTTATAATTTATTCACTTTATATCCTAACTGTAGCCCCCTCCCTCATCTCCTCCAGGTCCCACCCTCCCTTCCTTTCCTCCCTATCTCCGTCCCCTAGTCCACAGAAAGAGGAAGCCCTCCTCCCCTGCCATCTAACCCTAGCCTATCAAGTATCAAGACTGCCTGCATCCTCTTCCTCTGTGGCCTGGCAAGACCGATGAAAGAATGGGAGAATACAAGGACCTGGAGGGGACAGGAGCTCCTCAAGTAGACCAACAAAGTCAACAAACCAGGGCCCAGGAGCTGCTGCAGAGACTGATGCACCAACCAAGAACCGTGCAAGGAGACGACCTAGGCCCCCTGCTCAGATGTATCCAATAGGTAGCTCAGTTTTCATGTGGGTTCCCTAGTCAGGGAAGCAGGGACTTTTTCTGACATGGACTCCGTTACTGCTCTTTGATAAAAATATTTTTATTAATTAATTCAATTTACATCTCGGTCATAGGCCCCTCCCTCTTCTCTACCCAGGCCCACCCTCCCACATTCCCTCTCTGCTATCCTCAGAATAGGGGAGGCCCCCTTCCCAGACACCCCAGCTCATCTACTCACGTGAGGACTGAGTTCATCTTCCTCCCCTGTGGCCTGGTAGGGGAGTCCCATCAGGGGAAAGCAGACTAAAATCTGCTTATAAGTGAGTATATACCATATGTGTCTTTTTGGGTCTGTGTTACCTCACTCCGGATGATCTTTTCTAGTTCTACCCATTTGCCTGCAAATTTCATGATTTCCTTGTTTTTAATGGCTGAGTAGTATTTCATTATCTAAATATACCACAGTTTCTTCATCCATTCTCTGTTTGAGGGACATCTAGGTAGTGTTTAAGTTTTTTACAGCATTAGTAAAATTTTCACAGAATTGGTCTGTCCCATTTAAAATTCTATTAGTGTTTATTTTCTATATTTTAGTGCATATTTCCAGTACATACAAATTAATATCTGTTAAATAATTTTTACTACTTCTTTTAGGACCATAGACTGCACCTTTATGTGCCAATTAATACTTTTGCTTTAAATTCTGATTTGTTGGGCTGAAGAGATGGCTCAGTGGTTAAGAGCACTGGCTGTTCTTCCAAAGGACCTAGGTTCAATTCCCAGCAACCACATAGTACAGCTCACAACTATCTGTACCTCCAGATCCAGGGGACCTGACAGCCTCACACATACAAGCAGGCAATGAATGAACATAAAATTTAAAAATAAATAAATAGATCATCTTTTAAAAATTCTTTTTTGTTGGCTATTTATACTGTTCTATGATTGGCTATTGTCAACTAATATTCCTTATACAACAAGGAAACTATGTTTGTTACTATATGACAAGATTTAACTTTATTGATCTGTGATATAAATAATGATTCAAAAGCAAAAGAGAATAGATGTGTGTAGAGGAATTTTAACTCAGAACATAGCTGCTCGGGCAAGAGATCCAAAAAACCTTCTAGGTCTGTGTGATCTGGCTAGAATACAAACACACCTTTAATCCCAGGTGTCAGAGGCAAGCAGATCTCTGAATTCAAGGCCAGCCCATAGAACAAGAACAAGTTTCAAGTAAAGAAAAATTTATGACCAGGTGTGGTGGTGCACGCCTTTAATCCCAGCAGCTGGGAGACAGAGGCAGGCACAACTCTGAATTCTAGTCAGTGCTGTTCAGGCAGTTCAGCTGAGTAGGAGTTGGGAGGCAGTGCCATAAAGTTGAATTTGTGGCAGTTCAGTTCATGGAATTCAGAGGCGGTTTTTGCCAGCCAGCAGGAGTTCAGAAAGAGCTAAAAAAGGGTGAGATTATTCAGCAGTAAATCTCAGAGGCTGAAAACACTGTAGGCCTAGATTAACTTGTATGGAGGCTAGAAGCTTCTAGAACCAGACCTAGGTTAGCAGACGGGGCAGCAGGCATGCCAGACAACAATTGGAACAGAAGAATAAAAGTTACTTTTACAGGTGTGAGACATAAAATCAAAAACTTATAAAAGATTACTTAACTTTTGCTACCTAGTAGTTTAAAACATCTCCTAGGACATGACATCTTAGGAGAAATGATGAGCAACTAGAACAAGGATTTTAAAACAATTTAAACATGGTGTTTAGCAGAAAAACAAAGAAAAGTAAAATAAATAAATAAATAAATAACTACTACACAGTCCAAGTTTTCAGTGTGTGTGTATGTGCGTGCCTACGTACTTGCACATGTGTGTATTTAAGGAGAGAACACAGGCCTACAGGCAATGAAAACATAAACCAAATCTCTTCATCCAGGCTACTACTAAACGTAAAAAAAAAAAAAAAAAAAAATTCTAGTGGAGACTAAACTTCATGAACATGGAGCTTCGCTCATCTTAGGCAAGAGTCCTACGTCCTCAGCCTTTTTTTAACTTTTATTTTTATTATTTTTATATTATTATTATTTCATTAACTCTTTATTAACTTTTGGAGAATGTCATAAAATTTATTTTCATCATGTTCACACTTTCTCTCCCACCTCTCTTCCTGCCAACTTTGTTTCTTCAGTAAAGGGTATCACCAATTAGCCCAGGCTAGCCTCACATTTGTTACATAGTAACATGTGGTCTGGCTGCTCCACCCCAAAAGCAGCTGAAAATGCAGGCCTGCACCACCCAACCCAGCTGAGCAAAATATTTTAGCTTTTCTTTCTTTTTTTTTTTCTTTTCTTTTTAATTTTTATTTTATATGAATTGGTCATATAAAATAAAGTGAGTGTGTCAGACACTTGGAACTGAAATTACAGATAGTTGTGAGCTGCCATGTGGGTGCTGGGAATTGAACCTGGAAGAGCAGACAGTGCTCTTAACCACTGAGCCATCTCTCCAGCCCTTAGCTTTTCTTTCAAAGATACATTGCCAACTACATAGTTCCTGTTCCTCGGCTGGGCTTTATGTGGCTGATAAAACGCATCTTGACTTGTTCAACGTATTTGCCAAGACCCTTATTTTGAGGAGAACAGCTTAGGAAATAAGTCTGGTAAAAGTATAATTAGATATTTCATGGCCGCTATTAGTGTACTGATGTGACCTTGGAGGAAAATAAAAACATAATAACTGTTTCGGACAGCTTGATTCTGGGAAAGACTGGAATAAGGGGAAAGCTGCTCTGACCCATCTGGAGCTACCTTCTCTAGCAGAGTCATTAGCTCCATGAACTGCCTCAGCCTTAACAGCCTGGCCCACATACCTGATCCGCACAGCCGAAGTTCTGTTTCCCTTTTCATTTTCTCCTGTCTGTAGACCTCTTCCGTGTTGTCTGCCACGGGAGACGACTGCTCAGCATTCACAGACTGTCATACCATGTGATGGACATTTTTTTGCGGTCTGTTGACATAAACCACTAAGTAATGGTGGCCAACTCTGGGACCAACATCAGGCTAGTTTACACAACCAAGTCTGATGAAAGCCGAAGATGGGTGGGAAGAGAATGGAGCCCAGACAGAAGCTATTCCAGCTCACTTTAAATCAGTCCTACCCCTGCTGTTGTCACAGAGGCAAGACAGGGTTCAGGGACAGCTCCACACATTAACCAATCTGAGAATTGCTCACTTTCTGCTTTCATTCTCTTCTAGACAGAGAGCTGTCCGGCCCACCACTCAGGCTTATGGAAGCAAAGTGGGGAGGTCTGCATGAGGAAGCAGCGGTATCAACTTCTCTATTGACTTAGTTTGTATCGACTTTGGCGCTGTTTGAGGTGTGCCCTCCCCATCACAGGAGTCATGCCTACCCTCTACTTCAAGCTTCCCCCTTATCATCTTCTACCCCTCAGGGAAAGTGACTTTCAAGCCTCCAAGTGTTGTGACATGACGACTTAACTTTATGGTAACAGAGTCATAAATATCTGTATAGCACTGAGTTCCTAATAGATCTTTATCTCTCATACAAAGAAAAATAGACATCAGTGGGAGCATAAAAGTGATTTATTTTTTAGAGGTTCTTTGAGCTTGCCTTTCAATTTCAGTTAGCACTCCCACAGTTTCTCACAAGCAGTCAGGCAGCTTAGAAAGAATGGAAAAAAGCCAAATTACAAACCTGCTGAGAAGAAGCTGAAAAATTTAAATAAACAACAACAAAGAACCAGACAATTAACTCCAAGACTTCATTTTTTTTTTTTGCTGTTTTACAGGTTCCCAAATAAATCTGTATCATCATTATTGTGTAGACCAAGCAAATTTACATTGTTTTCACAAATACATTGTGAAATGTTGAGAAAGCAACTGTCAAACTCCTAACCAGACACTGTTGGCATAATGTTCTTGTGGAATGTATATAATTTACCCTTGTTCATTCAAATGCTGATTCCTCTACCCCACTATCTGGTTTCAATCCAGACATTGCATTATTTATAAGCATCATCTGTCTCAAGTTTGTATAAATATGCCATCCTTTGTTCTCTGTATAAAACAACCAGCCAGTGCTGAGCAATGGAGAGAAGAGGGTGGGACATCCTGGTCCGGAGGGGAGGAGAAATAAGTGTGGGAGGCGGGGAGAGATCCTAGAAGAGAGGACCAGGGAAACATCAGGAGAATTGACTCGACCTAAGATATGACTAAAAAACAAGTATAATGTGGAAAATCTGAATGAAAGGAAGCTCTGAGGGCTTGGAGGTTTAGGATGGAGTAATTTATTGCCCAGCATTGTGCTCTAAGTTAATTAAATAAATCCTAGTCTCTGTGTGGTGATTTGGGTATACAGCTGGTTTAGGAATAACTGCTGCTTAACTAAAATGCTAATTGATGTAAATATTAATAATCATCAACAAAACACTTATGCTTAGAGAAATAAAAGTAACAATGAAATGAAACCTGGAAGTGTCACTGCTGAGCAGACCAGGCCGCAGAAGTCAACAAATGTAATTATTTTACTATAAATGTTTAATATATAGTCATATACTAGGGTTTGCACATTTATAGATGTAAAATTAAATAAATTGAAACACATACATACACACACATTCACACACACACACACACAAAGGAAAACATCATAATCATTCTTACTCACCATGGACAATGGAAAGTACATCTCCTGATTGTCGATTTTCTTTACCAATTACACATTTTTAAAAAACTTTCACATGATTCCTAAATATAAAACTATATGACTCTCAATACTGTCATAAATGCATCTCAGAGATTTCATACTACCCACTTTTGCTAATTACTTTAGCACTGATCTTACCAAAATGCCCGGTGGAAGCTTCAATTTAAGGTGAGGTGTGAATTTTAGCTTACAGTTTTGGAGACGTCAGTCCATATCCTTGTATCCATGAATTCCGGCCCATAACGAGGTAGCCAGCCCATCATGACCATGAAAACCTGTGGTAGAGTTTCTTCGCCTCATGTCAGACAGGAATGACAGGAGGACCAAGTGACAAAAAAGGACCAAGAAAGACATATACTACAGGAACACACCCCAAATTACATTCTTCCTCCATTCTTACCTCATCTTCCATGGTGTCACCATGTCCCAATGTTGTATTCAGATGCTGGTTCCATGAATGGATTAAACAATTTCTTAGGTCACGGTCCTCATGATCTAACCATATCTGAAAATGACATCATAAATCCATGGGGATTACATCACTAGTCTCCTAAGCCTTTCTCAATCCAGTCAAGCACACAGTGAAGACTGGCTTTCACACATCCCACAATCTTCTGGAGTTTTATATATTAGAGCCACTTCCACTATATCCATTTTCAGGAAGTGACTTCATGGATATTTCAGGCAACTTTTGTCTGTATAGAAACAACTTCAGTGGAGAAGGGGAATCAAGAAAAGATCTCATTTACAAGTATTTCACTTGTTCTGTTCTTGTTATGGCATCAAGATCCTGAGGCCAAGATCATTACTGTCAAGTGATGCTTCAAGATACACATTAAGCATTTTGAAAATTCTATAAACTGTGATTTAAGGAAAATGAGAGTCCTACTTTCAAAGATCTCACTGCAAAACACAGAAGACATCCATTGCTTTAAGTGATAAAATATATATATATATATATATATATATATATATATATATATATGGGGCTTTATTACTCAGAGGATAAACAATCGAACACCATGGGAAATGATGTTTGAAATCGTTCTTTAAAGTTCTTTAAAAAGTAAATAGATTGCTCAGTTGGTAAAACATTTGCCAGGCCAACAAGGGGACACCAGTTCAGTCCCCCCAGGACGTACCTTTTAAAGCCACGTGTATCAAGATGAAGATAGGTGTATCGTGGGGTTTGTGATCAATTCATCCTGTTCTATGTGATGAGTCCAAGGACAGTAGGACTGTCACAAAAATCAAGGTAAATGGTCCTTGATAAAAGACACCTAAGGTTGACCTCTGACCTTGTATATACACATGTGCACATGCCCACACACACACACATTCAAATAGGAATTATAGAAGAAGAAACTGAAATGTATATATTGCATATATCATGCACAGAAAAGCAAAGGTTCAAAACTATTTAGGAAGCTGGGTGTGATGGAGCACACCTGTAATATATATATTCTCTGTGAGTTCATGTGAGCTTTTCAGTAGTTTTAAGGGGCCTTGTTCTCCTGGTGTCCTCCATTCTCTCTGCTTCCACAACTCCTGCCTCCTCTTCCCTGAGCTCTGAGGGAGGGATCTGATGGAAACAACTCATTTAGACCATGCTTTCCAAGGTCTTTTTCTCAACTTTCTTGTCTTCCAAGCTTCTACAGAGCAGCCCACCAAACTCTCAACACTCAATGGCTTTTCTAGCCCAAAGTTGCAAAGACATTCCATAGACCTCCCCAGAACAACATGACCATGTCTGTCATATCATCCAACAACGCCCTCTCCATTTTGTTGATGAAAAGAGTGAAGTCAAGCAGAGATAAATGATTTTCCAGCTTTTGAAAGACACAAGTCAGTTGGACAAATTTCGGGTCACAGAAACATGTTTAATCATATGTTGTGATCATAATAGATTAATGTCTCCTGGTTAAACAAAAATTATGCTTGGGAAATTAAAAATTATAACTTTTAATCAAAAATTACTCCTATTCAAGGTACTAGCATGTTATAAATACAGTGATTAAATTTATGTAAAATGTATAAAACACGTGAGCACAAATAACTTGAGTTGATATAATCTTGATATAATAAGCTTTTTTCTTCCTTCGGTTTGTACTGCCCTAAATCATCAGGGCATTGTCCACATGTATCATATTGGTTCTGGAAGGACTGCAGTGCCCTCTGCAGTTTCAGCAAAAGAAAACAATTTGTGGGAGAAAAATTAATTAATTAAAGCATCAACATGTCTCAGAAATTCCCTCTCCCTTGTTAGATGGGATAAAAAATATCCCTCTAACATCACACATTTTAAGTGAAGTACATGATAGTATCGTAAGTATCACTTATATGAAAATAAGTGAAGAATTAAATACATGTATGCAATTAAATAGATTATTTTGAAAATTGCCCAGTTGCCTATGGTGGACAAACTAGTGTCTTTAGAAATTAAATTCAGGAATATTTTTCATTTTGATTCTTTCATCATTTGAATTTTAACTATGCACATGAAGTAATCTTATGACAAAAAGTTAATAACAATTGCCTATTAAGAAAATAGCATGTGGGGCTGGAGAGATGGCTCAGCAGTTAAGAGCACTGTCTGCTCTTCCAAAGGATCCAGGTTCAATTCCCAGCAGCCACATGGCAGCTCACAACTGTCTAAAACTTCTGTTCCATGGGACCCCACCCCCTTACACATGCAGACAAAACACCAATGTACATAAAAATTAAAAGAAAAAGAAAATAAAGTAGGATGTGTGCACATTTTAAGGGTCTCTTTCCAGAAAGAAAGTGACTCTGAAGAGTAGGGGGGAGGTGAGGAGGAACTGAAAACAGTAGGGGGGGGGACTGTAATCAGGATATATTTATGAGAAAAGAATTTATTTTTAATAAGAGGAAAAAATAAAACTTGATGGGTATTAAAAAAAAACCTCCTGGTACAGAGTATAAGGGGTAAAAAGCTGCTTGAGCAACTTATTGAACTGAAATTCTGGAATGAGGAGACCAATTTTTATAGAGATAAATTAATTTAAATGTTATTTCTGCAATAAATAAAGTATATAAAGAAGAGCATAGAGCAGAAGTAATAGACAAAGGAGTTGCTATTTGGTGCAGAGGATAAGCTCAGAGAAGGTGATGCTCGAAGAGATCCCAGAATCATGTGGACGCCTGCTTCTCTGGGCACGGGCCTATCTGCCACAAAGCACAGCCAGCACCCAGGCTCTGATAGGTAACCTGTGATCCAGTATGTGCATAAAGGAGAAATGGGAGAAAGTGGTAGAGAGTGAGGTCAGAGGGGTAACCAGGAACAAAATTGGGGAAGGCATGTGTAGCTTAGGCATATGGCATGTGTTTAGCCTGATATGAGGCCGTGGTTTCAAGCCCATTCCCATGACATACCCCCAAAAGAGAAAGTGAGAGGGAGGAAAATGATCAAGGCTTTGGAAACAGCTAAAAGAGTTTGAGTTTCATCCTCAAGGAAACAAGAGCAACAAGATGACTTGAGTATCCTGAAACGGGTGGCATGACTGACATGTTTTTAAAGTATCTCTGAGATTGCTTCTTTGAGAGTAGACCAACAGCAGGGGTGGGTAAGAGTGGACACAGAGATGTATGAGGACCAGGTCATCAGGAGTGTTGTTTTCCAGCTGTCAGCTTCCGGACGAAGAAGACAAAGCCAGGGATAGGTCCCTGTGCACTAGGCCAGGGTATGGAAAGAGTTTTCCATGCACTGTAACAGTCAGCTCCATTGCGGTAGCAGAGGCAGTGGAAAGTTGGAGGTGCCAGGAGCCTGTGATGATACGAAGTGTTACAGCCCATAGGCTGTTGCTGCCAGCTATTTCATCACAGCAACATATACTGCACTTTCCCACCTGAGCCTTAGACTCTACAGCCACTGTGACATTGATGCCAAGAAGAACCAGATAACTATCCAAGAACTTTTTTTCAAGCAGGAAGTGATGGTAGCCAAGAAGGATGTCCACCTGTCCAGACACCAGAAGCTAGCAGACAAGGATGGAACAAGTCTTCTTGTCACAAAGGTCGTGCAAGTCCTTCAGCCCCAAGGCTACGTAGAAAAATGGTTTGCCTGAGGGACATTTCTAGTGCTATCTTCCAACCAACATCTCTGAGATTACCTCCACGTGCCTCCCAAGATTGTGCCTGACACCTTGTGCATCAGCCCTCCTGAGATGGCCAGGCTCCACTCAAAGGTCCAGAGGGCAAAGGACCTGCAAGATTCATAAGAAGGAAGCCCTACAGAGACACCTGCATGAAGCACTGTGTCTCTGAGACTCAAAGAAGCAGAATCTGGGGCTGGCTTAATAAATGATTCTAGTTCAGAAGTTGATGTGACCATGGACTTCCTCATGGATGTGGTTTCTCTGTGTAGCCTTGGCTGTCCTGGAACTCAGTAGACCAGGCTGGCCTCAAAACTCACAAAGACCCACATGCCTCTGCCTCCCAAGGGCTGGGATTAAAGGTCTGTGCCACCACATCTGCCTATAATTATTTGTATGCCTATGTTATAGAAATTTTTCTTTTTTCTTTTCTTTTCTTTTCTTTCTTTCTTTCTTTCTTTCTTTCTTTCTTTCTTTCTTTCTTTCTTTCTTTTTTCCAAGATGGGGTTTCTCTGTATAGTCCTGGCTTTCCTCGGACTCTCTCTGTAGATCAGGCTGGCTTTGAACTTACAAAGATCTGCCTGTCTCTGCCTCCCAAAGACTGGGATTAAGGGCATGTGCCACCACCACCCAGAAGCTTCTATTTTTATGGTGAAATGGTACAGAAAGTGTTGAAAAATACATGAGTTCTTTTACTATTGCTCTTTCATATAAAAAAAAAAAAACAAAAAAAACAAAACAAAACAAAACAAAAAAAAAAACTTCTATAGGCTTCCTCTCATCATGAGACTGAGATCCAAATATTTTATTATAGGATAGAAGACTCATAAGACCTGACTCTATCCACTCTCCATTATGCAAATTACTAAGCTCCAAGAATGCTACAGGCACATACATAGAGAACTCTAGCAAACCTTGGATCCTTTGACATACTTGTCTCCATCTAGAAACCTCTGTGCCTTCCCTTCCCTCATCGGATTCATTCTTACATAGTGCACAATCCCAAGCAAGCAGCCTCCTTAAATCTTTTTTATTTATTCTTCTCTTATACATTTCATCCCAACATCAATTACCCCCTTCCTCCACCCCTCCCAGTCCCTTCTCCCAACCTCCCCTCTCCCCGAGATTCACTCCTCTGTTTCTCTTCAGAGAAGAGTGGGCATTCCAGGGATATCAACTGAGCACAGCATAACAAGTTACAATAAGGCTAGGCACAAAGCTTCATATGAAGGCTGAATAAGGCAGCCCAGTAGGAGCAAAAGGCTCCCAAGACCAGGCAAAAGAGTCAGAGACACTCCCAACTCCCACTGTCAGTAGTCCCACAGAAACACTAAGCAAAACACCATAACATATGCAGAGGATCTAGGTTTGGCCCATACAGGCCCCCTGATTATCGCTTCAATCGCTATGAGCTGTAAAAGGAACTATAACTCACCTGTTTCCATTGTCATCTCAGAGGCTTACCGCCTCCTCTGCTAGCCTAGGCCTAGACCTGGAAGCTTCCCGCCTCCATACAATCTAACCTAGGCCTAGAATGTTCTCAGCCTCTGAGACTTACAGCTTAATAAGCTCACCCTTTCTTGTTCTTTCTGAGCTCGTAGCTGGCTTGTTCAATTCAGCTGTTCTGGTTCAAGCTCCTCTCCGAGTTAACTTATTCAATCTGGCTTCTCTCTCAGCCCCAGAATTGCTCTGCTTGGCTTTAAACTAACTCTGTTCTAAGCTCCTGGCTCATTCTTATTCTCTGGCTTATTTGGTCTTCACCTGAGTCTAGCTTGTTCTCCTCTCTCTCTCTGCAAACTGTCTCTCTATTACTGGCCCATAAAACTGTCTCCTCTCTCATTCTGTGTTGCTCCCTTAAGCAGCTTTCCTTTCCTCTCTGTTCTTGTGAGAGTTTGGTGTATTTTACTCTGTCAAATCATTCTCTAATTCTTTTTCTGCCGCTCAATTAGACATCACTTTCAAACATGGGTGTTTCCTTCTATAAACTAACTTTACCTTCGTTGCTTGGGATTAAAGGTGTGTACCACCATGACTGGACCTAAGCTTTTCTTTACCGGAAATTTGCTCTATACCAGGCTGGCCTTGAACTCAGATCTACTTGCCTCTGTCTCCTGGATTCAAGGCATGTTTGTATTCCAGCCGGATCACACAGACCTTTATTTATCTTTGGATGTGATCTCTTGCCAGAGTAGCCATGTTCTAAATTAAAATTCCTCACAGTGAGCCTCTATCAGCCCCACTTAGTTGATTCTGTGGGCATGTTCCCCTGGTGTCCCCAACCCTTCTGGCTCCTACTACTCTTCCTCCCCTTCTCATGCAGGATTCCCTGAGCTCCACCGAATCTTTGTCTGTGTTTTCAGCATCTGCTCCCATCAGTTGCTGGATCTTTCTTAAACATCCATTTAAAATGTCCCCTGTTGTTGAAAATAAAAGGGGCTATTAATTATTATTAATTATTATTGATAGTCTATAATTATCATGGCGGTTAATATCTAACCTGCTACTGTATCAATAAAAGACACAGACTACTGTTAGATTTTTACACTGGACACTGGACTGGGCAGATGCTTTCTAAACTGTCTTTTGTCTCCCACTCCCACATCACTTGTTATGCTCTAATCATTCCTATATGAGCTACTTCCTGTCCATAATCCCATAAAGTACTTGCACATGCTTTCCGCCTGGGTTGCTTTCTTCAGCCCCAGCTACGTTTTTCTCTCCATGCTAACCCACAGTTGCTGTGCTTCCCCTCTCCCCTTTTTACCGGCCCCCCCAATCTTCTGTCCTCCAAGTCCTCAAAGCTAGGGAGCGTGCCTACCTCACTTCTGCCCTGCCCATTAAGGTATTTTATTGAGGGATAATTTGGAGGTAAGGTTACAGAACACCACCTTGGTATGTTTGCCTGAGGGACTGGTCACAGAACAGTAAGAATCTTGGGGGGAAAGCAACTAATATCTGAATATAAAGCACCAGACCATCCCATAATAGTACCCCCTGGAGACTTCAGGGCTGCAGGGAGGATGACTTCTCACCGAAACAGCTCTAAAGATGGTGTCTGGTTGAAGAAGGCGTTCTGGGAAATCTGGGAAGCCTTCATTGGAGGATCAGCCTAAGAAAGGCTTTGACTTTGAGTTAAAAAAAAAAAAAAAAAAGGATAAAGATCTGAGTGGTTCCGAATAGAACATCCCTGAAGAAAAGACTCCAGTAATTGATAAAAATGGAAAGAAACGCCCTTCTGCAAGAATAGTTGGCAATGTGGAAGGTAAAGAATATGCCGGGGAGGGGGGGGGGGAAGAACAGACATGTATATCAAAGCATCTTTCAAAGTAGTAACCAGAACATCAAGCAAACGTGGAAAACACTAGAAGAGCAAACACAGAAGCTTAAAGGTTACTACTTGCAGCAGTTCCTAAGTGTGCTGTAGCAGCTGGACGTGGTTATGCAGAAATGTAAGGAACGGAGGATGTGCAGAAGAACAATGGTCATCTGCTTACTGGCACAAAGTGAACTTTAAGAAGAAATAGCTGGGCATTAATTCCTTTATGTACAACTAAGGCATGAGCTACATTGGCTAAATGATTATTCAGGGTCTGAGCAGTCTGCCCAGTATGACTCATGGCTAATGCCCTGGTGGTAGCTCCAACAGCCGTCAATGAGATGGTAGTAACAATGGTGGCTGTAGTTCCAAGATCCCTTTTCTGTCTGAAGAGAGTCATAGCGTGAGGGGCATCAATGGGCACAGGCACCCAGTGAGGCATGCGAGTAACCAGGGCATACCTAAATTTACTAGCATTCCAGCATTGGGCAAAAAAGTAAGTATCATTACCACAATTACTTGGCTCTATCTGGCTAATAATGAATAAAAATGGGGGATATAGACAAACAGGTGTGGGCTTATAGGAAATATTATGAGAAGCCTTAACCCCTCGTTGGAACATCCTGTGTCAGTTCTAGAACTAGCAGTGGTGGTGTCCGAGGTCTGAGTAGGTTCAGGAGACCATTGCCCCCAGGGGCGAGACATGCTCCATGCCAATTGACTAACTCCATGTTTTCCTCCAATTTTGAAAGTCATTTAAGGTTCTTAAATTAATTAATGCTCAACTAAAAGGAAGCTTGATGGTGTTCAATCAGAGGATTGACCTCTTGCAGGAGCAAATAGATACCCTATGGCAAATCACTCAACCTGGCTGTCAATGAAAGTATGCTGGACTTTGTGTCACTAGCATACAACATGAGAATTTTTCCTGTGCTGCAAATCTGTCTAAACAATTGTCGAGCTATATTTTAGGTAATTGGACTGGAGAATTCGATACTACGATGGAGCAGCTGAGAGTGGCCATTGTCACAGTAAATTCTACCGGAGTGGACGCAGGACTAGCCACAGGATTATCAACATGGATTGCTGCAGCCATGAATCATCTGAAGGAATGGCCGGGCATGGGAGTGTTAGCAGGCCTTCTGGTGTTGGTCTCCTTGGTTTGCCTGTGGTATATATGCAAGATTAGAGTCTCACAATAGTGTGATGCAGCCATGATCATTCAGGCCTTTACAGCCATTGAAGCAGGACATTCTCCCCAAGCATGGTTGGCTACCATAAAAAGCTAAAATGATACGCTCAGGATGCGAGGCTAAGCACTGCACTCAGGGTCAGCCGCTTTGGACCCAGAGAAGAGCATGTCTGATTGCATGTGGGTTGATGCCCCAGGTCCCGCCTCTGAGAAAAAGGTATCGGACGGGTCTGATGCTCTTTGGGTGGATGACACCTAAATGAACATCGGTACAAAGTCCCAATTTATTTCTAATATCAGAGATCAGACCTCTACTCTTGCCTGATGCGTCTAAAACAAAAAGGGGGAACTGTAGAGAGCTGCGGAATGCTATGCCTTAAAGATGGAGCTGGTTTCCGCCTTCCACCTTCCCGATGGTGAGTGCTCTCTGTCACGAACAACTCCACATTTGGCTAAGGCCGAGGATCTGGCTTGCTTCCATGTATGTGGACCTATCTGCATTGCCCCCGTGGCACGCCTGGGTTGGCTACCCAGAGGCTATTTAAGCTGTGGGCTGGCTTTCCCCGGGGTCCGAGGATTGTTCAATGTTCCTGAATAAACTGCATTGAAAAAAAAAAAAAAAAAAAGAATAAAAAAAATAAATAAATAAAATAAAATACATATAAAAATAAAAAAAAAGAAGAAATAGCTGTGTCGTAAAAGAAGTAATGAGGAAAACCGTGAGTTCTACTTCAAACGGCAAAGGTATACATAAAAGGAAGCACTGGAATGCTTTATTTGCTTAATTTTTTTTTTTTCTAATAGTTTCTCTGTGCAGCCCTGGCTGTCCTGGAACTCACTCTGTAGACCAGGCTGGCCTTGAACTCACAGAGTTCACCTGCCCCAGCCTTCCCAAGTGCTGGGAGTACAGGCGTGCCCCACCAATACCAGGCAAATTGCTAAAATTTCTATAACACTTAACCAAAAATTAAACTCCTTTCATAAGCAGCAACAGAGAGATAGCAAATGTTCAAATGTCTCTTCTGTCCTTGTTATTCATATAACTCTTTAAAGAAAGAACTTGGACCTATGCATCCTGATACAATTACTACATTAACTAAGAGCCTGTCCTTGGAGTAAGCATTCTAGTTTAAACTACAATATCTGAAATTGTTCACTTGTTCAAGTGCAAATCCTGTGTTCCCGTTAACATCTCAGTAAATCCAAATGGCTGTGTGAGTAGCAGCTATTCCAATGTATCAAGCTTTCAGCCCTTCAGTTACAATAATGAGTTTTTCTCTCCACCCTTATATCAATAAAGATGATTTTTAAAATACAATGGTTCCTTTTCTAACCATGTTGTTTTACTATTTATTATGTACTGCTGGCCTCTTCCACAAGAATGTATTTTGTGAGAAGCTTACACACTCTCTGTGTCTCTCTCTGTCTCTCTCTCTGACCTAATTTTTGTTCTCTGTACCCTGAGAGAGACAGCAATATTTGTGCTCATTACCTCTCCTAAGAGAATAATAGCCCCATGACCACTTGTGCTATGTCTATTTTAGTCATGCTTGTGTTTTCTAATCCCAGAAACAAAAATCCAACATAAACTAGTTTCTCAATATATATATATAATATTCATATACATATTCTCAATGAGTACATATATATTATACTATATATTTGTATATATATATATTTGCACTGTTAGGGATTGAACATAATGATGCAGGATCCTCAGCTCCAGCCCCCTTTTCAGGTTTTATTTTGAGACTGACTAAAATGCCCATGTTGGCCTTGAACCATCAAGCAACACCTCTTTTTCCATTAGCGTGTGTTAATTGTACAAGCGATTCGTTTTGTTATGACATTTTCATACCTGCCTATTATGTCCTTCTATCAAATCCACTTCCTCAGTTACCCTCTTAGTCCCTCCTTTTTTCCTTCTAATGAATATCTCTTAATGAACAGCTTTGGTAAGTGAGATAACAGTTTGATAAGGACCCAGAGCATGTAATGGAATATAGTCAATCTTCAGTAAACGCTGCCTGCTACGTAACGATAGCTAAGACTGTGACAACAATCATAAGCACAGCTATGAAGCTCACCTTACGCTCTGAAAAATCCCTTCTTTCTCTCTGAGCCTTTAATTGCATAACCATTCTTCCCCTCCATAGGCTCCTTCCCTTCATCTAAGTCATATTTTCCCACTTAAAAAAAAAAAAAAAGCTAAAACAGGGCAGAGAAAATGGTTCAGTGAGTAAAGCCACTTGCTGCCAAGTCTGACCACCTGGGTTGGATGCCTGCTACCCACATGGTAGAAGGAAAGGGACTTCCCCAGGTCAATCTTCTGCTGTGCTTGTTTGCCTCCCTAAGGCTGAAGGGTAAGACCTGGTTGCTGAAGACACCACATACCTCAGATTTGTCAGGACTTGGAAAATCCCAGCTGGTTCTGACCTGGAAGCCTCCTCCCTAAGGTCTAGCTTTATTATTTTAGGAGTCTCTTGGACTACCTTGACCAACAACGTGAAATGGGTTATCGCTTGCCTAATACTGAGATTTTCTTAGCTAGCCTATGCTCTGTTGTGGAGCACTGTCAGCTCAACACAATGATTCTCTTCCCTAAGTCAGGCTTTTGGAGCTCATAGTCAAGGGAAACGAAAGTTAAAGAAAGAAAACAAAAAACGTATTGATGCAGTTCCAGAAGAGAACAAAAATCATCCTTTCCTGAAAGGACAGTGAGTTCTCACTGGTGGCTTTAAAACAAAACAAGAGCTTTTTTTTTTTTTTTTTTTGGCTCGTTGGTTGGTTAGTTTGGTTTCTTTGGTTTGGTTTGGTTTGGTTGGTTGGGTTTTCGAGACAGGATTTCTCTGCGTAGCCTTGGCTGACACAGGCTCGCCTATGTAGACCAGGCCGGCCTTGAACTCACGGAGATCCGCCTGCCTCAGTCTCCAGAATGCAGGGATTCCAGGCGTGCGCCACCTCGCCCGGCTTGGTGTCTACCTTTTATAGACTGTAATTCTTTGGCTCTGCACACTGCCAGCTCTCTGGCGGTGGGTAGGGAGGAGGCTGGCATTCCGAGCCTTCCCTGGAGCTGTGGCCACGCCCCTCCCTCCCCTTCACCGCTGCCCCCCCCACGCTCCGCGCTGCCGTGGACTGCCCCGTGACGTCATGACGCTTCGCGGCCCAATCAGCGGCGACGCCGAGGACATTTTAAACTTAAAGGCGGGGCGGCGCAGGGCCCTGGTGGGCGCCGTTGGGCTTCCTGGCTGCGTTGGGTTTTCCTGGGTGCAGCGAGCGGGATGGCGGAGGAGGCGGCGGTGGCCGTGTGCGTGCGGGTGCGGCCGCTCAACAGCAGGTAGGCGGCAGCCGGGTGGCAGCGCTGCCCCCTCGGCTGCGGACCGGGTCCCCTGACGCCCGGGAGCAGGACTCGCTGTTTCCCCGACCCTGCCGTCCTCGTCTGGTGCACGGGAACAGAAAAGGTTCAGAAGTGGAGAAGGGTTGCGAATGCCAGAAAGAAAAGGCAGGGAGGAGGAAATGAAGGCTGCTGGGCTTGCTAGCTAGCGTCCGGCCGGCCTTCAGCTAGAGATGCCGAATCCTTTCTCTTGCTGGATGCGAAATTGGTATTGAACCGCAGGTCAATAGGTGAGATTCCCAAAACTGGGAATTTCATGCACTTAAGTCCCTTCCCCAACTTGGGGAAAGTTGTCTTCCTTGTTAGCTTTAGCTGTCAGCTTGACAGCCCAGCGTCCGTCATCTGAGGGAGTCTCAGGTGGAGGATTACCTCGATGAGATTGGCCTGTGGGCATGTCCTGGTGGCCTTTTCTTGTTTATACCGACTTCCTTCGGTGCTGGAAGTGTAAGCTGATATAAACGTTTTCCTCTCCGACTTGCTCTTGGTCAGAATGATTTATCACAGCAACAGAAAGCAAACTGGAACAGCACCTACAGAAACAAGCCATTCCAGTGCACCGTGAAAAAGTATGGAGAATGCTGGAAGAGCCCATTGGGTCTTCAGAGACGGGACAGATTGGTTGGGGCATCTGGTGTCAGGAAAATCCAGACATTCCCCACGAATGAAAGAATGGGTGGTTACTTGATGGATGGGTCAGAGACCCAACTTACAGATTGCTTGACTGATGCGGTGCCTGGTCCGTATAGGAATTTAGAGGAAGGTGGCACTGAGGAGATTTGCGGAGGCTGGCACACACAGAATCCCCGCAGAAGCAGGTCTATCTCTGGCTTGTAGACCAGCCTAGGCTAAGTAGTGAGACACTGTCTCAAAAAAAACCCAAAAACTATGAATATAACATAATCATATTACTTAAAACTTAATGAAAACTTCATGTTGCAAGAGGTATATACACACACATATACATATATATACTTTTTGTTTGTTTTGAGACAGGGTTTCACTGTGTAGCCCTGGCTGTACTGGAACTCACTGTAGACCAGGCTCACCTCCAACTCACAGAGATCTGCCTGCCTCTGCCTCCCTAGTACTGGGATTAAAGGCGTGTGTCACCACCACCCAGATTTTTGTAACTTTATTGCAAAGGTTCTCAGGCATGAATTTTGTGCAGAGCCGTGTCATATGTGAGGAGTCAGGCTCCCCCTAGAAAAGGATCCTAACAGAGCCGCTCTTGGAACTGCCTCTCCCATGCTGGTACCTGGAGTGAAGGGCTTCCCTAGGGAACGGGAAGCTCTTTGAGCTTCAATTCAGAGAGCCGAGTCCTCACCCTTCAAAGTAGACTCTGTGTTATTGCCGTGTTTTAAGATAATTCTTCAGCACATGAAATGCTCTAAGTTATCCTTCCCGTGATGTGACCTCCGGGATTCACTTACATTGTTCTGAAGTGTGCTGCTCTATTCCTCCAGAGAAGAAGAACTTGGAGAAGACACCCACATTTACTGGAAAACTGACAACAACGCTATCTATCAGACTGATGGGGGTAGATCCTTCAATTTTGGTAAGTTTATGATGGCATCGAAAGTTAGCTCCTAGCCAGGCAGTGGTGGCCTCCACTCCTCTGAAGACAGGGGGACCAGGGGCTTAAGGCCAACCTGAACAGCAAAAAGTACTCTGAGCCATTTTCCCAGACCCTAGGTTGTCATCTCATATTAAAACTAGGAAGACATCATTTGGAGCAGAGAAGTATAGGAAATAAAACGATTCCTAGCAAACAACTGTCCTTCCCGAGCCCAGGGTCCACTTCTTCCCTTCTGGGCATCCAGGCACCAGTACCTTCAGGCGCTGGACTCAAGAATGTAGCTTGGCAGGTGGGTCTGCAGGATCTTGATTGAGAGTAGTGAGCCTCTTGCAGGCCTGTTTCTCCAGTCGCACAGTCCTCGTTCCCCACAGACAACCATCTCATAATATTAGTATCTTTTTTTTTTTTAAGGCAAAACTGTTTGAAAGATTACAAAACCAAGATTAAAGGCTCCCCAGGCATGTCGACTCTATAGGTTTTTCTTGGAGGATGTTCTTGTGCATTTCTGTGCCCAGAGATCTGGTTGCAGTCCAACGTTGGTTTTGGTGTTTCGGTGAAGAATCTCCTGTCTCAGGCTATATTTAAAATTATTCTCCATCTCTGATTGGTTAGTAAAGGCTGAACAGGCAATAGTGTGGTTTTCAGATTTGATGGCAAAATGAAGCACAATTTGATACGGTTTTCTTTCTCTTTTTTTTTTTTTTGGTCCTTTATCTCATTACTTTGTTTATTCAGTTTGGATCTTGATAACAGGCCCCTTCTCTCCTTTCCTCCCAGCCTCATCTTCATGCCACCCTCTTCCTATTCCTTCCTTCCCTTCTCAGAGAAGGGAGAAAAAGCTGCACATCCGCTACATATGTGTAGGGGCCCTAGGTCCAGCCCATGCTTGCCCTTTGGTTGATGGTTCAGTCTCTGTGAGCCTCCATGGGCCAAGGTTAGTTAACGCTGTAGGTTTTCTTATGATGTCCTTGACCCCTTAGACTCCCTCAACCCTTCCTCCCGCTCTTCCACAAGACTCCCTGAGCTCCGCCGATCATTTGGCTGTGGGTCTCTGCATCTGTTTCCAGTAGCTGCTGGATGAAGCCTCTCAGAAGACAGTTATGCTAGGCTGCTGTCTGTGGGCATAGCAGAGTATCATTAATAGTGTCAAGAGTTGGCTCTCTCCTGTGGTGTGGGTCTCAAGTTTGACCAGTCATTGGTTGGCCATTCCCTTAATCTCTGCTCCATCTTTATCCTTGCATGTGTTACAGGCAGGACAAATATTGGGTGGAAGATTTTGTGCGTGGGTTGGTGTCTCCCCTCCCTCCACAGGGAGTCCTACCTGGCTACAGGAGGTGGCCACTGCAGGCTGCGTATCTCCCTGTGCTAGGAGTCTCAGCTAAGGGACATCTCCAAGACTCCTGGGAGCTTCCCCTGTCCCGGAGATGCCCCCACCCCACCGATTTCCATTCTCTGAGACACCCCCCCATCTGATCCCACCCCCATTCTCCTCCCCACCCTCTCGCACCCAATTCCTGACCTCCATCCACTTCTGGTATCTCATTTTATTTCCCCTGAGTGAGATTCAAGCTTCCTCCCTTGGGCCCTCCATGTTACTTAGCTTCTTTGGGTCTATGGATTGTGGCATCATTATCCTGTACTCTATGGCTAATATCCACTTCTGGGTGACTGCATACCATGCCTGTCTTTCTGGGTCTGGGTTACCTCACTCAGCATGATCTTTTCTAGTTCCATTCATTTGCCTAAAAATTTCATAATGTCCTTGTTTTTAATAGCTGAGTAGTATTCCACTGTGTAAATGTACAACATTTTCTTTATCCATTCTTCAGTTGGGTAACATCTATATTGTTTGTAGTTTCTGGCTATTACAAATAAGGCTGCTGTGAACATAACTGAGCAAGTGTCCTTGTGGTATGGCGTATCTTTTTGGGTATATTCCCAGGAGTGGAATAGTTCAGACTTGAGGTAGAACTATTTCCGATTTTCTGAGAAAACACCAACCTGATTTCCACAGTGGTTATACAAGTTTGCACTCCCACCTGCAGTGGAGAAGTGTTCTCCTTGCTCCACATCCTTGCCAGCAAGCACTGTCACTTGAGTTTTTGATCTTAATCATGCTGATGAATGTAAGATGGAATCTCAGAGTCGTTTTGATTTGCGTTTCCCTGATGACCAAGGATGTTGAACATTTCTTTAACTGCTTCTCGGCCATTACAGATTCCTCTGTTGAGAATTCTCTGTTTAGCTCTGTTTGCCCCATTTTTTAATTGGATTGTTTAGGTTGTTGGTGTTTAATTTCTTGAGTTCTTTATATATTTTGGGTATTAGCCTTCTGTCAGATATGTTGGAGTTGGTGAAAAATCTTTTTCCATTCTGTATACTGCCATTTTATCTTATTATGGGGTCCTTTGCCTTACAGAAGCTTTTCAGTTTCATGAGGTCCCATTTATTAATTGTTGATCTTAGTGCCTGAGCTTGTTGGTGTTCTGTTCAGGAAGTTTTCTCCTGTACCAATGCATTCAAGGCTCTTTCTCACTTTCTCTTCTATTAGATTTAGTATGTCTGGTTTTATGTTGAGATCTTCGATCCACTTGAACTTGTTTTGTTCAGGGTGATAAATATAGATCTATTTGCATTCTTCTACGTGAAGACATCCAGTTAGACCAGCACCATTTGTTGAAGATGCTTTCTTTTTCCATTGTATGGTTTTGGCTTCTTTGTCAAAAATCAAGTGTCCAAAGGTGCGTGGGCTTATTTCTAGGTCTTTGATTCAATTCTATTGATCAACTTGTCAGTTTTTATGCCCATACCATGCAGTTTTTATTACTATTGCTCTGCTGTGTGTTTGTTTGTTTAGGCTTTTTTTTTTTTTTTTTTTTTTTTTTAGTTAATTTGTATCCAGCTACTTTGCTGAAGGTGTTTATCAGCTGTAGAAGTTCTCTGGTAGAATTTTTTTGGAGGTTACTTTCGTATACGTAGTCATAGTCGTATCTGTGACTAGCAATACTTTGACTTCTTCCTTTCCAATTTGTATCCCTTTGATCTTTTTAGTTTTTTTAATGCTCTAGCTAGAACATCAAGTACTATATTGAATCTACATATGGAGAGAGTGGGCAGCCTTGTCCCTGATTTTAGTGAAATTGCTTTAATTTTCTCTCCATTTAATTTGATGTTGGCTATTGGCTTATTGTATATTGCCTTTATTGTATTTAGTTATATTTTTGTATCTCTGCTCTCTCCAAGACTTTTAACATAAAGGAGAGTTGTATCTTGTTAAAAGCTTTGTCAGCATCTAATGAGATGATCATGTGGGGTTTGTTTGTTTGTTTGTTTTGTTGTTGTTTTTCAGCTTGTCTATATGGTGGATTACATTGATGGATTTTCATTTGTTGAACAACCCCTGTATCCCTGGAATAAAGCCTGTTTGATTGTGGTAGATGATGGTTTTGATGTGTTCTTGAATTTAGTTTACGAGTATTTTATTATTTTTACATCAGCATTCATAAGGGAAATTAGCCTGAAATTCTCTTTTTTGTTGAATCTTTATGTGGTTTAGGCTTTATTCTTGAATTTCTGAAAGTGTCCTTCCCTATCTCTTTTAATTAATTTTAGTTTAAAGTCTATTTTACTAGATATTAGAATGGCTAGACCAGCTGTCTTCTTTGGTCTGTTGGCATGGAAAACCTTTTTCCAGCCCTTTTTATTCTGAGGTAGTGTCTATCATTGTTTTTGAGGTGTGTTTCTAGTATGCAGCAGAATGATGGATCCTGTTTTCACATTCTCTTAGCCTCTGTCTTATTGGGGAGTTGAGTCCATTGATGTTGAGAGATATTAATGACCAATGACTGTTTATTTTTGTTATTTTGATGGTGGTGGTGGTAGACTCTGTGTGTGTGTGTGTGTGTGTGTGTGTGTGTGCGTGCACCACACATACACAGTCATGTGCACTTCCCTTTTGGTTTTGCTGATGTGGGATTATTTATTTTCTATGCTTTCCTGAGTGTAGTTAGCCTCCTTGGGTTGGTGTTTTCCTTCTAGTATCTTCTGTAGGGCTGGATTTGTGGACGGATTGTGTTTAAATTTGGTTTTTGTCATGGAATATCTTGCTTTCCCCACCTATGGAGATTAAAATTTTTGTTCGGTGTAGTAGGCTGGGCTGACATCTGTGGTCTCTTAGTGTCTGCAATATATCTGCCTAGGGCCTTCTGGCTTTTAGAGTCTCTGTTGAGAAGTTAGGTGTAATTCTAATAGGTCTGCCTTTATATGTAACTTTGCCTTTTCCTCTTGTGACTTTTAATATTCTTTATTTGTTTTGTACAATTAGTGTTTTGATTATTATGTGGCAGGAGGATTTTCCTTTCTGGTCCAATCTATTTGGTGTTCTGTAAGCTTCTATGTTTGTTTAGGCATCTCCTTCTTTAGGTTGAGGAATTTTTCTTCTATGATTTTGTTTAAAATATTTTCTGGGCCTTGTCGCTAGGAGTCTTCTTCTTAGGTTTGGTCTTTTTATTGTGTCCCAGATTTCCTGGATGTTTTGTGTCAAGAACTTTTTTGATTTAACATTTTTTTTTTTTGACCAATGTATCAATTTCTTTAATCATTATCTTCTACACTTGAGATTCTCTTCCATCTTTTGTATTCTGTTAGTGATACTTGCGTCTGTAGTTTCTGTTCTCTTTCCTGGGTTTTCCATCTCCAAGAGTCCCTTAGTTTGTGTTTTCTTTATTGTTTCTATTTCCATTTCCAGGTCTTGAACAGTTTTAATCATTTCCTTTACCTGTTTGATTGTGTTTTCCTGTTTCTTTAAGGGGTTTATTCATTTCCTCTTTAAAGGCCTCTATTGTCTTTATAAGATTGGGATTTAAGGTCATCTTCTTGTGCTTTGGCTGTGTTAAGATATCCAGGACCTGGTATAGTAGAATCACTGCTGGTGGTGCCCTATTACCCTGGCTTTTGTTCATTGTATTTTTATGCTGGCCTATAGCCATCTGGTTGTTCCTGGTATTAGCGGGATGATCAGGGAGGCAGGCAGAGCCTTGGATCTGACAATGGAGCTCAGGAAACAGCCTGCTGCTCATCTCTACTGGCTGTGCCTCAGATAGTCCTGAATGTTCCTTGGGTCCTGCAAGCCTCCTCAGGGAAGGAGGCAGAGCCATAGTCCTGACGATCCCAGCTTAGTGTTTTAAAGCTTATTAATAAATGTAATAGGTCTCTGTGTCATCATTTGGAAGCTATAATGATGCAAAAAAAAAAGACCCAGGCAATTACTTCTACATTTTTTTTGGTGTTCCTATATGCATATAGAAGATTTGAACTCATCTACTGCCTGGGGTTGATGGTTTTAAAATAAAAAAAGTCTACCAACTCTACTTAATCTGAAATTCTGACTGCACAGCCTCTATATGGTACTTGGTTTTCCCATTTTACCTATAGAATAACTGTGTGGTTATGATATAAGCTGAATGAACAATTGAGTTTCTTTGCCAACATATTTTTCTATTTTAAAAACCTGCCCCCTATGAACTTTTTCATCATGGAAAGTGTCACGTTTTTTTCAGTTTACTAAAAAGCAAAAGAATCAGATTCTAGAATGGCAAATTTATTGGTGCAGATACCTAAATTTAGTGGGCAGGTAATTGTTTCCTGTAACATTTTTTGG
Source organism: Meriones unguiculatus (assembly GCF_030254825.1). Classification (NCBI taxonomy): domain Eukaryota; kingdom Metazoa; phylum Chordata; class Mammalia; order Rodentia; family Muridae; genus Meriones; species Meriones unguiculatus. Next base: position 71,150,412 of record NC_083358.1, on the reverse strand, counting down.
TTAGGAGTTTTCCTGATTCAGCTTGAGCTAGGCTATTAAAAGACAAGATATGTTAAAAAACAAAATTTTTCAAAAATTAATAACCTCTCACATTTCCTAAGTACTAATATGCTCACAATAATTCTATAAAGACGATAATGTACCTGTCTTACACAGTAGAGGCAGGGAGCCAACATTTAGAGGGTCTATCTTCGTTAGCCTTTTATTGCTGTGAAGAGACACCACGAAAAAGGCAACTCTTAAAGTAGAAACCATTTAATTGTGGCTGGCATAGTTTCAGAGGTTTAGTCCATTATCATCATGTCATCAGCATGGCAGCCTGAAGGCAGACATGGTGCTGGAGGTGCCTGGAGTTCTGCATCCTGATTGGAAGGCAGCAATTCCACATTGGGCGGAGCTTAAGCACAGGATGCCCTCCAATAAGGCCACACCTCCTAAGAGGGCCATTCCTGTGGGCTGCATTCAGACACATGAGTCCATGGGGACCATACCTATTCAAACCACCACAGAGTATAATCAGAATTGGTACTAACAGACTCTAGACCCCACCTGCAGCCTTTGAAAATACATAGGGCTGTTGACAGGTGTGTTTTTTCTATGTGAAGACCATTGCATTTTCCCTTTGAGAAGAGTGTTTTCCAAAAAGACAAAAACTAAAGAAATATTGTCCTACAAGTTCACCATTCTAGATCCTGACAGTTTATGTCTTTGTGTAATTATTAATTCTTTGAAAATGAAGTTAATAAGTTTGATTGCATTCCTGTGTTCTTTTTAGATCGTGTCTTTCATAGTAATGAAACCACTGTAAACGTGTATGAAGAAATCGCAGTACCAATCATCAATTCTGCCATACAAGGCTACAATGGTTTGTATTCACTTCGTGTTTCAGAAGCATCTTAGGCCTTCAATATCCATTCCATAAGTATTAATAGTTTTACTTACTATGGGTTTTCTTTTTAATTTTTACAATTGTATTCCTTATTTATCTATTTATTTTGCTTGTTTTTACAGGTACTATATTTGCGTATGGGCAAACTGCATCAGGGAAAACACATACTATGATGGGTTCTGAAGACTGTTTGGGAGTTATACCCAGGGCCATTCATGACATTTTCCAAAGGATTAAGAAGGTAATAACAGTCTTCCCAGCACACGGAGGTGAAGTAGTGTCAGCTGAGTAGCAACTGGTGTTTTCCTCTCATAACAAAAGGGAAAAGGAGCTTCACACTCATCTCCTGATTTTCATGGGAAAAGGAGAAAGGCATAGCACTAGTTCACACACTTTAAAGAACCTGAAGTTTTATGATCTTTGATCTTTTTTCCCCACTGAGCCCTGACACAGTATAATTTCCAACAAAAAGTAGACTAAGCAGTAGGAGATCCTATCAGAAGGGTTAGTTCCACATTAGCCTTGTTTAGTAAGTAGTGACTCTTAAGGAACAATAAAAAGTAGATGTTAGTTAGAGAGACGGAAAGCAGCAGGCAGAATCTACAGACTAGTTGGCTTAGGTTGGTTTTAGATGCACATTTTCATTAAGGTAGAAGCATCTGTTGTTGGGGCTTTTGTTTTGTTTTGTTTTGTTTTGTCTAGACAATTAAACTAGGTGCTTTGTTTTTCACTGGAACAGTTTTCATTGTTTCTGAAATACTGCTTTTGTAGTTATTATCAACATGCACCTATGGGTTCTGTTGGCTTTACGGATAACGTTTTCTTGGTCTCTTTACTCTCAGTGTGTGTCTTGCGGTGTTGGTTTATAAATGGGTGCTTTCTCATGTTTCACACATGCTGTTTTCTCCTAGTTTCCTGAGAGAGAATTTCTCCTACGGGTGTCTTACATGGAGATCTACAATGAAACCATTACAGACTTACTTTGTAATGCCCAAAAAATGAAACCTTTGATAATTCGGGAAGACATCAATGTGAGTGAAAGAACTGGGTGACTTCACTGGGTCAGCACAAGAATGAGCTTATCAGCGGTCACTCAGGGCAGGAGGTGGCGTGGGGTGGGGGCCATACACACTGCTGGAGTGTCTGCTACAGGGAGAGGAGTCCTGGCCTTCTCTTGTGGATCCAGTAGCCACACAGATGTCCCTAATTAACCAAATGAGTCACCAAACTAAAAGTCACTTTGGGGACAGCCCTGGGACCAATGATAGAGGTTGATAGTGATGTGAGGGAAATAAGACAGTCAGAGTGGTGGGGGTGAGAGTAATCCAGTTATATATATGAAACGACCATATAACAATAGTATGAATTTATTAAAAACTTAATGAATTAAGGTGACTAAGGGCATTAAGTGTAGTTGATACAGAAAGTATAAGCTTTAAAATAGGTTCTGTTCCAAATGTCTGTTCTAAGCGTGTGAAAGTACACTGAGTTGGTCTGGTTAATTTTGGTGTGTAATGTTTTAAGAAAGTTTATAACGGGCCTGGAGAGGTGGCTCAGAGATTAAGAGCACTAGCTGCTCTTTCAAAGGTTCTGAGTTCAATTCCCAGCAACCACATGGTGGCTCAAAACCATCTATAATAAGGTTTGGTGCTCTCTTCTGGTGTGCAGGTGTTATATGTAGGCAGAACACTGTATACATAATAAATAAATTTTAAAACAAAGAAAGTTTATAACGTAAAAAAAATTTTGTGTGTTTAGTATTACCAGAAAATCGTGAATAAGTTGGGGTTTTTTTTCTACAGAATAATGGTTCCATTTTTTTTACTTTCCCAAACTCTCCAGTACATTGTAACTTTGAATGCAAACTTTCTTTCTCTAATCTTTTTATAATTAAACTGTTTTCAGAGGAATGTTTATGTTGCTGATCTCACAGAAGAAGTGGTTTATACAGCAGAAATGGCTTTGAAATGGATCACAACGGGAGAAAGTAAGACTACTGTATTTTTAAATGCATATTCAAACTATCAAGTCACATATTTTATTGAACTAAAACAAGATAGGCTTCAAGTTTGACCTGTTTACATTGAGCTAAAGTAAAATCTGATGTTTTTGCTTGGCTTTAAATTAATATACGTAATTGATGTAACTCATTTTTACAGAGAACAGACATTATGGAATAACCAAAATGAACCAAAGAAGCAGTCGTTCCCATACGATTTTTAGGATGGTGCGTAAGTGTTTCTCCCTATATTTGGTCTTTCCAAAGAAGAATTTATTCATTTTTGACAAGCTACATTTTCTGTCCAGATTTTGGAAAGCAGGGAGAAAGGTGAATCTTCCAATTGTGATGGATCTATCAAGGTGTCTCATCTGGTGAGTATTTATAAACCATAGCTTTCAATGTGGGCCCAGAAAAATCAGCTATCAGATGATGACTTTAGTAAGGCCTGTGTACTAAGTAGGGCGAAAAGGCCAGTGGTTGGCAGTCTAAGGCCATGGGAGTAGCCTTGGGCTGCTAGCAGATGGGCTGCTGTAAGGGTCGGAGCGCCTTTGCCCCTGTTTGTGATGACTACAGAGCTGCAGGGCTGAGTCTCCTCCCAGCCACCAACAAAGCCAGAGCCTTGTTTCTCTTACCGGAGGAGAGCTGATCTTGGAGTTTGGTTATTGTTTCTTAAATCCCAGCCAATGTAATTTAGAATTGTATGATAAAATAAAAACAGGTAGAATGGTTAAAACATAAATCTTTATTGCTTGTTTGTAACTGAGAAAGCATGTTTATAAACGGTGGGAATTTTGTGCTGTATTTATTTGTCTAGCCTTAGGGCCTTGTGCATGGTAGGCAGTATTCTACCACTGAAATCCTCCCCCACTCCAGCTTCTGGCCCATGAGCAGTATTTTAGACTATAAATCTCTTAAACAGAGAAGGGGTATCACCTTCATCTTTTAGAACCAACACCTTGCACAGCCTATGCTTATTCCACATTCACTGAATATGACATTATGCAAACAGTGCTTTTTGCCACATCAGTAAACTCCCATTTATCTTCTTTTTTATTATCAGGGTATCAACCGTGTAGCCCAGGAAGGCTTTAAAGTCATAAAATTCTTCTGCCTCATCCTCTCAAATGTTGAGATTATAGACATGCACTACCAAGCTCTGAGAAAGCAGATGACAAAACATCTGGTCCTAACCTCACCTTATTTTGCTGAAAACATGTATGATTTGTTTTAATAGATTTTAATACTTTAACTTAATAACCAAACCTCTACCTAACCTGTGTTTTGTATTCCAATCCTGACTTGTGATATTTCGGTATGATTTTAGTATTTCTCCTGGTTTTAATACTCTTAACCTGTTGATCTTGCTTGTTCTTTGCTGCTTTGTCATGTGTGTGGTTTAGGGTACTGCCTGGGCCAGCCTGTGAGCCTGTCTCCCTCTGGGAGAGAAGTGTTTCTTCTTGGAGTCATCCCCTTGATCTTTGGTGGCTGTTTTCTGATTGTCTTCTGGCCTTGGGGAACGTAACTCCAGCATCGCTCAGCTCTGCCTGTCAGTATTGTCTTTTCCTTGCTGTCTGTCAAAATTGGAGGGTTCTGTGGCTTTTCAAGTTCTATGTTGATGAACTTGAAAGCTTTATTTCAGTGAAGGTTTCTTGGGTCTAATCTGTCTTCCTTTCTCATCAAGATTTCTGAATTAACGTGGACTGCCCGTATTGGAATTCTCAGTGTATCCACAGCCTGTCCTTTTTCCACAGTTAAGTGTTCTTTGTAATTTTTTCCCGGAAAAAAGCAGCATCCTACACAAAGGGAGGAGATCTAAATCCAGCTCTGCTCTACTGTCGCTCCCTTTGTATAGTTGTCCCGTTTTTACTAATTTCATCTCGGTACATTTCTGTGTATATTACACTCGTCTAGATTACTATGTGTGTTAATTCACTGCAGGGGTCCAGCACCTGGCCTCTGTGACTCCAGTCCCCCTTTCTTCAGCGCATCACAGATTGCTAAGAACACTACATACTGTTCTGTTAGGTCCCTTCACTGGATAAGAGCTAGCCACTCTTAACTGATCTCACTTAACTTCCTTCCAAGACCCTACGAGCTCCAATCTCAAAGTGCCTTTGAATACAACATTCATTTCCACTCTAATTATGCCCTCACACTGCCCTCATTTCCACTCTTCCATGTATTTCATATCTAAATAATCTGTAGTGGGCACTGCAAGAGGAAAACTAGGAAGAGTATTGAGCTAGGTCCTAAGAACAGGAGTACATAATTACTTATAAAGCCTTGAAAATCACCACAGAGAAAAGGAGCTTTTCTTTTAGGGCATTCAGAAAAATAGTCTTTTCTACATTGTGAGCATAGTGCTGGGCCCTGAGACTGAGAAAATAAAGATGACTTTTCCTCTGCCACTTTGTCACAAGTCTTTTGTACTTCTGTTGTCCTAGGCCAGACTGCGCCCATCACATCTGCGCTCCCGTGTCTGCCCTGGGCATCTACTGCAGCTCTTGGTGCCTCTTCATTCATTCTGCATGCAGAGCCACTCTTGTTCCTTTAGGAAGTTGAGTCACTCTGTATTACTCTCAGGCATAAGGCTTTGTAGCAGTTTCTCTTGCACTTAGGGAATCCCATGTTCTTTCTTAGTCTTGCTCACAGATGCCCCTGCCTATGACAATCGACAATCGTCACTTCAGGTCACTGGTGGTGCCACAGTGTCCTTTCTTGGGTTTGGCAGATATTTCGTTTGGCTTGTTAGGACAGGCCGGCCTAGAACTCTGCATAGTCTGGGCTAGCTTGAACCTCATTCAGGAAGAAACTCAAAGCACTCCTCCTGCCTTTACTGCCCACAGATGAGTGGCTAGATCCTTTCTGGGTTATTAATGAACTCTCTGAAGGGTCTGCTTTGTGAACCACTATGCTGACCTTTATATACAGTACTATATCTGTTAAAATCTGTAGAACTGACTCCCTCTTCTCTGTCATTCACATCCAGGCCTAAAGAGCAGGCCTTCCCCTGCCACCTATTCCAGAGAACAGATTGTGTCCCACCGCTTTGCCCCTCTCCAGCTGCCTGTTTAAATCTTCTCTTGTATTTATGTATCCCCCTCCCCTCTTCTCACAGACCTCCTCTGTAGAATGTAAGGTTTGTAAGAGCAGAGCTTATTCCCATGGCTCCCTGCTGTTGCTCCAGCACCCCCTGCCCAGAGTGTAACAGATGCACTTTTTCAGTGTTACTTATGAAATGAAAGGGAGGCCAATGCTTTAAAGATGCTGTCATGCAGTGTATGTGGTACACACATGGCCAGCCCAGCAAATTAAGTACTGTGAGAATAAGTCTTACTTCTGAAGAACTTGGACATACAGTTAAGGGTGCATTCATCTAGGTGTGCAAGAAGATAGGTAAAGATGGCAAAGCTCCATTGAGAACACCATGTTTGCCTTGGTTCTTGAATACAGAGTAAGGATGGGCTAAAACATTAGGAGTAAAAAGAAAGAGCAGCAAAAAAGGCTTGGTTGCAAAAATCACATTCTCCTTGGTAGTGTGTCCTGTGTGCGACACACCTTGGCGACCTCGAAGTCTGTATAAAGAAAGAAGGAACACGGCGAGGAGGCCATTGTGGCTCAGTGGGGAAAAAAGGAGGCCTAAAGAGAGGGCTAAAGACAAGGATTCAGAGAGGACATTTTAACATCCCATGTTCTTAAAATAGTCCTTAACTGAGTTAAAGGTTAGTATTTGTGGTCATACCTCCTAAACACATTTTCCTCTGTCCTACAGAACTTGGTTGATCTTGCTGGCAGTGAAAGAGCTGCTCAGACAGGAGCAGAAGGTAATAAGAACTTGTTCATGTCTGGCCATTATGTTAAAAGTACTAATGATGTAATGATTTCCACATGAAAGTCTTTATTATAAAATTCAAATGTGATTGCTTTGACCTGCTACAGCACCAACTTACAGATTCAATTATGCAGTTGATAGGGCTGTGTAGCTGGGAAGGCCAGGGATGGACTGTGAAAACATCCAAGCTTTTAATTAGTTAGAAAATTAAGAAAGGCAGTGAGGGGCAGCCTTCTAAGTCTGTCGTGCTGACTCTGCACTTTACTACTTACCTTGACACCAGATTTTAGAAAGCTTTCCCTCCATTAAAGATCATAGTGACTCTTCGGACAGAGTGCAGGGAATCTTATGAAAGTGGGAGATAGTAAGACCTCAGAGGACAGGAGCTCCACAAGGACAGCAACAGAACCAAAAAATCTGGGCACAGGGGTCTTTTCTAAGACTGATACTCCAACCAACGACCATGCATGGAGATAACCTAGAACCCCTGCACAGATGTAGTTCATGGCAGTTCAGTGTCCAAGTGTGTTCCGTAGTAATGAGAACAGGGACTGTCTCTGACAGGAACTGATTGGCCTGCTCTTTGTTCCCCTGAAGGGGAAGTAGCTTTACCAGGCCACAGAGGAAGACAATGCAGCCACTTCTGATGAGACCTGATAGACTAGGAACAGAAGAAAGGGGAGGAAGCCCTCCCTTATCAGTGGACTGGGGGAGGGGCACAGGTGGGGAAGCCAGACGGAGGGTGGGATTGGGAGGGAAGGAAGGGGGGAGCTGTAGAGGGGATGCAAAGTGAATAAACTGTGATTAATAAAAATAAATAAATAAAAATATCATAGTGACCCTAGCCTAGGGTCAGATGGAAGGGGAGGAGGACCTCCCCTATCAGTGGACTAAGGGAGGGGCATGGGAGGAGAAGAGGGAGGGAGAGTGGAATTGGGAGAGGATGGGGAAGGAGGCTACTGCTGGGATACTAAGTGAATAAATTGTAATAAAAAATAATTAAATAAAAAAAGATCATAGTGACCATGACTAGTGTGGAAAAGAAAAAGAACAATAATCAAAATCATTTCAAAATGTGTTATGTAGGAAGATACTCAAAGGTTGTAAAGGCTTAAAATAATGAAAAAGCACACTTAAATGTGAAGATCGAAAATTATAAAGATGTTAAGTATATGTATATTCTAGATTTAAAACATTGCTAATAAAATCAAGAGTACATTTTGTGTTTAAACCAGATACAGTGTTTTGAAATGGGTGTGGAAATATTGAAAACTGGCAAGACTGAGAAAAAACTGAGGACAGTGAGTAAAAATTCAGCTCCATAGGCTAGTAAAACATAGAGCTACAGTTATTAAACTTGTGTAATCCTGAGTGGATTGTCAGCCCACTAGAATAGAATGGGAAATCCAGGAGCTAGAGTCCCATACCTGTAATCGCCAGTACTCGGGAGGCTAAGCTAGGAGGACTACAAGTTTGAGGCTAGCCTGAGATCCACAGGGAGATACTGGCTCAAAAAAAAGAAGAAAAATAAGTGTTTGAAATTAAAATTCAGACTACAGTGAGAGAGACTATGACTGCCTACTACCCAGAGTCTAGAAACTGAAGAGGAAAGCTAATGAGCAATAGAGCCTGATGGAAAGGAATGATGGGGTGTTCACAATGCAAAGCTCACTCAAGCTGCTACTCCTAACATGCACCTCACAAGGAAGGGTGTACCCCACAGCCTGACTGGAGAAGCCACCCAGCAGACTGCTCAGTATGCACCACGCCAGCCTATCCTCAGATGTGAGAACAAGAAATGCTGCTGCTTTTAAGCTGGTGGCTGAGCAGCAATATCTGCTGGTAGCTAACGCAGCAGGAATAACATTGGTTCAGATTTATTTGTCACAGTGTTTGTGCAGTTCATAGGAAACTGAACTTTCAACTTTCAGTGAAGCAATTAACCTGGGGTAAAGGCACAATGGAATTATATGATATAAAATGAAGAAGGCCAGTCTTTGCCGGCATGATTTTGCCAGATAGTTTCTGTAGTTGTACGACGTTTGGAATTCTGGGCTAGATTGGGAACTAGGTAGGGAAGTTTTTTCTGAAACACATTTTGAAGAGAAAATGCAACGTACAGAGTACCATGGATAGACTATAGAAGGGGAAAAGAAGGGGTGTGTGTGTGTGTGTGTGTGTGTGTGTGATGTCTCAAAGAGAAAACAAAGGGATGATTTTAAGTGTTCTAGTGAGGAACAGGAACTGTGAACTGGGGTAGGTGGGCATGTGCCTTTTCAAGGTTTGCATTTTCCTTTTAACTTTTAAGTCATGTGAGCATATTAACAGTTTAAAAAGAAAAATTATTGACGTTTTGTTTTAAGTCCATGATTACCTTTATTTAAAGGCTTATAAAAAGTGGGTTTGAACTTAGAAGTTAGAGGACCTTGGGAAACAGGCAGTTTTCCCCCTCTTAGTCACTGTTTTTGAAGTTTTCTTTCAGGCGATGGATGACATTTTTGCTTGATTAAATATGTAGGCATGCAGAGAAAGAATTCCTTAGTGTTAAAAGTGAGCTTGGGTGAAGCCCACAGCATAGATTTAACACCAGGCCCTGTCATGTCTGAGTTACAACTTACAGGCAAGCTCTTCATCTAGTACAGAGGTTAATTTTTACACGTTTAATTCAGGTGTGCGTCTCAAGGAAGGCTGTAATATAAACCGGAGCTTATTTATTTTGGGACAAGTGATTAAGAGACTTAGTGATGAACAGGTTGGGTAAGTTTTATATACTTACTGTTTTTTTATTAGATGGAAAATTGTAATACTTTAGTCAAAATTAATCATATTGATTTCTTCTATACTTTTTGAGTTTCTGTAAGCTAACTTTTTTTATAAGCATGTGTGCTTCTTTGAGATGTGTTATTGTACATATTTACAAATACAGTGTGACATTTCAGTACACGCGTGATGTGCAAAGTAATTTATGTTTCAGCACTTAATAGTCTGTATTTCGGGGCTGGAGAGATGGCTCAATGGTTAAGAGCACTGACTGCTTTTCCAGAGGTCCTGAATCCAATTCCTAGCAACCACATGGTGGCTCACAACCATCTATAATGAGATCTGGCACCTTCTTCTGCTGTGCATGAAAACAGAGCATTCATACATGTAAAATAAATAAATAAATCTTTTTTTTTAAAGAGTCTATATTGCTTTCTCTGTACAGATTAACATGTTTATATGCTTCTAATAATATGGGAGTGTAGTGAGGATTTTGGAATTTTGGTGTGTCTCTATCCTGACCTGAGGTGTTTGCTTAGAGAGTCCTTTTCACACATTTTGTTTTATTTTTATTTTTGCCTACACAATTGGGAGTTAGAAGACAGCTTTTGGGAATCACTTCTCTCATGTCACATTGTATATCCCAGGGTTCTGACCTAAGTCTTCAGACCTTTGCCCGGAGTTCCTCTAACCGCTGAGCCATCTCACCATCCTAGCGAGCCCTTTTTAATTTTTTTGGTTTTTTGGGTTTTCTTTTTAATATATTACACATAATGTGCTTCATTGTGACATTTTAATACACCTGCATGATTTATGAGCATAGCCTCTTATACATATAAATCTAACCTGAGTGTATTTCCTACCTTAAATATTTTTAATTAGCAGTTTCATCTGCCTTATACAACCTGTTAAATCTTATAAAACCTGTAAAAATATATGACTAAGTGTTCATTTTTTTTTCAAGGAAAAGATTTCTATATATATTCTCAACCTTTTTCTTCCCATGCTTGTTTCTTGCTAAGTGGTTTCATAAATTACCGAGATAGCAAATTAACACGAATTCTTCAGAATTCCTTGGGAGGAAACGCGAAGACACGTATCATCTGCACGATTACCCCAGCATCCCTTGATGAGACTCTGACCACGCTGCAGGTGAGCGTAGCTTTCATCTCGCCACGCTGCAGGGAATGACCAACCTCAAGAAGACAAACTATCTACCAAAATGACAAGTCTTTGACGTAATACCTGTTATAAAATTGACGTACAGTCTAGTAAACAGCATTCTTTATTTAATTTTCCAAGGCTACGGTAATATGTATCCCATCTCTATAGTTTTGGGCACACCCAGTAGCTGAAATGATTTGATATTTTCTTTAAGTAACTAATTTTTTTTCTATTGATACATGGTAACAAGAAACTTTATATTTATTACATTCATAACAAAAGAACTATATGGTTGCTTGCCACAAATAGGAATCCAAAAATATATAATGTGTGTGTATCCAAACATTTGGTAAATTTCTGCTAACAGTTGGCTGCATATGAGCTGCAGGCCTGCATTTTCTATTTAAAAAGAAAATAAGGGAAATGGAAAACCAGCTTTCTTGGTGAGGGATTCAGCGTTGTTAGCGGCCACACACCACTGCTTTTGCTGCTGCACAGGTGCGGATCCAGCTCTGGCAGAATGCCTGCATAACATGCGCAGACTTGACTTTTCCCTGTTGTGGGAAAAATGCTTTAGTGCTTTAAAGCTGGACATGGTGGCACATGCCCCAAATCTCAGTATTTAGGAAGGTGAAGCAGATGGACCAACCTTGGTAACGTAAAACACTCTTTCTAAAATAGTAAACAAATTAAGCCAGGTGTAATAACGTATGCCTCTAATTCCAGCTCTTGGAAAGTAGAAACAAGATAATTCCTCTGAGTTTGAGGCTGGCTTAGTCTACTTATCAAGTCTTGGGCCAATATAAGGTGGCATATAACAAGCTCCTGTCTAGAAAGGAAAAAAATTATAGCTTTTGAATACTGGGTCAAGGTACTGCCCACCTCACAGAATTTACAAAGTAGATGATGCTGGCTTCCAACATGATTACCTTGTATTAATAACGTAACTAATAAGAATAGCATCCCAGGAGCTGGAGAGATGGCTCAATTGACAAAGCACTTCCTTGGCTAGTGTGAGGACCAGAGTTCAGATTCTCAGCACTCAAGCTGGGCAGGCATAGCAGCTCTCCTACAATCCCTGCGCTCGGGAGGCAAAGACAGGGGAATCCCAGGACAAGCAGGCTGGCTGGACTAGCCAAATCAGCAAGCGCCAGGTTCTGCCTCAGTTAAGAAGGCGGAACTATCTAGGAAGATATCCAACAACACTTGTCCTCCATGCACACATGTATACCTACACATGTGAACACACCACATACACATTGCAGCCCCTCACCCCCACCCCGCCGCCGCCAAAAAAAAAAAATACAGAATAAAGATAAAAGACAGGGCTAATACTTTCAGCCAGAAGTGCTTCCCCCGCCACCAAAAGAAACAAGTGTAATTGATTATTGGAATTATTTTAGTGTTGAGCATCCTAACTTTGATGCTTTCACACAGTTTGCCAGCACGGCCAAGTACATGAAGAATACTCCTTATGTTAATGAGGTGTCAAGTGATGAAGCTCTTTTGAGAAGATACAGAAAAGAAATCGTCGATCTTAAGAAACAATTAGAGGAGGTACGTATGATTTTTATTTTGGTAAAGGACTGAGATCCAGTATAGAGCAATGGAGAGCTACCTTAGAGATGGTAGATTTATGAATATCTAAATTGCTACAACTTAATTTTTTTTTAAAAGCTAAAGCAGATTTTAACTTAAAATAATTCAGTTCATAAAAGTTTAACTTTAGGAATTAAGATGGAATTCGGAAGGCAAGTGCTTTGCCTGCATCCTTCTGCAGAAACAATGAAAGAAATTTACTATAAGCTGAAGTATCTGTTTCTGCCTGGTGGGGGTGTTGTTAGGTTGGTAGAAGTCTGCCTGGCGTACACAGAGCCCTTCGTTCAGTCTCCAGCACCTCAGAGAGCCTAGTGGTAGATGCCTATAATATTAGCACCTTGGAGCTGGAGGGGGAAATCAAGGAGTTCAGGGTTACCCTTTGCTATGTAGTCATTTCTAGACCAGCCTCGACTACATCTGTTCCAAAAACCAAAACAGAAGGAGGGAGTTCTTAGGAAAAAAAAAAAAAAAATTGAGTTTCTCAGAATTATTGAGCTATGTTGAGGGACCATGTGTCTATGTATGTGGCCTCTACAGTGACCTAAAGCTACCTTGTGTATTTTCACATTCTCCTGAATGCCTCCTCTACCCTGAAGGCAGTAGCTAATCCTCTAAGCATAGTAATCAACCTGTCCCTCTACTTCATTCTTTTTAATCATCATGCTTCCATATCTTGTACAATCTTTCATTTTATTAAGTTTTACAAATGAGCTAAAAATGTCAAATGAAATGAGAAAATCTCTACTTTAACGGCCAGTTAAATTTCAGCTTTTGTGACTTTTCTTTCTATTTATATCTTCACATGAGATACAGCATCATAATGGGAAGAAATGTATATACTTTAGCTCTTAAGTTTGAGAAACTAATGACTTTGATAACTGCGTGTTGACAATATCTTCAATAAAATCAAAGTTCTCAGATGACGTACACATCTAATTTTCTATTGTTGAAGCTACTTTCAAGGACTTAATTTTGCTACATTTATGGTTACCATAACCCAATATTTCTTAGGTAAACACAAAGACCCGGGCACAGGAAATGGAAAAGGATCAACTGGCCCAGCTTCTGGATGAAAAAGACTTGCTTCAGAAAGTGCAGGATGAGAAAATTCAGAACCTGAAGCGGATGCTGGTGACGTCATCTTCTATTGCATTGCAGCAGGAGCTAAAGGTACATTTGCAAGATGGCAGTCTGCATGTGGGGAATAGAAAACAGAATAGGCCTTTCTGCATGCTTAACATCTCATACTTTTTACTCCAGCCGCAGTGGTGTGTGCCTTAATCCCAACACTCAGGGAGGCAGACACAGGCATATCACCGTAAATTCGAAGCCAGCCTGGTCTACAAAGCGAGTCCAGGACAGGCAAGGCTACACAGAGAAGCCCTGTGTAGAAGCCCCTCAGGGGGATGAAAAAGAGTTAATACTTTTTATCCATTGATATGGATCTTAAGAAACCTAGAGCAGTCTGTATATGTCATGTACAGCGATGGCCACATGACATATACAGTAAGGCATAACGCCACTCCCCTCTCTGCCTGAGGAGCTACTAACTTAAAAAGTCGAGGGTACCAGTAAAGACTGTCTGAACTATGATATAAATCAGCACAGGGAGAGATCAAGCCTACCTTCCAGCAGGTGTACTTTTTGGGGTAGGTTTCTGTTGTCCAGTACACATGAGGGATTATCTTCGTCAGGAAGGTAGCCAGACCAACTGCACTGTAATCTCAGTTCCATCAGTTACTAACTGTTGGCCTTCCTGAAGGATAGCTCGATGTCCAGGCTCATGAGTGTGTGTGACAGCCCTCTCTATGGAAAATCCTGATGTAAGTCGTGTATAAAATCATCAGTAGGCGTGTTGTGTAAGTCACTGGTAGATGTATAGATGTTCAAGAGCTGTTGGTTGACTAACCGATGAATAGGAAATAATAGCTCAACGGACAAGGCTTCAAGAAGAACCTACGTGACGAAAAGCTCAGCGTTTGGCAAATACATGATAAACATAGTTTGACCTTAAAATGCAGAGTGGCCAGGGCATAGTAAAGTGATTCGAGGAATTTGGAGATGGCGTTATCCAACAGAGCCTTGTATGTAACGTCAAAAGCGCAATCCACAAAGGTGTAGCTGCTATCTGCATCAGTTAAGTTGGTCCCTGAGAACTATGGCTCTGGTAGAAGGGCAGAGGGCAGATTGGACAAATACGGGAAGTAATTGAGAGATAAACTACACAGGTTGTAGTTGCTTTGGGTTTTTTCCTTGGCAGTAGAGACTGTGAGGCAGTGTCTTACTTACAAGAGCGATCTTAAGTTATGTGTGAGGATGAAAACTGCTTGACAGTGAGTCAGGGTAGATTGTTGGATATAACAGGAGGCAGGGCCTGGGTAGAAAGAGACAGATAAGCTTAATTTTAGAATCAGCACTTAAAGGTTCTTAAAGTTCTTTCTTGTTTTGGTTCCTGGAATTTAAGCCAGGGCCTTGTGCAGGGTGAATATGAACTCTGCCACTGAGCTCTGAAAAGAGACCCAAGATTTTTACTGTGGTGTCTAAAATAAGTAAAAAATGGAAAAAATAACAACTAGTTTCCTTGTTTTATATTTTGTCTGCATTTAGGTCTGTGTAAAGTAATTTTGATTTCTTTTTGTTATTTTTTTTTTAAGGTTAAAAAGAAACGAAGAGTTACTTGGTGCTATGGCAAAATGAACAAAATGAAGGATTCAAACTATGTAAATGAATTTAAAATCCCAACAAATGTAACAACAAGAGCTCGTAAAACTTCTGTGACTCTTTTGGGAGAAAATTCTCTAATGAGATTGGGAGAGAATGATGAATGTGAGTACTTCTGTGAATGAAACTACATTGAATTATAAATGTCTCCATAAATAGACTCTACCTTCGCTAATATGAGAAATGTGGTTAAATAAAGTGTATATATTTCAACTCTGACTGCAATGGTGAGCATTTGTAAAATTCTGTTAATCCTAAGTGTCTTAAGAATGATGTGTTATAAGTCAAGTGCAGTGACTCGTGTTTATAATAGCAGCACTTGAGAGACTAAGGCAGGAGGATTGCCACGAATTCAGAGACAGGCTGGGTAAGAGTAAGACCCTGTCAAAACCAAAACAATGTACTGTAGTTGCCGTGTAAATGTCAGGAGTTTGGGGTTATTTTTTGTCTTGTGTTTAGTTAAGATGGTATAGCCTTCACATAACACCTAGCTAAGCTTATTCCAATTTTCACACTGTCTTTTGTATCACATATAGAAGACTTTCAAAGTTATGTCTCCCGCATTATAGTCATTTTTAGGGAGATTTTAATCTACTGATGCTGGTCAAACCTCAAATGCACACTTTGTAATTTTTATCACTATTGTTTCAAGATCTTTATTTTATCACAGATTCCAGCTAGCTGTCTTAATCACACAATAACATGATTAGTGGTCACATCCATTGTTGACATGTTCTTGGCACTCATAGTTGAATATAAGTTAGTTTGAGCTTACCTGGTCAGAATTCTTTATTAATCTCATTTTTATTTTTAGCAAAACTTATACTAAATATACTTATGACATTCATCTTTTCTTTTCTACTTGTAGCACTTTCTTGTGAGACGGATCTGTTCAGCAACACTCTTGAGCCATTGACTGAGGTAGAGTGGAGCTCAGCAACAAAGCTACTAAGTGAGGTAATGTTAGATATTCATTCCGTAAACCGTCTGTCTTTACGCTTTTTCTGTTGGGTTTTTTGTTTTGTTTTGTTTTCTCTTTTCTTTTTTAGAGTTTTCATTTTACGTGTTTTGCCTCTGTGTGCATACATGTACCGCGGCACGTCTGGTGCCTGCAGAGTCAGCTGAGGACATCAGATCCCTTGGACCCAGAATTACAGATGGTTTTAAGCTATGATGTGGGTGTTGGGAACAGAACCCAGAGTTGCTGGAAGAGTAGTAAGAATTCTAACTCTGAGCCTTCAGCCACTGTGTTCAGTTTCTTGCCAGATTTGTTGTGATACTGCATCATTAACCCTTCCTGACTTGATATCAGAGATAAGTTACATTATAGGGAAGACTGTTCTCATTTTATATCTCTGATTGATAGCTGCGAGATATCTAGAGACAGACTAATATTCTGTAAAGGTATATGCTAATACTATAGTAGAAACCTGCTTATAACCCTTATTTACAAATCTTAGGACCTGTGATAGTTTTAAGTTTTATATTTTGATTTGAGAAATTTTTTGAGGGTGAAAGACTGATTTAAAAGTGACAAGATCCTCAGCTGTACAGTAATGTTGTCTAAGTGTGTATTAAGGAAATTTTTGCTTTTAATTTGGATACATGTGCAGTGCTTCCTGCACTTCTGGCCACTACCAATTGAGGACTAAGGCAAAAGTTTTGTGTTCCTCACATAGTCTAGAGTTTGTTTCAGAAAATAAGTAGAGGTCTGGAGAGATGGCTCAGTGGTGAAGAGCCCTTGCTGCTCTTCCAGAGGACCCAGCTTCAGTTTCCAGCACACACATGGCAGCTCACACCTGTCTATAACTCCAGCTCCAGAGGAGCCAACTCCCTGCCTGACCTCCACAGACAGCAGGCAAATGCACTTGAATACACACACTTTTACATTCTTAAAAAAGTGACTCAGGAACAATAACAAAACAAAAAAATAAATGAATGAATGAATGAATGGATGAATAGAAATCCTATATTAAGCTATTTTTCCCCCTCTCCGTTACAGTTTTTCTCAAAGTGGCATAGAAAATAAAAATGGGCTTCTCACCTCCCCTATCAGGGGACTTGGGGAAGGGCATGGGTAGAGAAGGGTGAAGGGGGGTGGGGCTGGGAGGGGAGGAGGGAGGAAGCTACAGGGGGGATACAAAGTGAATAAACTGTAATTAATAAAAATTAAATTTAAAAAAGAAAAAAAATGGGCTTCTCTAGGGATAATATGGTAAAACATGAAAGCCATTAGCAGCTGAGAGGTTAGTCTATGACATTTCCGAGCCCTCTCAGAAACACATCAGAAGAGCAGTTAAATGATCAGCTTTATCACCAAGTTAGTGTTTTTCTGTTTTCACAGTGATTTGGTCTTTCCCAGTCTGGGGCAGACAGATTTATTGCTTACTTTATGGTCTTCAGTTAATCTACCTATTTCAAGTTATGAATATTACAGAAATGTTAAAGAATAGAATGACCTATATTAACTGATTAAGAGTTGAATTGATTATTCAGTTAATCTACATTTTAGTTAGCTAAGCAATTAATGAGTTTATCTGCATCTCCTCTGATTAGAAATTTGTTTCCATTTTTAATAGGAAAACTTAGAAAGTGAGTTGAACTCACTTCAGGCTCAATATGATGATCTGGTATTAGACTATGAACAGATAAGAAGAGACAATGAAGAACTGAAATTGAAATTAAAAGAAAAACATGACTTAGAGGAATTTGAGGCTCTAGAAAAAAAAGCGGAGAAAGATCAAGAGGTAAGAGGGATAGAACTGAACTTAAAATGACATCATGTTTGCCAAAAGTATCATTCTCATAAGACATTGATTTTTAAGATTAAGATGTTGCTGTTTTTCATGTGTGTACACAGTTTAGAGAACTTAACCAAGAGGTAATTAAATTATTTTTAAATAGCCAGACTTGTTTTCCATTGTGCTTATACAAGAGAACAAATGGAAACACCTTGAAGGGTTGAGTGGATTTCTCTCAAACAAAACAAGTGGTTTTGTTTTTTTGTTGTTGTTGTTTTGGGATGGGAGTATCTGTTTTGTTGGTCGACTGGTTTTGATCTCATGTGGCTTACTATAAAAGTTTCAGAGCTGGCATGGTGGTACACACCTTTAATCCAGGGAGATAGAGGCAGGTGGTTTTCTATGAGTTTGAGAGATCTCTGTAGAGACCAACCTGGTCTCTACAGCAAATTTCAAGTCTCAGGACAGCCAGCAGCCAGGGCAGTTATACAGAGAAACCCTTAAAAAAAAAAAAAAAAAAAAAAAAAAATTCTGGTAATCAAAAAGTCAAAGCTGCAAACACTTTGTTAGACAACATTAAGATGAATGTTTTCTCCTGTATACTTTTAAGTAGTTGAAAATCATAAAGCAGTAGCATCATTTTCAACATTTCCTGAGAATAAATGAACAAACTAAGTTGATAATCTCACACCTGTGTATGTTCTCAAGAACAGTAATAGCTTAAGTTCCTACATGGAACAGTCCTAACCCAAACCAATAGATTGACATCATATGAAAATATGTCACTGTAGAGCCAGACAGATAATTACTTGAAAGGAAAAACAAAAAAACAAAAACTAAGATTTCCCAAACACAGTCTGTCCAAAATTTGGGTTATTAAAATCATGATTAGAGTTTGCTAATTTGCTAGCTCTGTCATTGTGGCATTATGAGATCATTGAAAAAACATGCCAGGTTTCTTCTTCGTTTGTCTGTCAGGGGTTTATTTTTGTTTTCTCAAGACAGGGTTTCACTTTCACCGTGTAGCCCTAGCTGTCTCGGAACTCACAGAGATCCACCTGCCTCTGCCTCCTCTGGGATTAAAAGTGTGCATTGACACTGCCCAGTAAATACTATCTTGTTTGTTTGTTTTGCCCGGGATATGCTGGAATTATGTAGCCCAGACTGGCCTAGATGCATAGATCTGCCTGCTGCTGGCTCCTGAGTCCTGGGATTAAGCACATACCTAACTCTGCTAATTTGTGTTGTAGGTTCCGGTTTGTTTAGATAGTGCTTCTTTGACTTTTTTTAAGCTCTTATTTTATTATTTATTCCATATAGATGTGTTTGTCAGTGTGTAAGTGTTAAGTATACATGTTTGAGTATAGGTACCCATACACACATCAGATCTAGTGAAGCTGCAGTTGCAAATGGTTTTGAGCTGCCTGACATGGAGGGTCTGGAACCCAGACTTGGGTCTGCTGGAGGAAGAGCCAGTCCTCTTAACTGCTGAGCCAACTCTCCAGCTCCTATTTCCTAGACTGTAGATTAAGAGGTGCTGTTACTATAGTTTCAGCCGTTCATCTCTCAATCCCTCTGTGCTAGGTGTTTCTGAAGCAGTAAAGAATGCTTCCTTTGCTTTCCTTTTTTTTTTAAACTTTATTAACAGTTGGTTTGCTGTTTCCTGTTCATATGCTTTTACAGATGCAACTAATTCATGAAATTTCCAACTTAAAGAATTTAGTTAAACATGCAGAAGTATATAATCAAGATCTTGAGGTAAACATTTATCTTAGTATTTCTCTTTTAAGTAACTACAACTTAAAATATGTAATTAAACATAATAACAGAAAAGAGGAAGTATATTTTAAATATTAGTGACTTTTGATCAATTTAAAATTTTAAATATAAGTAATTTTTGTCATTTTTAAATTCAAATCATTTACTAAATTCAGTTTCACTGTTCTTTGATTCTTTTAGAATGAATTAAGTTCGAAAGTAGAGCTTCTTAAAGAAAAAGAGGACCAGATTAAGGACCTGCAGAAATACATAGATGCCCAGAAGGCAGAAAAGATGAAAATAGACCTGTCATGCTCATCAGTAAGTTTGTGTGATTGATTGGGGATTTCTGGTATGTGATCATAATCATCCTAGTAAATGATTACATTGAGCCAGCTGTGCTCTAAGCTTAGTTATAATCAATTTATTTATATTTACAATGAGCATAATTCTTTCTTTGATTAACAAACTATTAGTGTCATCAACATTTTACCAGTAGAGAATTGAAGTAACTACTGTAATAGTTTTAGTTTGTTTTTGTTTTTGTTTTTTTTCCTCACTGGGTCAATGTGTAAGTGGGTGAGTTGGTTGGTTGGTGGGTGGGTTGGTTTGAAACAGGGTCTCACTGTCTAGCTCTGGCTGCCTTGAAATTCAATGTGTTGTATAAGATGGCCTCTAAATTCATAGAGCTCCACCTGTGTCTGTTCCCTGAGGTCTGGGAGTAAAGATGTGTGCCACCATACCTGGCTTAAGGTTTTTATTAAATACTAACAAGCTTCTTAGGTTATATTCCAGGCATGCTGTTATGGTATAGAAAAATATAACATAAAATACATAATAAATATATAATAGACAAATATATAATAAAAATATCATAACATAAAATTTTGTGGCCAAAATCTTTTATCCTGATTTCATTTGTTTGATTACTAGCATATCTTTACCCTTTTTTCACATACACATACATAATGTGTGTTCTCCAGAGTATTTTCCAAATCTCCCAAAACTGGATCTCTTGAGTCCCTTTTGTCATCTATCTAGGAAACCACTGAAGATTTAAAACAAGTGATGCAGACTCTGTCTGATATGGATGCTGTGGCCCTTGATGCCAAGAGAGAGTCAGCCTTCCTTAGAAGTGAAAATCTGGAACTAAAAGAGAAAATTGTAGGTAACTTTTCAGATTGTATGATGATACAGCAGTTGTGATTAGTATAATGTTGCCAATTTTCAGTGTTTTTTCCAATAGAATGAACTTTCAGATTCTTGTAAGCAAATGCAAAATGACATTCAGCTGTATGAGCGTCAACTGGAGGCTAAAAAGAAAATGCAAGTTGATCTGGACAAAGAATTACAATCTGCTTTTCAAGAAATATCGAAACTCACAGCCCTGGTCGACGGCAAAGGTATCGGCACACTGACCTGGAAACTTACTAAAGGAACTATATTAAGTGCCTGCTGAGTTCTTATTTTTTAAAAGAATTTAATGTTCAGTTTAAATGTCGTTGATGTCAGTGTTCTGAAAATTTCTATGTGTGTTGCCCAAGTATGCTACATATGGGCATCATAATGAGTGAGGGTTTAAAATTATTTTTGCAGACACAACTTGAGAAAGGTGGTTCAAAATCTATTAAAAATTAGATCACTTTTTTTTGTCATCATAGGTTTACTGTCTAATTTGGAACTGGAGAAAAGGATTACTGATCTCCAAAAAGAACTAAATAAAGAGGTTGAAGAAAAAGAAACTTTGCAAAAAGAAGTTAACTTGCTCGTGGAACTGAAATCTTTGCCGTCTGAGGTAGAAATGCTGAGGAAAGAGGTAAGCAGACAGAAGACACCATAAGCATCTGCTCCAGCATACACGGAGGAGAAGTTCAATTCATGCTCTCACTTGCTCTTACTGAACTTAATAGAAAAACAATGTCTTCAAGCCTGGGGGTGGTGGCGCACACCTCTAATCACAGCGCTGAGGAGGCAGAGGCAGGCTTTCAAGGCCTTTTTTAAGTGCATAGTAACATATCCCATGCACCAGCTGTGTCTGCTCTCCAAGTGTATTTTCAGAGCTTTGGCTTAGTCTTCTTATCCACTTCTTGGTACTAGTCATATCACTGTGGTGAACAGAAAATAAGAGGGTATCTGGAGATGGTAGTTTTTGCCTATGATCCCAGCATTCAAGAGGCTGAAGTGGGTTTATTGGGAGTTCCAGACCAGCCGGGGCTACAGTATTAGACTATGACAAAAATAATTATCTGTGGCATGCTTAGCCATACATGTATGTGCTCTCCTGCTAAGGCTCAGGGAGCACCAGAATAGAAGGGATGGAAGATTATAAATTTGCAGTGTAACATTGAAGCTAACAACTCCTGTAAATTCTGTGTCCCAGGGGATCTGGCCTCCATGGACACTGCATGTAGGCAAAGTACCAACACACATAATAAAAATAAATAAATCTCAAAAAATAGCAAGGTTGACAGTTAATAATGATAGTGTTTGGAGATATTATAAATTTTCCAGGTTAGGTGAGAATGAGCCTTCAGGTTCAAGGCCTATCAGCTTTTTTCTCTCTCTACCTTTTTAAAAGAAATAAAAGTACCAATAATTTGAGTGCTTGTTGTATGGGAAATATCTTGCTAAAGAATTTGCAAGTATAAACGAGCATCTCCCAACATGTGGTTCCTGACCCTTTTAGGGCCGAGCAAACCTTTCACAGGGGTCACCTAAGACCTTCATATCAGATATTTATATTATATATCAGATAATTGCAGTAGCAAAATTATACTTATTAAGTAGCAACAAAATAGCTTTATAGTTGTGTTCGTCACACCTTGAGGAACTGTATCAAAGCATTAGGGTTGAGAGGTGCTGCTGTAAATGTCTAACAACTAAGCCCCTTTACTTCTCAGTACATGAGAAGAGCAACAGATACGATTTTTCAGACCCAAAAAGTTGTCAAGTTAGTCGCTGAGGCACACAGATGTGCCTTCTAAACCAGTAGCGAATGTGCTGTTGCCCTTCTTTTTGTGGGCTTTTTAGCTCTCTCATCTTTCCCTTTTAAAGAGATTGAACTATCCATGAATCTATTGTGCATTATCTAATCATTTAAACAATGCTTCTTAATTTTTAAAAGCATAGTTTATACGTACATTAAATTTTTAGTAATTTGACTTGAAGTCAGTGGCTTCAGTTCAGGGTGAGGTAAGTCAGATTTTGAGGAAAACCATAAAATGTCTCCCACATGGTCATGGTTAGAAAACACGGCAGTGGTGGAGCACACCTTTTGTCCCAGTGGTCAGGAGGCAGAGGCAGGCAAGTCCTCGTGAGCTTGAAGCCAGTCTGGTTTGTAGAGCAATTTGCAGGCCCCTTAGGCTACGCAGAGAAAACCTGTCTCCAAAAACTAAAATAAAAGAAAGGAAAGAAAGAAAGAGAAAGAAGGAAAGAAAAGATTTTTAAATGATAGCCTAGGAAATAGTTATCTGATAATTAAATACATGACTTTCTCCATGTATTCTTTAACTGGACCACAAAGACATCCTGAAATAGAAAGCACTGAAGATGGATTTAAACAGGCTAAGGGAAGAGTTAATGACCCAAGCATTGCCTTCCCCTGGACAGAGTGGCTGAGTGCTGGCCTAGTGAGCGTGTGCAGGCTCTGAGTTCCATCCTCAGCTGCAAGGAGAAATCACCTTTCCTCAGTCAAATCCTGGCTTAACTTAAATTGTTCCTCAAATTTGCTTCAGAGTATCTATCATATCTTGTAACATCCCTAAATCTTACTTCTTTTCCATAGCTGCATGAGAAATCTGAAGAGCTTTCTGTAATAGCAACAGAAAGAGAAAAATTGTTTTCTGAAGTAGCTCAAAAAGACAGTAGAATTCAAGGTTTACTTGAAGAGATTGGAAACGCGAAAGATGACCTTGCAGCTTCCCAGCTGACTTACAAAGGCGATGATGAAGAATGCCAGAGGCTGAGAAGCCTTCACCTGGCGCTTGAGCACGAATATGAAGTGGTACTGGAGGAGAGGGAGAGAATGAAGCAGGAAATAGGGAATCTCTCTAAAGAAGCGGAAAGCCTTGGTTTAAGTTTGGATTCCTTAAAGGCGGAGGTTGGTATATATATGCTGGTGACAAGAGGAATGGGCTTTTGTTTTCCTGAGTACTGTCTGCATATGTGTGTCCATCTCTATGTGTGATACAGTGTTCTGCTTTACTGTGCCCCACTTTTTTTTTAAAGCTTTCTCACAAGTCTCAAGAGCTTGAGCAGAAAAGAAGCGAAGGTCAAGAGAGGCTAAATGAGGTGGAGGAGCTGAGAGAACAGTTAAAAAGCAGAGATTCCAGCCTGCAGTCTGTGGAGAAGGAGAAAACTCTGCTTACTGAGAAGCTTCAAGAAACACTGGAGGAAGTGAGAGCCCTAACCCAAGAAAAGGAAGAGCTAAAGCAGCTGCAAGCCAGCCTGCAGACGGAGAGGGACCAACTTAGAAGCGACATCCAGGACACTGTGAACATAGTAAGGTTCAGCCGCTTAGAACTGCAGGAGGTCTCATACAGGATCAGTAGTAACTATAAAATCAGAGTGCTTCACATGCTAATGGAAATTGTTCTTTCTCTTACAAAGAATGTAGATACTCAAGAACAGTTGCGAAATGCTCTTGAGTCATTGAAACAACACCAAGAAACTATTAACATGCTGAAAATGAAAGCTGCTGAAGAAATGTCCAAGACTTTGCAGATAAAGGATGGGGGAGAAGCTAGAAGTGAAGTTGAGCAAAAGGTAAGGTGGGCTTTCCATATGCTTCTATAGGTGTTTCTTTAGCACCAGACAGCCTTGGTTTCCCCACAGTGATGGGCGGTAACCTGTAAGCTGAAAAAAACCTCTTGCCCCAGTTGCCCCTGACCAACTTCCCATCACAGCATCAGAAACCTAACTAGGACAGTACCCAAATGAATAAGGAAGTAGAAAATAGGAGATTTGAGGATAGAAAAAATGTTCAGAAAAAGTACTAATGTAAAAGTCCAGAGGCAACAGCGGGCTTTGAAGGTTTTGTAAAAACCTCTCAGTGTATAGGAAGACGAAATCTGAGACTAGGATTTGACACATGATCTTCAATAGAGACAAGATCATGAAGAGTATGGCACAACTACTGCAAGCATGGACTTCCCTCAGAATCTGTTTTACAACGGATTCTCCTTCAAAATGATGCCAGGCCACTCCACCCTGTGTCATAGAACATTTATTTTAAAAAGTGTTGATTTTCCAACGCTTACTTATCTGCCCGAGGAACCCTTATTTTACTTTTACGAAAGCCCGTGTATCACTTCTGTTGCTTTCTTGTTGCTATGACAAAATGCCTAACAGAAGCAATTTAAGGAAACATCTATTATTTTGCCTCTCAGTGTAAAGGCACCCACAATCTACCGTAACAGGGGAGTTACAGCAGCAGAAGTGTGAGGCGCTGGTTGAGACATACTTCCAGTCAGGAAGCAGAGAGTGGGGAGCTCAGCTCCCTTTCTCCTTTCTGTTCAGTCAAGGACCAACTCACTGACTCTACTGCCCACATTGCCCACTTTAAGACAAAGTCTCTTTTTTCTTATTCCCACTGTAATGTTACATCAGCACTCAGGGGAGTGAATGATATCTTTAACACCCCTTTTGTAACAAAAAACCAAAATATTATCATGTATAACTTAGAAAATATTTAACGAAGATATATAGACAGGAAAGGCCTATATTTTTTTATTATCTAGTCAGTTTGAATAAATATATACAGAGTCAGTTTAAACTCCCTTACTTGAAAATTGCAGTGTGTACCGCTATGACAGTTCAGTTATCGGTGACCAGGTCTGAATGCCAGTCCTGGACCACTTGAGTCCAAAGCTAGTTCTGTGCTCTCTGCATAATCTTACATCATAAATGATTTACCGCTCAAGTTTACGTTCCATAATTACCAAGTAGGGATAGTAATAATGCCTGCCTCCGGAGGTCGTAGAGGAGAGTCAGTGTGTTGATAGGTACTGGTACTTGGTACGGAATGGAAGTGACAGAGACTTTACCAATATTAAAGTAGTTATTAACTACTCAAATTCTTTATTGTATTCATATTTTAGATGGCTGACATGGTTGAAGAACAGAATCTACTGGCTGAAAACACCCAAATGTTGATTGCAGGTAGTAAGGACAATGACGTAACTGAGGAACAGAGGAAAATATGTTCTTTAATGCAGGAGAATAATGGACTCCAACAAGCACTGGAAAGTGTTATAGCAGAAAAGGAACAACTGAAGATGGACCTGAAGGAAAATATCACAGTGGTAGGCTCTGGCCCTCTACAGTTGGCCATATGTTTTGTCTGTTTAGTTTGGCTTCTATTAACTTTATTTGAGTATAATCTGCATGCAGTGAGTGTGCCATGGAAGTGTATGGCTGCATGACTTTTGGCAAATGTCTCTGCCTAATTGGTCACAGGTATTATGTGTTAACGTGGTAATAATTTGCCAGGTTGATTTCCAAGTCAGTTCTACCATTTCATGTTCCCATCAACAAACGAATAGAATTCTTGTGGCTCCGTATCTCCCTGGAACAACAATTTATATGTATTTATGCTTTCAATCTTAGCGATTTTTTTTATAATGTACCTATTTTACCTTGTCTTTCCCTTACAACAAAGGATGTTGAACATTTTTCATAAATAATTAGCCACTGACTATCCTTAATGATTTATTTTCTTCATGTTGTAATTTAGCTGGTGGGTATTATACATATTTTGTTAAATTAGTTCCTAAATGTTTCTCTTTTACTATTGTAGCTTTTAATTTTGCTTTAAATCATTCATGTTTGCCAGTATTCCCATACTTGGCTCAGTTTTTTTTTTTTTTTAATTCTGTTGCAAAGTTCTATAATCTATGGGTTGAAATTAATAATTTAGGAAATTCACTGAGGATCCAGTAGAACTTGACACTTTGTACTATTTTAATTTTCTGTATTTAGAAGTATCTGGTTTATCAACAAACTGAATGAAAATGAGCATGCAAGCACAAAGCGTATTCTTTCTCTGACTTGTTCTGCTTTGGTGATCTTATACAAGCATGTTGCTGTGTGGTCTTAATAATGAATTAGCCCACATCCACCATTGTGAGTTGACTGGTCATTGATCAGTGCTTAAATCTAGTCATAAAAGCATAAGAAAAACATGTCACTTTAATCTCTCTGGCCACTGAAAGCAGACTAACATCTCTTTACAGTTGTCTTTTTCTACAGAGTTTCACTTTGCTTTATTCATTTTGAGTCAAAACACTTTTGTAAAGGCAAGCTAATAATATAAATTGTAATCTAGAACTTTTTTTTTAAACTCTAGAGTATTGAAAACCAGGAAGAATTAAGGATTCTTAGAGATGAACTTAAAAGGCAACAAGAGCTGGCTGTTCAGGAAAAAGATCATGCCACAGAGAAGAGTGAGGAGCTCTCCAGGGCACGTGAAAGATTGGCAGAAGTAGAAGAAGAGTTAAAGGAAAAGGTGAACTTCCAATGCCATCTTCTTGACTGTTCTGACTGCACATTTTGCTAATAAATCCTGATTCCTCCATCTTAAGTCTCTCCAAAATGGGGAAGTATCAATGCTCACAGTTTGACATTTCAATTTGAATTAAATTCTTAGTTAACATCCCTTGCAAAGATCATATAATTATAGCATCTTTAGGTGAGAGGCAGGCAGCCTTATATGGTCTAATTTAATCATACAGTATTGCCATCCATCAAATATTTATTGAGTACTGTCAAGGATTAGACCCTCTCCTGAGTACTTGAGAT
Source organism: Meriones unguiculatus (assembly GCF_030254825.1). NCBI lineage: Eukaryota > Metazoa > Chordata > Mammalia > Rodentia > Muridae > Meriones > Meriones unguiculatus. Next base: position 71,123,149 of record NC_083358.1, on the reverse strand, counting down.
ATTTTAGTTAACAAACAAAAGTTCTTCCCATGTGGATCTCTGTTAGTGTATCTCTGAAACATATGTCCACTCACATCACCGTATTGGATGCTAGCAGGATCCTGAATTAATGCTAAAAGAGAAGTGCTGTCAGAGACATATGTAACCTGAGACAATGAGAAGTGACTGTGAGTGACTCTACACTCACAAGTTCCTTCGTTTAAGATGAGGAAAGCACCATCACTGGATTGCATACTGCAGGTTGTGTCATTGTTCTGAGAAGTAGGCTATTTTTTTTATCCTGATCGTTTTTATAAATCATATAACTGAGTTTACTATAAAACTTTGTGTTTCTCTCTCTTTCTCTCTCTCTTGCTTTGTTTTGTTTTTTTCAAGACAAGGTTTCTCTGTGTAGACTTGGTTGACCTGGACTTACTCTGTAGACCAGGCTGGGCCAGAACTCACAGAGATCTGCCTACCTCTGTCTCCCCCAGGGCTGGGATTATGGGTGCACACCACCGTGCCTCGCTTTCTTGTGTGTTTTTTGTACTCTTCCAGGAAGTGAAATCAACAGCTGGTAAAAGTTGATGCTTCTGAGTTTATTTGGACTACCCCTAAGCATCCTGTTAAAGATAGATAGATAGATAGATAGATAGATAGATAGATAGATAGATAGATAGATAAGCATCCTGTTAAAAGTAGATAGATAGATAGATAGATAGATAGATAGATAGATAGATAGATAGATAGATAGATAGACAGATAGATAAGAACTTTAATGTGATGGGAAGCCAGGCATGGTGACTCAGCTTGGAGGCTGAAGCAGGGTGATCAGTATAAATTTGGTACCAGCCTGGACCTCATAATGTGTTCCAAGCCAGCCTAGACTACAAAATGAGATTCTGTCTCTAAATAAACAAATGATATGTGTATAGTATTGATTTATATCATAGAGAATTGTGCTTATTTGGAATCTATATTTGTATACTTAACTAATCTCTTTTTTCTCATTTCACCTTGCTTCTTTGATCAAGCTATATATGTTTCCAAAGTAATACTAAAATTATGATAAAGTCAGTGGCTTACAAGACAGAAAAACATTCTATCACTGTTGTTGTTTGTTTGTTGAGACAGGGTCTCACTCTGTAGCTCTGGCTGTCCTGGAACTCACTATGCAGACCAGGCTGGCCTCCACCTCACAGAATCTGCTGGCCTCTGCCTCCCCAGTGCTAGAATTAAAGCAGTGTGCCCTGTGCCTCCGCATGTGCCACTAGTACCATTCTTGATCTCTAGCGTTTAAAAGTTGAAGCATCTGTATCATTCCTTTTGATGGCTGAAGGAAGAGTCCCTTTTACTCTAACTAGTGTCCAGCATCTTCCAGCTGCTCTGGAAGTGTAGCACTCCAGTCTCTGAAGCTATTTTCTCATAACCTGCTTTTCCAGGTTTCTCTGTGCCCTTCTCTGTCTTTGGTTTGAGGGTCCCTGGTTTGAGGGACCACTGTACTCCAAAAGAACCTAGTCTCGCCACTTATATCCTTATATCACCCAACTATATCCTTAAAAGTCCATTTCCAAACACGTTCATACTCTGGGTTTCTAGATAGTCTGGAATTGTTTAACCCACCATAAGCATTGTGTCTAAGCCTAGTTTACTTTTAATGCTGCTTGTCCATTTCCACTGAGGTAGACTGTTAAAAAAAATATAGCCAAATATCAGCAACATGATAATTATAAAAATTGTATCTCCTAAGAACCAGAAACTCCAAGAGATAACACAGCAACTTCTAAGTACACAAGCGGATATGAGTAAGATGCAGGAAAAGATGATTGAAATGGAGAACTTAAAGAATGAATTTAAGAACCAAGGGTTGGCATTGGAACGCATGGAAACAGAGAGACTTGAGTTGGCTCAGAAGCTTAATGAAAATTATGAGAAGACGAAATCTATAACTAAAGAAAGAAATGATCTAAAGGAATTGCAGAAGTCATTTGAAGTAGAAAGACAACAACTTAAAGAGTATGCAAGAGAAATCGAAGCTGCGGTAAGTAATGCCATAGCCTCTTCTTTCTCTGTTTCTTTAGTAGCCATTCAGCTGGAAAAAGGGAGGCGGTGTTGGGGAAATGCTATAAAATTCTTTACGTTTCACTTACTGACCAAGGGCCTACAAACAAAAGAAGAACTAAACATTGCTCACATGAAACTAAAAGAGCACCAAGAAGTCATCGAAGAGCTAAGAAGAAGCATTTCTGAGAAAGAAGCTCAAACAGCCAGCACTCAGGACACAGAAAAGTCTGATGCCAAGTTACAACAAAAGGTATGTCATGTCCTCATGTCCTTGGCCACTTCTTCCTTTCTTCTTTGAAGGAAAATAAGTAGCTATGGATTGTTTGTTGGTAAGAATTTGTCAGCTATCTACTGTGGCAAACACAGTCTGGGCTGGCACACATGTATAATCTTAGTACTTGGGGGTAGAGCAGGACCATGAGGAGTTCAAGACCAGCCTAGCCTCCACAGAAAGTTTGAGGCTAGCCTGAGCTATATAAGACCTGTCTCGAAAAAGAAAAACAGTGGTAACAGAGGAACAAAAATCCACATTGGTTTATAGTAGAAAGAAATACCTAATGAATGAGCGATCAAATGAACAAAATACTATCAAATAATTGTAAATGCCATGGAAAAGATATTGGGATAACTGGACCAATCCGTTTTTAAAACCTACTCTCTGCCAACCATTGAAACTATTGTGTATACGTTTTCAACTGATGTAGCAAATATAGAAATACGATATTTAATAGAAATACAAAGTTCCATTGTTCCACTAGCAAACTAGTTAAATGGGAAATCAGTGTGCACACACTTGGTAGCATTTGGATTCACCAAAAGATGGAGACTATACATACTGGAATATTCATAAACACCTATGACAACTTTTTTTGCTTATATTTTGGGAACCAGTCTGGAAATTAAGCCGGTAACTTACTGAGTTAATAGTGTGATGATTATATATAAATGTTGGTTCACTTTGGGTCTACACTGAAGCGAAAGGAGACAGATTGAAACTAGACATCATATAGAGTCAAAATGGATTGAGAGTGAATGAGTACATAATAGAGGCTTATCTCAGGGAGACTCTAAGGTTCAAGGCCACTTTCTCTGCTGGTAAAATTTCCTGACCTTTTCCATTAAAAAAATGTAGTTTTGGGGCTGGAGAGATGGCTCAGCGGTCAAGAGCCCTGGCTGCTCTTTCAAAGGTCCTGAGTTCAATTCCCAGCAACCACATGGTGGCTCATAACCACCCATAATGAAATCTAATGCCCTCTTCTGGCATGGAGGTATACATGCAGATAGAGCACTCACATACATTTAAAAAATGTAGTTTTCAGATGGTAAACTTGTGCTTTCTCAACTATCCCAAGATCCCAGTGCTGCAAGAGCTACTTCCTAATGTGAGAGAAGCCACAGAGAGTTCAGGAAAGGAGAATGAGCTGGAGACCCTGGAAGAGCACTCTGGAACAGTGGACTCTGCACCACCGGAGAGCATAGAAACAGAAAGGCTTGGGCTCACCAGGAAACTTGAAGAAAGTCAGGAAGCAATCAGCTGTCTCACCAAAGAGAGAGACGACCTGAAAATAACACAAGAAGCACTTCAGGCCGAGTGTGCCCAGCTGAGAGAAGAGGCCAGAAAAACTTTAGCTAAGGTGAGTTTTTGTTTACCTTGGTTTTCTGAGACAGTCTCAAGTAGCCAGACTTGGTCTTGAATGCATAATTCTCCTGCCTCTGCTCCCCCAGGCCGTGGTATAGTCATGTGTACTACTATGCTTGGGTAAAATGGGTTCCTTTTTTTCTACTTACTAGTGTTTTTTCAGAATTAAGTTGTAACACATTGCTTGTGTCACATTTAAAATCTACTACTAACTTTCTGAAAATGTTTCCTAATTGTGGAGTGACTGGAAACAGAATAATTAAAAAATGGTACTAACTATAAAGAGACAATTGAAACTTTTAGAATATATTTTCTCTTGAGTGTCCAAAACTGACTTAAAAGAATCAGTGCTTTAATCACAGAAAAAGTAAACCAGAAAAAAGTTTTCTTTCTTTGAAAACACCCCCCCACCACCACCACCACCACACACACACATACAACCCCATTTTCTGCCATGCCTGATGAAGGGAACTAACTCTTGGGACTTTGGGTAGCTGTGACAGGACTGTATCAAGGCCAGGCCGAGCCAAACAAGTCAGATTCTGCTTTACCAATATTCCTGTCTTCACTGCTTTTGTTAGAAACCTGGAAATCATCCCTACTCTTCCTTTGTCTTCCCGTCACTCACTCTGTAATGCAGTTTCTGTACATTGTGTGTTTGTGTGCAGGTGCTCATACGCATGTAACCAACATTAAAACCCTCCCGTTTTTCTATCCACATTATCAACACCACATTATCAATATAGGATCACCATTATTTCCTTGTCTCTCCCCACATTCACTTTGTTTTAGGTCTGTTTTTATTATGTTATGTGTATGTGTGTTTTGCCTGCTTGTATGTCTGTTTACCACATGTGTGCCTGATGCTCGAGGAGGTGATGAGCCTCCACATGCATGCTGGGAATTGAACCCAGGTCCTTTTCAACATCAAGTGCTCTTAACCACTGAGCCAACTCCCCAGCCCTGCTAATTCATTCTTACACATGACTAACACAGTTGCCATTCTGGGACAGAGTGTTTCCTTCTTGAACTTGTTTACTGTATTACTGTGATCCGTGAGTCCCAGGACCATTGACCCCACTAGTGTCTTGCCTTCCTTAGATGCTCTTCTATAATCTTATATACGTCTCAGGACTTCTAATGCTCCAATCATCCCCCCCCACCTGGAGTACTTACACACCTTTGTGTAACCAGTGTTTTCATTCTTCAACTCTCGGGTTTCTTTCCCCTAGGAAGCCCTTCCTAATGACCCACGATACTAAGTATGCCAGGCATCAATGGCCTGAATAGCCTAGCTCCTCAGTTTGGGGAGATTCGGCATGGTATCTGTCTTTCTCCTTAAAGTATGATTCGGGCAGAAGCCATGGGGCTGGGGGACAAAAAGCCTTTATCTAATGGGCTGTTTGACAATAAAGTGAGCTCTTAGTTAAAGCATGTTAGCTACCTGAAGAATGGGAGAATGTGGAAAGATTACTCTGTAAATGAGCCATTGGATCCTATCTCCATTACATAAGAAAATGCCTTAATTTCTTTTCTTCTATAATTGTCTTTAGCTATCAAATGTATTGTCTTGGAATTCTCTTAAGGTGCAAGAAGCTCTGCACAAAACAGTCTCTCAGTGTGGAAGGCAAGGACAGTGAGTTTACTAAAGTAGTGAGTGGGGCGGGACAACAAAGGGAGAGTGCAAAGGCAGAGAGTCAGCATCAAGTATCGCTGAGAAGAGAAACAGAAATGCTCAAATTGGTAAAAGAAGAAATATTTAGAGTTAATATTTAGGATTACTCTGGTTTAGTAAAGAGATGTTTACAGATTCTCTTCCATGAACCAGGACTTCACCAGCCCTGAGTAGATGCTTAGGTTTCTAGTACTAGGTGTTCTTTCCCTCTTGTTGGGCTGGTCTGAAGTCCAATTAGAGAGCTGTTGGTTACCGCCAAGCTATGTGTGCCAGCACTGTACCCTTGGGGTTACTGTGTCATGCAGGTTAAAGGTGAGAGATGGATTGCTGTGCCTGCAGCGGGTTCTCCGGGCAGAGCGCGAGCAGTCCCTGCATCTCAGAAAAGTCACCGCTGAAATAGTTTCCTCTATGCATGGTGCTTCTCAAGAGACTTGACAAGCAAAGCTTTTCCTTATGACCAAATCTTTTCAAAAAGGGAGTTAGTTATGCTATGATGGTTATGTTTCTATGTCTTCTACTTTTCTTTAATATTAAAGCATCTAGAAACTGAAGAGGAACTTAACCTTGCTCAACGTTGCCTGAAAGATCAAGAGAACAAAATTGACACACTAATAGTGAGCCTCTCCCAAAAAGAAACTGAGCTGTCAAGTATTCAGGCACAACTAGAGTCAACCACTGATGAACTAGAGAGAAAGGTAAATTGAAGGCAAGAAGCAGTGGGAGGAATTGAGGCAGTTGCTACAGTGAAGACCACTGTTTTAGCACTGAATTATTTTGGAACCTATTTTGTACTTTTCTTTAAAATAGTTGAGAGGGAGAGAGAAAGAGTGTGTGTGTGTGTGTGTGTGTGTGTGTGTGTGTGTGTGTGTGTGTGAATGTGTGTGAATGTTAATACCTGTGCTGATAACTTATTTTGTCATTGATTGAAGGTTCAAGAGCTCTATAAGAAACAGGAACAACTTAATGTAAAAGAAACCAATGAGGCTCAGGGGAAAATGAATGAACTAGACCAAGTCAAGGCGCTTCTCTTGGCCAAAGACTCGACACTACAGAGTATAGAGAGTGACAGGCTCCAACTGAATAAACAACTTGAAGAAAGTCAAGAGGAAATAAAAGTTCTAATTAGAGAAAGAGAAGAACTGAAAAGAACACAGGAGACTCTTCGTGTGGAAAGTGAGCAACAGAAAGAAAAGATTCAAGAAATTGGTGCTAAGGTAAATCTCCACCTGCTAATTTGGGGAAAACAAAATAAGACTAAGATGATTGTGATGTCATCTTTTGAGGTTTATTTTTTTTTTCTGTAATGATAAAAATGAACTAAAAACTGTTCGTTTTCATCTGAATGACTGTATAGAAAGTGCTATTTCAAGGAATAATAGGAAAGACAGATCAAGCAGTGGTACCCAGAGGGATGTAGGAGAGTCAAATGCTGACTAACAGGAGAAAGGTCTTCCTTGTTAAGTAGAAAATGATGTCTACCTAGTTTTTCTTTCCCTTACCCTTTCATCAAAGAAATCATGGCAGACATTGCACTAAAATGTACAGGCACTGTGGCACACACCTGTAATCCCAGCACTCAGGGAAACAGAGGCAGGCGGATCTCTGGTTGTTTGAGGACAGCCAAGGCTACACAGAGAAACCCTTTCTCGAAAAACCAATAATAATAATATAAAAGATTTGCCTTGATTTAGGAATACGTCTTCTTTTCTCTTAAACAACCCACTGCTGTGTACCTGTGACCTAACTTGTTTTATTTTTCTCAGCTCCAAGACCTTCAGGACAAAGAGTATGAATGTCTTATGATGAAGGCTATTAATGAGACTCAAGGATATAGATGTGAAGTAGACCGCTTGAATGAGCAGTTGGAGTCCCAGAAATCAAGTCTGGAAAAAGTGGAAGCACAGAAAGTAAACTTGACTCAAAGACTTCATGAAACCCTTGAAGAAATGAGATCTATAGCGAAAGAAAGAGATGAGCTTTGGAGTGTGGAGAAGCGCCTCACAGTAGAGAGAGACCAACTGAAGGAGAGCCTTGAAGAAACAGTAACCAGAGTGAGTTGCCATCTTCCAGGCATCATGCAACCTTAACGTTCTAAAGACTGCTGGGTGTCAGGGTGGGCAGAAGTAGGAACTTAGCCCTGAAGAGTTTAGGTGTAGCTTTTTGCAGCATACATTCTCACAGCTGTGCGACAATATTTGTAGGTATTCACACTGACTATTAGTAGAGACCTCAATAAGTACATCACGTTTGGCTCATGGCATGCTGTACCTTGGATAACAAAGCAGGCTGACGCACACTGGTGGCGCCCCTTCCTGGGAAAAGATCAGCTGACAGTGGTTTATGGAGAGTAGGTGGTCATACCCAAAGCTCCAGAGAGTGGAGTCCAGGAGGCCTCAGGCAGAACAAGAGGACTTTACTTCTTTTTGTTCTCCTGCTGTTTGAAATGTATTTCTGTCAGTGGCCTTCCTTCTCTCTTAATTTGAAGAAAAAGGAGGAGGAGCTAAGAGCACACACATCTACGTGAGCGCCAAGAAACACCCAGCAGGCTCACTGAGGTTGTGTCTCATAAAACACATGGGATAGCACGCATTCAGGGGGACTTAGTACACACAAATGCTGCTGTAGACGCTCAGGTATTCTTAACTTGAATAATCAGGAGATGAATCAGCTCTGTATGCTGAAACAGGCTGTGAACATGTCTAAATTACCTGAAGGCACAGATTTGCTGATTCAATTTTAACACTGTTGTTTGGGGGTTTTGTCTGTATGTTCAATACTCTAACTTATCATATGATCATCTTAAGAGCCAAGAACTCCAGGAAAAAAACCACCAACTTTCTCAAGTAGAAGCTGATCTCAGGGATACTATGGATCAAATGGAGCAATTGAAGAAGCAGCTAGAAGCCCAGAATTCAACTCTGGAGAGCACAGAAATAGAGAAGTTAAAATTGACTCAACAACTTTATGAAAACCTTGAAGAAATAAGACTTGTCACTAAAGAGAATGATGGCCTAAAAATTATGCACGAAGCCCTCAGAACAGAGCAAGAACAACTAAGGGAAAGTCTTCGACAAACAGAAGCGAGTGTAAGTTCCCATTCCTACCCTGGCAAGTCTCCAGATCACCTCCAAGAAGTAACGAGTCCTTCATGGTAACAGGAATAATAATCTTTTAGGCAAGCGGCTTGCTATTCCTGAACTTTTTTAATTCAGCGTGTCTTTATGGACTTTTATCCTAGACCTGTCTTGAGTCAGTTGTTATGTATGCATATGAATGTATGCATAAACATATATACATATCTATATACATAAACATATACACAGACTCCAAAGATGCTTGGTTATAGTAGTTCGTGATTGAAATAGGAAGCAACCTAAATGTATCTTAGAAAGAAACTGGTAAATATAAGCAATATGCTATGCAAGTCCTTAGAAAACGTTGCTCTCAATGTCCTGTTCAGCAGCTCAGAAAAATTCAGAGGGAAGCAGTTTGGTATGTAAAATGTGGGTGATGTGTTGGCTTCTTCAAGTAGGTGTATGGGGGACTAAAACAGGAAGAAAAGGACTGTGAATTTCCAATGATAAAGAATATTAAGGCATAAAAGCAGGCCCATGTTGTGGTTCACTGGGAAAAGCAACTGCTGCACAAGCCTAGTGATCTGAACTCAGTCTAAAGTACCTGTTAAAGGAAGGGAGGAAATAGACACCACAGCCTGTCCCCTGACTTTATGGGAAGCTACACGCAACAACAATAATAAATATTAATAAATAAATAATGATAAGTAAAATGTTTAAGGTAAATTGTTTAAAAGAAGTAAAAGCAGGGCTGGAGATATGGCTCAGCAGTTAAGAGCATTTTCTACTCTTCCAGAGGTCCTAAGTGCAATTCCCAGCAACCACATGGTGGCTCCCAACCACCTATACTGGGATCTGATGCCCTCTTCTGGCGCGCAGGTGTACATGTAGATAAGCACTCATATATGTAAAATAAATAAATCTTAAAAATGATTATTAAAAAAAGTAAAAGCTACTGACTGTTATGAATACAAGGTCCTGAGTTCAATCCCCAGTTCCACAACAACAAAAAAAAAGAGTAAAACATGATTATTTTTTTACTAAGAAAATAAATCACTTATTTTTTAAAAATACTATCTAATATTAAATACGTTCCTGTTTTAAAAGGATCTGGAAAAGCAAGAGAAACTAAGAATTGCTCACATGGATCTGAAAGAACACCAAGAAACCATTGACAGACTCAGAGGGACTGTCTCTAAGAAGACTGATGAAGTATCAAATATGAAAATGGAATTAGAAAATGCAAATATTAAGTTACAAGAAAAGGTATTGATTGGTCAACCCATTTGTTCATGCATTACAAGCTTTGGATTATAAAGGTTCAGCCACACTGGGAAACAGTTTGACAGTATTCACTGTAAGGCCTGGCATTTCCGTTTCTTGGGTGGGTACTAAAAGGAAAAGGACATTCTTTTCCATAGCCTACGAGAATTTTCAGAGCAGCTTTATTCAAAATAGTAGGAAATGAGAACAACTTAAATACCAGCAGATGAATGGATGACTATATTGTCATTGTAAGTTCAGAAGGAAACAAAACTGATCCAGAATGCTAAAGGTCTGAATATTTGCCTTGAGAAAAGGATACATAGATGTTTTCTGGGCTGCTGGAAATGCTATGGTTTTATAGTCGTATGCGTATGCCAAGAATAACTGCCATGTAGTGGTAGCAGACACCTTTAATCCCAGCATTTGGGAGGCAGAGGCAGGTGGATCTCTGAGTTAGAGGCCAGCCTTGTAGACCAAATGAGTTCCAGGATAGCCAGAGCTACACAGAGAAACCCTGTCTGAAAAAAAAATAAATAAAAAACTGAACTCTACATTTAAGATGAGTATACTTTATGTGTGTGTTCTGCCTCAAAGAGAAAGCTGCGTGCTTTTAGCAAAACAGTGATAGAAATAACATGGAACAATTACTTTCTCAGTCAATTTAGAAACTTCTTTCTCCCTCCTCACCCCCTGGAGCCTACTGGGATTAAAGGCATGAATGACCACTCCCAGAAAAAACTATTCCATTCTGGCCTGGAGGGGTGGCTCAGCAGCTAAGAGGCTCTGCTCTCGGAGAGGGCCTGAGCTCACTGTGCAGCATCCGTGTCAGGTGGCTCACAGCCTGGCCCCACTCATACGCATGTAAGCACGCATGCACGTAATGAAAAATGAGACAAGCTTTCTTGAGCTGGAGAGATGGCTCAGTAGTCCTTCAAGAGGACCCAGGTTTGATTCCCACAACCTACGTGGCAGCTCACAACTGTCTTTTACCTCCAGTCCCAGGAGATCTGACATACTCTTCTGACTTCCATGGCTTCCAGACATGTAGGCAAAACATTCTTAGCCATAAAACGAAGTTAAAAAATCAAAAATAAAGGTTTCTTTTAAAAGGGTCTGAATCCTAATGTGATTTTATGTTTTCAGGTTCAAGAACTTAAGACAAATGAGCTTCAACTTGTTAAGTTAAAAGCAGAAGCCATTGAAACCCAGAAGCAACTCAAGGAGCAGGGTTTAACTCTGAATAACATAGAGATGGAGAATTTAAATCTGGCTCAGAAGCTTCATGAAAACCTTGAAGAAATGAAATCTATAATAAAAGAAAGAGATAATCTAAAGAGAATTGAGGAGCTACTCAAGGCAGAGAGAGACCAGCTCAAAGAAGACCTGAGGGAAAACGTGCACAAGGTGAGTGTGTGTGTCTTCCTGTCTAGAAACAGTACTCTTGGAAATGCAAGATCCAAGGGTGAAACACCCTCCCTGACTCTGTGTGTGTGCGTGTGTGTGTGTGTGTGTGTGTGTGTGTGTGTGTGTGTGCATGCGCGCGCTGCTACCACAATGGCTAGAATAGGGGTGTTGGATCTCTTGGAATTAAAAACAAGTGTTCCTAATGGCTGAGCAGCCATCTTTCCAGCTCAGCAGTGTCTCTTTGAAAACTCACCAGTGCACACGGTACAGCTTCCCACTTCTAGGCGTTTCCCCTACCCGTATATTCACTGATTGGGCAAGAATCCAACGCCATTCAGGTTAGAGTGATTTGTGGTGACCAAAATCTAGAAGCAAGCCAAGCTGAATGGGGTTCATCTGTACACTGGAATTCTAAACCTGGCATTATTTTTGTGATACTGACCTTAAAAGATAGTGATAGAGAAAAACATGTCAGGGAATTCAGTGGGAGCGGCCTTAAGGGGAAAAGTAGGTCAAACTTGCGCCATGTCCTTTGGCCCTCTTGTATGCAGGCACCTTGTAGAGCTCGTGTCTTTGAGTGTGTTAAAGGCAATTAGTCATTGAAAAGATAATAAAATACATCAATATGGCTGAGGATTCCTGATCTGGTATCTGAAATACTTGATTTTAGAAAGGTTTTGAGCACCAGAGTGAAGCTCAAAAACTTGAAGTTGAGAGGATTGCAGATCACGGATTTTCAACCAATAAAGGCTGCTAACCCTAAAACCTGAACCACTGATTGTGAGCGGTTCAGATAAAGGTACTTGATTATGTATATGTATATGTACATACATATCAGTAGACCTACCCTTCCTTGAGGAAATCCTTCATTCTGATCTATTTCATAATTATCTCAAGATCCAGGAACTTCAGAAAAAAGAGCTACAGCTTCTTAAAGAGGAAGATGTCAGTAAAGTTTATAAAAAAACAGAGGAAACTGAGCAATTGAAACAGTTTGAGGTCCAGAATTTGCATGTGCAAAGTGTGGGTGAAAATAACTTGCACTTGATTAAGAAAGTTCACAAAAACCTTGAAGCAATAAGAATTGTAGCCAAGGAAAACAGTGAGCTAACCAAGATGAAAGACTCTCTCAAACTGGAAAGAGAACGATTCCGAGAAACCGTAAGAAACTTGCTAATAAACATGAGCTCAGAATTTCGCTTAGTGATGAAGAAAGACCGCAGGGCGGTTAAGGGGAGTGACCAGTGCGTGTCATCTGGACTTGTGGTTGTTGTTTTGTTTGTTTCTTTCTTTTGTCTTTTTCCCCCTCTGATTTTTTTTCTGGAAACTTCTATAGATATTAAAATTATCACACAAAAAGGAAACATAAAAGCTGTGCTTCTAAGAAAAGATTGTTAGATAACGCTATTTTCCTTCTAAGTTTCTGAAACAACAGCAAAAAGAAACTAGCATTATTTTAAGTGAAAAAAATTCAAAGAATACATATGTCTTCTGTCCTCTGCTAATAAAGTTCCAGAAACGAACTCTATTTGGTTTTGTTTGTTGGTTGGTTGTTGTCCTTTTCTTTTTTGGTTTTTGATTTTTTGAAACAGGGTTTCTCTGTGCAGCCTTGGATGTCCTGATCTCCACAGCCTTGAACTCAGAGATCCACCTGCCTCTGCCTCTCCAACCACTATGAACAGGTTTTTATTACTGAGTTAGAAGGAAAAAGCAAAGTAAAGATTGAAAGGAAGTTTTTCCTGACCTTATTTCAAAATAATCTTCAAAAGTTTAATTCGGTACTCTTAAAAAAAAAAATGGAAAATTTAGAGAGATATATAAAGTAAATTCTATAATTTGTTTGAAGGGTAAAATGTAAAGCCTGTGTGCAGGGTTCCCAGAACCATGCTCAGGGATCCTGTGTACGTGGGGCCTGTCTGTTTACAAACAGACTTAATTCGTTTGACAAATCTATATTGAGCAGATAATTCTTCAGTGGCCAAGTTAAACTAATGGTCAAAAATGGGTTTGGGGGAGGGATGTGCTTTTTAATCAGACATAGAAAGACTACTCATAAAATTTGAACTTTCCACCCCAAGGTCCCAGGAAGAATATAGAGGGCTTGGGTTTTCTAGGATTAAGGTTTAGTTGGTGACAATAATTGTAACGTGGGAAAATAGGAATCAGAAATTGAAGACTAAGATAAGCAAATGCTTCTCACAGCATTCCTTCAGTGAGTTTGAAGTCATTCATTGTGTAACTTACCTGTAATCTTGCTCCCTGTTGTTTGCCTATGCCTATTTTAATACTGTTATTATATTACAATGAAGTATTTAATTTCATTATTAAATTTTATATGCTGTGAAATATAAGCTTGTATGAGTAGACTTGCTTTATGAATATGTTTATTTCTGTGTATTTCTTTGTACCAGGAGCATCAAAACCATGATGAGACAGTAAACCGTGCAAAAGCGTTACTATGTGGAAGAGAACAACCCTGTACAGAAAACCTTCGAGAAAAGTGCCTCAGGATAAAAGTAAGAGCCCCTTTGGAGCTGCTAGCCATGGTTGCTACTGTTCCAAAGGCATTGTTAAAGGAAGCTGTGTGGGGAATAGATAGGACCAAATGTTTCCCTGAGCATTGTAGTCTAGCACAAGTATGCATGTGTATACGTGTGCACATAGGTACACATGACACCAGGATTTGATTTGTTTCTTAAGGCCTGTGTGGAAAGGTAATATTGAGCCAATGTCTAAAAGCAGTAAAGGTTTCAATTCACTCAGGAAAGACTGATGTAGGAAGAGGGAGCTGTGAGTGCGAAGGTCGTGAGGCTGCCTCATGTTCAAGGAATTTCAAGAAAGAAAAGTCAGAGTTAATGGAGGAGTGGGCTGGGGGTCAGGAAAGGAGTCAGGGTTTGCTCTGAGTGGGAGGTGGTCCACTTCAGAGTTCTTCCTTGTAAGACACACAGCCTGTCCTATGTTGAAAAGATCTGAGTGTCGAAAGTTGAGTATAGGCAGAGAGCTCATTTGAAAGATGAACTTTATCATGTAGACAGAGATAACAGAAGGTAGCCGTCAAAACAGTATTGGCAGATCCTAGAAATATGTGCAGCGACCACACCATGATGGCAAAGAGCAATTTGGGTCACTGATTTATCTGCAAACTCTCACTGCTTTTATAAGCATAAGCCAGCTCTCAGTCTTGTTTTATGATGCAGTCAATTTATTCAAAAGAAAGTTTGGCTTTCTTTATTGTATTTGCCTTATTGTTAATTTTCACAATATTATGAATTCTACATTCTAAAAATCACTGTTTCCTCTGTTTTTTTAAACATAAAAGTCTAAATTTCATTTTACTAATAGAAAGTATTAATAGCCAAGCTTTGCTAAAATTCTAGCACTCATGAGAATGAATTCCGATCTCCTTCAGGAGCTCCTGAGAAGGTACTCAGAGATGGATGGTGACTATGAGTGCTTGAACAGGTTCTCACTCGACTTGGAGAAGGAGACTAAGACCCAGAAAGAGCTGTCAGTCACTCTGAAAGCAAAGCTCTCACTTCCGTATCCGCAAACAAAAGAGATTGAGAAGCTACTTACTGTAAACCAGAGATGTTCCATGGAATTCCACAGAGTCCTGAAGAAACTTAAGGTACCAGCTTTTTTAGTATTAGCTTTATGCTGGTGTGATTATGATTTCAGTTATACATTTCAATGTCTTTAAGTCCTTTGGGAGTTAACATATATACTATTTATGCAAACCACCACGTTAAAGAGTATGGGTCTGAAGATAGGATTCACTCAACAAAACCTGAGCTCAGCCTATGGGCCTGACACCACGTGAGAGTGCTTTGCATCCAGTGATCTGGTGACGCAGGCTTGTGAAGGCAGTGAGTGCCACCGTGGAGGCAGGGACAGGTCTGTTATATGACAGACTTTTCCTGGGGATATACATGTCTGCTCACCCAGATAGGGAATTCATGGCAGACTAAAATAGCAATTGCACTGAAGTCTAACTCAGTGAACCAATGAGTTTATTGAGGTATAGTTTGAGGAGATACTCAGGGATGACAGCTGCCTTGGCCACAGCTCTCCACAAAAAGGGTGACGACTCAGGAAAGCTGTGTTTTCTGGAGCCTCCTGCATGTCATGGAGGCAGCTCAATAATCTAAGCTCTCTCCTTGGCAGCTTGGCTACCCAGGGCCTCCTCCTCCAACAGTTACTTTCTGCTTCAGAACCCTGAGGAGGCTCTTTGTGAATCTTGTCACTTTCTAGGGCATGTAAAGTTTATTCCTTTGTGAGCCTGGAGAGAGCCTCCCTTCTGTTCTGGAAAGAATGTTTCAGTCTGAAGGAAAGTGCTGTGTGATAGACCTGTGTGATGGAAGGCAAGGCTGTGGAAGCCAGGCCCAGCAGTAAAGCGAGGCGTTCGCCGTGTAGATGACGTGGAGCCAGTGACGTTCATTTTAAGTGGCTGCAGGAACCAAGTTGGGTTATCATCTTAATAAACTCTACTGGAGAATAAGCAAAAATGAGTTTGAAGAGGTTGTGTACACAGGCAGGGAAAAACCACTAACCCGGTCCAGTGAAAGACTGTGTGACTGTCCTGCCAGGGAAAGTTGTGTAGGGTAGAGAGGACACATAGACTGAACATCCCAGCAGCTGAGAATAGTAGGTCCAAATGGTAGACGGTGGAGGGAAGAAAGAGGACTATGGATGAAGTCCCTCGACATGCTTGGCCAGGTTTATGGTGGTGACTTTTTTAAAGAGAGTAGCAAAGTAGGTGAATTCAGAAGGGGAGATCACCTTAGTCTGAGGTGCGTTGAAGTCGTAGTTCTCGTGTCATACCACTCAAGAAAACCCAGGGCATCTAGTTGAACCTGAGGTTTGTCAGGAGAAAAGTCAAGTGTGCATGTAATAGTGTAACATGGGTAAGGTGGGTCAGAAAGCATCTAGAATAAGAGATGCTTAGGATAATTAGGGAAGAGGAGAACTCTAGAAAGTGTCCAAGAGAACCAGACATAGCGTCCAAGATAGACAAGACAAAGGCAGAGAAGAGCTAGGCACAAGGCTGTTGTTCAAAACCCTTTGCAGGAGAGTGTCAAGACAGGGTTGGGGGCCTGGAAATGATGCAGTCAGGGGCGTGCTCACCGTGCAAGCACGCAGGCCTGAGTTTGGATCCGCAGCTCTCATGTTAAAAGCCAACATGGCGGCTCACACCTGTGACCCAGGGCTGTGGAGATGGTGACAGGAGGTTCTGGGGCTTCCTAGCCAGCCAGTCAGGCTGAATTGATGAGCTCTGAGTACAATGACAGATCCTGCCTCAAAAAATAAGGTGGGAAGCCTCTGAGGAAGTGGCCCAACATCAGCCTTCATCCTGTACACACACATACACACACACACACACACACACACACACACACACACAAGATGGTGTGCCCTGGGGTGGCACATGCCTTAACTGGAATATGCATTTCCCTTTGGTGAAAATGGACTCATTGGTGGCCATAGTTAGAGCAATTGGAGGTTTAGAGAAAAGGTCAAATTTACAAAGTTAAGAAGGGGTTGAGGAACTCAGAAGTAGGCATTTGCCATACCTTGGAAAATTGTTCCCAAGGCTCTGATAATCCTCTCATGGATCCCCCTTATAAAATTTATAAGGTCTGGGGAACATTGCAGTATTGAGATTATCATTACCTTAAAGCCAGACGTCTAAATATGCTTGACAAGGAAATCTTAAAGTATGTCACATTTTCGGGTTAATCAGACAAGATTGGAAGAATATTTTGAAAATCTAAAATGGGACTGAAGGGGTGGCTCAACAGCTAAGAGCACTTACAGAGAACCCATTTCAGCTCCTCACACCCCATCAAGACAGCTCACATCACCTATAACTACAGCTCCAGGCTTCTGACGCTCTCTCCTGGGCCTGTGGGCACCTACACTCATGTGACACCGGACATATACACATAACTTTATGTAAAATGAAATAGGATACTTTTTTTTTAATCTCAAATGTGTGACAGTAGAGGATTGCCAGTAACCAAAAATTATGTCATAAGGCTAGAGAGATGGATTAGTGGCCTGACCCCTGGCTGCTCCTCCAGAGGACTCGAGAGTTCACTCCAGCATTGTTCTGTGACTCACAGGCATCGGCAGCTCCAGTTCTAAGGGATCCGATGCCCTCTTCTGGCCTCCATGGACACCAGGCACACATGTAAGCAAGACACCCACATACATAATTGTTTAGAAATCTAATAGGAAAAGGAGGGTATGGAAAGGGCCGTGTGACACTTTAAGACCACTGAACCTGTGATACATCCAGTAGGACGTCAGATATGGACATGGTAGTCTAGAAGGGTTACTTTTCCCAGGTGCTGAGAAGAGTAGCTTGGGGAAAAGAGTGACTGCTTTCTTCTTCTTCATCTATCACGGTATAAATAATAAACAAGAGACCTCCCCATCTCAGACATCGAAAGCGTCTCCTAAATACAATGTCTCATTTCTTAATTTGTCTTTTTCTTCAAGTACGTGTTAAGCCACATTGCAAGGATAAAGGAAGAGCAACATGATTTCATCAATAAATTTGAAATGGCTTTTATTGAGGAAGTGGAAAAGCAGAACAAACTACAAATTAAAATACAGAGCTTTCAACCAGGTTATGATATTCTGTCCAGAGACTTACAGGGCCTCAAGCTGAGCCAGGATATGGACCTCCATATTGAGGTATACCTTATTTTTAATGCATTTAATATGGTTTTAAGCCTTTTATGAATAGATACCTTTGTATGTGTTTAAAGTCATTTTCACTCATCAGAAATCATTAGTAACTCATGGAATGGTAACTGACCAAGGGATGGCTTGGGACACTGACCTGCATAGACACAGAAAACAAACTTAACAGGCTGTGAGAATTAACAGAACTTTAGGTTTCCCAGTGTCTTCTTACATCCATGGCTGAAAGTCAGAGTTCTTTCCCTGTATCAGCTCCACAAGGACTTTCTTGTTCTCCCAACAATGTAAAGCAGGTGCAGTTCCCAACATGCAAATGAAGCCTGCTATGTACACAGAAAAGCAGTGACCAGGGCATATAGGTGAAATATCTCTTTCATGCAGAATATATTGCCAGCATTCTCTTATGCAAGTAATGGGAATAAAGTTTTAAACTAGGATTCATTTAAGTTCAGTAGAGTTTTCTCCCCATTATATTTTTATAGTTTTATGTTAGTTGGGTAAAACTTTTCCTAATGTTCGTACAATTTGGTATCTGTTTTTTACACAGGAAATTCTCAAAGATTTTTCAGAAAATGACTTCCTCACCATAAAAACTGAATTCCAACAAGTCCTAAGTAATAGGAAAGAAATGACTCACTTATTGGGAAAATGGCTGAGCCCTCCTTTTGATACAGAGAAGCTTAAAAGCGCCATCCAAAAGGAAAACAATAACGTGTGCCAAGTGAATAACTTCTATAATAGCAAAATACTTGTGAGTACAGTTGTCCATCCTTCAGGCTCTCTTATTCTTTGCTTTTATTTTTCTACTCATTCCTATGAGGGTTAGACTTGGCGTATATTTTCTGTAATTTATATGTAGGTGCTCTATAAAAATTTTGCTTGTTTAAAATGTATTCTTTTATTGTATTATGCTTCTTCAAGATAGTTAAACAGGTTTGTACTTGGGAAGGTAACAGGCTGTTTGTGTGTGATACTGAGTTCCCATTTTTGAGATTTTTGCCTCTGCTCACTGTTCTCTTTCAGTCCTCTCACTACCTGTGAAGACTGAACCTTTGCCCCAGTGGCCTCAGGGAAACTGAGACCTGGGTGTGTACTAAGGCTCTGGGCAGCACTATAGTAAAATCATAGAGTCCTGGCTGGCTGCCAGAGGGACCTATGTGCATTCACCCCAGGAGCTTTTCTGTCATGTGCTCTAATCCTAAATTGTACATTCCAGATGTACCGACTGCTATTTTGGGTTTTGGCATTTATGTGCTGATATTTTTTTCAGTTAGGTTTCTGAAAAAAATTAGCCAGCAATAACGAATACTCATCCCTACAGATAATTTCTCCTAGTACCAAGATCCTCGCTCACACTTGGTGTTGAAGATTCTGTCAGCTTCTAATGTGTTCTGACCTAAACCAGTCAGGCAGCCTTATACTGTCAGGCAGCCTTCAGTGTAAAATGGAATAGTGGTTTTGACTGTTTATCTACGTAGGGATAGAAGATTTATAGATTAATTAGCAAAAATCAGTAAATTAGGGCAGAAAAATCAGTAAATTAGGCTCAGCTGTTAAGAACACTAGTTACTCTTGCAGAGAACCTGGGTTAGATTCCTAGTATCCACATGGTGGCTCACAGCTGTCGGTAACTCTAGTTCCAGGGGATCTGAAAGCCTCTTCTGGTCTCCAAAGGTGCCAGACACATACAAGGTGCATAGACAGAAATGCAGAGAAAATACCTAAATTCATACAACAGGGTTTTAAATCAGTAAATTTTATTTTCTCTGTGAGCTGAGGTTTGTAATGAAGTGAGAAAATAGATAACTGTTAAGGCTACTGTGAGTGCCCTGCTATTATGACTTGAACCTACACAGTTCTTCAGGTCCTCCTTCCATGTTACTGTAAATCCAATGAAATTATCTTTCGGATCAGTGTAGGCCTTCTCAGCCCTTATTCTTTTTATTCACAGCATGATTAGCAGGCAGCATGTTGAAAGAAAGATGTGCATTCATTGTCTTAAGCACTGTTCTAAGATGTTCTAAATAAGGAATTTCAGCAAGCACACTGTCCTAGAATTCCAGTGGCTTTTAACGTAATTTTAATGCATCGATTATTTTGAACTGTTCATAGGCCATGATAAATGGATCCACAGAGTTTGAGGAAAAACATGCTATTAGATCCAAAGAATTGGAACACTTCCTGAAATCACTAAAAGAAAAAACTGAACAACTATCTACAGACTACCAGACATTGTCTGCAGCCCATGTGCGTCCTACTGCACAGCCTCCCACACAGGACAGTAGGAATCTTCATGTTGCCTCCGGAGCTGAAGAGCCAGCCTCAGAGGTATGCAGCTTCCTGGAGTTTAGAGCAAACATATAGCACTAATGCGTTCTCTGAGTATGAAGTCACTACTGTACCCGTGTGTGACAAGCAACACACACATATGGGTATACTGTACTTACCATTCAACTGGTTATGAAATGTGGCTTCATGTGAGATCTTTCCTGTGAGTTCTAAAGCAGAAGTAAGTCCTCGTTTAAATATTAGGTACAAGACAGTTTGTTGCCATGTATAGTATTTCTACAGTATGCTATTAACTTCTTAAAATGTATGAACTTCAGCTAAAATGTAATATGCTTGGAAAACAAGTTAGCTTAGAAGAAAAGAGCAGTTTAGCTTATTTTTAGTTATTGTCTTACATATTGATTAATATGATCATAATAAAAAAGCTAAGAGGCTAAAAGTATGGCAGAACCATTAAAGATTTATCTGACTTAGCAGCATGTGCATAAGGATCAGTATCCTCTGAACAACCCAGGTAAACTGTTTGCTGCCCTTGCTTGGGAATTGGTAACAAGAGCAAATATTCTACTTTGTTTTCTTAGCATGCAGAATATCCTAGTGAGAACCAAAAGCCAAGATAATTTATCATTTCTCCCAAAACAAATACTTAATATAAAACATCAACTACTAGTTTAGCAATTGCTATTAGGAAGAAGAAGATCACAGGTTTTTGCTTTTGTTTTCCAAGTGTAACTGTATGTATTATTATGGTTGACCATTTTTATAAATTTTATACTTGCTTCTTCTTGCTCAGAAATGTTCTGTAGGTAGGGTCAGCGGTTACCCAAAAAGGTGTGTTTTGTGGTAAGGAGACTTTATTTTGATTATGTGGTTTCCAGGATTTTGTTTTGTTTTGTTTTTCATCTATTTTCACCTTTTAATTTCTTTAGAAAGTCAGAGTGCCCTTGTATTAATAGTGCTAATTAAAAGGTGCTGACTAGTGTGTCATGTATGTGCTGTGTTCTCATTTGCATGATTTAACGAACCTGCTAGCAGGGTATAATGTGAAATGTTAGCATTCTTTAACATGGAAAACGTCATTTTCTAAGGAAAAGGACTTGTTGGGGTGGGGGTGGTCTTTGTTTTTGAGACAGGGTTTTTCTGTGTAGCCCTGGTTATCATGGAACTCTAGACCAGCCTGGCCTTGAGCTCACAGCGATTGGCTTCAGTCTGTGAAAACCTCATAACTATGTATGATCATTTTTATCTCATTTAATATACTGTGTAATTCTTTCTTTAAGATTTGTGGATTTGCCCTATGTATTTGTACTTTCTTTAACAGAAAATTCGGGAGCTAGAAAGCTCCCTACAAGAAGCTAAAGAAATTGCCATACATAAAGAAGGCCAGATTACAAAGATGCAGAAAGAACTAGCAGTGACTAAGGATTTAGTAGCAAAACTCCAGAGCAAAGTCCATGAGTCAGAGGAATGCCTTGAAAACACAAAAGTGACAGTACAAATACTTCAGGTAAGTTCGACCATTTTCCTCAACAAAAACTTTGCTTAGCCTGTTGGATTTGGCAGGTAATTTGACGCTCGGCTCTCCCGCCTTACTGTAACACCTGTGTAGGGTCCCATTCACTTCTAAGGCTCCAAAGGAAGTGCCTAGGCGACATGTGGCAGTACACGTGTAGACTACTAACTTTTTTTTTTTAATTGTTTGCTTGGGTTTTTTTTTTCTTTGTTTGGTTTTTATTTTGTTTTGTTTTGTTTTTCGAAACAGGGTTCACTGTGTAGCCCTAGTTGTCCTGGAACTCACTGTGTAGACACAGCTGGCTTCATCCTCGCAGAGTTCCTCTGCCTCCCAAGTGTGCGGATTAAAGGCGTGCGCCACCACTGCCCAACTAAGTGATTATTTTTATTGTGCTGGAAAAAAAGAATTTCAACATACAGTAAGCATCACATTTTGTCAGCCTACTTTGGGCTGCCTCAGGCGTCAAGGATGCTGCAGACACGGTAGAATTAGATTTAACGATGCACCAGGATATGGCTCTGCTTGTCATACGGAAGAGATCCATAAACTCTTCAGAGTTTGACTTTTTAAAGTTGTTTCTGTGAATCATATTTTCAAGCCTGTGGCATCCAAAAGCACTTATTTCAATATTTACTCCTAAGCTGTCTAATATAATAGAGCGATTTGTTCAAATCAGGTAGCAGTGAATTTGTTTAAAACCTAAACTATACTAGGCCTTTATAACCATCCTAAACAAATGCCTTTGCCGACATTAGAATGGCTACAAAAACTAGAGTAAAATATTTAAACTTTAGCAAAAAGGGAGAACATGTAAAAAGAATGAGTATTTTAGAAAGTGGGATATAAAGTAAGAGACTTACGATGCCTCAATTCAGAACTGAAATGGAGCTGTAGGAATTTTCCCATATTCATTCATTTCTCTCCTTTTAGAAGCTTATTATTTTTAACTGGGTTGGGGGTAGGGAGCAAATACATACGTGTGCTTGAGATGGTCCAAGGCATTGATCTCCTGGAGCAGGAGTTACAGGAGCTGCCTGAAGTGAGCGCTGGGAAGCAAACTTGTGTTGTCTGGAAGAACAGATGTGTTGTTACCTGCTGAGCTGCCTCCTACCCCTTTTCTGTATTTTCTCAGTCTGATATGAGTCAAATCAAAGCACAGAGGACTATTTTTCTAGAATAAGAATGGTTAGCAGAATCCACCTAATCTACGGGCTAAACAAATCTTATCAGGTAGGAATTAATTCATAATAACCCAGAACACTTGAAGGCTGGCAGTTGAGTATCTCCCTGAGCACAGGTGATGTGTTTGCTATGCAGAGGTCTTGCTGTCACTCATTTCTAAATCAGCCTTTCCGGTTTTGATTTCCTGCGGCAAGAACTGCTTAGGTAGTGTTTTATGTGATAACTTTCTTTGTATCATATCCAAAGACTACCTGTATAATTTCTACACTTTCAGCATCTACTGAAATTTTCTTGTTGGTTTGTTTGAACTTTTAAAACAGTATGTAGACAAACAGATCAGTGAGACATAACAGAGAGCCTAGAGACAGACACACACAAAGGCCCCTCAGTGGGGAGAGGACAATCCATCAAATATTGATGCTAGACACCTGGACACCACAAGTGTTTCTTAAGGTGGGAGTGACATGCTCACGTGGTGCTCAGGAGGCAGAGATGGGAGGATGATGTGCTTTCTGCAGCCCAGGACCTGCCTGGCCCCCACAGCACGAGCCCATCTAAAAAGACAAGACATGCTACAGACATAAATGTAAAATACAATAATGAAGACAGCACAGGAGAACATACACATCACCTTAGGTTAGGCAATGGCTCTTTACATTAAACCAAAAGAACAGTCCATAGGATTAAACATAAACACATCAGACTCTTACTGTTCAATTCTCCTCTTCAGAGGCTCTGTCCAGAAGAATAAAGTTAAAAAAAAAAAAAAGGAGAAAATATATAAAAGTTCTTTATCTCCAGATAAAAAAATACTGCAAGATAAACACAGAGAGAGACACACATACCCTCCTAAAATTTAACAGGCAGGAAATCAAGCAATCTGATATGAAATTGGGGAAAAAATTAGAATGAACTCAGTCTCAGAAGATATATGGATGCATTCTGATATTGTGCAATGTTATTGCACTATTAAAAAGTAATGGGAAGCTGGGTGCAGTGGCACACACCTGTGTAATCCCTTGGGGGAGGCAGAGGCAGGTGGATCTCTGTGAGATAGAGTCCAGCCTGATCTACAAAGGGAGTCCAGGACAGCCAAGGCTACACAGAGAAACCCTGTGTCAAAAACAAACAACAAAAGTAAGGACATAGCACAGCTGGTAAGTATGGTTGCCCACCATGATGAAAGCCCTGGGTTCCCCAGCAGTGCTTAAGGTTTGGTGGCACAGCCTGTCATCCCAACATACGGGAAGTGAGATCAAGAGTTTAAAGTCATCTTTAGCTACATAGCAAGTCCTAGATCTGCTTGGTATAGAAGGACCATTGATTTAATAAAGACTGTATATGACAGACCTATAGCTAACATCACTGAAAGCTCAAATCATTCTCACTAAGATCACAAACAAGTATCTTCTCTCTCCACTCCAATTTGTGATAGTGCTTGAAATATGAGCTAAAGCAGTAAGACAGGAGAAGGAAGTAAAGGGGATACAAAAGGAAAAGAAATCAAAGTATTCCTTTTTGCAGATGATTGGTTTTATACACAAAAGACCCTCAGGACTCCACAGAAAATCTCAGAACTGATTAAAGAAAAGAAAACAAAACAAAACAAAAAAACCTTCAGCAAAGTGGCAGGATAGACAAAAAAATTAACACAAATCAGTTGCCTTCCTCTATAAACCTGTTCACAGTAGCCACCCACAAAAAAAAAAAAAAAAAAAAAAAAAAAAAAAAAAAAACCCTGGGAATAAAGCTCACCAAAAATATGAAAGATCCTATCTTTTAAAAACTAGGGAATATAGGGGGAGACCTAACAAGTCATGAAAAGACAGGGGCGGGGCCCCTTAAAAGCATAAATCTAAAAGCCATCTGAAAAGGCTTCCTACCCTTGTAGAAAAACCTCAGAAGACAAAACTAGGCAAACAGTAAAAGATTAGCATTTGCCATGAATGGGGAGGAGAGAGAGATGAGTAAGTAAAGTGGGGGGGATCTAAATAAACCTAATGTAACTATGGGCCTAGGTCAAGAGCGATCAACTACAAGTACCCCTATTAGGGAAGGGGTGGTAGTGCACACCTTAATAATGCCAGGCCAGCCGTGCTCTGTGAGGGAAGCCATATTGTCTGCATAGTAAGTTCCAGGCGACCCAAGCTACACAGTGAGACCCTATCTCTAAAATAAAATAAGATGCCAATATTAGTTCACTTGTAGACAATGTACCGTGAGAACTTTCTTGCACTTTTAGTTTTTCTGTAAGCTTAAATAAAACTCTAAAAATAGTTGAGCTGCAGAATGGCTCATAGGGATGCTTTGCCACCAAGCCTGAGTGTAGTCCCCAGAGTCCACATGGCAGAAAGAGCGGGTTGACTTTGAAGTTGTCCTCTGACCTCCACTGCAAGCCATGGCACATGTGTATGCACACACACAAAGAAGGAAATTTAGAAAACGTTTTAGTGCAGTCATGGTTTTCTTTAAAGATACATGTCTTTGCGGACGCGTAAGGCTACTTGTACTCCGAGTAAATATGGTTTCACTAAATTGCCCCAATCCAAAAATAGCTCCAGGGCTGTGCTGCTTGGGTTCCTGTCTGCTCCGGCCACCATGCTGCTCTTTTGTTTTCCTTTGTTTGCTCATTTCATTTGTTGGTTTGTTTGTTTAATTTTTATTTGTATTTTTATTAATACAATTTTTAATACATTATTAATTTTTATTTAATTTTTATGTGTATGAGTGTTTTTGCTGACATGTATGTCTGTGCTTGCTGGCATTTGAGAGTTGTCATTTGGGTACTGGAAGTTAAATCAAGGTTGTCTGTGAGAGCACCCAGTGCTTTTAACCACTGAGCCATGCGCCAGCCCCCATTTCATGATTTTTCAACCTTTCTGTTTCATTTGGTAAAGTATATCACATTTTTCACTGAGAAAAAGTGTTTGTTTGTTCTTTTGAAAAAAGAAAAAAAATATTAGCTTACATGTAGCTTCAAGTATACTTCACATTAAATATTGGGATATTAGTCAATTAAAGTTAAATCCTTTGTAATTCATGTGTCAGTTATAGGCAATTTTTAGGCACTGCTACAGCAAAGGCAACAAAACAGCTGGCAAAATCAAAACTAATCATTATTTTTCTTTACTTTTTTTTTTTTTATGAAAGAACAAAGTTGCTTTAGGAGCTGCACCCTATAAAGAAGAAATTGAGGATCTCAAAATGAAACTGGTGAAAATTGACCTAGAAAAGAAGGAAACCGCCAAGGAATTTGAAAAGGAGTATGTCTGTCTTCACCTTCATTGAACGTGTCTTTAGTCGCATAGCATTTCTTTATAAACTACACAAACACCTTTGCATTCGTTCACTTTCGAGAAAGCAATTTGTAAAAATATTTAGCTTTTAGAAACAGGTTTTGAGCTCATTCAATTGTGATTACATATGCAGATTATTAAGAACTAAGCACAGTGCTAGGTGCCTACCTGGAATTAACAAGGCCCTGGTTTCCATTCCCAGTACCGAAAAACAATGAGCACAGCTCTCATCATTGAGCAGGGTGTCTTTGAATTTTCTTCCTTGATAATATAGGAATGAAACCTTCAAAGTGGCCTGTCATCCTGGCGTTGAGAGCCGTTGCTTTCCTCTGTGCGCACAGGTATTTGACTAAGGCTCTGTTCATTCCCTTTCTTCTCCCTGTTGTGTTTCTGTGTGAAGATTGTTTTCTTTTGTTACTTGGGACTCCACAGCATAGCCTCTTTTTACTAACTTACCTGTGTGTCCTGTTACAATGCCAGAAGGTCTTTCTGTGTAGAGCATAATGGAAAGAGGAACGCAATTGGAAGTCTGCCCATCACCTTAGCTTGTTAGCCTCAGCCAGTCCTCGTGTTGAATAAAAGGGAGGCTTATGAAAGAGCATATCCTAAGATGTGACCTAGCTCCTTAGAATTTCTTCCTTGTCATGAATGTCATTTAACTCTGCCTAGAAAGTACCAACCTGTGAGTCCTCATGCAGTGTCACCAGCCTGGCATTGATAAGAGCTTATGGTTTCAATGAGACCAGTGTTATATTCTTAATCAGAAGGGTCAGTTTCACCTATAAAATACAATCAGCATTTATTTTCATAGTTTTTGGGGTTTTGAGGCAGAGTTTCTCTGTGTAGCCCTGGCTGTCCTGGAATTCACTTTGTAGACCAGGATGGTCTCAAACTCAAAGATCCACCTGCCTTTGCCTCCCAAGTGCTGGAATTAAATGCCAGCACTATTTTCATAGTTTTTAAGAACAGTATAATTTTTGAGATGGCATTTTTAATACCATTGCTGATTAATGCTTGAATTGCTGGCTGACAATTCAGAAAATATCTCTTTCTTCTGGGAAGCACTGCTGAATTTGACCTTTGCTTTTTGCCATAAATCAGAGCTACAGTAAGGATTTGCTTTCCAAGTGTTTTGTTTTGTTTTTGTTGTTGCTGTTTTGGTTTGTTTTGTTTCTTTTCATGCTCTGGTGCTTTATATCACCCTGTGGTAACAGTTTTTAGTGGCTCCAAAAAAATTATTTTTTTCAGTATATAACTAAGACCTATCATGTTTCCAGAAGTTTTAAATGATTAATTTCTCAAGAACAAAGCTAACTGCTCCTACAGCTGAACAGAGTACCTGCATTTGGGTGTAGACGTGAGAGCCAGGCTGTATTCCAGGGGCTGATCTCTTAGAGCATAGGGGTGTTATTTCAGTATGGCATATCAAATCAGAACATTTTCTGCAACAGTTCTATTTACTCTTTCACATAAAATCACTTGGATATTTACATATTTTTATTATCTTATTCTTGTTAGGATTCTTTCTACAAAAGCCACTGTTGAACATCAAAAGGAAATGATAAGACTGCTGAGAGAAAATCTCAGAAGAAATCAACAGGCCCAGGATACCTCAAGTAAGTTGAAGAACAATGATGATGATGATGATTCAGTAAATCCCAACAGCAGTTTTCCCTCCCTCCACTCCTCCCAGTTCCCCATCACCACTTCCCCCAGATCCTCGCCTCCATCTCCCCTTAGAAAAGAGCAGGCCTCCCAGGGACATCAACCAAACACCACACAACAAGATACAATAAGACCAGGCACAAACCCTCAACTAAAGGCTGGGTGAAGCAACCCAGCAGGAGGAAAAGGTCTGACTGGCATAAGATGGAATCTCAAAGTACTTTCCATTTGCATTTCTCCGATAGCTAAGAATTTAAATATTTCTTTAAGTCAGTGGTTCTCAACTTGTAGGACATGACCCTCACAGGGTCACATATCAGATATCCTGCATGTTTACATTATGATTCATAACAGTAGCAAAATTACGGTTATGAAGTAGCAACGAAATAATTTGATTCTCACCATAATATGAGAAACTGCATTAAAGGGTAGCAACATTAAGAAGGTTGAGAAACATTGCTGTAATTGTTTCCTGGTCTGTTGTGTTTCATCTTCTGAGAATTCTCTGTTTATCTCTGTACCTTCCTCCTTTTTCTTTTAATGTACATGGGTGTTTTGCCTGCATGTATTTCTGTATGAAGGTGTCAATTCCCCTGGAACTGGAGTTACAGACAGTTGTGATCTGCCATGTGGGTGGTGGGGGTTGAACCCAGGTACTCTGGAGGAGCAGCCAATGCTCTTAACTGCCCATCTCTCTAGTCTCCACGCCCCATTTTTTGTTTTGTTTGGCAGGGAGAGGTTTTTTTGGTTTGTTTTTTTTAGTTCTTCTTATATTCTAGATACTCTGTCAGGTGTACAATTGGTAAAAAATTTTTTTCCAGTGATAACTTGCCATTCTACTAGAATGATGGTGTGCACAAGATTTTCAACTTCCTACAGTCCCAGTTATTAATTATTGGTCTTTATGCTTCTGCTGTGGGGGGCCTATTCAGAAAGTCTTTTCCAGGGAAAGCCTATTCCCTACTTTCTCTGGTATCACATTCAGGATAGCTGGCCTTGTGTGGATGTCTTTGATCCATTCAGATTGATTTTCGTGCAGGATGACAAATACAGCTCTATTTTCACTCTTCTACACGCAGCCCACCAGTTTGGCCAGCACCGTTTGTTAACGATGCTGTCTTTTCTCTACTGTGCATGTTTTGTTTTCTGCTTCTTTGTCAAAAGTCAGGTGTCCACAGGTTGTGGACTTACATACTGGTCTTCCATTCCATTGCGCATCATGTCTGACTCTACACCAACATCAAGCTGTTTTTAGTGCTG
The DNA here is from genome assembly GCF_030254825.1 of Meriones unguiculatus. NCBI lineage: Eukaryota > Metazoa > Chordata > Mammalia > Rodentia > Muridae > Meriones > Meriones unguiculatus. The sequence goes on along the minus strand of NC_083358.1, from coordinate 71,094,135 downwards.
TGTAACTCTGCTATAATTTGAAATCTGGATGGTGATAACTCCAGCAGTTCTTTTATTATTCAAGGTTGTTGTAGCTATCTTGGGTTCTTTATGTTTCCATATGATGTTTAAGATTATTTTTTCAGTTTCTGTGAAGAATTTTGAAGGAAATTTCACTGAATGTATAGAATGCTTGTGGTGGGATGGCCTTTCTCAAAATAGTAATCCATGAACATGGGAGATCATTCCATCTTCTGATGTCATCTTCAAAATCATCTTCTAAAAGTCTTAAGGTTTTTATTGTACAAGACTCTCGCTTGGTCAGAATTATTCCAAGAGTTTTTTAGGAAGTCTACTGATTTTTGTATGATGATTTTGTATTCTGATTCTTTGCTAAGAGTGTTTATCAGCTATATAAGTTTCCTAGTGGAATTTTTAAGATTGTTTATGCATCAAATCATATCATATTCAAATAAGAGTACTTTGACTTTTTCTAGTTGTATCCCCTTGATCTCCTTTGGTTGTCTTATTCCCTTCAGTAAGACCTGGATCGCTATATTGAACAGGAGGGGAGAGAACATCCTTGTCTTGTTTCTGGTTTCAGTAATAGTGCCTGGAGTTTTTCTCTATTTATCCAGACTATGGCTGTGGGTTTGCTGTAGACTCTTTATTATACTGGGATATATTGCTTCTATCCTAGTCTGTTCAGGACTTTTATCATGATAGAGGTTGGTTTTTGGTCAAGACCTTTTCTGTATTTAATGAGATATTCATCTCTAATCTACTGGTATACTGGACCAGTTCTGGTTTCGGAGATGCCTGAGCTATATTGTACCTGAATGCTAAAAGTGGACGTCACTAATCTCACATGTACTCTGTGCCTTTAATGAACTGCTGGTGACCCAATGGGGTGTTCAAATAAGTGACAACGCTATTTGTGTACAGTTTTTTCTACAATGCTAACACAGGCTAACCTCATTGGAAGGGATGTTTAGTTCACACACATATGTTAGTACACGTTAAGCACTTGCAGTGTACTGAGTGACCTGGGGCAGAGTCTGCACGGCATGCTGTGAGGTAGCAGGCGACAAGCCCCACAAGTGATTACCTCAGATGGCTCCGATTATAAAACGCTGCTGTTGGAGGATGCAGCTGTTGGAGGCAGAGTGTAAAGAAATGGAGACCTGACGACCAGATGGTCAAGCAGACTGAGGAGGTGACAGAGAAAGAAAAAATCAGAGATGCCCTCCAAGACATGGTTTTCATAGAGACTGTTACAATTTTTATCTCTCTTTTATTTTAATATCTCTTTTATTTGAGCTAACTAAGATTATCTGCCTGGCTAGACATGGTGGTATATGCCCATAATTCCTACACTTGGGAGGCTGATGCAGGAGGATCAGTACCAGTTCAGTGCCAGCCTGGGCCACACAGAAAGTTCCCTATTGTTTTTTGTTTTACTTAAAACAGATTATCAACCTGTGTGTATGTGTTTGTGTTTGTGTGTTTCCCCTCCTGCAGTGATAGCAGAACGTGACTCTCGGCCTTTGAGTAAACCTTTAACCTGTGGAGGTGGCAGTGGCATTGTCCAAAGCACAAAAGCTCTTATTTTGAAAAGTGAATATCTGAGGCTGGAAAATGAAATGTCTAAGTTAAAGAAGCAAAATGAGCAGCTAATGAAGCAAAAGAATCAACTATTAAGGTAAGTTCTAAACCAAAGCACGGTGTGACGCATGCCTTTTATCCCAGCACTCTAGAGTTCAAAGTCAGTGGTGAAAGGTAAGTTCATAGGAAGCTCCTGGACGGCCAGGGCTATATTATAGAGAGAACTTGTCTCAAAGAAAGCAAGCAAAAAAAAAAAAAAAAGAAGAAGAAGAAGAACCCAAATAAGTAAAAAGGGCAAGTTCTGCTTCCATGACAGATCCTATATTTAGGGCTACTTCACATGTCCTGCAGTTGTCAACCTTCTACTAATTTGGGGGAATGCAGTTTTTAGAGATTGTGTAATAAGTGTATATTTTGAGGAAATGGGACTATACTGGCTCTGTTTTCCGTTTATTATCCATTAACTGTGCAAGCTTGTGAGTGTGAGAACCAGAGGTCAGTGTCCTCCTCGGTCAGTTGTCCAGCTTGCTTTCGAGACTGGCTCTGACTGAACCCGAAGCTCACTCACTGACCAGCTGACCTGGCTGCCCAGCAAGCCCCAAGAGCGCTGGCCTCCACCTCCTCAGCTGAGGCACAGCATGTTCTGCACATCCTGCTTTTTTACTGGAGTTCTAGGGATTAAACTTGAGTTCTTTGCCTACTGAGCCATCTTCCCAGCTGTTCTGAACTATTTTTAGATAGGTCAAGAACCAGGAAATGAACATTGAAAAGGCGCCAGCCACAAGTCCTAAGCAGGCAGTGAAGCTGCCGTGCACAGAGCACCCCAAGTCCATTACTGTACCCTGTTGACAGACACGTGCACAGAATTGGATCACCTGGCTTGTACTACCGTGGAGGAGTGGCAAACACTGTACTCATGGTACAGCAGAAGAAAATTACATGTTAAGTGTAAAGAGCTAGCAGGATAGCTCCATAGTGGAATGCTTGCCTACTATGCCCAAGGCCATAGAACTCCATTCCCCAGCACTGCAGAAAGGAGAAAATGAACAAAATATCCCAGGTCAAATAACTTACCAACTAAATAATCTTTTACATAGAATGACATTAAGTAAGAACAGAGGGCAAGATATTGTAGTGTCAAGCTGTAATCCCAGAACTCAGGAGATGAAGATAGGAAAGTCATGAGGTCAAGGCCACCAGAAGTCTATTGAAACCCTGTCCAATAGACCAAAAACAAAAAGCAGGGTGTGGGAAACGTAAATTACATTTTGAAAGAGGATTCTGATCACGTATAGATAGATTCAGGGAGGTGGAAAAATAGTGACCAGGAAAATGAAGAGAAAGTAGGATAGATGAAAATACACTTTTATAAAGTTTCAATAAACATTCTTTAAACCTACTTTATCAAATTACTACAGCAGCTCATAAACCACTTAATCTGAAGTTAAACTTTGAATTTATTTTTGTTTTCGAAACCCTATGATCAAAATTTTTTACTTTAATTATTCACTTTATATAGCTCCTTTTCTGAACCACGGAAGTAATCCAAACAGAAAGTGTTAGGGTGGAATTCAAGCGCAAATGTAATAAAGTGCTAAACTTCTTGTTATGTGTTTTAGTAGGCTAGGGTTCTTTTTTCCATGAAAAATTGAGTTGTCTGATCTCTCTTTCTGTTTCCATTCAAGTGAAAACTCTCAGCTCTCCACGGAAGTTAACACCTGGAAGGAAAGGACTCTTAAAAGAGACTCTTTCATCGTCACAGCTCGAGAGGACTCTCCAAAGTCTCCTAACGTGACTAGGGCAGATGCTAAAAGGAGACCAAACACACTGTCTCGGTGCAGGGAACAGAATTACCAGGATCCTGCACCAAAAGACTCACCAAAATCTTGGTTTCTTGATAACCGGCCCAAGTCTCTCCCACCACCTCCCCCAATCCGCTATTTTGATAACTCCGTTTTAGGGCTGTGCCCAGGTAGGTAACAGCCAGGTCGCCAGGGGTCAGTGGGGGAACAGAGGGGACCCATGTGTGTTTGACTTCGTCTGCTGAGCCTGTGAGTCGGTCAGTGCCTCTCAGACGCTCCCTCACCTCTGCCGGGACACCTCAGTCCTCCCCTTGCTGTCAGGGGAGGGAGAGTCATTTCCACACAGAAGCACCACGTCTGCCTCTGCACCCACTCCAGTCTGCACTCAGTTTTTCAAACACAACTACATGCTGTGTGACATACATATTGTAGTTACCTTTATCTGTGAGAGACTAGTGCCAGGGCCTCCAGAGAACTGAAGTACTGGAGATCATAAAATCCTATGTACTATTTTTTTCTATGCATACAGGTTATAGTAAAATTTCCCTCTTTCCACTTAAAGGAAGTAAACACACCTCCATGTTAACATGGCTACAGGCTCTGCCATGCCATGATGCTTCATCTACCCACCCGAGAGGCTGCTGATGGAGGGTTAGCACACAGTGGACAAACCAAACGCCGGGTGGATGAGAGGCCCACTGCTCAGAGCAGCACACACAGTCATGTTTTGTTGTTCCTTGTTTGTTGTTGAGGGGTAGTATCAGTTTGGGGGTTAGAAGTTTGGGTGTTTTGGTTTTGAAACAGTTTTACTATGTACCCAGGCTAGTCTCTTAATTTGTAGCCCTTCTGCCTCCAGAATGCTGGGATTGCTGTATACACCATTCGCATTCTATATATGCTATATACTATTCCCATTCTACCCTTGATCACCAAACAGTCTAGTATTTTCAAAGCTCTCAGAACTTGAGAGGTAGTCCAGCAGTTATGCATGAGCACTTGCTACTCGCAGCACCCACAAGGCAGCTCACTACTGTGTAAGTCTAACTCCAGGGATCAGATTCCCCCTTCTGGCACCAGCATGAGTACGGTGCTCACACACGCATGTAGGCAAACAATCCACAGCCTCCTCTTCGGCGGCTGTTAAAGATCAGGACACAGGGACACAACCTGTTGACTCCATTCACCTTTCCTGCATGTGGAAGCGCTTTTCTGCTGAAGATTCATTCCCCCCTCTCTCAGAAGTTATTAATTGGCTGTAGCTCTTCATCGAGGGGCGGAGCCCTTTGAGAGTGCCCCGCCTGCTTTGGGATGTCAGCTGTTGTTGGAATTGTTCAGGTCTTGTTTAGAAGGCCACGTTGTAGAGATGTCACAGGCGTACCTCCCTATTATAAGAAATAGTCTCACGCTTACTCTTGGTCCTCTGGCTCTTACACTCTTTCCATCTCTTCTTGTGCCTAAGCCTTAGGTGTAGGAGATGTGCTGTAGATGCCTCACATGAGGCTGGGTACCCCACAGTCAGTTGCTCCCTGCATTTGACCAGTATTCTCATTTTGTTAGGGGAAAGAAAAAAAAACTTCATGAGGAGTGAGACCTCCCCTAACCTGTGGGTATTTAAAAATAAGTATTTAAAATACAGTTAGGTGGTATTGGTTTAGGAAAGTGGTAGTAGCAGGTTCTCCTGCTGGGTCTGTGATCTCCCCAGCTGTCTAGGCTTACGGTACCAGGAATGCTTTCTCTTCTGTTGGCAGGCCTTACGTCCAATTAGAAGCTGTTATTAGCCCCAAGATAAAAGTGCCACTATTTAGCCACGGTGGCTGTGTTACAGTTGCAGTCACTGTGGTCCCTAGGCTTCACAGCTAGGTGGGACTGCCAAATTGCCTGTTCCTGGGCAGCTTGCCAAGCAGCTTCTAGTACTTCGAAGCCACTCTTCTAGAAGGAGAACACACTCTGTTCCCCTAAAAAGAGAATAAAGGAAAATCAGACAGTTCATATTTGAACCTTGAGCCCCAAGTTAACTGACTGAACACCCTTTACCCCTCCATAGTTTCCTGCAGAGTATAGTTTCCCAACAGCTCACCGTGTGACAGAAGGGGGCGCAGAGCTCCGACGGGGAGATGCACCTACTTTACCAATCACCCTTCTTCCTTCAACTGCTGCGGTGTTCTTTCCGCTGTCCGGCGTGCTTGCTTCTGGGTCTATTTGAATAGGGTTAACTTGTTCTTGTTTTCTTTCTCAGAGGAACCAGCTGCAGAAGTAGAGAATGTGGACCCTCAGGCAGAAGTTCGTCAGCCCTCATCAGGAAAAGACGTGCCTGAGTGCAGAATGCAGTAGAGTCCCCACTCAGCATCCTTTGGAACAGTTCTCTTCATGTGTTCGCCCGACAGTGATGTCTCAGTCCAGCTTAATTCCAGTCTAACTTCGCCATTATAATTGGAAGATGGAGGAACAAACTAATTTACTCCAGTTATTTAGGATGGTGATAGCAGTACTACTTCTTACATTTGTGATATTCCCAAACGTTGAACTGTTTTATTTATTTTTATATAGTCCAAAGAATAAAGATCTTGCATGATATGCACTTATTTCACTAAAGTTACGCATATAAGAAAATAAGACAATTCTAGAACACAGCACGTAAGATAAAGCTTTGTCACAAAACTTTTCTTGGGAAGATGCAACATAAATCTACTCACGCCAGATAGGGAGCCCACGACAGAGCAAAGCACAGATATTACCTGTGACCTCCTGGGTAACAAGGTTTTGTTCTGGCTGCCAGTCCCAGGCATGAACCCCCTCTCGTGGAGCAGGCCTTCCCCAAAAGGCTGTTGGTCTCACCCATGATAGACAAGCCACTATTGCATAGGCAGGTGCTGCCATGTTGGCATTTTAGCACACGAGGTCCACAGGAATGTTGGTGACAGTTCTCCATCGGCATTCTCCACGGCCCCTGAAGGCACTGGGAAAGCCAGCCAGCAGGGTAGGAGTTTCCAGTTCAGTGCAGGCTTAGTTGCTCCGTGTCCTGCAGCCAGCGCATGCACATATGTCTGCAGACAGAGTCTTGCTAGTTTGGACAACAGCAGTAGCAATTGCCTTTATGAGTTGTGGGGCCCTGGGCCTCCCTGGCCAACAACACACAGGGAGGCAACCCATCCCTGGCACTGGGATTTTCAATCTAACCTTAGAGCTTCCAGGATGTCCTCTTGCACCCACCAGGGAAGCTTTGGGTTGTTATTTTCCTTTCAGTTAGCCCAGCTGCTGTAGGTTATAAGGTAGCTGGAAGTACCATCACACTGGTTGTATCTCCAGTGGGTTTCTGAACTTATCCAGAGTTTAGCATTATGTCATTTATATAACAAGACCTTTTCCAGAGAATGTACAGGACAAGGCAACATCCCAAACCATCATCCCATAACAAATGCTGCAAATGAACTTACAAAAATCACCCTGATGAAACACTCTGAAAGTCTGTGGTCATCTGTTAGCAGGTGTCAGGTAAGCGCAGTTCACAACTAAGATGCTGAAGTGGAACATCAGCAAAGTCTCGTAGAGCGTGGAAAGGTTCCGTCCACCTGATCGTCTTCATTTGTATCATTCTATCACGGTGTCTTCTGTGAACTGCTCCTCAGGCTTTAAAGCAATGGTTCTCAACCTTGCCAGCACTACCACCCTTTACTACAGCTCCTAATGCTGTGGTGACCCCCAACCATAAAAATATTTGGTTGCCACTTCAGAACTAGTTTTGCTGCCTCCACAGCAGTTGGGCAGATCCAAGCACTCACTGCAGCCTCACAAGCCACACTGAGGGGCTCTCTGTCATCACTTGTTTAAAAGTCTTCAGCGATTCCAGCAGTTCAAGCACGGACTGGTTCCTGATCACCCCAATACTGAGCCATTGTTAATTCCCACCCCCCCATCTGTGTTCTGGATTGTAGACTTTCCCTTTTTCCTATTAAAGGCTGAACCATCATGTCTTCTGTTTTTACCATGTTGTCTCTCTCTGAATCGTTTCCCATGGTTTCCAAGTTCTTGCACCATGAGGGGCTTTTGAGCACAGATCTAACTTGTCCTGTTTTCCTTCCGGCCCCCTAGCATTAAGCAGCAAGCCAGCACCTCCATCTCCTCCCCTTGTCTAGTTTCCTTGCCAAGTCAGAGGCTGACAGGGAGGATGCCACATAGCTTCCTTTCTTGTTGCAGTTGCTCCTCTATATAAACAAGCTTCTGGTGAGCCACCAACTCGGCCTCAGATGCGTTTACACACAACAGGTATCTGCCACTGCTTGCTGGAAATCTTGACCCTTGTGCACTAATCTTAAAGGCTGGAGGCCCTCAGCCTGTGGGTTGCAACCTCGTTGGGGGTGCGTATCAGATATTCTGCATGTCAGGTTTACATTATGATTCATAACAAAATTCCAGTAGCAACAAAATAATCTTATGGTTGAGGGTCACCACATCACGAGAAACTAAGAATGAATTGCAGCATTAGGAAGGTCGAGAACCACTGCAAACCTCTAACTGTTTTCAGGGCATCTCTGTATTCACAGGTAGACCCCACCCACCAAGCAGGTCTCCCTCCCCATACCACATAGATGAATACTGCCACCCTGGCATTCCTCCCACAGACTCCCCTAACCCTGGTGCCTCAGCCTAGTTGAACATCTTCCTACCCACAGCAAGAACCATGCTGTCATAGCACAAAGGCCATCAACCCACGCTGAACGGACTCTGACCAGTTCCAGTATGTTGAACATGGCTCTAGCAGGCCTCGCCCTTCTCCCCATCCCCTCTGCTTTGCTAAAAACTGTTAGATTACATTCCTAAAACTGGCAACCAAGATCTTCCTGAGGCTGACTACCAAGGTCCAGCAAAGTACTGAAGTCCGGCAATCAAAAGCTCACCTAATTAACATGCCCAAATAAAATTAAACACGCCATTCTAACATGGGGTTTCCCCTTATGTGCCTCTGTGTGTGTGTGTGTGCGCTCTCTCTCTCTCTCTCTCTCTCTCTCTCTCTCTCTCTCTCTCTCTCTCCAGAGGCAGGCCTTTGTTCTCTAGGAAAAATATCCCTCTTCCCTCTCCTTTGTTCCCTTCCCTTTCTTCCTCTATCTTCTGTTTTGGTCTCTTGTTGAGAACTTGGTCTTGGGGATCCTGAGGCCTTCCTTCTCCTTTCACAGCATACAGGAAAGGGCAATTTCTTCCATGGATGTTCCTTATTCAGTCTTCAGAGCCTCAGCGAATGCCTTGTTACCCATAGCCAGGACTGTGCACTTACTCCTCCCCACTCATCTTTGCCTCTGCCTTGTCAGTGTTTGGGCACCAATTATGTTGGGAAGAAAACTCTTCCTGGGAGGCGTGACATACACATCTTCTCACCTCCAATAGGGGAGCCCATGACAGACCAAAATACAGTTACCACCAAAGTCCACCATGGTGAACCATGAGTTTCATTGGGGTTACTTAGAGTAATATGGGTGAGGAGTTAACAGGATCAGAAATGGCAGCTGCATGATCAAAGCTGCTACCATGATCACATGATCGCACCCCAACCCAGCATAGGTGGGTGACAGCTCACAAAATCTGGGAATCTGGAGCGCAGCACCTGCAGGCAATTCAGCACACTGGAGAGTGTCTCTTCTGGTCTAAACCTCTTCCAGTAGCTAGGTTTTGCTTCTTCTGGGCACCAGGTCTTCCAGTCTTCTCTTCAGCTTGTCTTTTCTGGGTCTTGTTCACAGCTTGGCTTGTTTGAATGTTGTCTTTGCAACTGTAGTGTTTCTGAGAGGGAGAGACCTAGTAAATCTGGTCAGTTTCAGGGACTTCCTGATGCTACTGTGAGTTGTTTATCTTCTTGTTTAAGGAGCTTCCCTGCAAAGTGGATTGTTTCAATCTCAGAAGAAACTGTTACAAAACAAACTTGTATTAACAAAATTATAGAATTTATATCATACCTCTAAGATATATAAATTAGGGTGTTGGGGTTGGTCTGATGCTTGTTTATTGATGATGATTACTGCCTGGGTACACCTATCCTTGTTGTGTAAACCTACCTGACTGGCTGATTAAATAGCCTATACCTGGGCAGGGCAGAAGGGGGTTGGCTGGCTAGGGTTTCAAGGCTTTGGAGGACAGGAGACTCACCAGAGACAGATGGGGAGAGAGGAGGAAGGAAGATGTCACAGTGGGTTAGAGTGGAGAAGGAACCAGGTGGGCCAGGAAGAAGGACTCCAATGATGGCATGAAAAGGCCCAGATGAAGAATACAAGCAAATAGCTTGGGATTATGGATGGAAGGTAGCTCACATGGAAATGATGGCATTGGATGGGGCTAGGAGATAGATGATGAGGTTATAGGTAGAAATGCCTGCTCGGTCCAAAGTAAAGAAGGCAATTACAAATCTAACAGGTGTCTGTGTCTGATTGATTATTTGTGACAGCAGGTTAGATAATACTGCTGTAATAATTGTAGGGCAAATAATAAACATTATTTAGCCCAACACTCATTTTTCCTTCCAAAAACATTAGGGTTTGGGAAATGGCTCAGTGAGTAGAGTGGTTGTCACACAAAAATCAGGGTATTCTGCAAAAAAGGCAAGCACCATGGCACATGTTTATTGATCAACTGCTGCAGAGGAGGTGGTGACAAGTGGATCCCTGGGGCTCACTCTCCTGCCAACCCAACCTATTCATGCCATTGGGAGATCCTGTTTGAAAAAACAAGGTGGGTAGCTTCCAAGGAACAATACCAAAGGTTGTCCTCTGCCTTCCACATTCAAACACAGACACACACACACACACACACACACACGTGCGTGCGCGCGTGCACACACTCACTTAAAATGTTTAATTCTGAATCATAACTCCATGTAAAACAGTTTTGGTTTGTTTGAGTTTGGGGAAGGGGTCCTGCTTTTTTTCAGGATTGAAACTACATACTACTGAATCTTTTCTTCTTCCTTTGAGATTCAGTCTTGTTGTGAAGCCCAGTTTGTCCTTATAATCTCTTACCTCAGCCTCCCAAGTACAAGGACATGTCTTAGATTTAACTCTTTTTTTTTTTTAATATAAAAGATACAGAGGTCAGTCTCAGAGCACTGTTTTGGTTTGGTTTGGTTTGGGTTTGGGTTTGTTGTTTGTTTGTTTGTTTTGGTTTGGTTTTTCAAGACAGGGTTTCTCTGTGTAGCCCTGGCTGTCCTGGACTCTCTTTGCAGCCCAGGCTGGCCTCAAACTCACAGAGATCCAACTGCCTCTGCCTCCCCAAGTGCTGGATTATAGTTGTGCATCACCACACCAGGCTTTCAGGGCACTTTCATAGCCATTTTTTTTATTTTGCTTTTTTAATTTTTTGGATTACTATAATTTATTCTCTTTGTATCCCAGCTGTAGCCCCCTCCTTCTTCCCTCCCAATCCTGCCCTCCCTCCCTTTTCTCCTCCCATGCCCCTCCCCAAGTCCACTGATAGGGGAGATGCTCCTCCCCTTCCTTCTGACCCTAGCCTATCAGGTCTCATCATGACTGGCTGCATTGTCCTCCTCTGTGGCCTGGTAAGGCTACACCCCCCCTCAGGGGGAGGTGATCAAAGAGCCAGCCCATGACTTCATGAGTCCCTGTTCCTATTACAAGGGAACCCACTTGGACCCTGAGCTGCCATGGGCTACATTTGAGCAAGGGGTCTAGGTTGTCTCCATGCATGGTCCTTGGTTGGAGTATCAGTCTCAGAAAAGACCCCTGGGCCCAGAATTTTTGGCTTTGTTGCTCTCCTTGTGGAGCTCCTGTCCCCTCCAGGTCTTTCCATCTCCTCCTGCACTCTGCCCGAAGTTTGGCTAGGAGTGTCAGCATCTGCTTTGATACCCTGCTTGGTACAGTCTTTCAAACTCGTAGCCATTTTTTCAAGTCTCTTTCAAAACCCTTGGAAGTTGAGGAAAGACGTGTATTAAAGCAGAGAGCACAGCCCGATAAGAGCACACCATCAGACTCGGCATCAGGAGTTTTGTTAACCGGGAAAGAGCAACACCAAACCAGCAGGGGCCTTACACATACCCAGGGAGAAACTAAGGACCTCCACAGAAAAGAAAGGGCAGCTATTACTACCAATCACACTTCTGCTCCTCTGAGCGTCCCCTGCGGTAAGCTGACATTTATCCAGCGCGTGTGTGCAAGCACCAAGCTGCCCTTCCCCAGCTGCCGCCACATCCCTGGCAGAGCTCCTCTTTTATCCTTCTTTCCCATCTAAGAACACTGGTAAGGTTAGCAGCTTACAAGTCTTGCTTACTCAGCTACCGGCTTTGCCATAGTCTTTTTATTTTTTGTTTTTAAACTGGGCTCTTCCCGCCCTCCTCCCCGCCCCCCCCCCCCTTTGAGGAAGGTTGGTTCTTGTTTTGAATGTAGTATGTAGAAGGAGGCCCTGAAGTTACTAGGCAACGCTTGCGATCCTCCTCCTCCTCCTTCTCCATCTACTTGTGCTCCATCACAGGCAATTTGCCAGCAAGCTGGGCTTTGTAAGGTGTAAGAGACTGAAGCCAGGGCCCGTGGCTGCACTTGCGGGAGGAGAAGAAAACACCCAAGCGCTCGCCAACATACCCAGCCCTGCTGCTTTGTGTGTTTGTTTTTGTTATGCCTAAGCACCTTAGTCCCAAGTAACACTCACAGCAAATAAACAAAACGCACACCAGCAACTGCCGGAAGCCTCTGTATGCACAGAAGGGAGCAGTGAGCCACCCCAAGCCTTCCTTGAAGGACTCACTCTGTGGTGCCCGCGTGCATCGGACTATCAAACCCCACCCACAGCTGCAGGAGCCAGAACCTCCGAGAGGCATCACCTTTCCCTTCAAGAAAGAAGCCCTCAGAAAGTGCAGCCCGTGCCTCCGTGACCAGAGCTATGTGGCTGGCCAGCCCCGGGGACAAAGGAGCCTAGGAATCTGATAGCTCTGTTTTGTAGCCTTCGCCGCGCGAGAGGCCGTGGCAAAGTGTGCCAGACGTGTATCGAGTCCCGCACTTAGGTAGGACACTCACACTTGACCTACATAGTCGCTGCGCCTGATCACACGGGCCGGATTAACCCGCAAGCCTCCGGCCTAGCCGAGAGGGCCCTCCAGACCTAGCCCTTCCGTTTTGCATAGGTGTGTTCTTCAGCCGGCTTGCTTTCCTGCTGTTCCGCTCCTTTCGTTTCAAGACTCCCATTGAGTGTGCTCCACCACACGCAGGCCCAGGGTAGCCAGGATGCCAGCAGTCTCCCGCGAAGGTGTATTAGTGTTCGACTTGATTACACACGACAGACTAACGTCAGAAACTAGCCTTTAGCCACAGGGATGTTTTCTTTTCTGGGTTAAGGTCTGGGACGACTGAAATGTTTAGTGCCTTGGGTTCCTTGTTTGTTTTCCGGCCGTCTTCCACCTGCGGTTTCCTGATCATGGAATCTGAACTGCCAAAGAACACAGGCAAACAGAAGACAAGCCTTTCTGCTGGGCGTTGGCAGTTCCGCGTCCTTCCCACTAGATGGCAGCAGGGACACATCTAGAACGAGAAGGCTGGCGCACCGCCTCTTAAAAGCTCAGGAACCGGAATCCTCAGCGATGCCACCCAAGGAGCCTGGACTCCACCTCCCACAGGGCCTTCTTCAGCAGGTGACTTCTCCTGCACCCAGATCTGAACTCTGTCTCCTGAAGGAATCTGGAGGACTGTGTGGACTCGCTGTTCTAAAGTAAGATTTTTTTTCCCCAACAGTTTCTGACAAAACCTTTGCTTTTGTTGCCTTATTCTCCACATTGCCTGTTTGAAGATGAATTCTCATAGTTAGAATGGGAGCTGGAAATTCTCTTGTACTTATTAAGAGTTTGAAAACAGCCAGAGAGAGAAGTTTCCCAGTGTCTGACGTAAGTAAACTGGCTGGTGAATGTATTTGAAATTCCTGAAAATGCTCTGGGCCTCTCCTAAATAAAAAAGAGTTTTACTACACGTCTTCGTAGTTAGGAAAGTCACCATGACTAAGAGTGGGCCCAAGCTACAATTTCTGGGCACATTCCTACTCAAGGCCTCCCCCCAAAAAAATTTTTTTTGTTGCCTCTAGAATGTTCCTTACCTAACATTGGGGCTTTGATCCCTCAATTATCTAGTTCTAGTCCAATCAGGAGGCCAGCTGGAAGGAGGATTGGAAGTAAACAGAGAGTTTCGGGCCCTGGTTGCCTTTTGGGGTACGGGGGTGGTTAAGAGGGAGGGTGAAGCAGGTGCCTCTGTTGGTTCTCAACCCGTGGGCCCTTTCACAGGAGCCATGAATCAGATATCCTGCCTGCCTGCCTTTTTGATTCATAAGAGCTGCAGAATTGCAGGTTATGAGGTAGCAACAAAGCGGTCTTATGGTTGGGGGTCACCACAACTGTATTAAAGGGGTCGCCGCGTCGGGAAGGCTGGGAACCGCTGAGAATGCCCGACACCAGAGGGAAGGATCCGGAAAGTAACTTTTTTATGCTGTCCTCGGGAAGGGGGAATGCCGGGCCGGCGGCATCCCTTTCTAAAAGCGCAAGTTGACTTTCTCTCAGCTCCTACCACACCCTAAGTGACAATTTCCCTCTGCACGCCAGTAAAAACAGAGCGCATCAGATAGGGGAGACGCAGGGAAAACAACTTCTCTGCTCCCCACCGTGGGAACGTGATTAGAGCACAGCCTTGCGCGTTGTTGGCCGGTCCCAGAAGCCCTGTCTGTCTGTGTCTGTGTCGTGCTGGATCTCTGAGAGGAATGCTCTACCAAAAAAGCTAACAGGCCTGGTTTTTGTTAGGGGAGGTATCGTGAGAGCAAAATGAAAAGGAGCTGGGTGGAGGACGGGAGAGGCTTCAGAGCCTGGAGCAAGGCAGGAAGACGCAGAGTTGGATGGAAGTGTCCTGAGTGCCGTGTGGGAGGACCTTAGGGAGGGGAAGGAGGGCTGTACATCACCCGTCCATCGCGGTTGGCCCTAGTGTGCGAACAGAGAACAGTCCTCAGGGCCAGTTTCAGGAGTCTGAAGGGTACGCTGCAATGAGCACTATCGTCCTGCCAGAGCACGCTCTCGAACCTGCGATTGGAAGGCGGTGCGCCGAAATGATAGCTCTGAAACACCGGGTAAAGTCTCTGCCTTCAGCCTCACCCTCTCTGGCGAGGCCCTGTCTGTCATCTGTGAAGTACTACCCGCCACCCCGTCTCTCCATCCCTGCTAGTTTTACCAGCCATTTCCTGCTCCTGCCTCACTGCCACTGCCCAGCTCTGGCAGAGATAGGTCCTAAAACACAAATCTGGAAATCTCCCACGGTTTCCTTAATTCTCCCCCCCCCCCCCGTGCCAGCTGTGGACATGAGTAACCAGCACTCTAGCCTGTGGATTTAGGACCAAATGAGGAGTACTGGAAAAAAACAGGTCTACCGGATATGCGAGGGCAGTGGGCTATGCGATAAGAGGGGCAAAAGCTGAAACAAAAACTCCTAACAACTTTACCTAACCAAAGAGAATAGGTAAGGTCAAAAGAAAGGACAAAGAGAGGCTGGAGAGATGGCTCAGTGGTTGAGAGCCCTTCCAAAGGACCTAGGTTTAATTCCCGGCACCTACACAGCAGCTCAGGACTGTCCGTAATTCCATTCCCAAGGAATTTGACATCCTCCCAGGGTCATACCTGCAGGCAGAACACCAGTCTACATAAAACAAAAATAAGTCACTCGAAAACACTTAAAGAAAGGACAATGTAGAAGCTCTCAAGCCTAGGCTGGCCTTTTGTTGAGGGTGAACGAACAGAGGGAATTTGAAGGCTCTCCGCCCACCGGACACAGTCTCCCTCCTGCTCCTCAGCTCATTATTCAAATCATTATTCCCTTCTCTTTGGACTGGCTGCCTTGCAGGGTCCATGTAAATGAAGTAGACATTGCCGGGGGCTTCCTAACGAAATAGAATCGCGAGGCCTCGGGCAGCCTCTGCCTTCTGCTATGCTCTCCTTCCCTTCGATAGATGTTACAAATGTCTCTGTCTTGACACACGCTAGTTGTCTGAGACAAGAGACAGTCAACTAAAAAAATACCTACCTTCATAAGACCCGGCTATAAGGGCGCGTTCTTAGTTGGTGATCAGTGTGGGAAGGCTCGGCCCAGTGTGGCTGGTGGTCCTGGGTTCTATAAGGGAACAGGCTGAGCGAGCCAGTGGGCACACTCCAAGTCCTCTGCATCCGCTCCTGCCTCTGCATTTCTGCCCTGTTTGAGTTCCTGTCCTGACCTCCTTCCATGATGAAGAGCACTATGATAGTATAAGCCAAATAAACTCTTTCCTCCCCAACTTGCTTTGCGGTCATGGTTTTGCATCAGCGACAGAAACCCTGACTAAGACACGTGTGTTCAAGTGTTTCCAACACATGCGGAAACTTTAAAAGTTGACTGGCACTGTAGTGGGGTGAACTGTCTTCAGAGCAAAGGAGTCAGGAAGCCTGACTTAATTGCCCCTGCCACTGTCTGGTTCTATGACCTGGGACAGGTCCAGTGTGCTTGTCAAGCCCATCAGGCAACAATAAAACCACTACCACAATTTTGAGCCAAATATGAAGCAAGCTTGGTTTTTATTGGGGTGTACTCCAGAGCTGGCCAGTGACTGCCTCCTACACTGGGTTAAAGAGAACAGCCTTGAGTCTGCTTCTCGGGACCCTTTTAAGGAGTAAAAAAATCACAAGTAGTTGCAAAGCAAGTTTGCAGAAGACAATGGAGCGGTAAGGAAAAAAAAATTAGCCATCACCATATGGTCACTGTGTGACTGAGGGCTTGGATGTCCCCCAAAACAGTCAAGGCCATGGGCTGGGGCAGGGCAGGTTCCAGCAAACAGAGACAGAAACTTTCAGCAATACAGAATAATGGCTCCTGCCTTCAAAATGGGGTCAGGAAGGTTCCTCACATTCTTTAAAAACAAGGTATGGGCTATGGTTTTCCAACCCATATGAAAATGAATCTTGAGGTCCACTATGAAATATTTTCAAGGGACAAGGAAAAACTGCAAGGTACTGCTATTGCAACTCAGCGAAGGTTTACAGACAAAGGAATAGATGACCTAAGACAATGAAGGCTTTTTTTTTCCAGAGCCTACCCTCCTTGAGGTAGTTACAGAGAATACACAGAAGAGCAGGAAGGAGGGAGAAGTGTTTTTGTCTGTGCCCAAGATTTCCCTTTGCTGGTGGTAACCAAATAAAAGTGAGGACTATCGAGTGATAGATGGATAAGTATCTCCTATGACCAGCACCCATCAGAGGGTCTATAGAGAGGAAGGGGGGTAGGCAATGGGAGAAATCTAGAAAATGAGTGACCTTATTCCTGGAACGCTGATTATTGACTCTTCGGGACACTGTTGGAACTTTATAAAATGTCATAGCTCTGGTTAACAGTTTTCAGAAGAGAAACTGAAAAAACATCCCCAAATAGCAAGGACAGACAGAAACGAACCCATCAAACACAGGCCAGGCAGTGGGGAAGAGGAAATTCTCCCCATCTGGTCTCAGCATTAGAGGATGAGACAGAAGCAAAAGCTGGATTCCGGCCCAGTGTCCCTCAGCAGTCATCACTTCTGTGCTATGCCCTTTTGATGAGCAGCTGAATGCAGGGACAGCTTGCACAGAGGTCCCGAGTCCTTAACGGGGTGCAGTGATGTCTGCCCTCCAGACGTCCCCGCCTGCACACTTGACTTGCTACATCTTGAGCCATTAACGGTGTGTGTCCTTGGGTTACACCGCAGGTTCTGCCATGGGCCGACTGGATGGGAAGGTCATTGTCCTGACGGCTGCTGCCCAAGGGATCGGCCGGGCTTCTGCGCTAGTAAGTTCATACCTACTGCTTTCCAGGTGCTGAGATGCGCTGTCTCGCACCAGGGTTATTTAGTCCTCATCTGCTGCATTCTATCCCTTTTCCCTTCCCTTCCTTCTCCCCTTGCTTCAGTTTTCCTCTGATCTTTCTTTCTCTTTGCAGCTTGGAATTGAACCCGGGACCCCAAGTGTGCTAAGCATACACTCCTGCCTGCCAACGAGCTGTATTTAAAGCCTTTCGCTTACGTTTTTACCTGTTACACTTCTGATGTCTTTTTACTTTATTTGTGTGTGGGGGGGTGTCTGTGAGGGTGGGGTTAGAACATGTACCACTCTGTGGAATTGTTTCTCTCCTTTCTCTTTGGCACGGATCCCAGGGATTGAACTCGGGTCTCCGGGCTTGTGTGTTGAGTGTTTATCCACCGAGCCATCCTGCCAGCCATGTATCTTAAGTTCAGAAGTCAAGTCACTGTTCCTGACAGAGAAAATGGAAGGGTTTCCTTCTGCTGACGTGGCATCACATATCCTTTGACTCTGAGAATGGTGCTTCTCTGCCCCACTTTCTCTGCACTGTAATAAACTGTCAGGGCCCTAGAGGCTGCAGGGCTCTCTGCAACTATGTCGGTTCAAGATTAAGACCCTGGAGTTAGAAAAGCTCTCCCATTTTTTGCTGAGGCGCCTCAGTGTCTCCCTCGTTGCACCCCTGCCTGACTGATAATGCGGCAGGATACGAGGCAGAGTAGGAGCTGCCACTGAGGAAATTGCTGATGTGGTCCTCAGAGGGAAACTTGCCATTTTTCTCACAAAAGGCCCATGAGGCCATAGCAGTGGTTCAGCAGGTAAAGGAACCACCACCCAAGCACTGAGACCTAAGTTCAACCCCTGGAAAGAGGAGGGAGGAAACAATTCCACAAAGTTGTCCTCTTACCTTCAAACCACACGCGCGTGCAATAAATAAATAAGTGTAAAAAATTAAAGAAGTAAAACATAGGTAGGCTCTCGTTACAGAATAACATTATTTCAGAAACAAAGTTGGAGGAATTGGGGGATTGTTTATTTGTCGGTTTGTTGAAACTGGGCATCACTATGTAGCCCTGGCTGTCCTGGAAACTCCGTGTAGATACATATATATCTATACATATATACACACTTGCCTACATATATATGCCAATTACATACTATCAGATCTCCTGTAGCTGGAGATACAGACAATTTTGAGCTGCCTATGGGTGTCAGGAAACAAACCCAGATCCTCTGGCAGAGTAGCCAGTGCTTTTAACCACTGAGCCACCTCTCTGACCTCGAGTTAGAGGTTTTGTTGCGTTGGTTTTTCAACACAGATTTCTCTGTGTAATTCTGGCTGTCCCTGTAGATTAGGCTGCCCTCGAATGCACCTGTGCCACCTGGCAAGTTTTTTTTTTTTTAAACACTATCTTTTGATAACAAAAGGACAAAGTAAGATGGAAAATGTAATGCACTCTATGCTGCTCTAATGACTGATCGAAATAACCACAGTGGGGCAAGGGGAAACGAGACGAGCTAGATGCTAATTTTGCTTATGTTTTTAGGCAAAACAAAAATACAATGAAAAGAAAAAGTGGTTTCCATGTTTGAGAGCAACTTCTTCAAGTAAGAGAAGGACTGATTTGCATTTTGTTTCTGGCAGGCTTTTGCAAAAGAAGGAGCCAAAGTCATAGCCACAGACATCAATGAGTTCAAACTCCAGGAGCTGGAAAATTACCCAGGTGAGCAAGCTGCCTGCAGGTTCCTGTGAGAAAGTAAAGGCATGAGTATCCGAGAGTCACTCGATGTGGCTGCTGGAATGTGAGTTCCAGTCCTCTGATACGGCAGCAGGTGCAATTCTAGCTGCTCCAGGCGCTTGCCTCTTAGCGTGCGGCTCCTTCAGAGCGAATCTGTATTCCGTGACCTACAGAAAATCGTCTGCGCAGTCAGGAGGGTAAGGGGCATGTTTGAAGGTGCCTACTTAAGGTTTTCTGTTGCGCAACGTGTTGAGGGATTTTGCTCCCGATCCCAAAGTTCTGTGAGAATTAACAGTTGCCAGGTTAACGATTAATGACTGTTTCGCCGCTGCCCATGACTCCCCTGGAGCAGCCCTGTCTCAAGTCACATGCTACGATCCTCTTGTGTTCTTGCACAAATTTCTGTGGCCCCCTAAAAAGCTAAAGGTGGGAAATGAGTTGGTCTCTTGGTTTTTGTTTGTTGCATTTTATCATTACCTTTAATTTGCTGAAAGGAAAATGAAGACATTTCATGAAAAGTGAAATTCATTGAAAAGAAAAATTCAGAGGTTTTTTTTTTTTAAGTTTTATTTTATGTGTATGGATGGTTTATCTGCATCAAGTAAGTGCAATATCCATGGAGGTCGGGTCCTCTGGAACTAGAATTACAGACAGTTCTTAGCCAGCATGGAGGTGTTAAGACTCAAACCTAGATGGCCTGGAAAAGCGACTGCTGAGCTATCTCTCTAGACCCTAACAGAGATATGCTTGTTTAGGTGTTATTCTGAGACAGGGTTTCTCTGTGTAGCCTTGGCTAGCTTAGAATCACTTTGTAAAACAGGCTGGCCTCGAACTTACAGAGATCCAATCGCCTCTGTCTCCCGAGCGCCCCCACGCCAGGCCTAACAGAGATGGCACTTGAAGATTTGTATATCTTTAGAAGAGATGTTTTTTAAAGGTCTGTCTCATTTTTTAATTTATGTATAAGCACGTGTGTATGGGAGTACCCACAGAGGCCAAAAGGTGATGTCAGTTCCGGTATCTGAGTCACCTGATGTGACTCCTGGAATGTGAGTTCCAGTCCTCTGATTGGGCAGTAAGTAAATCTCAGGCTGAACCGTAACTCCAGCCTGAGATTTGTGCATTTTAATGACACTCTTGAGATTGCTAAAACACCAGTGATGGCCCCGATTCATATGTTATCTAAGTGGAAATGCTACATTCTTCATGCCACAAAACAGACAAATCTTCAAGGTTTCGTATTTTATGAGTTCTGGGTAAATACTATCTTTTACTTTATTCTTTAGGTATTCAAACTCGAGTCCTTGATGTCACAAAGAAAAAGCAAATTGATCAGTTTGCCTCAGAAGTTGAGAGAATCGATGTTCTCTTTAATGTTGCTGGGTAATTTGAAACCTTTTATTTCTGTTTAAGAAAGTTTTCTATGATTTTACTAAATGAATATTGATAGTATGAAAGAATGATTCATTGACAGAAGTTGGCATATTTCTTGGGAAGTCAGGCTAGATGTCATACATCACTGCATAATTCAGCGAGTGAGACAGCTGTGTCATTTGATGTGAACTTGGGGCCCATTGGCAGTTAAAGCAAATGAAAGGAGTGGGTACTGATGGAAAGTCTGGAAATTATCAGAGCCGTGGTTGCTGGTATTTCTTTCATAAATGATCTGCTCGTCCTTCTATAAGGCTGTATATGTGGCTCTTACTACCGGAAGCTGACTGAGTGACTAACAGGAAGTCCTGTAAGCATATGGGGACCACTACCAACCACATCTTATATTTGACTATGAAATCTCAGTCCAGAGGACCAAGTCAGTAAGGATGCCTCAAGAAACTTCCTTGAGGGCTGGAGAGATGGCTCAGCAGTTAAGAGCACTGTCTGCTCTTCCAGAGGTCCTGAGTTCAATACCCATCAACCACATGGTGCGTCACAGCCATCTATACTGGCAAGGAAGGAAGGAAGGAAGGAAGGAAGGAAGGAAGGAAGGAAGGAAGGAAGAAAGAAAGAAAGAAAGAAAAGAAAAGAAGAAGAAAGTTCCTTGAGGAAGAGAGACTCACTACGTTGACTTTAGGATCTTTAGCATTTTGTTTGTTCCTCCTTCTTTGTGCTCTGTGCTCGGTGCCAACAGCTGCAGTGTTACTTCGCTACACCGATATATAGAGGCACTGGTTTTCCTTCCAGTTTTGATTTCCCTCTAGAACTTTAAGCATGTGCCACCTGAGGGCACTGTTGCCCTGGAAACAGAAATGAAATGGCACAGCCTTCCTCATTTCCTGTCTGTCTTCAAAAGCACTGATGTTTCCCGGTGCGGTGCACTCACTACGCGTGAGAGGGTGAGGTCTGCGGCATGAAGGTCGACCAGAGGACAACTTGCAGGCGTCAGTTGCCGCCTTCTACTGTGCAGCTTCTGGGGACTGAACAAACTCAAGTGTGTAGGCTTGGCAGCCAGAGCTATGTCCTCAGCCTAGCTTTTGTTTTTGTTTAGACAGGGTCTCCCTGTGTACCTATGGCAGACCTGGAACTCACTCTTTAGACCAGCCTAGCCTCATACTTAGAGAGCTCTGCCTGCCTCTGCCTGCTGAGTGCTGGGATTGAAGGTGTATGCCACCACCACCCAGTTTAGAAAAGGTTCTTAATGGTAGGAGAGTGTGTGTGTATGTGTGTGTGTGTGTGTGTGTGTGTGTGTGTGTGTGTGCCTGTGTGTGAGTGTTGTTGTTTTGTTCTTATAATACTAGGGATTGTACACAGAGTATGTGATCAAGTACTTTCCTACTGATTCTTTAATCGTGTTTCTTCCCCATTTAATCACTCTTTCAGTTTTGTCCACCATGGCACCATCCTGGATTGTGAGGATAAAGACTGGGACTTCTCAATGAATCTCAACGTTCGCAGCATGTACCTGATGATCAAGGCCTTCCTTCCCAAAGTAAGAGGACTGATGGCCTGAACAGGGTATCAGCTTTCATCCTGGGCACACAGAGGATGCACATGTGTGTTTCAGTGTGATCATAGCAGGTTGACTGAGGTGGGCTGAGCATTTATGTCAAGGCAGTTTATAGCGATGAAGCCATTTAACCCTCCATTAATCCTTCTTACATTCAAGGATTATTTATTAAGCATTTTCAATGTGCCAGCTCCACTGAGGAGACTCTCCAGTGAACTTAACAAAAGTTCTTTTTTGAAGAGAATTCCCATTACGGAGGGGTGAGAAACTCAGTTGACATATAGATGTGTCCTGTAATATGCAGTCTTAAGTTGGGTTGGTTTTGAGTATAATGCAGACTCAGGAGCTAGGGTAACAGTGTGGCCCCCTGGACCCTCACTGGCAAACTGGGATTCTCAGAGAGAGCATAATGAATGGAAGAGTGTCTGGGGAGGTGGCCCGGCTCCTTGCTCCAGGAGCAGAATAGTCCTGTGAGGTGAAGGATGTTTCATCACGTCAGCTGACTATGCAGAGGGCAAACTGAGAGGGGAGGAAAGGCGCCCAGGCTCACGCAACCAGCAAATGATTAGAGTCTATTCACGGAGCCCTGTAGCTCACCCTCCTGGGTCTGAGCACACACTGGGTGTTTGTACCCCAGGGCTTTTTTCACCACAAAGACTTATGGGCTTTTTTGCTTTAGTTTTAGTTTTCATTATTTCATGTCTGTGGGTGTTTTGCCTGAATGTATATCTGCCTTCTCCCAGAAGCCAGAAAAGGGCATCAGATCCCCAGGACTAGAGTTATACTCAGGAAGAGCGACTAGTGCTCTTAACACTGAGCCATCTCTCCAGCCCCATTCTTTCGTTTGAGACAGAGTCTCACTATGTATCCCTGGCTGGCCTGGAACTCGATATAGACCAGACTGGCCTCAAACACACAGATCCGCCTGCCTCTGCCTCCCAAGTGCTGGGACTAAAGGCGTGCGCCACCAAACCCTGCTGACGTTTTACTTTTCAAACAAACCATTACATGCCTTTTGGAGTGAAGGGCTCTTCTGGGTGCTCTGGAAGAGTGTGCGTGTAGGAAGTGTATAACCCTGACCTGGCGTGAGCTTTTAAGCCAATAGTAGCAGACGGTGAATGGGATTCCTGGAAGACAGAAGCAGCTCAGCTGCAGTGAAGGTATGCTTTTTGTTGTTTAAGACATGGCCTCACTATGTAGCTCTGGGTGTCCTGGAACTCACCATGTAGACCAAACCGACCTTGAACACAGAGATGCAACTACCTCTTCCTCCCAAGGTCTGGGATTAATGGCATGTGTCACTACAGCCAGCTTCAAGTATGCATTTTACCTTAGTGCTTCAAAAGGATCTTTGGTCAGCCCACATAATACTGAACTAGCTATCCCTTCAAAAGTATGTTTTTGGGCTGGAGGATGATGCAGAGGTTAAGAGCACTTGTTGCTCTACCTAAGGACCTGAGTTCAAATCCCTGTGGAACTCCCTGTAGTAACTGCAGCCCACAGCAGTTCCACACCCTCTTCTTGCCTCTGGAGCGTCTACTCCCATGCGGCATACACTCATATAATCACATCCACATGAATAGAAATGAAGTCAACCTTTAAAAGGAGTAAATAGCTATAAATAAAAACGTTAGCCTTTTGCTCTTTTAGAGTTTATAGATGTCGTTTGGGACAAAGTATCTGTTGAAGACCATACTTTGTAGAGGATTTGGGGAAGAAACTGAAAGGGAAAGCTAGGTCACAGAGGACAAAATAGCGCCACACACACACAGCTCATTGGAATGGCATGAGTCTAAAACAGTGGATATGAGGAACAGTGCAGGTGGAAGCTAGGCTCGTAAAGAAATGTTAGCTTTTTAATACACCCAAGCCAGATCATTAATTCTTGATTCCAACAGTGATAAAAATGCATTTTTGTTTTGTTTTGTTTTTTTTAAAAAAGTATCAGGGACTGGGATGTGGAAGCAGAAGGTCTCAGCACCACTTGTTCCAAGTGGCTTTTACACAGGAGCATGGGCACGCACCTGGAACCTCAGCACTTGGAAGCTCTGAGCAAAGCCTGGTCTTAGTGGGAAAGCTGACGCTGACCATTTTGATGCCTGCCTTGGACACTTGAGTCCCTAATCACACTCAGCGCCCCTAGGCAACACATCCTAGGAGATGGCATCTGCACCCTCTCATTGTCTGTCTCTTCCGTCGGAGAACGAGGATGACACATTTTACGTCACTGCCAGTCCTAATTTTCCAGCTGTTTTCTGTATCATTAACGATGACACACAATTACCAGGTTAAAATTTTCCAGGATGTAAAACCAATGTACATCTGAGAAGTCATTTAGTCAAAACACAGGAATTTTGTCCACAGAAAAGTACACAGCAAACCATCCCTAGGTTGCAAGGCCAGTCAAGAGGGAGAGACCAAGTTGCAAATAGTGTTAGAAGAGTAATTGCAGAACGCCTGGTATGCTGAAGAGGAGATCCATTTCAGCAGAAATGTGGGGGTGTCTTTGCTCTTTGGATCTCCTTTTTATTTACTCCCTGGAGACCAATTGTTCACCTCACAGTCACCCTGCCAGAAGGTGCTGTTGCACAGGCAGCCGAGAGGAACAGTGCACCATGACAGCTGGCATAAAGCTGTCGCTGGGACACGGCCTGGAAACAAGGACTACAGAGCAGTAGAAACAAAAGGCAGAACTGAGGGCCCCTGTGAGTGTTAGACATATGACTTGCACCTTGGAAACTACTGACTTTCGGAAGACTGGAGACAGCCTTTAGCAGAGCTAGTCTAAACTGAGGTGTGCATGTTTTCTAAGTGATAAAGGTATGTCTTATCAGCTGGGTGAGGGGGTGCGTGCCTGTGATTCCAGCACGTGGGGAGGCAGAGGCAGGTGGTTGTTTGTATGTTCAAGGCCAGCCTGGTCTACAAAGGGAGTCCAGGACAGACAAGACTACACAGAGAAATCCTGTCTCAAAAACCAACTAACCAACCAACCAACCAACAAACAAACAAAAAAGTGTGTTATGTCAGATAAGAAAGAAATGATAAACCAGTTAAAAAAAATGATTTGAAAGCTTGGGGTGTTTTGTTTTTTGCATCATTATATATCATGTCCATTCCTCACCCTATATGATTATCTGTCCCCTACCCCTTATTATTTTGAGACAGTCTTACTACATATCACTAGCTGGCTTAGACTTCACCACGTAGACCAAACTGGACTTAAAGTCACAAAGATCTGCCTTCCTCTACCTCTGAGTGAGAGGATTGAAGGGGTGGGACAGGAGGCATTATGCTTGGTTATATGGTGTCCATATACAAAGACACATTGTAGCCAGGAGTGGTGGTGCACATCTTTAGTCCCAGCACTCCTGGGAGGCAGAGGCAGGCAGATCTCTGAGTCTGAGGAAAGCCTGGGCTATAAAGCTATTTCCAGGTTAGCCAGGGCTGCACAGGGAAACCATGTCTTCAAAAACCAAAAAGCAAAACAACACATGAAGGAACATTTCAGTTAAACATTGCTTTCCCTCTGCTGTGTTCCTTGGCATGGCTAGTCGCCTCCATGTCACCTGTGTGCTGTGAGGTCATGCAGCCCAGGGCCTTGCTGTTTGTCCTGTATTCTTTAATCTTGGGTACCACCAATCCCAAGTATTAACACGAAATGTAAGAAAAATACCACAGGAAGTGGATTGTCTTAGCCACCCCAGCTCTAGATCCATCGGTCACCAAATTCCTGTCCTACATCTCTTCTCAACGTGGGTAAAGAAAATCATCTAGCAGGAGAAATTGTTTTCGAAGCCCTTTGTGCCACCTGTTAAGATCAATGTCTGGAAATCCATCCTTAGTTGATTTTCATGATGTCACAAACATGGCAGACATCCTGTTCTCTAGCTTGGGTTCTGTCCCCAGCAGCTCTCTGAACTCTTGATGCTCTCCATTGCCTTTGCTGTCTTTTCTACGCCCTTCACCTGACAAGCGATTTCACAGAGAAACCAGTACCCAACACTAGACGATTTCTGAACTCCTTGCTTCTTTCCCCAAAAACATTCGTGAGTGCCCATACCTTTGCCTATTATCTGGAAACATGCCTCTGGGTAATGGCCAATAACATCTAAATTGAAATTCATTGTTCCTGACCTTGGACAGTTCCCTCCCATCTGCATCTGAGACTTGCACCAAGTGAATCACTGCCCAGTGTGTTCTTTTATCCCTTCCCCGTGATAGTATCACATTTTAGTTAGGGGATGCTAACGGAAGTGTTCTTGATTGACTGCCCTGCCGTGTGGGTGCTCTTTCCTGTTGAGGTGCTCTCTCAAGCAAGCATCCTCATCAGCACTGTCCAGCTGTGCCCTGGGCAGTGCATCTCCACTTGTCCTATGCTCTTCCCGCTTCTGCTTCCCCTGATCTGTGCCTGGCACTGATCTCTGTAACCCCCACACTGAAGGTGCTGCTTCTCTTCCACCTTACTCCCTTCCGTGTTACTGCAGTGCCTTCAGGGTCAAACCCACATTCTTCACAGAGGCCTAGGTTCCACTCCTCAGCCTATTCCTCCCAGGCTGATTTCCAGCCAAGCCCAAACCTCCTCCCAGGTCCCTCCCAGAAACCTTACTGTGGCGACTCCTCCTTAAAGCACCTTGGTTTTTGCCTTTTCATCCCATGACAGACACTCTAGTTTTAGCCCTTTACCTCCTCCTCCTCAGTAACTCCCCCCTGCCCCCAACCCTGGAGAGGTCCTTTCTCTACTCAGCTACCTACAGGTCTCTAACTGCCTTCTAGTTATGTCAACAACTCCAGTAACACTAGTAGGCAGGGACTATGTCCGCTGTCTTTCAGCTTCCTGGATGTTGTGTAATACCTGAGTTTAGAAGGTCTTCTCTCCATTCATGTTGAATAAAGTATTATCTGCCCACATTGGGAGTGAACTGATGTTCGATGAACTCTTTTTAGCTCAGGGTTCATTCTTTATATAGTTGACTGCTCTATCTGCATGTACACCTGCATGCCAGAAGAGGGCACCAGATGCCAATATAGATGGTTGTGAGCCACCATGTGGGTGCTGGGAATTGAACTCAGGATCTCTGGAATTGCAAAGGGTGTTCTTAACCACTGAGCCATCTCTCCAGACCCAGGGTCCATTCTTGGTCTTGCTAATAATGGCATTGTGCCCACAGGGGATGGTAGCATGCCTTAGAAATGCCAGTGGGTCTTTAGACATGGCACTAGCTCTCTACAAGACTGTGGGTTAGCATGGAAGACTATTAGCTAATAAAATCATCAAATTGAGCCTGACCTGTTAGCACATGCCTGTTGAGGATCTTGAATTGGAGCCTGTCACAAAAAAAAAAAAAAAAAAAAAAAAAAAAGAAGAAGAAGAAGAAAAAGGAGTCAATGGCTAGGAGTCAATGAAAATGTGTCAATGAATGAGTGTTTCAGCCTGTAGAGTGGAGATGTTTCTTTCTACCTTGTCGTGGCAGATGCTTGCTCAGAAATCTGGCAACATTATCAACATGTCTTCAGTGGCCTCCAGCATCAAAGGTAATGTTGCCTTCATCAGAGTGTAGCCGGGGGCTGAGTACACACAAACACACACACACTTTCATGAGCTGTGGATTTTAGAACTAAGCATAGACAATTTCATAAAATCCATACGATAATGCAAAATGGCTTTTAAAAAAAACAATCATAAGTGGCTTATGTCATCTGTGCCACTTATTAAATTATCTTTTTTAAATTACTGTCTTTGCCTTTCCTTTTATTCCTTCTATAAGCATGGAGGTGAAAATTGAGTTAGGAGAAGAAAAGATTTGTCACTGAAGTAATACAAAATGATCTGTTGAGCGCAAGCCAGCTGGATGCGCTTTAGGACCAAAAAAAAAAAAAAAAAAAAAAAAAGAAAGAAAGAAAGAAAAAGAAAAGAAAAGAAAGAAAAGAATCTATAGTACACGGGGAGAAATTCTGACTTGTGCTTCTTGGAGTGTCTCGAGTAGCCCCTGGCCTCCAGTTCATGAGGTAGCCAAGGCTGGCTACTTGACCTCCACACATCCCATTCTGAAGCGCTAGGTCCTAAGTGTGCACTAGCAGACTCAGCCTCAGATTCTGAGTTCTGCAGTATAGCAAATGTTCACACAAAGCACACCATACAGGAGAGAAGCCTGTGCTTGTGTGGCTGCAGCACAGACGGGGGCTCTGGACCGTGAAAGAGACGTCAAGACAAAGAGCTAGGACCAAGTGGAGAGAGAGTATGTCACAGCCCGGCCTTGATGGATTGGTGAGCTTACAATGAAATCACTGCTGCTGAGATGGCATTCTTTCTCTTAATATACGACACACACGTGGGCAGAATGTGAGGTGAGCTTTGCATTTCTTCTTCGCTTACGAAGATTCTAAGAAGGAACGGAGGTTTCCTACCGGTTGTACCGACAGTGAAAAGCAGGTGACTGCTGTAAACAGAGCGCAGCACCTCAACACCAAAGTCTAAGTCAGGTTCAGCCTGCACTGGTAGCATTCTCTGCATTCAGAAACTCTCTGGATCCCTGTTACCAGAGAAGAGCCAAGGTCAGCCATTCCTTAAAGGGAAAGCTGGTTTCCAAAACATGTCTCTTTTAATTAAAAATAAGTACGTAAAAGAGGAGTGATGGGAAGAAGTCTGAAAATGGTGAGTGGCGGAAACTCCCAGTATTCCTTCTAAAGGAAACAATGTCTAATTCCTTCCCACCCAGGAGTGGAAAACCGATTTGTGTACAGTGCCACCAAGGCGGCTGTGATCGGCCTCACGAAGTCTGTGGCTGCCGACTTCATCCAGCAGGGCATCAGGTGCAACTGTGTGTGCCCAGGTGAGTCAGGCACCAGAAGGCCGTGAACTTGGCCTTTCTCACATCCCATTTGGCTCCGTAAGCAACATTTTCATCCGTTTGTTTATCACGTGTTCAGCTGCTCTCCACCACCAAGAGACATCCAAACTAACTGCTCGCTAAGAGAACAGTACGCTTTGGGTAGACAGAGGTACCAAGTCAAGAAGCTTCGACGGGAAGGGTTTAAAATCCAGCAGTGCTGCGGGATGGTTTATATTTAAGTGGCTGAGAAACGAAACTTGCCAGAACCTTACCGATGGAGAGTTGAAACGCAGAGCCTTCTGGTGGGACAGCAGAGGGGAAGTCAGGGACACTGGGATCCTCAACCCCAGAGTGGCTCTTACATCAAAGGGAGGCGGCGGCCTGTTTTGTAAGCAAAGTTTTCTGGAGACACTCCCACCTGGACTGTTTACGCATTCTTGCTACCAAGGCACAGTGGAGAAATTGCAACAAATTGCATGACTCTCAAAGCAAAAATACTTGCTACGGTTATGGAAAAAGGGTGATTTCCTTCCTATGAAGAAGCACTGCTTTGCTTTTTATTTGTTGTTGGTTTTGTTTTCTGGTTGCCTGGAGCTCACTGTGAACCAGGCTGGTCTATATCGTGCAGGGATCAGCCTGTTTCTGTCCCCTTGCTGATGGGATTGAAGGCATGCATCGCCATGCCCAGCAACACCACTTTTCTTAGTAACTGTAGATGAGACAGAGTTTCTAGGTAGCTAGAAGTGTGGGTACACTTCTTTCAGGTTCTAACAAGGATGATTAGTGTCTTCTGAAAAGAAATACTGTATATCCAGGACTAAGCTTTTCTTTTCTTTTTGTTTTGTTTTGTTTGTTTGGGGGTTTTTTTGTTTGTTTTTGTTTTTGTTTTGAGACATAATTTCTCTGCATAGCGCTGGCTGTCCTGGGACTTGCTCTGTAGACCAGGCTGGCCTCAAAATCACAGAGATCTGTCTGCCTCTGCCTCTACTTCCTGAGTGTTGGGATTAAAGACGGGCACCACCACTGCCCACCTCTACTAAGGTCCCCAGCCAGAATTGGGGTGGTCCACCTGGTGGGCAAGACCAAGTTGATTGGATGTATTGGTAGGAAATCTGTGAGTCATTGGGAAGTCCCTCGGATGATTCTGTTTGATTCTCAGGCTGGGAACCACATACTTCCACAGGGAAAACTATTATGTATCTATCATGCCTGAATTGCAGAGATTGAGATAGCCTGTGCCATTTTTCTTTGGGAGGAAATGCAGCCGAAAGTAACACTGAGAAAAAAGACACTCTCCATGCTTTGTGGCACTGGCCATCAGGGAAAAAAAAAATCTAAAAAAAAAAGGAGGGGGTTGTTTGCACAGCTCTAATTTTCACGGGATTTGGAAACTCTGTTATCAACCTCTGGAACAAGGAACCAGCTGTGATTCACAGAGGCCGTCCCTGAAGCAGAGGAGGAATGAGTGTGTCTGGGTTAGCACTAATGGTTGTGAGTCACCATATCCAGCCAGATGTGTAGACATGGCACAGCAGACCTCAGGACATGGGCTTACACTAGTTTTCCTTTAACAGTTATTGGTGCCAGCCACGTGTAAAATATAACTTACGCCTGTGAAAAGCAGCACTTGTAGGTTTAGCAGTTTGAGGACTGTTGTGTAAAGCTTGAGATGAACACTGGCTGGTAAAAGTTAGGACTTGAAGTAGGCTACTGACAAGCAAAATGAGGAAGGTTTTGTAAACTGGGTAAGCAGGGCATCTCTTCCCGCAGGAATGTGGAGACTCAAACCATTTCTGACGGGGTGAGCAGCCAGCTGACGTGAAAGTGCTGCCTGTTCGTGGTAGGATGTGATGGAGAACCTAAGGAGAGGGGTCTACGCAGCAGTCAGGGTCTGATATGGAAGATTCCCCAAAGGAAACGGAAATGAAGAAACACTTTCAGAACTGAGGTCAAAGCTGTGTATGGCCTTCTCAGTTGTGTGGTCTAGAGACAAAGAGGGGATGCCTTAAGACGTTTACACCCGCAGCTGGGTGTGGTGGCGCACGCCTGTGGTCCCAGCACTCAGGGAAGCAGAGGCAGGCCGTTCTCTGTGAGTTCAAGGCCAGCCTGATCTACAGAGTGAGTCTAGGACAGCCAAGGATACACAGAGAAACCCTGTCTCCAAAAACAAAAAAACCAACCAACCAACCAACCAACAAACAAATTTACCTCCGAAAAAAGAACAAGTGATTCCTCAAAGTACTGTTATCCTGAAAACAAAATTCTAAATTCCAT
The DNA here is from genome assembly GCF_030254825.1 of Meriones unguiculatus. Lineage (NCBI taxonomy): Eukaryota > Metazoa > Chordata > Mammalia > Rodentia > Muridae > Meriones > Meriones unguiculatus. Next base: position 71,063,161 of record NC_083358.1, on the reverse strand, counting down.
TTAGAATTTACAAGTTACTTGAGTTAGGGAAAACTGTTACAGGCTTGGGTACTAAGTGGGTCTGAAATTTTCAATCCTCCTTATTTTTCCATTTTAAGGAAAAAAAATTATGCTTTCATTAGAACTTTGAACCATGTTTAAAATGTGTTTTTGAAACCAACAAAAGCATGCATATATATATATATATAAGGTAACCATGAAGCTGAGCCCAGGATCCCCACTGCAAACTTTGCAGCAGAGAAGAAAGGTTTAAAATCACTAACGCAAACTGGTGAAGCTCATGTTTGCTGTTTTCTGCTTCTCCAGACTCCTGTGGGGACTCACTGGGATAGCATGTGAAGATATTTACAAATCTATATACACCACCAAGTAAACACAGCATGACTGCGTGTCACTGAGAAAGCCTGTTAATTCATTCAGGGTCCCAGCCTGGCTTCGCAGAGAACCACTGTGTGTGTTTCAAAAACATTTTGATGTCGTTACTAAAGTTTAACCCTTAGTGGCCAGGCGGGTAGAACTCAGAGTGTCATGTAAGTGGAAGGACAGAGATTTCACTGCTTGTTTGTCATGTGGAAAGGAAGTTCAAGGTTTAATTCTCCTTTCAATTGAAGTAACCACAGTGAATGTCTCTTTCGGTTTAGGAACGGTTGACACCCCATCCCTGCAAGAAAGAATACAAGCCAGAGATGATCCCAAAGAGGTATGTATGTATATAGATCTAGCAGTTTGAATATGTGCAAACCTTTTGGCAAAAATTAAAAAACAAAACAAAACAAAACAAAACAAAAAACCTCAAATGCCTTCTTCTTTAGAGTAGATAGATTCATAGAAACAGGAAGTAAAGAGGTGGCTGCCAAGGCCTGGGGAGGGGGGCAAGTTACTGCTTGATAGATGGTGACTGTCCTCTTTGCAAGATGACAAGCAGAAGAAGGGAGTGTGCTGCTGGCAGCAGGCATTTGTGCGCTTACGCTGAGCTGTGAGCCTAGAATGCTGAGACAGTAAATGGCTGTGAATACTTCGGCGTTGCTTTTCTGGGCTAAAGAGTCTCACGTAGCCCAGATTGGCCATGACTTGTATCCCTCCTTCTCCCTCGGTCTCCCCGTGCTGGTATTACACTCATGCGCTAGCATTGTGTTTTGAGGTTTCTGAGACAGGAGTTCTGTGTGTGTAGCCCTGTCTGTCCTGGAATGCACCCTGTAGACCAGGCTGGTCTTGAACTCACAGAGATCCGCCTGCCTCTGCCTCTCCGGTGCTGGAATTAATGTGTGGCATCATCACCGCCATACCCAGCCATACCTAGTGGCTTTCTATCCTATCACGGCATCCGTGGCTTTCAGCGTGTGGTTGTTTGGGTGACATAGGTGGAGATTTCACAGTCATTTCAGTGGATGGCCCCAGTCCCTCCGTACATCCCTCTGGTTCTAAGCCCCTTGGTGGTGTTACAGGGGCACATATGTGCCAGCCCACATCTCTTAAATGGAACTGTCTCTGCCCACAGGCACTGAAAGCTTTCCTAAACAGACAAAAGACGGGAAGGTTTGCGTCTGCAGAAGAAGTGGCCTTGCTCTGTGTGTACTTGGCCTCAGATGAGGTAAGAGCGGCTCCTCGCGTTTGTAATTCTGCCACACTGGGCTACCATTTGCTCACCCGCATCACATTTTTGTGAGTCTGTGGTATATATTGCTGAAGTGCTGCATTTACACGACAGGGATAAGTTCTGATCTCATTTACTCAGAAGCCACAATTATCTGTGACAGTGGCTCTTCCTCACTCAGTTACATGACTCAGCATCATGGCACAGATGAAGAAATTAAAGAGCACCGCTTTCTGGGATTTTTGCTTTTTAACACAACAGCTGTGAACATCCTGGTTAAATATAAAAACCTCCTAGCAAGATCATTCATGGGAAAGACCCTGTGCTGCCAAGCCTGATGACATATGTTCAGTCCCTGGCTCACACATGTGAATGGTGAGAACAGGCTCCCAGAAGTCTTTTGACCTCCACTAGAATGTCATGCTTCCTTTCTATGAGGAAGAATGGGGGAAAGAAAAGAAGTTTATGTTCCCACTCAACCCCAATTTTTTGGTTATCTGGAAATGTCTTTACAATAGACATTTCTATACAAATTGAAGATTGTCACTGAGGAAGCCCTCCTGAATCCTGAAGGTTAGGCCAGCGCGATTTTCATATGTAGAAGATTTAAAATAAACCAGGTCAGGTTTGTATTCGTAAAACTGTTGACATTAATTATGTCTCTCCATATCTTATCTGGGCTCAAGAAATACATTTTGTATTTTTCCAGATTCTCTGTAGCCTTAGAAAGATTTTTACAGTACATATGTCTTGACTGAGCAGTTCTTTCTTAATACAAAAAAATTTGAATAATTTCCTTAACTTGTACAGTTTGGTAAGCTTTTATGAGAGGAACTGGTATTCTGAGTCTGTCAGCTTTCACTTTATTTTGCTAAGATTTTTTTCTAAGCAATTTTTAAATGTGTGTAGTTAACATGTTTCTTATCCAGGTGGTAAAAGCATTCATAAAGAATTATGAGCACTTTTCTCAAACTTCTACTTAGGGACAAATAATTTGGGACTTCTGAGTTTTCAGCATGATACTCAGATTGCAAGCTTGCAAAAGTCAAAGTTTGCATTTACTATCATTTCCAAAATTAATTTTGAAGCAAAACAAAGATTAATGTCAGCTTAAGTATGTAAATGTATCATGCTGAATAGAATCCTGTTCGGTTACTCTCATGCGCTGTACGATTTCCCATTGTATTCATTAAGTCGGCGGAAAGGAAAGACCAGGTGATGTCGAGATACTGCCACATCCAGGAAGTAACTGTTACCAGGTAGCAATATTGATTTTTATGAGAAAATAATGGCTTTAAGAATTTTCAGACATTTCCAGTCATAATCCAGTTTGTCAGATTTGATACTGTTTTTCCAAAATGAAACACATACAAAATAATCACTGTTCTTTGTGATTTTTTTTTTTGAAAGGGTTATCTATGCACTAGCCTTGTAAGGATGGGGTGCCATTTTATTTTTCGTGCAAAATTCTTACAAAATGTAGTTTTATACAGATGATAGACCAATCTATCTCCAGACTCACCTTTTTTTAGTAAATGATTATTAACTATCTTTTCTCACACAGGCACATCCCCAAATGCTGCTTTCAGTTTGTTCTCAGCCATCAGTTCAAGAGCCAATGCTTTTATAGACAGATCTGTGGTCCTTTTGTTGGCTCAGTTGTCTGACACAGGCTGGGTAAAGGTTTGCACTGAAAACGATTGTCCAGGCCTCATCCCTCAGAGTATTCTTATATCTATCCAGAACTATTTCCCTTAACCAATGGGAATAACGTTTTCTTTTCCCCAATCAGTATTGAAAGCCACCTTGACAATACATCATATAATATGCACTTACTGTTTTTGCAGAAATAATCCCAAGAAGTAAATTTCAAATGCTGAGAAGCATGAAGGGTTTTTTGTTTGTTTGTTTTATTGAAATCATTAATTTATCCAGAATGGCAGTAGGTCAAGTAGCTTTAGCAGATGGTGACAATTTCTTCTCCCTGCCCAGCTCCACTCCTTACCCTCACACATTCTTTCTCTCTCTCCTTTCCTTCCTTCCTTCCTTTTCCTTCCTTCCCTTTCTTTTCTCTTTTCTTAAAACAGTCTCACTGTGTAGCCCAGGCTGGCCCAGAACTTAACAATCCTCCTCCCTCAGCCCGCTGATGCTGAGATTGGAGATGTTTTCCACCATATCCAGTCACAATCTGTTTTCTAAAGCAGATTTTATTAAATGCTTCCAGACTGTCCTAGCTCTTTGTCACAGACGATCTATAGGAATGTCTTAAAAGAGCAGTGATGTTGTGCTTTTTAATCATTGCAATATTGGAAGGGTCCTGTCCACCTTTTTTGGCTTTTCCAGACAGGGTTTCTCTATGTAACAGCCCTGGTTGTCTGAACACACTTTGTAGATCAGGCTGGCCTCGAACTCAACAGAGATCCACCTGCCTCGTGTCCATCTTTTTAAGGATGCGTCTGATGTGCAAGTTTGTGGAGTTCTTGAAACTATTGTTATAGGAACATTTTAAGGAAATTCTCAGGCATGTTGGCAAATGTGCCAGCTATATAAATGTCAGTAAATCTTACTTTTCTTTTTAAAGTATGCATAATGGAAGATTCCACCAATACATGATGCTCAGCTTTTCCCAAATACTTTACTGTGTTCTGTCTATACAGGTTATTTCACCCTTTGTTCTGAAATGCAACCAACCACTGCAACTTGAGAAGTCATTGCACTATTTAAACATCTTGGCAATAGCATGAATCTACTTTGCTTAAGATTTAGTACCTTTCATAACACTTAAGCTCCTAATAAATTGAGGTGAGAAATGAAGCCTTCACTGTGGGCAGGGGTTGTAGCTCGGTTGGTTGAATGCTTGCCTAACATGCATAACACCCTCAGTTCCATCCGCAGTACCACGTAAACTGGCTGCGGCGGCGCATGCCTGTAATCCCAGCACTTGGGAGGTGGAGGCAGGAGGATCAGAAATTCAAGCCCTTCCTCAACTACCTAGTGAGTTTGAGGCCACCCTGGGATACCTTTTCTATCTCAAATAGAAAAGTCTCTGTTGGCAGTTATTTAGGCCCTAGCAAAGCACTGTCATTTTCATTTGGAATATATAATGTTTTGTGAGAATAATGTGATGTATTCTCAGTAAGGTTCAGAATCTGCAACTCAACACAAATCTGTTGAGTTTTAAAATGTATCTCAGGTAATAATTTAAGTAGGCATTCAAAATTATGATTTAGATGTTTTTTAAATTTCTGCATAATTATTTTGCACTGTAAAATATGTCCTTTCTCCAATTTCCTTCTGTCATTCTGATGTGCACATTAAAATGTTTTTGTAAACATAAAAAAAAAGAATGTCATGTACTCATGCACATATACACACATATAATAAGTAACATGTAATTTAAAAAATCTTGATTTCAAGAGTTGAAGAAGGGCTGGAAGCAGGTTTAAAAGCTTTCATTGCATTTGGGGGTAGACTAGGTATGCCCCTCTTTAGTTTACTAGTGACCTGTTCGGGAGGGTTCCATGATTTTTCCTATTCTTGCTTGTCATCACACGTAGAAATACCTAGTTCGCTCTCTTTGACTTTACAACTATTTAGTAACCAATGTTTTCCCCAGTGACTGGTGTGAACTCCATTGATAAAAGCGAAAACTCTCACAAGGCGCAGAGCATGAAAGCATCCTTTTCTGTGTCGAAGCCACAACGGACAAAAGCAACTATTCCACCAGTGTTTAACTCGGAGTTTTTACCGGGGTTACTAACAGGAGTGTGGGCGAGGGGCTATTTAGAGGAGCGGAGATGACCCAAAAGCAGTGGCATCACAGAAAAGCCCGCCTCAGCCTGGGTGACCTCCTCCAGGAGTGTCCGCCTCTATAAAGCTGGGACAGAGCCTTTGAGAATCCGGCCTGCTTTAGCTTCCCAGAGCCAGTGAGGTTTCTTTACCTCTGGGGTCCCCTCCACTGGCCCCAGGAGGGACTGTTGAGGGGCGGGGTTAATTACTTAATAGCTTTTCTTCACAGCCGCGTGGTGCAGCCCATGGTGATGGTGCCGGACACAATGGACAAAGCGGCCTGGTTACCGCTCCTCAAGACTCTTAGCAATAGTTTCTAGGAACTGGGGAATTCCTAGGTATCTCATTACTGAAGCAAAAACTTCTGTCATGTATTTAACTTTAAAAAAAAAAGGTACTCATGCTATGATGTCTTTCCTTCTGCCTCTTTCGGTGACGCCAGCTTTAGATCAACGTCAAACTAAGATACAATCATGAAGGATTATTACCCATTTTAAATAACAGACTTTTTAATCTTTAACTCTTTGACAATTTCATACATCTATATGATGTACGTTGGCCATATTTACCCCTGTGACTCTCTCCCCCATCACTTTTGAGCTTTTTCTCAACAGGTCTCCCTCTTACTTTCATTTCAATGTCCTTTTTTTTTTTTTTTTTTCCTAAACTGACCCACTGAGTGTACTTATGGCTGCTTTCAAGAGCGTGGGTGAAGGGCAATTTATTATGTGTGTAGACTGCCAGTGGCTACATCACTGAAGAAAAATGACTCCTTTCTCCCAGCAGCCATTAACTGCCAATAGCTTTTGTAGCTGGCATTTACTACTTTGTGGGTTCTTCTTTCTTCCACCCCTCTCCACCCCTTTTCTTCTTCCCTTTCAACCCCTAACACTAGATAAGAGAGAAGAAAGGATAGAGAGGGAAGGAAAGAGATCCCTCAATAAAGACAGGGGTTGGAAAGGAGGCAACATTATCATTAGACTACTTCCTCCTGATTAGGGGGCAAGTTTGATCTTCACAATAACGATATCTAGTTTCTTCTCCTTGTTGTTTCTTCTTTGTGCATGACTGCTTAACACACCACAAACGACAATGAACCAACAACCCACACTGCCTTTCAAGGCCCTAGCATTTATATGCCCGCTGGAAGTCCCCAGAATTCACACAGTCCCCGAAACTATCTGCAGCTGGCAAAATCATGCCTGTGCTGGAGCACGAGGCAAATCATCGTATCATCACCGGCCGAGAAGCAGCCTCATATCCCCACACCTAGAAACAAAACAAAAACATATTCTTATAATATTTCTGTGTTTCCGGGATTATCACTACGAGCTCTTCTGCTAGGAGTGGGACTTTATGAGCCTCTCTCTTATCCATGATGGAGTGTTGATGGCCTCAGCCCGGATAGCCACAGCTTCGGTGAATTCATGAGCTCAAGGACCTTGTCATGTCAAGAAGACAAGCTAAAATGTTTTTAAACTTCTACCACAACTTCAGAACTAGTTTTCTGCAAAATGGAAGTGTTTATAAACATAAGCCAATAATTAATTTTAAACCCTTTACTGTTAAAAAGAATTGGGCATCTGAATCTAATGTTGAGTATTATTGCCTATATAAAATTTAAAAACACATTTTGTGCACTTCTGTGAATTGGTCAACCAATAAGCACTCTCTGCTTTCCCCAATGTTCACATAACCATGTAATGATTGACACGGTTTTAAAAACTTTATTAGTGGTTTGAAAGTTAGCTAGCTTTGAATGGTTCTGAGCCTCAAAATGAAAATGTGCTGTTTTAGCATGTACTTTCTGTCACCTCTCCTTAATTTTGTGACCTGAAGCCAAGCACCTAACAGACCATCCACAGAATGTGACATGTTCATATGCCAGCCAAAGGCCATGGGCTCCAAGTCATGGGATGCTCAGCTGGTCCAAATCATCTAAACTTTCTTTCTTCTTTTTTTTTCCCCCTAAATTCAGTTAAAGTTTCTTGCTAGCATGAAAGTCAAAAGTTTTGTTATCCCAGTCATAAGAAATGTTCAGAATACACGCTGGTTCCCAAGTGATGACCTGTTGAATGTCCTGTGCTCTCACTGCAGTCAGCCTACGTAACAGGCAACCCTGTCATCATCGATGGAGGCTGGAGCCTGTGAAGGCAGAGACGCCCCGTTGGGAAGGCAGGCCCTCCCTATCCACAGAGAAAGGCAAACAGACTCGGCGATCATGATCATCTCTCCTATGAATGACATTCACGAAAACAAGCCCCTTTTAGTGATTGTTCCCAAGAGCGTGACTCATTTTTAAAATATAGTCCTTCTTGTCTCTTCTGAAACTATGGTAAATAAATCAAATAAGATGTATTGATCGTGTGGCAGAGGAGTAGTCAAGATAAGCAAAGATTTCTGAGCTTTTGCTGGCATGGCAGATAACTATTGTGAAAAACTGTGGCTTTTTAAAAAATGGATGGACATTTGCTTCTCAGTATAAAGGCTAAGGCTGGGTTGAGGTGCCGAGGGACAGTGTGGTAGTGTTTATATAAAATGCCATTCACACAACAGATATTATATGAAAGAGGTTTATTGGATGGAGATGAAAAGAGGGAGAGAGAGACTGACAGACAGACAGACACGGTGGGGAGAGTGGGGCACTCTCTGACAGAGAGAGCAGGAGAGGGGGAAAGAAAAAGAGCAAGCGAGTAAGGGAGGTAAGAGGCAGGGGTCCATTTATAGCTCCCGTGCGGTTGAACCGTGACTGCCAGGTGTGTCTGCCACACCTAGTGGGTGACATATGACGACATCGTGAGTTACTAGGCAACCCAGAAGAAGGCCGTTTAAACACTAACACACTGTGTCCAGTGAGGATCCTTTTCCAGTGCTCACAGGGTGCATTGCTGTGTCCTCACTCTAGGAAAGCAGAGCCAAAGAACACGGGCATTTTCAGCTCTTTTGTAAGGCATTCATCCCAAACAGGAGAGGACCTTTTGTTACCTAATTACTTCCCAAAGCCCTACTTCAGACGGGTATCACACTTGGGGGTTCAGGTTTTAACCTAGGAATTCTGGAAGGCCACCTTAGTTTATAACAACAAATAAAATGAAAATATGAATTTAAAAAAGTTATTAAAGGAAGGCTATTCCTTTCCAGTTTTACTTAAGCTTTCAAAACTGGATGTTTTTGTAAAGTTCTGCATTTTTTCTGTTCGTTGATAGTAACTTGAGATTTTTACACAATCATACATGTACATCACAGATAAAGAGGAGCTGGCATCAATGACACAGTAGAGGAGTAAGGATTCACAACTACATTTTTGTCTTGTTATGTAAAAGAAAAATGAGCAAGTGTATACCACATATTAAGTGCTATTTTCTTTGTCTAGACATTGCTTATTAAAATCAGCAATTATATCCAATATTGGGACTAAGAATATATAATTAACATGCAGTACAGCCAATTTGAGAGGATTTTTGTAGATTAAATTCAGAGATGTTTTTCACTGGTTTCCAGGATAACAAGTTAAGAGCACACGGATTTGAAAATAGGCTCTGCATAAATGTAAGTCAACAAGAGGAGGCAAGTGAAATTAAAAAATTATTCTAGAAGTGCAAGTGAGTTTATGAGTGATAACTCTATAGCATTGTTTCCAGGTGGTTTCTTTCAGCTTTAAGATTGTGTGTGTGTGCGTGTGTGCGCGCATGCGAGGTGTTTGTTGTGTCCTCAGAAGACCACAGAGAAGCCAGCACCTCGCTCTCTGCCTTTTCTCAAAGAGACTTTAACTATCCAGGATAATTGCAGGGTCCACAGTGAAGGGATAACATCCGTGTCTGAAGATGGTGCAGTTGGTGGATTTAAGTTGAAATTCACAACAAAGGGTACTTGGAATAGTTCTGCCAACAACTCCCAGTGATCAGGTTGGTTAGGACTCTGGTCAGGTATTCTACAAGCAGGTGGCAGGCAAACCTGAGATCAGCCACCTGTCGTTTGGTCGTCTGGTCTCTGTTTATGAAGGCAGCTTCTCGATGTGTAGCTCACACAAGCCTTGGTATCATTGGCTCTCCTGTCCCCAGGAGTGCTGGGAATATAGGCTGTGAACTACCTACTGTCTCTACACTACAGGAGTTTATGAGATTAGGGACTGGATTAAATATCTTGTTCCTTTTTGTATCATGATTAAAATGCTTTAACTTCTTATCTAGTGAATGAATGGAATACTGAAGTTGTTAGGAAAAGTATCAGCTCAGGACCCCCAAGACAAAGTTCTCCACATAAAGGAGATTTCTTTGCCCCAGAGGAAGAGGGAAAGGAATAAAAGACAAAGACAGGAGATAGTGGATGAGGGAGAAGGGGAAAGGAAAAAGAGAGAGAGGGATGTTTGTCCCAGAAGGGGACAATGGACTGCCTCTGGATAGAGGAGACAGACAGGGCACGAAGGAAAACAGCAGTTTATAAAGGTACAAGGAGAAACTCTTATTAGGGTGAGATGTTTAATTTTAATTGGGCATGTTAATTAGGTGAGCCAAAAGGAGCTTTTGATTGCTGGACTTCAACACTTTGATAGCTGGGCCTTGGTAGTCAGCCTCAGAAGGAGCAAGTGGCCAAACAAGGGAATGGACCTAGCTTTAGGAATGTAATCTAACGGTTTTTAGCAAAGCAGAGGGGATGGGAGAGAAGGGCTGCCAGAGCTATGCTCGCCATGCTGGAGCCAACCAGTCTCTTCAGGAGTGGAGAATAATGAGCTACTGTGTATTGCGAGCAGGAACACACACTGTTAAAAAACAAACATTCCTTTAAACATAGTGATAGAATCTACCAGCAAGAGACTAAATTCAGGTACTTCTGTCAGAGCTCAGATATTACAAGCAATGAAACCAGTATGAATCTAGCTAAAAACTTCAATGTTTTCCACTCATGCCAATCACATAAAGAGACATAGCAAATGAACATCACATGACCAACGGGGGAAAAAGGAAAATATGTCTTAGTCGTGCAGGAAGAGGAAGCTAATGAGAATGGAAATTTTTGTAAGTTTCAGAAAATGAGTCCGCTTTAGGAAAAGAATCATTTCATTGCCTCTGAGCAAAGGTACTGATTGTAGCCTAGGTCCATTCCTAGGATGGTCTGGAGGAGCCGGCTGTCATCCCTGCCTGGCATAGAAATTTCCTTGATACACCCGCATGCCTGAAACCCAAGCCTGAACTCAGCGCTTTGCTCGAGGAGTGAAACCAGGTAAGGTGAGAGAAATTGTGCTTGGAGGTGCCCACAACCCCTGCTCCTACTCGGGTGTGTCCTTCTCCTGGGTGTTTTTCATCCTTTTAGCTCTAGTGTTGAAAAATCTACATTAAAAATCTCATAACAAACTTTAACTTCGCTTTAAAAGAAAAGAAAAAAGGGGAGTGGGAGGAGAAGGTTTGAGGAGGAGGAAGACACCGAACTGGAAGTCAGAAATAATGAAATAAATGGCTGATGGGAGGGTTACAGCGAAGCAACACAGCAAGAGGCTCACAGTGACAGACGCTGCTCTGAGGTTTCACTCCATCACCTGAAGGAGAGAACCCTGCCTCTCCACGGCGGCTGAGAAGACACTGCGCGTCCTGGAGGTGGCGTGGGTTCCCAGAATTTAGGAGAGTCGGAACAGTGAGGCTGCCGGCGCCCAGCCTCGGAGGGAGGGCGACCCAGGCTGCGGAAAGCCAGGCGCTGGGGCCTGGGTCTCCTTCCGGCTGAGCGCCCCGCCCCGCCCCGCCCCGCCCCACCCTACCCTGCACCGCTCGACCTCCCTGTGATCCGCAGCCCCGAGCCGCAGCGCCGCCCCAACCTAGCACAGCATCGCTACCACAGACCAAGGCCTGGTTCCCAGTCAACAGAAGCCGGGTGGCCTGTGCTGGAGACTGCCTCAATGATGTGAGTAGCGCCAAGCAAACAATCCACAGACATAGCGGGTGCCGGGTGTGTGTGTGTGTGTCTGTGTGTGTCTGTGTGTCTGTGTGTGTCTGTGTGCGTGTGTGGTGTATATGTTCTCCGTGTTCTGATTATTAGATAGTTTGAGCGGGGGTTTTCCCTGATCCTGTCTTAGCTTTCAGGTTTTTTTGGCCTGGTGTGTGTGTGTGTGTGTGTGTGTCTGTGTGTGTGTGTGTGTGTGTGTGTCTGTGTGTATGTCTGTGTATGTGTGTGTCTGTGTGTGTGTGTGTGTCTGTGTGTCTGTATGTGTGTGTCTGTGTGCGTGTGTGGTGTATATGTTCTCCGTGTTTTGATTATTAGATAGTTTGAGCGGGGGTTTTCCCTGATTCTGTCTTAGCTTTCAGGTTTTTTTGGCCTGGGTATCTCCTCAGCGTGCTGAGAATCTTCAGGTCTGCACACTGGACAGTATTATATCTGCCCAGAACACTTGACCTGTGGCTCTTTCACTTGCCAGGTATCAGCTTCTTGTTTCACTCTTGTTCCAGACTCCTGTGAGATTTGTTTCGCCAAAATATTAATGGCGAGAAGCTTAAGCCTCCCAGCACGAAAGCAGCACCAGCTACAGGCTGGAGCAAGTGCCTGGCACAGGACTGTTTACCCTAAAAGACCTATTCCTCTGAAACGCTCCTTAGCCGTTACTCGGCTGCGCTGCCTTCTCATGGGTGCTGGCTACCGGTTCTCTCTAAGTCCTGAACGAAGAGTTTCAGTTCAGCACACACGTTCGTGTCTTTGAGCCAAGCAGGCACAGGCCAGGACAGGAAATACAAACGTGAACTCCCTACAGTCTCCACCCTACAGGAGTTTCAGAATGCAGAGTGTACCTAAACAAGAAGTTAGCTCCTTAGCACCTGGGCTGCTCTGGGGATTGTGGGAAAAGTGCCTCCCCCAACAATCATTAGTCAAGCAAACGTCCCACACAGACCAATCTGATGGAAGCATTTTTTTTTTCTATTGATATTTCCTCTTCCAGATGACTTTAGCTTGTGTCAAGGTGACAAAAATCTAACTAACCAAGTGACCAAGGAATGTCATATATTCTCTGCCTTCAGAGATCTTTAGGGTTATAACCCCATCAACTATATTCTCAGCACTTTCGGAGTCTCCACAAAAGGCCTTAAGAATGAACCAGAGGAGCTGGGTGTAGCGGCCCATGATCTTTTATTCCAACATCTGGGAGGCAGAAACTGGCGGACCAGGCCAGCCTGGTCTACATAGTGAGTTTCAGGATAGGCAGAGCCATCTCACACAGTGAGACCGCGTCTCAAAAAGCAAACAATCAGCCAGAGGTGGCAGGGTTAGTGACGAGGCCGGGGTCCTGGGTCCTGGGTCTTATATGCAAAGTTTCTCTGTGAATGTGGACTGTAACAGTTACCTGTTTCTTGCATGAATTCTTGTCCTCCCCACGGCAGAAAACTAAACACATTCCACAGCTTTTCTTCCTGTTGAGATTGGGTATAGATCTAGAGATAAGTAAATGATGTCCCTGAGTCTTCAAAGGCCAAGGACAAGGCCATCTTCCTGCTTTTTTTTTTTTTTTTTTTTTTTTTAATGCTTTCTGTTGGCAAGGAAGGTCCTGGTGACGGCAGTATCAGTCTTCAGAACCGCTGATGTTGGGGGCCTTTGTGCCTGAGACTTGCGGACTCAAGTCTTGCGGTGTTAAATCCTCAACTTTTTGCTTGACAGGAGGAAGCTGGGGCGTTGGGGGCGGGATGGGGGGGTCACAGAGGATCGGGTCTGTAACCCCAAGTCTTCAAGGAGGCTGAGGCAATAGAATCAAAGTTTGAGGCCAGTGTGGGCTACCTTGTGAGACCATGTTTCAAAACTTAGCTGAGGGAGGTGGTTGAACCTTGTCCTGGTTATTTTCTATTGCTGTGATAAGACACCATGGTCCAAGAAAACTCACAGAAGAAAGAGGCGTTGGGGGCACTTACAATGTCAGAGGGATTAAATGGGAAATCATTGTGACGGGAAGCGGGGCAGCAGGCAGGTGGGCAGGCACTGGAAGGGAAGCTGAGAACTCTCCCCCGGAAATACACTAAAGGGGCAGAGAGACACACTGGAAATGGCATGAGGTTTTGAAACCTCAAAGCCAGCCATTACTGACACAGCTCCTCCAGCACATCCACACCTCCTAATCCTCCCTACACAGCTCTGCTAACTGGAGACCCAGTAGGCAAATATACGGGCCTACGGAGTTCCTTCACATTCAAACCACCGCAAATATATTAGTGTCCTGTGCAGACTGCCGCCAGCTCCCACCCTCTCTAGTGACAGCTACGGCGGTGTTCTTGAATTTCACACACCCTGTGGAAACTCCTGCCTGTGGCAAAAATAGAACATTTCTTAATGGTCAGTTGCTAGTATTCTAGGGCTCATTGTTGAGGGCCCAGACTAGACCCTGCTTTGAAAGCCCTTCAAAAACCTCAGGATTATCTAATTCGATTTGTAGCATATTTTTCTGCTTAAAATACCTGGAGTGATTTCTGGTTTGTGCATGGACCCTAGAATCATCTAAGCCTAAACTCCTGTGTTTTTTGTTTGTTTGTTTGTTTGTTTTTATTTTTGTTTGGTTGTTATATGGGAAGTGATGCTATGAGGTTAGGTATGGAAACCATTTCCCTGGACTGCTCACATTTTGTCCTAGTTAACACGGCACAGCGTGAACCTTCACTTCACACATGATCCTTTCTCCTGCAATTTCTTTGTCTGGAATGATCTGTTCCAGTTCTTTTACAAATGACTTCATCTTTCAAGGTCTGAGTCCAGCATCTCATGACTCCCCTCCCCCCAGTGTTTTGACCTCTGGTTCCCCATCAAGGATTTTACAATGTGTCAAGAAGCTAGATAGATGTTGACCAAAAATGTTTCAACACTGCTTCTTACCTGAAGTTCTCAGACCTAATTCTGCAGCAAATTCCATAGCAAACCTGTTGTAGTTGCCAAAATGTTTTGGCTGTAGTAGCAGGATTTATTTATTTATTTATTTATTTATTTATTTATTTAATAAAAGCTCTTGAAAATAACAGATTTCTTTTTCTCACAGAGCATGATGTCTGAGGCTTTATTCAGTAGCTCAGTGCTGTTAGGGCTCTAGGTTGCTGTCTAGATTAGACAGTTTTGACTTTTTCTCCGTGCATGATGGAAGGCTGGCTGCTAAGCTTCCAAGACACATGGAAACTTGATCAACCAAAGCTTTCCCCCAACACAAATGGGCACTAAAAAACAAAAAGTTAAGTTTTTTTTCCTCTTTTATTAATCATTGACATGAACCCTTCATAGCCCTAGACCAAAATCTGAAAGAGTTATGTTAGAGACACTGATGCAGACCAGTCTTGGCTTTATCACCAGCACCAAGGAAAGAGATCCACTGTGGTATTTGAACAAGTAGCTTTTAGCCATGCAGTAAGCCATATCTATAACACATGTTGGACCCCAAATCTAAAAATAAGGTGTTAAATTCGCAATTAAAAGTGTTGTCCTTGGAAAGAATATAGAATAGAGAGAAGCAAGAGTTGGGTCCCTCTTAACTTTGGTATCATCTTCTTATATTTATATGTTATTAGTGTTTTACATCCTAAAGAGTCCACAAAACCACCAGGGCAATAAACCAAATAGCACAGCAGATGCTTTCCTATGTTAGCTTGGCCTCATGTGGCCACACACCTGGAACTCTCAGAGAAGGTCATCACCGCAAAGGGAGACATTCGTAGTCATTTCAGCAACTCTCAAGGAAAGTTTTAGCCTCCTCTGTGTCCTGGTCTGAACTCCTAATTGCTGAGGCAGGAACTTTTTGAGGTGTGAACATTAAACTGGCGTTGATAAGCAGAACCAAGAACTGGAATATTTGTTCTACCTAGAAACTCCACATGGGAGCCTGGCATATTGGCACACTGTGGAGAGTCAGGCAGGATGCTGGATACAGGGCTGGCTAGCTTGAGCTATAAAAGGGAGAGCTTCCTTGAAACAAAGAAGAAGCAGGGCGTGGTAGCACACGCCTGTAGTCCCAGCACTCAGAGGAGGCAGAGGCAGGCTGATTGCTATGAGTTCAAGGTCAGCCCAGTCTTCTACAAAAGGAGTCCAGGACAGCCAAGGCTACACGGAGAAACCATGTCTGAAAAAAACGAAAAACAAAAACAAAACACAAAAAAGAAAAAAACAAACAAAATGTTGCAGGAGTCTGAGAACCTCCTGTTCTGACCCTTAAATGGGTGAACGCCAAATGTGGGAGACTGTCATTATATAATCACTGCAGGATACTTAATGAGGAGCATGGCAATGAACTTTTAAATGTATGCATACAGCACACAGAGTATTCCAACAGTTAGTCCACACATGCTATTATAGTTCTATAGTTCTAGAGGCAGGAAGTTCCAAGGTTACAGTTCTTAGAGAGTTGGTGTCTGGTAAGAACTTGCTCTTGATTTACAACTTCATCCTCATGTAGAAGAATGGAAGAGCAATACCACCTGACATTGCAGAATAGGAAAAGCTGTTCTTTCATCCTATTTTTCTATACACACAAATGCACAGACAGACAGACAGAAAGACATACACACACACACATTATTTTTTCAAGACAGAGTTTTCCTGTGTAGCCTTGGCTGTCCTGGACTCACTTTGTAGAAGAGGCTGGCCTACAAACTCACAGAGACCCACCTGCCTCTGCCTCCTGAGTGCAGGGATTAAAGGCGTGCACCACTGTGGCCAGCCACACACACATCTGAGACAGGTCCATAGACTAGAACTGGTCCTAGCACTCTTTATGTAGACCAGGCTGGTCCTAAACTCACAAAGATCTGCTGGCCTCTGCCTCCTGCTAGGATTAAAGGTGTGTTCTAGCTGGGTGTGCATCTTTAACCCCAGCACTCAGGAGACAGAGACAGGCAGATTCTGAGTTCTAGACTAGCCTTGAATACAGAGGGAGTACTAGGACAGCCAGGGCTAAACAGAGAAACCTTGTCTCAAACAAACAAACAAACAAACAAACATTTGTGTCACCATGCCCGGCTCTTCAACCACTTTTTAAAGAGCACCATTCCACTTGAGAGAGTAGATCACTTTGCAAAGTGACTTAACCTTTTCCCAGGAATCTATGTCACTTACTGACATCCCTTTTGAATTAAGCTCCAAAATGTGAGCTTTGGAGAAATAGATGCATTACAAATGATATCAAGCAGCATATGCAACTTCTCAATAAGATTCCCCCATCAAACACTGTCCTGTCCATACCACAGGCAAGCAATGCAATGGTTAATCTTGATTATCAACCATTAGGTTGAAAATTAGGAGAGTAGAAAACAGGGGTCTAACCCAATGAGCTGATTATTTGCTTGATGAGGTCATAAAATTATGGCATTATTAAGAGGTAGCTAAAAACATGAGATAGGGGTTCTTTAAAGGATGCAGGCCATTGGGATGTATCCATACTGGCTGTGTATTACTTTGAACAGTTTTTGTATATTCATATTTTCGTTCTGTGTGTGTGTGTGTGTGTGTGTGTGTGTGTGTTTTATTCTCCTGAACTCTCAATCTTGACTATACTCTCCAGTTTGTTCTGGATCTCTCTCTTCTTCCTGGTTGCTATACAGGAACTTGTATTCAGCCTTTCAAGCAGAATGATGCTTGTGAAACCATGAGCTCAAATAAATCCTTCCTCCTTTATGCTGTTTGTGTCTGATGTTTTGGTACAGCAAGAAAAGCAACTTCAGAGAGCATGGCCTGTGAGCTGTGAAACGCTAAGCTTTAGGATGCACACAGATCTGCCTTTCAGATAGGCTGTTTATTCACACAAACTCTCCTTAGAATGCCATGCTAATATAAAGGTTGCGGTAATCTTGTGTAAATAGACATCTCACCCAGAGGGGAGCAGTTGGTTAAGCAGAAAAACTGCTGCAAGGTTCCACTGGCAAATCATCTCTGCTTAGAACACTTCCAGAGATTACAGGCTCCATCCACTTGTGCCCAGAAATCCATCAGCTGTGGTGGGCTGGATGATGGCACTGCTGGACATCCCAGAAGGTCCCTGAGAGCACTGGCTAGCACCTAGCACTGACAGGCGGGCCTGTGTGGGAAGCCAGAACCACACCACAGGGAGGCCAGTTTCAAAGTCCTCTTGATGATGGGTACCATTGCAGGGGCTTGAGATACAGTGTTTCCGGAGCACAGCAGTTGGGCTCCCTAGAAACCACTGTCTAGTTTTAGTTCTTAAACTTGGTGTTTTCCATGCATGGTTCTTCAGGCTCACCATGTGTTAGCTTCTGGGCATTTTGCACATTTTCACATAAATATTTTTCTGCTTTGTTCACAGTCAAAATGTGATAGGTTCACACTGTAAATATTTTTCTTTTTTTACAACAATAACATTCATTAAGTCAAAACCTGTTTGTATTCATTTTGTCAAAACAAATTCTTAGTTCAAAACAACATGTTATGTTTTCAACATAGTTTCCAGGTTACACGAAAATGGTTTCACTTATGTTCCTATCATTAACTAAGGCAACAAATAAGAAAGTAAACTGTCTTGGGGGTAGAGAGATGACTTAACATTAGGAGTCTGTACTGTTCTTCCTGAGGACCTTAGTTGGGTTCCATTTGATCAAGAATGGGCCCCATAAACTTATATATTTGAATGTTTGGTCCTCATTTAGTAGAACTGTTTGAGAAAGATGAGGAGGAGTGGCCTTTTGGGAGGAGGTGTGTCACTGGGGGTGGGCTGTGAGGTTTCAAAAAGCCCTTGCCAGAACCAGCTCTTCTCTCTGTCTGAACCTTGTGGATCTGGTGTGAATTCTCATCTACTCTTCCAGCCCCATCCTGCCTGCTGTGGCCCTCCCTCCCCCATCATGGACTCACCCTCTGAGACTGTAAGCAAGCCTTCAATTAAACGTTGTCTGGGTCACGGTGTTTCATTGCATCAACAGAACTGTAACTCAGGTTCCCAGAACCCAGATCGAGTGGCTCACAACTGTCGGTAATTCCAACTCTGTGGATCTAGCCTCCTCTTCTGACCTCCATGGACACCTGCGCCTGTGTACCCAAACTGGCATTCATACACACAATTTAAAACAAAATCTTAAAAGTAACGAAGGCGAGCAGTCCCGCCCACGCAGACATCTTTCAACTGAAAGAAACAAGTTTGGCAATGAGGCATTTGCAACTTTGTAGGTCTTCCCTGTCCGTTTATATAGCACAGGAAGTACTTTTAAGCATTTAGGCTGGTTTTTAAAATTAAGTTTAACAAATACCTGATGGTAAGGTATACTTATAGACACTTTTCACAGTCCAGGTCACTTCCCTGTGGAGAAAGACAAAGATGCTGCAGGTTCACTGTCCTCTGTTCCAATTGATTTAAGGATTTTGTTTCATTTGAGCCCATATTCCTGTCTTAGAAGTATTTGAAAACTGCTGTAAAAGATCCCTAAGTGCTTCCTTGCCTGCTCTGAAAACCACAAAAACAGAAAGTGATCTCAAATTGTGGCAAGTAGAATTAAGCTATCAAAAAAAATTACAGAATATATCCAAGAAAATTATTATAGCCAAGGCAAACTATATAATTTTCTTTTCTCCAAAGCTTTAAAATTGCCCAGATTCTTTTCTAAAGGTATTCGAAGTTTCACATGGGAAAATCTTACTGCAGCAATTGTAGCATTACAGAAATATAGACAAGGCAGGAATATAATGGGTTTGGAAGAGGTTACCTCTGGTGACTCACTCCGGATGTCAACACTGGAAAGTTACCTGAGCAGTCCTGCCTGGGGAGTCAGCCCACTAGTTAGGGCAATCTAGAAGTGATATTGCTCTGCGTTTCAAAGCATAACTAGCAAGGAACGATGGGAAAGGAATTAAGATGTGATAGGCCACCAAGGGCTTATTTCAAGAGAAGCCAAAAACTAGGTAAGCAATGAAGATAAATATGTAGGGCGTTAAACAAAAAACAAACAAAAAAAAAAGCCAGCGATACAAAGGTGAGAAGCCTGAGTTACTGTGGGTCCAGCTCAGGGCCTAAGGAAAGGAAAAAGTGAATTTACTCATCTGCTGCCAACAGTTTTCAATCGTTACTGTGTCCATGCTGTGTTTCCTCCAAACCAGACCCTGTTCCTCATCCCCGAGTCATCGTCTTTGAAACTCCTAAGACATGGAGGATGAAGACAGGACGGTCGAATGTCAGTATCCAAAGCCATCCGCTGGAATACGTCCCATGGCGTCCGTGCATGAAGACCTGCAGGTAACATCTCCAACGAAAGGCAGGAAATGCGAGCTGTTTCCTTAACTACATGACTGTGTGTTTCCAAGCTGAGAGAACTGTTTCTCCTCGGCCTTTACCACTCAACTAACAATTCTCCCAGAAGGGCCAGCTGACCCACTCCTGAAATGCCAGCACTCAGAGCAGTGATGCAAAAATACTCTGAGTGTATGGCCAGCCTGGGTGACCTGCTAAGACCTTGTCTTAGAAAAAAAGAAAGAGAGAAAGAAGGAAAGAAAGAATAAAAATGCTCATCATACTTAATCCCCGCGTTCACATAGATCAGGGTAGATAATGTCTTACAGCTTCCCAGCTAAGGTTATTGGCAGCTGGCTCTACCTGAGGTTGGCAAATAGCCTACAAAATGCTTTGTGCCCCTGGCATAAGCCCTTAGGACGGTGGTTCTCCACCTTCCTAATGCTGTGATTCTTTAATACAGTTTCTTATATTGTGGTGACCCCACAACCATAAAATTATTTTCGTTGCTACTCCATTACTGTAATTGCGCTACTGTTATGATTTATAATGTAAATATCTGTGTTTCCCAAAGGTCTTGGGTGACTCCTGTGAAAAGGTGGCTCAACTCCCAAAGGGGTCGTGACGCACAGGTTGAGAGCCACTTTCATGGGAGAATTCTGTGTGCTTGCCTCCTTTGTTCTCGTTCCCTCTCTCTTTCCCTCCTCCCCTTTCTTGAATCACTATGGTATATTCACCTGCTATCGTATTGAATTATATCTTAACTATACCAATTTAGGGGTGGAGTATGAAACTTCATGTTTACATGACACAAGAGTTTAAAAGTTTAAAAACAGAGACTCATTGTTAACTATTCTTCAACAGTTCTTGTTTCAAGCACAAGCTGACTCGCTAGTAATGAAGCTGTATGTTTCTTCGTATGGCATTATCCTACATTCTAATAAAGGCAATTTGATTTGAAATGCGATAAGCCAATAGCTAACAGATGTATGAAAACACAGTTTTAAAGAATTATTATTATTATTATTATTTTTAAGTACAGGAGGAGAGAGTCATGAACCTCAAAGGTGTAGATGCAAATGAGCCAACAGAAGGCAGTAACCTGCTGAACAGCAGTGAGAAAAAGCCGCAGGAATCACCAACGGAACCCAATAGCTTGCAGCGACTGAGGCGGATACTGGCTTGCCCTCCTCACGGCTTGCTGGGAAGAGTGGTAACAAATGGTGTGTATATGGCAGGGATGAACTCAGAAAAAGAACATCAAAGATGGCTGGAGAGATGGCTCAGAGGTTAAGAGCCCTGACTTCCAAAGGTCCTGAGTTCAATTCCCAACAACCACATGGTGGCTCATAACCACCTATAGTGAAATCTGGTGCCCTCTTCTGGTGTGCAGCCTCACATGCAGGTACAATACTGTATAAATAATAAATAAATATATCTTTAAAAAAACATTAAAGATGAAGTCACAGTGAGAGTTTCCAAAACCATAGGGTTAAAAGGACAAGAAGGAATGTACTTAGATTAAAACTGCTGGGCAGAGCGGCTGACAATCTTGGCTTTCTCTGCTCCACACGGTCATTCCGGGTGGGGTTGGAAAGCTCCACCCTATCAAACTGTGGCTTGAGAGGGGTCTGTGGTCACCACATCTGAGCCAGTCGAAAGAGCAGAACCTCCTCTATGTCTGGGTAGTTTCACACAATCACTGTAAGGCTTGATGGGGACACTTGGTTGTCTCGTTCCCAGAGAAGCATTGTGTAGGTGTCCACATTACAGGCTGGCTGATCTCCAGCCGTGCTCTGTTTATGCTTCTAATCGAATCCTGTTACTCCACACGGAAGAGTACTGGTCTGCAGTGCAACCATTTCTTTGTGATGGGGGAGGGAGAAGGGCTTCTCCTGACGTTTTTGGCTATTGTTTCAGTTGTGGAGGTAACCTCAAGTATGTTAGAAATCTGATGACAGCAAAGATGTTCAAAGTCAGTGATGAACTTTTTGTTCACAAAGGTGTGTGTGTGTGTGTCTCTGTGTGTGTGTGTCTGTGTCTGTGTCTGTGTGTCTGTGTGTGTGTGTCTGTGTCTGTGTCTGTGTCTGTGTCTGTGTAGCTCAGGATCCTGATTCTCCTGCCTGAGCCTCTCCAGTGCTGGGATTGCTGGCCTGCACCACCCACCCAGCATGGCCTAAGTCTTTAGAGCTGTACTTCAGAAAGGAGCTCTCATAGAGATCTTCACTCAGGACAATGAAAACAAGTATAATATGTTATACTTTTTAGGTGGTGAATGTTTTTACTGGAAAAGTAAGATTCTGATTCAGTATGCAAAAAAAATTTTTAAACTATTAGGAACGCAGAAACTAGCTCTCAAAACATGACCCAGCTGAAGAGGCCACACAGAATTTGACACCTCTTCTTTCCTTTACTCTATTTCTTTAAACTCTTACCACTGAAAATATGACACATATCGAATTAAAATATAATAAAAGCAGAAACCGATTGCCTGAGGAATATGTAGAAATGACTAATTTTGAGAAAGCATTTTTATTGTTACCTTTTTTAGCATTTTGTGGCATTGAATGCTTCTGGATGTGCGTGTGTCTTTGTGCCTATGTGTGTAGTGTGCGTGTGAGGGAAAGCCCAAGGTTGGGGCTGGGGGCTGCACTCTGCGTGACTTGGACCCTGGAACCCTGACTGGGGATTGACCTGACTGAGGTGGCAAGGGAATGAAAAGCCAAGCTCGGGTGGAGAAGCTGCAGCGCCTGAGATGTTCAGCATGCTTATAATGTACAGCTGCACGTGGAGGAGGGCTTACTACATATGGATACACAAGGAGTGTGGGTTGTTATAACCAGCTGAACAGACAGGCTTAGCTAACCGCCGTGGGAGCAGCCTCTGGAGGGAGCAGTCTTCAGGCTGCGAGCACCCAGGGGAGAAAGCACTTACCGTCAGCATTTGTACTTTGATGGGAAGAAGGCTTTGCCATCCCTCTGAACCTCACATGGGGGAGGCTTTGCCACTCAGTGGACCTGAGGCGTGGGTTTGGTATGGACATGTCCACATTAATAACACTCACTTCTTAAAGCAGGGTCTTGCTTTGCCCCAGAGCTCACTGATTGACCTGGTCTAGCTAGCCAGCTTGCTCTGGGATCCCATCTATGTCCCTAAGCTGTGAGATTCCAGGTGACTGTCATGTTGACATCAACACTTAGCTGATAGGGATCTGAACTCTCATGCTCACACTTGTATGGCAAATACTTTATTCACTGAGCTATCTCTACAGCCTGAGGACTCATTTTTAAATATAGAATTGTTCAGAACATTCCTGGAAAATGAGGGCTCCTGGTAGATAAATGTACTCACTGTTTTCCTATGGTTGTATTTCTGAGGTCAATGGCTTTGTTCTGTATTCACTCCTGCATCATTTAATACATATAAATCCTTCTTAAGAAGCTATTATTAAAGCTGAGCAGAGATGGTGCATGCCTTTTGAACTCAACACTCAGGGAAGCAAGGAAGGTAGATCTCTGTGAGTTCGATGCCAGCCTGGTCTACAAAGCAGTCCAGAATAACCAAGGCTACACAGAGAAACCCTGTCTCAAAAAAAAAAAAAAAAAAGAAGCAATTATTATACGAAAGTTATGTTTTTTCCAAAGTCATAAATAACAAATAAGGTACTAGCTGACTTAAACTGATTTAGGGATAGTTTATAAATACACAGATAAATTATACTTACAATTGTATTTCAGGTATGGAGAATGAAAGAGGAGCCAGAGACTTTTTCACAGTGATCTTAGCATGGAAAAAAGGAAAACTCAACTCTGTCTAATTGTGGAATTAGTAAAAAGTGCAGTTCATGCTTTAATAAAATCAAACGTAACAGCTGGAAAGATGCGCCTTCCATTCTGCCTGTAACATTTTGTGGAAATCTTAGCCTGCATGGTCTATTGGAAAATAATCAAAGTGCCTTAGACATTTCATTGTATTAGTAGCTTACATCTCTGGGTAAATTTTTTTTGAGGTTTTAGAAAAAAAAAAGGTATTAGGTTTGGTTGCTTTCTCATTCTGTGATAATATAGTGAATTACCTTTCTCATTCTGTAATAATATAGTGATGGATCATGTTTTTTTATATTCTTTAAGTGTGATAATTCATAGCAAACATTGACTATAAAAATGATGGTTAATGTTTAATTCAAGGCAGAATTAAATACAGGAGTATAACTGGAGATGAGATATTCTCAGATGTCTACTAAGAGGGCAAAGGCAGTGATTGTTCTCTGTAATGTTAACTGTTTCTGTGCTGCAAGATGGTGGTTCCTTCTGCCATTGTAAAGGGAAATGGGGCTAAGGACAGGTAGCAGGTGTATTTAAAGGTGCTGTTAGTCCCCGGTCCTCCCCGCTCCCCAAAACAAAGTTTCTCTGTGTAACAGCCTTGGCTGTCCTGGAACTCACTCTGTAGACCAGGCTGGCCTCGAACTTGCAGATCTGCCTGCCTCTGCCTCCAGTGTGCTGGGGTTAAGGGCATACGCCATCACGCCCAGCCCAGTTCCCTGGTTCTTGAACTGGTTGGCAATCACCTACTTGTTCACATTACTCATGTCTGTTATAATTTATGGTTATAGATATTTGCATATGGATTCAATGTTCATTTAAAAACAGTTTCAGAATCCAACACAGCTTCCATTATAAAAAATAGTTTTTCTGGTGTTTTGGGTTTTATTTGTGTGTGTGTGTGTGTATGTGTGTGTGTGTGTGTTAACTCTTTTTGTTGTCATTTTTTTAGGTACCATGGTTGTTCTTTTGTGGGCTGTGGTTTGGTCAGTTACTGGCTCCGAATGTCTTCCTGGAGGAAATCTGTTTGGAATTATAATCCTGTTCTATTGTGCCGTCACTGGAGGTAAACTTTTTGGACTCATTAAGTTTCCAACATTGCCTCCCCTGCCTCCTCTTCTTGGTAAGTGCTGAATGTTTCTTGATTTCCTCAAAGCAAATGATAGTTTTTAAAATCACTCTGGACAACTTTAAGAAATAGAGGAATAAAATAACTCAGTATTTGCTGACCTGGAGACAAAAAGGAAGATATTAATTTAAAAAAAATTACCAAAAAAATAAAAACAAAATAAAGCCAGAACAGTGGCACATACTTGTAATCCCAGCACTCTGGGAGGCAGAGGCAGGCAGATCTCTGTGAGTTCGAGGCCAGCCTGGTCTACAAAGTGAGTTCAGGACAGCCATGGCTACACAGAGAAACCCTGTCTCAAAAAAAACAAACCTGAAAAATTATTAGTATATGTGTGTGTTTGTGTGTGTGTGTGCTGTGTGCTGTGTGTAATGTATGTTTTGGCATTTGTGTGCCAATATGTCAGAGGACAGCTTTATGGAGTCAGTTTTCTTCTTCCATCTTTATGTGGGTTCTGGGGATCAAACTTAGGTGGCCAAGCTTGCAGGCAGGACATTTTCAGCTAAGCCCTCTCTCTGGTTCCAGTTATTAAATGAGTTTTTTTTAACCAGTCATTAGATGTGGTGCAGAAATCAGGAAATGCTACAAGGTGGGACTTGTTTGTTTGTTTGTTTGTTTGTTTTCCAGACAGGGTTTCTCTGTGTAGCTCTGGCTGTCCTGGAACTCACTCTGTAGACCAGGCTGTCCTCAAACTCACAGAGAACCACCTGCCTCTGCAGGTGTGTGCCACCACCACATGGCTTCTTTTTATTCAGCATCCTGGCTTTAGTAAATGTGTTTATTGGTGTGATGTGTGGTGAATGCGGGGAACACAGTATGAAGAGGGTAACACAGGACAGGCAGGGAGAATAGAGACCTCAGGGTCTTTGAAAGAGGGATCCTTCTTTTACTTGTGACCTAAACATGGGCAGCGTTCCCTTACAAGGACCAGGGTTCAGTTACACGAGTTATCCACAGCTCCTAGGATGTGAAAGTTCCATACCTTCAAGGTAACCACTTTCTCTCCCAGAAAATTACACTTGCTTGGCCCTTTACCCCCTCCGCTGTCCTGGACCCCTTGTTCACCTGTCTTTTCTCAGTTTCATCAGTTAGGGTTATTAGTCTCGTTCCTCTGAAGGTTCAAAGCTTGTTGCTGTGTTATCGTTCCTAGCATTTGTCCACTGTATAACAGAGTCTGTGGTCTTCTGTCTACTACCGAGTCTATGTTCTTCATCTGATATAAAATAATGAAGGCAGCCAGCAAACTGTGAACAGTAAATAAGAAATACCATCAGACATGGCAGGGCAGTGTCCGTTTGCCATGATTGTCTTCCAAACCTTTACAGTGTGTGTCTGTGTGTGTTCCTAAGCTGTCTTCTGTGAAGCTAAAACAGAATCCATATAAGTGGTAATTGTTGTTGATGGCTCAGGGAGTCTGACATTGCAAATAACTCCAGGAACTGTTTGTCCTCAGGCATGACTGAAGCGTCTTATTTAGGATTTGATAATTATTCCTTCTAAATGCTATACTTTGTGTGTCCCTTCTATATTCCATTATCTGGACAATAGTAACTATTCTAATCACTTTATGCATAAAGTATCTCTTTGATCCTTTGATTTACTATGTGTTTTAATGATGTATTTAACTTTGTTTCACCCAAAGACTAAGCATAAGGTAAACTACATTGTCACATGTAAAGTGCTTAAAAAAAATAATCTCCCTATTTGAAAACGTAACTGGTCCTCCTTGATCTACTCCAGGCATGCTACTTGCTGGGTTTCTCTTGAGAAACATCCCCATCATCAGTGAGAATGTCCAAATCCAGCACAAGTGGTCCTCTTCCTTGAGGAGCATAGCCCTTTCCGTCATTTTGGTTCGTGCTGGCCTCGGTCTGGATTCAAAGGTAAGGAGTATGAATCTCTAATTGTTGAATAGTAAGCATGTTCTTCTGATATTACAAGTGCTTACAATCATTAAGCTTCGGGAATGAATGTGGACAATGTACGTGGCACTCTCAGAAAGAGGGAGGCGTTTATTCCGTGCAGGGCTTTTGTACTCTACGGGGCCTCACAGGAGTCAGATGTTCCCAAACTATGTTTTGAAGGAACAGGTATCACTGTGGAGGGGAGGCCCATCTGGCCTCACTCTGGGGCCATAGGCCACAAGTGAAGTGCATGGTCAGATAGTATTCGGGTTGTAAACACAGGCTCTAAAGTCACCTGCATGACCATAAACTTGGCCCCAGTACTCACCAATTTCATGAACTGAGGCCACTGACTTCAACATGTAAAGGATAACATCTAAAAAGAGGAACAGTAGTCACCTATTGCGGGATTCTTGTGAGGACTGGGTACCCTGTCTCTCAAACATGTAGAACGAAGAATAAAACTAAGTAACTGACAAACCCATCAGGACAGAGCATGGTCTGACAAAGTGCTGGAGGTTGTACCGTCCACAAATTTTCATAGAACGTCTTAGTGTGTCCACTCTTATTTTTCAGGCCCTGAGGAAGCTGAAGGGGGTGTGTGTACGACTGGCCATGGGTCCCTGCATTGTGGAGGCATGTGCTTCTGCCCTTCTTTCACACTTCCTGATGGGTTTGCCATGGCAGTGGGGGTTCATACTGGGGTAATGACTTTTTTCCTTTTCATAGAAAAATACCAAGGGGTGTTTGGGACTTACTGATTCCATTTAAAAGAGTGTAAAATAACATTTTCTTTAAAGCACCATGAAATATACTGTAGGGACGTTAGCATCATCTCATGGCTGTGAGATATAGGTTGTATCTCTGTCTCCAACTTTTGTAGTGATTGCAGTAAACTAAACTGTAATATTTATCCTTTCAAATTACCTTATATTTATACCAGTAAAGACAGAGGAGGCATAAACTGAGGTAAACATTTGCTAGTTCTGCAAGATAATTTTATTTTCTTAACTATATACCAAGTATATATTTACAAGCTTGATTCTACAACTAAACTGCTAGCTGTTTAGAAATCTCTTTATCTGTGTCATTCTACCTAGCTAGTCTACATTTCTCCTGAGCTCCTCCAAATCCAAGAGGGCTCCTTACTTTCTTTCCTAGAATACTGTTGACCTGCGTCCTGACAGCTGCTTCTCTGTTTTCCTGCAAGCCCAGAGGGGAAAAAAAAAAAACCCTATCTCTTACATGAAGCTCCTTTCAGGGGGGCACTTCCAAGCCAAAAGAGAGAGCTTTCCAAGGTCCAATTGCTATAAAAGAAGTCTCTTGCTCCTCCCCCTACACCCTTGGCAGGCTGAACCATGCCACCATCATGGTGGAGGTCCAAGCTGAGTCAGTAGGGGCCAAACCATTTCACCTAATTTATGGTGGTGTAGCTCAAGCCCAACCAGATGACTGCCTTAAAACAGGCAGAAACTTTCCATTCTTCAGCTCTCTTGTCGATGGAGGACTACACAGGCACACTTACACTGCTTCTCTCTAGAACACATCTAAATGCATCTGACATTCATTTAAGCTTTTACATTTTTCTGAAAGGTTTCCTATGTAAAATAACAAAATACCCTGCCACACTAAACTTCAGAAGTTGGGCTTTGTTTTGCTTTTTGCTTTTGGTCTTCTCTATGCCTGATTCCAAGCCTGGGAGTTAGATGCTGGATCCAACCCCAGAGGCACCTTCTGCCAACAGACATTGCGATTTGGTGGTTCTCCTACACATTCCTTCCAGGGTCATGTTTTCACGTCCAGTGGGTAAGAGCCATGAGAGGTACAAGCACACATTAAAAGTTCACAGCAAGAATGTAGTGTTTACATATGGGCAAGAAGAAATTTTTACCTGTCAGCCAAAATTTAGTAGGGCTACTGAATAGATTCCACCTCCAGCTCTGTGATTTCCAGTTACCTCATCTCTCTTCTGTCTCGGTTTCCTTACTTGTGTCTATTTCATGCTGTTTGGGCAGTGATGAAATGAGTTCATGTGTGTGCAGTCCTCAAAGTGGGTCTTTAGAGTTTTGTGGGTACGTAAGATGCCTCCCAGTGTTACCCCTATTGCTCTCACCAGTCCACCACCCCCATGCTCATAGCCTGCTCCTTCGAGTCTGTTGTCTTATTTGACATCTCAAGAACTAACTGAAGCTCTGTTGCAGTAGAGAATGCTCGAGGTGGTTTTTCACACCTTAAAACGTAACTGGATATATATGTGTGTATGTGTGCGTGTGTGTGTGTGTGTGTACTGTGTTCTATAGAACTTCCTGCTTCTGTGTTCCTGGCTGTTTAAGAGACTACAGTCATCCAATGTCTAACCTAACCTGATGTAAAAGTATAGAAAAAAAGGAAGTGTTGTTATGGATTTTGAGGTGGGAATAATGAACAGCTTGCTTAGTCCACGGTGTCTTAGTTTTGTCCTAGGTGCTGTGTCTCCGGCTGTTGTGGTGCCTTCAATGCTCCTTTTGCAGGGAGGAGGCTATGGGGTTGAAAAAGGAATCCCAACTTTACTCATGGCTGCTGGCAGCTTCGACGACATCTTGGCCATCACCGGCTTCAATACGTGCTTGGGTGTGGCATTTTCCACAGGTAATGTCACCTGTCCAGAGCATGCTGTTCTCTTAAAGTGTTTAAATCGTGGTGTGATTGCTGAAGGCAATGCCTGTAAGGGAGATGCTGGATCCCTCCCCAGAACCGTCAGAAAACAGAAGCTGTTTTGTCCCCCTCTTTGGCCTTATAGATGGAGTACGGGACAGGAAGATAGAGAGTAGGGAGGTTTACAGACGAATAGTTTCTTCTTGAAGAGGTCTAGGAAAGTTTAAGTGTAGAAACCACACAAAGGGTGAGTAGATTTTGCCGACAGGCACACAAGAGTGAGAGGAATGCTGTGATTCTAAAACAGGAGCATTTTCAGTTCTCTTGTCTTTAGCTTTTTCTTAGGTCCTTGTAAGTTAGTCTTCTGTAAGCTCAGGTTTCACAATGTTACTTTCTTGTTCTGTAACTTATGAATGTTCCCATTCCCTATGAAGACCTAATAGATAATTAATCTTTAGATTAACTCTACTCTACGACTCTAGGCAACTTATATTCTTAAGGCTTCCCTTGTACAAACCTTTAAAGTCGCAGTTCTCAGCCTTAGCTATGTATTAGCATTACCCAGGGAGCTTTAATTTTTTTTTTATTGTAGGCATTACCTTAGACCAATTAAATCAGCAGCCTTGGGAATGGAAGCCAGTGTAGCCATGACTAGGAACCATGGCTTCAAAGCAACAGGTTTGTCTTTGGATCACAGAGGAGGCAAGAACAAGAGGCACACGGGAATTCTTAGAGGAGTCTGCTCTCGGCTTTCCCTAGCTCGAACATCTCCTGGCTGACTCTGTGGTGTCACCTCCCAAGTGCTGAGGTTAAAGGTGTGCACCACCTCGCCTTCATTCAGTACATTCTGTTTTGAGAAGTCTCGAGCATGATGCTTCACGGATGGGCTTTTGTTTTGCTTTTAGTTGCTAGATAAGGGAATGGAACCTAGGACCTTGCTCTCGTCAGGCTGGTAACCCACTCGCCTGAAACCCCAGCACACTCAGCAGGATGCTTTCCACAAGCTCACCGTTCTCCATCTAGAAAGCTGTCTTTGCCAAGTAAAATTATGGGAGGGAATTTTGTTTTAAATAAGAGAAATGCTTATTGTAGAAACAAGAAACCACAGTGACTCATTGGTACTTTTTGTCCAAAGACAATTGAAAAATATCTTTATGAGCTGGAGAGATGACTCGGGGGTTAAGAGCATTTGCGGTTCTTGTAGAGGACCCACATTCAATTCCCAGCCACGTGGTGGCTCGCAACCATCTGTAGCTCCAGTCTCAGGGGATTTGATAACCTCTTCTGGCAGGCGCACATGTGTACGCAGACAAAACACCCATACATATAAAATAAACATGAAAAGAAAAGAAAATAGCTTTGTCTTTTAACACAATTTTGTGTACAATGTCGTTTTGTTTTGTTTTCTTTTTCAAGACAAGGTTTCTCTGGGCAGCCTTGGCTGTCCTGGAATCACTTTGTAGACCAGGCTGGCCTCGAACTCACAGCCTTCTGCCTGCCTCGGCCTCCCCACATGCTGGGATTAAAGGCGTGGGCCGCCACACCCGGCTTATGTAGGAAAGATATTCAGAATTAAATTTCCCGAGCAAAGCCATGCAAAGAAAACACCCATAACATAAAATAATATTTTTTTTTGCCGATGAGATAGAAGCTATTTATTAATATACAGCAAATACTGTTTATTGCAGACTCTTTGCAGCTGTCTCATGTGAAAAAGGCACTATGAAAAATTAATGAATCTAGATAATCTCTCTAAATAGATTTATGTTAAAATATACAACATTCTTACATAACATCTTCTTTATATATGTGAAATAATATTCCATTTAATGACAAAGACTGTGTTTCCAAAAATAACATTTGTTGAAGGTTAGCTATCCTTCTCTCTATTTGGATTCTTTCTAAAGTACATGTAAATTAGGTTTCCCTTGTTACACAGATAAAACACATAAAATGGCCCAATATCCTTTCTCTACTTACATCAATATTTGTAACTGAGGCCTTCACTCAGCAAAATACTGTAATAAACACCAAGGTAGGCTACTTGGATTGACTTGCTGCTTCTGTGCGTATTTCTTTGATTAAGAGCTGGGATGTGGGTAGGTCAGGTGGCTCAGCAAGCAGAGGCGCCTGCCGCCGCCAAGCCCACCAGCCTGAGTTTGAGTCTCTGGACCTGCGTGGTAGAAGGAGAGAGATGGCTTCTGCAAGTTGTCCTCTGACCACCACACATACAGAACAAGTGTAATTCAAAAACGTTTAAAGGAAATTTAAGCAAGGAAAACCAGAAGTTTTAGACCGTTTTCACCTTGGGAAATCTTTTTTTGCACTCTCCTAAGGCACGCTTCCCTTTGCTCCGTTAATTATCTCAGCCCCGTTGGACGATCTAAACAGGGATGTTTTACAATGGCAAACTCACCCATTGCAGCAAGGAAAAGCTACAGCCGTTGATGAACACGTCCGCTTGCTCAGCTTTTAGTGACTGACACACCAGTGTTCAGGGAGGAGGCTCAGGTAGACTACCATTGGCTTTGTCTAGGTCTCTCCGACGACACACCCAATGACAGCATACTTACGTTTTGTTTTCATTTTTTAAGCTCATAATGCCAACAGTTTTGAAAATCACGTTTGAATGAACTGTACAATGTAGCCAGACCCTGAACGTGCCAACAGAAGGCTAATCCCAAGATGTTTTGTTCCTCAAAGCTCTGCCGATTGCAAAATCTTGCATAGATTCTACTTTGATTTAGTTTATATTCTGCTTATTCTGTAAACTGTAATTAAATATGAGAAAGCACAAGTTGGGGAGTAAGTCATGTGCACTGACAATCAATATATATATATATATTTTTATATATATATATACTAGTGTAGCGTACAGGAAGTGTCTGGAAGAATCCCCTTCCATGTGGCTATTTGCTTTAGTTTGATGTTAGACTAGAGCTTGCGTAATTAAGGGTTTAAGCGTCCTCACGGAAGTTTTTTCTTTCCATGTGTTTTCCAGGGTCTACAGTTTTTAACATCTTCAGAGGCATTTTGGAGGTGGTAATTGGTGTGGCCACTGGATCTTTTCTTGGGTTTTTTATTCAGTACTTTCCAAGCAGTGACCAGGTAAAAAAAGCCACTGAGAAAATCAAGCTATAAAATTGTCAGTGGGAGAACCTTCTAGAACTCTAGAACACCTTCCCCAGAGCTGGATGTGCAAGACACAGTTGAGGAGATGGTTTTTAAATTGCTGATTGCAGGACATAGTTGAGGAAAGGGTCCCCAGTTTTAAGTCGCTGATTGCTCTGCTGGTGCTATGCCTGAGTTCGAGGAAAGCTGCCTACATGGGGTCCTAACACTGATCTGCAAATATTATGTACATTTCCAATTTCATTCTAAAACAGTATCAGTTACAAAATAATAGGATACACAGGGGAGTTGTGTAGTATTCAACTAAATCAAAATTTGTAATGGCTTTTTGCATCCAGTTTAGTATCAAAATACTTTAATAAGACTTCCAGCATCTTACTACAACATGGTAAAACATCTCTCGTCGAAGTTTTTTCTTAGTGAAACGCAGCTTGTTTCCCTTCACTCTCTTAATTCTTCTAACATTAAAAAGTCAGGTGGAAGTGTTATCTTTATAAAACATATTATTTTAAAATTTCAGAAGATTGATAATGGCAGTGGAAATCTAACCAATGCAAGTGTTGTGTGTAGAACATTGTTGTTTTTTTTTTTTATCTAAATCCTAGGTATAGGACGATTTATTGTTAAAAATCAGTTATTTGAAATAATTGAGCTAATGGACTTTTTTTTTTTTTCGTCCAGGGCAACCTTGTGTGGAAGCGATCCTTCCTGGTTCTGGGTTTTGCTGTGTTCGCTGTGTTCAGCAGTGTCTACTTTGGCTTTCCAGGGTCAGGAGGACTGTGTACACTGGTCATGGCTTTCCTTGCAGGCATGAGGTGGAGTGACAAGAAGGTGAACCTCATTGTCATTTCTTTTCTTTTTTTTTTTTCTTTTGGTTTTTAGAGATAGGGTTTCTTGGTGTAACAGAGCCCTGGACCCGCTTTGTAGACCAGGCTGGCCTTGAAATCACAGAGATCTACCTGCCTCTGCCTCCCACATGCTGGGATTAAAAGAGTGCACTGCTATCTTTAGGTTGAAGATCTGATATCTTACCAATTGAGATATTCAGACTTCTTTTTTTCATTGTAATTTCATGTGCTCATGACTCTTTTTTAATAAAATTCTTTCTTTTCAGCTCTTTATTATTAATGTTATATCAGCAAAATCTTTCATCATAAGAGCTATTTTCTACACATACAGAAACATATACCCAGTGTCTATATGCAGGTGCTTTTTGCCCATATATACCAATCAATTTATGACTTACTGTCTTTGCTTAAAATACACTGTGGTCATATGATCATGATCTCTTCTCATTCCCTTATAGATGCAGAGCATCACACTAGATGGCTGGGCCACAATTGTTTTTTGAGACAGGGTTTTTCTGCATAGCTCTGGTGGTCTTAGAACTTGCTCTGTAGGCCAGGCTAGCCTCAAAATCAGAGATCCTCCTGCCTCTGCCCCCCAAGTGCTGGGAGTAAAGGTGTGCACCAGCACTGCCCATTGTGATCAGTTTCTTACCAATACATGCTAATTTGTTCTATTTCTATGATACAATAGTCATTGTTTCAATAAATCCTTACATGTACCATCTTTCTTAGACTCTAACACATTATCAGTTCTAAAAGCCACTCTTATTTGCACACTACTAAGAAAAACATTGACAAATTATGATATAAAATCTTAGCTGGAAAAATGTTTTTTAAAAATGTCTTTATAGCAACAAAATACTATGTTTTCTAAGGTTCTTCATAGGATAAATCTCTAAAAGTAGGATTGCCTTAGGGAAGAGTATGATTGTGCATACATTTGGTCATATCAACTTGCTCTTTTAGTAGGCCAAGCCAGTTTCTGCAGTGAGAATTTTTGGTTTCTTTAAAAACACAGATATGTTGTGGGAGTATGTCTTTGTTCTAATCACAGGTATGGGATATGGGGCTGCTCCACAGTGTCCACAGCAGCTGATTATGATTTGCCTTGTACTCTATCAGGGGCATTATTTTGACAGCTGCAGATAGTTTCTGCAAGTGCATGACATTTGGAATTTTGGGGACT
Source organism: Meriones unguiculatus (assembly GCF_030254825.1). Taxonomy (NCBI): domain Eukaryota; kingdom Metazoa; phylum Chordata; class Mammalia; order Rodentia; family Muridae; genus Meriones; species Meriones unguiculatus. The sequence goes on along the minus strand of NC_083358.1, from coordinate 71,028,960 downwards.
CTAGAGAGGGTATATAAATGCCAGGGCCTTGAGAGGGGCTTCGGCAGCTGCAGCCCCTCCTCCTGCTGCTGCTGGTTGCTGTTGCTGCAGTTTGTCAAGTGGTCATGCACAAAGAGATGAGAAATAGAAATTGAATATTCTGATGGTGAAGATCAAAGTTGCCCCAAAGAGCTTGACACCCCATATCAGCAGGAAGTAGTCTAATGAAAATGATGCCCCCCTTCCCCTCTATCCTTCTTTCTTCCCTACCTAGTGTTGGGGGATGGAAGGGTAGAACAAGGGTGGAAGAGAGTAAGAAAGTCACTAAGTAGGAAATGCCGTTGTGAGAGGATTGATTTATGATGTCCTGGGGTATTTTACTAACCTGATAGATGAAATGTGTGTCCTGTTCTGATCTAATTTATTTCTGCACATGTGAATCCAGTCATCTAGGCATTTGGTGACAGCCTTTTTATACTTTGCTTTATACTTTATTTTTTTAATATTTCATTTTTTTGTGTGCATGTATGTCTATGTGAGGGTATTAGATTACCTCAAACTGGAGTTGCAGACAGTTATGAACTGTCATATGGGGTGCTGGGAATTGAGGTCATATCATCTGTCTTCCTGTCGCTCTCCACCTTGCTCTTGAGTAGGATCTCTCACTGAATCTGGAACTCAGTGCTTTAGACAGACTGTCTGGCCAGACAGCTCTGGGAATCTGCCTGTCTCCACCCCTGACGCTGAGCTGTGCATACTGAGCCTGGCTTTTGCCTGGACACTGGAAGCTGAGTGCAGCTCTTCATGCCTGCACAGTCAGCACTCTACCCACTGAGCCGTCGCCTCATCCCTAATGTAAACATTTCAAGCTTTGACACATCATCAAACTTTGGTCTGGACCTGTATCTCTTCCTTGTCCCGTAGTGTGATATAGAGTCTATGAGCTTAGATTTCTCCAGCTAATCTCAACTCTACAAGTTACTAAAGTGTATAATCTTAAGTAATCAGTTTTTTCCTTAAACATGTAGGTCCCAGCTTGGTGGCAAGTATCCTTACTCTCTGACCCTTCCTTACAGCTCTGGCTTTTTTCTTTGCAAATAAAAAGTAGGGCATAGAGAGATGGCTCACGCGGAAAGAGCACTTCTATCTCTTAATTCCCACTACCCACAAAGTGCCTCACAAGTGTTTGTAACTCACTTGTAGAGGATCGGATACCTTCTTCTGGTCTCCACAAGTGCACATAGTATATGCAGGGAAAACACTCACACACGTAAATTAAATCTAAAATTTAATAAAAATAAAAATAATCTCACAGAGAAAACCCATTATTTCTTCCTCTTTCAGTGATGCTGAATTATATTTCCATACTCTCCTTCACTGTGTAGTCACAGTGAAGCCAAAATTAAGCAAGCTAAAATTACTAGCCTTGGATTTTTTTTTTCCCCTTTTGGACACACGGTATCATATTGCGTTCTGGTCTCAGTTTTACTGTGTAGCCAAAGCTGGTCTTGAACTCCCAATTTTCCTATCTCACAGAGCTTGGTGCTCAACTATTTGGGTAGATTTGTGACATTTGGCTAGGTTAGCTGTCTGGCCACAGGGTTCCGGAGATCCATCTGCCTCTGATTTCTTACTTATAGATTTCAAATTCTTATTCCAAATCAAACAATCCATTTTTTTTTTGGCAGTAATAGCTCCACATAATGAAGTTTTCTTTACTTCTCTTTTAGTCAGAGGTGGAAAAGATAATTGCAGTTGCCTGGGACATTTTCCAGCCCCTTCTTTTTGGCCTGATTGGAGCAGAGGTATCTATTGCGTCTCTCAGACCAGACACTGTTGGTAAGAATTTCATAGAGATTCTTGGGCTGAAACCTTCAAATCCTGATCTGGGATACCTTCAGTGGGAATGTGTTTCCCATTGTCACAATTACATAAAGGACTAACTATGATCTCAGTCTTCAGAGAGGTTGGCCACAGAGTAATGCTTGTTAATCTAAGTGAAAAATCAGCCATTGCCTGCCCCTCAACATAAAGATGTTTATCTAGCTCTGTCCTAATGAAGACCTAGAATTTTAAAGGTGCTAGTTAGTTCCGTAATGTTCACGTAGGGTGGAAATGTTTGGGATTTGTTCTTTTATTTTTTTTTTCAAGATTTATTCATTTATTATTTATACAATATTCTTCCTGCATGTGTGCCTGCCCGCCAGAAGAGGGCACCAGACCTCACTATAGATGGTTGTGAGCCACCATGCAGCTGCTGGGAATTGAACTTAGGACCTCTGGGAGAACAGTGTTCTTGACCTCTGAGCCATCTCTCCAGCCCCTGTCTTGATTGGCAGCACTGCACTTGCAGTTAGTTGATTTGTAAATATCGTTCCTCTCCTAACATTCCAGTATTCTTCCACTCATAGCAGGAATCCTATTCCTTGCCACTCCTGCTGTATTGCAGATACTTCCCTTTATTCTTACTCATCTCAAAAGACGTGTGAGTGTAGAGGTAGTGCCTGTGTGTCTGCGTGTGAACACAGGTGCACCCATGTACCAGTGTCTGTGTCTGGACATCTGAGTGTGAACACAGGTGCACACACCTACCAAGGGACATGCATGGAGGTTCTCGCTTGCCGCTTTGCTGAAGCAGAGTCTTTCATGTTTCTGCCGCTGTGCTGCACATCCCAGGCAAGCTGCCCCGCAAGCTTCTGAGCCAAAGCATATCTGCCTCCCATCTGAGGAGTGCTGGGATTACAGATGAGTGCCACGGCATCCAGCTTTTCAAGCAAGTTCCAAGGACTGAACTTGGGACATCAGCCCTATGGGACTCTTTAACACCATCTCTCTGGTCATTTCTTCTATCGTTTGATATGCCACCTATGGTTTTCTTCTCTTTAGAATTTGACAAGTTTCTAATGCCACATATCTTAAAAAGAGATCCTTTCTTTCGGATACATACCAAACATAGGTGACATTTGATGACATTGTGTCAAGTGAAATAAGATGGTCACAAAATGCAAGTGCTCGCCACTCCACTTCCGTGAGCACTATTGAACTAGTAAGGCACAAAGTAGCACTATGGTTCCAGCGCCAGGGGTAGAGGGAAATAGGAAATTGCTGTTTAATGGGTGTACAATTTAAATTTTGCAAATGAAAATGTCTGTTCACACAATAGCATGAATATTCTTAATGCCACTGACCTACACATTTAAAAGCGGTGAAGATGGAGGGCCATGGAAGATGGCTCAGCAGCTACAGGTGATTGCCGCACAAGCCAGGAAACCCGAGTTTGAGCCCCAGAGTCCACATAGAGGCAGAAGGAGAGAACGAGCTGCACAAGGTTGTCCTTTCCGTGTGTGACCGCTACACTCACTGTGGCACACAGAGACAGAGGCAGATTTTTAAGTTGGTGAACGTGGCACGTTAATATTATTAAAATTAAAACATACTGAAACTATAGATAGATGATAGATGGCTTTTCCGTTTTACTTACCCGGTCAACTGCCACACTGCCTCTGTTTCCCACCTTTGACCGTCTCAACAGCAGGGACAGCCTTTCGGTTCATATCTGCTCCAGTCCCTTTCTTGGAACCCACCCATCCAGCTTCCACTCCACCACACAGCCGATGGTGCTCGTCAAGATTACCTAGCTAAATCCAGTCTTTGCACTGCACTCTCATCCACGTTGGTTGTTACTGTTGCTTTAAAACATTCCTCCACTGATGTCTACTGTTTTCAACACCCACAAGAAGGTGTAGGCGTATTTTTTTACATTACTTTATTTTGATTCTTATGTCTACCTCTGATCACTACCCTAATCCCTTCCAACACCCCAACACCAGGTAGGAGAAACAGAAAGTCAGTGGGAAAAGGGGTCGTTGAGACCTTTTTAGACTACTTCCTGCTGATTAGGGGCATTGAGGTTCCTTGGGACAAGTTCAATCTCGGTCTCATCAGGATACCTCCAACTTCTTGTCTCTTTTCTCTCAACCACTTGACAAACCAGCAGCTCAACATCTAATTAAGTTTCCTTTGTAAGAATTCAAATATGTGTGATTAAATTCTGGTTTTAAGCTGGGCATGGTGGTGCACATCTTTAATCCAAGCACTCAGCAGGGCAAAGCAGGTGGATTTCTTGAGTTATGAGGCGAAGTTGGCCTACAGAGTGAGTCCAGGACAGACAAGGCTACACAGAGAAACCCTGTCTCGAAAAACCAAAATAAATAAATAAATATTCTGGTTTTATAAAGGAAAGCTCTTAAACAATGGTATAATTCATCTTGTTCATTTCTTTAACAGTCCTATGCAACTATCTTGTATTTAATATTTTAACATTATTTCTATTGATAGTATTTTGAAATGTAATTTCTCCAATCATCCCATTATTTCTAAAACCTGAATATTTCTTTCAGGCATTTGTGTTGCAACTCTTGGCATTGCAGTGCTGATACGAATTCTGACTACTTTCCTGATGGTGTGTTTTGCTGGTTTTAACATAAAGGAGAAAATATTTACTTCTTTTGCCTGGCTTCCAAAGGCCACAGTCCAGGTAAGTAATGATCACTGGAGAGGCGTATCATTTTAATTGTTACCTCTGTGTGACACCATAAAATATGGAGTAAGAAGACTTACCTAAATTTGGAGGAATTAAACAGTTGATAAATGACAGAAATAAGTGAGTGAATACATGGTTGAATAGTTGGGTTTATGAAGATTTTACACTAATCTACTCTAAAAGTTTCATTTGTAATGGCTCATTTAAATTTCTTTGGGTCACTAGAGTAAAGGTAAAAAATTTCCAAAAACTTCCCACATGACTAGAAAGCAGTGGTGACCAGAGGGGAGTTGAACTATTATCCTTCAAAACACTGAAAAGTCACCTGAAAAGAACCATCTTAACTCTTCTTATCCCCATCACCCAAGAAAAAAGAAGGGAGGAAATGAGGGAAAAAAAGAAGGGAGGAAATGAGGAAGGGAGGAGGCAGGCAAGCAGGAAGTAGCGAGTGAGTATGGCTCATCTTAATGTTTGGAAATCCTTCAATAGGAATATGTTTGATGATAAATTACATTTGTCCAGATCTTTATACATTATACATAATTCATTATACATAACGAAAGAAAGAGTAATTGCAAAGAAATTTAGATTTTTTTGTTTGTTTTGTTTTGTTTTTGAGACAGGGTTTCTCTTTGCAGCCCTGATTGTCCTAGAACTCTCCCTGTAGACCAGGCTGGACTTGAACTCAGAGGGAAATGCCACTAAGCCTAGCCTAAAAAGGAATTTAGAAATGCTTTACAGGAGCTAGCATGGTGCAAACCCTCAAGATATTATATAAAAGGCTTATCGTTTGCTTATAACTTAATTTACATTCTTTCAATCATCTCTTAATCACTTGTCATAACTAATATTGATATATAGTTCTTATACTTATTTAGAGAGTAATGATGAAGGAAAAGTCTGCACATGTCCATACAGATGCAAATTTCTGTGCTTTTTCTGAGCTGCAGTTAGTTGAATTTACAAATAAAGAATAGCTATAGAATGACTATTGTTTTTTATGGAATTTTAGTTTCTCTTTTGTTGTTATATAAAAAACAAGGAGGCTAATATATGGGTGTGTATGTATACAAATATATATACATATGTGTGTGTGGTTCTTAGTGCCTTGGTCTGTGATCTCTTATAAAAAATATTTTTTAAAGAAATATATTTCAAATCAATGAATGCATGCATACCCTCAAACATACATATGCATATATACAAAACAGAACTGGAAGATAAATAAATATTGCAATGCAATAAGTGATGTTTTTGCCAAGAATTCATAAAATGTTCAGTTATTTGTTGCATAGGAGAACCCTAACCCATAATAACAAAGAGCCTAACAAGTAACAAAGGAACTGAATAGGTTACTTTTTTCTTTCTTTCCAGTAGTCTACATGGGCATTCCAGGGATGACAGGGTGATTGTCACTCTGAGCAGGTGCCTCTTATCCATAGTTCAAGTTGTGCTGCCATTATCTTCCAGTGGGAGAGGGGAGAGAGGAGAAGGGGGAGAGGAGAGGGGAGAGAGGAGAGGGGAGAGGGGAGAGGGGGGAGAGGAGAGGGGGGAGAGGAGAGGGGGAGAGGAGAGAGGAGAGGGGAGAGGGGGGAGAGGAGAGGTGTATGTGCCCATTCTAGTCTGGGTAACAGTCTAGGCCAGTATCTGATCTCCACCATCACTTGGCAGCCAGGGCACAGATACGCAGTTAATCTAGTTGAAAAGAGAATGAAAACATGAGATCTCTGTTTCATCAGCAATGTTTCATTTCATCAGCTGAAATCTAGGAGCTCTGGTACAGAAGAAAGAAGGGGCACCCAGAAACCTGTGGGCAATGAGAGTCTATCACCTATCAGTCTATCACTGATACACATTTTCTCTCTTATTAGCTTAGAAGCAAACATTGTTCTTCTCTTTGGTATAAGGAGTTAACCAGACGGATTCATGTACCTTTCCCTGTGTGAACTAATATTGCATTTGGCCTCTAAAAGAAAATGGGAACTTTCATAATACATTGCAATAGACACAAATTAAATGAAACACTTCACCAACTCCTGGGGCAAAGGACTCACCAGATCTTTAATAAATTTAAAATCATTTTGAAGGCCTACCACTTCCATGGTTCAGACTGTTTTCAGAACTACTATATGCGCCAGAGAAAATAGGCTGATTTAAAATTTCACCCTCTTCTAATAAATACAACCTCCCCTTTAAGCTTTTTATTTCTTAAAGTGATACAAACAGGAACTAAACTTGACCTTAACCAAAAGACCAAGATGGGGTAAGTGTTTTCTTTATTAATACAAAATTTTAAAGTTAAACTACAAAGCCAACAGCAATTTCCATCTTTTGCAAGTGCAATTTATCATCTACAATATTTCATTAGTACTGTGAGCCTGTTTTTTCCTAACATTTTGAAACGTACAGACCTTATATTACACGACTAAAGTGTACCTGTGGCATAAAGAAGTTATTCTCCATGGAAGGAGGGAGGCTTTGTAGATGAGCAGACCTACTAGAGTACACTTTGAAAGAAGGCCAATTTGATTTAGTTGAGCAACAGGAAAAGCAACTTGTTTTCTCAAACAATAAAATGTCAGTTTTGAAACACGTGCTTGTTTTATGTTCTCAACCTTGTGCTGAAACTTTCATAGGCCGCTATTGGGTCTGTGGCTCTGGATACAGCAAGGTCACACGGAGAGAGGCAGCTAGAAGATTATGGAATGGATGTGCTGACAGTGGCATTTTTGGCCATCCTCATCACAGCACCAATTGGAAGCCTACTGATTGGTTTGCTTGGTCCCAGGCTTCTCCAGAAATTTGAACATCAAAACAAAGAGGAAGCTCAAGAAGAGACTTCTGTTGAGGTTCAGAGGTAAGAAAAAGGTCAATTGTAATGGCTAGAAAACTGTGTCCAGAAGCTAATTGCATCAGGATGGAATTCAAAATACATAATGTTGAGGTTCAAAACATATTAGAACCAAACACAATTCACAGTTCATAATCAAGGGAGAGGCCAAGGGCCTCTTCTGCTCCCTGGAGTTCGTGCTCAGTACTGTGAACTGTCAGTTTCATGGTTAGCGGCCTTGAATGGGTTTGACTTCCTTTTCTTTTCTTACTTTTGCCACCAAAATGTAGTCTCTTGTCAGTTTCTGTTCTCACTCTGGCCTGTTCCCATCCTGCCCACCTCGCTGCCTTTCTAAGAAGTGTTGAAACCGATTGGTCTTACTGACATTTTAAAGTAGATGAAGAAACTTCATTGATACCTGCCGAAGACCAAAGGAATACTACACACACACACACACACACACACACACACACACACACACACACACACTTGGTGGATGAAGCAAATATTTTTATTTTTTATTTTTTCCCAACAGCTTATATTATCCTAGCAAAATCTTTTAAGCTTGACCCCACTACAAATTACCTTAAAGTTGTTTTTTTTTCTTATTACATTTATCTGGTGTGTATATACGTCAGAGGACAGCTGACAGTTGTTTCTCCCTTTCCACCATGTAAGTCCTAGCGATGCAATTCAAGTTGGTATTTTTTTATGACAAGTACTTACCTGCTGAGCTAGCTTACTGGCCCTAATCTTTTAAAACAAGGGAGAAAACAACTTTCAATCTTCATAAACATATCCACATCATGCTGAAGGTGGAAAGGTGTTATAATGAGAAAAAAAAAAAGACAAGTTTTCATTGTCACTGAAAAAAAAAATGGGGGTAAAATTTGAATTAGACCTTGTATTGGTCAGCTTTTTATAGTGGTTGCAAATTATGTGCAACAACCCACTTATAAGGCAGACATTTTGAATTATAGTTTTAAAGGCTTCAGTCCATGGCTAGTTAGCTCCATTGCTTTTGAGCCTGGGGTAAGCCTGGCGTGGAATGTGTGGCAGGGGAGAGCTGCCAGATGAAAAAGTAAGTCTCCATTCCCAAATCCCTCCAAAGGCACGCCCCCAGGGATCTAACTCCTCCCACCAGGACCCACTTCCTGTAGCTTCTGCGGCTCCTACGAGGTCTACAGGCTGAAGACCAGCCCTTTAGTTCTGTGGGCTTTGGGGGAACATTTCAACTCTAATCCAAACAGATCTTTAATGGTGAATTTAAAGAGAGACAGGGCCAGCAAGGCAGGTCAGGAGGTAAAAGTGCTTGCTTCCTGAGCCTGACAACCTGAGCTGATGCTAGATCCAATATGGCAGAGGACAAGCACCATTCCACCAAATTGTCCTTTGATTTCCATATATCCCGTTGTGGCATGGAAGCACCTGTGAGCATATGCACACACAATAAATACTAAGCAGATAAATGAGCTAAACACAATATAATATTCAGTAGTAAAGGCTGTTTTGTGTCAGGAAAAAGATAGAAAATGCACTTGTCCATTTAAGTAGTTGGTCTTTTCAAATGATACTTGTTTTCGTGTATTTTAGGAAGCCTGGAGGTTCTATTACAGAAGCCTGATGGACCATGTTCTCCATTCTACCTTCAAGCAGAGTGACTGTATTTCCCTTTGTTTCAGATGAAAATTTTCCCATGAAATTCCATAAGCAAAATAAATAAATAAATAAATAAATAAAAAGTTTTATACTGCTAACAGTTCCTTGGGTGTCTTTTCCTGAGAGAGATTGGAGGATGAGCTACTTAAAAAAAATGAAACATTCACAGTTTTGTTAAAATCTTGACATATTTCTTCTTAGAATATTAAAAAATTTCATATAAAAAGCAATGATTGCTTGTTTTAATTGGAACTCTGAATCGGGCATGGTGGCACCTGCCTGTAATCCCAGCACTTGGGGAGGCAGAGGCAAGAGTATCATTATGAGTTCGAGGCCAACCTGTTCTACAAAGCAAGTCCAGGACATCCAAAGCTACACAGAGAAACCCTGTGTCAAAAAGCAAAAGAAAGCAAACAAACAAAAAGCTGAACCCCATTGTACTTTTATGAGCATCCAATGCAGTAGTTATTTTTTTTTTCTTTTTTAAAATCTGTATGGGCCAGGTAGTAATAGTACATGCCTTTAATCCCAGCACTCGGGAGGCAGAGGCAGGCAGATCTCTGTGAGTTTGAGGCCAGCCTGGTCTACAAAGGGAGTCCAGGACAGCCAGGGCTACACAGAGATCCCTGTTTCAAAAAACCAAACCAAACCAAACCAAACCAAACCAAACAAAAAAAAAAAAAAAAAAAAAACCTATGTGGCATGAAAGTGAAAGTAAACCAGTTTAAGGGAACAAGGAGGACTAATGGGAGGTGGAGGGGCAGGAAGTGGAAGAGTGATGGGTGGGGACACATGCCAATATACACACATACGAATGTTTTAATTCAAAAGTTAAAAACATGCTTGAACTTTAACAAAAGCTGAAACCATGAAAAGAAAAGTAGGAAATACTGGGATTTAAAATAAGAGATATACTATTGCTTAGGTGAGAACAAAACACAGCTATAGAAATTTTTCCAATTAAAAATTTCAATTTAGTGTAATACAAATCAGAAGCCCAAAGGACTTTTTTTTTTTCTAATAGAACAAGAATAGTTAATAGAATCTATCTCAAATACAGGTGCTAAGCAATTCTTACCATATTTCCAGATGTTCTTCAGTTTGTTCAAAATAGTTGAAGGCTATCACTATATTTTTTTTTTTGCTATCACTGTTTCTATGCACACGCATCGTTGCCCATGTGTGATGTGTCTGATACACAGAGTTCTCATCCTAATTTATTCTAAATTAGTTTCTTCCAGTACTGATTTCTCTGAGACAAGACACATTTAGACAGTTCTTTCTTTCATTTCCTCATGGTCAAAAGCACTTGTGCAAATTTTTTTTTTACACTTTTAACACATGTTTAAGTTTTCTTTTTGGTATCATAATTGAGTTCTTAAGGGCTTGTTCAATATTTTAAAACGTATGGACAAACAGATCCAAAACGTATGGACAAACAAATAGCCTACAGATGGACACACTCAATGGCAGTAAAAAAGATCCTGAGATTTTTTTTTAAAGGATTGTCCTCTCAGTGGGGAGAGGACAATCCATCAAATATTGATGCTAGACACCTGGACACCACAGTGTTTCTTAAGGCGGGAGTGACATGCTCACGTGGTGCTCAGGAGGCAGAGATGGGAGGATGATGTGCTTTCTGTAGCCCAGGACCTGCCTGGTCCACACAGCACGAGCCCATCTTAAGAGACAAGATACGTCACGGACATAAATGCAAAATTCGATAATGAAGACAGCACAGGAGAACATACACATCACCTTAGGTTAGGCAATGGCTCTTTACATTAAACCAAAAGAACAGTCCATAGGATTAAACATAAACACATCAGACTCTTACTGTTCAATTCTCCTCTCCAGAGACTCTGGGCTGTGCTGGGAGTGGCTCAGCAGTTAAGAACAGTGGCTCCTCTTATAGGGGACCCTAGCTTAATTCTCAGCAATGACACAGAGTCTCATAAACATCATTAACTCCAGTCCCAGGGACTTTTTTGACCTCTGTGGGCACCAGGCACATATGTGGTTCAATACACACAAGTTGACAAAATAGCCATACACTGAAAAATAATAAAACAAATATTTTTTTTCAAAAGTTTGTTGTTGTTTTTAAATAGACTGGGTAAGAGATTAAAAAAAAAACCACACACACAGACTGGGATGAGAATGGTTTAGATACTCAACGCTCAAAAGGTAACAAATTACGGATAGGATGGTAACATATCATTAGGGAGTTACAAATTAAATAATAAAACTATCACATACTCATCATTATGTTCTTAGTTAGAATGGACACTTGTAAATAGTAAATTCTGGCAAAGATGATAGGGATACAAAATGATGTGGCCATTTTGAGAGCAATTTCATGGTTTCTTAGTAGTGATTGGCTCAACATTATTTACTCAAAGGAGTAAAAAAAGTATGTATGTAAAAAGCTATTCATTTTTGTCTCCAGTCTTCATAACTGTCAAAACTTAGAAATAATCAAAACACCCTTCCACAGGTGAATGGATAAACCTCTATATGGTACTACTAAGCAATTGTTAAAAAAAAAAAAAGAAAGAATTTAAAAAGAAACTAAAAAGTACAACAAAACAAATGGATGGATGGATAGATAGATAGATAGATAAAAAATAGAAAGATAGATAGATAAAAATAGAAAAAGTCGGGCTAGGGATTCAGCCTAACTGGTAAAATTCTGGACACTATGTATGAATCTGAGTGCTTCACATACTCTGACATCCATGATTATGAGAAAACAGAGTTTTGCTTTAATTTTTAAAGAACTATATAAATTCCCACATACAGCATACATTGTATAGTATGTTAAGGGTTTTTTGTTTGTTTGTTTGAAGACAGGGTTTCTCTCTGTATCCTTGACTGGTATGTTAAGTTTTAATTGTCATGTTTAGAACAATCACTCGAAGCTCTGAAATATTTCGTTTTAGCCAACATTTTCTGTCTGTAAATAATGCTATTTACCTGCTCTTCAGGGATGGTAGAGGTGGTTACTATTGACAGAGGTGATTTGCTGGCAGTGTCTAAGGATTCCTACGTAATTCGACTAACAAGAAAGATAAAGAAATGAAAACAGTGATGGTTATATCCACCTGATCAAGAGTTGGGTTTGAAGCCCGTAAACCTAACGTGAGGAAACCACCTATAATCCCAGTACTTGGGAGACCAAAGCAGGAAGCTAGTGAGACCTGTTTCAAAAACAAAACAAAATGAAAAGACGTTAACCTTGAAATAATGTTAAAGGAAATATCAAAATAAAACCCAAGCGATTAAAGATTTGAGAGATTTACTAGGAAGGCAAAAAGATTCTCCATGAAGTCCATTAAGAATACCGCCCCCTCAAGGCCCCGCCCTTCTGCTTCCGGCTAATCCCAGGCCTGTTTCCGTCCTGGAGCTTGGGTGCTTGGTTCTCCTGACGCCCTGCCCTGCGCGTGGCTTCTGGGACGACGGTTGCTGAGTCCCTGGGCCGGTGAGAGTTGCTAAAGGAATTGTAGGTATGGCCAGTTTTCCCCATTCTTCTGCTCCAGGCCCTTGGGTACCGTTCTCACTGTCACCCCTGTTCCTTCGCCAAGGAAGGCCTCCTTCCTTCCCTTCAGAGGGGGCTCTCTCACATGGCTCCATCACACCGGAAGGAAGCCCTCTTCCGTTTTCTTCCTGATTCATTTCTTTCCGCTCTTCTTTCCAACGCATGTCTCTTGTTTCCTTCTCTCAACAGTCCTTGCAAATAAGAAAGAAGAGATCTTTCCATCAAGACTGAAAGCAAAATTAACCCACCTGGCCGATGCTATTTATGCTAATGGTGAATCCGGGGAGATGAAGCTTCATGCGTACCCGTAATTGCAAATGTGTTCCAGGATTGGTCTGATTGCCAAAAGGCTCTCGTTCCTTCCCTCACACCCCTGACCGTGATTCCTCTTGGCTTTATCACAGTGGACAAGCACTTAATTAACATCCATGTTTTTTAAGGATTAAGGACTGTAGTTGCACCCACAGTGTGCCAGGCACAGCCTTCAGAAGTCCTGACGGTGCTATATGGTGGAGCTATTGAAATACTACACTCTTAGAATGCCCTAAAAGCTTGTCGCCGTTAGGTTGTTCCCTGCTGGAACGCAAGGTATTTTAAGACTGCAAACACACTCCTGAAAAATCAGGTAGGTTGAGGAATTTTGATAGCATCAAAAATAATGCTAATTGTCTTTTATTTGTGGTTGTTGTATGTTTAATAGTTAGAAATAGGCCAGTCATATTATATATATATATATATATATATATATATATATATATATATGCTTTTGCACACAGTGCCTCAAACCCTGTGAAAGATCAGATTGATTGATGGAGAGGTGCCTGACTTTCCATAGGGATAAATTGAATTCAGTGAATCAGATGATTGCAGAACAGTACAAAAAAATTTTTTTTTAATACTTACTATTACATGTGGCAAATTCATTCTCCGTTTTCATTATCACATCTATAAAAGGTATATACAGAAGCTGGGAGGATCGTGTATAAAAGTGCCTGTTGTACAAACAAAAGAATCAGAGTTTGAATCCCTGTCACCTGCATATGCCAGGCATTATAAGGTGTTTATAACCCTAGCTGGAGGGAGAAAGACAGGTGGCCAATCAGTCTAACCAAGGGGTGGACCTGGGTTCAGTGAGAAAGCCCGGCTCAAAAAATAAAAGGTAGCAGCTAGGGAGATGGCTCAGCGAGTTTTCAATGTAAGCATGAGGACCTGAGGTCAAATCCCTGGATCCCCCAAAAATGCTAATCATCCCTTGCAATTAGGAAAAAGGCATAGGGCATCAACTACCTACCTACAAACCTATTTACCTAAAACTACAGTTAGTACATATAAGTATATATGCAATTACATATATAGGTTAATGAAAATGTCCCATCTGGGATAACAGTGCATCCCCAAGAGCCATAGACTGTCTAACAAAAACCCAAACACCAGGCAGGAGAAGCCCTCCATTTAAATTGTTGATCAGGGTTGTCCAGGACACTTCCACAACATTATAGGCTCTTGCTCTTGCCCTTGGTTGCATTCCAGAGGTAGAAGTTGAATCCCTATTGGCTGAAGACACCATGCACTTCAGACACAGAATGCAGAAGACCTGATCTGGATCAGACTTGAAAGCTTCCTATCTGAGTAGTGGCTAAGAAGTATCTCAAAAAATGTTCATCATGTCTTAGAATGGCGAAGATAAAAACAAACATGATAGATAAGCCATCTTCTTCATTTACTTAATGGTCGGCTCTTAAGTATATCTATTATCTTGGTTGAACCCCTCAGTGACCCATGACAATGCACCAGTTTTGTGGTACACTCTTACTTGGATCTCAAAGCCATATGAATACTGTTTCTCCTAGGCTCCGACATTCTTCTCCGCCCCCACTGCTACACTGTGCTTCAAGTAAGCTAGTCAGCTCAGTCTCCAAATGTAGTAGACTTTATCTTCAAGCTTATGCATGAGTCAGTGCACTCTCCATAGACTCCATTCTACTTCTGCCAGTTAAGTTTTTACCCAGCTTGCTGTCAAAGTTCTATTCAAATTTCACATCTTTCTTACTTTGTTGGAGAAGATCCTTAATACTTTTGAGCATCCAATATGTGTAATCTATTTGAGTTTTCAGTTCTGTGTCTGCTTGTCTTGTCTAGTGTGACCCTTCAACCTCTAGATAGCAAGTACAAATCATATATATGTATGTATGTATATACATATATATGCATGTATGTGTATGTATATACATGTGCATATATATTTATATATGCGTACGATGTAGATGTATATTATAATAGATGCTCGGTCGTTTTATTGAATTAAACTGAACTATAAAATGTGTTAACTATTAAACTGAATTTAAAAAAACAATAAATACTGGAGATGTGCGAAAATGAGAACCTTCATTTTTTTCTTTCCTTTTGACAACTCTCTTCTCATTTTTGAAAGGGTTATTTTTTTTTAACTGTTTATATATTCTGGATATTAGTCCTCTGTCACATTTATAGCTGGCAGATTGATTTCCATTCTGTGAGCTTCCTCTTCATGATATTGTTTCTTTTGCTATGCAGAAACTTTATAAGTTTTCTAAGATTCCTCTTGTCAATTGGTGGCCCTGGTTCCTGGGCAAATAGGGTCCTATTCAGAAAGCTGTTTCCTGCACCTATATCCTGGAGGGTATTGTCTGTGTTTTCTTCTGACGGTTACAGTGTTTCTAGTTAGCATTATTTTTGTCTGTGTGCAGGATTATATATACTGGTCTAATTTCATTCTTCTGCATGTGGACATCTAGCTTTTTCAGCATCATTTGTTATAGACACTATCTTTTCTCCAATGTGTGTTTTTGTTATCTTTGTTGACCATTACATGGCTATAATTATGCATGTGTATGCACATGTTTACATATGCAACTATGCATATGCATAGGTCACTTATAAAGGAATTGAGAACATGGCTTTTTTTTTTTTTTAATTTAAAACATGGTTGCTCCGGCAAGAGATTACATCCAAAGACCATCTAGGTTTGTGTGATCTGGCTGGAATACAAACGTGCCTTTAATCCAAGAGACAAAGACAAGCCAGCCTGGTATGGAGCAAGTTTCAAGTAATGAAGAGCTTAGATCCAGGCATGGATGGTACATGCCTTTAATTCCCCAAAATAAAGATAGTTTGTAAAAGGAAGCATTCATGTTTGAATGTGATGTCTAATTGAGTGCAAAAAAAGTGACAAATCAGAGAAGATTTGACAAAATAAGATATGCCTAACTCTCTCAAGAAGAGAGAGGAAAAAGAAGCTACATAATGGGCAATGCAGAGAGAGAGAGAGGCAAGGCGAGGCAGTTTTACCAGGACAGATATACAGACAGGTTAAAGAGAGAACAAGTTAGACAGAGATGAAGTCAGAATGAGCCAGAGAATGAGAAGGAGCCAGATTAGAGCAGATTGCTGAAGTTAGTTTCAGGGGCCAAGAGAGAGGCCAGATTGCATAAGTCAGCTGGGAAAGAAATTTGAGCCAGAATAGCTAAGTTGAACTAGCCAGCCGAGAGCTCAGTAAGTACAAGAAAGAGTGAGCTTATTAAACAGTACATCTCTTAGGCTTAATAGTCTAGGCCTAGGTCACATTGTCCAGAGGCTAGAAGTGTCCAGGATTAGGCCCAGGTTAGTAGACAGAGGCAGTAAGCCCCGAGACAACAATTGAAGCAAACAAATAAAAATTTATCTTACAGTCACTTATGTCAGAAAGCTTACAACCTCATACAATTCCAGATCTAGAAGGAATATAACATCTCTGGCCTCTGCAGACACATGTACACACGTACACACACGTGCACAGAACCACATGAAGATACATATGAAACTTAAAATAATAAAAATGAATCATAAAAAATTAAAACTCCTCCTGTTGCTTTCTAGATTTAGGCCATTGTGTTTAGAGAAGGCATATGCTGTGTTTCTACTTTTTGAATTTCTTAGAGCTTGTTTTATAGCCTAACATATCCTCAAGAACATTCTATATGTTTATAAGAATAATGGAATAATGAATATTCTTCATCCATTGGATGTTTAATTTTAAAGTTTCTTTCTTCCTTTTTTTTTTTTTTTTTTTTTGTCCCTAGACAGGGTTTCTCTGTTATAGCCTTGGATGTCCTGGGAACTCACTTCGTAAATGGCCTTGAAATTATCGAGATCTGCCTGCCTCTGCCTCTGAGTGCTGGAATTAAAGGATAACACACCTGGATAATTTTGAAGTTTGTTTAATTTCTTTCTGATTATGTATTTTTTGAGACATGTGCTCCCTTACTTTCAAATGTTTCTTATATCCATGTGTGATATTTGCATATCTGATTAATCTGCTATTTCTAACAGTTTTGTAGAGTGCCTTTCACAGTGAGAGGCTTTCTCCTGAAGACTGTTTACTTGTAGGTAACAGTAGCCTTGCTTCAGGTGGATGCGATAGTGGAGTCTTTGATGGAGGTTCCAGAGTCCAACCACTGTTGGGGATCCTATGGCAGCAGGTTTGCTAAAGAGTCTGTGTGGCACATGCAGCTGCAAGAGCAGAGTTCCCAGCCATTTCCCTGTGTGACCGTGGGGCTGATGTGGCAGGCGCAGGCAAGGAAAATATGGCAAGCAGAAAAAGCAGGACAGTGTACGTCAGATGGTTTTGGCTGTGTGGGCAAATCTACCCTGGCAGGCGAGAATGGTGCATGTGGGCCACTTGCATTTCAGTGGACTGATGGGGTTGGGGTGGGTGTTCCAGGAAGCCTCAGGGGTTGTGATACTTGCTACAGTGTAGTGCCAGCTGCATTCAGGTGGTGTAATGTCAGCATGGTTTTGCAACAAAAGCCTGGGTGGAAGACATGCTGTGTGATGGAGCTTCACAGAGGTTCATGGCATAGTGAGGGCTATCTTTTTCCTATTGTGGGAAAACTCTTAGTTTCAAGCTGATCCAGACTAGGTCAGTCAATGTAAGGTGCTTTGTTCACTCCAGGCTATTCACTCTAGGTCTCTCTTCCTCAGTATCTCTACTTTAGCCACACTGTCTCACAAATATTCCACCTGAACATCAGTTTAGCTTTCTCTTCTGTTGGTCCATTTTGAAAGAGAAACTTCCCATGTCTTGAGTGTTCCTCCAGGTTTCATTTTAAATTTTCTTGAAGTCTCATGGAGGCTTGAAATTAAAAATAAAATAAATAATAATGGAAATTATCTCAAACACACTAGTTAGTGACTGATATAAAGAACTGATTATCTCGCACATGCTTTTACTATATTGACCATTTATTATGAAATTGGTGACAAATAATACATTTCTCCATATCAAAACCTTTTAAAACTTGGGCACTTGGGGCCAGAGAGATGGCACAGCAGGTAGAGGTATTTGCCACCGAGCAAGGTGATCTGAGTTTACCCATGGGACCCACATATAGAAGAAGAAAACTGATTCCAGCAACTGGTCCTCCAACATCCACACATACATGAGTAAATAAATGTAATGAAAATGTTTAACTTGGGTTCACAGCTTTGGTTAATACTGTAAGTGAATATTTAAAATTTTCATTAATCTGTGTGTATGTCTCTGTGTGTATATGACTTTCCACAACCCTAATAAAAGCCAGCACACATAGGAAGTAACTGTGGGAATCAGTTCTCTCCCCCTACCATGTGCTTTCCAGGGCTTGAATTCAGGTCCTCAGGCTTGTCAGCTGGTGCCCTTACTCACCAAGCCATTTTACTGGCTATATGAGTATTTAGATTTTTTTTAAAGGTATCTTGACTTGCCATGATATAATTTTACATTAATGTTACTTAATCAAATTTGTTTCCTTTTTTTCATTTTTTATATGAATCACAGGTTATTTACTTTGTATCCCAGCCGTAGCCCCCTCTCTCATTCCCTCCCAGTCCCACACTCCCTCCCTTCAAACTTATTTTCTTATGGATTTGTAGACTTGCTTTTTCTTTCTAATTATTTTTCTTTTAAATATTAGTATGAACAACACAGAATCAGACAAGGAGGAGGATAATCTCCAACCATCATCTACAACTTCTCAGGTAAAAACTTAAAACTACACTGTAATATAGGGTGTGCACGTGCGTGTTGAGTTCTGTGGAGATGGCTCACTGATGAGAGCGTAAGGACCCAAGTTTACACACTGTTTTGGACCCAGATAGGGTTGGTTTTAGGAATAAGGCAAATATGGATTTACTTCCTTGTGGAGGAAAGTTTCAGCAAATTAAGTCAACAGAGGTTCTATATTTTGAAGAAATTAGGGTATGGGTTATCTTCTAAGCAGATAGAGTAAGCTGTGAAGCCTTTTGTTAGTCTAGTTTTACTAAGTAATCACTTAGAATTATAAATTGCTTATTAAATAGAGACTTTACAATTCTTAAGCTTGGAAGACTAGTATAACCTTGCTTTTAATTACTTTATCTGTAATTAAATTCACCCTAGTCTATGTCAATTTATATAAATTCTGAAATTATAAAGTAAGATACTCTGGTTTTCTTGTATATGACTTTCCATAACCCTAATAAAAGCCAGCTGCTGTGTTTTTAGCATCTGTACAGTGTCAGAGACTCCAGAAAACACCTCTACCCGAGGATGGCAACAAGCTGGCCCTTAGGTCTAAGAACTTTATCCCACAGAGCTGCAGGATGTGTATTTAGCACTCAGTGAAGTAATGTCTGCATCTCCTCAGCCATTTACCTTAACACTCCAAACCCTCGGTTGCCTGTGCAGTCCAGACTCTCCTACACTTCTGCAGAAAGGTGGCTGTTTCACAGTGTACTCATGTTAGCAACATAGTGTTGGCGTGTATGTATATCCATCTGTCCATCTATCCATACCTTCCTCCCTTCCTCCATCCATGCGTTCATCTATCCCTCTACCACCCATCCACCCATCCATCCCTCTGTCCATCCATTCATCCCTTTATCCATCCATACATCCATTGTGGCAATGATAAGCTGAACACAGAGGTCACTATTCCAAGGTTAAGTCTACCCTGGGTTTGTCGTCGTAATTGTTTACATTGGGAGAAGCATCTCAGCCTTCTTACAAACCACAGATATTTCACCACGTCAGCAGTTTCATAACTACTAGCATTCAAAGGATGGGAGGACTGACATATACCATAAATTATCAAAATATGTTACGTATAAATATTAGTGGAGGCAAGCTTAAGTTTCTGAGGATATGGCCTCTGATTTTCTTATTTTCCTTTCCATTACCTTATTTTTCATATTTAACTTCTCAATTATATTTTCATTTCAGGAAGGTTTTAGCAATTAATCCAAGGGAGGCAAAGGGTAGGCAGTTTTAGTTGTTAAGTCTGCAGTAGAGGCTCACTTGTTCAGTCTATAAATGGTAGTCAGTGGTGATGGCAGAGACTTAGTGTATTAACACGAGGCATGGTTCTGCTGTGACATCCCCTATCTCTGAAGCATGTGATGTGTGTTCCCCATGTTGACAGTAACAATATGAATTTAGTTATGAATGTCGGGATTGCTAACGTTCATAAATTTATGTGGAGAGTACAGTTCGTAAGAGAGTTCCTTGTTTTACTTCAGGTCTTCAATGATTCTGTTAGGTCACAAGAAGAAACTAAGGAAACAGAGGAAACAAAACAGCAGGTGAACAGAAGTACAGATAGTTATTGTCCTCCACAAGGTTCACTCAATAGAACAATTACAGATGGTATGTGAAATAAGAAATGTACATGGGGAAATGAGAAATGTATGTGCCTAATAAAAATGCAGAGAGTAAGGCTGCTGTGTTCATCTCAGGGGCTAGCTCAGGTCTGAGCAGTATGTAAACAGAATAGATACTGCTTCTTCCTTTCAAAACCAAAGTATTACTTGATTTTTAGCTTACTTTTTATGTACTCGAATGTCAAATTTGGGAATTAGAGGCCATGTTAATTGAAGGCTCTTGTTTAAGACTTCTTTTGATGGTCTTTGCTAGAAGTCATATTATTCCTGGCAATACTAAGGTTCTTGACGTTGGGCCTCAAATTTAAAATAGCTGTGGCCTATATAAAACTTGCATCTTATTGTTGCCAAATACTGGTGAAGCGTTCTTTTATCTCTTTATGAATATTCTACATGATTAAACTTGGAGATTTTTGACTACTGGGTGAATACCCTATGCAAAAATATAGTGAAGCATAAGTAATTGAAGCTTTATTTTTCATGCATTCCTATTTGTTCCTTGCTAACTTTAAACTTTTAAAAGAAAATTTTACTCATTGATTTTTTTTCATTAGTGATGGATGCTTCTTAATTAAATATCAGTGTTTTAAGGACTGTGAATTAACTTTTTCTTTGATCTCGAAAAGTCCTCATGTGACATTGTAAATTACTGGAGTCCTGTTGCCATTGTGCTTTTTGACTTAGCTCTTCCCCATATGTTTATTCCTATGAGCCTGTTTAGCAGGCATTTTCTAGAGTGAGGTTGTTAGGAGAGAGGAAGAGGAGGAATGTGCTGATCGCCAGTGGTTACCCTCTGCATGCTGGGCTATGTACTGATCGTCAGCAGTTGCCTTCTGCAGGCTTTACAGCTTCTCTACTCGAACTAATCAGAGTTCAGCGTCAGCACTAAAATGTCAAACTTAGATCAGTAACTTATTTTCCCCTTTAAAATTTTTTTTGTTTTTAGTTTTAGTGACATTTGTAGAAAAAGAAGATTTCATAACTTCCATATTTCTGTTTAAGGATACACATCTTGGTACTATCTTTTTTCAAGCATCTTTTCTTTTCTTTTATTCACCCATAGCTTAGGTTTCTTGCTGATTCCTTAGTATAAACTTCCACATGAAATTCAGGAACACATGAAAGTTATATACTACAATTAGGTGTGCTTCATGCTAGAAAGGCCAGGCTGGTCTGACATATATAAATAAATATAGGTAATATACCGTGTAAATAAGCTTAAGGACAGAAATCACATAATCATTTCAGTTGCTGCTGAAAATGGAACTTAAAATTCTTTCAAGTAAGAAAAAACAACAACAACAAAAAAAACAGGCAAAACCAGAGAAACTTAGAAATACACACAAACAGTTCCACAACAGACCAGGCATCGTGTCTGCATTAAAGACAAATGTGGATCAGGTCAGTGGTTTTCCCTGGGAAATGGCAGTATCCAGTATAAAAGGAAGGAAGGAACATTGAGCAGCTGAGAGATGTCATGCAGAAGAACATCCCTGAGGTTCCTGATGTGGAGCTATGGGTATGAACAGTGGGCTAGTGAAGAGGCTCTTGAATTTCTTAATGTATCCAAAGTCATCTGGAAAACCATTGCCAGGATCTAAGAAACCTTCAAGCAAAGGTAGTAGAAAGGAATGGAACAGTTCCATTTGACAATGAAGTCAAATCAGATGTCCTGAAATTCTGTTGGATGAATCCAGTAGTAATAAAGATGACAATAAAAATGAAGAGTCTTTAGAAGGTTGAGATAAAGAAAAAGGAGCAGCCACCCAAAAAGACATCTTAAAAAGAAAATGCAAAATGGAAAGCTACTACTAAAAGAAAAAGAAAAAAACCATAAAAAGTGCTAATGTTAAAAAAGCAGAAAGCAGCACACCAGGAAGAGTCACGGCAGTTTGAAAAGGAGTTTGGATCCAAAGATGGTTCAGATGATGAACCTCTAATTCATGTGTCAAAGAAATTACATCCAGACAAAGAGTTAAAGGAAATAGCAGAGAAATTACTGATGCTAACTTGGAAGAAGTCAAAGTAAAGCAAGTTTGCAAAGAGCTATATGAAAAATTCCAAATTCTTCTATTTTACCAGTGAAGACTCAGAAGCCAGATGCTTCAGTGAAAACTTGCTACCTCAGAGAGGCAGAGCATTCGGCCCATTTTCCAGGAAAAAAAGGCTTGCTAGCTCACCAACAGCTCGGGAGGAGAAAGATAAAAGCCCAAAGCCAAAGAGCCAAAGCACTCAAGAGCACCAAAAGCTAGAGAACCAAAGAGCTACTGTTGACCTAGGATTAACTTTATTAAATCTTATATACAGAAGGTTTTTGGATTAAAGTTAGAGCTGCTGAACCACACCAAATAAACACGTTTTTACAGTTCACAGTATCAGGGTTCACAAAGAGACCAAATATCCTGCAACAAATTATCCTGCCTATGCTATAACAGAGAAAAGATTTCATTAAAACAGCTGTAAAGCAGAGGTAGTGTTCCTGAGAGGCAGAGGCAGGTGGATCTCTGTGATTTAGAGGACAGCCAGAGCTAGAGAAACCCTGTCTATAAGTAACTAGAAATCTACCTACACCTAGCAGTATAATCATTAAAACTTAACAAGTCAGAGAGAAAACCTTGGATAAGGCAAAGAAAAAGCCTTGCCTATCTAAAAATACAAATAAAAATTATACCCTCTTTGTCCTCAGAAGAGGACAAAGCAAGAAGAGCGGAATGAAATGTTTAAAATGTTAAGAGGAAGAATAAACACCAACCCAGAATTCTGTATCCTGTGAATTATCCTTCAGAAAATAAGGCCTTTTTTGGATTAAAAAAAAAAAAGTTAGGACATATTGTTGCCAGTTGATTTACCTTACAACAGCTCTAAAGAGGATTTCAGATAGAAGGCATTTTATATGGGCCAGAAACACAGGCCTACAGAAAAAAAAAAAAAAGAATTGAAGGTAAAAACCGCCTTTTATTTTCCTTAACAGACAGTAAGTTTGTTCAAAAATACAGTGTGCTCAATGACTACAACTTAACATAATATGTATGGAATGAATAAGAGAAAGACCAGAAACCAGGAGAACTTGATTACAGTCATATGTTGAGTAATGATGTTCTGTCATTGATGGACTCTATTCAGGTATGATGCTGTTAGAGTGTAGTTGTGCTAAACCCTTCATGTTACCTAGGGACATCATAGCCACTGCTGTAGTGCAGTTCCCTGTTTGTGATGATGTGAATATAAGTAGAGCTGCTGTACTGCCAGTCAGTATAAAACATATTACACAAATTAGTACAGAAGGGTTAATGGGATGTCCCACAGGCAAAAATTCATCATGGCAGGGTAGCATGGCGGCAAGAAAGAAACACAAATAGATACGGCCATCCAGTTTTCTAAAGAAAAGGGAGCCTTACTAATAAAAACATGAAGAAGAATGAAACTAGATATATATCTCTTACTCTGTGTAAAAAATAATTTCAAATTGTATCCAAGAACTGGAAACTTTGAAAGTGCTACGCATATTAAAGAAAATGTTTCAAGATACAGTCATAGGCAAGAACTTTTTGAAAAGGATACCAACACTCCAGAACATACAGCAAGAATTGACCGTTAGGATTGCCTGAAATTTAAAGCTCTCTACAATAAAGAAAAATAAACAATAGATGGAGTGAAGAGACAATTTACAAAATGAGAGAACACCTCTGCTAAGGGATTTATATCTAGAATATATAAATTTTAAAGCTTGAGTGTGGTAGTGCACACCTGTAATTCCAGCACTAGGGGAGGCAGAAGCAGATAGATTTCTGTGAGTTTGAGGCCAGCCTGGTCTACAAAGCAAGCCCAGGACAGCTAAGGCTACATACACAAAGAAACCCTGTCTTGAAGGAATAATAAATAAATATAAATAAATAAATAAATAAATAAATAAACTGCAAAAGTCAAAAACTCCAGCCAGCAAATGAATAGATAAGTTGAACACACAGTTTTCAAAAGAACTATAAATGGGCAGTAAACAGATGAAAAAAATGTTCAATATTTTTATCTGTCTGGGAAATGCAAATTAAAACTACATTATGAAACTACATTGAAAGAATAAAAATAATATATTCTTACACCACAATAAAAAATCATGACAAAGACAGTTGAAAATTCCTAAAATAACTGGAAACGAAACAACACAACTCAAAATAACATTGTATGAAAGAGGAACTCTCAAAATTAAAACTACTTCAAACTAAATAAAAGTGGAAACACGGTTTTTCAAATTTATAGGATGCAACAAAAGTACACAAAGGAAGTCTGTAGCCTTCAGGAAATATTAGGAAAATATGCAAAATTAAGAAAAACCCACCTTAGTAAGAAGAAAAAGAAAACAAATGGCATCCAAAGAAAGCAGAAGAAATGACAAGCAGTGGGGTCAAACTGAACATAACGGCACAAGCCCATAATCTCAGCACGTGGAAGGTGGAAGCAGGGGGTCAAATTAGGGTCACGCTTGGCTGCACGGTGAGTTCAATGACAACATGCTCTACTAAGATCCTCTTACAAAACTGGACAAACAGAACTTAGAGCAGGCCTCAGTGAAACTAAGGACCAGGCACAGGTTTATACATCCATAATAGCTAAGGCGAGGTGATCACAAGTGTGATGTTAGCATGGACAGTGTGGCAAGACTCCATCTCAAAGGATAAAATTAAGAGAAAGGGGAAAGACAGAACTGTACACAAGAAATCCCCAATAAAATTATTGCAAACCAAGTGTAACAACACATTAAAAGATCCTACATGATGATTGAGTTGTTTTCACACCAAGATGTAAGGACACGTAAACATATGTAATCAGTATACATAATAAAACATTAACTATAATCCAGGATTAAAACCACATGACCAAAAGGTATAAGTGTTGGAGTTAATTTAAAAGTATGGTCGAATAATGTTTATTAAATTAGCCCTATAATTATTATTATAGCGGTATAGCTAACCTGCTATCACAATCAATGAAAGCCACAGATACCTGATAGATTTCAGAATAGCCTTATTTCACCTGGATTAGGGTAGATAACTAACCATCCAAACTACCTTTACCTCCTCGCCCCAGCCCAGGCTACCTCCCATTCATAATTCCATAAATACTTGCTTAATCTTCATTTGGGCCAATTTCCTCCATCCACAATGAGCATGTGCTTCTTTCTCCCTCTTCCTGTTTCTCCTCTTTCCCATGAGACTCCTGTCCTCAAAGCCTGTGAACTTTAGCCATACCCATTCTGCCTTGCCCAGATTTAGGCCTTTTAATCAGCCAATCAGGAATATTAGGCAAGGATATAAACGTCATTTCGTTTTGAGGTGAATGTCTACTCATAAAAGACATCAAGCAGACCTTGGGGAGCAAATTAATGAACAAGCAAATATAAAGCAGAAGACCATGTTGTTACATACAGGAGATGCCTCTGACAAAATTCAGTGAAATAATTCTGAAGAAACTAAGAATAGATATATTATACCTCAACATGATAAAGGCTATATGTTATAAAACAATAGCTAACATAATCCTGAATATGGAAAAATGAACTGAAATCTTCTCTGAAATTAGGAATGGGACAAAGGTGTCATTCTTAACCACTCTTCACTCAACACTCATATTCAATATAGTATTTAAAATATTAGCCAGGGCAATAAACAAGAAAAAAGAGACATGAAGGGGAAGGATGTAGTCACATTATCTCTGTTTGCAGATGATATGTTCCACTAAAAGGTTCTTTTTGTTTGCTTGTTTGGTTGGTTTTTTTGGAGACACGGTTTCTCTGTGTAACCTTGGCTGTCCTGGACTCACTCTGTAGACCAGGTTAGCCTTGAACTAACAGAGATCTGCCTGCCTCTGCCTCCTGGGGTGCTGGGATTACAGACGTGTGCCACAAAAGATTCTTCAACCTGACAAAGGCTTTTCACCCAAGTAGCGGGATATGAAATAAGCATCTAATATTTTTCTTTCTGAGATTCATTTGGTTGTCTTGAATTACACCCACGTTTCTGCAAATGACAGCTTTGTTCGTCACTTACTATGTTTTGTTACCTGTTCCCCTACTGTTGGGTCTACAGCTTAGCTATTGGAGCAGGGCTGCAGTTTACATGGATGTTCAGGTTTCTCTGTGATATCTGGGCCTGTAGTGCTTTTGGTAAATACCCAAGAATGGTATTCCTGGTCCTGTGGTTGGCTGGTTTAGTTTCTTTAAGGAACCCCCATGCTGATTTCCACAGTGGCCAGGCCACTTTACCTTCCTGCCAGCAGACGGTGAATTCCTTTTGTCTGCATCCTCTCTAGCATTGTTCTGTTTCTTTAGTGAGTGCTACTCAACTGGGCTGAGATGGAATCTCAAAGTAGTTTTCACTTGCATTTCTCTGACGGTTAAGGAGCTTTGGGAACATTTAACTCATTTCAGTATCTCATTTTTTGATTGAGTTGTTTCTTTTCTTCTTTGATCAGATTTATTCCGAGATTTTTTTGAGACAGTTATGAGTAGAACTTTGTTCCTGATTTGTTTTTAGTGTGTTCTCTGTTGGCATAGAGGAAGGCTACTGATTTTTGTATGCTCATTTCTGTATTTAATTTTGTTTTAGCTGTGTGTCCTATCTGCCATGAGCACCTAGCTTGATTTTTGTTCAAATTTCTTTCCTCCTCTCTTCAGCTTTTCACTTAGTCAGACCTTGCTCATTTATTTTGAAGATTCTACACATGATGTTGGACAAAATTATAATTTAAAAAAACGTGCTTATTTATTCAATAAATATGAAATTAATAGACTTTTGTAAAATATGATTAAAATATTGGAAAATATGTGGGCACATATATGTTTTATAGCCTTGCTAGAAGAAATATATTAGGAATATGGCAAAAGCCAGGAATTCCTGAGGCCTCTTTTGTCAGTCTGCCTCTTCTTAAACTGTGATATCCTTCCATCCCAGGGCTTCCAGAAGCTAATGTCTTGTATCAGTGTCTGCTGTCACTGTTGTTTTCATTGCACTCTCATGGATTTCCTGTGTACCTGTTACATAACTTAGTTATGGGTGAGGAGACAACTTGAGAGAAGTCAGTTCTCTCCTTTTACCTTGTTCTTCGTAATATATCTTTTTTTTTTCTGCACTGTCTATGCAGATGGGTAAATGGCTGGTTAAGGAGTAGCTGCTGCATTACTAATAGTATGAATCGATATTAATCATTGTACATCCAACTCTCGTCTCCCCATGGCAGAGCTAGTGCTGGGATTAGATGTGAACCACAGCATGCAACAAGGTCAGGTAGTCAGAATTGCATGGCAAACGCTCTTACCTGCTGAATCGTCTCACTAGTCCTGTCCATCAGTACTTCCTGCTCGTAAGGTACCTTATAATTATTCCCATAATGTCCAGGTTCATTTTTCCCCAGAATCTGTCCTTTTTAATATAAAAAATAGCAAGGCAGTGGTGGTGCAGTCTTCCATCCCAGCACTCAGGAGGCAGAGGCAGGCAGATCTCTGTGTGTTAGTGGCCAGTATGGTCTGCAGGGTGAGTTCCAGGGCAGCCAGGGCTACACAAGAAACCTTGTTTTGAAAAACAAAACAAAACAAAACAACAAGAAAAAATATCACCTAAGTAATTTTTTTTCAGTACAAAGATTTAATCTGCTCATGTTTTAAAATTTGCTCTGCCATTGTGATCATGAATTAAGAATTTGTATCACAGCCAGTCAGGCATGTATTCCTCCTGGAAAAGCTGTTCTGGAACTTAAGGACATGTGATCATGCTGTCATAACATTTCTTCATGATGTAGCTTTATGGTGTGGTCTGTAGTGGTAGCTGTTAGGGACAGAGGCAAGAGAGTACTTAGAAGCCATCCTACATGGCAAAGCTATACCCTACCTTAAGACAAGAAAGGAAAAAAAAAATCCTAAGCTATTACATGAAACTGTTAGTGCCTTACAGAGGTCAGGGTATGAGGCCATAGGTTGAATACCCAGCACTACAAAGATGGCTCAGCTCACAACCATAAATATAAGAAAAACATTCACATAGAATTTGAAAATTTTTTATTTTAGTGTCATTCTGTGCATATATGCATGCAGGTGTGTCTGTGCACGTGTGTCCATGCATGTATAATAAGAGGACATGTGCCATGGCACATATGTTGACTTCAGGGGACATTCTTATGGAGTGGGGTCTGGTTGTTTCCTTCAGTATTTATGTGTGTTCCAGGGATTGACGTTAAGTCACCAGGCTTTATGGCAAACACTTTTATCAGGCCCCTTAAAATGCCTTCAGAAAGGGTCTCTGAAATATATCTTAACAACTGGTCTTCAATTACACCAGTGTATGGCATTAATCTATGATGGGCAAAGCTATGTAAGTCTGCATATTAATATAGTAAATAGGGCTCCTTGTTAGTCACTTGTATTTATCTAGATGTAACTTGTTTTATATTTCAGGTGTTGCACTCCTTGTATTATGGGTTCTACTCTGGTCCCTCATAGGCCAAGAAGTTCTCCCTGGTGGAAATTTGTTTGGACTTGTAGTTATTTTTTACAGTGCCTTTCTTGGGGGGAAGGTTTTAGAAGTCGTTAGAATTCCCGTAGTGCCTCCCCTTCCACCTCTTCTTGGTAAGTATATTGTCAGCTACTTGTTGACTAATTGTGAATTCTGAACATTTTCTACTTGGACTACATACATTATTTATTTAATAAGGTATCTCTAACTTCTAATTATATGCAATGACTGTATGTGTATACATAGCTTTTCCACATAGATTTATTTGCTGCACACAGATTTTTAGTCTATTTTTTAAAGTGATTTGAAAATCCTCAATGTATTATTTGTGCTGCTCTATTATTTAATAAGTTTTAAACTTAGTTTGAAATGCATTCTAAAGGAAGGAAACGTAGAAAAGGCTGAGATTTTGTACATGTCATGTAACTAAAACATGGCACTTATTATGGTGAGTGGGTACTAATAGTATGTAAGTACAGAGTAAGCTACATGGGGCATGTGTGTGTGGGTACCAAGCTACCACTGCTGCTTTATTTACTGCCTGCCTTCCTTCCTTCCTTCCTTCCTTCCTTCCTTCCTCTTTCTTTCTCTCTCTCTCTCTCTCTCTCTCTCTCTCTCTCTCTCTCTCTCTCCTTTCTTTCTTTCTTTTTGGTTTTTCAAGACAGGGTTTCTCTGTGTAATCTTGACTGTCCTGGATTCGCTTTGTAGACCAGGCTGGCCTTCAACTCACATAAATCCACTTGCCTCTGTCTGCCTGAGCGCTAGTATTACAGGCATGCACCACCGGGCCCAGCTTATCCTATTGTTCTGTGACTCTCTATGTGGACAGGAAAGTTAGTGGGAGAATTTTTCTGAGGTCTCGTATCTTCTAGTAACAATCCGTCTAAATAGGCAAAATACCGTCTGTAGAGATTATCTCAGGATCTCGTAACATGTCCATGATACTCTTTGCATCCAAATCTCTCTTAATATTCTGACTCTTTACCTGTTTCTCCACAACTTCTGTTTCTACCTTCTTTGTGAACAAAGATTCTTACTGCTCTCTGTGGGCTGTTTTTATCACTGTATAATTCACCAAGGCCAACACATAAAAACTGTAAGGCTCTTACAGCAGTTCCTCTATAAATCCTTCCCCTAGCCCCTGACTCTGCCAGGGGGGATAAGCCTTCCACGATCTGGTTTCTGCCTCTTGTTCTTGTCATTCGCATCCTCGCTGTGTCCCAGCATCACTGAATTACTTACTGTACCACACTTGCACATGCGTGTGCTCCATGTCCCTTTACCATGCCACATCCTCTGCTTGTATGCAACCCACCCCCACAGTTCTCTGTGGAAAAAGAAGCTTAATCAGATATGCTTTGTTCTCTACTTTCTTTTTATTCCCTTCCCTCCTGCCTTAGGGATGTTACTGGCTGGTTTCACCATCAGGAATGTTCCAATTATTTACGAATTTGTCCATATTCCTACTACATGGTCTTCAGCTTTAAGAAACACTGCCCTTACTATTATCCTAATACGAGCTGGGCTGGGACTAGACCCACAGGTAAGTTTCCAATCAATTTCGAGTAAAATTCTTTTACATATTAGAAAAAAACAAAGAGAAGCAAGATTTTTATTGTAGTTGTTCTAAGTAGAGTCTGCATGTAAAGCTAAGATAAAGACCCAACATTTGACAAAATGTGGGTTTCATAGTTTCTGTTTGCAGCTGTCATTATTCATATGAAAAGAAATCACTCTGATGTAAGCTCTCTTTTAGTGATCATCTTTAGTCACGTGCATAGAAATAGATGAGCTTAGGCAGTTCCACTGTTAACCGAGAGCTTTCCCTTGGCCACTTTCACTTCTAGTTAACAAAGGGTAAGGTAATTCTATAAAAGCTCCCTTGTCTCTCTGTTTTAAAAGAGAGATGAAACATTCAATAATTTGTTTTATAACTGTCTAGAAATAATGTTCCTGATTAACTATATAATTTTTTCTTTGAAAAATGTTTATTGATTCTTTTTAATTTTTGATTTTTATTTTTGTTCACAATTTATTCATTATATATCCCAATATACTCACTTATAATTGGATATTAGCCATATAATATATAATAGTTATCTAGAGACCAAAAAAGCTAAACAACAAGGAGGACCTTAGGGAGGATGCTCAAATCTCATTCAGAATGGCAAACAGGATAGACACCAGAAGCAGTCAAAGAGAGGAAACAGGATGAGAGTCTATAGTACAGGGGATTGAA
Organism: Meriones unguiculatus; assembly: GCF_030254825.1. Classification (NCBI taxonomy): domain Eukaryota; kingdom Metazoa; phylum Chordata; class Mammalia; order Rodentia; family Muridae; genus Meriones; species Meriones unguiculatus. The sequence goes on along the minus strand of NC_083358.1, from coordinate 70,997,979 downwards.
GCAGATGCTGAGACTCAGGGTCAAACATTGGGCAAAGTGCAGGAAGTCTAATGGAGGAAGAGAGGGGTGGGAATAGAGCGGCATGGAGAGGACAGGCGTCCCACAAGGAGACCAACAAAACTTTACATTATTGTAAAAGTTCATTTAAAATAGTTCTTAAAATACTATAATCTGGAGATCAGAAATCTGTTTGAATTAATGATATGTGACTAGTAATATATATAATACCTATAGAAATAAGTGTGGGAAGCATATAGATTGAACGAAATTATTGCAAAAGGGTAAATAATTGTCACTGGTGATGTCATTGAACTATTAAGAAAATATGAAAGTTTTTCCTTTTGAAATATATTTACTTTTTTAAAAACTTTTGACATTTGCATTTTTTATTTTTATTATTAAATAGTTCCCCACTAATTAACTGGTGGGGAAAATCCAATGGGATGTTATCACTGTAATGTGCAAAGGGAAATTAGAGAATGTAGAAATAGTCATGGAAAAGTAAATCTTTGCAAGTCACTATAAGAACTCCTACTTTATCAAGTGTGACTTGCTATCCCTCAAAGAAATGCTGTTACAATGTTTGCTCATAGTTAACTTGTTGGCCTCTGTAACTTATCTAAATGCAACCTTTTCTGTTTCAGGCTTTAAAGCATATGAAGGGAGTCTGTTTGAGATTGTCATTCGGTCCGTGCCTCATTGAGGCGTGCTCAGCTGCTTTTTTCTCCCACTTCATTATGAACTTTCCTTGGCAGTGGGGGTTCCTATTAGGGTAATATTTTTCTCCCTTCTCTCATATCATGAAGTTACACAGTTAAGTGTGTTTGGTTAAAGCTTTGAATACTCTGAACATTGTATAGGCAAGATCTTCATTAAAATGCTTTACCAGGAGTGAGCAAGAACCCTTGAAAATCAATTAGTCAAAGACAGAGTTGTGTTCCACCCTACCCAGTGCAGCTGGGATGGTGGTGCACTCCTGTGAGCTCCCACTCAGGAGGCCGAGGCCATGTTGTACCTAGGTCAAGGCCAGTCAGAGGTGCGTAGCAAGATCCTACCTCTGAAAAGCTCTGCTGTCAGTTTCTCAAACATTCGCAGTTCCTCAGTGTACAATGCCAAATAGTCTAGACCCTCATCTCATCTCCCTCTCCTGTTGTGTGTCTGTGCGTTTTAGAATGTCAAATACCTCTTTAGATTTTATTAATGGGCATGTAAATAAAAACGTTTCTTTTTTCAGAGCAATAAAAACATGAAAACAACCTTTTCTGCTGGTGCAGAACCATATCGATACTCTCTATTATCCATTCCCTCATGTCAAAATTCCTTAAGACTAGAATCACTGTCTATAGGTCCTAACTTATTTTCATGTTTCAGTTCATTAACTCTTGCATCCTATAATTATACATTCCAGTCAAATGTGTAAAAAGCTTACCTATTGCACACTGATTGCCAAATAGAGTCAATTTCAAACTTTTCTTGTGAAATGCCCCAAGACATACGTGCATACATACTTACGTGCATTCACGTGTACACAATACATATATACACACACGTGTCTGTGCTAGAAATCAAACTCACTGCCTGAAGTATATGAGGCTAGTATTCATCACTAAGCTGCACCCCAGGCCTTTTTTATTATTTATAAAATTAAAGCACATCCATGTGAAATCCCTTCCAATTATACCTTCAGTCTTAAAGTCAACAGGGTATCAAGCCCTCTGTACTGACACTGTTTACTTACTCGCAGCATTGTTTAGAGACTATGAATGGTGCCGTTTTGAATTTAGCTTGTTTTTCTGATAACACCTACACTGAACATTGTTTTATGTACTGGAACTACCCGTTCAGCTTCTGTGGTAAAATGTCAGTTCAGATCTTTTGCCAGTTTTAAAAATGCAGTTCCTTGATTTCTTACTAAATTTTAAATTTTGTTTATATTCTTTTTTATTTTATGTGTATGGATGTTCTGCCTGCATGTATATCTGTGTACTGCATGCATGCCGTATCCACAGTGAGAAGGTATCGGATCCCCTGGAACTGGAGTTTCATATGATTGGGAACTGCTACATAGGCCTGGAATTCAAACCTTGGGGTTGTTAACTACTGACCCAACTCCCCAGTTCCACGTGTTTATGTTCCAGAGCGAAGTCTTTCATCTAGTATATACATCATAGTTTTCCTTGTAATGTGTGACTTGCCTTTTAATTTTTTTTATTAACTAGCTGAATAATTACTGGCTAAAACAGCACAAAATTTATTCTTCAAGGTTCTTAAGGTTGGAAGGCCTAGATGAAGATGTTGGCAGGTTTGATTTCTCTTGAGGCCTCTCTGCCTTGCTTGCAGATTGCCACCTTCTCCAGTATCTTTGCATGGCCTGTTCTCTCATTAAAAGCATCCTTGTGGTCTCTTTCTAGTCTTAAGACACACTGGTCCTCTTTGGTTTGGGCCACCCTTATGGGTCCACCATTTAACTTTAATTAGTTCTTCAAAAGCTGTTTCTCTGAATCTAGCTTAATTGCTGGTTAGTTTCACATGTGAATTTATGAGGGTAAGAACACAGTTCAGTCTATAACACTCCCTAATGTGATAAACTTTTCTTCCTAATTTCTCTAACAGTTATCCTTTTCTTTCTTCTAGCCTTTAAACATAGGAATAATGAAAGACCAATATTATACCATTTTTCCTCATTCTCATTCTTCTTTAACTTCTCGTGATTTCAGATTCTATCTATAAGCTATTAACTTTCAAATACATAACTCAAGTCTAATTCCTTTAAGCACAGTAGGCACATGGCAGCTTCTCCACGTGACAATGTGACATCAGAAGACTAGGGTCCTAACTCCTGAGAGGTGTACGCCCCATTCTCAAGCACCAGAAATGCCCATCTGCAGACATTAGTGTTTCATTTAACTTCTCCTTACTTACTGCAGCAGTGAGTGAACATTTTTGAAGAATTTGCTGATTTTTCTGCGAGCTCCTTACATGTTAACTCATTTTTATAATTCTCTTGATGGTTTCATTCTCACATTTCAGTTTTACAGATTTACAGTCATAGGATAGTTAAATGGATCACTTCAAGTTATACAGCTTGTGTGGCGAGTGTAATTGTAGTCTGAGCACCGAGGTTACATGTTCAGCCATATGTGCCTGAACTCGCTTTGTAGACCAGCCTGGCCTCCAACTCACAGAGATCCACCTGCCTCTGCCCCCCTGAGTGCTGGAATTACAGGCTTGCGCCACCATTCCCAGCTTAAAATGAACATTTTTAAAAGTAGAAAACATTCAGTTGTTGTCGTTGTGGGGAGTTTTTGTTTGTTTTTTTGTTTTGTTTTGTTTTGTTTTTCGAGACGGTTTCTCTGTGTAGCACTAGCCATTCTGGAATGTAGACCTGGCTGTCCTTGAACTCAGAGATCTAGCTGCCTCTGCCTCCCTACAGCTGGGATTAAAGCCACAACCACACTCAATTTTTTTTTTAAGTTTACAAAATGTTTGTTTTATATACGCAGGTAAAATATATAATCTATAATATCTATAATATAATTATAGATTATATAATTATATAATTTATAATAATATAAAATCTATAATAATGTATACTTAGAACTATACCCATGTCATGAAATGGTTAAATCTAATTGCAATGTGTATTACTTAACAATTATCTTGTTGATGGGGAAAATATGTACCTCCTGCTTTGTTAGGACTGCTCAGGAATATCATACACCAACTGTCTATAGGCACTGCAACAAGTCTCTTGAATCTCTTTCTCCCGTTTGGCTATATTTTGTTTTTGTTGACCTGTGGCATCCTAATCTTCCCATTAACTACTAACAGTATCTCAGAGAGATTTAAAATTTGACTTCAGTTTTCTCGTATTTTTAATTGTTTGTTCTGTTTAATGTCACAGATTTTTACCAACTTCAACAGAACTCCTACTGATTTTTTTTAAGCTCTCATAGACAGTTCATAATATAAGCTTTTAGGCTTAGGCCAGTGCATTGGCCACCACAAGTCAAATTGTGGGCCATCAGGTAGGAACTGAGATGCACTTCTTGCTTTGCTTTTCTGCAAGGCTGTGTGTTGTTCTTGCACCAGTTACTGCAAATGTTATCCACACTTTATCACTATAATGGCTTTGCTGAAAAATAACCTGAATGTGTATTCTTTGTTTGTTTGTTTCAAGACAGGGTTTCTCTGTGTAGCCTTGGCTGTCCTGGACTCACTTTATAGGCCGGGCTGGCCTCAGACTCACAAACATCTGCCTGCCTCTGCCACCCTGATGCTGGGATTACGGTGTGCATCACTGAGCCTGGCTCTCTGACTGTGTACCCTATTGCATTGACTGAGATGTCTGTTCTTAGTTTCTTCAATACTATACCTCTATGGCATATCTTGAAATATGGTTATTTTAGTTTTCCAGATTCATTATTTTGCAAGATTGGATCATTTGTTCTGAGTTCTTTACATTTTCGTTCTCATTTTAGATGAGTTTGTCAATTATTAAAAAAACAGCTTCTTGGTTTTTTATGTGACTGAATTGACTCTATAGACAATTTGGAATTAGTTCACTTACAATATAGAATCTATGACTGGGCCTAACCTTTCCACTTAATTGAGTCTTACTTATTTTTTTTTATCAATGTTTTGTAGTTTTCAGACAGAGTAAATATTACACATTCTTTTGAAGTTGATTCCTAAGAATTGTTATGTTTTTGATAGTCCTGCAAAGTTTTGTTTTGATTTTTCAAGACAGGGTTTCTTTTGTATCCCTGGCTGTGCTGGACTTACTGTGTAGACCAGGCTGCCCTCGAACTCAGGGGTCCTCCTGCCTCTGCCTCCTGAGAGTTGGAATTAAAGGTGTGCACCTCCACACTCAGCAAAGTTTTTTTCTTAACTTTCAATTACTCATTGCTATTCTATAGAAAATGTAATATACATATATAAAAGTTAAAGTGGATTTTTGTTTGTTTGAAAGATGGACTTAGTTTTATTTTATTAGTGCTCTCCTGCATGAATGTCTGTGCACCACCTGTATATCTGATAGAAACTGAGTTTGTTTGCGTAGACTTTCATAGAACGGAATGCAAAATTCTTCCTGCTAATTATTCCTACTTTAGTTTACCCTCGACCTATGTCTATTCAGTTTCTACATGTTTAAAATGAATTGTTGACATCTGAGAACTGTACTTAGAGTGTTATGGACTGAATCTGTATATTTTCATTATTTAAGGGCATCTGTAGTTAAAGTCAGGTTCTGGTTGCTCCCTATACCATATACCATATGTATCTTTACTCAGATGGAGACTTTCCCATTTCATGATTTAGCCTTTATACAGGTCAATTTTTGTGTGTGTCAGTTTGACACAAAGTAGGGTAATCTAGGAAGAAGGGAACATCAGTTGAGAAGATTCCTTTCATTCAATTGCTTGTAGGCAAGTCTGTGGGGCATTTTCTTGATTAATGCTTGGTGTGGGAGGGACCAGCCCACTGGGACAATGACCTCCCTGGACAGGTTGTTCTGAGTAGACTCATCAATCTATGAGGAACAAGGCAGCAAGCAGCATTCTTCCATTGTCTCTGCTTCAGTTCCTCCCGCCAGGCTCTAGCCTTAAGTTCCTGACTCAACTTCTCTTCATGATGGACTATGAACTGTAAGGTTTAATAAAAACCCTTTCCTCCCCCAAGTTGCTTTGGACATGGTCTTTATCACAACAGTAGAAAGCAGATTAGGGCAGAAATTAGTACCAGTACGATGGAGTTTTGCTGTGATAGGCCTGACTGTATTGTTTGGGGAGGATTGTGGATGGGCTTTGGAACATTGGGCTAGAAAAGCCGTTGAGTTTTCAGAGCTTGATGAGCTTTTGAAGAAACTTGGAAGATGGGAACACTGAAAGGGATACAGATGATAAAGACTTAGCTTGTGAAGCTTCAGAGGCAAGGAAGTTTCTACCTGAGCCATTCATGTAATATTTTATATTAAGAATATGTACTTTCTGATCAGCTAGAGCTGACGAATCAACAGTGGTTAACAAGAGACCGTACCACTGAAGTGAAACCTTTGCTTAAACCGTTTACTAGAATAATTGGTGTGCTCACTTGGGGTGAGAAATTAGTTATGATTAAGAAGAGATCTGCATCATTGAAGTGAAATCTGATCACATTTCCATAGGATCAACACATAGAAGCTGTGGTCCAGAGGGGGCCAAGGCAGCATCTCATGCAGACAGCTAAACTTGGTAATATGTAAGCATTTCCTAGGCAGTAGTGGTTTTATATGAAGGGCCTATGGAGAGCAGATGGGACTTGGCACTGTGAAAGGCCAAGAGGGGCCTTTGGTAAAGATCATCTTCATTTGCAGTGGAGACAGCAGGATTGGTGAGTTCATGGGGAGAAGCTGAAGCTTGGCACCATGTGGTCCCAAAGAGAGGCCAGGAGGTCATTGGTCAAGGTGCAGCCTGTGAGATAACTGCACATTGGAGATGCCAGAACTGTAGGATGGCTGCCAAGGACAGTGACAGATGTGCATGGAGCCAACCTGAGCCTATGAGATGAGCTGTGTGTGCTGTAGATGGTAGAGCTGGAGACAAGGGGACTGGAGGCTTTTGGAGCCCAGAGGATCATGAGTGGATTCCAGACATCAAACACTGACCTTTTTATACTGTAGGACCTCAGTTTTGGTTTTGTTTTGTTTTGTTTTGTTTTGTTTTGTTTAGGACTTAGTTTTTATTTGATTGTGACTATACCCTAGTTCTTCCCTTTTAGAAGAAGAATGATTTAACTTTTCATTTTACAGGAAACCATAAAGAAGCTTTGGCATTTTAGAGAAATTTTGGATATTTTTTTAAAGATTGAACTCTTTTTTTCTTTTTTAGTTTTTTGAGATAGTGTGTGTGTGTTTAGGCTTGGCTGTCCTGAAACTCACATTGTAGATCAGGCTTGCCTTAAACTCAGAGGTAGTAGTACCTGTCTCATGAGTGCTGGGATTAAAGGTGTATGCCACAATTGCCAGCATAAAAGATTTAAAGTGTTTGAATTTTTTAATTTTTATTTTTTATATTAATTACAGATTATTCACTTTGTATCATAGCTGTAGCCCCCTCTCATCTTCCCTCCCAGTCCCATCCTCCTTCTCTCATCTCCTCCCATACCTCTCTCCAAGTCCACTGATAGGGGAGGTCCTCCTCCCCTTCCATCTAACCCTAGCTTGTCAGGTCTCATCAAGATTGGCTGAATTGTCCTCTTCTGTGGCCTGGCAAGGCTGCTTCCCCCTCAGGAAGAGCTGATCAATGAGTTTAAGACAGAGTTTTACTATGTAGTCCTGGCTGGTAGAAAACTTACTCTGTAAACTGGGTAGTCCTTGAACTCAGAGTTTGACCTGCCTCTAAAGCACTTGAACTTTAAAAACAATGGGACTTTAAAAGTTGGAATACAGTTTATATTATGATATTAATATTATGAATTTTGGGGACAAACAAGAAAGGTTATGGTTTAATAGTGATGTATTGGTGTGTCAAGTTGACAAGGAGATAATTTTCCTGGTTAGGCTTTTTTTTTTTTTTTTTTTTTTTTTGTCAACCTGACACAAACTAGGGTCATCTAGGAAGAGGTATTTTCAACTGAGAAAATACCTCCATCAAATTAGTCTGTAGGCAAATCTGGGGGATATTTTAATGATTAATGATAGCTGTGGAGGGCCTAGCCTGCTGGTGGTATGGTGGTTCTGAGTCGTATGTGGAAGTAGTCTGAGGAAGCCATGGAAAGCAAGCCTGTAAAAGCAGCATCCTTCATGACCATTGCTTTAGTTCCTGTCTTGAATTCCTACCATGACTTACCTTCATGATGTACTGTAAGGAGAAATAAACTCTTTAAGTTTGGTCATGGTTTTTAATCACAGAAATAGAACCCAAACTAAGACATTCTCAAAATCTTTGCATTCTTGAAAAGTTGCTTATTTTCATAGTTTAGACTTTCCAATAAATGGAGATTGCTATATGTACTACTTATGAGTTACAGAAGAAAAAGCTACTTTTTTCTACATTCAAGCATTCAAGCAGGATGCCCTCAGTTTTCTAGAAGCAAAGTCTGAGATTTGGATTCTTATATAAGTTATATGTCTAAGAAGCTCTCAATAGAAAATGCTATGTGAAGGAAGCCATATAAGATTTGGGAAAATCTCAAACTTTTTTTTTATAGTTAATTAACCAATGGACCTTTACATTTTCTAGTAGAATAGAAAGCCACAGCCAGATATAGTGGTACATGCCTTTAATTTCAATCCTCTGGAGGTAGAGACAGGAAGATCTCTGAGTTGAAGGCTAACCTGTCTATACAGCAAGCTCTAGGCCAGCCAGGGCTACATAGAGAGACCCTGTCTCAAAACAAACAGCAATAACAACAAAAAAGAGTTTCAAATTTTCCTTGATACATGAGCCTTCTAGCATAATATGGAGCAGATTGGCTTTGTGAGATTTCTAGATGCCATTACAGAAGTTACAGTATCCCAAGCAAATACAAGCTAAGAAGATATGAACTGGATTAGTAAAATCTGACGCATTTAACACCCACACTGCATTTGCCTCTCGGCATGGCTCTGAACACTAGAGGGAAGTTCTCACATCCCAGGTGAGAATTTGGTAATGATTTCTTGAGTATGAAACTAAATTTACCTGAAAAACAAAAACAAATGGGACTACATCAAACTTTTTTGCTCAGAAAATGAAACAGCATCCAAAATGAGGTGTGCATAAGTGAAAAGCATATATCTGCTAAGAACTTAGTATCTGCAATATATGAAGAATTTCTACAACTCAACTTTTTAAAAAATATTTAACTAACTTAGTCTAGCTAGCTAGGCATGAGGCCTCATGCCTATAATTCCAGCACTTAGAAAGCCGGATCAGAAGAGTTGTTTTGAGGTCAAGACAAGCCTGGGATACAAAGTAAGACTCACAAGGTGTGTGTATATGTGTGCAAGCACATGTGCAAAAGACATTTCTCCACATTAATAACTGGCCAACAAACATCTGAAATTCTTGTCATCTATAAGTATTAGAAAACATAAGTTAAATGTATCTTTGTGCATACATTAGGCTAACCGATACATATTTATATTGGCAAGGGTGTGGAGAAACTGGATGTATTGTATTGCGCTGGTGGGATTATGAAATGGTGTAGCCACTGTGTAAGTGTTCAGAGCATCTGCCATGTGTAGTTAAGCCTTTAAACTTACATCTTTTGCAGTAATGGTAGACACACTGGGCTTGTGTTTTCTTTCTGAAATCCTCCTGTCTCGTGTATTTGGAGTACATTTGGTTTCTTGGCCATTGAGGATTCTCCTGGTGTCTGCTATTTGCATTATGAATTGTCTTATTGTATTGATAATCTTCATTTTAAATAACGTATGGCTAGAGGAAAGGCCAGCAATTTGTGCTCAGCCCAGTTTCTTTAGACACACCTCTGTGAAGTTTTACCCAGCACTAAACATGCACAGTTCCTTATCACCATTAAGTAGCTTTCACTCAAAAGCATAATGCTGTCATGTGAAATGGAGAACAAAACACTATTGCTTAAAAGGGTGGAGAGGTGGCTCAGTGGATAAGAACATTCTCTGTTCCTTCAGAGGTCCTGAGTTCAATTCCCAGCACCAGTGGCTCACAACCATCTACACTGGGATCTATTGCCCTCTTCTGGCATGCAAGTGCACATGCAGATAGAACACTCATACATTAAATAAATAAATAAATAAATAAATAAATAAATAAATAAATCTAAAAAAAAAAGGGTGGGTACTCAAAGTCTGCCTTTCAGTTTTGTCCTAGGCGCTGTCTCTCCTGCTGTTGTTGTTCCCTCCATGCTGTTGTTGCAAGAAAATGGATATGGTATTGAAAAAGGCATTCCAACCTTGCTGGTGGCTGCTAGCAGTATGGATGATGTTGCAGCCATCACTGGATTCAACACATTCTTGAGCATAGTCTTTTCCTCGGGTAAATAAGAAAATTACCACCTTTTTTTTGTAGTTCTTTAAGCTAGGTTTCTGGCATTCCCTCTACATTTATCAACAAGACTTTGATATTTCTTTGTTCTTTGTAGAAAGCTCGTCTTGACCAGGTAAGATGCTTCAATGGATTAAAAATTAAAAAATAAAATGAATTCTCCAAAAGCCCCCAAACAACACTTAATAAAATGACTTCATTTTCATACTGAACTTTTCTAATTAGTTGGTTTTACTATCTTCATCTTTGCCATTTATGTGGTTCTGTTGCTTTGGAATCTTACCAGTTTTTAGTAAGAAAATTACAAGCAGCAGTATTAATAGTGTTACTAACAGATTAACTGTTTTTGAAATGTACGTTTCTTACCATCCTAGTAGCATTCTGCTTGATATTAAGACAATTCGAACATATAAAGCTAGGGCAACAGTGTGCTCTTTTGGTAGTGTTAAGACAAAAATCTTACTACACCACTTCAGATTTGGAAGGTAATACTTGGTCTTGACCAGCTCTGCAAATACTGTGAAAGTAGATGGGCTCACAAAGAGCCCTGACTGCAGTAAAGTGGGCATAGCCAGCATTCTCTCTCTAGAGCACATGCTATCCTTGTGCTGGGGGAGCCCGTGCTTTACCACTGCTGAGAAGAACCAGAATGCATTGGGGTGACCTGGAACTCAGTGTCAGACCCACACAGCCAAGGAGAGTGTGGCCAGCTGTGCCATGTTCAGAAAGAATACACTGGAACTCACAGTTGAGCAGAGGCCCTAGAGAGGATATATGCTGGAAGCATTCCTGGGGGAGACAGACGGGAACCCAACTGGCACCTAGAATTCAGCTTTGCTGAGTACAAGGAGTTGAAGTGATAGGCAGAGGAGGCTGGAATCTTCTCCACTGCCTCTAGATGGATGGAATAGCAGATGAACTGCTATGGATGGATAGTCTCTGTATGAACTGAATGCTCCATTTTCATGATTGGATCAGCAGACACTACAATTTTCTTTTTTGGAAAAGACAGCTAAGGAAGCTCATCTCATGATGGTTGTCTGCAAATCCAGTTGATAGACACCAGGAAAGCAGTCTGCCACAGCTGGAAGCCCCTCAACCCTGGCTTTCTCTTCTAGCAATGTACCATTGCCTGAGGTCACAGCTGCTGCTGCTCATTACTGTGTGTCAGAAGCCCCTTCCTGACCTTCCCAGCAGGTACAGTAGGCTCGCAAAGGCAGAGCAGTGTCTGTGGCCATAGTGGCTCTGGTCGTCACAGTGCTGGAACATCAAATAGCTCTAGACAAGTTATGGAGGAAGAGGAGTGGACACTCAGCCTTCCTGGAGCTGGGGGAACTGACAGAACTGGTAGGGTCAGATGGAGAAAGCACCGGGCGCTCCAGCCAAACAGCTTCATCCCTGGCTGTGAGGCGACCTGCAGTGAGAAGCTGGGAAAGCCCACAATGGCCAAAGTGAAAATGCCAGAAGCCGCCATGCTGCCGCTGGCCATGTAAAGGCCAGTGAGCCTAACGGCCCTCCTGAAGACATAGTTATGTGCTTGTTGAAAAACTGTTGGCGGAGGTTACATAACCACAGAAGAAAACACAGAACAAGAAAATGCCGTCTCCAAAGCACTGTTTGGAATTCTTAGTTTTAACAGAAGGTTAGTGTTTCTGCAGTCAGTAATGGCTGGGTTATCTATGGTACTTAAAATTCAGTTGGCCACATCACAAAAGCAATAAGATAGTTTTAATTTGAGAATGGTGTGGATGAGACTTGGATGTGGTATGTGTGTGTACACTGTCAGCATTTTAGGAGACTGGGAAGTGATTGTGTGAACCCAGAAGTTCAGCTAGACTCCCTCTTTTTTTACATTGGAAAATATGAGATAAAAATGAAATCTGTAATTGTCATCCATATTCTTTTGGGTAAGAATATTTTCATTCTCAGCCTTATAAATCTTATCTCTTTTCCCCTCTCTCCTCTTTCTCTCTGTCTCCTAGTATTTCTGTATGTTTCTGTGTCTACATGTGTCCATGCATGCATGTATGGTTGTGTGGGTATGTGTATACATGTGCGTGAGGAAGCCAGAGGTTGACATTGGGTGCACTTTTGCATGGAGGCAGAGGATCCAGATCAGTTCCTCAGGCTTGGCATCTACCATATACTGCTAAAGCCATCTCCCTAATCCTCTCCCATTATCCTCATAAAAATCACTGACCACCACCACACTGTCATCTTGAACCCGAGGCGTATGGATAAAAGTATTTACCAGACTAAAAGCACAGCAAAAATACTTCTCAAAAAGAAAGTGTTGTACTCTCTGAAAGACTGTGTCCTTTTCTATAGCAGTTGAGAAGTTGTCTGGCCTTGCCTCCTGGGCCATTTGTGTGAGGTTGTATTTTAATAGCGTTCATGAGGGCAATTCTCTAAAGTAGTAAATTGAAAAAGGCCACTTGTCCTTAAAACTGGCCATTAGGAATGAGGTTGTAGTGGCAGGCTCTGATTGTGGCAGCTCTCTGGGCCAGTGTCTGAGCAGTTAGAGTCCCGTTGTCAGAGATTTTTGCTTTTCATTTTTGACCCCTTTATTTTTGCCTTTATTATTATTTTGTTGTTGTTGTTGTTTCCGTGGTAAATGTGATGGGGTAGCGGCTACGGGGTGTATAAACAGAACATGTGTGCAGGTCAGAGGACAACTTTTAGGAGTTACTTCTCTTTTTTTATATATATATTTTAATTTGCATTTATTTGTATGTATGCAGGTACCCGCAGGGCCCAAAAGACATTAGATCTAGGGCTGGAGTCATGGGCAGCTGTGGACCAGCTACTGTGAGTGCTAAGAGCCACAGTCACACGGTCAGCCTCTGTGGGTCTTTGGGATTGAACTCCTGTGGCCAGGCTTGCATGGCAAGTGCTTTTAAACCTGCTGAACCATATCAACAACCCTTCTATTTTTTTTTTTTTTCTGAGATAGGGTTTCTCTGTGTAGCCTTGGCTTTGTAGACCACAGAGATCCACCTGCCTCTGCCTCCCAGACCACTGGGATTGCAGTCATGCACCACCACTCCCAGATCCTAGTTTTTTAAATTTATTTTTATTGATTTATTTTTATGGTTATGTGTGTTTTGCCTACATGGTGTTCAGTGACCACAGAGGCCAGAAAAGGGTATTGGATCATCTGTACTGGAGTTACAGATGGTTATGAGCCACCTTGGTTGGGGGTACTGGGACCTGAACCCAGATCCTCTGCAAGAGCAGCCAGGGCTTTTAACTGCGGAGCCATCTCTCCAAGCCTGTTGACAGCCCCAGGGTTTGCCTTTCATCTCTACACAAAATTTAAATTCTTTTTCTGTTAATGTTATTATCACAAACATGCTTTTCATATAGAAAATAATTTGTTTTGAGACAATATAGCTGTTGCTACACAAGCTGTCATGGAACTCATAATCTTACTTGCCGAGTCTACGAGTCTACGAACAACCAGGACTAGTTACACACAAGCATCTAGGCACTTTCTGTGTCATTTTGAATGGTTGTATAGTATTACTTGATTACTTCAGAATTACTAACCTGCACAAAGGTGTAATTGACTAAAATATTTACTAGTAAAATAATACTTGGTTGACTTCTTGTGTAGAAACATTTGAAAGAAAACATTGTTTTGTTTTTGTTTTGAGAGGGGCTCACTCTCTAACCAGGCTGGTCTGGAATGTACTATGTAGCCCAGGCTAACTTTGCACTTGCTTTAATTCTCCTATCTCAGACTTCCCAGTGCTAGGATTAAAGTGTGAGCCATCACTCCTAGCTTCTTAATGGAGAAAGGACAATATCTTCTGCAAACAATGATGAGGAAACTGGATGTCCTTAGGCAAAAAGAATAAAATCACAGGCTGTAAAAGCAAATACTGGTAAATTATGGATATCAAACTGGAAAACATACATGCCACACCAACCAGAGTGGAAACTTGGTGCTTGGAATTGGAGAAAGTCATTGTACAAGTGATTGATAATGTGAAGATTATATGGAAAAACTATAACTCAAGAAAAAGAAAATCCCTCAGACTAAAATGCAACAAAAAGCTCTTTGTTGCATGCTGAAAGTTCACGTCTCTAGAATTCAATTTCTGGAACCTAACACCTAATGCGATGTCTGACCTTTGGCCTATAGGGAATGGTGAGTGTGAGGGCAGTTCTCATGGATGCTGTTCAGACTCTTAAAAAGGTGTAACTGGAACTTTTCACCACATGAGATCACAGAGAATGTGACCTATAAGGAAAAGACCTTCACCAGACACCAAAGCTATTGGTGTCTTGATATTTGACTTCTTGCTCTCCAGAATTGAGAGAAGTAAATTCAAATTGTTTACAGGTGACTAAAGCTAAAAGAATAGTAATTAGATGTGAAAGAAGAAGCACAAATTGCACAGACATCTGGAAAATATTCAACATATGTAGTTATTTAAAAATGTAAGTCAAGAACAGAATATCAGCAGCTGTCCTTTGAGGAGGCATACCCATCTCTACTTGGGTTTTACTTTTTGCCTTTAAGAAGACCACATCCATGCTCTTGGGTGTGACTTACTTTCCTCTTGGTAACCCTCTTTCTCTTAACCTTGTGCTTAAGCCTTTATTAAAATGCCTTTCTTAAACTCCAACTGTGCTTCATAAAAAGAACAAAATGTCAGATTGCACATGCATTAATATCTCTAGTATATGGCCCTTCAACATTCTTCAACATTCAGAATAAATTTTGGGATTCTCTTTTGTATTTCTAATAAAATGTCCATTAGAATTATTCATAGGCATTACATAGATTCAAGAGATTTCTTCAGCTAGTATGGGCATCATAACTGTAGTGAGTCAGCTAATCATGAGCAAATGTATTTTCCGCTTACATATATCTAAAACTTCTCAGCCATGTTTTAATTATCACTCCAAGACTTTCACCTACTTAATTACATTTATTCTTTATTTCTTATTATGTTATTCAAAATAAGTTCCTTAATTTCCTTTTCACTGTTAGTATATGAAACAACTGATATGTTAGTGTTGAATTTCATAGCACACAACTTTGCAGGTTTTGTTTAATAGTTCTGACAGGTTTATGTTTGGAGGATTAATGTTAGGGTACTCTGTGTCTCATTGTGGGGGGGGGGTCGTGCAGGTGAAAAGCATGCCTTGATGTGCATGTGGAATTAGAGAACTAGTTTAGGTGTCAGCCCTGGCCAGACAGTCTCCTGTTCACTGCTTTGTACACCAAGCAAACTTTGTACACCAAGTGAACTTCAAGCTTTCAAAAATGCTATCTCTGCCTTCCATCTCCCTTTGCTTGTCATTGGGATTACAAATGCTTGCAATACCACATCTATTTTGTTTTGTTTTGATGTGAGTTCTGAGATCTGAACTCAGATCATCTGGCTTGCAAGGCAACAATTTCACCCACTGAGCCATCAAGTTTTAAGGGTTTTTTTTACATAAGGTCAATCCACTTATAAAGAGAGATTTTCTTTCCTTTCCAATTTGGATGCCTTTTATTTCTTTTATTTCCTAATTTCCCTGACTAGAACTTTTAGTACTTTGAGAATAGAACTGGGGAAAATGGCATCATTGTCTTATTCCTGATCTTTAAAAGAAAACTTTTCACTTCACTAGTCCATATGGAGTTAGCTGTGGGCTTTTCTCCTTGGGCTTTATCGAGAGATAAATTGCTTCTGTTCTGAACTGAGTAACTTCATCACAAAAGGTTGTTGGAGTCATCAAACATTGTATCAAACAAAGTGATCTTGTGATTTCTGTCTTTTCCTCGAATGTGTCACAGGAAAGAATTTTACATCTTGACCCCATATAAAAAACATTTTTTTGGGGGGTGGCTTAGTAGTTAAGGGCACTCGCTGCCTTCCAGAGTACTTTGATTTGATTTCCAACATCTGTGTGGTAGCTCAAAAATATCTCCTAAGTGTAGGTCCAGACAAGCTAATGCGGCCTTCTTGCATCTACAAGTGTAAGGTGTGCGCATGGTACATATACATGCATTCAGGCAATATGCTCATAAGACAAAATCTTCTAAAAATCCATTTGTATCCACAGCTTGATCATGATGTACAATCCAATTCATGTACTGTTGAATTCAGTTAATTCATTGTATTAAGGATTCTTGCATATTTATCTGGAGTATTGGCATGTAGTTTTCTTATAGTATGTTTGGCTTTGGCATCAAGATAGTGCTAGCCTTATAGAATGAGTTTGGAGGCTCTTCCTCTTCAGCTTATGTTTTCTAAGAATTTGCAAACTACTGATTTTTTTTGGTTTGTTGTTTTGTTTTTATGCTTGGCACAGTTTCAAAAGCTCTTGGGTTCAGGAGCATATTTCTGAAGTTTCCTTTGTTCCTGACAGCACTTGGGTATCCAGAGTGTGCAGGTTAGGATCAGGTAAGACAAAGTCCAATGCTTTAGGCAACCTCTTACACTGTCCCTTTCTTCTCTTTTCCTCTCAATGGAGAGGTAGCAATGGGATACCTTCTTCTAGCTGTGCCAGCTTGGGGATGAGCTTCCAGGGCACAATACATTAGCTGTTTCTACTTGTCTGCATGCTGTTACTCCTGGTTTTCCCCTTGTCACATCTTTTTAGTGCACTTATGGAGTTCCATGCAGGCTTTTAGGCTATCCATTATTGTTCAGTTGGTGTGTCTGTCGGTATCCAGCCTCAGTAGTCCATTTTCAGCATCTTACCCATATCACTATTCTTCTGAGTGGAAAATATTTCTAACACTTACATATGTTTAGCTAATTCAGTGATCAGAGTAAAACCAAGCAATTTTTTAATTGAGGATCAAGTTTTCTGCTTACTTTTTTATTCACAATGACTCCAGGGATACATTATTTATTCATATTAAAAACATATTGAAAGCTGGTGTGGTGGCCTCCACCTGTGATCCCAGCACTCAGGAAGGTAATGGCAGGCAGATCTCTGTGAGTTCGAGGCCAGCCTGCTCTACAAAATGTGTTCAAGACAGCCAAGGCTAACAGAGAAACCTTGTCACGAAAAACAAACAAAAATATTGAAAAATTAATTGACTTGTCCATGTCTAAGACTAACCTTGGGATGCAGTTGTTCTGTGTGTTTTTGTTGGCAAGTTGTCGTTTCTGGTTTGTTTATTTTGCACACAGCTTATCAGAATTGTCAGCATGACCTAACCAGTACTCTGCCAGTACTGCTGTCACTTGTTCTCCAGTTAGAAAACTGGTCTCATAGGTTGAGTGTAAGAACAGCACGTGCTTTTCTTTATTTTCTGACCCATTTTCACAATGTACTTTTTTTTTTTTTCAAGACAGGGTTTTCTCTGTGTAGCTTAGCTTTCCTGGTACTCACTTTGTAGATCCGGATGGCTTTGAACTCAAAGAGCTCCACCTGCCTCTGCCTCCCGTGTGCTGAATTAAAGATGCTCACCACCACACCCAGCCTTACAATGGGCATTTTTAGTTGTATGTTCATATTAAATTATTAAGAGTACACATGAAACCCAAGATAGATCTGAATACGTTTTCACACATGCCGCCATTAAAGGTCCAGTTTTAGAATTTGTTCTCTAAATGTTTTTCCTCATGAACCTCATAGGTGTTATTGTCTAGATGTATAGTGTACATGAAGACGTTTTCGGTGAAAAGTCTCTCTTACTCTGTGCCCTTACAGGTAGTGTGATGAGCAATGTCCTGTCGTCCTTGCGGGATGTTCTTATTGGTGTGCTAGTAGGAATTGTTATGGGAATTTTTGTTCAGTATTTTCCAAGTGGAGACCAGGTAAATAAAAAAACAAAAAACAAGAAGATCTGGTTTGTAGAACTTAAGTGTATTAATCAGCCTTGCATCAGTGTAATGAACTACCTGAGATACTTAATCTGTAAAACAGGTTTATCTAGCTCACAGTTCTGGAAATTACGGAAATTCTGGAAATTCTGCTGTCAACCTACCTCATCACCTAGGCAGTATACCATTGCAGAAGCCCTGGAGCAAAACAAAAGGAGGGGAGTGGAACCCAATAACTTGCTTTAGGAGCATGCTTCCCTGATTTACAGAGGTCCTGCTGTGCCCCACACCACCACCCCGAACCCAGCTTCTAACACAAGGGCTTTGAGGGAGGCAGTCCACATCTAAGCTGCAGGGCTATAGCATAGAACTTTCTGAGACAGCTTTAGAAATGTAAAATTCCGTACCTAACACTCTTTCCCCAAAAGTTGCCTCTTCTGCCTACTGTCTGCTTAAACTGAGCCTAATAGCAGTTGATTCCATGTAGTATTGGTTAAGGTCATGTGTCCTGATCTGGCAAATTAAAATACTGAGAACAAAGTATACAATTGTCCTCTCCCTTCTACCTACCTCCCCATTTCTACTAGGTCATCTATTTATGTTTGACAATTTTTTAAGACTTTCCCCATAACTTTCTCTTGAACATCTTTGAAACAGAAATAAGTTCCCATTTATCTTTCCATATTTTCTGATTTAAATTTGCCTCCGTTCCCTTGGACAAGGGTTTAAACCTGTTTAATAGTGGTGCTGGTGGCAATTTTGAGACAAAATTTAACTATGTGGTAGAGGCTGGGTTTGAACTCAACTGTTGTCATTGTCCTGCCTCAGCCTATAATTTGGTAACTTGGATCAGAGTTACCAAATCTTTTAAATAAAGTAATAAATAATAAATCAATTAAAAAGTCAAGAATTTTTAAACAGAAAGAAATCTTCAGATATTTATTTTAACAACTCATTGGAGGAACACTTTTTCTCACTTTTCAGGAAGAGTCTGACAAGCATTTTGCTGTTGATACCAGTGTTGTATAAAGGGTCAAAGTCTCATATACAACAAACCATTACTTGTGTCTGCATCTGCCAAAAGCTTTGATGCAAAATCAAATCAATATTTTGGAGACTGTTTGATAAAACCTTTACAAATATTGTAGCAAAGGGTAAAAAAAGATAGATAATGCCACATCTTGTATGTTTAATGTAAAACAACTTCTAAATGTGTATTTCTAGGAGAAGCTCATACAGAGGCGAGCCTTCCTTGTTCTGAGTATGTGTATTTCTGCTGTCTTAGGCTGTCAGCACATCGGCTTACATGGAGCTGGCGGACTGGTCACACTGGTGATGTCGTTCATGGCAGCAAAAAAATGGGCCAAAGAGAAGGTGAGTTTTCTAAAAAGAAAAAATAGGTAAATTTTGAAATCTATAGTGGACAGTTAGGAAATCACCTCCATCTGGAAGATATTCCACTTCTTCCAGGAAATACATGGAGTGAGGAGTTAAGTATTACAGAAAACCACTTTGAATTACAGTAAAATGCAGTCAGAAGTTGTGTTCTCACATCAGAGTTTCCCTAAGTTTTTGGCTATATTGCTTTTATCTTATTCTTTGAATTTTTAGTTCCACAATTCATCCATGAAAACATGTTCCTGAAATTTACCAGCATTGGTTTTTGCTTTGTTTTTATTTTGTTATATTAGTTAGTGATTGAGTAGGTCGGCTAACGGGGATCCTTGCTCTGCTCAGTTTATGTTCCGCCTTTCCTTTCATTGAGTGAACTTGTTTAATTTATGCTTATCATCATTATTATATTTATTTATGGAGGGGCATGGAGGTCAGAGAACAACTTACTGAGTCAGTTGTCTCCTTCCGGCGGCTGGGTCCTAGACAAACTCAAGTTGTCAAGCTTGTGACGGGCACCTCGACCCATGGAAATACTTTATCCACCCAACTTACACAAAAGAGAAAAACATGAAGATCATAAAGATAAAAACATACAGAATAAATGCAAAAGTCCTCATCCCCTAAATATTCAACTTATCTCTATACCAATACTATATATATGTATATATATTCTATTTTTAAAATAAAAATGTTACTACCGTGAACAGATTTCTTCACATAGCCTTTCATATATACAAGTATTCTGTAGCAATGGACTCCGAGAAATGGAATTTCTGGGTGTAAATTTGCCTTTTGTTAACACATACTGCTCAAGTATCAATTAGAAAGATGTTCAGTATTTATACTCCTGTCAACAAAATAGAGTTACTGAAAACAACTTTCAAATAGTCAACATGAGTCTTGGGAAGCAGGCCTAACAGACTACCAGAATATTTTCTTCCTGTGCATGTATATGACCTGTCTAAACCCAGGGTCATGGACTGAGTTTCAGAATTGTCAGTTAGGCAGTTCTCCCTACTCGCTGTGGGCCAGGTGTGAGCTGTGAGTGCTCCCACCCCACAGGCTGTGCTTCTGTCCCTACTACCCGTCCTGAGTGTTACGAGGATCCCAAAGACTGTCCCCATTCTGGAACACAGTGATGAGATGACACTGGTTACTGTATAGCTTTGTGTGTTTCCCTAACCAAATTCTGTCTGAATAAAGACATTACTCAATCTTGAGAAACTGGATTTTAATTTTCCTTAAAAATGAAGTATCATCAGTTTATTAAATTTTAAAAATGGTTTTAAATTTCTGAAATGCAGCTAAATTTATGTGCACAATAAACAAAATATATAAAATTCTGAACTGCAATTATCTTTACATGCTATAATAACTAAAATGCATTTCTCTTTCCTATAGGTTGGAATCCAAAAAATTGTTGCAAACACATGGAATGTTTTTCAGCCACTTCTTTTTGGCTTAGTTGGAACAGAAGTATCTGTTGAGTCTCTTGAATCAAAAGCTATTGGTAAGAGTGCATAGAACATAAAAGATACAAAATACAAGATTTTAAAAATTATGAATACTTTATTTTTTATACCATTTCTTTGAATAGCTTTAAAGAACTTTCAAAAATATACTGATCATACCTACTCTCTTTTCTTCTACCTTGTGCATATCTTTGCTTTCAGTCAAAGACAACCCTATCTCCCAAGTGATCCAAAGAAATAGATTACAGGGAATATTAGTACCATTAGATGCTTCTGATTGCATTCCTTGAAACATGTCCCAAAAAGGTTAGTTCGCAATTAAATACATTCCATTCAAAATATATTACTTCAGATGAACTGAAAGCCCTGTCATGGCTCTCCCACCATAACATATCTAGACTTAGAGAGATGCTCCCTAGAGGCTGGGGAGGTGGCTTGGCTGGTAAGCTGCTGGCCACACAGCGCTTAGCACCTGCTTGAGCCATCACCTGCACCCTTGTGAACTCCAGTCTCAGCAGCACTGGGAGGCAGGGACAGAAGGATCCCTGAGGCTTGCCAATGAGAAAGTCTCAGAAAGAAGCCAT
This sequence comes from Meriones unguiculatus, assembly GCF_030254825.1. Taxonomy (NCBI): domain Eukaryota; kingdom Metazoa; phylum Chordata; class Mammalia; order Rodentia; family Muridae; genus Meriones; species Meriones unguiculatus. The sequence continues at coordinate 70,976,758 of NC_083358.1, read as the reverse complement.
TGAGGAAGACACCAAACACAAACCCCTGGCCCGCGTAAGTACACATGCACACCCCAGCACAGCCCTCCCTCTACATGTGCACACACAACAAGACCTCATTTTTACTTTTTTTTTTTTTTTTTGTAATTACTGTTTCTACTTAAAAATAGATATAATGGAGCAACACCATCAAAATACTTTCAGAAATTTTAGAATTCACTTCTCTAAGCAAAAAACAGCCTCCCCCCATGCTTTGTTTTTACATTTGTTTATATGTATTATAGGCACGTGTATTGCTACCTTGGGTTTGGCATTATCTGTTCGAATTTTAGCCACTTTTACACTGATGTCTTATGCTAACTTTCGTTTTAAGGAGAAAGTATTTATTGCTTTATCATGGATCCCCAAAGCTACAGTCCAGGTAGGAACATACTAATAATAAGTTTAATAAGTTAAATAAGTTTAATAAGTTTAGTTTTGACAAGCTTTAAAAGTTATAAATGAACAATATTTCTCTAGTCACAACTTGCTGTCTAATTTACCTTACTTTTACCATGTTTGATCGATAACTAACTACTGGTGGTGCACGCCTTTAATCCCAGCACTTGGGAGGCAGAGGCAGGCAGATCTCTGTGAGTTTGAGGCTAGCCTGGTTTACACAGTGAGTCCAGGACAGTCAAGGCTACACAGAGAAACCCTGTCTCTCCCCCCCCCCCAAAAAAAAAACCCAAAAAAACAAATAAACAAACCAAAACAGCTGGGGAGAATGCTCAAGGGGAAGGAGTGTATGGAACATGATTTTGGATCCCCAGTGCCTACTTGAAAACAGGCTTAGCCTCAGTGCCCATCATCCCAGCAATAGGCATGGGAAAGGAAGGGGAGGAGCAGAGGGGATAGGAGGATTACCGTGCATTGCTAGCCTTTACACACCGGTAACACTGGAAGCCCATGTCTCACAGGCACGAGGCAGAGAGTAACAGAGGAGGACAGCTGACATTATCTGTTCTCCCCATGTGCACAAACAGGCACACATGTGCAGCACACATGTATAACACACACGCACGCACACACAATGCAGCATCTAAAAGATTTGTTTTTAAAGCAGTTGTTCTGAAATTTAGAAGAGTACTTTTAAATGATAAAAATCTCTAAATTTTATGGAAATGCTTTCCTTTCCTGTTTTTCTAAAGTAGAAAATAAACCTAGGTGTGGTGGCGCATACCTTTATTCCTGCACCTGGAAGGCAGAGGCAGAAAGATCTCTGTGAGCTCCAGGACAGAGAGCCTGGTCTTTGAAGCCAATTCAAGGATAGCCAAGGCTATATAGTTAGACCCTATGTCAGAAAAATAAAAAGAAAGAAAAGAAAAAAAGGAAAAAAAGTATAAAATAGAATTAGTACAGTATACATCATAATATGGGACTGTTTTTACTCTGATATTTTTAACTTTAGAGACACATTGGTTTTTGTAGTGTGTCTTTCCTCACCCACTCACTCCACCATACAAATACACATAAATTCTTCTTAATTTGATACTTGTTTTTATGATACATGGCTATGATTGTAAAGGAATGATATAGTGTCTTTGGGGGCATTTTGTTTGTTTTCATTTTTTCCTTACTATTTGACACAATAGTTAAGGTTTCTATTACTGTGATAGACACATGACCAAATACCATGACCAAAAGCAACTCGGGGAGGAAAGGGCTTATTTCTTCTTAGACTTTAATGTCACAGTCCATCATCAAGGGAAGTCAGCATAGCAATTCAGGGCAGAACCCTGGAGGCAGGAACTGAATCAAAAGTCATGGAGAACCTTGCTTACTGGCTTGCTTTCTATAACTTGCTCAGCTTTTTTTCTTTTATCATTGAAGACCATGGACCCAAGGGTAGCAACTCCCACAGTGGGCTGGGCCCTCCCACATCAATCCTTTATCAAGAAAATACTGTACAGATTTGCCCACAGGAAATCTGATAGAGGTGCTTTCTCAATTGAGGCTCTTCTTTCCAAGTTCAACTTTTGGAAAGTTGATAAACAAACAAACCTAGCCTGGGCAGAGATAAACATGTCCTGTATGAAGGCTTTATAGTTCTATCTTCTTCTTCTATAATAATTTACAGCTATTTATTGTTCAGCTGTTAACATGGCAGCATAAGGCCTTGCTTTCCTGGGATTGTTTTTCTCCATTTTGGTTTTAGAATAGAAGCTTATATATTTCTGTGAAACAAAATTCTCCATTAGGGTTAGACTTGCAAGACTTGAAGGCCAGATTATTGGTTTTGAATACTATGTTGCTTGCTTAGGTCTTTAGTTACTTCTCTATCTCTCAACTCATTGATTTCCTCATTTTATGTAAGGACCTATGACCATATCTACTAAATGTTGGTGTGTGGGTAGATGCAATAATCCCTGTAAAGTTCTCAGCAGAATTTCTGGCATAAAGTGCTGCTCGGTGAACAGTATTATAGTTATTTTATCTGACCTTCAAGTCATATAAATAGTAATAGTCTGTTTTCATTCTAGGGAACAATAGATCTATAAAAAGACCATCTGTCTGTCTGTCAGTCTGCCTGAGACACTTGTGGTTTTGTTTCATTATTCGTTTCCTAAAGCAGAGTGAAAAAGAAGCAGGTCTGAAGAAGAGCCCACTACCCATGCTTGTTCCCTCTGCCTCTGTGTCCTTTCTCAGCGTCCAAGCTGTGCCCTGTCAAATGTTAGCAGCTGGAAAGAGAGCTATAAACATTTTTTTTCAAACTTAAGCTCTTTTCCATGGTAGGCAAGTGCTCTAGCCATACCCTGCCCTACCAGCCAACATTTTTATGCAAGGAGAGCCATGTGTCCCACTATGCTTTAGAACAAATATTTTAAATTTAACATTTCTCCTTTATTCTTCCCTATTCTGTCCTCTGGTTTTTCCAGGTTGTTTTCCTCTAGATATATTTTCTGGGAAGAATATACAATAAATGATTAAATTATAGAGATTACTTCACACTTGGGTATTTTCTTTCTAGTACTTTATCACTGTTTCATCGTGTGCTTTTATAACAGAACCCTTTACTTTGATTATATGTCAACCGTGAGTAACGTTTTTCTTTTGCCCTGTGTCCTCCCTAACTGCAGGCTGTCTTAGGTCCTCTGGCTCTAGAAACAGCAAGGGTCATGGCACCCCACTTGGAAGGATATTCGAAGGATGTGATGACAGTAGCCTTTCTAGCCATCCTTATCACAGCTCCAAATGGAGCTCTCCTCATTGGCATACTGGGTCCCAAAATACTTCAACGTGCTGATATGACAGGCCCTTTAGAAGTGGCAATAACATCAGATTTTCAACATAATTAAAAAGTTTGCCATCACCCACTGTTTTGTTGAATGAATTATCTCAGATGACAGCAAATGATGTTATAGTACAGAAGTTTGGAGATTGTTCATCGAACCCAGGATTTAGTGAACACACAATTTCTCTACAGGGTTTTCCTCTGATTTTTTTGGCCCAAAGTAAATCTAATAAAAATAGTATTAAATACAGTGCTCTTTAATTTAGCATTTGCATATTTCAAGAATAAAGTCAGTCAGCAGATACCCTAGGAAAATGCAAGGTAATCCTTAAGGCTGAATTTTATATTGCGATATGAAGTAAGTATAATAAAACTAAGTTAAGAGAGAGTAAAAATCCTCTGAATTCTGAACTTTGCAAGATGAGAGGTTTCACACAGGAGCAGAACTCCTATCACTTGAGTTAAAAAATTAGTCACAGGCTGTGCATGGTGGCACACGCCTTTATTCCCAGCACTCTAGAGACAGAGGCAGGTGGATGTAAGTTTTAAACCAACTTGATCTACACAGGCCACTCAGAGGCTGCATAGAAGGGTCAACAGACAAACAAATTAGGAAAAAAGAAAAGTCAGCAGGAATGTAACACTTGAACTTCCTGAACCCGCTGAATAGATAAGTTTCAGTTTTAGATGAAACACTGTCTGCAGCCTTTACTTGCAGAATAAAAATGAAATCACAAATGGAAATGAATATTTTCAACACCTTGTTTACAATGTAGGCATTAAAAGCAGCCTATAGAAATGTGTTTTAAAATGTAGGCATTAAAAGCAGCCTACAGAAATGAAGGTTAGTTTCTTACTGTCTTCATGAGAACTGCTTTTCATTAGCAGCAGTATTTTTCCATATTGGCTGAAGGGATTGGCCATACCAATCAAAAATTTGCTGCCAGCATTGTGCAGCTCCAGCTGATTTCAAGAGTCCTTAAGAATAGTCTTGTAACAGCTTCTTAGAAGACGCCAGCTGGATAGCTCGGTGTTCTGAAAGAGCGTTTGAATGCAAGCCAGAGAGACTGAGTTCAATTCTCAGACCCCTGTAATGGGGAGTAGAGAGGACTGACACCATAAAGTTCTTCTCTGACTTCTATATGTGTGCTGTGGCACGTGTACTCTCACACATGCACACATGATTTTTAAAAATAAAAGTCCAAATTGCCTTATTGAACAGCCTCTTAAAGATTGTGCAAACTTCCTTAGCAAAGTCCCAGTGCAAAGATTAGTATTAATGAAGTTCCGCTTTGACATGAGTAGCACATTGAAGTGGCACAGAATATAGAAAGAGTTTCACAAAAAGTGCTAGGGACGCAACTAAAATTAAGGCAACCAACTGTCTTATTAAGACTTAGGCATTTTAAGAACTATATTAGCAAAAATTCAAAACAAATTCAGATTGCTCTAGGCAAGATAATAGGTACAATTGTCACATCTTTTTCTTACACACTTTTATGATATAGCATAGGTTTCATGACTTTCAGCACAAACTGAGTTCCAGGCCAGCCAGGATCCTGCCCAGGCCAATTAGATCCTGTCCCACACACCTAAGTCTGAATAGTCACAGGGCTGAGGCAGGAGAAGTGCTGGAAATCTGGCAGCCTGCTCCACACAGCAAGTTCCAGGAGAGTCAGAACTATGCAGTAAGATCCTGCCCGCAAGCAAATCAGCTTTCTATTTTAAGTAATTATTATTAATGATATATATATATTATATCTGATATATAAGAATACTATTATGAAAAATAGAAAATAAGCACATTGTAATTTTTATACTAATTGAAAGATTTTGCTGGGATATATAAGCTATGGGGAGAAAAAATAAAGTTGTTGGAGTTTGTTGGAAAAAAGAATACTATTATATGTGATATATAATATTTAATATAAGTATACATTATAATTATTTAGACAAGGTCTCACTATGTAGCCCTGGGTGGCCTGCAATTTATTATATAGACCATACTGACCTCAAACTAAGACCTACATGCAAGCAAAATAGCCATACACATAAAAATAAGTAAAATGTTAAAAAAAACTGTGAAGCCAGGAGTGGTGATAGATTTCTATAATCCCAGCAGTCAGAAGGCCAAGGCAGAAGGATCACACACAAAGAGCCAGTCTGGGCTACATAATGCATCTGTCTTAAAATAACATCAACAATCAGAAAGCCCCTTTTTAAAGGCTGACCTTGGGCTTTAAACTTACCTTTTAGAAGTGCTTTTGGCCGGTGGGAAACAAAGCTGGTAAAATGCTCGTGTAGTGGAGCCCAGGATTCAGTCCCAGTACCACCTAAACTAGGAAGAGGCAAACATGCTTCTCAACCCAGCACACAGGAGGATTCAAAGCTCAAGGCCATTCTCAGGGATATAGGAGCTTCACAGCCAGCGTGAGCTAGGACTGTATCACAAAATATAATCTACTTTTAAAAGTGTGTTTACTGCAGCAGAAGAGAGCTAGTCCAGAATTAAGAGCACTTACTGGCCCGGTGAGCAGGCACATGCCTGGAATCCCAGCACTCAGGGAGGCACAGGCAGGTGCATCGCGGTGACTTGGAAGCCAGCCTGGTCTACAGAATGAGTTCAGGACAGGCAGGGCTCGGCTACATAGTGAAACCCTGTCTTGGGAAAAAAAAAAAAAAAAACAAAGAAAAAGAAAAGAGAGGAGAGAGAGAGAAAGAGAGCACTTACTGCTCTTGCAGAGGATTAAGCTCAGTTCCCACCATCCATACCATGGTTGTGTAACTCCAGTGCCCTCTGGCCTCCATAGATACCTGAATATACACAGTGCACATACAGACACAGATCCCGCAGCTTCATTAATAAAGCTTGACGTGTCGACACATGCTATGATGGGCATGGCCCTTTCGGACATTGTGCTCTTTAACACAGACAGCAGGATACGCTTGTCAGGTTGGGGATGGGGAGTTACTGGTTAGTGATGTGGGGCTTCTGGATTGGTAGTGATGGCTGCCCAGAAATGTGACTGTATTTAATGCAATCAAAGCATACACTTCCAAACATATGTTTTGCCCTAACAGAACAGATGTAATCATAGAAAGTAATCAGTTTCAGATCCTCTTCCTGTTTATAAGTACTGTCTCTTTAAAAATAGCTGTGGAGTGGGGGTGCTGGAGAGATGGTCCAGTGGTTAGAGGCCTGGCCACTCTTCCAGAGGACCACAGTAGTCTATACTCCAACTCCTTTGGATTCAATATGGTGGATGGAAGGAGGGAGCTGACTCCCACAAGCTGTGCAATGACTGTCACGGTGCTCTATGATACGGGTGCCTCCCTGCACCCCAGCTACACACACAGAAGAGTTTACAACAATAAAAATAGCCTTAACGTTATTTAAGGAGTTCATTTCTGCCTGTCTCCTGAGCATGTTTACCAGGTTCCTTTAAACAGTGAGGACTTTCAGCTGTACTGTCCTCATTTGCATAACCTATTTCTAAGGAGGGTTAAAAAGCATGAACAGGAAATAAGCCTCACTTCATGGGTTATTTAGAAGTTGAAAAGAATTGACAGGTTTTTCTTTTTTCATTTTCCAAGACAGAGTTTCTCTGTGAAGTCTAGGCTGTCTTGGAACTCGCTCTGTAGAGCAGACAGCCTCAAACTCAAAGATCCACCTGCCTCTGCTGAGATTAAACCCACACACGGCCACACCTGGTAATGGAATCTCCTTAAGAACAAAAGCACACTAAATTGTCAAGAAGGGTAAAGAGGCTTTTTGCTGAGCCCTCTGACCCAAATCTCATTCCATGAATCTATGTGGAAGGTGGGAACTGATTCCCACAATTGTTCTGTGACCTACACACATGCACCATGGCACAACCAACTGCCAAAAACAGACACTCTAGATGCTATAAACAAAGCATACACTCAGTGTGTCAAGGTGATTCATTCAGCCACTTTCCTTAAGGTCAGTAGATTTCTGAATGTGAGAGGGCTGAAAAATACAGACCAAATCACAAAAACCCCTTATTTGCACAGCAAGAGGCAATTGTGTGTCAATTACTTCAGTGTCGATAGGAGCACAATGTACTGTTTGAGCAACAATAACAGAATGGAGCAGGACAGTCAGGTGAGCACAGCTTGGGGGAGGGTAGGCTGCTGTGCAGTGACTTCAGTTTTGAAGAATCAGGGTTGTTCTGGAAGGCAGCTACATAATGTGACATAGTTAAATTGCTAGAGTGCGTTGAGCTTCAGACCCGGGACAAGCAGCTGAAGGGCTTTTTCAGCGAAGGCCAACCTGCCCTCCAGGTTCTTCCAGCATCCCTCAGTCCCCACCTGCTGCAGGGCACGGCTGCTATCCCCCACCCTCCACCCTGAACTCTCCAGCCCAGGAGCCTTTCCCCCATTAACAGGTGTCTACCATTGTACTGTTACAGTGACACCACATTGTCACTATTAAATTTATAAGTGCATTTTAGTATTTGGAGCTTCAAACATACTTACAAATGAAAAAATAGATCTTAGGCTCAGTGTGGTGGTGTATATCTTTGGTCCCAGCACTTGAGAGGCTGAGGCTGGCCAATCTCTGAGCAGCCTGGTCTACACAGTGAGTTTCAGGCTCTCTTAAAAATAAATAAACAAATAAATAAAGTTGACCACAAAATATATGGAGACATTAAGTGGCAAACACATTCTCCTGAGTTCCCATTGTGTGTGCGCATCTCATTGTAAACAGGAGCAAACATTTCCAACGAATCGTTGGTAGTAAATGGTTCTACACATACAAACCCAGGTTCTCTTTTTGTTTTTTTTTTTTTTTTTGTTTTTGTTTTTGTTTTTTTTTTTTTTGGAGACAGAGGACTATGTAGTGACCCAAGGTGAGAGATGGCGTGTATGACCTCGAGGTTTTCCTCCCATGCCCAAAATAACCACCTTGAGACTATTATTTATGAAGAAATGCCTAGGCCATTAGCTTTGGCTTGTTCCCCTATTAGATTTTAGCTTACAATACCCATTTAATTCTATGTGTGCTGCCTGGCTGATTATCTCTCACAGTTTCATACATCCTTCTCAAAGTCTGGGACCAATCCTGCCTCTCACTCTCTCCCAGACTTCCCCTTTCTCTGTCAGAACTCCCACCTCCTTATTTTCTGCCTCAGCTGACAGGCCATTAGCTTTTATTGATGCTTCCATACAGACACAAAAAGATTCCTTTTACAATGCCGATCCGTCCTTTCAGCTTCAAACTGCTGCTAGCTGTGGTCCCATGAGCTTTACAGTGTGACAGCTTCTGGCTGTTGAGGCTTTTGTGATTTGTTGCTGAATCACATTGTCATGTGACCAGCACTGCAGCTACAGTGCTGTGAAGGGTACTCCTTGGTACAAGGCAATGGTGTTCCAGTTGCACCTTGATGGAGCAAGCATTTGGTTAGTCCTTCCCCAGTGGTGCTGGTTCAAACCACAGAACAGCAAAGACAGATCAAGAGTACATGTAATTTCCAATCTAGATGAATTGCTCTCCTTCCTTCAGATGTATCTAACTTGCTGTCATGTGGCTAGCTACTGTCCTTACGGGTCCTGCCTCATTGAAACCTGTGTTGCTTTTTATCACTGGCAGTTTCAACTTTCGACAGCAGTAACTTGGTAAGATGTGGCCAGAGGAAATGCATGCTATTCAGGTTGTGGCCAGTTAAGTTTTTACGGTGCCAGCTAAGTGAAGAACATATAACCACAAGGGGGCAGTAGCACACACAATTTCTATGGGCGATCCCTGACAGGTTCCCATGTTGAGGCTTGAGGCTTGGGTCCCCTATGCTGAAGCAGGGAGGGTAAATTCTCAGGGTTGGGATGAGGGAAAGACCAAAGAAAGAGCACAGATGTCCTAGTGATGTCACTCAGCATCATAACGTGGCATCTTTGGGTAAGAGAACACCAAACGGCAGTAAAGGCTTTGGGATCTTTATAGCCTAGAGTTTATAGAATGCAGTATATATTTCAATAAATGTACACACAATGAGATACATCATCTCTCTCCAGTCAGAATGGCTGTTATAAAAAAAAAGGCAAAAACAAATGCTGGTGAGGATGTAGAGAAAGGCGCACTCTTTTACACTTTTGTTGGGAAAGTTAATATAGTCACTATGAAAACCAGTATCAAATTAAAAAAATGGTTTTTCTGTTATGTCCAGCTATTCTACTTATGGGTATGCATTCAAAACAAATGTAACTAGCACATTAAAAAGATACTCATACTTCTATGTTTATGGTTTTATATATAAAACAAAGCAAGCTCGATAGTTTCAAGCTACTGAGTCTGCTGTATGAACATACATAGGAAATTACAAAATGGGTTTTTCTAAAGCAGAATTTAGCATTTTTTTCTTTTTCATGACACTTCCAGGGGAAGACCCACTGCCCTTTTCTATACCAAGCATTTAAATGGTAAACACACATACATGCAGGCAAAATACACATAGACATGGGTAGAAGCATGGGGGGGGGGGTAGGGAAGAGGACGGGTGGGATCAGGAGGAGATGAGAGAGGGGCCACAGCCAGGATACAAAGTGAATAAATTGTAATAAATAATCATAATAAATTAAAAAATACACAGACACATAAAATAAAAATAAACCTTAAAATATGTTCACTTACTGCTGCCCATCTGCAATTTCCCCCATATTATCATACATTGCTGATTTTATTATGTTATCATTTGCTACAAAGGTTTTCCATTTTTAATCTCATTTTCTCTCTCCCTTGTGCTTTCCATATATTCACATCATTAAAAAAATAATTTTAGGACTGGTGAGATGGCTTAGTGGGTGAAGGTGCTTGCTGCCAAGGCTGAGAACCTGAGTTCCAATCCCAGAACCCTCATGGTGGGAAACAAACAAAGTTGCCCTCTCATCTCCATATGTGCACCATGGCTTATGCCCCATCCCAGTTAAAGAACGCTTTAAAAATCAATCATTTCATGTTACAGTTTCATTGTTTACTTTCTCTGATTCAAATAGTTCATTGCCCCGGTTTTTTATTTATATATGCATTATCAACTCTTTTCTGCCGTCCTCGTTTTTTCTCCTCTTCCTCTGAGGCAAGGTTTTTCTTTTAGTCAAGGTAGCGTCAAGCTTCATGACTCACTCAAGCAATGTATGTGCCTTAGCCTCCTTTTGTTTGGGTTTTCTTTTTCCCCCTGGACTGAGTCTCATGTAGACCAATCCTCCGGCCTGTACCTCCCAAGTGCTAGGATTATAGGCATAAGCGACAGTGCCTGGCTTCCTTATTCTTTTATTTTATTTTGAGAGACAGGGTTTTTCTGTGTAACAGAGTCCTGGCTGTCCTGGAATCACTTTGTAGATCAGGCTGGCCTCAAACTCACAGAGATCGGCCTGCCTCTGCCTCCCAAAGTACTGGGATTAAAGGCGTGTGCTGCCATGCCTGGCTTGCTTATTATTTTCTAAAGAAAACAAATGTAGTATTTTAAACTTATTCTTCTATAATTTCACACATGCAGGTGATACATTTTGGGTCATACTCACCCCCCCCACACACACACAAATATTACCTACAGGACCCCTCCCATATTTTGCTTAGTATTCTTTTTTTTTTTTTTTTTTTTAATGTCTGTAGTGAGGGTGTCTGTTCTTGGAGTTGCAGACTGTTGTGAGCTGTCATGTGGTGCTGGGAATTGAACCTGGGTCCTCTAGAAGAACAATCAGTGTTCTTAACCACTGAGCCATCTCTCTAGCCCCCTGCTTAGTATTTTTAACGCAAATATTTTTCTAGCTGACTTGATCCCTATTTCTTCCTAACATGTTAACATCAGCAAAGAACCTTAATCTTTTTTTCTTACAACTTTGTCTTCTATACAAACTTCAAAACTATTTAATCTATTTTAAATGAGCTTGTATCTAGTGTGAACTTTATTATTGTACATAATTTTAGATTTATATTCTAAGTGTTTAAGTCTCCATTGTTTTTGACATTTTTGAAGACAGTTTTTATACCTTTTCCAAACAAATCTATTACCTTTGCTACTGTGATCAGCTGTCTTACCATTAAAATCTTGAGATGCTTATTAAATTTTGTATAATCATGATTTCCAGTCACTAACCAAAATTCCTCTTAGGTCTGTTTTACTTAATCACTATGCTTTTTAGACATGTAATTATGTCAAAATTCCTATTTTCCCATATTTATAATGATTAGTTCATTTTAATATTATATATTAAAGACAGTCATTGGCATTAAAAATGGCAATAGACATTCATGATCATTTCTGATATTAACTGGAGTGTTTTGTGATAGAAAGTGGATACTACAGAATTTCAGTGAATGTAGATAATCCCATTAAAAATCTTCACGAGGCATTGCTGTTGGTTCTTCTCAGCATCTACTGCTGTGGCTGCTCTGCTCTCATTGACCGACATGCTTGTTAACATGTCAACTGAAGTGAAACATTTTAAAATACAGCCTTCTTTCCTTAATTTTACTTTATGTCCATTGGAGTGAGGGTGCCAGATCCCATGAAACTGGGGTTACAAACAGTTGTGAGCTGCCATGTGGGTGCTGAGAATTGAACCTGGGACCATTTGGAAGAACAGCCTAGTGCTTTTAACCACTGAACTATCTCTCCAGCCTCTAAAATACAAGCCTTTCGACATTTTTAATACTGTTTCACCCTTTTCACTCATATTCATAAAATTGAGGCTTTTTGCTTGTATGTCTATTGCAGGTTTTCATGGTAAGTCTATACTAGTTGTATAGACTTGTATGAAATAAAATTTGGAGGAAGAGCAAGATGTGGGGGCACCCACCTGTAAACCCAGCAGTAGGGAGCCTGAGGCAGAGGGATCATAAACATGCCAGACCTTCTCTTGAAATGAAAAATGATAAGTAATGTTGAGTTATCTCTTTGTCCAACCTTAATTAAGCTTTTCCTCAGTGCTAGGGACAGAACTTGTGCCTTGCAAAGGTGGGCTGGTGCTTTGAGCTACAGCCCCAGAACCCTGAATTATGGATTTTAAAAAAGCACCTTCCATTCTCCACTTGGTAACTTGTCAAATAACTTTATATTTTCCTTTCTGCGGTCAGTATAAGTCAGATTTTGGTTTTTGTTTTACTTTGGAGACGGGGTTTCTCTTGTAGCCTTGGCTGCCCTAGACTCACTTTGTAGACCAGGCTGGCTTCAGACTCACAGAGATACACCTGCTTCTGCCTTCAGAGTGCTGGGATTAAAGGTGTGTGCCACCATGCCTGTCAGATTGTTTTTGTTTGTATGTTTGTTTTTTAAGATTGTCTGTTTTAGATATCCCAGGGATACTTCAGAAGTATCTAACTTTGCCTTCCTTCTTAGGAGCATTTTCTTCAGAGTCCTGTACTTCTAAGCTTTGTTCTTAAATCTGGTCAACTGATGTGATTTACTACTCCAGTGTGTTCATGCAGGAAAATGTACAGAAGGTGCCACTGATGGAAATTTTAATGAATTGCTTTCCTATTTTCTCACTGGTGTAAAGTTCATCTTTGCAGTTATGCAGTTCAACAGCTTCTTTCCTCCGGTTTTTGGAAAAATGCAACATTATGGTGATGAAGAGTGGTTATCATGGCTGATCCACTTGATCAATGTCCCAAGAAACCAGTCAAAATATTTCACCATGATTGTCTAAAGCATTGTTTTTGATTCTCAGTAAGCAATGGATTTGAGCATTTAATGCCCTGCAAAGTTAAGAGTGATGCCACCCTTAGCTGAAAACCCCATTGCCTTTCTGAACATAGTTTCAATGCTTTTAGCAAACAGTACATAAATGTGTACTTGCTAATAGTCCATGTGCACTTCCCGATGTATGTACTAGATTTAATGGCTGCTTCATGGCTTCACTGAACTAGATTTCTGCAAAAGAAAAACCAGTGACTTGTTGAGCAAAACAAAATGAGCTTCAAGTCAAAGCCCATAATGACAAACTAAAGCATGGGGCCAGGTGAAATAGCCCTAGAGGTGTCCTCCCTAAGCCAGCCTGTGCCATCCCAGAACAGCTGCGCCAATGTCTTTGAAAGAGGACTTTCAGTTGCCCCTGTAGTGGGCAAATTCCCTAACACAATATTATTTAAATGCCACCTGCCCTTGCCATGTTGTAGGAAACTAAATTATGCGGTAAATTAGTAACTGAGTTTGAAAACGTTTCAACCGAAGGGGGAAACTTCCTGCAATGAAGCCCCACATATCAATACCATCCTGGATACACATTCCTCCTGGAAATATCACATTAAATGTATGAGCTTTTAAATGGGCACGGGTGTCAGTGAGTGTAAGATTCTGCCTTCTCGACCATCACACACTACGTGGTGGAGACAGATCATGAAACACTGCTTTTATACCTGGATCATGGAGATGTCCGCAGGAACTGAGGCACATGGTTCTCTGTTTAACCTTCTCAAGCTGCTAGCCTTTCGTTTTCAATTTTCATTTGTTTTCGAGTTACCTCTTCTAGTCGTCTTGTATTGTTTACCTATACCTATTGTTCTTGAAACTGGTGATGTGTTTAAGAATAGAAAACAGATAAACAAGCTTACTAGAAATTGCTGTTAAGGAGAAACAAGGACTGAAGATGGAAGAGGGCTCAGGCACTGGCTTTGGGACACAGTGAGCATAGTTACACACCCCTAGGTGTTTCCACACTGATAAGGCAGCCCCTGATGCATTCAAATGAGTGAAATGCAATTAGTTACACATGTTGGGTAGGGAGCAAATAAATCAGCCACCTGTTTTTGTTTTTGTTGTTTTAGAGTGAAGCTTTAAAATTGTTTAGGAATACAGTCTGACATTTCTAATCAAAGACTGAAAAAATTATACAGATCAGCAGCTAGTAATTGGCTTCCTATAAACTTATTAACAAATTAGGTTACAAAATACAAAAGCACTTCAGTGACTCATCAGGAGGCAGCAGACTCAAAGCTGAGTTGTAATGTGCTTTCCATAACACAACTTGCTTAATTATCCACACAGGTGAGTCATTGGTACCTCAAGCCTGCTAACACTCTTGGACACCTGGTATTCTGTGGGGCGGTGCTTATCTTTGAATAAGGAATGAGTAGTTCTCTAAGTCAGCAGGACAGGTAGCCCTCACCATCATGAGTAACATAACAAAGCTGATTCTCAAAGGTTCTAGAACACGCAAGACATACTTTAAGAACTAAGTGGTTTGTGAATTCACGTGTGTTTGGTTATTCAGTGCTTATGTAAGAAACACATGATACATACCATGATACCACACATGACAGCATTCTGTGACTTTACAGATGATGGCAATTCTAATCCTCACGTGAAAGCTTACTGAAACACCAGCCTACTACCAGAGTGGATTTCTGAGCACAGTAAACAGTATGTTTTAATGTGGAAAATGTGGGAGGGGAAATCCATTTTCCTCTCAGGGACAATTTTCACTTTTCTCACTGCATTTATTTGACAAAATTAAAAGCCAAATCATTTCAGACTAGCAAGTTCCAATAAATCTGCCTTTTTTTTTTTTTTTTTTTCAAAGAATGTTCCTGTGAATTGAAGCAATGGTTTTACAGAGGAGCTGAATGACCACAGACAAAGTATCCAAACTTCTGCTGAGGATCTGACCAACTGTGGGAAAGTAACTGGTTAATCTGACAGTGAAGGGACTTAGGGGCACTGAATAAATGGTCTCAGAAAATCCAAAACCAATAAAAGAAAAAACCCCTCAGCCACAAAAGAACACTGCTCAACTCCTCCCCCACCTGTAAGTGGGAAAGAAGAGCTAAGGGTTTGGGGAGCAGACCTTGTAAAGCTCCCCCAGCACAGATAGTTCCAACTCTGATTTGAGGATCTTGGTCATGAGAAAGGTTTCACATAGTGGAACTCACTGACCTTACATGAGCTACATTTAAGACCCCAGTACCGTGCTTGATATAATGTCTGGTGTACACAAATACTCAGGAATTCTTAGCTTTACTGCCACGAAATTCTTAGCTTGACAGTCAGCTTTACTGACTGTCTCCTATATGTCCATGGAAAAAAGATAACAATCTCAGAGATGGCACAGTATCATGCTTGCCACATAAGCCTGAGAACCTGAGTTCTGATCGCCAGCACTCTCTGCAGTACACAGTTGTAACCTGACTGCTGGGAGGTGAAGACAGGAGCAACTCGGAGGCTCACCAGGCTGGCCAGCCTAGCTCAATCTAAGGCCTCCAGATTCAGAGAGCGAACAATTAACAAAAACACCCCACATCGGCCTCTGGCCTCCATGCTCACGGGTACAAACAGCAGCAAACATAGGTGCATCCACACATACGTAGACAAATAAAAAGAAAATAGCATGAACTGGGTGGATTGTATCTTTAATAGTTTATGGATAGCTATTACATGAGAATTGTAATGTAAAATAAAACTAGAGACTCTGATAGTAGGCTAGAATTACAAATAATTCAAAACTTCCAGTAAACCTACATTGAAAACTTTCTTGTATGTTGCCTCAATGGTTTATACTATTAACAAGATACAGCACAAATGGAGCTCATTGTAGAGAGCTCTTGCCAGAATGTGTGAGGCCCTGGGTTCCAGCCTTAGTACCACAGAAGTGAGCAAACAAACACAGATTTGTGCTACTTTTGACTTTCACAATGACTCCTTTCACATTTCAGTTCTTGATGGTTAGTTCAAAACAATTGCAACCTCTTTATTTAAATGTTTATTCATTTTATTAAAAAATTTCCAGAGCTAGAGAGATGGCTCAGCTGTTAACACACTGGATGCTCTTGCAGAAAACTTCCCAGCACCCACATGGTGGCTCACAGCCATTTGTTAATTCCAGTTCCAGGGGATTCAACATTCTCTTCTAGCTTCCTTGGGCACCAGGCACGCGCATAGTGCAGACATACATACATGCAGACAAGCACTTACACACAAAATAATAAAAACAAGTCTTCCTAAAACATGTCTATTTGCTCTAACATTATTCACATCTTACAATACACAAACATAAGACTATGACGTGTCACTGTAATTGTGTGATAGGTTCCTTTTTAGCTTGGAGCTTGGCTTGCCATCACTAGTCTTTCTCAGACTGCTAGCTGTGGCAGCTAAGGAAAGAACAGAACACATTCCGTACGTTGCACCAGGCTTACTATGTGTTCGTTAGAGAAATAAGGAAACCGAGGGCTGATCTATCTAACCCAGCAGTCCTGACAGAGGAGCGGCCCCAGGTTTAACTGGGGGTTTCCTCTGTTCCTGGAGGTAACGTGGTTTATGCAGAACTCAAGCACTTACCTACATTTCACCCTTTGTGGTGTTTGTTTGTTTGCTTTCAATACTTGCCAGCAACACTGTGTGGCTTACTTCCATGCACAGCTAGTGTCTAATCCATCTGTGCATTACGCTTCCTGCAATGCAGCCTCCTTCCTACCTCTCTTTAGACAATCAAAGGCCTCATCATATAGGAATGTGTGCAGAATATGCTGTTATACCCCCTTGCAGACTCTTTTCTGTCATTATACACACACAAGTGTTTTATCTATATTTCGTGAAGTTAAAAAAATACAATAAATGAGTTATCTTTTTAAAAAAAAATCAAAATATTTTCTCTCAATGTGTACAAATTCAACCCACTAGGTTACAAGTGACTTAATATCCTGTTGCTCCATTTCTCTATAATTAACTACAAAAAAGAACAATGAAGTATGTTTCATTTTAATGCAAATTCAGATGTTTTATATCCGACTGACCTTCAAACTACAGTTTGTAAGTATAACTTAGCATTATGTATTCTTGCCACACCGCTGTCACCAAATTAAACGCACACACACAAGCACACAGAACAAGCCTTTTGTAAGGTGAACCAGTTTTTCATGATGCAAATAATTGTCACTGGAACTTTTTATATCTGATTTACTTTTTTGAAATTGGGATAATCATGGTAATGAGACAAAAATCTCTATAAAACATCGGTTTTATTGCCTCAAAGTAATTCTTAGTGGCAATGTATTTAATAATTCATCTAAAAACAGCAGAGTTCCACAAACACCAAAGAATGGCAAACTACTTCAGATGAGCAAAACAATATGAAAATACATTTAGCAGAACAAGGGAGAATTTTTTTAAAAAAATATACATTATTTTGAAATACTGATATGCAAAAAATATCTTTTGGTCTACAGCCAAACTTTAAATTCCCAGTGCTGACTTTATTGTTGAAAGATACATTAATTCTTGATGTCAGAATGACACTTGACCATTTGATTGCTGTATAAATGACTGAATATATAAAGTACCAAATATAAGTAGTAGTGTAGCAAGAAAATAACGCAGAAATAATTATTCAACCCGGACTGCTGGTTAAAATATCCAAAGATTTCTCTACACACAACAAACGAGGAAATGGTACTGTCAAAATTTCTATCTTAAATGGCTACTGTTATACTTCTTTCTTCTTCAGTATGAGTGGACCCACATTATCTCCTGTCAATTCATTGTGCTTATTATGGGACCCATCACAGGCAGGAAACTAAAAGGAAAAAAGAATTGCAAATGTTATTTTACAGCAGGATTCAGAAAGGATTCATTTGTGAAATGCTCATGGAGCTCATCAGGGAGCTTCCTGACAGAACACACCCTCCATTCCACCACTCATGCAGCAGGCTACAGAAGGAAAAAGGAAAAACCATTCCCTGCACTCGAGAGACAGAGCCAGGCAGACCTCTTGAGCTTGAGGATAGCCTGCTCTACAGAGTCCAGGACAGCCAGGGAAACTACACAGAGAAACCCAAGTCTTTGGCTGAATATGTCTCAGTGACTACAAAAGTTTAAAAAGGATCAAAATAAGCTCTTGGTCTCTATGGAGCTCTACATTTGAGCTAATTTCTCATTTAAATTTTAAAAAATGAAATAAATGTATATTCAAAGTAAATTTTACCATGTTTTGTTATAAAATCATAAAGTTTCTGAAAATATTAAAGACGTGTTACTAAATGTTCAATCCATCTAATTAGTATAGGTTTTCCTTTATTGTGACATTCCTTTTTTAAAAACAAATGTACAATCCTATTGTAATATGCTTTTTTTTTTTTTATTAAAGCAGGACCTCATGTCATTCAATGTTTGGGTGCCTGTGCAGAGGGTATGCACCTGCCTATAGGGACACGGGTGGAGATCAGGGACTGACACAGCAATGTCTTCTTCAGTTGCTTCTCCACCTTAATTTCTGAGACAGGACTCCTCATTGAACCTACAATGACTGCTGACTGGCCAGGGAGCCTCCTGTCTTCTCCTACTCCCCACCTCCTTCCCATCCCATCCCTCACCAGAAGCATACCACCATCCTGGGCTTTTATGGGGGTTCTGAGATCAGAACTCAGGTCCTTATTCCTGGGCAGCAAAATCTTACTCCACAGAACTGTCTTCCCATTAAATACTTCTCTAACACATGATTTGTATTGACTTCCCAACATCTAGTCAGGTGTGATTTCCTATATGTTAACTGAGGCTTATTACATTGTTTCTAAAGTTTTGCTATTACAAATAAAACACTGTACTTAAAAGTTTCAAATACTGTCATCAAATACAAGAAAACAGATTTTATTAACTAGAAGACTTATCACTCCAAATTTATTTTCTTCATTGAAACTTATAATACAGCTAGCATTTACTAGCTTATACTATGTAACTTATTTTACAAGTATCATTTCAGTAAATCTTCAAAAATATCTGAATTACCTATATAGAAGATTGAAAAAACAAAACAAACAGCACGTAAAAATCATAAAGCCGTATAAACCAGAGATTAAAAGTTAAGAAACTCAGCCTGGTGTGGTAGTGCATACCTTTAGTCCCAGCACTACTGGAGGCAGAGGCAGACAATCTACGAATTCGAGGCCAGCCTGGTCTACAAAGTGAGTTCCAGGACAGCCAGGGCTACACAGAGAAACCCTGTCTCAGGAAAAAAAAAAAAAAAAAAAAAAGGTTAAGTAACTCAGGGTAGGCATACTGGCTCATGCCTTTAATACCAACACTCAGGAGGTAAAACAAGTCAGTTTCTCCAAGTTTCAGGCTAGCCTGGTTAATGCCACCAATTCTAGGCCATTTAGTGCTACATGAGACCCTGTTAATGTAAGAGGGAGAGAGGGAGGGAGGGAAAAGGAAAGAATGAATGAGAAGAACCAGCCCCATCTAAACCAGGTTAGCAACTTGCTTAACCTGCCAAAGTGACAGACTGGCAGCAAATTTTAGTAATTGTTTATATTGACATCAAAGTTTAGGCTCCTTTCTATTAAACCTTAAATTATCTCTCTATCTCTCTCACACACACATACAACTATCTGAAGCATATTGCTCTAGACAGATGCTAAACACTGTGAGAACATCAGAGTTCACTGCTCCTTGCTCTCTTCTAACATAGGTACTATCAAGCAAAGAAGTGCATACTTCAATTTGGAAATATCAACTTTTAATTCTGAACAATACAGAAAAGTCCCTAATCTCATAGAATTTTAAAACTGGGAAGAAAAAGGGCAAAGCCATACTACTTCCACACAATTTCACTGTACGTGCAAATGGTTATCTTACCGTCTTGGAACGCCAACACCTACAATAAGCTGCTTTAGTAAGACACAGATCTTCAATGTTTATTTCGTTCACCACTTTGGGATTTTCTTTTTGTATTTTAAGATTAATCAAGCTGTCCTTCTGTTGTTTCTTCTTGGGGAAGAATGGACGGACTGCAAGGTAGCCAAGAAGTGCAAGTACACCAAGGAAGGGTAATAAGCGGAGCCATTCTGAAACTAAACACATACACAGTCGTCAGAATCTGTGGTGCTCTCGGAACACACACACTGGCTAGCTCACGCGTGTGCTCACCTGTGCTTCTCACATTAGTTACCTAATGTGAGATACTGTTATCTACCGCATCTGTATAAACAGAGCAGACCCAGCCCTGCTAGGATTACCTTTCTTATTTGTAGTCTAACTCGATTTGTGAAACTGAAATTTATAGAAACACACTATTTTAAATAGCCTATCTCATTATACCTGCTAAGTATGTTTGTGTTTGTATTTACTTCTATCTGGAATTACAACCTATATAATTACAAACAAAAATGTCTTACTAAGTTTAGGAAACATTTTCACTCCTTTCTCCTTAATGCCATATCCAACATCATACAATGGAATTTCCACACACACACACACAAAACTTAACTACTAATTTATAATTTCAGACAAAACATGGCCTCGAATGTTTCAACCTACCTTTTTAAAATTGAAAACGGAATCTTCTCCTGCAGTACAACCTGACCAGTCAACTTAATTAACTGAAATCTTTACATACTGAATAGTCTCATTTTAAGAAGCTTACTAAATACCTTTTAGAGTACCAGCCAGTCTTCAGAAGACATGAAATACAAACACGCAAGTGAAATGGCCCTCAAAGGTCTGAGGGTGCTGGGAATCCAACCCAGGTCCTCTGGAAGGGTGACCAATGCCCTTAACTGCTAAGCCATCTCTCCACCCCATGGAAACATAAGTTTCAGTAGGTTCTTTAACCTTGCACGTGCCCCACTCACCATTAAGGTCTATAAAAACCTAGACTTTATTTGTCTGGGTCACCACTGTATCCTCAGTACCTAAATAATGCTTGGCTCAACAGGCTAATTTACTTTTTACTACAACATATAATGTATACTTCAATTTCTTTAGTTTTCTATTTAAGGTTCAGAACAATGAGTTTTGAAATTATATAGACCTGAAGAAGTTACTTAAAGCAAAGTATGCTGTTTCTAGCTACAGGTAACTTATACTATTCTGGAACATTTGCTTTTACACCTCACAAACACCCCTTTCTGATTTATTGCTATTATTATTAGAATGTATGATGCTTGGGAGTTTGCCACCGGCCATGCGTAGACTCAGGGAACAAAATGTTTGGACTTAGTTCTCTTCTTCCACAGTGAAATACTCAGTTCAGATGGTCAGGTCTGCACAGCAAGGGTTCTTACCTCATAAGCCATCTCACCAGCCCCTTCCTGTTTTAGGTTACTGATTTAAGGGCATGGCCTTGGGGTATGGCCAGTCTGCTAAAGTGCTTGCCTTATAATTACAAAGACCCAAGCCCGACCCCCAGAACCCACATTAAAAAAAGCCAGGCATGGTGGCCTGTGCTTGTAATCTCATTGTCCGGCAGGAACAAGAAAATCCCCTAAAGCTCAAAGGCCAGCTGGTCTAGCTTAAGTGGTGAGTTCCAGACCAATGAGAGAATGTGTCTCAGAGTAGTTAGACAGCAATCTGAGGATGTCACTCGAGTTATCATCATGCCTCCACATGTATGTGTGCACTGTGCATCAATACACACACACACACACGAGCCACATATGAGCACGCATATAGATGTATAAAAATGTAAGGGCATAAACTTACTGAATAAAATCTTAGGAATAAAAATCTTATGACTTTCTGAATAAAATCTTATGAACTTCCTCTTGTAAATTAAATGTTTTTAACTGTGTAAGTAGTACCCACTTTGTGGAGACACTGTGCAGTGCAAAAATAGCAGCTTCTTCCTGTTTCTGTGCATGGAGTGCACAGTGCAGTGCCTGGGGCAG
The DNA here is from genome assembly GCF_030254825.1 of Meriones unguiculatus. Lineage (NCBI taxonomy): Eukaryota > Metazoa > Chordata > Mammalia > Rodentia > Muridae > Meriones > Meriones unguiculatus. The sequence goes on along the minus strand of NC_083358.1, from coordinate 70,954,895 downwards.
AACAGGAATGCAGCAAACAACTTAATTACTGTTTATCTTTAGTCTAAATCCAGGTTTCATTTGCCTGTAAAACAGGAATAACAATCATTCATTCGTTTAATCAACAACATTTACTAAGTACCCTGTATTCCAGTTACTGCATTAGGAATGGGGATGCTACTACTGAGAGGAGGGGGCAGACAGCAAGGAAGCCAAGCACAGCAATACAGTCACAGGCTGCACGAAGAGCCCCGAAGAAAACAAAAAAGGTGACACAAAATTAACAAAACACCACCAACCAAGCAATCACACACGCCACGTGGTGGCACAGCTGTGCGTTGACTGCAACTTCAGGTAAGAGCCAGGAGACATTCTGAAAAAAAGAAAATAGGTGGAGACCTGAAAGGTGGAAAGCAAAAGGTTCAGAGATTCAAGACTCTTCACGACACAAAGAACATGTAAAACCTTCCAGCCTGTCTGTCACTCGGCAGAACTGTGTAATGCTGTTTAAAGGAAAACTATTCACACATTCTATCATGAAGCTAGTTATGTAAATGAGCATCTCCTCTGCAAGAGATTACAATTCCTTGTCCTTTATACTAGACTTACATAAAGACTACAATGGATTTTAGTTAAATTGAGTTTATTCTTTATCAAATCAGCACTTAGATCGTTCCTATTTGGTTTGCTTAACTTTCTCTACAGCTTACAAAGTTAAGACAGAGAAAGATATTTAAGAAAAAAGCTCCTAGTACCTCTAAAACTAACAAACCCCTCACTGACATGATAGTGAAATGAGGAGTTTTGAAGATACCAAAATTAATAGACAAAAAATTCTGTCACAAAGAACTTTCCATCTGTGTGGAATACAGAGATACGAAAAAGAATTACAATACTGTAAAATGTGGGCAATTATATATCAGCCAAGTAGAAAAGAAGTAATGATTCATTGCTGAGGTGAAAGAAAAAGTCAGCTTTGATACATGATGAGTAGGTATCAAAATGACGAGTAAGAGAACAGTTCACAGGCAAGTAAACGGAGGGGCTTGCATCCTGTGCAGAGCTAACTGCAGGCAAGGTGCAGACTGGACTCAGGAACAGCCTGGCACACTCAGCGCCAGGGTATCTTTGGAATACAGTGAAGAGAAATGCTTAAGACAGGAGCAGGTGACAGCATGAGAAGTTCTGATATGCAGTAGGTAGGTAGGAATCTGCCTGTGCACGGCAGGAAAGCAGTGGAGTGTGTAAACATATTTAGAACATTACCTATTTTCAAAGTCAAGCTAGAGTCTGATGGGAGATGGATTAGAGGAGGATGATAAGGAAGGGTGGAGAAGGATGAGGCTTAGATAATCTACTGGAAATACAAGGAACCTGGTTTGGTGGTGCAGGCTCATGACCCAGCACACAGGGGATCTGACCAGTCAACGCTACAGACCATGTCTCAAAAAATAAACAAAACACCCATAATCACTAGTCCAGAAGAGCTGGGCACGCTAGCTCACGCCTGTAATCCAAGCACTAGCGGAGGCAAAGGCAGGAAGATCTCTGTAAGTTTGAGGCCAACCCGGGCTACAAATTGAGCCCCGGACAGCCAAGGTTACACAGAGAAACTCTCTTGAAAAAACCAAAAGCCAAAAAAAACAACAAACAAACAAACAAAAAAAAAAACCAGAAACAAAAAAAACCTAATCCAGAAGTCAATCCCACCTGGATCTAAGGTCACAGATGTTAGAACAGAAAAATGGAGAACTGTGAGAAACACTCTGTATGGAGGCCCTGTAAAACTTGACAAACAGCGTGTGAACATTTTCTGAGGACTGTCCAGACTCGGAGCAGGTCTGTGAACAACTTCCTTCCTCTTTTAAAAATTAAGAACTGTGATCTGACGCAGGGACTCACTGTAAAATCCAGGCCAGGCTGAAACTTGCTCTGTAGTCCAGTCTGGCATCGAGGTCTTCCTGCCTCGGCCTCCTTAGGGGCTGTGACACAGACACACACCACACCTGGCTCATTCTCTAGAGATTTAAGAACCAGTAGCTTATATAGTGAAGTCAACAGGTTTTGGTGGTTGATTAGTTACAGAACATAAGCCGTAAGAAGTGGAGCTCCTTCTTGATTTCAGACTTCTGGTTTTACTTTATGTATGAAAGGTAACATATGCAGTCACCCATCCTCCCCAATAAGAAGCATAAAAGGGCAGCTGTAAGCAAAAGTACACAGGGAAGGGGTGGAAAGCAGCAGGTCACATTGTTAAAGAATGTGACACAAACTAAAGGCCTACAGATAACAGCAGCAGGAGCATGGGTTACGCCATACTAACCCATGGCAGAGGTTTTAAAGGAAGACAGAGCTCCCTTTGAAGGAGTATGAGAGAAAGGAAGGAGCTGTGCAAGCCTGAAAGACACCATTCCAGAAGGTTTATTTCATCCATCCCAGAAGGACAAGGAGGGGTCAAAATGTCACTCAGTAGAGCTACAGTGAGGGGCTTCCTCTGGGTAAGCTTTTGTTTCTTTTGTGGGATGAAGGAACACTTGTAAGAAATATCAAGGGTTAGGAAACAAGCCAGGATTAGATGAACGTCTAAAGTAGACTGGACGTCGGAGGGGAAGTTTGTTTTTTTTTTGTTTTTTGGTTTTTTTTTTTTTTTTTGCTATAACTGAGTTACTCCCCAGGTAGAACAGGCTGACAATAGCACTCAATTTATTAAAAACAAACAAAAAACAGGCAGAATTTTGCTTTGCACTTCAGTGTAAAAGGGTTGAATTTTCTTAAAATTTTCTCTAAATTAAAAGAACTTAGGAAAAAAATTGTTCCTAATTTATAGGGAAGAAAAATTACCTGTTTCTAATTAAGAATGAACTTAGAACATACTTAGACTGTTTTGGGACTAAGGGTCCTAAAAGTTATATCACTTTTATAACCAGCAATTATGATAACTAGTAAGAGTAGGAAGACAGAACTGACATCCCTAGAGAAACAAAATAAAGCAGGAAATAAAACAACTAAGAGCAAGCAATTAAAAAAAAAGTTCAAAGTAGCTCCTTAAGGAAGACGACTTAGGTTTGATATAATATTGCTGATCACAATATATATATGAAAATCTTTTCCTTCTAGTGCTGGAATTTGAACTCTAGAGCTCACACACAGCACATACTCTATCACTGAGTTATACTCCCAACCCTAACCAGCCATTGTAAAAACATTTCAAGTATACCTGGGAACTCAGTAAGGAATATATGAGTGTGTGTATGAGTGTACGGGGAGGTGGCAGCTTGTATCCCAGGCTGGCCTTGAACTTCTAATCCTGTCTGTGCTTTCTGATGCTGAGACCACAGGCATGTGCTACCATGCCAGGCCTATGTGGTGGTGAAGACTTAACTAGGACTTCATGATACTAGGCCTTACCAATGGAGCTACAGCTTCAGCCCAGGCAAGAGCATTCTAAGAAAGTAGGACAAGCCCTCCCTCAGGGGAGGAGGCCCCAGCTGAAGGGCCCTTCATACCCTCTCCATTATCCCCACTGACACCATGCCCCAGTTCCTGCCTGGATTTACTTTGGACAATGTGGCTGGAATGCATTCAGCCCAGAAAGATGATCTGCTAAGCCTGACTGAAAACCTGAAAAGATTAAAAAGGACTTCAAAGTGAAAAAGAAACCCACTAGTTCCTGATGCCCACCCTAGCACTTAGTTCTCAACCCACTGACTCCTTTGACTCTTTCTTGAGAGACCTGCCTCCTTTACAGCCACATCCCAAAGCTGTGAGTTCCCCGTTGGTCTCAGACCCTGTGTGTTGCCTCAGAAACAACGTGGGCCCCAAGAGTCACACTCCACATTTCTAGCAGCCCTGCCCTTACCACATTTTCTGCCCAGCTGTTTGAGAGGCCCTAAGACTGGAATTATGGTGCTACACTAGCAAATACAACCTTTTGCTAGTGCTTCCCCACCTCTCCCGTGGGGGTTCTACCACCTGTTGTCAAAAGAATAAATTAATGAGTTTGGATAGCTGATCAGATACAAGTAACAGTGAATTCTCTGACTAGCACTTACAATGGGAGCTGGTTAGAGGTTTGTTACTAAACATTGTTATCACAGTCATTAACATTAGTACCCCCAATCTATTCAGTTTCTGGTGAATTATCTACTTATTTTATATTGTTATCAAGGAGCCCCATGATTGATAATTCAACCAATGAATCATTTGCTATTATTAAAAGAAAAAAGCAACCAGGACACTTTTTTTTTCTTTTCAGGTTTCCAAAAGTTACATATAATGCCAAATCATTTTTTTAAGATTTATTTATTATTTGTACAATATTCTGCCTGCATGTAGGCCTGCACACCAGAAGAGGACACCAGATCTCATTATGGATGTTGGTGAGCCACCATGTGGTTGCTGGGAATTGAACTCAAGACCTTTGGAAGAACAGCCAGTGCCCTTACCCTCTGAGCCATCTCTCCAGCCTATTTTTTTAAATTTTTATTTCACATGCAGTGATATTGTGTCTGTGTGAGGGTGTCAGATCCCCTGAAACTGGAGCCACAGACAAGTGTGAGCTGCCCTGTGGGTGCTGGGAATTGAACCTGGGCCCCCTGCAAGAGCAACCTGTTGAGCCATCTCTCCAGCTCTGTCATAAAAATCGTGACTGCTGTTTTCTTTATAAATTTTTAAATGTTATCATTTACAGCTAAGAAACAAAAAAAGTTATTTCTATTTCTCAAATAGAAAACATTGTGCTGGGCATGGTGGGCCATGGCTTGAGACAGGAGGGCTGCTGCGAATGTGAAAGCCGCAGTCCTTTCTTCAACTGGGTTACCACTTTCAAGTCCGTCTAGGCCACGTGACCACACAAAGACGAAAGAAGGGGGCTGCAGAGCCCTGAGAGGACCGGCTGCTCTCTCAGAGGATCTGAATATGATTCACAGCACGCCTGTGATAGCTCACAGCTGTCTGTAATTCTAGTTCAGGGGATCCAACACCCTCTTCTGTCCATGTGCACCAGACACATGTGTACATGATTCACAGATACGCATGTAGGTGAAACACCTACACACATACAAAATGTTTCATTTATTTATTTTTTAAAGAGAGGGAGGGAGAGAAGAAAAGGAGGGAAAGGGGAAAAGAAAGAAGGGTGGGGCATAACATAGGTTTCTATTCCACAGTCCTAAACTCAACATTTAACCGAGTCTAGTCTCACGCTGCCAATCCCTGTCAGTGGTCTTCCTGTCTCAATTCCCCTTGTGCTGGAGGAAGCTTATTAATATTGACTGGCTTTGTTGTTGACCCTTAAAGTCTAATACTGATTGTCTCAGGATCAAAGGGCCAGTACACTCAATCATCTTTCACTTTTCTCCCCATTCTGTTGTGCGCACAACGATGTCCTGGTGCCTGGACAGGTGCATGGCCCGTCACAGGTGCTCATAAACACATGGTGGCTTGAGGAAACGTGCATCTTGAAACCGCCAACTGTTCTCCACAGAGGCTAATTCTTAATTACACTGGCTTTTAAGAACACTTGGACTTAGTAGGAGAAAAGAAAATTTGTAATCTAAAAATATCTATATATTGCGCCAGATTCTCAAAAGATTTCTGAACTCAAATTCTTGTCGTTCAGAATTTACACGTTAACGCAACAACTACCTGAGGTATAATTTAGAATTAAATAAACATAGTAAGCAGTTCATTCCATCTTGTGACAAGTTATCTGTACCCATGCAGCCAAAAGTAAAATTTTCTGTAAATATTTATCTAACAAAGTCCTCTCCTGAATCTTTCTGTAATATTCCTCTACTACTGATTTCTGTAATCACACACTCTTTTACCCAAGTTGAGAGTCATCTGGTGGATTAGGAACTCGTTCCTTTTTATTGCTGACCAGTGTACAACCTTACAAATATGACTGATTTTCCTGTTGGTAGATATCTGGGTTGCTTCCAGTTTGAAAGAGTGTTATAATTAAGGTGATACAAACATACATGAGCAAGACCTTATTATGTGAATGTATGTGTTCAATCTTATCCTGCTTCTATATTATAGGCTCAAAACTTGTCCCTTGAACAAAATAACAGGAATGAAATTATTACAGGCTGGTATACTTGTGTTACCACGAAAAATATTTTTTTGTCTTTGTGAGACAGGGTTTCTCTGTGCAGTCCACGCTGTCCTGGAACTCACTATATAGACAAGGCTGGCCTTGAACTCAGATCCATCTGCCTTGGCCTCCCAAGTGCTGAGATCAAAGGTGTGTGCCACCAAAATGCACACCAGTGAAAAATACATTATTAAAGTCTCACATTTGTTGGATTTTAAGATTTTTGTCAAGTTTCAGAGAAGTGAACTAATTTATGTGGGCAAAATATCATGGCTAGTTCATGAATATAGGAGTAAACTGTTTTCTGACTTTTGAATAAGAACATTTTTCCTATTACAGTTTTATTTTTAAAGCTTTTTTTAAAAAGATTTATTTATTATTTATACAACATTATGCCTGCACACCAGATCTCACTATAGATGGTTGTGAGCCACCATGTGGTTGCTGGGAATTGAACTCAGGACCTTTGGAAGAACAGCGAGTGTTCTTAACCTCTGAGCTACCTCTCCAGCCCCTTATAAAGCTTTTTAAGGGGACAAAAATGTTTTGTTTTAAGGTCAGTGTATTATTTTCCCAAGAGCAGAAATACACTAACTTATCTTAGAGGCCTTATTCTTGAGATTTTAACAGGAAGAAAAATGGTTTCTGACAGATCAAAATTGTGAGTATTTAAATCCTATCTGTAATTTAGAATTTCCATGTTTTCTAAGAATGCAAACCCATCATGAGAGTTTAATAGAAAGAGATAATGTGAACTAAAGACTTTTTCATTAATTTTCAGAGAAGATGATGATACTTTTGGCCTTCTAAACATGTAAATGAACTTCTTAAAAGCCGTCTTCTAAGTTTTTATTCCAATGAAAATCTATATGATAGAACCTACAAGTAGCTCACACAAGAAAACAAAATGTCATTACTATTACAATCTACTCTGAAGTGGGTGGAGTTCAAGACTATCCTCAGCTACAGAGTTTGAAGCCAGCCTTCATCACAGGAGACCCTGACTAAAAACAAAATGAAACAGACACCAGAGTGGTTGTTATTTTTAAGACACAGTCATAACATTAAATATTTCATTATTTTAAAGTGAAAGCTACCACAAAGTTGTGGCTGAATTTCCTTAATCTCTTTATTTACAGAAGGGACTTGTAAGAAAACATGCTTGTAAAGTCCCCTAGCCACTAAACTCATACCATCTAACCTGTTCCAAGCATTCATTCATTTAAAAAAAAAAAAAAAAAAAAAAAATTGCAACTAACATAAATGGAGCCACAGCCGTAACCAACACACATAATGCAAGTTGCCCTTCAGCAGGGTGAGAAAAACGGGTTTCCCTTTTTGACTGTTAAAAACCTAACTAATGTGTATCATTAGGATGAAGTGGCAAAGCAGAACAATGCCACCAAATGATGGCACCACTCTGGCTTTGCCTAACCAGTTTAGTGACTACACTCAAGAGGATATAATGCAAAGGGGAAAAAACAAAAACAAAAACAACTGGTTTATGCAGACTTGACATTAAACTACCACATTGCGAAGGCAATGTGCAAGATTAGTAATTGTGAGAACATTGCAGGAGGATCTCATTAAAATAGTGCTTGAGGAAAGAAACAATAAAGGAAAAGTCAATTCTTTATATGCTACAATTTTTTTTTTTTAAATAAGGGAGTAGGATCAAGAGATCTTGATGTCTGTAGGGAACTGAAGATTTGGAATTTTTTCTCTTGGTACTTTTATGTCACTTGGGTGTCTACATGTTTGTGTATTAGTCAGATACTGTGCTTTCTAATCTATTTCCTACATTCTAGTGGATCTCTTAACGTTTAAAAAGGTTAAAAACATACCATCTACTTGCAGAGCAGCTGTCACGGACAGCAAAAAATCGGTTTGTGAAAATCTGTATGATATAGTTTATCCGACCAGGAGTCTTTCTTGTTATTTTTATCCCTGAGTGGAACTAGCATCAACTGCACATCTGTTTGAGGGAAGTACTCAAGTAAAAACAAACTGCAAACAAAATAATTTCCTTGGATTAGAGCTGACATACATCTCCAAATATTCCTCACATATTTGTTATTAATTCCATCTTCTGGTTTACAGAATCATTTTATTATTCTTCCACCGGTCTTCCAATTACTGTATTTTAAGTCAGTTATCGCTAGAATGTTGCAGGCTAATCAGGCCTAGTCACCTCATAATTATCTAAATTTATGTTTGCATTAGTGGATACTCAGGACCTCAGGCTTTGCTGATTTGGTCACCAACCTACTCAGTCCGGAGAAAGGTTTAGAAAGATCTACCTCACATTGCAATGCTTCAAACTCAACACCATCTTTCAAGTCTTGACCGTATTCTGCAGACTTTCACAGTTAAATGTACAGAACTGCGTTGTGGGAATGTTTTCACACAGGAAGGACCTTGAAATTTAGTGAATTGTGTTCCGAATTCATAGCAGCCTTGGAATACTTCTGGCTACTTTTTCTCCACCTCGACTTTCTCCAGGAACTGTAATTATGGAGGTGACCTCAAAGCCTCCATGATGGGTGACCTCAAGCTTCCAAGAGCCGTCAGGAACGGAGGTCGCTTGTGATTTCGTTAATAAAGGCACCACACTCGCCTTACGCGGAGACTGTACTTCTCCACACGCGCTGGGCGCCTCAGATAACAAGGACTTAAGGTGCTGTACAATATGCGCGCGGCGGTGAGCATCCGGATGAGAGCAGCCGCTGCTAACTCAGCACCCTCCCTCCCGCAGCAACCCGCCGGGTCTCCTCGCAGAGGCACCCTCCCCAGAAGTCCGGCCGCCGGCGCCGCGCAGGCGCAGCCGGCTCCCGGGTCACGTGCCGAGGCCCGGCGCCCCGCCCCGCCCCGGCTCCCCACAGCCCCCCTCCCCGCGGGGCGGCGCGCGAGGACGGGATGGCCGCGGGAGGGTTACCTGTGAGGCGGGCGAAGCCGGTAATGCTGTCGGGGACAGGGAGCTGCTTGAGGTAGGCGGGCAGCTGCACCTTCACGATGCGGGCCACGCTGTCCAGGACCATGGTGCCGGCGGCGTCCGCTGCCCGGCTGCTGCGCTTGCGTGGGAGCGGAAGCGGCCGGCGGGCTGGCGGGCTCGGCCGGGAGGTGGCCCGCCAGGCCGCGATTGGCGCGCGGCGAGTGACGTGCGCGCTGCGGAGCGGAGCGCCGCGCCACGCGTGCGGAGCCCCGGCCTGCCCTCGGCCCCGGTGCGGGGGTGGCGCCCGCGGCAGGCCCTGCGGAAGCCCCCGGCCCCGGCGCGGCTAGCCCAGCGCTGCTCGGTGCGGGGTCCGCGGTGTCACCTCCTCATAAGCCAGCCTGGAAACCCAGAGCTTACCCGCGGGGTTTTTTCTCCGCAGCCTTAGTTCTGCGCAAGTATCCTGAGGTGGTTTTTTGTTGTTTTGTTTTTGTTTTTTTCGCCACTGACAGGTTATAATAGTCCGCGGTTAGATTTTTTTTTTTTTTTTTTTTTCAATTCCTTCTGCGGGTCAGTTAACCAAAAACGCTTCAGCAGAGTGGCTTTTAAAAATTAAATAAAAGTTTACCTTGTTTGGTCGTTTTGTTTCTGTTTTGTAACCCAGGTTGAGGAGGCTGATAACTAGAGCCTCTGACTATCTTTATCTTCCAAATGCTGGGATCACCGCGCTTGTCTTATGGAGTTTCTTTGTTACAGGGGCTTCTTGTAAAATTTACAAGTATTTGTGAAGCTTATTTTGGCTGAAGTTAGGATAGGCAAAGTAATGCAGTCGTGGGATTAAGGGCTCCTTCGGACCAAGAAGTCTACGGGTAGGAAGCTAGACAAATCAGCAGGCTTGAAGGTCACTGAGGATGGACCCCTCATTCAGTCTGCAGCTTAAAATACTAGGAACTGAAACTGCAGCTCTGACTACTGGTCACTGAAATAAATAAATAAGGTCTAGATCACATCTCTGGCCATGATGAAAACATGACATTCTAAGCTGACCAAAGATCCTAAGTTTGCAACCTGATGCTGAGGAGGGCTTTCTGTGAAGAACAAGACATGAGCTTCCCTAAGAGTTCGTCCAAATATGCCTGTCAAGAAAATAGGAAAGTTGTTTGTTCAACAACTGTAGAAACTTTAAATACCACAAAGCCTACTTAAAACATATCACAACATCATAGTTTCTTTGGTTGTTGTCCACTGTCACCTATTGGAAGTGTTCACCTCTTCGGTCACTGCCCATTTTCACCCTACTTTACCATTAAATAAACTCTGTCTTCACTCTACTGTGCCTTGTGAACATTTTTTTCGACAGATCACAAGGACTAGAAGTGAGGGGAGGCCAGAGCAAGTAAAAGTATATGAGGAAACTTCACATCAGTTCTGTAACATACAGTATTTGGTATGCTAATGTGACTTCAAGCTGTAATCAATTTTATTTTTTAATTGGTATTTTAAAGTGGGAAAAAGTAAACTGTCCGTTTAACTGTTTAAATTTAAACTTGTCATCTTTCACTAAAAACATAAAATGGAAAGTTGTGGTAATAAAAAACCTTGAAAAAATTACTGTCATTTTTAGCCAGATCAGATTGTCCAAGTACAATTGTAATCACAGACCTATGGTATAACAACTGGAATTGTGAGCTATGGTATAGCAATATAAATGATACACACACAGAAAAATGATTATTTAAAAGGTTAGTGTTGCCATTAGGATTTCCATTCCCTTTGGGAGCTTGGTTCTGGGTTTTGTTGTTTTGTTTGTTTTCTCTGAAGGAAAAAATGGACCTGAAGTTGTTTGTCTTTAAAAGGGTGAAATGTAAGCATTCTTACCCTCCACACTGTTCTGGACTGTTTACTACCATCAACCTCTGCTGATCAGGTATGCCATCCTTGTGGAAATGGTTGAGGTAGGGAGTTAGGACATTGACGAGGTTTTCTTTCAATTCATGTTGAGAAAGGTAAAGTATGCTTTATTGAATGACAAGAGCTCCACACTGTTTCATTTAGGATAAAAAGCAGATACCTCTCTTAGAAATACAGTAAGATGTGCCAAATTACAATTCAGTGTACCTAGTACCTTGTCAACATTCAGGATATGTCTAATACCCAAACTCTTCGTATTATTTATAACCACTCTTGGCAATACCACCACTGCAATTGTTTTGCTTTGTATGTTTTTGAATGTTATATAAAAAGAATTTTAAGTTTGTGTTTATATGTGATTAGGTTTCCCTGAACACTATTTGTAGATACTGGTTTGATATTTTTGATGGAAGCTTATATGGCTAAAACTTTGTCTTGAAATTTAGAAAAGTATGGATCATATATTAGCTGTTTCTGTTGAACAGCAAGAGCTGTGCTAAAACAGTCCTGGGGCAAGAAAGGTGTCTCAGCAGTCAAGAGCTCTTGCTCTTCTTGAAGAGGAACCCAGTTCACTTCTTAGAACCCACATGATAGCTGGCAACCATCCATAACTTCAGTCATGGGCAGTCAAACACCTTCCCTGCCAGGTGCATGTTGTGGTGCACAGACATATATGTATACACCTACTATTTTTTTTGTAATTTAAAAGATGCTTTTGACCCTAACAATCCTTATTGAGAATACTTTTTTTTAGATTCCCTTCAAAATTTACATCCTGTTTTATTCTTTTTTAAAAAAATATCTTTTTAGTGCATATGTATTTTACCTGCATATATACCACATCCATGCCTGGTAATATAATGACCAGAGAGGACATCAGATGCTCTGGGACTGGAGTCACAGACTGTTGTGAGCCACTGTGTGGGTGCTGGGAATCAAATCCAGGTCTTCTGCAGAGCAGCCAGTGCATTTAACCACTAAGCATCTGTCCAGCCTCTCCTCTCTCTCTCTCTCTCTCTCTCTCTCTCTCTCTCCCTTTCTTAATGGTCACAGGTAATCCAGTATAACCTTGTATACACCACTACATGTGGCACATTCCAATTTTGTTTTTCATTTTAACAGCCATGCTTTATTGGGTGTGATGGCTATTTCTTAGTTGTCAACTGGACTACATCTGAAATTAACTAAAACTCAAACAACTGGATACACCTGTGAAGAATTTTCCCTTAATTAATAATATGAACTGGGAAGATCCATCTTTAATCTGGGCCACAACTTCTGCTTGTAGCCTTTATAAAGGACATGGAAGAAGGAAGCTTAATTTTTGTCTGCTTGCTCTTGCTTTCTCTGGCAAGTCCATTCCTTCATTGGCATCAGAGCCTGCTTCTTTGGAATTCCAGCATACATTGAAGCCATGCTGAGACATCCAGTTTCATGGACTGAATAGCTACTGCATTCCTGAACCATCCATTGGTGGATACTCATTGTTGGACTAGCTGGAGTACAGCCTATCAACCACTCTTTAAAAATCCCCTACAGATAAGTGGGTAGGAGATGAATGGATGGATGGATAGATGATGGACAGACTCATTCTCTAAGTTTGTTCCTCTAAAGAAGTCTAATACATTGGTTATTTATAAGACAGAACACTTGAAAATAGTATGTTAAAGAGAAGTGGTGTGCTTATCTGACTACCTTATGACAGAGCATTCAACAAATTCTGATTTTGTCATCTTTTAAAAAAATTTTAAAAACTATTGAGACAGTTTCACATAGCTCAAAAATCACATTCCTGCTACCTTTGCCTCCCAAGTGCTAGGATATGCATATACCAACTTTCCTTTTTTTACATGTATGTATGTTTGCCTGATTGTTACAATATATATGTCAATATTTGATATGTCTATTGAGCACTTATTTAATATTTTGGTAAGTATAAAATGCGTAAGGGATCCCCATACAGAAAAATTTGTATCTATCATTCTCTCCAACCCTTAGATGTCTTTTAAATAAACTTTTAATCGAAGCATAGCATACATATACAGAAAGATATACAGATTGCTCACCATCAATGGCATCATAAAGAAGATAGTTATATAACCACTACATACACAACTATATTACTGTCTCTTAATTAGTACTCTTCTGTCAAGTGCCAGTATATTCTGATTTTTAAAACAAAATATTGGACTTAATACTATTTAACCTTTGTGTAAATTAAATTATATATAGAATGTTTTGTGTCTGGCTTTACTTAACACTGTGAGATTTATTCATATTAATACTTGTAGCAGTTGTAAATCTGTTTCACTGTTGTATATTCTATCAGTACAGCATAATTTATCCATATTACTGTTAGGGGGTATTGGATATGTTTCCATTATTTGGTTGAGGCCATGCTGTTAGGAATACTCTTACATATTTTTTTAGTGTGCTCCTATATGCATTTCGTTGGTGGTTCTTGTGGGCCTAATAACCCACTGGTAAGGTTTTCACTTCCTGTAACTTAGGAGGTCACTTTAAACTAAGGCAAGTGTTAAAGGAAAGAATGCTTCCAGGAAGCATGGCTTCAATGAATGCGACAGATGTTATTTATAGGTACTTTGGGCTCTGTGTGTTGTATATATGTTTCTGTGACACACAAGTGTGTGTGTGTGTGTGACATGTGGAGCCAGTGGTCAACGTTGTGTGTCTCCCCTGACTCCTTTTCATTCTATTTTTGAGACAATCTCTCACAGGACCTGGGCTCATAGAGTTGGATAGCTGGGCAATGAGCTTTAGGAATCTGTTGCTCTCAGCACTGGGTCAAAGATACATACCACATGAGGCTTTTTACATGGGTCCTTGTACTTGCGAGGCAGACATTGTATCAGCTGAGCCATCTCTTAAGCCTCAAATTTGGGCTTATTACAACATGAAAAAAAAAAGGTAAAGGGGAGCACTCAACTAGCAGGAGTGAGGGACCCCATTTAACAAAAGGAATTTGGATTGCTGCTGCTCGCTGGAATAAATAGTATTTGGAATGTATGATTTTTCACCAAGATTCCTCTTTATCTCTGGGCCAAGCCCACTGACCACTAATATATTGGTGGGGGGATATGGAGTAATGTCTTTAAGGGCCTCAACTAGGACCCAGATAGTACAGCAATGTATGTTTTAGTCACCCTACCTTAGGATTCTATTCAGCTTAGTTGGCAGAATGAGAGAATACTGGTATATGTACCTATGCTTGATCTATAAAGCGAGTTCCAGAAGTCAGGGATATAAAGACAAACCATCTCAAAAAATAAAGAAAAAAAAAGAAAATCAAGATTTTATTATTTTTTTTTTCTCTACCACATGTGAGGCTAGATAGACTAAAGTCATTAGCATTCTAAGCCCACCAGAATTTAGTTGGGGCCTAAGATGATTCAAGCCCAGCAAGTTCAGGTCTATTTTTATTTCGCCCCTGTTCTTAATAACTCAATGCTTGAAGTCAATGAACTCGACATTGAACATACATGAGACTTCCCATTCAGTCCTGTGAAGTTATGGCAGGCTCTGTTTTTAGCTTTTGGAAAAGCCAGATGGTTTTCTGGAAAAAGCCCCAATTGCTAGGGCACAGTTGTGATTATTTTTCCTTTGTATTACTTGAACTGTGCTGCCTTCACTCATTTGGAAGCTTCCTAATGCCTTTAAAACAGGTGTGCTTGTTTTATTTTGGTTTAGCTTTTCTTGTTTGCAACAAAAGTATGAGCAAAACACCCAGTTCTTCATTATCACTAATAGAATCAAAATAATCCTGTCTGTCTGTTCCTCTCTCGTTCACTGGCTTCAAACTGCAATACTCCTGTCCCTTCCTCTGTAGTGCTGAAAGTACTGGCATTGGCCACTATGCTGGCCTCTGATTATCTTCTATATAATAACACAACATTGAAAACTTCATTGTGCAACACTGTAATGAAAGGCATGCTTTAGATGGTGGTGATAATGCAAAAACAGAGAAGGAAAAGCAGAAACAGAAACCCCAGAGACATCTACAGTAATGGAGCAAATATGAATTGATGAGAGTCATCTTAGGGAATGAAAAGAATGCTGATATTAGAGTCACAAGGCTGATAATTATACTGATCCTGTCACGTCGGCTAAGTCATTTAGCCTGTTGGATCCTGCTTCCTTATTTACAACTAGTCATCTCATAGGTCTTCAATAAATATTTAGATAAAATATTAATCACTTCTATTTAACCTATGGAATTGTTGTATTAGTGACAAAAATACATCATAAAAATGTAAAATGCAGTGTATATTGAGATTGACAAAGGAAAAGTATTGAGCCTTAGTGACTAGAAAAATGTACTCACCCTAAGCAGGCCAGTCAGGATAGAAACTGACTTTTGAAAACCAAGACTAGGGTTAAAGAATAAATTGTAGCTTAATTTTAAATGTAGAAATTCCAACAGGCAGTTAATAACACATTAATTTAAATATATTCCTAGGTATTTTTAATGTGGGATTATGTAATCTTCAGAAATTTTTAAGTTCTTAAAAAGACGTTACCTCTAAGAGGATCTTTAGTCTCACTTAAAAGCAACAAAAGTTCACACACACTGCACTTCCTCAAGTCCATCTGTTTTATTAAACTGATTGATGAAGAGATTATATAGGGCATTAACTAATAAACATTTGCTAGCAAATGATGGTGAGATGGGGTGTGCTGAGTAGTCTGAGGAGTGTGCACATCAACATATATTGTGTCCATGTGTGAGTTGTCAAAGAAACGTTTGGAAAAATACTTTCTAGGCTCTTCCCATTTAATATAGGCTGCTATTTTTCATGTACATATATTAGTTGTCAGCAGTAATAACTTAGGGTTCTTCTAGTTCAGATATTTGGTCTGTAATTTAGGTAGGACTCAGGCGATGACTTCTGTTCTTTGAGCCATTGTTTGAGGCTCTCTAATGGTACTCAGTGATGAGCTCCAGATGGCTTCTGGTATGTCATAAGTCTCTCCAACATGACGAGACTACTCTAGTCTCCCTGGGTGAGAGACAGGAAGTGGGAGCTCATAGCTCTTTAATGTCTGGTGATGGACATAGAAGAGCATCGTTTCTAATACATTTTACTAGTCATAGTCATTACAGCGTCTATTTCAAGGGGAAAACAGACCCCATGAGAAAAAGAAAAAAAAGAGCAAACTTGTTTTCTTTCATTTTGAGAGGAAGGGCTTCAGAGTATCACTGCTTCAACTTGGTTAATCAGTTTAGTGAGGGTCTTTACTGTATTCCTGCCACCCCTGGCTTCTATGCATGGAGGATTTCCAAAAGCCAGACACTGTTTACCTGCTTGTTACCTGCCTTATTTCTTAAAATCAGTTCTCTTATACCTGCACATTTGAGTATGTCCTCCAAAGTTCCTGTTATCCTAGATAGCTCTGTTATCATAGATAAATCTCAAATTATGCTATGTGAAAAAAAGAGAGAGAAGAGGGTATACTGTGTGTCTCAAATTTCTAAAAAATGCTGACAAGATGACTCAGCAGGTAAAAGTGATTGCACCAAGTCTGACAAGCTAAACTCAGTCCCAGAACCCACCATGGTAAAGAGAGAACAGACTCCTGAAAATTGTCTTGTGATTGTAGCACACATGCTCACATAGGTAAGACACAAAGTAAGTATTTTAAGACATGAAAGCAATTTTAAAAAAGAAAATGCAAACTAACCTACAGAAAGAGAAAACAGGTCAGTGGTTTCCTTTGAAAACGGAGATGGGAAAAAAGTGCAAAGTAACTTGCTCACTTTATTTGGGTGGTATTTTCCTTGGTATATACAAATGTAAGTTACTAAGTTCTATGTTTTAAACATACAATAATTTGTTGTATGTCAATTATCTTTCCGTAAAGCTGTTAAAAATATCTAGCTGTGCCATATTTGAGGAGATAAGAAAAAGACAATTCTTTTATTCTGAACTAAGTACTTAAAAAGAAATTTCCCCTTACTACTAGAACTATCAAGGTCTCAACTTTTTTGTGGCTCTTTTACCCTGACAAAATCAACTTGAAGAAAGAGTTTATTTGGCTTACAAGTCCAGGTTATATTTAGCATTGTAAACAAACGGGTTTTCAAGAAAGGTACTTATAAGAAAGATGTACCTGAAAGCTTGGGTGTGGTCTTCTCAAAGACTCCCATCACACATTGATATATATTCCACGTGGCTAACATAGATATTTCTTGGTGAATAAAATCCTATCAAGCCTTTTTTGTGTTTAAAAAAAAAAAAGTTCCATCCCATCCACTTCAGAATAAAAGGATCTCAAGGTTTAGTCACATTGTTCACTCTTATGCCAATGGCACATGTATATGAATGTTTATATGGGCACACATAGCCAAAGACCTTGTTGCTTCCCAAATGTACTGGGTCACCTTGAGAATTTCAATGTTGTTTGTATCTCCTATAAGCTTTCCTTGTTTTTCTTTTTCCAACTTTGTGTCACTTTTTCACCTGATAACATTTTTCCCCCTCAGAAATATTCTCTGATCAACCTTCCTTGTTGTTAAGACCAACATAATGGTTCATGCCTTTAATCTTAGTGCTAGTGAGGTAAAGACAAGCAAATCTCTGTAATTTTGAGGTCAGGCTGGTCTACGTAGTGAATTCATGACAGCCAGGGCTTTGTAGAGAGACCTTTTCTTCAGGAAAATAAAAAAGTTAGATACATTAACACTGCTTTGGATAGAAAACAAATTATCAATAATTTATATTATTGGTAGAACTATATTATTTTTAACATTTGGTCTAAACCTGTAATCTCAGCATTCCAGAAGCTGAGGCAGAAAAAAATCACAACTTTTATTAGGGCAGACTGGTTATCAAGTCAGCTTGAGCTGTAATGTAAGGCCTAATCTCAAAGGAAACAAAAAACAAAGACCCACAAAGTAACATTCCTCAAAACAGCCTATTCATAAGCGTATTCACTAAACGACCATTATGGAGTCACTTAACCTACTGGATCCCACATCAAAAGAAGTCTTAGACTCTAAGTGGATTAGTTGTGTTTTGGTGTGTGTGTGTGTATGGGTATTCTGCTTACATCTGCACTACATGCATTCTGGTGCTTGTGGTGACCAAAAGAGGGCATTTGATCCACTGGGTCTGGAGTTACAGATGGTTGTGAACCAATGTGGGTGCTGGGAATAGAACCTGGGTCCTCTGGAAGAGAGGCCAGTGCCTCTGAGCTTGTTTTTAAAAACTGTACTTGTACATAAATTTGTTGAAAGACAGAATGCCTTTCAAACATAGACATATGTTACAGTGACTATTTCAAGCTAACAAATACAAAATAGCTAATTATGGGAATCTAAGTGACTATAGTATTAGACTGAATTATGTTCTAAGGCAAGAACCCTGTCATGCTTGAGCAAAGAGAAATGCATTAAAAACATTAAAATTGGCTAACCCTATCACGGAGGCCACAAAATCTCCAATATGCTACTTATATAATGATGAGCAAGTAAAGTCCGAGTAGTTTGGTCCTATTCTGAAGACCTGGAGGGGAGAGGGAAGAATGCTAATAAAAGCTTCATTGTGAGTTCAAAGGTCAGAAAACCAGAAGTACTGATGTCCACCTGAGGGCCAGAGATGTATAGAAGCAAATTTCCCTTCCTCTACCATTTTATTCAAAATCTCAATGGATTGAAAAATTTTTATTTGAACTGAGGGCAGTCTTCTTTGGTCTTGGTTCACTGATTTAAAGGGTAATCTCTTCCAACACCCCATTGATAAACCAAAAATGTTTTACCAACCACGTGGGCATCCCTCTACCTAGTCAAGCTGACACATGTCTGAGTGTTCCATCAAGATTAGCCATCACATGTTTTTTTTTCTTAGAGCTTTGGGGACAGTCTTGTTCCCAGAAGAGATCCCTGAATGACATTTTTTTTAATTTGAATACTACGATAGAAAATTAACAATACTTAAAATACTGATGAAATGTTAATATATATTACATAAGAAAGGTAACTGATTAATAATTGTAATATAGAGGGTGTATATGTGCACACTCATGTATTCCTCACTTTGTTGCAGGGAATACTTGAAGAATAGTTTAATTAGGCTTTTAACATTTCTCTTCCCATTTGTTTCTCCAGACCTCATCTAGCCTGGCCTAGAACTCAGTAATAGCCCAGGCTAACCTTAAACTCATGATGTTCCTGCTTTGCTTCTGGGATCACAGGTGTCTCTCACCACATGCTAGTATTCTTTTTAGTGTAATTCTATTCCATACATATATCGCCTAAAGCAACTGGTTAAGTATCTGGGTTGCTTGTTTTTTAATTCCATGACTAGTAACTACTATGAACATTTGTATATGTTTTGTGTGGAGAAAACACTAATTCCTTTTTATCTTAAAGATTTGTACATGGCTCATTACAGCCCAAACCCTACCAAGTTTATGTCAAAATGATGTTCTCAACATGAAAGCACAGCTTGTTTTCAAAGTGTAATTTGTAACCCAGGTTGGCCTCCAACCAGAGGCCTCTTTCCTTTAGCTCTCCAGTACTGGGATTACAAGAGTGTGAAACCATGCCCAGGCAAAAATACTATCTCTCAAACAATATTAACCTTATAAAAGTGATATTGTAAGCCAGAAAATATAAAATTAATTGGATGTTAATGGAAGCAATACATTTGTTTCACTTGGGCTCCAAGTTGCCTTTTTGCAAAATTATGCAAATTCTTGTAAATACTGTATATATGATATGTACTGAGTGATAGCACACCTTTTTGGAGACAGGGTTTCTTTATATATGCTGGCCTCAACCTTTAAAAATAATATTTATTTTATGGGTATGAGTGTCTTGCCCATATGTATGTATGCATGCATATGATGTATTTTTATCTTATGTGCATGCCTGGTGCCCATGAAGGCCAGAAGGCACCAGATCCACTGGAACTGAAGTTACCAGATGGGTTGTGAGCCACCAAGAAGATGCTGGGTACTGAACCTGGTCCTCTGGAAGACCAACATGAGTTTTTTTTTTTTTAAGATTTATTTATTCTATGTATATGAACAGTTTTCATACACAGCAGAAGAGGGAATTAGATTCCATTACAGATGGTTGAAAGCCACCATGTGGTTACTGGGAATTGAACTCAGGTCCTTTGGAACAGCTAGTGGTCTTAACCACTGAGCCATCTCTCCAGTCCAGTAACATGAGTTCTCAACTCCTAACCCATGTCTCCAGCCTCTTCATGTAACTGAGGATGACCTTGAATTCCTGATCCTTCTGCCTCTACCTCCCAAGGCTTGAATCATAGGCTTTCAATACCATGTTCAGGTAAAACACTATCTTATTTTTTTATCACTGAAGAAAAAAACTGCATTTTTTTTTCAACTAATGATGTAGGAGATATACACAGTAGTGGTAGCCAAACCTATTTTTCAAAGTGTGAAACTTTGTATCACCACTTTACAATTCTAATAAATACTGGATGGACCATTTAATCATTATTTCAAAATGTGTGTTGTTATTAACCTATTAGACCCTTTTATGTTTATTTTTTATTTCTTTTGAGTTAGGGTCTTATAACACACCCCAGCTTCATACAAGGTGAGGATAATGCCACCACCTCCACCCCTGCTCCAACCCCAAGTGCTGGGATTACTGGTATGCTGATACCATACCAGTTATAGGTGCTAGGTAATTGAGCCCAGGGCTTCATGCATGCTAGACACACACTATACCAAGTGAGCTATATCCCTAGTCCTGATCTTACTGTGTCTATAAAAATTAGTCACACCATGTATGCTTTTCCTAATAACTGTACTTCAAATGTCTTCCTTTAAGTATGAATTTCAATATATGTATATATACCTGTGTATTTATTTCCGAAACGTAATTTTGAGCAGGCTCAACAGCTTTACTGAACTGCCTACATATTTTTAGACATAAGAATTCTGACCACAAATTTGTCCATTTGCTTTGCTTTATTGCATAGCAGTAAAGTTTCAGTGTACTTTTATGTTGAAACTTGTTAGATTAAGGTGACAGGAATTGGTTTCTTTGAAACTTTTCTTCATTGTCCTCCCTATACCTTGTAAGTTCCTGATTGGTAAGGTCCAGTGTTCCCAACTAATCACTGCACCCTGGCTTCTGAAAATACAAAACAAAGGGAACAAGAAGTCAAACAAATTAGATTTGCATGTCAATTTAAAGCACAAATAAAAAACATCTTATTCTGTAAACTCCATTCAGTAAATACTGAGTTTTACATATCTGCATTCAAATTCCACATCTGCTATTCTATAGCTTTGTTCCCATGGCATAACAGTCTGTGCCCTGGTTTCTTAGTTTATTAAAAAAAAAAACATTGCTTGGTATATAGTTTTCATAAATGTAATCCATACATAATATAATATACATATTATTCCAAATGGTTCATGTTCATGAAGGCCAGTTAAAGAACTGAGCCGTGACTGATAACTTAGCAAGGAGTAGCAGCAGTGTGTGTGTGGGGGTAACAAAGTGTGACATATATATGGCCTCCCAGGGAAACTCTGTTTGTCTGCTATCAAAAAACAGTGAACACTGATATAACCTGCTCGGCCTACCGTGTCCGTTCACATTATGACATTTAGAACAAAGCAACTCTGTGAGAAAGGGCAGGCATTATTACATGTAGCTTGGTGAAGACACAAACCCATAAGATGCATAACCATACTAGTATCAAATAGAAAGCAGTAAGAAAGAACTCAGATCTGGCTTCCTCCTCCACCCCCATGCTAATTCTTTGCTTCTACTTTAACCGGTTAGCCAGGAGAGAACAATGGGTTGTTCAGGGAGGAGGACAGGTCAGTGGTGTCCAGTAGGCTATGTGGTAAGTACTCAGGGTTGTACTAATTCAGAGAATGGTTCTGACAAAATAATCTCTGCCACTTGGGAGCTTGTTTTAATGTGTAATCTCAGGTCTCTTACTCAGGTCTATTCAATCAAAATCAGCATTTTTAACTAAGCTGCAGGTGATTTCTAGGGTCAGTAGTTGAAGCAGCTGCGTCCCACTAATTACTCTAGTGACATTATATATGGCATATACCGTCACTCGGGATATACAGTAGATTGTTTTTTCGTCACTGGCTGTTGTCATTTTAATTGGGGAATGTTGCGTGCAACAGGTTCTCAGAATTCAACTTGGTTCCATGTAGTCCTAAAGGATTTCCACTTTAAATGGGGTCATTCACCGGTGCTAGAAAACCGTAAGCAGGTTGATCCTTCCCGCTTTCAAATGCCTTTCCAAAATTAAAGTCTTACTTTGTATCCGAGAAGTACACTACAGACAGTCGGTCCTCGACTACAGCCATGGCAGAGGTGCACTCGGTTCTCACCCACCGAATTTAACCCAGACAGATTTCCTAATATTTTGCCACTTTGGGGGGGCTCAAAACGGAAACAGCAGCAGGAAAAGACGACTCTAAGGCATTCCTCTGGTTCCACACCTAACTTGGCCTGACGTCGGGGAAGCAAGGCTCTATGCAACCCAATCACAATTAAGCTGCATTGTTAAGGCTACGCTAACGCAGAACTCTCCAGGCCGCTGCTCTCAGACTGGGCCCTCAGGGTTAACCACGCACATCATTCCGCACGTGGCGGTGCCATCAGCCTGGAGCTGTTCTAAATTAACGACCCTAATTCCGGGGGGGGGCTCCTCCCGCTGCTTTACCCTCTCCGCGGAGCACGGGAAGAAATCTCCACCACCTGGGCCAGCGGAAGCCGGGAACCCGCTCCACCTCGACTAAGGCACACAGTCAGCCCCTCCCACAGCACCTCCCCGATTGGACGCCGAGGAGAGGGCCGTGTCAGCGCGCGCCGGGCGGCCTAGGGAATTCCATTTCCTCTCCCGCCCACCAGCATCAGCACTCAGGGGCGGCGTTTCCCGCCCGGGACCCGCCCAGTGGGAGCCGGGGAATACCGGCGCATCTCGCGATAACTTGCAGATTTGGGGGCGGGCCCCAAGCCAGGAAGAGAGCACAAAACTGCCCTTAAAGTCATTGCAGAGCCGGAGCTCCGGTTAGCCGGCCACGAGGTTCTCGCGAGACCCGCCGCCTCCATACCAAGTGAGGAAACTGGGGGCCGCTGCAGGGAGGGGCGTGGGGCCGCCACCGCGCAGCTGCCGCTTCCACCGCCTTCCTCCTAAGGTCTCCTTCCGGTTCTCGATGCTTCTCTGAGTCTGAGGGTTTCCGCCGCTCGCCTACCCTCCCCCTCAGCCCATGACCCGCCTCCGTCCCCCGCCCTCCCGGCCCGACCTCGGAGCAGTTTAGTGAGAAGGTGCTGTTCCGACGGGGAGACGGCAAGAGGGTGGCGCGTCCACTCGGCCCGGACGAGGGAAGCAAACCGCTCCCCTTGAACCCTCGGCTCGCCCAGCGCTCGCGACGGCGGCGTTGGCGGACGGATACGCGGCGGTGAATAGGCGGGGGGGAGGGGCGGAGCGTGGCAGCTGGCAGTAGTTCCGTCAGAGCGGACATCTTGTGGCTGTGCCGTGCGCGTGAGCCCCGTAGGGCCGGGGAGGCACCAGCTGCCGCGCGGGGAGGAGGCCGAGGCCGCAGCTCAAGGGAGGCCCCGGCCCTCTGTACGCGTGGGTGTGGACGGCTCGGGAGAGGGGAGGGAGGCCGCCCGGGGCCGGCGCGGCGCCCGGGGCTGTGGGCGGCCCGAGGGGGCAGCCCTTCGGGCTGGGTGGGGTGGGGTGGGGAGGCCGGCGAGGCCGGGGCCCGGCCGCAGGGGGAGGGGGCATGGGCGCGTCCTCGCGCCGGGGCTCGGCGGCCGCCGGGCGCGTGGTGGAGGAGGTGGCCGGGCGCGCGCACGCAGGAGCGCGCTGCGAGGCGGAGAGTACGGTGGTGTCAGGGGCGACCCGGACCCAGCTCGAGCTGTGGGGACGAGAGCACACGAGAGTCCCGTTGCCTCCTGCTGGCCCGCCGACCCCTGGAGCAGAAACCGAAAGGAGCCCGGCGTCGGTCCGGAGCCTCCCGCTCCCCTCCCCCTTGCCTTTCTTTGCCCTATTGACGCCGGCCTAGCGCCGACTAGGCCCCGGCTCCTCCTCTGCCCGGCTCTGGACCCTGCCCCGCACCCACCCCTTTCTCCTCCGCCTCTTCCTCTCCCACCCGGGGCTCTTCCTTTCGAGAGGCCGGGAAGTTAAACTTGTAACCACTTCTCGGCTCTTCCCGTCACCCTCGCCCTCTCTTTGGGCGAGCCGCGGAGAGAAGTAGTTGGTGGCTTTGCCACCCCACCCTGCCCGGATCGCGACGGTTTTCAGGGTTGTGGAGTCGGCAGGGTTTCTCCGAGGCCTTTGCGAGTGGCTGATCTGCTCCATTTTTGCAAAAGGCGCCTGTGTCTGGCAGAGCCGGTGTGAGAAGAGCCAATCCTTCCCCGCTGCCGGGATAATCAAGAGTTTTGGCCGGACCTTTGGAGTACACGTCGAGATAGTGAGGAGCCCGGCGAAAAGCACAGACTATGGCGCTGAAACGGATTAATAAGGTAAGTTGTTGGGACCAAATGTTACGGAACGGGTCATGGGAAGAAGGGAAAGCTCGGGCCCAGAGAAAACCGTCGGGTTTGAGATAAAATTTTGAAAATACCTTTTCTTTGGATACCTCTCGCGTTAAGAGAACGCGAGTGTACTGTAAGATAGGGAACAGAAAGCTTTTGGCAAGCGAAATGTTAGACTTAAAGTTTGCTTGACTAGAATCTGCAATTATGGGTGAGGAAAGCCTGGCTTTTAGGATCCTCGGTTTTCAGCATAACGAAGTTAGTCTGGTTTGGGAAGTAAACTGGTTGTAGAGGCCTTCGGGCAGATGTCAGGGTACTGCTTCCTATTCTTGATTCTTCAAAACTTACTTTTGCTGACATTCTAACGAAGAAAGGACCGAAGCAGATAGGAAAAAAACGTTTTGTACCGAACTTTGCTGCGGGTCGGGATATTGAAAACATTTCTCAGTTTGCTAAAAGGTAGTGACGAAGACTGTTCGGAAGCTTAACCCAATCTGGGCAGTTACACAAGAGTCTGTGGGGTTGGGAGGAGGTAGACTGACACTGTTGCCACTTCCTGTGTTGTGCGGTCCCGCAGCTTTGACCCGAAGCTGTTTTTCTGAGGCACTGAGAACTGATGGAAATGCCTTCTGAAGGATCGCTTTGGGGTGCGGTAGGGGTGTTTGACACTGCAGGAAGTCCTGATGGAACAGACTTGTTTTTGCTTAGAACCCTTTTTTGAGGCTTGTTTCAGCAGATAAATATAATTTGATAAGTTGTCGGTTTAAGTTGGAAAGAACTAGATTTTTTCAGATAACTGTGTGAGTGGAACCACCTCACCGATGGTTTTCTAATTTTCTTGCTCTAACTTCTATCCAGAATTTTAAGATGGCGGCTGCTTTAACTGGCTCGGGTCCTTTTCCTGCATCTCCTTTTCTAGTAATACAAAATAATGTTTTCTGTTAAGCATTAACTTTTTGTGTGTGTGTAGGGAGCTCTCAGATCCTCAGCCCCCAAGACATAACCTAAAGTCAAACTCTTTAAGACTGAGACTCTCTACATCTTTCTCTTTCTCTTCTGTGTGTGTGTTTGTGTGTTGTATTTGGTTCTTGCACAATCTAGAGGGTGGAGTATTTACAGCTAACTTGAAAAAAATGTTGTGGAATAAACTTAAGAGAAAAAAATGGGAAGGTTCGTGTTAGAAACTTTGACTAGAACAGTTTTGTTTTTTTTTAAGAGTTCTATGGAAGGAAAGACAAGTACTTGGATTGACTACAGTAGGATCTGATGCCACTTTTTTAATGCATAAAATTTGTTTAGTTTTATTGGCAAAGCTGAAGTTTCACGAAAGCTAAAATCTTCCAAATATATTGATCCTGAAATACTGAATTCTTAGGCCATCACTGTGTAATCATTGTAGTTCTATGCAAAACACTAACTGAACAGTTTGTGTTCTTGAAGATAAGCAAAGGAGAGAAAGAAAACCTTAGGATTCAAGACTTTGATTAGATAACTTTAGAAGATAGCTTTAAAACCCACCCAGTGTGACAATTTTGAGGGTGAGCCTCACATTAGAGATGTATTATTGTGCTATGCAACATACTTAATGTGGAGACTATAGCATTCAATGTAAAAAAAAAAAATTCAGATCCATAAATAAATGTAAAACAGAACATTTTAAGGGGGGCAGTCTTACTGATTTATTTCTTCTGCAGGTGATACTCAGCTGCTTTGGCACCATTTTACTGATTTAAAAACCCTAGTGAGGCAATAATGGTTAAGTGTGAGCATTTGTAGTAAAAACTCCAGTTAGAAGCAAACTCTAAACAAGTTTATCTATTTGCCTAATCAATATCAGGAATTTTTCTAGATACTGGCATGGCAGTATCTAGAAACAGATCTTTAAAGTTTAAAGAATTATGTATTGATACTTCATATGGAAATTTTCTGTATCAGAAAACTTTATATGCCAAATGGCTGGTTCAGCCTGTATAAATATGCCAACATATCTGCTGTTTAACCCCCCCCCCATATTGTTAGTCGTGAGGCTACTTTAAAAAAAATTTGCACCCAGATACAGGCGTGGTTTTTGAAAGTTCAGAAAGAGGATGCCTTTTTTTTTTAAGGCATTTCTCTAAAAATAAGGGGCCAATTACCATTGTCGTTAGGGTTTTTTTTTTTTTTTTTTTTTGTATTGTTTCCTGTTTTGAATTTTTTCTTCTGGTTTCCCCTAAAGTATTAATGTGCCTGTAGTTCTCATTAGTATTTTATTAAAATTCTTATTGGTATACATTGTAAGCTTTAGTGATAAATTGGAGTTAATGTTGACTTTTAAATCTATTTTTTTGTGTGTTTACTTGACTATTTCTTAGCTGATCAAATAACAAAAATGTTTTTTTGCTGTATTTATTTGGACCAAATTGTAATGTGATCCTGTTATTAATTAAATGGGAATTTTAGAAGCTGAACTCCAAATTTGTTTTGGGGTGCCTTAAGAAATTTTACTGCTCTAAAACAAAGTGCCTGCTATGTATTTGTGGGGCTTTGAGAGTTTTATATTAAAGATCAAACATGAACCAGTCCAAAAAAATGCTTTAAAGTATTTGCAGTGTTTCAAAACTTTTAAACAATTTGTAAGTAATTTTCTTACAACAATTGTGGGAAAATAGGTTCAGTTGGCATCTTCACTGTGTAGAAAGAAAGCAAAAAAAGCAAAACAAAACCCACCCAGGTGTTGATGATGTAGCAGAGTTGGGGCTGGAACCCAGGCCTTCTATCTAATTCTAGATTGTTGTGGTAAACCACTGCATTGTTTTTATACCATTCTTCAGGTTTCTTTGATAGCTAAGGCCTAGCATAAGCTCTACTGCCTAGTGGGCCTCAAGGCAGCCATGTGAGATGCTCCATTTTTATGGATGAAGTAACAGACACCGAGGTTGACTTTTGACGTGTTCAGTCACACAACTAGTAATGGGTTTCTAATAAGATAGTTCATCTTCAAAAAAGAAAAACTGTCTTTTGGACCACTTAAATTCCTACTGAGTGAATGTGGGTTTGTTTGCTGAGATATGCTATCTTCTACCGTATATGTAAATAAAGGGGATTTAGGCTGGTTTTTATGTTCCAAGAAGTATGTACATTAAGGCTGGAATGGGATGTAATTAGGTTTCTTTAAGGACTAGAAGCTGCTGTGTTGGTTAAATGCTGGACTCTTCAACAAAATAGTGCTTCAAGTTTTGTAGACTAATAAGCTTGTCCTGTGCTGCTGATTTTATTTTTTAATTGATCTCCAAGGGTTATTTATACTGTAAAGAATACTTAGGTGAGTGAGAGATGCTGATCGTTCAGTGATCCCAGGATTGAATTTGATAAAAGGAGTTGTGACACACTGTTCCTGTCTTTCATCATAATGCTTATCTGTTGTGTTAAATACAGTATTTGTTATGCACTTAAAGGTTAAATTGAATACTCTTCACAGTACTGGTGAAAATTACTCTTGTAACTACGTTGTTAAACTTTACCTGTTGCTTTCTAGGTTTGGGTGCCTCTTAAACCAATTCTCAAATATTTCTTTGAGTTTCTTGATGGGGGTGCTACCCTTTCATGGTTGTGGAGGTCAGAGGACACTTTTTGGTTGTTCAGTGTCTCCTGCCCTTACCATGGCTTCTGGGGATTGAGCTCAGGTTGTCAAATTTCCTCTGAGCAAGCCCCCCTGTATGGACAATGAGCCATCTCAACAGCTTCCTAATAAATTAAAAAAAAATGTTTCAGATTAATATTGGGGGCAGGATGTCACACAAAGGCTAGCTTGGAACTGCTGTCTCAGTCTCCTGGGTGCTCAGTACTGACCACGATTACAGGACTGGGTCAGTTGCCCACTTACTATTATGCTTTTATTTATCTATTTATTTTTGCAGTGTTTGTTTTTTTGAGGTGGGGATTGACTTTATAGCATTGTCCTCGAACCTAGAGCAATCCTTCCCTCTGCTCTCTATCTGGGATTACAGGTGTGAGGCACCAAACCCAGCTGCATTGTCTGTCTTAATAGAAACAACTTCTATTGCTGTATACAAGAGCTGGTATTATTTTGACATTACAGTTCTATTTCAGAAGATTCTGGCTTTTAGGGAATAACAATGTAAGGTCTTACAAATCTTTTCTAGAAACAGACATGATTTTGAAATGTTCGTTAGGAGATTCTGAACTTGCTTTTAGTTAGAAACCTATGTTGGGATTAATTTCATCGATACTTTACTAGGGTTGTAATTGGATAAAAACTAGAAAGACTTATCAGTCATGAGAATCTCTGCTTTGCTTGGAAAAATACAATCATTAAACACAGTACTGTGTTTGTCACTTTGTACAACTTATTTTCAAAGGTTTATCACGGTTCTTTGCTGTTCCATTTTGTCATGAGGGTTTTATGAGCTTGCAACCATGATAGTGATCTTAATTTAAAATTCTAGAGTTACTGAGTAGATTTACTATCTTAGTGTCTAGCCATTTTGCCTTCTAATACTAAAAACTCATTGGCAGCTAGGATAGTATATACCTATAGTCTGCACTCTAGGGACTAGGTGTGGCGATATAAATTGGTGGTCATTTTGGGAATGTAGCTTTATACCCATTCTTACAGGATGCTACAACAAATTATTCTCAGGCTTGTTAATGTGGGGTAAGGAAGGGCAAAAGTTTGTATTTTACACCTTATTTAGATGTGATTTTATCATCTAGGGACCTTTCAAATAACTTGACTTTATAGCTATGTTTATCCTACTTAAACTTTGACCTTTCTCAAATGTGATTTTGATTTAGTGTTTTGTTTTTTTTTTGGTAAGTTGTTTCAGGATGGGAATGCTTAATTTACATTAATCCTACGAATGGATGTTTACTACCACTAGATTGCTGCTAAATTTTTGTTTTCCATGTCTGTGAAGTGCCTGATTTGTTTGCATGCATTAAAGCTTGCTTTTTGGTCTATACCAAAACTACTCACACAAAGATTTTTCTGAGATAGAGCCTTATTGGGGCTATATTTGCATGTCACGGGCCTAGCTTTGACTAATCTTAAGTGACTTACCTTCAAGGGTGATCTAAAGAAAGAAAATTGTAGTATTATTCACTCAGGCCATTCTTAGTACCTTGTCTAATAAACAAGCATACTTGTCTCACCTATAATTAGAACTAAAGAGGAAGCTAATGCCTTGTCAGTGATGTAAGGCAGCATAGTGCACAAAACCTATCTTTTAATCCTTAAGATAAAAAGAAACTAAGCTTTCCTTGGGAAAGGTTACAAACAGATTTTTTAAAGGGGGTGAGTTTTGTTGTGGTTTGTGTTTTGGCTTTTTGAAATGGAATTTGGTGTTTTCTGCACTTGCTTAGACTTCATTCTCCTGCCTGGACTATACCAGGTAAATGCTTCCTTTTGATTCTTAATGTCTGCAGTTCTGTGAAGTTTGTTTAGATCATAATCTTTTGCCAAGCATCTTCTGGAAATAATTGCTAGTAATCACGCATTTCCGAGAAACTTATTTCCTTTGACTTTTTAGTTATATAAGAAGTTCATTAAAGTTGCAGCAGTTATTGTAATGGGCAGCTGAGGGTGATTTTTTTTAATCTCAAAACACTTTTTAGAGGTTTTTAAACATTTCTTCCTACTTTTATCTCAGAAGTGTTAGAATAGGACTGCAGCAGGGGCTGTCTTGATTATTATAAGTCAAGTCAGGTTTAATTCTGGAAAAGTGGGCTCTTAAGTAAAATTATGGGAAATTTAAAAACAATAAGGATTCTGATAGATAATCTATTACCTTTTTTTATTATGTGCTGAAATACAAAGTAGTGTTGGATTAGAACAAGTGATACTAGAACATGGTGGTGTCATAGTAATATACTATATATTGGGGTGTAATCCATGAAGCTGGTCTTGCCTCTGTATCCAATTAAAATCTGACAGGCCACTCAGGTTGTAACAGAACTCTACAAAGTTGAATAGGTTTATGGAGTGTTAGGCCTTAATGGCGGGGTTATCAGTAGAGTCTTCTTTCATAAACGCTGTCCTTCATTGAAAATACATAGGTCTGAGATAAACTATGATAGAGACATGGAATCTTACTTGAGCTTATCTAATACAGTTGCACATCTTCATTCACAGTTCTTATATTTCCATTTAGTAAGCACTCAGAATGCGCAGATCATTTTATATTTTTTCCAGCATTCCTTTAAGTCTTTGAGTTGTTATTAATACTTTGGCCAGCTGTTAATGTAGTCTTTGGTTACATTTCTGCTAGTACAGCCCATCACCAACTAAGATACTGGGACAGTAAAGGTGCAAACATGAGGAAAAAAAACAACACCCACAGCATTGTGTTTAGGTGTAAGTCTTGCTGTCAGCCATTTCATGTTTTCAACAATGAACTGTCAAAGAGATCGTCTATCCTATAATGGTTAGAGTAAAGATCCTCTTAAGCTCTGGGCTTTCTCTTAGAAATACCTCAGAATAAAAAAAAAATAGGGGGCTTAGAAAGATGGCTCTCAGAGTTTGGAGCACTGGCTACTCTTTAGAAGACCTGATTCAGCTCCGGCACAACATGGCAGCTCACAAGTGTCTGTAGCTCAGTTCCCAGGGTATCTAACTTTCTCTTCTGGCCTCCTTGGCCAAGCACACATGCATGTTCATTTAGGCAAAGTCTCATCGCATAAAATGAAAATTTTTAAGAATGTGATGGTTACACCTATTGGTATTCCCGGTAATCTAGCCACTGATTAAGAGTTGTTTAGAGCTGGGTATGGTGGCACATGCCTGTAATCTCAGCATACTGGTATGCAGAGGCAGGCGGCTCTCTTGAGTTCAAGGCCAATCTTGTCTGTAAAGGGAGTCTACAAAGGCAGCCAAGGCTACACAGAGAGACCCCACTGTGGAAAGAAAAGTTTTGTTTAATATACAAAGTTTTTGCCATGCTGCCTACAAAGTCTTCAGGAAATAAATAGTTCAGGGATGTGTTTATTGCAGCCTTAAGTAATTCTGTGAGATTTTAACCTAATGAGGTGAATTAGACCATGTGAGAACTTTTTAAGGATCTTTTCTTGATTAGAAAAATGTAGAGTGGCCTCGTTGGCTTCTTAGATCTTTGTTTCCTCAATTCTAAAATAGGAATGTCTTTAATATGAATTTTGAGATATGAACAAGACTTGAAGTATTATGACACTGCAGGCACATAACAATTTCTTTTTTTAAGCTTTATTATGTATACAATGTTTTGTCCATATGTACACCTGCACTCCAAAAGAAGGTACCGAATCTCATTATAGATGGTCGTGAGCCACCATGTGGTTGTTGGGAATTGAATTCAGGTCCTCTGGAAGAGCGGCCAGTGCTCTTAACCTCTGAGCCATCTCTCTAGCCCTCACAAAAAATAAATAAATAAATAAATACACCTTTTTAAAGGATTTACCTATGTATGAGTGTGCTCTATCTGCATGCACACCTGCACGCCAGAAGAGGGCATCAGATCCAATATAGATGGTTGTGAGCCATCATGTGGTTGCTGGGAATTGAACTCGAAGAGTGGACAGTTAACAGACCATTTATTCTTAACAGACCTCAACCTAAGTTTCTATTGACTATAAGTAGATTTTAATGTGTGAACTACTGACTTTTAATTCTTGGATTATTGCTGCAGAGATGTCTTGGTCATGGAAATTTGGATGGAAATAGACATCTAGAAATTATTTGAAGAAAACTATTTAAGTAATAAGAGACTGAAAGAAAAGGCTGAAACTTTCTGAAAGTATGTATGCCTTTATTCTAAAGGAATGGTAGTGCTGCCGTTTAAAGGCTTACTGATTCACAAATAGCATGTAGAAAATTATTCTTCATAAGATTTATCAAGTAGTACCTTGATAGTTAACTTTATGATTGATCATCTTTATAAGTAAAATAATTTTAAAACTGTTGGTTAGATATTTTGTTTAGGCCAGCCATACATGTGTGTTAAGAGACCAGAGGTCAACATCATTTATTCTCTTGTCTCTCCATCTTTTGAGACAGGTCTTTGGTGGAACTTGGATCTCACTGCTTAGGTTAGAAGGCCTTGGAAATATTTTCCCTGTGTTAAAGCTAGGGTTTACCATCAAGCCTGTATGTCAGGGGTGTTAATTCAGATCCTCTGCGTGCTTATGAGGCAGGCACTTGATCAACTGAGCTATTTCCCCAGTTAGTTCCAAATGTCATTACATTTAAAGCTTTTTAACACTCAATTCAAAATTTGAATTAAAATATTTAATAAAAGATATGACTGCTAAACAGATATTAATGTGAAGATTTAATGAGCTAGGGATATTTTATTTGACCTGTTTATGATGTAGTCTTGGTTTTGTTTAATGAAGAAATGAACCAGAAAGCCTTTCCCAGGCCTGGTTTCAAAATGGGTGGTTTGCAGATGGTCTGTAAGAATAGAAGATGTCAGGCGCTTGTTGTGTTTGTTGTTCATGTCTGAAAATGAACACTAATAAATATCCTATTTTAGAATTGAGGAAACAAGATAGGAAATAAGTGTAGGTAGGTAGGTTAATAGATTACCAGCTGATAACAAAAACATCTACTTCCCAGCCTTTTTAAATGTTTTTTTCATTTTTTATTGCATAGGTAATGTTTGGATTTTAATTGACTATTTGAAAATTCAGATCCTTATTTTATGGGACAGGGGCATAGAGTTTGGAGGTATACACAATTCTGTTTTTTTACCACCTTGTTTCTTAAATACAGTGAGTATTCCGGTTTGCCATTATAATTAATGAAAATTAGGTTTTCCTGGGATTGGCAAAATTTCTGTGAGGTTTGATAACTTTTGAGACAGGGTCTTTCTATTACCTAGCTCTGACTGTCCTGGGGCTCACTAGGACAGCTGGCCTTGAATTCAGAAATTCACTCAGATTCACCTGCCTTTCCCTGGGATTAAAGGCAATGCCTGGCTTGAAACTTGATGCATTTAGAATCATTTGCTTAATACTAGATAGCTGGTTAATTTTAAACAAAACAAACTTTCAGTTTTTAAAAAGAGGCTGAGTACTTGAAAAGAGGGCCCATCCAAAATTCACAACTTCTTAGGAATGCATCTTAAAGCTTTTAAGTAGAAGGTTGTACATCCAGCATCCTGTAAATGTCTTTGGCATAGCTGGTGTATATGAAATACAACTGAATTCTGTGTTTAGACTTGGGCCCCACAATATCTTCTATATATGCAGTGGTTTCAGAATCCTATATGTATGTGTGAAACCTGAGACAATTCTTATCTTAAACATGCCTATAAAATTGACTTGCCTGGAGTATAACATGTTATTTTTACCTAGTATGATTTTCTTTTAAGGCACACACAATTGTGCTTCCAAGGCCAGAAAAGGGCATTGGGTTCCCTGTATCTGGAGTTAGAGGTAGTTAAGAGCTCCCTGGTGGTGGGTGCTAGGCCACCTCTCTAGCGCCTAGTATTTTTCAGTACAATATTTCAGAGGTTTAAGTATTTTAAGGTGAATTTTATCCTATTGAATATGTTGAAAATAGGATGGTATGTATTCAGGGCAAAGGGCATAAAGGATTGATCAAGATTATAGATTGAGAGATCTATAAGCAGCTGGGCCTATGTTTCAGAGGCAGAATAGCCAGAGTTTATCGGGACTGTTTTGTCTTTGAGTTGACTTTTTGGTGTAGTTAAATCTTAGCTTGGTCATTCCTGAGCAGGATATTTCACTGTTCTTGCAGTATTTAATGTAGTCAAGTTTAACTTAATACTAGCATTGAGGATCCATTGCTTGCTTTTTTTTTTTTTTTTAAGTTATTAGTCATTTTCACAGTAATCCCTTCTTAATGTTGGATTGTTTCAGAATGCATTCCTAAGACTTTATTATCAGAATATATGCCTAATGTCTGTAAAGATTTTGAGAACTCTTTTTTTAGGCTGTCCTCCCCAATCTAGACTTTCCATATTCGATTAACTGAACTGGGTGGTCTCTGTCTACCTGCATGCTTCATCCACAGTTAACCAGACATTAAAAATCATTTTAGGATTATCTTTACTTTCCACATCAAGTTTAGTCTACAAAGATTTTATCTAATTATCCACTCATTTATGCACCAGCTCTTTATAGAGTTGTGCTTGCTTTTTAACTTCCTTTGATGCTATTCCTGCTTTAACCTTCTTAATGCTGAGATCACTGATGTCTGCCACCACACCCAACTGTTGCTTAGTATTACTTTTAAATACATTTATTAAATGGCAAATTAGTGGTATTTTAGTGGCATTATTAAAAAGCTGTATTTAAAACCTTTTTTTAAAGATTTATTTACCAATTTTATGTATCTGAGTACTCTTATTTGCATATATGCCTATATACCAGAAGAGGGAACCACCATGTGGTTGCTGGGAATCAAACTCAGGACCTCTGAAAGAGCAGACTGAACTGAGAAGAGCTGAGCATCTTTCCAGCTCCGTAATACTTTACTTTTAATTGGACTCAAAACTAGTGGTGGCTATTCAGAATGCTGAGGTAGAGGATTAATTGAACCCATGAATAATCTTGAGTACTGCAGGAAAGAAAGGCTTTTGATGTTGCTTTTCTAAAATGCAATATGAATAGTTCATTAGTTACTGCTGTTGCTGCTGGAGAGATGCTCAGTGGTTAAGAGCATTTACTGCCCTTGGAGAATTGTTTGCTTTCCAGCATCCACATGGTAGTCACAAACTCAGGTCCTGCATACTTGTCTATAAGCCTAAAAGTTTTGAAAACAACATGTTTCTGCACCAATTGAGTGGTAATTTTAAAGATTTCCAGTGGACTGAACAGAAAAATGTCAGTGGAACTTTGTTTTTACACATAAGCTCTTAAAAACAGTTATTAAATAAAGAACATTGTGAATTTTTAGTGGTATATTTTGTATTTTACCTAGCATTAGGGTGGAAAAGGCATGTTTCGTGCTACATTGCGCTGAATGTGCTTTTTTTATTGTAATTTTTAACAACCATTTTGGTTTTTGAAGGGGTGTGTGTGTGTCTTGACCATCACATGTGTAGGTGTCCAGAGACAGAAGAAGTTGTTAGGTGCTGCAGCTGAACCTGGGTCCTCTACAAGAACAGCCAGTGCTATTAACTGCTGAGTCATCTCTTCAGCCCTTTTACATTTCTTTTGGAATATACCACAAGTGTGTTTAAATGAAATTCCTTCATTTAAAAGATAATATTGTTAGGGAATAGAGACGGCTCCACTGTTAGGAGCACTCAGAAGATAAAGGTTCCATATCGGGCATCTGACAGCAGCCTATAACTGCAATTCCAGGGGTTTTGATGACTTCTGTCTTCTGTGGTGAGGTAGATGAATACAGTAGTAAGAGTTTGATTTGGGTATGTGAGGCAGTTGTAGGCTGTCTCTCCTGGACTGCAAAAGAAAAAATAGGCCTTGTTTTCATTCCATCTAGTAACAGTCTGGCATTAAACTATTTGTATTTATAAAGTTCTCATTTTGCTGATGTGTTTGACATATCAGCTAATGATGTTTGACATATCATTAGTTTTTCATACAATTGCAAAAAATATTAGAGAGAAATAATAGAACCACTAGTGTTATGAAAAGAGATGAAATTGTGCCATCATGCCATCTGAGAGCTTTGATTCTTAAGCCTTACACCCACTCCAGGTTTACACATCACACTTCTAATTTCTTAGTCCAGAGGCTATAGCTGGTACATACCACACAGCCTGCAGAAACAGCAAATGCTATTTCCATTCACATAGGTTTGGAAGGTAAGGTTGTGGCTGATAAGGCTCTCATCCGAATTTATATATCATTGAGCCTTATATGCAGCTCTTTAAAAGGAGGAGGTGTTTGTATGAAAAGGACCAGGAAATCAGGCTTGCTAATCTTAGAGTTAATCATGTTTGAGAATCCTGTTCATTGCATATGCTTTTTAATAGATAGGAACCAAGGCAGCATCTAACTATGCAAAGTAAATGTCCTATGTTATACTTTCTGACGTTAGGTTTGAGACAGTTGCATGTGTGTCCCAGGCTGGCCTCAAACTCAGATCTGCCTGTTTCTGCCTCCTGAGGACTAGGATTAAAGGTTGTGCATAACTGAGCCTGTTGGTTCTGATATATTTAATGCAGTTAGTACCTTAAAAAGATTGAGGAGGCCACTTAATAGACAAAGTTCAGCGGTCATTTTAGAAATTTGAGTTCACTGAAGCTTATAGGTGTTCTTTTAATGGTGCATGTCTTAAAATAAGAGTTTATTTTCTTTATTATTTATACAGTATATAGTATTCTGCCTGCAAGTGTGCTTGTAAACCAGAAAGAGAGCACCAGATCACAGTATAGATGGTTGTGAGCCACCATGTGGTTGCTGGGAATTGAACTCAGGACCTTTGGAAGAACAGCAAGTGCTCTTAACCTCTGAGCCATCTCTCCAGCCCCAAGAGTTTATTTTCTATAAAAGGTGTGGGTGTGATATTTACACACCTTTAATCCCAGCACTTGGAGAGATAGAGGCAAGAGGATATGTGCATTGTAGGCTAAAGATCTTGAGGCCAGCCAGGACTACATGATGAGACCCTGTTGTCTCCAAACAAACTATATATGTTTTTAGGCTTAAAGTGTTTAACATAGCACATGATAGAGTATCTATACTTGAAATCTAGGAATTTTTTTATTCTTATACATCATATACATTGCATTTTAGATACACGACAATGTATTGAGTACTAAATTTAGTACATAAGCTAAAGTCTTCTGGATTACTAGAACACTGAGTAGAATGGCATACATGTGTATTCAAATGTGTTACTGGTTGTGGTGATCATATAGCTTGTTTATGTAAAGAATAAATTATTGGGGCTGGAGAGATGGCTCGGTGGTTAAGAGCACTGTCTGCTCTTCAAAGGACCTGGGTTCAATTCCCAGAACCCACGTGGCAGCTCACAACTGTCTGTACCACCAATTCCAAGGGATCTGATACCTTCACACTAATGCACAAAAATAAAATTTAAAAGAATAAGTTATTGGAATACATTTTCAGTATGAGGTGTGCTTCAAGTGAGGCTGGTAACTCATTTCTTCCCTAACTGACAGCTGCAGTCTCCTCTGTGTGAAACTATGCATAGAAACGGGGTTCATCTGAAACCCAAAACTTATACATTAAATAAGGCTTTGCTGCCTAAACCAATAGAATGGAGATTTGCTGTATTGTGAGTCTCTTAGCCTGTGGAAAAAGGGGGCAGGGATTTAAAACACATTGTCTTGGGTCCAGCACTATAGCCATTAAAAACTGCTTTTTTTTTTTTTAACTGTCTTCTTGATTTTGTTACTATACAATGAGGATAAGATTTTGTACATTCTTTGACTAAGGTAATTGTTTTTCTGGGATTTGAATTGGAAGTTTCTCTTCCATTCTCTATTTTCTGGAGGGAATTGGGACTTATTCAAAGAGAATATTCTGTACTTAGTAAATTGTTCAGTAAAGTAGTTGAGAGGGAGGATCAATATGTTCAATCAATTACCGTCATGTTGTTGATACTGGTGATCCTTTATTGTGTCTTAAAATCAGGAGTTAAGCAAAACATGTTATACACATGATTGGGCTACTTGGAAGAAGAGGGCGGGATGACCAGCTAATGTTGGAAGAGCCCGCCTACAAGTAGGCAGAATTGGGTTAGAGATAGAACTAGGTGGTAGAGAGTGCTTGGCTTAGCATGTGTGCTCAGTTAGACTACCACTGCGCTTTCTAGTTGTTATAACATCATTCAGCCTTTATGACTGCTTCTATATTTAGGCATAAGTATAAAGAATTTAAAGCTATACCTGTATTCATCCAGGGGAGGGTATTGAAAGGAGGTGGCCCGTAAATAGTCCATAGGTAAATGTTGAAGGCTTTGGATTGAGTTTATCTATTTGTAAGTCTAATAAACTACTTTTATACAAACTACTATGTACTTGTTTACATGCATTATAGGCAGTTGAAGGGTGAGGTATATACTTGTTTATGTTGGAGATGTGTTCATATGAAATTGTGGGAATTACATCTTTCTACCTAGCAGAGTTAGTTTTCCAAATTTTAATTTTACAAATGGCTAAAAATCAGCACTGAGTTGACAGCTTATGTTAATCAGGAAATTTAAATATGAAAAGGTGTTTAGCTCAACTGGAAAATGGAATTCGACTTTTGGAAAGAAAAGGATTTTAAGAGAAAAGGGAACTTTGAGATGGTCTGAATTATTTTACCTACGGTTTTAAACTTCTGAACACATCTGATTGCTACTACTTGATTTATTTAGAGATCAATTTTTGTTAATACAGTAAAAAAAAATTAAGTATATATACACACACACATATATAAGGTGATTGTTTCAGCGTGTGTGTGTTAAACTAATGCTTCGCATATTTTAGGAGCTGAATTTAAGATTACTTAAGATTTCTTTCCTACTGGGATATATTGTTGTATGTCTCTTCAAATAGAACAAAAAAGTTTAACTCTTTTTTTTTTAAGATTTATTTGTTATGTATACAGTGTTCTGTCTGCATGTGTGCCTGCACACCAGAAGAGCACACCAGATATCATGACAGACAGTTGTGAGCCACCATGTTTGCTGCGAGTTGAACTTGGGACCTTTAGTAGAACAGCCAGTGCTCAGCATCAGAGCTATCCCTCCAGCCCCATATCTTTTCTTAAATTTAGATTACATAACCTACCATTTTCTGTCTTGGTTTAGGAACTTAGTGATTTGGCCCGTGACCCTCCAGCACAATGTTCTGCAGGTCCAGTTGGAGATGACAGTAAGTAACTTAATTTCTTTTTAATGACTACCTTCAGAAGGTTGTACCTTGTTGAGGATAATGAGGTTTTTGTTTTGTTCTCCCTTCCCTTTCTAGTGTTTCATTGGCAAGCCACAATTATGGGACCTGTAAGTATTTTTTCAGTTTTGTTTTTCATTGAAAATCCAGCATTCGTTTTATTTTAGTCTTTTGCCTTTATATAGTTACTGTATTTCTGATGTCATAAGAATATGAAATCAGATGTTCCTTAAATGTGTATTTCTGATCATATTCTGGGGTACCATGTCTGGACCCATAAAATCCCTTATATTGCTCTCTCTTTCTATATGGCAGAGAAAAAGTCATTAGCTTACCTTGAAGGAAGGATTCTATCATGGGTTTTTCTGCAAAGCATCGTAACTACCAACCATGAGTCTAGCATAATCGTGTTT
This sequence comes from Meriones unguiculatus, assembly GCF_030254825.1. Lineage (NCBI taxonomy): Eukaryota > Metazoa > Chordata > Mammalia > Rodentia > Muridae > Meriones > Meriones unguiculatus. Next base: position 70,915,240 of record NC_083358.1, on the reverse strand, counting down.
TGATATTAAAAAAATGTATAGAACCAGAGATTTATACAAAAATTGAATGTATTTAGGCCGAACTTGATATTTTGAACGTAGCAAAATTTCTATACTGGGTAGATAAACTGTATGTTGGATAATTGAATGATCAGAATTAATGGATTACAGAGAATTAGACTGTTCTAACACATCTTTGAATAAGATTCTTTCTTGCACAAATCTTCATGTTTGTTTTGTTTGTTTTTTAACTTATGGAGTATTTTAGGATCCCTAGGTTACATGTGTATCTTACAGAATTTGGGGGCAGTAATGTAAATAATATACTAGGTAGGAAAATGATAGTAATTAGGTACTAAATTTTAAAAGAAAATGTTTTTAAATTTTACCTAGTAAGTAGATGGATTAGATCAAGTACTTAATTGGGTTTGAATTGACTTTTAAAAAGAACCCTGTTAAGTATTTATTTTATTGTACATGTGCATACAGATGAGGGAACCACTTAGAGAAGTCCCAGGGCTTGAACTCATGTCAACCTTAGTGGCAAGTGCCCTTACTTTACTCACCAAGTCGTTTCATAGGCCCAGGATTGACCTTTTTTGAGACAAGGTCTGGGGCTGGCCTTGAGTTCTTGCCATCCAGCCTCAGGTTCTTTTGCTTTGTTTTTCAAGACAGGGTTTCTCTGTGTAGCCTTGGCTCTCTGGACTCAATTTGTAGACCAGGCTGGCCTCAAAAAGATGTGCCTGCCTACCAGAATGCTGAGATTATAGGCTAGCTCCGATTCTTGTTTTTAAAAGGGTTATTGACTTATTTGGGCTATGTTTTGTTTTAGACAGAGTAATCCACAGCTATAATCCTTGGTGCCCTAAAATTTTCATCTGCCCTCCTACATCAAGACCCTGAGAGAAAGAGAGAGCGCTAGAATTAGCAGGCATTAGTCACCTTACTTTTTCTAGCTCAGTGAAAGTGAGCAAACACCTGCTGTGTGTTGAGTAAAAGTATAAATAACAGTAGTCTTTAGGGACTTAAAAATATGAGAAAGCAGGTAATTGAGACATGTTAGAATTTAGTAAGATAAGTAAATAATAAAATGCAAAGTAGGAGAACTCCTGACTGGGATGATGTGAGTTCAAAAGTAATTGTGAAATGTTAGAATTAAAAGTAGACTAAGTAAAATTAAAAGTAATGGGAACTGGCTGTTACTTTGTTTGGTTGGATAATACTGGTTTATCTTAACTACAAGGCCACAGGACTTTATTTTTGGCCTTTCCTTTGATTCTAAAATGCTATTTTGTTTTACTCAGCTACAGCTCATTATAGGCAGTTGTGAGCCACCATGTGGTTGCTGGGAATTGAACCCAGAGCCTTTGGAAGAACAGTCAAGTACTCTTAGCCTCTGAGCCATCTCTTCAGCCCCCAGTGTATATATTCTTTACAGACAGTTAAGCATTGGTTTGTCCACTTAGACTGTTCACTTGATATTTTAAATTTTGCTGCTTGGGAAACTTGCCCCTCTGACTAGATGCTCAGTGCATAGACACAATGAGTTAGGTATGATTTTAGGTTTAATATGTACCTGATATAGATTGTGCCCCTTTCATTCTTTTTTCTTTAAAGTGTTTACTTAAGTTTCAGTAAAGAGGAACTCGAATTTTAGTGAGTTTCTTACTCAGGAAGTGCTTCTGAATCATCAAAATTTCATACATAAACTCTTGAAATTACATGGTGTGTACTACCTTCTGAGTATAATTGGAACCACAAAGAATTGGTAGAAGATTGCTTAATTCTTGGATATTTTTCCTTTTACATTTTTTTTAAAGATTTATTTATTCATTGTTCTGCCATATACACCAGAAGAGGGCACCAGGTCTCACTATAGATGGTCATGAGCCACCATGTGGTTGCTGGGAATTGAACTCAGGACCTCTGGAAGAGCAGCCAGTGCTTTTAACCTCTGAGCCATCTCTCCAGCCCTAATTATTGGATTTAAATGTGGGAGGGGAGTCATTGCCCCATTATAGTTCATGTCATCAGAAATAAGTTCCCTATCTCTTAAGTTTGATACTCAACAATACTGAAGTTTTCTTTAGTTTGAAAGGTAGATGGCAGAAAAGATCTGGGAACAATAACTTCTACTTTAGTCTGTCGCAAAACTATAGAAGGAGAGTGCTATATTGTCACTAATGGACTGAGCATGGTCAGCTATAACAGGAAATTGGATAAAACTATAAGGGTTATTGTTTCAACTTCACATTTTTATATCCTTTCATACTGTCATAGTTCATGTATAAAACTTTTCCTCAAGAGCTTTGTGGTTCAGTAGAATAGGGAATCATGATTAAATTATCAGAATGGTACAGTAACTAGTCAGTAACTAGTGCATATCGCTGTTTAAAGGAGAGGCAGCCAGCAAATTAAACTCCCTAGGAAGGGCACATAAGAAGACATAATATTCCAAATAGAGGAAGGAAGAAGAGAGGGAGGGAGTGTGAAAGTTACACTTCCTTTATGGCACTGTATTGTAGAGAATGAAGCAGAGAGTACATGATGGTGTTTTTTTTTAATGATAATTTTGGCATTAGGGTATAGGAGTAAATTAGAAGGTAAAGCTAGAGTGAAAGAAAGCTGTTTATAATAAGCCATTGCCATTATATATAGGCAAAAGATAGATAATGCAATTTTGAGCTAAGTTTGGAAGAAAATTTATGCAAGAATTTCTAAGTCCCAGTTGAAAAGTAAATTGTATCAAATATGTTCTGCCTCTTAAAGGTATTTTATTATTTCTTGAAATAGGTACAATTATGTAGCCTTTGTTAAAAACACATTCACATATGTAATAATTGGCTTTTTAATTTATAGCTGAGTCCTTTTTTTCTAACATTTTATTCATTGTGTGTGCATGCATGTACATACATACATGTTATGACATGAATGGAAAGTCGTGGAAGTCACAGGACAACATTGAAGTCGGTTCTCTCTCGCTACCTTTTGTATGGGTTCCAAGAATAGACTCAGGTTACCAGGCTTGTGTGGCCAGTGCCTTTATTGGTTTAGCCATATCATTAGCCTCTTTTTCATTTTTGAGGATTTCTGTTGAGGACCTTAGTATTTCTGGGTTTTGTGTTTCTCCCTCAGAATTCTTGGGTAATGTATAAAATTGGATTTATGGTGCTTATTACTTAAACTTTTGTTTCTTCATTAGTATGAACTTAATTGGGAGGTGCAATAATTTAAATTTCTTCATTGTGGTGTGTTCATTAGAACAATGGACTTTTTTTCTTAAAGAATTTAATCTTGACATATTAAATCTATTTTTCTCTTCACAGAATGACAGCCCATATCAAGGTGGTGTATTCTTTTTGACAATTCATTTTCCTACAGACTATCCCTTCAAACCACCTAAGGCAAGTATTGTCCCTCCAAAATCTATTTATGAATTGTTTTAGAAGAGTAGTGTATTCGTGAAAGTTTAGGTTTCTGTGTAAATGAGGCTTAAGCTTATATATATATAGTGAATAAAAATAATTGAGCTGCATTTATATAGATATTCCTGTAACTTTTCCATCTACTTTAAGAGCTAAGGTTAACAAGTTTACCACCATACTGAGTTATTACTTGTATCTAACTTAGAAATTAGAGATTTGAACTCTGTAAATGTAGTTAAGATTTGCCTTTTTGAAGTTCCAAGACTCAAGTGTGTCTGTGCTTACACTTAAGTGGCAGTCTAGTAAATCGTAGAATCGATTTGCCTTAAGTATATGTTCCAGTTGCTTAATGTACTTTAGGTGACTGACAGTGTTAAAAGTGAAGTTGCTGGATCCAGGCCACAATACCTTTGTCCCTGTATTCTGTAGCCTAAAGCAGAGTGATGAGTTCAGAAGGATATGTCCTTGACTTTTCAGAACTATTAGCTCAAATTCATGCTATATGAAGTACTAGAAAATGTGCATTAAATTGCCATATTTTTTTAGCAATCTTTAGTCATGTTAAAAGTACATTATAACTGGAAAGATGGCTCAGAGGTTAAGAGCACTGACTGCTCTTGCAGAAAACCTGGGTTCAGTTCCCAGCACACACAGTCTGTAACTCTAGTTCCACCACACATGAAAGTGATTGTACATACTTGGAGATATAACACCCATACTAATAAAATTTAAAAAAGTACATTGTAATAGTTTTGGTGTAAAGTTCATTTCTTAATTTGTTGTGTCTGCAGTTTAAAATGCAATTTAAAATATACCTGTATAATTTGAGTATGCTAAATGCTCTTTCACATGTTATCCTTCACACGTTATACTGTTATCCTTCGCATCTTAGTTAGACTTTTTTCCCTGAGGGAGATGCTGACTTTTACAAATTAGCTTTTATTACCTAAAATAACTGGTTTTGTTGAAATTTTCATACAGATAAAAATAATGTGCTTTCATTATTCTCTCCTCCTTTTATATCCTTTTATCACCACTACCACTGATAAGACTTAAGTCTAGGGTACTTGTGTATTTGAAAAAGCTGTCTAAAGGTTGTATTGTATGTTTGTTTTTTGGTTTTTTTAGGTTGCATTTACAACAAGAATTTATCATCCAAATATTAACAGTAATGGCAGCATTTGTCTTGATATTCTAAGATCACAGTGGTCTCCTGCTTTAACTATTTCTAAAGGTAAAATAAGAGTTTCGGTGCAGTCGTTTTCAGCTCCTGATTTTCTAACAATTAAGGGCCTTTATTCTTGAATTCTGCTTGGATAAACGTTTTTATTGTGCCAACATTTTAATAAAGTTGCTTGCAAGGTGGAGATATAGCTCAGTTGGTATGAGTGCTTGCCTAGCATTATTTTTCTGTGTTTTTAATTTTTTATTAATTACACTTTATTCACTTTGTGTCCCCCCGTAGCTTCTTTCCTCCCCCTTCTCCACACATACCCCTCCCCAAGTCCACTGATAGGGGAGGTCCTCTTTTCCTTCCTTCTGATCCTAGTCTATTAAGTCTCATTAAGAGTGGCTGCATCGTTGTCCTCTGTGGCCTGGTAAGGCTGCTCCCCCCTTGGGGTGAGGTGATCAAAGAGCAGACCAATCAGCTCACGTCAGAGACAGTCTGTTTCCGTTACTATGGAACCCACTTGAAGGAAATTTTTTTTTTTTCCCCAAAAGATATTTTATCTTTTCACATAATAGCAAAGTTAATTTTCAGTGTGTGTGGTGCACACAAAAGCCGGAGGTAGAGGTGTCTTCTCTATTAGGACAGGTTCTGTCATTGGATCAGAAGTTCACAATAACTCTGTCTGCCTATCCATCCAACAGTGCTAGGATACAAGCATATGCAACCAGCTGTTCCCAGCTTTTTACATGAATGGATGAGTATTTGAACTCGGTTCTTTACTTTTATATATTCAGAGCTCTTACTGTACCGTTAGGCTTCCAAATTAATTTTAATAAACTTTGTTCTTTTGGAACTAAACTGTTCAGTTGTCATTGTGTGAGTGATAGTGTGCACAAGAATGCAGATGATCTTGGAATCTAGAAGAAAATGCCAAATCCCCAGGAGCTTTAGTTAACAGGCACTTGTGAGGACACCAAGAATGGGTGTTGGGAAACGAGTGTTCTCTAGAGAGAACAGTGTGTGCCCTTAACTATTTGGGCTATCTGTTTAGCCCCTTCCAATTGCCTTTTTAGCAAGAATAGGATAATAAAGCCAGACATGATAAACCTTTTAAATCTGAAAAACTTTCTACTCTAGCACACATCTGGTGTAGATTTTCTGTATCTGTTCTTTAACATATCTTTAGTTGGGTGTTAGCTATATAGTCTTTTACTCCTAACAAGTTCTCAGGTCTCCAGGGATACCCCAGATGGTGACAGTTCCTCCTTGTCAGCTGCTGGTTTCTGAATGACAAGTAGTTTTTGACATTCTGTTCTACAAATTAAGCTCTTGCAAAATGTTTTAACGACGAGACTCTGCCTTTTAGTGAATTTATAGGCTCGAGTATTAGCTTAATATTATGTTAGTCATTTTTAATGCTAACAGTGTCCAAAACTTAGATTGTTTTTTACCAAAATGTTTTATAATATGTCAGTTTGGTAAATAGAGAGCGAAGCAGGTATGTTCTATTGTGCACATCACACAAGCATTTCTCCATGTGCTTGCTAATATGCTTTTGAATCTCTGGGGGATTTTGTAGTTGTTTTTTTTTTTTTTTTTTTTTTTTTTTCCAATTTTTAAAAATGAGTTTTTCAGTTTGGACTATTTTTTTTTTTTTAATCTTTGAAAATCTAATCTCTTTAAATAGTGTTTCTCTCATAATCTAAATGCAAGATCTCTAACTTTGCCCCTTGCTGGGGTGTACTCTTAACTCTGAATTGTATTTCTGTAAATGCAGGCTGAGTTGATGTGGTAACTTGCTTTTTGACAGATTTATAAGCAAGTCAGAATTTTTGAACTTTTTCTGAGTTACTGTATTCTACAATTTTATTTGTGCCCACTCATTTGAATTTGACGTTGTGTTTGGCTTATATGATAGTTACTGTAGTCTCATGCTGTTTATTTTTATTCACCCAGTGGTTGTTCAGACCACCTCAGACACTTACGTGCAGTATAATCTTGTGTTGATATATGCCTAGATTTTAACAGGCATTCAAAAAAATATCTTTATTATTGTTGCTTGGTACTTAACATTTTCTGTGTATTGAACAGACCAGGTTTACCAAGTACTACAGAAGTACTGTCATTTTTCACAAGTTTCTGGGAACAGTGTTTTTTACTACTGATTCATGGAAATAAAGCTTAAAGCTTTTAGTGGAGCAGCTCTCATAGTTTTTCTGAGAAACCTTTTCTAAGGTAGAGCAAAGAGTGAGTGGGTCTCTTTGGTTTTATGTTTGTATGTTTTGGTGTTTATTTTGGCAGTCTTGACTCTTAACTAGTACTAAAGTTTTTAAGTCCTAATATTTGCTTATCCAAACACCTAAAATTGGATGTTTTTTTTTTCTTACAGTTCTTTTATCCATTTGTTCACTGCTATGTGATCCAAATCCAGATGACCCCCTAGTGCCAGAGATTGCACGGATCTATAAAACAGACAGAGATAAGTAAGTATGCAATTGTTCAATGAATAACTAAACAGTGGTTTTATTTAATGAGTTGGGCTTAATTCTGCTGAAATTTGTGACAGTACCTTTTGTTTCTGGTAAGCTAGTTACTAAAATACAATTAAAAGCAGTAAAGCCAGCATACTGGCTGAGGCTGGAGCATTAGAAGTTTGAAGCTGGTCTACCTAATTAGACCATGCCAAGTAAATGACTTAAGCATATGGAACAGTGATTAGCTCCTTTGAAATGTTTGTTTTCTAATGTGTTAAACACTTGCTTAATTATTGAATTTTGGGAAATAAACCCAAATATCTTTCTTAAAAAATTGGTACTAATATAAAAATGGTCTCAATCTATCAAATATTGAGTTATCTCTATGTTCAGCTTAACCATTTAACTTTCGTATGTTGTAATTAATGCTAAGTGTGCTTGTTCAATTAGGTACAATAGGTTAGCAAGAGAGTGGACAGAGAAATACGCTATGTTGTAGGGTAAGAGGATCTGCACTCCATGGTGCGCTTATTTATGGTACTGCCAGCACTCGAGTGCTGCATGCTTTCCAGCACTGTGTTAACTAACCGAAGGTAACAGATTGGCAGTGTTTTGAAAACTATTTAACTGCTTGATCTCTGTTTTAGTGTGAAAATACATACTCAGTCTTCACTACTGCTTGAGATTATTCTTGCATGGCAAAGCAGTTATATATCTTTAGTAAGAAGTAGAAATGTAAGAGTATCTTTATTATTTATTAAATTACCATGTTTAAAAAAATGTGTCAATACTATGGAATGTGGTGGTTTTACTCAGGTTTTTCCAGAAAGGTAGTAGTAATACAAAGGGAAACACTTAAACCTTGGCATCCAAACTGATTGTTCATTACTGACTGACAAGCATGCATTAGCTGTATTTTGTGGCTCTTTGTATGCTAAATAAGTGCTGGCTGTTTGAAGAGGGTTTTCTAAATGCTGTAACTCTGAATTGATATTTTTTGTCTTTAAATATGTTGAGCTGTAGGAAAAAAACAGCTGAACTGTATATATGTGGCTTGAGATGAAACTAGTAATATTTTTTTCCTATTAAGTTTTCTACTATTCTTTATATGCTCATTTCTTAAGGTATCACTTTTTTGGTTGGGGTAAATAAAGTCAGTAACCTGTATGATAGAAATGTACTGTATTGGTGGTTGTCTTCAGTAATAACCTGCCTCTCCAATGAGTTACATGTTCATCTTTTTTACAAAATGTGGTTGCACTCCTAGAGATCCCCATCTTCATCAGGACTCAGTGGAGAGTAGCAGCATCACAGCTAGCACACCTTTATTTACAGTAACAACCATTCACACCTGCTTCTTGAAATTTACTGTTTTTAGACTGGTATGGTGGCTCTTGCCTTTAATCCCAGCACTCAGGCAGAAGTGGTCGGATCTCTTGAGTTCAAGGCCAGTCTGGTTTACAAAGCAAGTCTAGGACAGCCAAGGCTACACAGAGAAACCCTGTCTTGAGAAATCAAAAAGGAAAGAAAGAAAATTAGTTTTTATTCTTTCAATGTCTTGTACTTTTGCCTGAGTTTAAAAGGCATTTTCGGTACCCAACTATTCCATCTAGGTTTCAGATTCAGTTTTTCAGTAACAGTATATGCATAGTTCTAGCATTGGCTGAAATTTTTATTGAGAGGCAACATGTGCATATATTCTATTCTGACAATTAGTAAGCTGTAAAATAGTTTTGTTCTGTTTTTAATGTAAATTGTCAGCTGGGTGCACTGGGAGGCAGACGCAGGCAGATCTGAGTTCACAGACAGCCAAGGCTACATAATAAGGAAACCCTGTCTTGAAAACAATTATTGACAGAATGTACAACCAACTTGAAAGTTTGGTAGAATACTGCCCATTGAGATATGTGGAGAGGTCTTTGTTAACACTTCAACTCTCAGCACCACTTCTGTTCATCAGATAATACTTTCATGGCTCTTATTTTCCACACTGCTTTAAGTGCCAGTGCTGCTGTTTATATCACTTGTTGATGCTTATTCTGCTCATAGCCATTACAGATGTAAGACCAAGTCTCAGGTTAAACAGAAATATTTTCCTTGCCTTATTAGTATAGTATAATAATATAATGGTGTATTATACTATTAATACATCTTTAATTGTATATTTTAAATAGCTTATTTGTTTTATTTACAGGTACAACAGAATATCTCGGGAATGGACTCAGAAGTATGCCATGTGATGCTACCTTAAAGTCAGAATAACCTGCATTATAGCTGGAATAAACTTTAAATTACTGTTCCTTTTTTGATTTTCTTATCCGGCTGCTCCCCTATCAGACCTCATCTTTTTTAATTTTATTTTTTGTTTACCTCCCTCCATTCATTCACATGCTCATCTGAGAAGACTTAAGTTCTTCCAGCTTTGGACAATAACTGCTTTTAGAAACTGTAAAGTAGTTACAAGAGAACAGTTGCCCAAGATTCAGAAATTTTTTTAAAACTGGAGCATGTGTATTATGTGGCCAATGTCTTCACTCTAACTTGGTTATGAGACTAAACCAATCCTCACTGCTCTAACATGCTGAAGAAGCCATCTGAGGGGGAGGGAGGTGGATGCTCAGCTGTCACATCAAAGGAAGCAGCATTACTCTAGCAGCATCCATTCTTGTTTAAGCCTTCCACTGTTAGAGATTTGAGGTTACATGATATACTTTATGCTCATAACTGATGTGGCTGGAGAATTGGTATTGAATTATAGCATCAGCAGAACAGAAAATGTGATGTATTTTATGCATGTCAATAAAGGAATGACCTGTTCTTGTTCTACAGAGAATGGAAATTGGAAGTCAAACACCCTTTGTATTCCAAAATAGGGTCTCAAAACATTTTGTAATTTTCATTTAAATTGTTAGGAGGCTTGGAGCTATTAGTTAATCTATCTTCCAATACTGTTTAATATAGCACTGAATAAATGATGCGAGTTGTCAATGGATGAGTGATCAACTAATAGCTCTCCTAGTAATTGATTTATTTTTCTTCAATAAAGTTGCATAAACCAATGAGTTAGCTGCCTGGATTAATCAGTATGGGAAACAATCCTTTGTAAATGCAAAGCTGTTTTTGTATATACTGTTGGGATTTGCTTCATTGTTTGACATCAAATGATGATGTAAAGTTCAAAAGAGTTGAATATATTGCCATGTTCAGTTAAAGTGCAGTCTGTTACAGGTTGACACATTGCTTGACCTGATTTATGCAGAATTAATAAGCTATTCAATTAGTGTAGCTTTAATATGCTGCACATGATTCTGGCAGCCCTAGAGTTCATAAGTGGACTTGGGACTTGGCAGTTTTGAAACGTGTATATGGAGTTCAAGAAATTTATTTTCCAGGTGCATCCCCTTCTAACTAAAATTTTCTTCATCTTGTACACTTAACAGCTGAAAATATATATATATATAACTTGGGAGTAATAATGGGTCAAAATTTACAAAATAAAGTACTGTTTTGGTGTGGGAGTTGTCATGAGGCTGTGTTGAAGTGACTTAACTGTGGGATATTGACTATCCATTGAGATGGGTTTGTTCAGCCATTTACATTAATGAGCATTTAAATGCAACAGATACCATTTCAGGTGACTTAACATGAATGAATAAAAAGTCAATGCTATTGGATTGTTGTTTGACAAGTGCTATCTGTGCCACTAAATCTTCTGTAGTAATAAGGGCATTACCATTCTTCACCCTATTTCTGAACCTGTAGTTTTCACCTTTTTCTGGCTTTGATTTATCCATTGCTTTATTTCTTAGTCTTGTATTTGATTTCTAGCACATGTGATGTCTCCACTTCCACATTTTTGCACTGCTTATATTTACGTGCAATCTTATTCCTTGTCTGCACACAGATATGGAAATCTAGAAATAAATGTAAAAGCTTAATTTTTATAAACATTTAAATATGTAATTTGGACATGATTTGTTGACTTAGGTTCTTCTCTAAACTGGAAGTGAAGTGCATGCCTTCTTAAGATGTTCTGGCTTTATTCTGTAATGAGTATTTACATTGGGAAATACCAACTCAGCTTATACAATTTTTTTTGAGTTTCTTCTCACCCCTTTCCCCATTTTACCTTTTGCTTAAAATTGTGGGTTCTTCAGGGTAGATGTCATTAAACTTTTGGGTTCAAATCAAGTGTTCCCACAAGAGTAGGAACAGTAATCTTTGGCTCTATTACAAAAAAACAATCCTTTCTGAGACTCTTGTACTCAAAACAGCTTTAGTAGGTGTATGTCTTGAAAGCCGAATATAACAAATACATTTTTATAAAGCCAGTGGATCCCTAATTGGCTTTCAAATTGATGCTTTTCTCCCCTTTGGTATTTACAGATTACTTCCTTAAACCATTGATTGTCAGAATTAATGGGTATGTCCAGTTCTTTTTATCTTTGACTTTGATGCTTTATACATTTCATATGTCGCTTCTAAGGGAATAAGCCATAGAGGCTTCTCCAGGTTTAAGAGAACAGTAGAGTACCTGGAAAACCAACATTCTGAATGTATGGACACTGGACACTTTGGGATCACCCATGATGAGATTTTTCAAAAGAATCCAAGAATTTGCTCTCCTTTTTACCCTACCCAGTACTATGTGGCATCACTAGTGCCAGGTATAGGACAAAAGTGGGTATTAGGTCGAATATTGATGTAGACTATTTGTGTCCTATACCTTTTAATGCATAAATTTTAAAAATGTAAACTTTAGAGTCCAGTTGGCCTATTAATGGTAAATTTCCTTTTGACTGTTTTTCTTGGGCAGGATTGCAATGTGATAATCAGATTTTTTTTTTAACTGACTAGTTTGTTTCTTTGTGTGGGTGTGCTCACATTTAAAAGTATGAACCACAGTTAACTAGTGGTCTCAGGGGTAGTGAAACACTCACTTTATTTTAATGGGTTAGTTGAAGTATATTTAAAACACTGATCATGCTGTGTTCGTGACTTTTGGGGGGTGGGGAATACTAAAATTAGTCATGTTTTGTGTTGACATAACAAAACTGTTCAATGACTGTTGGTTACACTTTTAAGTGAATTTGTCTTTTATGAGGAACCCAGTGCAAGTCACTAAATGTTGTCTAATAGTGACATCTGCATAAGACTTGTAATAGCTAAAGTAATTGAGCTTAAAGGAATTGTTACCATTAAAGTCTGTGTTTAAACACACTTTGGTCTTACTCGGTAATTCCAGCTAACATGAAGTCTGCACTTGGATTTAATAATACAAGCTTGAGTTTTGAACGTAATATTGGAGCAGCTATTACTAAGAAACTGGTGTAGGGAGGATTAGAATGGTGATTTTCAAAGTGATTCAAAACCAGTCATTTGGGATGTTTTAGAGTACAAGCCAATAGGTCCTGCCCCAACTTGTGGTTTAAAAACTGAAATGTGGAGCCTAATACCTTGTAAAGACCAACGAGTGACCAAAGACTGGCTCTAGATACTTGCAGCTAGAGAACATGCTGCCTGACTTCTCACAGTGGAGGTTAAGGTTTGAAGATGCTTGTTTTTGAGCTTATGAGATGTACTTTTAGGCAGAACAGTTTCCTCAGTGCATTGAGAAAATCAATGGTAAACATTTGGAAACGGCTTTTGGCAGCAAATGCAGAGTGCGGTATTGCTTAGACAAGGAAAATGTGCACCTGGCCACCACCTGCCCTCTTCCTTGCTACTTGGACCTTAGCCTTATTTTCTTTAATGATTAACTCAGACACAACAGTTTATGCTGGCCTTTTTCCCCGTTGTTTTTTGTTGTTGTTGGTTTTTTGGGTTTTTTTGTTTTTTTGAGAAAGGGTTTCTCTGTTCTTGGCTGTCATAGAACTCACTCTAGACCAAACTGGCCTTGAAATCAGAGATCAACTGTACTCTGTGTCCAGAGAACTGAGATTAAAGGTCACCACCTGGTTTCAAGTTTTCTTTTTTCTTCCCGAGACAGGGTTTCTGTGTGTAGCTTTGGCTGTTGTGGCTATGTAGGCTGGCCTCAAACTTAGATCTACCTGCCTCTGCCTCTCCCAGTGCTAGGATTAATTTCTAATTTACTTAACACAACTAAACAAGTAATTTTTGGTGCCCTTGGTGCTTAAAAGCAGAGGGCTTGCTGTTCTTATCACTTGTCTTCCTGTTGTCATACACCTGGCTATCTAGAGAGCATCTTTAGAATGCTTCACATTCTCTGGAGACAAAACTGCCTCTTGTCCTCAAATGTGAGTACTCACCTCTACTGACCCAAAATAGCTGTCTTGACTTCCGAAAAGAAATGATTGTTCTGCCATAAACCATCCTAACAATGTGATACAAAGCGTTACTTAATTTTTTTGGATTATTACAACCCATCTCATAATATTGGCCAGTGGTGCCATGCCATGGTTTTGGTTTGAGATAGTCTTACTGTGTAGCTTGGAGTACCCTTAAGTAGAAACGGCTGGCCTCAAATTTATAGACATGCCTGCCTTTTCCTATGGTTAAAGGCACGTACCACCATGCTTACCCTAGTCATGGGAGTTATTACATTTTTAACTTGTATCTTTGTTCCACCTCTATCACTATTCTTTCAGTTCACCCAGGTGCTTGCAGACACATAATGGGCTTTCTTCATTCAGACAGTACTTTTAGGCCACATGTTGTATGGCTTTTTATGGTATATCTCTAGTGACAATGGCATTTTTTGAGCATTCCATTTTATACAATGTATCAATTATATAGAGTGCATTGGGACTACTGCTCTGAAGTGCATACTTAATCTTGTTTTGATCTATTCTTGAATTTACGTAAACTTCATGAGGGAAGGTTTTGTCTTTGTATTGAATGACTGCATTTTCTTAGGTAGCGGTTGCACACAGATAAGTTTGTGGTTAGTCTCTAAATTTCTAGCAACTGCACTATTACAGTACAGAAAATTTTAACCTTTACTGTCTAGAATATCTTATTCTCAGCCCAATGTTTTTTTTTTACTTAATTCTGAGTTATGAGTATATAGGTGTATATATCTTCCTTTTAAATGTTTTTGGAAGAGGAGCATATTGAAGTGGTTGTGTTTATTTTGTGTTCATCAATCTTAGGTATAGTGATTACATGAAAAGCATCTTCAGTGTTAAGAGTTTTAGTTGAAGTTTTTAATTTTTGGAATCATCAATGAAGAGTAGGTTATTCATAAATACAAGATAAAAATGGCATAAATATATTTAGGGTCAGAAGTTGGAAATCTTTGCTTTAGTCCCAAGCTACATTTCCTAAATAGTTTAACACAAGTTGACAAGTGAAACAGTAAAAGTCAAACGTTCCAACACAAACTGAACTGATGCTTACATGCTAAATAGTGGTAGAATAATGTTGAACGCCTGTTTTTCTGTGCTGCTGGTTGAGATGTAGGTTTTCTAGGAAGCCTGGGTCTTTAAGAGTAGAAAACTGTACAGTAGATAAATTTTACATGGTAAGTATCATTTGCTGTTTTTGTGGCCTATGTGCAGTACACGTTATTCAGAACTAATGTGAAGTGCAAAGTGGATAGCTGCCAAAAAAAGATTACTTCCAGCACATCTACATTAAAGAAAAAAATTAGTCTTTCAAATGGGAATTAATTGTTTCTCAAGTGACGTGTGGGAGTCCCTAGAGAATTCTTTAAAAAAACAAAGCTTTGGACTGCTTTTTTTGATTGCATTTTGTAAATGTTTACTGTTGATCTTGTTTGTGGCCCCTGTATTTGCTTACCATGTGGGGTTGTGACTCAGTTTGAGTCTCAGCTCTATTACTGTAGATTATGTCACAGCAGAGTACATTTTATTAGTACAGATAATTACAAACTGGACAGTTCTGTAAACACTTTGGAAGAACTTTAAAGTGTCTACTGTCTTCTGTGAACTCATCCCTGATACAATTAGTCTTTTACCATCATGGTCAAAACTCCAAGAGGAAATAAGAATTTATAGTAAGACTTAGGTAAAGATTTGTAGCCAAAATAGGTGGTCCTAAAAAAAAAAACTTTAAAGAGAATTTAAAGTGGTTCCAAATCAATAGAACATCCAAAATAAAGAGAACCTTGAGCCTCATGGCGGTGCATGCCTTTAATCATCTCAAGGAGGCAAACAGCAGGCAGATCACTGAGTTTGAGGCCAGCTTTGTCTGTAAAGAATAGTCAAGGTTACACAGAGAAACCCTGTCTTTGGGTTGGGTAGGGGGGTGGAAGTACCTTGCAGGAATTTGGTAGCCAATAAACAGACTAAAAATAAGTGAATAGCCTATGAATGAGGAAAGTGGTGCAACTTTTCGAATACTAAAGCTGTCACTAGGCTGGAGAAATGGCTTGGCACTTAAAGCACCTCCTCTAGAAGACCCAGGAGTTAGTCCCAGCAACCACAACTAATAACATTGAGTGCTTTGACCCCCCTCTCCTGGCCTCAGTCAGTACTTGTGCAGGCGTAGCATATACGCATACAACACACATCTAAAAAAACAACCTCTCAAATGGGGAGAAATTGTTTCCAAGTGATATGTGTGGGAGCTCCTAGAGACTTCATGCACACACCACTAAGTTACAGGGTGTGAAACCAAAGTTTTATAACAAAAGTAAAGCGTTAATTATAATGGCTTCAAAATTTTTTTTTAAGAATAAGTTTTCGCAGGTATGTGAAACTTGCACACTGAAATGAGAACATTCCTGAGTCCTGGTGAGCCCAAGTGTGAAAATCTTGTGTTTATGTATTAGATTTTTGCTGTTGAGGTAATATGATCAAAACAACGTAGATTCAGTTGCTATTCCTGTCAAAGTCCAAGTTCTCTGTAGATTTAAATTTTTACATGAGATTGCAAGGTACAAAGGCAAAAGATTCTAACTTTGCAGTCTCTAGACTTAATTACAAGCTAACAAAGCCACACTAACCAAATGATGTACTGGGGCAGGGGGAAGCATAGGTTTTTGAAATAGAAATGGAGAACCATGCATTTCTGGTCAATTCACATTTCACATGATAGCAAAACTATTCAGCTGGGAAAGTAGTCTCATCCAAAAAAGTACTGAGACAGCCATGTAAATAAAAATATTCTTGGACCGCTGAAAAATGTACAGAATGAAAACCATTTACAAATTTTATAAGGACCTAAAAATACGAAGAAATTGTAGAAATAACCCTATTAAACAGTAGTCAAAAAAGTAGAAAATGTTTCTCTAAAGAAAATATGCAAATGGCCAACAAGCACATGAATATTAACATTATTAATATCAGTGAAATGGCAATAAAAGTCACAATGAGGTGTTGCTTTATACTGATTAAGATGACTAATTGGGGGGTTGGAGAGATTCCGAGCAGTTAAGAATCTTGGCTGCTCTAGCAGAGAAATCAGGTTTGATTCCCTGAACCCACAAAGCAGTGCACAATTGACTATAACTCGAGTCCAAGGGTGATATAATGCCTTCTAGACTTTAGCCCTAACCCCATGTGGTACAGACATAACATCTATACACACTTTTTTTTTTTTGTGCCCACATTTTTTTTTTAATGGAGAATTATATTGCTGCAGATTTGAAGAAACAAACTTGGGCTTTTCTGATAGGGGTTTAAGAGGTTCAGCACTTGTGAGAGGAGTTTGGCAGTTCCTCAGAAGTTGACAGGCTAAGGGTGCAGCTTAAGTAGCCCAACACTTACTTGCCTCACATGCAGCAGCCCTGGATGACTCAGGAATCTATTCCTAAATACTTGTATAGGAGTAATGAAAAGCATTTAAACAAATGGAAATGTATGTGCAGATGTACATTTTTTCATAATTAGAAACATTTGAGTTTTATATTTTTTAATAATTGTTCAGTCATAAAATACATGCTAGAATGTGGCTAGATCTTAAAATCATTAAGAAAACAAAAGTAAACATAAAGACACCATATTATATGAACAACCAGAATAGTTAAACCTAGAGAAACAGCATGCTAATATGTACCCAGAAGGAAGGAAGGAAGAATGGAAATTATTGCCTACTAAGAACAAGGGTCTCTGAAAATGTCCTAGGTAATGGCCATGGAACATTTTAAACACTCTATAATTACCCTGTATAATCTTGAATGATTAATTTTGTATCAATCTACTTTTAAAAAATGTATCAGCTCCACTTGGGAGACAGAGGCAGGTGGATCTTTGTGAGTTCAAGGCCACCCTGATCTACAGAGTGAGTTCCAGGACAGCCAGTGCTAAAACAGAAACCCTGTCTCCAAAAAAAAAAAAAAAGAAAGAAAGAAAAGAAAGAAGAAAGAAAAAGGAAAGAAAGAAAGGAAGAAAAGAAAGAAAAAAAGTATCAGCTCAAAAGGCTAGATAATGCCATAATATTTTAGTTTTTAGGTTCTGTTATGAATTCTTTACATATGTCAACATTTTAAAAATTCATTTTAAAAATACTTAGATTTATATGTATGAGTGTTTTCACATTGGTATATGCACCACACATGTGCCTGTGCCCAGGTCAGGAACTGCAGATTGAACGGTTGTGAGCCCACCGTATGGGTGTTTGGAACTGAATCCAGGTCCCCTGGAAGAGCAACTAATGTTCTTAACTACTGAGCCATCTCTCCAGCCCTATAAATCAATTTAAAAATCTAGTAACTTGTACATTTATTATTAATGATTATATCACTGTCCCTATATTTTAGGTGTAAAAACTAGAGGGAAAAGAGGCTAATACTCACCTAATGGCAGAGATAAAGCTGTTTTTGTTGTTATTTTGTTTTTGGTTGATTGGTTGGTTTTTTTGAAACAGGGTTTCTCTGTGTAGCTTTGGCTGTCCTGGACTTGCTTTGTAAACCAGGCTGGCCTGGAACTCACAGAGATCCACCTGCTCTGCCTACCTGAGTGTTGGAATTACAGGCGTGTGTCACCACTCTGCCTGGCAGAGATTACGATTTAAATGGAGATATTCACTCTCTACCATCTAACCATTATGGTATATATTATATGAGAGAAACTTAAACTCTAACCAGAGGGTTGGGGAGATAGATCAGTGCTTGCCACACAAACATGAAAATCTGAGTTCAATTCCCAGAACACATGTAAAAAGCCTCATGTAGTGGTACATACCTATAATCTCAGTGCTAGGGAATTGGAGACTGATGGTCCCTGGACTTGCTAACCATAAGACAGCAAGTGCTGGGGCACCTTCTCAATAAAGATGGATGACTCCTGAGAGAGAGCTACACCTGAGGCCCTCCTGTGGCCTGCTCACACACACGCAAGTGTATTTGTGTACAAGTGCCTCTACACACATGCACACTCATCTACGTTCTCAACACAAATGTAGAAATAATGAACAAGATACTAGTAAAATGCCAATAAAACCTATTAACTACTAGAGGTTAAAAAGAATAATCCTATAAGATAGGCTTAATGGTCTAGGAGGTGGTCTAGTAGGTATAATTCATTAAAGGATTAGAGCTTAAATATATAAAGAAATAATTCTGAGTACAAGAGATGAAAAAAGGCTTTAAGAAACATGAAAATAATCCCAGCACTCTGGCAAGTGGAAGCAGGTGGATCTCTGTGGGTTCAAGACCAGCCTGGTTTACAAATCAAGTCCAAGACAACCAAGATTACACAGAAAAACTCTGTTCCAAAAAAACAAAACAGAAAGAAAGAAACGAAGATAGACATAATGGTTCTACCACTTTTTTTATTTTGAGACAGGATCTTTCCATATAGCCTTGGCTATCCTGAAACTATGTAGATCAGGCTGGCCTTGAACTCAGAGAGTGCTAAGATCAAAGGTGTGTACCACCAAGCCCAGCTCTTTCAGAGTTTATCTTTAAAGCTAGAGTGCTGTTGGACTTCCTTAATAAAAGATATTGGAGGGATCCTGCAGGCACAGGTTTCTCTTGAGATTGCTGGAGTAGGGCTGAGTGTTGGTTGGCAGAAGTATGAAGCCAGTGTGTGTGTATGTACAAGCCCTTGCAGCCCTGGCCACAGGCCAACCTTTCTGCACTTCTTTAACAAGTTCTTGGATGGCCTACACTGAGCTGCCGGTTCCCTGGACATCCACAGCCCTAAAGTCATCTGAGCGGCAATGAACATATGCAGATTGTTTGTGCTCCAAAGGGTCTAGAAGGTCTGCTCCTGCTGCAAGTTTCTGTGCAAAGAGGGCCTGAGCCTCTGGACTTGTGCAGGAGGCCTGCATTGCCAGTTGCCAGTCACCTGCTTCCCTGTTTATAATCTCAGATGCTCTGTCCCTGGTACAGTAACTCCAGACTGGTTGAGGCCTGGCTAAAACCATCAAGTTGTTTTTTTTGTTTTGTTTTTGTTTTTGTTTTTGTTTGTTTTGTTTTGCTAGCTAACAGACTAGAGTCATGTGAAAGGATCTGACTCTATTTTTGAGTTTGTATTATTGGATACTCTCTCAGCCTGAGGTCCCATGTGGTTTACTTTTATTATCGTGTGTTATCTTAGTTAATTTTTATATTAAAATTATTAAACTTCAGTTTAATCCACTGTGTAATTTTTACTGATTGGACTTAAATTCTTTTAGATTTTTTTTTTTCTGAGTCAGGGTTTCTCTGTGCATCCCAGACTGGCTTTGTAGACCAGGTTGGCCTTGAACTTACATTGCTCTACCTGTCTCAGCCTCCCAGAGAACTAGGACTAAAGATGTGCGCCCACACGCCTAGCTTGGACTTAGACTTTCTTTTTTAGGTTTATTTATTTATTTATCTATTTATTTATTTATTTATATGAGTGCTGTATCTGCATATACACCTGCAGCCAGAGCCAGTATGTAGTTGCCAGGAATTGAACTCAGGACCTCTGGAAGAACAGACAGTGCTCTTAACCACTGAGCCATTGCTCCAGCCTGGCCTTACACTCTTAAAAAGAAAATAATAATAATAATGTGGGAATGCAGCAAAAGCAAGTTTTGAAAATTTACAGAAAAGGGCTCTTTTTTTTCTAAAATAGAATTTACAGAAATTAAAGATTAAGTAAACCAGCTTGAAGCTCAAATAGAAAGATAAAATAGCAGTGCCTTGAGACATTGTGTGAATAGGAAAGAAAAAATTTAAAGCGAGTAGACAAAAACTAGTAAATTATCTACCAAAAAAAAGGGGGGGCATTCACTTAAGAGCAAAAGCAAAAGATTTGGAGAATGGTTTAGCAAGTAAAGGCACTGCAAGTACCTAAATAAATCCTACATGGAGTAGAAATTTGTGTAATCAAACTAACACAGGGCTGGAGATATGGCTCAACAGATAAGAACACTGGCTGTTCTTCCAGAGGACCCAGGTTTGATTCCAAGCAACCACAACCATCTGTAACTTCAGTTTCAAGGTATTCTGGTTTCTGAACTCAGAGGGCAATACACTTATACACAGACATACATATGCAGGGAAAACACTCATGCGGCATCCTGTGTGTGTGTGTGTACCTCAAAAAAGAACTTAAACAGCTGAGGATGATGTGCAGCTGTGCCTCTGCCCCTCACCAATGACAAAATTAGAAACCTGAAATACCTCAAAGTAAAGAAAGTGAGAAATTTAAAACTAACTATGAGACAGTTTTTTCTGTGATTAAAGAAAGTACCATGTAGCTCCATGCTTGTCTAACATTAGTTTAAAATGCTAGAACTAAACAAAAAGGTATAAACTGAGGAGAGGCATAAAATAGCAATTAAGAGTGTTAAGGCCATTTGGGGTGGGTAAAGATGACAAATGTTAGAATCCTGTAAGGTAGGCAGGCATGTTCAAATGCATCATGTGGAAACCAGAAGTGTAGATTGGAGACAGATGCTTACCAGATGAGCCCTAGCACTGACGTGCAGAACATGGTTCAGGGACAGATTCCACCTTCTTTGGGAATGCCAGTGACGAATGAGGGATGACGAATGTGGCAGATTTATCTACAAAACACAACACTGGCTTCGGGAAAGGCCTGCCAACAAAAGTTGAATTTGGGGGTGAATGTCTAACAGGAGCAGGATATTCACATAGGCTCAAACTAGCATCCCATACCCCAATATTTGTTACTTACAAAGCAGGAAACTGCAGCTTCCTCTGGAGACACCTGGCAGAGATTACCTTGACCACACAAGCAAGGTTACTGTGCATGATACACACCGATCTAGCGTTCTGTATTGAAAGGAACATCTCACCACCCTTAGTGTCCTCTCTATTCACATGCACCTTCAACCCAATTAATCAAATTTTAGACAATCCAAGCTTTGAAAAATAACTCCCAGCATGCCTCAAGATGTTGAGTTATAAATGGAAATCTCACAAATTGGAAGGAAACACGAACGTGATAACTAGATGGAATACAAATTCTGGATTGAATGTTGCATCCCAAACAGTTGATGGAAGATGACAATCTGAGTGTAAATTATTTGATAGTATGATATCAATATTAACTTTTAGATTTGATTAGTATTCTGGGTTTTTATAATATGTGAAGTACTAAAGAAATCTGGCTGAGCTTCACAGGGGGATCTTTGCACCAATTTTATGATGCTTCTGTAAGTCCAAAAACATCTGAAAATGAAAAGCTTCTTTTACAGAGAGGGAGAGAGAGAGGCAGTAGGAGCGAGGGCTATGTGTGAGTTCAAGCATACCTACAGGACAAGCTTTAGGAGCTGATTCTCCCTTTCCACTTTTACATGGGTTTCTTTACCCACTGAGCCAGCTCCAGACCTCCAAAAAGCTTTTTTAAACTGGAAACAAACAAACAAACAAACAAACCTAGAGAATAAAAGATTCATAACAGCCACATTATTAGAAAAGAAAAGAAAAAAAAAAAAGAAATGGATAGAGGGAGCATAAAGCAGCTGGAAGAAATCAGGAAGTCTTTCTCTTTGGGTTTGGAGGGATGATTTCACAAGGCATAGAGTTGCCTTGCTATGTTTCCTGTTCAACACTTTAGGTATTTCATGCCACTCCCTTTCCCTTGCATAGGCCTCCAAGAAGCTGGCTATCAGCTGAAGATGGCTCCTCTGTAGTTCTCACAAGATTTTCCTCCTCTTGTGCTGTTGTTGCTTTCAAGACTTTCATTTACCTCTGATTGTTTACAATTTGTTTAAGGTATGCCGAGATATATTTGCTTAGTCGTTATCATTCATTTTGCTCACTGTTCTCTGAACTTCCTGCATCTGTGATGGGTGAAATTCTCAGTCATTATTTCCTCAACATATCATGTGCTCCTTTCTGTCTTTTTCCTATGGCATCACTAATTCATGTCTGGTAGAGATTTCTACATCACTGATTCATTTCTGGTACAGCTTCCATAGCTGCCTCACCACTCTTGGATATTCTGTCTAATTCTTTTCAGCATGTTTATCTTACGTTAATTTTTACTTTGGAAAGATTTTGTTGACATTTTCAAGCTCAGAAATTTTTCTGTCATCTACATTATGCCTGCTGATGAGTTGACTGTACTCAAAGACAGCTCAAGTGGGGTGGTGTGAAAGTGTGTGTGTTTGTGAGTGTGTGTGTACAGGTTACACATATGGAGAACAACCTTCTAGTCTTGTAATCGGGAATTGAATTCAGGCTTGGTGGCAAGTGCCCGTATCCATTGTGTCATCTCACTGGCTCTTGACTGGATTTACAGTCACCTAGGAGACATGACTTTGCACAGTCTGAGAGTGTATTTCCCAAGAAGTATGGGCAAAAAAAATCATTCTGAATGTGAGCGGCACCTTCCCAAGGGCCCGAAGTTCCGGACTGAATAAAAAGAAAGGCGGAAGCCGGGGAGCACCAGCATTCCTGGTTCTCTGCTCTAAACTTCTCTTTGTTTTGCCTGATTTCAAGTGTGTGGGTGTTTTGCCCACAGGTCTGCCTGTCTGTGTACTGTGTGCATGTCTAGTGTCTGAGGAGGCCAGAAGAGGGCATTGGATCTCCTGGAAGAGGACTTTCAGGCAGTTGCAAGCTACCATATAGATGCCAGGAATCAAACTCAGGTCCTCTGGAAGACAGTCAGTGCTCTTAGCTGCTGAACCAATGCTCCTGCCCCTTCACTGCTTTTTGATGGAAGGTGTCCCAGCCATATGCTCCTGCCGTTCCCCATAATAAACTGTACTCTTTTAGGTCTGGAGTCTTCAAGTTGTTCCTTGTCAGGTATTTGGTCCTAACACCTAGTTGTGAGAGTCATCACGCCCACTCTCACCATTCCAGATCAGAAACTGAGTTACATTATTTCTTTAGATTTTTAAAATTATCATTTAATTAAAAATTTTAAAAATGATTGAAATTGTGTTATTCCTTAAAATAATGTATTTGTTTTTATTTTATGTGTATGGGTATTCTGTCTGCTTGTATGTCTCTGCCCTGCAGGTATGCTTTGCATGGGAAGGCCAGAAGAGGATGTCAGATTCCTGGCACTGGAGCTACAAATTGTTATGTGGGTGCTAGGACTCTAACCCAGATCGTCATGAAGAGTAGGCAGTGCTCTTAGCCACTGACTAATCTCTCCAGCCCTATTTATTTAGCCTATGGGTTTTTAAAATATGTTTTAACTGTTGTTTGGTTGCTTTGATGACACTGTAATACAGACCCAGGATCTTCTAAGAGGTAAATACGCTAACACTGAGCCTCGCGTTTGTTACCCTTTCTGAGACTGGATCTTACTAAGTTGCCCACGTTAGACTTGAACTCATGCTACAGCCAAAGTTGGCCTTCAGCTGTGATCCTCCAGCTCCCCTTCCCCTGTAGCTGAGATTGCAGGCCTGCACCAATAAAATGGGACCTTTCTGTATCTTTTCTTATCTGGGTCACTGAGAGATGGCTTCCTGGCTGTGAGCTCCTAGGTTACACTAGAGCAAACGGTTCCCTTAAGAGAGTTAGGAAGCCTGAGGGATAACAGCCTTTGCTTTTGTAACCACTTGGTGGTGACTGGGTTCCTTGCCTTCTGCCTGCAGTTACACACCTGTTGATGATATCCGTTTCGATTTCATCCTTTTTCCTTAATAACACATTCTAGTTTTACTTCCTTTGCTGTGATAAAATGTTGACCAGAAAGAACTTGGGGAGGACCTTTGGGAGGGTTGGTTTGATTTGCGCGTCCTCGTTACTGCCCATTACTGAGGGGGGTCAGAGCAAGAGCTCAGGCAGGAACCTGGAGGTAGGAATGGAAGCCATGGGGAACGGGGGCTTCCTTGCTTGTTCTCCATCACCTACCCAGCCTACTTATTGTGAAACCCAGGCCCACCTTCCCAGGGTTGGCTGGGAATTCCCACACCAGTCATTAACCAAGACAATGCTCACAGGCTTGCCTACAGGCCAACACGATGGGAGCATTTTCTCAAGGGAGATTTCTCTTTCCAGATGGCCCTCGCTTATGTCGATTTGACAAACAAACAAACAAAACTAGCTAGCACACTGCAGGTATTTAAAAAGTTCACTTCAGTTCAGTTTAAGATTTTAGTCTTACATATGACTGAACTATTTCTCTTTCCAACAGCCCAGCTACAGAGAGAAGGGTTAATGGTTTCTTTTTCTATCCCTTGCTTTTCTGTAGCTGCTCTTGCTTCCGGGACCCCTTCCTCCCGGGTGGATAACCAAGTGTCGCTGTCTTCCGGGGCTCCCTCAGGGGAAGACCATTCTTGCAGCTGGCTGACCTTGTCTAAGCGTCCTGTGGATGACACCTCTGACCAACTTACACAGGGTGCCTCTGTTACCTGTTACTTCCCGTGGGGTCCTCTTAGTTTGCCACCATTATGCATACTTGACACACCATTCTAGTGGTGGGCATAGATGCTTTTATTCCTTATGATATTTGAGAAACCTTACTTCACCAGGCTGCTCTCCCTCTCCCTCCTCATTCTTGAGGGGCTTAGGAATTTCCACACTTGTGGCTTCTGGCTGAGGAGTGCTTTGCCAGGCTCTTTTTCTGTGTTCCTAATCTAGGTGAGCAGTTCTAATGGAGCATTTCCCACCTAAACCTACAGAGTTAGTCTTCCTTGCTATCATTACGTTACTTGTTAACATATTTGATGTTGTCATTTAATGTGAGTCTGCATCTCTCTCCCGTGTGTGTGTGCGCGCACTACAAGCATGTCTGGCACACTCAGAAGTCTGACAGGGTCTCGGATCCCCTAGGACCGGAGTTCCAGGTTGTGAGCCACAATGTGGGTGCTGAAAACTGAACCCAGGTCCTCTGCAAGAACAAGTGCTCTTGAACTTGGGCCTGGTAGAATGGATCCCACTAAGAATGGTGGCGAAAAGAAGAGACATTCTGCCATCAACAAGGCGGTGACTGAAAATACACTGTCAACATTCACAAGTGCATTCATGGGAGCGGGCTTCAAGAAGCACTCAAAAAAAAAATCTGGACATTAGTCATGAGGGAGATGGGAGCTCCAGACGTGTGCATTGATAACCAGGCTCAATAGAGGCAAAGAAATAAGGAATATCCCATATTGTATCCATGTACATTTGTCCGGAAGATGAAATGAGGTTGAGGACTCAGCAAACAAGCGCTACACATTGATGCTTTGTGTGCCTGTTAGCACATTCAAAAATCTAATGACGGTCAGTGTGGATGAGAGCTAGCCCTCTGGTGTCAAAAGATAACAAGACAAAGCAAAAACAGTGCTCCTAGCCACTAGGACTACTCTCCAGCCCAGCTATTATTATTTTTTGTAGCTAGGTCTCTTGTAGCACAGGCTATGTTATGTTGTGCAGGCAATTCAACTGGCCTGACCTTAGGGACTTTTAGGGTCCTGACAACATCCTATGTCAGTACCTGCATCCTATGATATCATCTGTGCCAGGTACTTCAGTTATAACCAGTCTGCCACTCCCAACTCTCTCTCTCTCGCTTCCTTGCTCCTTGCTGTTTAGGTCTTCCATCTTTCTCTGCCAGGGTGCCCCTCCCCCAACCCTTTCTCTCTCTCTCTCTCTCTCTCTCTCTCTCTCTTTCTCTCCTCCCTATCTTTCTCCATCTCCATCTAATAAACGCCATCATATAAGATTGGTTGTGTGCGTGGCATCACTTATAAATACTAACAGGCTGGCCTCAAAATCCATGTGTAGACAAGGATGGTCTTGAACTCTTGATCCTACTACCTCAGTCTCCCAAGTGCTATGATTATAGGTTACAGCCAGTCACCATTTGTCTAGACTTACCCATTGTTGGGGTACCACTACCTACACCTGCTCCTCCCTTAATCTTTCTTTTAAACACTGTGACTTCAAAACCACAGGAAACACCAACTTCAAAACCTATGCTTGCTTTTTGGTCTTGGGAAGTCTGAACTTCGCCAGCGGAGCACTGCCATCTGTTCTTAAGTCCCTCTCAACTCCTTGCTTAAATGTTAGAAGATACTTCTTGATCATTTTCAAGCCTTGCTTCATACTGACTGTTTTTCAAATTCTGTTCTGTGGCCCAACATCCTGCTCTCCCCTGGGTGGGGGGGGTGTCTGAAAAGAACCCGGGGGCTGACGAGACTGCGCAGCAGTTAAAGGAGAATGCCTCCAAGCCTGACACCTGAGTTCTATCCCTGGGATCCACGTGGTGGAAGATGACAGCTCCAGTAAGAACCTCCAGGCTGTTCTCTGACTCCCACATGCACGCTGTGGCAGGAACTCCCTCCAACCCCTCCATGAAATTAATAAGTAATAAATGTGAGATGCTTTGTTTAAAAGCATAAGAACCCAGGACGCGTCTCCCAAAAGGGTCTGCTTTTTTTTTTTTTTTTTTTTTTTTGTAACTTCAGGGAATGGGAATTCTGTTGCTTGCCCAATCCCACAGCAGCGGAGGGGATTTAGACTCACCTGTAGCACTAATGCAGTTTCCTGGAAGCCCCAGAGGCAACTCCACAAGGTCCTAAACACGATGAAGCCGCCCTTAACAGAGAGCACATGGGGCCTCTCCGTTAACGGTTGAAGCAACCCTGCGAGTTTAGAGTTAGCACTGTTTAGTCCTAGCAGGTCGCGCATGGAGGGGGCCTTCAGCCTCGCAGACCTGCAGCCTGGGACCACGTCTGCAAATCTGCTGGCCCTGCGTGGCGGCAGACCTCCCCTCGCAGAGCCTGCACACTGTTGTGGATGCGCACCTGTGGTCTCCCAAATGCTCAGACTCGGCTTTCCAGATCTTTCTGTCGCTTTGCATCGCGCGTTTCCACTTACGAGGTGGAGCTGGAGCTGGGAGCCGAGCTTCAGGAGGGCGCAGGGCCCAGCGACCCTGGCCCTGAGCCTTGCCTAGCACCCGGGTGGCGGGTCCCGGCCGCATTCCTTCCCAGCCGGGCGCGGGGAGCGCTCAGCTGACCTGGGGGCGGGTCCGGGCGCTGGGCGGGGACAGAGTGGCCAGGCCTTGCCGAGGTTGGGGCGACACTGCCGGGTCCCTGCTGCTGGCAGTCAGCATGCGTCTCCACCTGCTCTTGCTGTGGGCGCTGTGCGGGCCGGGCTGCGCGGTGGCCGGTCCGAGCTTCAGCTTGAGGGGGAGCTGGCGGGTGAGCAACGGTAACGGCTCCCTGGTGCTACCGGGAACTGTCCCGGGCTGTGTGCACACCGCCCTGCACCGGCGAGGGCTGATCCAGGTAGGGCGCGCTGCTACCCCTCCATGCGGGTCCTGCTCGGTCTGTGCTGCCGTGGGCAGTTGGGGAAGTGGCCTGGCAGTGGGGGTTCGGGCCAGCTGTGGACACCGACCCACCCTCGCTGGGCCACAGGGGGCCCTGGAAGGCGGAAGTTGCCTATAGAAAACACACATTGTGTCTGCTCTCCACTTAACTGCGGCGATTCTCGGCTCAAGCGTTTGAAAAGAGGGAACCTCCTCTCTGTTTCAATCACCCGGACACTTGCAGGAACTCGTAGTTAATCCTAGTTCGTCGACTGCAGTGTCTCACGTTTTCATTTTCGCTTTGAAGCCTTGGGGACTCAGGTTTGAAATAAACGCAAGGGATAGGGGAGTGAGCTAGTAAAGTTTGGTTGTTGGTGTTCATGAAAATCCTAAATGTTTGGGGGGTGTGAGTGTTTTGAGAATGAAACCCTGAGCCATGAGCATGCTAAGCACACAACGAACCACCAAACTACACGCCAGGTCTCAAGCCTAAATAACATGTTGATTTTATTCTTTTAAATGGGGTATATTCTTCTTAATTTAATGTAAATGTAACAGGGTTTCATTTGGATATTTTCATGTGAATGTACCATGTACTTTGCTCCTATTCACTCTGTCCTGCCTCAACTTGATCCCTCCCTCTTTCTACTGTTGTATCCTAATACATATACACATGCTTACATATATTTAAATCTAGATTCAACATGAGTGAAAACACGCTGTAACTTTTTTCTTTTCTATTCTTTTCTTTTGAGTCTGATTTATTTTACCTAACATGATTATCGCTATTTCTATTCTTATGGAGTATTTTTTTTAACCACATTTTATTGTCTTTGTTATTCATACCTTTTTTTTTTTTTTGGCTTTTTGAGGCAGGGTCTTATGTTGTTCAGGCTGGCCTTGAACTCCCAATGTAACTGAGGATAACACTGAACTCCTACATCTCCTGCCCTTGCCTCCCATGTGCTGGAGATACAAGTACATACCAACAAATACAGGGTAATTACATTTTTCATTAGAGCTAAATTGTGTGTGTGTGTGTGTGTGTGTGTGTGTGTGCCACACATTGATGCTGAGCGTCATCAGTCAGATTTACCTTACTTTTTGAGACAGGGTCTTTCAACTGGATCCAGAGCTCATGGATTGCCTAGACTAGTTAGCCACGGCATCCACTCTCCATTGCCAGGATTACAGATGTGATCTGAACTGAAGTTCTTGTGGGAGGAGCACGTTGTCAGCCGAACCGTGTCCCCAGCGCCCTGCCTGCATAACTTTTAAGGCTTGCTGGTATATGAGTAAATGTGATAATCCTTTCAGGGACACACAGCTGGTGGTCAGCAGTCAGCAGTCAGCTGACAGAGGTGCAATTCTTTGTTTTTGGTTTCTCTGTGTAGCCTTGGCTATCCTGGAACTCGCTTTGTAGATGAGGTTGGCCTCAAAAGACCTGGCTATCTCAGTCTCCTGTGTGCTGGGACTAAAGCTGTGAGCCACCACTGCCTGCTCAGGGATAAAATTCCGAAATTCTAACCCAGGCTGGCCTTGACTCCATAGCCTAGAGTCTGTACTGTGTGATAAAACTAGGGCATTTTGATAACCAGACCTTTTTCATCTATCTATCTATCTATCTATCTATCTATCTATCTATCTACCTATCTTATTATTTATTTTTAAACTTGAGGCAGTGCTTCATGAAATTGCCCAGGCTGGTCCTGACTTCATGGGTTAGTCCAGGTGACCTGTAATTTGTTACCCTTCTCCCTTAGCCTCCTAAGTAGCTGGGATTACAGGCCTGTGCTACTGTGTCCAGCTCTTGCTCAGATATCATGAGTGTGTGTGTATCTGTGTACATGTGCACATGCATACGTGTGTGGGTGTGCCTGCACACTTGAGATTGAACCTAGGGCCTTATGCATGCCAGACAAGTGCCCTATCCCTGGACTACATCCCTCCAACTCCCCTACCCACACAAACTGTCTGTGACTGTTCAGATAACATTGATAGTTTCCCTTGACGCTAAGGTAGTCAAATTAGGATTATGTAACATTTCAGATCTGGTACTCATGTCTGTCTCTCTGTCTTTGTTGTTGTTGTTGTTGTTTTTTTAATCCTATATATCAGAAAGAAAGTAAATGTTAAAACTTAACATTGCTATAAATTACAATAAAATTACAGTGTGTTTTTTAGACAAATCTTTCTGAAACTTAAGTCGTGTGTTCTTAGTAAAAAAAAAATTTTTTTTCAGGGGAAGTAAAAGGTGCCCTGTGAACATGGAAAGGAGTGACCGGAAGTGATCAGGCACAAGGGAGGAAAGAGGAAGGGAGACAAGGGAGGAGAAGAGCGGAAGAGAGACAGGGGAAGTAGGAAGGGAAACAGGAGGGGAAGAGAAACAACTAAATAAATTTTTTGAAAGAAATTCCAGAATGAAACCTAACCCTTTGTATGCAAATAATAAAAATTATAAAGGAAAGCACCGGTGCCTGTGGCAGGCCACAGCTGACTCTCATCTGTAGAACCTCATTTTGCCTCCTTTTACCAAAAGAGTTAAGCCAACAGGAAATCATAACTTTAGCAAATCAGATTATTGTTCTGTGCTATCAGGCTACATACCAAGAAAAAGCTTCTTTGCTTCTGACTGAGGACGTTTGCCTGGGTTGTGAAATAACCTTGTAAAGAATTCTTTTCCCTTGTAAAGAGTACTTTGTGGGCGTGATTGACAAGACCTTGCAACCTCTTCACAGATTCTTAGAAAAGCTCAGTTTGAATAAAGTGGATTTTAGTCCTTGGTAGATTTTAGTCCTGATGGTAGAAGAGTGGTTAGTGAATCCAGGAAGAGGATTCCATCCAAATTGAATAAGGTGACATTGCCTCCCTGCATTATTATAACATCCCTTGTTGACACTGAGAAACATTCCACTACTCAGAAGACACTGGACCAGATATGAACTTGAGACCTATATTGGGAAAGCCATTTGTTTATTTATCCATTCACCTAATTAATTATCCAGTATTTATTTGGTTCCTCTGATTGTAGCAGGCTCTGCTCTAAGTGCTTGAAATACAACAGTAAAGAAAGCTGAGCAGTGGTTGTCTTGCCTGTAATCCCAGTACTCGGGAGGCAGAGGCAAGTGGATCTCTATGAGTTCAAGGCCAGCCTGGTCTACAGAGTGATTCCAAGACAGCCAGGGCTACTACACAGAGAGAAGCCCTGTTTTGAAACAAACAAACAAACAAAACAAAAACCCAACAGTAAAGAACATGAAGTTTTGCTCCAATGAACATTCTAGCAAGTTAATCAGGTACCAAGTTAATAAATTACAATACTGAAGAAAAAAGTCAGCACATTAAAGGAAGAGAAAGATGAGAAGATTGCTGGTTTTTTAAAAGCCATTTTAATATGTTTTTTTTTAATCAGAAAACTTTTTCACTGTAAAGGAGATATACATTGTTAGCTAAGTAGAGAGGAGAACAGGAGTGGGCCAGAAGGAAACCTGACATGCCTCACAGGCTCCATTTACAGTAATCAGGTCAAAGTGACCAGGAGCCCTGAGAGGAAGATGAGTTCAAAGATCACCAAGGCTTGACTGCAAATGGAACACTTTGGCTCTGTTCTACAGAAGATGATGAGAAACTGTTGAGGGTTTTTGGCTTGGAGATGCATGATTCTTGTGGTGGTGAGAATAGGAATGGCCTCGTGAATTTCTGTATATGAGTGCTTGGCCACAGCACTATTAGGAAGTGTGGCCTTGTTGGAGGAAGTAGGTCACTGTGGAGGAGGGCTTTGAGGTCTTCTATGCTCAAGCTCCACCCGCTGTGGCGTAGTCTTCTGCTTCGGCCTGCTGATCCAGATGTAGAACTCTCAGCTCCTCTTCAGCAGCATGTGCTGCCATGTTTTCGTCCTGTTGGTAACATGACCAATAATGTACTAAACCTCTCAACCAATTAAATGTTTTCCTTTCAGAGTTGCTGTAGTCATGGTGGCTCTTCACAGCAATAAAACCCTAATGAAGACAATTCTCCGAGGTGGTATTACCTTGTTAAAGGTCACTCTCCTGACTGCTGAGCACAGTGATGGAAGCACGGGGTCTGTTAGGGGACACTTGTCTTGGTGCCTGGAGATTTCTTATTGGAGAAAGGAAATGAAGATAATAATTCTGTGGTTTGTTTTTTTCTTGCTTCTTCACAGTGTGTGTGTGTGTGTGTGTGTGTGTGTGTCCTTGCAAGCATGGGCATCCATGATCCATGGGCACACTCACAAAAGGTACAGGTGTAGAAGTTAGGAAACAACTGGTAGAAATGGCTTTTCTGCTCTCCCACATGGATTCCAGGGATCAAGCTCAGGTAGCTGGGCTCAGCACCAGTACCTTTATTCACTGAGTCATCCTGCTGTTCTGTTATTCAAAGCAGGGTTTTACCCTGTAGCCCAGGCCGGCCTTGAATTTGTAGGTGAGCTTCTTGCTTTAGGCTCCCAAGTGCTATGATTCCAGGAGTGTGCCAGCACTCTTGGCTTGAATAGTTGTGAGTGTTCATAGAACCTGACGGTTGGGTTTGTTTACAGGCTGGATGGGAACAGCAGGACAAAGAGAAGTCTGAAAGAGCACCAGTAATTTCTAAAGAGCTTGTGGCTAACCAGAACTTGTATTTACAGAGAGGCTCTGTGACCAGCCTTGGCTGTCTCACAGCTGTCTGTCTGAGTTTCTTGTCCAGAATCTCCAGCCACTACGTGTATAGGAGTAAAGGAACTTTTCTTCGTTTTTATCGAAATAAAGACTGGTGGGGCTGGAGAGCTGGCTCAATGGAGTTGCTTCTCTCCTCGAACTGTGGGTTCCAGGAGGGAACTCTGCTGTCAGGCTAGCACGGTCAGCACCTTTGCCCACTGAGCCCTTTCCCAGACCCAATGCAGTTCTCCTATGCCTGTCTTCTAGATCACCACTTCCTCCTTCAGAAACACTCACAATTAATAATTTCTTGTGAATTCCTCTTTGTAGACATAGGTAGGTCTCTCCCTCCCACAAATGATAACATTCTATGACTGTTATTTTACACTAATATGTAAAATGTGATAAATCCTAGAAAACTTTTCAGATCATTATGGAAATAGAAATGCTAGCTAATCAGGACTGGATGCTCCCTTTATGCAGAGAAACTGAACATTTTTACCTCTCCAGCCTTTGCTATCCATGAGAAACAATTACTTTCTCCATCTCAGCCCAGGATGGTGGTGAAGGGCAGTAGGAGGTAAGGGTACAGGTGAAAGGCAGAAAACTCCCCTGGTCTCTGCCTTGTCTCTCTCCACTTTGCCCATTAAGTAACTTCCCTTCTTGTCTATTCTTGTGAGAGTTGGGCATATTATAGTCTGTCAAATTTTTCTCTGATTCATCACTTTCTCTGCCACTCAGTTAGACATCACTTTCAAACATGGGTACTTCCTTCTGAAAACTAACTTTATCATCATTTGGATTAAAGGCGTGTACCACAACCTTTTCTTTACCTGAAATTTACTCTACACCAGGCTGGCTTTGAACTTGGATCCTGGAGTAAAGGCGTGTTTGTATTCCAGCTGGATCACACAGACCTAGAAGGTCTTTGGATGTGATCTCTTGCCAGAGTGGCTATGTTCTGAATTAAAATTCTTCGACAACTTCCCCCTTTCTATTTAGTTCTTACTCAGCTCACATCCCAGATGGAAAAACCCAAAAGCCTGCTAGCTCAGCTGATGGCCCAGGGGGAAAGGCCAAATGCTAAGAGCCAAAGAGCTCAAAAGGCTAAAAGAGCCAAAGGGGACCACAATATTGTTAAACTTAAGGGGCAGTGCAGAGAGAGTGAGTAGGCAGCTTAACAGGGAGAGTTTTCAGAGAGAGGTTGAATGAGAGAACTAGCTAGACAGAAGGAGCCAGAGAATGAGGACCCAGAAGATTAGATAAGATTGCTGGAGTTAGTTTGAGGCCAAACAGAGCAATTCAGGGGCCAACAGAGAAGCCAGATGGACTAAGTCACTGGGAGAAGAGTCTGAGCCAGAACAGCTGAGTTGAACCAGCCAACCCAGAGCTCAGTTAGAACTAGAAAGACTGAGCTTATTAAGCAGTAGGTCTCAGAGGCTGAGAACATTCTAGGCCTAGGTTAGATTGTATGGAGGCGAGACACTTCCATGACTAGGGCTAGGTTAGCAGACAGAAGCAGTAATCCTTCTGTCAACTGAAACAGGTGAATAAAAGTTCCTTTTATAAGCACGGAGGTTCATGCCTGTAATCCCATCACTCAGGGAGGCAGAGGCAGGCAGATCTCTGTGAGTTCAAGGACAGCCTGGTCTACAAAGTGAGTCCAGGACGGGGAGGGCTACACAGAGAAACCCTGTCTGGAAAAACCAAAAAGAAAATATTATTTTTTTTATTAGTTTTTTTATTGATATTAGTTTTTTCTGATAGAACTTATTTTTTTATTAATTATAATTCATTTTGTATCCCAGCTGTATCCTTTCCCAGGCCTCCTCCCAATCTCACCCTCCCTCCCTCTTCTCCTCCCATGCCTTTCCCCCAGTCCACTGATAGAGGAAGTCCTCCTCCCCTTCCATCTGACCCTAGCCTATTAGGTTTCATCAGGACTAGCTGCATTGTCTTCCTCTGTGGCCTGGTAAGGCTGCTCTCCCCTGAGGGGTAGATCAAAGAGCCAGCCACTGAGTTCATGTCAGAGACAGTCCCTGTTTCCTTTACTTGGGTACCCACTTGGACACTGAGCTGCCATGGGCTACATCTGTGCAGGGGTTTTAGGTTATCTCCATGCATGGTCCTTAGTTGGAGTATCAGTCTCAGAAAAGACCCCTGGTCCCAGATTTGTTGGTTCTGTGCTATCCTTGTGGAGCTCCTGTCCTCTCCAGGTCTTACTAACTCCTTCTTTTTTCATATGATTGCCTGCACTCTGTCCAAAGTTTGGTTATGAGTCTCAGCATCTGCTTTGATATCCTGCTGGATAGAGTCTTTCAGAGGCCCTCTGTGGTAGGCTCCTGTCCTGTTTCCTGTTTTCTCCCTCTTCCAATGTCCATCCCATTTGCTTTGATATTAGTTTTTATTATACTTAGCACATGAAACATTATATGAATGCATGTATTTGTGATTGTTAAGTGTCTTTTAGTTTTATTTATCTATTATTCGTTATTTATTATTTGTTTGTTTTTGTCTGTCCTGGAATTCACTCTGTAGACCAGACTCAAAGTCACAGAGCTCCACCTGCCTCTGCCTCTGCCTCCTGAGTGCTGGGATTAAAGAAATGTGCCACCGCCATTGCCAGCGCCACCACCATCACCACCACCGACAGCGCCACCACCACAACCAGCCTTAACTATCTTTTTAAATGTCTGTGTTTATGCCACTTCTGTGTGTGGTACCCATGGAAGCCAGAAAAGGGCATTGGATTCCCTGGATCTGGAGTTACACGTAGTTGTGAGCTGCCAGATATGAGTTCTAGGAACCAAATTTGGGAAGAGCAGCAAGTGCTCTTAACTGCTGAGCCATCCCTCTAGTCCCCTGAGTGTATGATTTTAAACCCTAATAACTGAAAGCACACCCCTGTGCCCACTGCCCAGCTTCTGAGCCCACAGGCATCTGTGTAGCCATCTGCCCACTCTCCAGTTCCATCACCTGCTCTCCCGCAGTGCCCGCTGGCTTTGCATCACTAGGAAAGACTTGAACTAATCGCCTTGAAACACAGAAGGCTCATTCAGCTCCTGGTTTTGAAGGTCTCAGTTTGACTCACTTGGCTTTGCTGTCTTTGGCCTGTAGTGGCACATACTGTGTCATGTTAGTATGTGGCAGAGCATACATGTGTCATGTTACTATGTGTTCATGCCTGACGGGGAAGCTAAAAGGAGGCAGGGGAGGCTGAGATTCCTCTCTCTCTCTTCCTCTCCCTCTCTCTGACAGTGTTTTGCTATGTAGTGCAAGCTGGTCTTAAACTCATTCTGTAGCTCTGCCTCGCCTTTTACTCATGGTAATCCTCCTGCTTCAGCTTCTCTAGTGCCAGGATTATAGGCATGTACTACCACACCCAGCTTTGTGGGGGTTTGTTGGTTTGTTTGTTTTAAGCAGAACCTCATCCTGCCATTCAGGTTGGCCCAGAGCTCACTACATAGCCTTGAACTTGCTGTGGTTGTCTCCTGCCCTAGCTTCCTAAGAGCTGAGATTACAGTGCCACCAGGTGTTGCTCAGGTGGTTTGATGACGTAAGTGTGAGAAATACAAATTACAAATAACTTACTCAGGCACACACCATGACACGGTTGTCCCCAGGCTCTCGGTTTACACTGACACTGTAATTCTCAATGCTGTGCGACACTAGCCTACGTACTGGGTCATGTTTCAGCATGTGCATGTCTAGCCACTCCCTGGGGAGTGACTCACTGCTGCACTGTTGAACAGCTGTGTGACTTTGAGCCCTGGGTTCTGTGTTAGTGGAGGGCGTTGCTGATAGGACATGTCCAGTAGCACAGTAGGGCCACAGGCAGCATCTTCTAGCCACTCTACTGTTGCTGCAGGTTCCATCAGCACAAAAGTGTCAGTAAGGCCTTAGAAACTCGCTTTTAGGCTTCTTCCCCTGTAAGTCAATGCTCAGCAGTGCATGTAGACATGTGCCTACCTTAAAGGCTGGACTGTATCAGCCTGAGGACTTGAGGGCTTGCTCAGCAGCTCAGCAGCTTGCAGGACTCTTCTGGTGTGCGGGCACATACGCAGGCAGAATAGTGTATAAATAATAAATAAATAAATAAATCTTAAAAAACTAGTCTAAGCCTCTGACACCTTTCCCCTTGATTCCCTCATTTAGAACCTAAAGTGATTTTTTTTTCTTTACTATTTTATCTTGGCATATGGTCACATTTGGTGTGTGTGGGGTTAGATTTAAGTCTGTACTCTATATGTGTGTTTTAGAAAATCTTGTCCGGCTTTAGTAAGGCTTTAAATTATACATTATGTACTTATTTTGTGGGAATGTGTTTGTGTGCATCGTGATGCACGTGTAGGAGGTCAGAGGGCACCCTGTGGGTTCTGGGGTATTGGACTCAGGGGGCAGGCGTCTTTACCAGCTAATCCGTCTCACTGCTGTGGCATGTTCAAGCATGCTTAGTTTGGGCGCGTCTTCTCACGTCCTTTCCCCTCCCTTCACTTGTCATGTCACGTGTATTCTGTTATTCTTCTATCCCATTCCTTAAAGCCTCTTTTCCCCCATGCACCGCTTTCAAGTTTCCTGGTTTCTACACATTCCCCCCCCACACACACACAAATATGTACTCATTAGGTGCTTAAGATCTGCACATGAGAGACAGCCTACAGGGTTTGGCTTCCTGAGCCTGGTGTACATCACTGGATGTAATAGTTTTCAGTTCCATTCATTTTGGTGCAAGTTTTGTTTTCCTTCACAGTTGAACAAAATCCTGTTGTGTATATGTACCACATTTTAATTATCAATCTAATGTTGGTTGACATCTAGGCTGATT
Organism: Meriones unguiculatus; assembly: GCF_030254825.1. Classification (NCBI taxonomy): domain Eukaryota; kingdom Metazoa; phylum Chordata; class Mammalia; order Rodentia; family Muridae; genus Meriones; species Meriones unguiculatus. The sequence continues at coordinate 70,878,153 of NC_083358.1, read as the reverse complement.
TAATCTCCTTGCTACTGTGAATAGAGCAGCAATAAACTCAGATGTGCAGAACCTAGGACATATGTTCATCTGTGTTTAGCATTTTGAGAAGACTCCAAAGTGATATCCACGGTGGCTGTGCCAGCTCATGTTCTCACCAGCAATGACTGAAGATTCCTCTTTCTGCATGTCCTCTCCTCACAGCATTTGGTCTCTTTTGATGATAGTTATGCTGATGAATTTTTAAATTACGTTTTAAATTTTTAAATATTTATTATTCAGAGAGAGAGAGAGAGAATTTGTTCATTTGTATCCCTACCCATGCTATAGCTGTGGCATGCCTGTGGAGATCAGAGGTCAGTTCTCTTCTTCTACTGTGGAACCTGGGAATTGAACTTAGGTTTTGTGGTTTGAACAGGCAAGTGCTTTTATCTGCTTTTTGAGCCATCTTACCACAGAGTACTTTTCATTTGTATCTCCATGATTACTAAGGAGGTTCAACACTTCTAAAAATATTTCTTAGTTTACATTTCTTCTTATGAGAATCCATTGATGACCAGAAGTTTTGATTTTTGGTGTTTAATTTTTGTAGTTCTTTATATATTCAGCTGTTAACCACTTCACCTCAGAATTACAGCTGACAAAGGTTCTCTTCTGTTCTGTATGCTGTATGCTTGCGCTCTTCCTTTGCAGGACATAAGCCTTTTAATTTATGTTGTACTCTCTGTCAAGAACAGATTGGTTCACACCAGGTTATGTGCAAGAGTGCAAGCAGAGAGGACTTTGTAGTCGGAACTTTTCTGGTTGTTCTGATCGAGAACCTGACATAAAGCAACTGAGGAGGATTTATTTTGGACCACAGTTAGAAATTCCGTGGCTTGGGTGCAAGGTGGGAATGGCAGAATTCACAGAGCAGGGGTGTGTGGCTGAGCCTCCTCTCACATGGGCTGAGCAGAGCAGGGAACACCAGACGATCGCTTGGTGCTGTTCAGATCCAGGGCGGGTCCTTCCTCATAAACTGACCCTGTTTGTAGTCTCTTTCATAGCATGCTTCCCTGAGGTCACAAATGTTTCCTAGTTCAATCAAGTTGACAGTCAAAATTCACCATTATTGCACCGACTCACGTAGTCCAGAATCTTCTAGCTTTAGGAAAACTCATCTCTCTGTGCCCCTGAGCTTATTTGATTATGTGTATCTTTCCTGAGTGATTGTTTGTCTGGTTTGTTCCGGCTCCATCCAAACAACAGCCTTTCTAATTTTTCGTAGTGTAATAATTTTAATTTATTTACTAGGAACAAATTTTGATTAGATCCATTCCCTGCTCCGCTCTCCAATACCCACCAGTTATTCTGCTCAACCCGTCCCAGCTTCTTTTGTAAGTCACCCGCTGAGCCCATTTAGTGCTGCTTGCACACAGGCAAGTATGGGACATACGCCGTCGTCACACCCCAGGAGAAAAATGAACTCTTTCTTGCCATGAACTACCATTGGCTCCTCGGCTAGCCCTGGGGCCTCGTGAACTCCTTCCTAATCCATGCTGGAGTTAAGGCCAGCACTGTTTTGTTTAGGTCCTGTTCAGGTCACCACAACCGCAGTGTGTTCATGGGTACAAAGGCCATGTCCAAAGACAGCATTTCACAGCACTCTTCCCCCGCACTTCTTTCTCTTTCTCCTGAAGTGTTTCTTGATCCTTGGAGGAGGAGGCTTCTGGTAGTTTGATTCAGAATCACCTGCATAGGCTCTTATGTTTGAATGCTTGGTCCCTAGTTGGTGGAACTGTTTGGTAAGGATTAGGAGGTGTGGTCTTGTTGGATGAGGTGAGGGCTGGCTCCGAGGGTAAAAGCCCACTCCATTCTGAGTGTCTCTCACTCTCTGTCTCATGTTTATGGATCCAGATGTAAGCTCTCAGATGCCACTTCAGTGCCATGCCTGCCTGCCTGTCTGTGGTCATGATGGTCATGGAATCTAAATTCTGGAATCATCAGCCTCCAAATTAAATGTCTTCTTTCGTAGGTTGCCTTGTTCATGGTGTCTTATCGCAGCAATAAAGAAGTAACCAAAGACAGGGGTTGATGTAAATGTCCTGCTTAGGACTGAGCACGCAACAGTCACTTGTTCTCAGTGCTTTAGCCAGCTGGAAGTCTCACCATTAACTCCTGCCCATTGCAAATAGAGACTTCTGTGACCCAAACTGAGAGTAGCACAAATCTAAGTGTGTATGGCTTCACCAGCCATTGGCTTTTGACCAGGTTTTCAGCACCAAACAGGAATTGACTTCTGTGAAGCAGGCCCCAGAATCCATTGAGAATGTGGCTGGTTACCTTCATAACTGTCATGCTGCCATTGCAATATTTATTCCGGTAAACTGATACTGTAGCATGCACGGTCTGCTGCTATGTCAGACCATTGGCATCTCTTCTCCTCAGCAGCCTAGACAGCATCTCCTTACACTAAAAAAAGCTAGTCAGCAGAGAGAAAAGTTTCAGGTCCATTCCAGATTACCTTCTTTATGTTGGCTAGCTAATGTTTGTGGTGTCTTAAGAAATGGGGTCTTAGCTGGGTGGTGGCGGCACACGCCTTTAATCCTGGCGCTCAGGTGGCTCAGATAGGGTCTTAACATCTAGTTACAGTAAGTTTCCAAAGGCAATAGCCTAGGATGTTTTGGGGGCCTCTGGCCTCCCATAACTTTTGCCAAACATCTAGATATATCCAGGACTGTGGTCCATGGGCTACACTTGCCACAAGATGACAATGAGTGTGGCCTGACACAGAATTGAAGATTTTACTTCAAACACGGAGGCATTTTTTGTGTGTGACTTATTTATTTGTAATTTGTTTGCACAGTTCTTGAATGTGAGCTTTGTTGGTTACAACATTATGTTACAATATCAAAAGATTGAAATTTACCTGGATCTGAAAGTGATCTTGGCTACCCTTGTCTGTCCCATTTAATAGTAGTGCAGGGAGAGGATGCTGACAGATGTGTTCCCTGAGTTTTTGGGGGGTCTCTGTGCGGACTCTTCTGAAGCCTGGAGCTTTCCTGCAATCTTGTTTCTCTCTGCCAGCTGGGATAGCAATGAAGCACTTTCTGTAAGCTGCACATGTCAGTGCCAGGCCATGTCATGTCCAGGTCTGTACTGCTTTGGTGCCCTGTTTCCAGAAACTCAGCTGGTCTCTGCCGTGTGTGCTCAGCAGCCCTTGGGTCTCAGGAGGCTGGAACAGAACACTTGCAAGGCATTTATGGACGCCAGAGGGCCGCCGTGAAGACAGCGAGACCATCACACAAAGTGGAACAACTTTTTACCCGTTTTAGTAACTGGTTCAGGCATGGGAGATTCCAGCATACAAACTCTTGACACTAACACCTCAGAGGCCTATATCCTGACCCCATGTCCATCTGCTAGATGAGAAGAGCTCTTTTTTTTTTTAATTGAATTTGTAGCTAACTTCCACCACCTTCCCAACTGTGCAATAAACCTTATAGTCTAGTTAAAAAAAAAAAGGATTGGAATAGGGCTGGTAAGATGACTCAGCAGGCAAGTGGGTTTTATGCCAAGGCTAATGACCCTGAGACCCATACCGTGGAAGGAAGGAACCAACTCCTACAAGTCTTCCTCTGACCTCCACCCGTGTGCCATGGCACTTGGGTTCCCGCTCCCTCCCAACCCTCAACGCACACACTTACACCAGTTAAAAAAAAAAAAACAAAACCTGGGAGAAATTAACCTGTAAATTCTGTTTGAGTATTTACAGAAATACTCAAACACATCCAGCCACGTGGCCAGCTAGCCCTGCGGCTCAGTACTTTGAAGTGCTTGGTTGAGCTGTTCTCACAGTTCTCTGTTTTTTGTTTTTGTTTTTTTTTAACTCATGATATTTTTAACCACCTTGGTTTAAGTCCACACTGCATAGTTATAAATAGGGTAGAGTGAAGACACTTGGACAAGCTAATAATTATGCTTCTCTCCCAGCCTGAGTTCGTAAATATTTATGCTGTGTTTATTCACTGGAGACGCTCAGTCCTGTGTTCGGGAGGAGCCAAAAAGGAGGCAAGTTAGTTGGGACTTGCAACTGACGTCACTTAGCAGGGCCTCACCATGAACACAACTTGAAATGAAAACCTGCTTTGTAGCATTAAATCACACCTGTTGCTTTTTCCCACAGCAGCTTATCAAACTACCCAGTTTGGGAGCGATGTGCCGCCGATAGGAATCTTGATCACAGTGTACTGCCCTGGAGACATTGTGGGTGGCGACCCTAGACAGCTGCCCAGATGGCGACTGCCAGTCAAACAAGGTCTTTCAGCTCTCATTTCAATGGAATTTAGACAACACTGGCTTTTTCTTCTACTCCTGGACTTGCGGCCACTGAGGAAATAACACCCAGCCCTGTCCTAGCTAGAGTTTCTGTTGCTGTGATGAAACGCCATGACCGAAGCAAGCTGGGTTAGATAGGGTTTATTTTTGGCCTATGCTTCCACATTACAGCTTGTCATCAAGGCAGGGATTCAAGCAGGGCAGGAACCCGGAAGCCAGTGCTATGCAGAGGCTTTGGAGAAGTGCCGCTTCCTGACTTGCTCCTTGTGGCTTACTCAGCCTGCTTTGTTATAGAATCCAGGACCAATAGCTCAAGGTCGGCCCCATCCACAGTGGGCTGGGCAGTGGTGGTGCATGCCTTTAATCCCTGCACTTGGGAAGCAGAGGCAGCTGAATCCCAGAGTTTGAAGCTAGCCTGTCTACAGGACAGCCAGGGCTATACAGAGAAACCCCGTATTGAAAAACACAACAAATAAAAAAGAATGAAAAAGATACCCCAGAGAATACAACGGAAGAGCTGGGTACGGAAGCACACACCTGTAATTCCAGCATGCCTGTAATCCCAGTCGGGGAGGCAGATCTCTGTGAGTTCAAAGCCAGCCTGGTCTACAGAGCGAGTTCAGGACAGCCAAAGCTACACACAGAGACCCTGTCTCGGAAAAACCAACCAACCAGAAAAGAACAAACAAAAAACAATGGAAGTGGAGTAGTGAACTGATAGAGAACACCAGAGCATCTGAACATGTGGTAAATGGTCTGCCAACTCCCTTCCATTTTGTTTACACACATGTGCACGTGCATACACACACACACACACATATACACATATGCACAGACATACACACATTTTGTGCATACTCTGTGATATACATTTGCTGCTGCTTTCTCCAGTTCCTGCTCCCCACCTGAGAGCTGTGGTCCTAGAGATCTTTTTGGGGCGCAGAAGGGCAGTGATTAATCATCTTCTAGAACTGCTTTTATACTAATGATGGGCATAGTCCTGCCTAAGAGGGATTGTAAGACTGTGTTCTGGGCTGGAGAGAGTTAAGAGTATCTTCTATTGTATTTGGTGGAGAGGAGGCCTTTGGTTTTCAGTCATAGGTGTTGGCTGGGATCCCTGTTTCACAGGCAAGAATAACACGATTGCGCCAATTGATGACTTTACAAAGTATGAGAGGCAGGAAAGTCATGGAAATGTTTGTTTCAAGGGGATCTTCTTTTCTCGATTGCCCTTGAGTGTGACCCTTTGGATTGTGGAGAGATACAGAGGACAATTTGAGAGAATTTAATAGGAGTAGAATAGATTTTAAATTTTAATATATTTTGTGTGTGTGTGTGTGTGTGTGTGTACATGCGTGCACTTGTGTGAGTTTATGTGTCCCAGCTGACTTCAGGAACCTGTAGGGGATAGAGGGGGGGGGTTGGGTCCCCTGATGAGTGCTGGGAATCAAGAGTCCTAAGAGCCATTAGCTATGAGTCCACTAGTCCCGGTGGAGTAGATTTAATAGAGAAAATAGCGCTACAACTGCCGATCGGCTTAGATGATAAAGTTCTACGAACTGTTTCTCCTTGTGTTGTAGTCGGGTGGTGAGACTGTTCCCCTGGTTTGTCAGTAGTCCATGCAGAGGCCTGGAAAGCTTGACTTACTGTCCTTTAAAAAATTGGTTAGATTTAAATGTTTTTATTTTATGTGAATGACTGTACGAATGACTGTTTTGCCCATATGCATGTCTGTGGACTACACGTGTGCCTGGTGCTCCGGGCAGCCAGAACAAGAGACTTGGAAATAGAGTTACAGATGATTGTGAGCCACCATTTCAGGGCCGGGAATCAAATCCTGGCCCCCTGAAAAAGCAAAAATCATTTATCTTTTGGTCTTTTGAGAAGGGGTTTTTCTGTGTAGCCCTGGTTGTTCTGCACTCGCTTGTGTAGACTAGCCTGGCCTCGAACGCACAGCAAACCGCCTGCCTGTCTCTGCCTCCCTGAGTGCTGGGATCACAGGCATGTGCCATCCCGCCTGGCTGCAGCAAGTGCTCTTAACTGCTGGGCTATCTCTCCAGCCCCTCCATTCGGCTCTTAAGGGGTCTCTGGGGGAATCAAACTGAGATCTTCGCGCCTTTGCAACAAGTGCTTTGCTTCCTGATCCAGCTGCACAAGCCGCAGGAAGTCTTCGGCAGCACACGGCCCTTGGCCGGCTGTTACACGGAATCAAGCCCAAGAGCTGCAGTTTGCTAACGCGGCTAAAGCAGAAAAGCTGCATTTTCTGAGTCTGGTGGTGAACGTGCTACCCGCATGCTCTCCTCAGGCCCTTTCAGCGCTCACGTAGAAAGCATAGTGAAAAGTTGCAAATGCTTAATTGCTGAGTTTTGGGAAGCAGAGCCCCCTGGAGGCCATGTGGGGTAGTGGCAGCAACAAGCAAAGAACCATGGGAGAAAAAGGGCTTTGTGTCCCCATTGCTTCCAGTTTTCTCTTGCCGCCAATACTTCAGAGGTTCTGTGTTTTGTTTAAGGGAGGCAGGCAGGGCCATTGAGACAGTTCAGTGGGTGAAGGTGCTTGCTGCCAAGCCTGTCGGCTGAATTCAATTCTTCAAACCCACGTGGTGGAAATAGAGAACTGACTCTCCCACGGTGTCCTCTGACTTCCACATGTGTGGTGCATGCCTGAACACACACACACACACACACACACACATAATAAAAAACAATCAATCAGTACAAATGGAGCCGGTATCTCTCTCATATTCTCTGACAATGAACATAAATTATTTGTATCCCAGAGCTCTTTCATTTCAGATATATCGTTGGAAAAATTCTCCCACATTTTTGTCATTTTACAGCGCTGGGCATCGCACTGAGGGCCCTGTACATCCCACCGCTGGGCTGTACCTGAAGCCTCTGGCCCACAGCCCACTTTCTTAGTGTTATTGATCTGACTTTCCGAGGAGGCCCCGAGTTCATGAACTTTTAGGTGACCAATAGCTAGTGTGTGCTTCCTGTTTCACTCATTCATTATATTTGGCTGTCTACCATAATGTTTATCTTGTACCAACAGGACCCTTACTACAGATTTAATGACGTTAACTACAGGTGGATTTCCTTAGATAACTGGACCTACAGCACGGAGTATAAAATCCCCTTTAACCTCAGGTGTGTATATATGTGTACATACTATGCACACATGTACTGCATATGACAAGATTTTCTTTTATGTTTCTCTGCTTAGGTTTTGTATCAGGGTTAAGCTAGATTCAACCTTTGTGTCATTGAAGTGACTGTGCAATTTATGTTTTTATTCCCCCCCCCCCGCATGTGAGGACGTTGCCACTGATCATCAGGCATGACGCTGTGTCCTAGGGAATAATCACTGCAGTGGTCACTGAAGTCACCTCAGTCCTGTCAGTTCTTTTATGTAAATCTCCTCCTTTCTGCCTCCCCAGTATCTAAGAGAATGTGCTGACTGGTAGTATTTTTGTGAACTTTTCCATGTATGTGTGTGGAGGGTAAAGAGCCTGTCTAGAGTGCATAAGGCCCTGGGTTCAGTTCTTCGTGCTGAAAAAGAAGCCAGAATATGATGATCAATATCATGGAGCTACTGTGTTCCATGCTTTTATTTTCAGATAACGCTTAAAATTTTCTCACAAGAATCCTGTCCCCAGTTATATAGTGAATTGCAGGTCCCTCTGAGCTCCCTGAAACTCAAAACAAAACAAAACAAAAAAGAAGCAAAAGTCACACACACACACACACACACACACACACACACACAAACCCAGACAAAGTCCCGTTTCACTTTGAAACCACAGCTGAGAAAATGCCTCCATAAGACTGGCCAGTAAACAAGCCTGTAGGGCATTTTTTAAATTAATAATTACTTCGGGAGGACTCAGCTCCCTATGGGTGGTACCTCCAGGGTGGTCCTGAAATGTCTGAGAAAATGGACTGAACAAGCCATGGGGAGAAAGTCAGTAAGCAGCGCTCCTCCAAGGCATCTGCTTCAGTTCCTGCCTCCAGGTTCCGGCCTCCAGTGCTTGCCTTGCTTGGCTTCCCTCAGTGATGGCTTGTGACCTGAGTTGGAAACTGAACTCAACCCTTTCTGCTATCCCCCACCGCCCACCACGTTACTTTTGGTCATGGTATCTTTCCCTCAGCAATAGAAACCCTAATTAAGACAACCACGGCCCATTACTCATTAGTTGTCACATCCCATTCCTATCCACTGTTTTTGTCCCAGTCTAGACAGCCAGTAACTAACTCACTTTCCCTCCCTGTAGACTTAATCAGCACTTTAGAAACATCGGTCCTTTGTCAAGGACTTTCTTTACTTACCGTCGTCACGGTTCATTGGTGTTGTAGCATTCATTCATCATCACCTAATTTCTCCTTTTTGCTGAAAAATACTCATTTCTTTGAGTTCTTACTTTCTTCTTGAAGTCCTCATTACATGATAAGCCTTGTCCAATCGATCAAGGTGTTCATCTTTGATTCCTATGTGTTTTAGCTCAAATGCCATCCAGATTACAGACCCTTCAAATTCCCAGGTTGTTCCTTGTAAGTCTGAGCACATGATTTTCCCTCATTGATGTCGTAGGTGGTGGTTAATGTGTTGTCCTCAATTGTGTCAGGACATCCAATAGCTTTGACACGTGTTTTCCGTATTATCTAAAAACTCTGAAATAACTGAGAGAATCAACTCATTATAACTGGAGATTATAATTTGTGCTCTTGATTTTATGGCAATGGTTTGACTGACGCCTTGTGGGAACAAATGAGTTGGATCACTCAGAGAAATTACAGCAATATCAAACCCACACTCTTGAACTTTGATGGACACGGCCAGTTAAGAATGTATATTTTCCTGTAAAATCTTTACATTATTAGTTCTTAACTGATCATAAAGAGACCTACATAAGTTAATGTTTCATATATCATGCTTTAAAAAGTCTTTCGTTGTCTCCCAGTGAATGGCAGAAAGTGAAGTTGATTTTTGACGGAGTTGATACAGTTGCAGAAGTTGTGTTCAATAATGTCACTGTCGGGAAGACTGGCAACATGTTCACTGCCTATGTAAGTACATGATGACTGCAGGTTAAAAAGAGGGAGTGTGCCTTTGTGTTCCTGGTGTGAATAGGGCAGCCTAGTTGCGGAACTCACCGTGGATCAAGTTCCAAGGCCTTTGAAATCCTGAGTAAATGACTGTGCTTCTCGGGTGCCCTATTTGAAGAATGTTAGGGACAAAGCAAAGCCCTCGGTGGTTCTGCAGACCTTGAGGAAGTAAATTATAGCTTCAGCTTTGCTGTTCATTTCTCAGTCATCTGGTGATCCAAAGACTCATGGGAAGTGACAAGTGACAGACAATTTTAAAAGGAAATATGTTCTGAAATTGTAGTCTTATTTTCCTTCTGTTTCAAGGGTGTGCTTTGGAAAACAAAAATAACTTATGACTTAGAAATATGCACTATGCATTCCAGAGAATCAGGTTGTTATAAAGTGTCTAGGAATCCTTATCAGTTCAAGGCCACGTGCACAAGCCTGAGCAGACATTCCAGGGCTAAAGATACTTTCTGTTCTGTGTATTTCTCTGGGACCAGAATTCTGTCAGTAAAAACAGGAGACGCCTAGAAACCTGTGCTTAGACAGGAGATTGGAGTTATAATTTAAGGTGGACCACTAAATTCTATTTCAGAGGGATGCTTTTGGTTAATGAGGCTAGCTCTGGATTTGGTTATCCTGTGCATCTTCCATGTAGTCTAGCTTCATCTAAAATGTTCTACACAAGACTAGTTCTTCCGTATGGATTTGTATGTTCTTCCTCTACTTCAGAGCTTTGACATCACCAGTGTGGTCAAAGATGTGAACTCCCTAAAGCTGCAGTTCCAGTCAGCAGTGCAGTATGCTGAGCTTCAGAGCAAAAATCACACCAGCTACCCTGTACCCCCAAAGTGCCCCCTGAAGGAGCAGAATGGTGAATGCCATGTCAACTTTATTCGGAAGGTAATGCTCTTTCAAAGGCATGGGCTGCAGCATGAAGATCTGAAAACAAGAGTTTTCTGAATTTTTGTGGTGGTTTTCTTCATTCTTCTTGGTTTTCTTCCTGAAGCATGTTTCAGAATTTAGGTTAACATACACACACACACACACACACTGGCTAACAGAACTTGATGTTACATCCTATATAACTTGATGTTATATCCTTAGAACTTACTATGTTCCTAAAAGAGGCAATTCTTCTGCCTTAGCCTCCCAAGTCTTGGGATTACTGGCATGAACCCCTATGGCTGGCTAATAATAGAACTTTATAAATTATTATGTTATTATTTCAGGCAGGGACTCATCTAGCCCTGGCAGGTTTCAGATTTGCTATGGAGCCAAGGATGACCTCCAATTTCCAGCCCATCCCCTACCCCTCCTCCAAGTGCTGAGTTTAAGGTGTGTACAATCATGCCTGGTTTTATGAGGTTCTGAGAATGAAACCCAAGGCTCTGTGCATGTTAGGCAGAGCCCTGAGATCGCTCTAACAACTAAGTTATCTTCCCATTTCTGTAAGGTTTTTTAAACACTTATATTTGTCAAACTTGTTGGCAGATATGAAATCTTAGTGATTCTTGTGACTAGCAACCTACCAGAAAGAAATACATTTTCAGCTGGTGGTGGTGGTGCATACCTTTAATTCCAGCACTTGAGAGGCAGAGGTAGGTAGATCTACATGAATTGGGGGCTGGCCTGGTCTACAAAGTGAGTTCCAGGACAGGCAAGACTATACAGAGAAACCCTGTCCCAAAAAGCAAACAAACAACAACAAAAGCCAAAAAAACAAATAAGCAAAATATATATGTACATTTTTTTTCTGAGATGTTCTCATGTTTTATTGCTAGCATTTACAAAACAGAACAGAAAGGTTTATTCTGTTCTACAGAACTTGAATTTATACTAATGTGTAATTACTGTATTATACTTAACTATAACATTTAGGGTTTTGTTGTTCTTGTTGTTTTTGAGACAGTGTCTCACTATATAGTCCTGGCTAGCCTAGAACTTATCATACAGACTAGGCTGGCTTTGAATTGACAGAGATCATCCTGCCTTGACTTCTAGAGTTCTGGAAGGTATTTTGTTTTTAAGAAGAAAATGTTACTCTTCTTCATATTTGACCCTTCTACTTTTCTCAGGTCAACATAAATCCTCTGTTGTCTCATCTTCCTTCTCTGCTGTTGCCTCCAACTTTTCAACTGCCCTCTTACCATTGTGTCAGTCACTTTTCACCACTGTGATACCACATTGAGATAAGTGGGGGTGGGGGGTGGGGGAGGTGGGGAATCATTCTTCTTCTTTTCAGTTTCAAGGCTTTTCAGTTTCAAAGCTTTTCAGTCTGTGCTTTCTGGCTCTGAACCTGTGTGAGTGGAGCATCTTGGTAGGAGGGAGTGTAGCACAAAGCTGCTTACCTCGTGACCCTGGGAAGAAGGAAACTGAAGGAGTGACTGAGATGGGGTGTACCCTCAAGGGCCTGCCATCAGTGATCTGTTTGCTCCAACTAGGCCCCGCATCCTAGTTGCTGCCATTTTCCAAGACAGCCTTTATTCTTTGAATCTGGGCCCAGTCACTTCTCACATAGCTTGTGGCCCTGGTCACCTAACTGGCATTCCCACAATGTCATTTGCCTTCTTTTAATTAAATTATCCATAGAGCAGCTGACATGGTTTCTTCAGACAAAAATGGCCACAGTATTCCGTATGTAAAATAGAAACAAGGACTTGTGAATTCATACTTACTAAGCTAATGAGACTAGCTGTATTTTTAAAAGTTGTTTATCTTTTTACCTTTCAACATCTTTGCTCCAGCAGTAAGCTAAAGTCCAAAGCTCTCAGCTCAGTCTTTGCCCCACCTCTTCTTTCAGGACAGTCGTCTTTCTTCACCTTGAATTAGAAAAAGGGAAGTAGAAGGACTCAAAGGAAATGTGTTTGCAAATGTCAGCAGGAGCAGGACGCAGTCAGGAGAGGTGGGGCAAAGACTTTCTGCTCTGTCCTCCGTTGCTCTCGTCCCCCACTGCTTTCCTTGTGTCCCCTGCCTGTTCCTGGCTGGTTCCCCATTGCCCTCTCATAGTCTCTTTCCCTTCTTTTTTCTCATCACTTGGATTCCAATATCCTTTCTTTTTCCCCCTCCCTCGAGACGGTTATCTTAACAGAATCATTTCCTACTATTTGAATCTGAACCTTTGTAACTTCATAGTTGGAATTTTTTAGTGTCAGGTTTCTCAGACAGGTAGGAGGCAGATAAGATTATCTCTCTCAGGCAGGGAGCCTCTGGGGCAGTCTGAAGTCTGAAATGACTCTTTCATGCCTGGCATTTTCTTTTCTTCTTCCTTTCCATTCCTTTCTTTCCTTCCTTCCTTCCTTCCTTCCTTCCTTCCTTCCTTCCTTCCTTCCTTCCTTTCTTTCTTTCTTTCTTTCTTTCTTTCTTTCTCTTCTTTCAGGACAGGGTTTCTCTGGGTAGCCTTGGGGCTTTCCTAAAGCTCATTATGTAGACCAGGCTGGCCTCCAACTCTGCCTCTGCCTCCCAAGTACTGGGATTAAAGTTTAACAGTGGGTTCCACCACCACTGCCTGGTTTGTGCTTGGTCCTCCTAACTGAGGTCTTTCGAGTTCACACTTAATGAAGTAGGGAAAATAGATAGGCTAGTTTTTTTTTTCTTTCTCATGTTAATAATACCTTTTCTTTCAATGAAGCTGTTCATTCTTCATGTAGTCATGTTTAGTATAAGAGTGGTTAGGTTGAGCAGTGTTTTGGAGAGCTTCAGAGAGAGTAAGCATTTGCTGGGTGTGGTGGCTGCTGCTTGTAGTCATAACACTTTCAGGCCCATCTAGGAGAAGCACAGGACTTGGGTTAGCCTGGGCTTCATAGCGACACTTGGAAAGCAAAAAGCAAATGAAATAAAAAGTGAAATAAAAAGCGTTGCTCCGATATAATAGGCTTTTGAAGAAGGAATATGAAATAATTCATAACTAGATTTTATGTTCTTCTTGATAAATTTAACCGTGGCATGTAAGTTAATATTTTGGGAATTATAATGATCTGTATAGTAGATCACAATAATGTATAACAAACTAAACCTGCCTTTCCCAGCCTGAGCTACACTTGTTTTGTTAGTAGGAACCTCAGCACAGCTTGTCTGGGCACCTGTAGCTGCGGGTCTTTTAATCAAGCCATCACGTCAGGCCTGACTGGGGCTGACAACAGCTCACCATGGCTGTTGAAAAGCTTCGGATCTACTTACTCCTCAGGTCTCTCGTGCAAGCCACCCATGGTGCTGCAGCTGGCTTCTCTTTTGGCCAAGAGAGAACATGGAAAAGGGCCCAAAGCAGAAGGGCCAGTCTTGTATAATCTAATTTTGGAAATGACATCACCTCTGCCATATTCTATTCACAGGAAGTGGTTCTCTCTATGTGGCAGATGAGCAAGGGAGGTGAGCACAGGGGGCAGGGACACCAGAAGGGAGACTTTGAGCTGCGTGTGCCGAGACACGCATTCATGCACATAGGGACACACGCACACGTAACCACGCATGCACGACGTACGCATGCACACTCATGCACACCCAACACACAAACAGTTAGTTAGGGGAATTGTGTTCCCCAAACTCACAAGTTGAAGTTGTAACACACCCTCTACTCAAGTGTCTCGGAATGTAACTGTATGTGGTGATTAGGTTAACCGGTGGTTCCGGTAAGGGAATTTGCGCCTCAGTAGGGGGTCAGGGAGGGGTGGGGGAGGGGGAAGCACAGGAATGGTGGTGCACTAGGAAAGACAAATGAGGAAGGTGGCCATCTACAAACACTTTTCAGTTGGTGAAGCCTGCCCCCTCCAGGCCCCTGTTTTGCTATGGCAGCGTTAGCAAACTGGTATGCACACGTGTATATAATATTTTAAAGACAGCATGTTTCCTTTTTTTTCCTTTTTTATTTAGCATGTGTCATGGCGTTTTCGCATATGTGTATCTTATCCTTTGCTCTTATATGTGTATCTTGTCCTTTGTTCATAATGTTTGATTTCTTAAGTAACCAGAACGTGTTATAATAATGGTCAGGCTGCCACACAACATACCTGGTATAAGGAAGTTTATTTTTGGGGGCGGGGAGGAGAAGGGGAGAGGAGTTAGGAGTCGGATGATTGCACATATAGACAAGCAGGCGACAGACAGACGGGGACAGAGCCATGAGGGCCGAGAAGGACAGAGAGAGAGAAAATGTGGGGCTAGAGGGAGAACAGACCAACAGAGAGAAAGAGAGAGAGACTGAGGTAAAAACCGAGAAAGAGCCTGAGAGAGCTGGGGAGGCAGGTGAGGTCCTTTCTTCAGGCGCAGGCTGGTTGCTAGGACCCTAGAGGCAGGCTAGTGGGATATCCTGCTCACTAACAGACCTCTCTTTTTCTTCCTTTGAAATTACAGTCACAGTGCTCCTTCAGTTGGGACTGGGCCCCTGCCTTTCCCTCACAAGGAATCTGGAAAGATGTTAGAATTGAAGCCTATAACATCAGTCATCTGAATTACCTCACCTTTTTGACGCTCTATGGTAAGTCAGGAATTGTGATTTCTTGAAATTGGACTCGCTTTTTGTAGACTAGGCTGGCCTTGAACCTACAGTGATCCACTTGTCTTTGCCTCCCTGAGTGTTGGGATCACAAGTGTTATTTTTTTTTCCCTAGTGTTGTCTTTATGACGTGGTTTATTTGTTTCTAAATGTATTTTATGTGATCATGTGGTGTATGATATGTGTGTGCAGCAGAGGCCAGAGGAGACCTCTGAGGCTCCTGCTCTATCACTCTCCACCCTATTTCCCTGAGATATGGTCTCTCAGTAAAGCTTGAGCCCAGCCCCTCAGCACTGGAGTTACAGATGTGTGCGTGGGCACACCCAGACTCTTCCGTAGGTGCTAGGACCTGAATCAGGTCCCTGCGTTTACACAGCAAGTGCTCTGACCCACTAAGCCATCTCTCCAGCCTGCTTTTGGACCATCTGAGCTGAGCTGGGCTGTTGGTGGTTAAGAGGCAGGCCCACCGACTCAGGCCCTCTGGTCTTGCTGCTCTTGCCCTGTTCTTTTGCTAGTAGGTGCTTGCCTCAGCCTCTGTGGCCTGCGCATGAGCAGAGAGAGGAACAGGCTTGCCCCTCAGCTAGATCTTGCCTGCCCGGTGCGCAGCTGCTCTTTCTGGGAAATACAATGTGAAAACAAAAGCAAAACTTTGTCAGTCCTGCTGACTGTTCTTATCGGCAGGCGGTCATTGATGTTATCTGTCTCTTCCTTTGGCTCCTCCTTTTTGTTCTTTTTTGAATTGCCTTTTCCTTAAAACGCCAGTGTCCTCCCTTAAAATGGTTTAGTTGACATTAGGCTTCGTGTCTAAGCCCCTCTTCTCGCTCTCTGGCTGCTCACTCGGGGACGGCACGTTCTCACAGGCATGTCCTGATTTTCAGCGGATTCTGCCCTTGCTGTTTTCCTTTCAGTTCAGTTTTGAGGATTTTTTTTTTTTTAAATAAATAGGTGAGGAGCTCCGCAGGGCGGTAGAGCAGGGTGCAGGGCTCTGTCAGTCAGCCACGAGCCTGCCTGTCTGGCCAGTGTAGCCGGCAGCTTCCTGAAAAAGAGCTGCTCGCTTGAATCTGTCCCGTCATTCTACTGTGAGTCTGGGAAAACGCATCGTGTCTGAGTTTGCGCATCCCTGCACCGGAGCAGTGCTGGAATTTGTGCATTCCGTGATTCAGGGACTGTAGAGCGCCTTCTTTAAAGGTCAGGACCGCTTTCCCCTCCAGACTCTCATTTTCTGAAAATGGTTCAGGAGGGCAGAGCCCTAGAAGGTGCCAGGGAGGAACGCAACAGAAGCAAGAATCAGACAAGGCAGCTGCCTGTGAGCAGCCTTTGCACAAGCAGTGATCCCTGCTTGCAGAGTGACCCATGCCTACCTCAATGACTAGCCTCCGTGCCAGTCCTTACGCTCTGAGTGCTGTCTGGCCTCTCTCTCCCCCACGGGGGCACAGTCACGGAGGTCACAAGACAGCCTTGGGTGTCTGGCCTAGCTTTCCATTCTGTCTCAGACAGTCTCTTGTTTGTTGTTCATGTCTGGCAGGGTATCTAGCCATGGGCTGCTGAGGATTTTTCTCACCTCCACCCCCAGTCTCCAGGCAGGTTACAGACATGGGCTATAGGCGCCCGACCGGCTTTCCAAGGATTCAGGGAACTCCAGCTCAGGTGGTCACGCTTGCGTGGGAAGTGCTTCGCCGCTAAGTCATCGCGACAGCCCCATCCGACACCCGCTCACCATGTGCACCCGTTTGCCATTGAACTCACAGGGATCTGCCTGCCCCTGCCTCTCGAGTGCTGGCATTAAAGCCCTGTACCACCAAGCTTCTCTATCTCTCTTTAAGATTGAAAAAAAAAAAGATGTGTCTTTGTGTGAGTCTCCATGTACCTCATGTATGTGCAAGTGGGCATCTGGAAAGCCGGTCTCCTCGAACTGGAATTGTAGGAATCATGGGAACTTTGAGCCAACCTGATGTGAGTGCTGGGACCGAAACCCGGTCCTTTAGAACAGCAGTCGGTATTTTAGCCACGGAGCCCATATGGCATCCTTCACCGTGACTCATGTGTTTAGTTTTTCCAGGACGGAGTTACTGACAGAGTTTGCTGTCAGCGTTAGAGAAGAACTTTAGCTGTAGTGCAGAGACCTGTGCCGAGGTTCGGGCAGTAGTTTTTCAGGGAGAGTCTTCCTCTTGTTTTTCCACGATGCTTGCCTGACTGTTACCTTTCCCTTCTCAGGTAGCTTGGGTGTTTGAGGAATGGAGGGGCTAAGCATAGCACCATGTCACCACAGGGGAGGGTCGGACACATTTTCCACGGAGTTCAGGGTTTCTCCTTCCAAGACGCTTTTATTTTCAGGCTAGCACTTTCAAAAATGACTTTTGTTTCATTTTTCATGCCTGAATCTTTAGCCTGCATATATGTGTGTGGACCACATGCGTTCCTGGTGCCTGAGGAGTTCAGAAGAGGCTGCTGGGTGCCCTGGAACTGGAGATCACCAAGTTCCTTCTGCCTCTAACATCCCCTGGGTCTTTCCTTTCATTTGTAAATCAGACATCTCTTTCCCAACCTGTGCAAGTTGTAGAAGAACTAACTCAGTTTCTCCTGAGGCCTCACACAATATGGCAGATGGAGACACTGATTGCTGAGACTTTATTATAGTAGGCACAAGCTAAAGCAAGGCTTAGGATGCTTCTTTAAGAATTTGTTTTGTGTTAGGAGCCTGTATATGAACGCAGGTGCCCAAAGGGGCCAGGGGAAGGCATAAAATACCCTGGAGCTACTTGTGAACTACCCAACATGGGTGTTGGGAGTGTAAGTCTAGTTTTCTGGAAGAGCAGCAGACACTCTTAAGCACTGAGCCGTCTCATCAACCCCGCAGGATGTGGTTTGGAAACACATCCTCCAGGAACATGTTACCAGACTTAACAAGCTCAACCAACTCTCTCTCTTCCCTTCCTCCCACCTCCTTTTTCGTTAGGTTTTATAGGTTTTTTTGAGACAGGGTATCATGTAGCTCATACTGCCCTTTTACTTCCTGTATAGCAGAAGATGGCCGAGAACTCCAGGAATTCCTGCCCCTACTCCCCAAGCGCTGAGATTGCAGGGGCGAACCTAGTTCTTTGTGTCTTTTTTTTATACTGCTTATTACTAGTCAGCTGAGTAAACCTTTTTCTTAAAAAAAAAAAAAAAAACTGGGCTGGAGAGATGCCTCAGCGGTTAAGAGCACTGTCTGCTCTTCCAGAAGTCATGAGTTCAACTCCTGGCAATCACATGGTGGCTCACAACCATCTATAGTGAGATCTGGTGCCCTCTTCTGGTGTGCAGGCGTACATGCAGGCAGAACACTGTATACACAATAAACAAGTAAATCTTTTAAAATTACATTTTATTTATTTTTTTAAATGTCTGTGTGCACATGCATGTGCTTGCATACATGTGGGGGTCATAAGAACCGGTTATGGGAATTCTGTCCTTCTACCATGTGGGGTCAGACCTCAGATCACCAGGCTGAGTGGCAGTTGCCTTTACCTGCTGAGCCAACCCTTTTATCCCTCTTTTCTTTTTTTGACAGCCACATCCTGATAAAGAAGTGGACTTTATTATAATGTAAAACCTGGAATTCTTTGGAGAACTTCTTTTTTTCTTTTTGAGGCACGTTTCTCTGTGTAGCCTTGGCTGTCCTGGAGCTCGCTCTGTAGACCAGACTGGCTTCAAACGCACAGAGATCTGCTTCTGCCTCCCCAGTGTTGGGATTAACATGCACCACTATCCCTGGCCAATGGAGAATTTCTTTTCCTTCTGTGCTGCAGAAACTCAGGACTTCACACAAAGACTCCCTGCCTTAGTCACATCTTAGCTGTTCTTTGGAGGATTTTTTTTTTCAGTCAAGTGTGTTGCACATGTACCAGAAAAGCCTTACTGACTCTTTGACCCTTAGAATGGATTCCCATCCAGGTCAGACACATGGTCCTTCCTTGTGCCCTTTCCCTTCTTTCCTTCTCCCCTTCCTTCGCAGAACTGGCATGAGTGCCTGAGCCCCGGGAAAAACCCTGAAATGAGTCATTGTTTAGAACCATAATCTTTGCCCTCCTCTGGATCAGCTTCCTGGCTGAGGTGAGGTCATAAGACCAAAAGAAACTGCAATCCCTTCCATATGGGCACAGGACATCAGTGAGGAGAGAGGCATCAGGCCAAGGAGTGACGCAAGGAGAGGCTAAGCCAGGCTTTCCTGTCCACCTGTTCCTTCAAGCGTTAATTTCTCGTCTGGGCCTAGCGTGTCAGAATGAAGAGAGAACACCAGGCTTAGCTGGGTTGGGAGGGAGTGCTATATAGGATTCTGGGGTCCCTGCTGCCCTTTTCTTCCGTTCTTGCCTCTCAATATTACTCACCTCCCCCCCCCCCCGCCTTTTTTTTTGGTTTTTTTGAGACAGGGTTTCTCTGTGTAACCTTGGTTGTCCCGGAGCTCACTCCGCAGACCAGGCTAGCCCCGAACTCACTCAGGGGTTCGCCTGCCTCTGCCTCCGAAGTGGCGGGCGCCACCACCGCCTGGCTCCTAGCACTACTTTCAGAAGTATCTTGCATATGAGAGAGAGAGAGAGAGCTGAGGATTGTAGGTTTATGATGTAGCTCGCGACTCATAGATTTCCCAAAGAGGTGCCCTAGGAAGTACAAAGACGGAGGACAGCGTTATACACTGTTCTAATAATATCATACACTGGTTATTTACGATTTTGTGAACTCCAGTTGCTTAATTTTCCTTGTGCTACCACGAGTCTGTACAAAACACACCATTCTGTTTGTTTAGAACAAAGGATTTAACTCTGCAAAATAAAAAGAACATCCCCCCCACCCCCCATCCCCGCGCTTCTCTCCGTAGCAGGGGGCAGTGGCAGCCATGTTGAGCGCTCACTGCTCAGCCCCTGCTCGCGGAGCAGGGATGATGATGTTGTTTCCTTCCCGCTGCAGATAACACTTCTGGGGTGTGGAATATCGAAATAGAGGCTTCTTTTGACGTCGTCAGCTCAAAGCCGGTTGGCGGTCAGGTGACCGTAGCCATCCCTACACTGAAAACACAGCAGACGTTCAAGATTGAACTCCATCCTGGGCAAATGCCTTTTAAACTCTTTGTAAAAATTAGCAAGGTGGGTGATGTCGCTTCCCTGGAAGTGTTGGATGAATGGGCTTGCTGTTCAAGGGGAGAAATGGCTGAGTGGGGAGTGGCTGTCTACTTTCTCCTTATATACTCTTTTCCTTCCTTCCTTCCTTCCTTTCTTCCTTCCTTGTTTTTTTTTTTTTTCTTTCTTTTTTTTTTTTTTTTTCTCTTGGTTCTTTTGAGACAGGGTTTCTCAGTATAATAGTCCTGGCTGTTCTGGAATCACCTGTATCACCACACATGACACTTTTGTTTTTAACTTCTCATATATTTTGTGTATTAAATAATGGATGATTTTATCACTGGTAAGATTAATATAATGGAAAACACGTGATTCATTTGCCAATTTTTCTTCTAAGAAGTTAGTTATATTTTTATAACTTTTTTTTTCTGTGTCACCTACATTTCAGGTTTTGATGTGGGTCTTTTCATTTGCTGTGAATATTGGTATTTCTTCCTTCTGTAAAACTCTAAACCTGGGCTCAAGGTTTTCTCACAGTTAGATGGGATAGGTTTTAGCTTTCATTGTTTCTATTAATCTGGTTGGTGACTGCGAACTGAAGAAGACAGAGAAGAGTAACAGCAACTTGGAAGAAAGCAAGACTCCACAAGAGGTGCAGTCCTGGGCTTAGAAGAAGATAGAGTAAGCACAGTGCGGAGGGAGAGAGCAGTGAACAGCTGCCTTTGCATACCGTAGAGCTCTGCTATGGTGATCTGTGTTGATTTCTTAACAAATATTCTCAGTGGAGGGGCTGGGAACAGAGCTCAGTCAGCAGTCATGCTTTTCCTAGTATGCATGACGTCCTGAGTTCAAGCCTCAGCACCACATAAATTGTAACCCTACGTTCTGGAGGTGGGGGCAGGAAGATCAGAAACTCATGGTCATCTTCTGCCACCTATAGAGTTTGAAGCCAACCCGAGCTACAGGAGACTCTGTAAACAAAGATAAGCAAAGAAATAAGTACATAAAAATTTAAAGCGGTGATCCTGTGCCTAGGCTTTCGGATAGTGTAGGCATGGCGGTTTGTGCTACTTCGGGACACAGTTTGTACGTCGCTACTGAGAAATTCATATAGCGCTCTGGAGCGTACTGTTCTCTAAAACTATGTCGCATTACTTAGAATGACTTATTTCTTAAAAGGAGGTTGCTGTGGAGACCTGGTGGCCTCGTGGACACGGAAACCAGACTGGGTACAATATGACAATTCTCTTTGTGCTGGACGGAGGCTTAAATATTGAAAAATCAGCCAAGGTAAGTAAATAAACTATTTTGTGAAAAGGAGGCTATTCCTTCATAAAATAGCAACACTGAGATTTGAAAGAAAAGAAGAAAGTATTAAAATTTACAATTATGCCACCCAGAGTGATAGCATTCAAAGTTTCTGGGTGTGTCGCTGTGGGTTTATGCTTTTAAATGGATCAGACTCCTATTACGGCCATAGCCTCCTGTGTTTCACAGTCTTTCCTTTGTTTCTTTCTTTCTTATTGCTGGGGTGTGAGCCAGAGACTTAGACCACATCTCTCTCTGTACGCCACAGCCTCGTCCTTCTCCTGTGTGCTCCTACATTATATCTAAGTAACATATATGCATAATTTTAAATCTGTTGGGAGGTTCATATGATCAGAAGGAACCCTGCCCAACCCTTTTTCTTCTAACTTCTAACACACAGAGCAACGACAACAATAATCATTTCTACTTCTTTAGCCATTTGTCTTCATTTTCCAAATTTGCACGCTCCCACCGATGCTTTCAAACTTTCCCCTCCTGGCCACTTTGGGATCTAGCACTTAGAAATGCAAAGAATTCCACTTTAAGGGTGAACTCAAGCACCATTTCCTCATGTTAAGATGGGGCACTCGGAATGACGTAGCTTGGGTCTAGCCTATCCCAGCCACGGTGATAATAATCCTTTCCTAGAGTTTTCCTTCCCCTGACATGGACCTTTGTTGTCTATGGTTGATGGAGTTGCCCTGTGGTGCCAGCCCTCACAATAGGCATTGCCTCCCCTTCGGCCCCAATGGCATCCTGAGTGTAGTTCTTTTGCACTTTTCTTTTGTTTAATTGTGCTTCGTATTTCTGAGAGAGTATGAATGTATGTCTGTGCACACATGCATAACATGTTTGAGGACAATTCTTGGACTTTTTTTTCCCTCATCCCCTTAGCAAGGGATATGTGTTCTCCCACGTACTGGTTTATTGTGTGTTGTCTTCATAAAAATATGAAAAATAATGAGCCATTCAAGCTTACCACAGAGGGAAAAAAAGAACCTCTATTTGTGGTACAGCATTTCTTTTCATTTAGACTGGTATTGGTTGTACCATTGTTCATCTGCAAGAAGATGCCAACCTCTGAGCGTTGAAGGGAGTAGTGATGCATTGTCCTCCTGCGTGGGTGTGGTGTGTGCTCTCTCTGTGTGGCCTCTGTGGAGTTCATGATTGTCGATGCTTATTCATTCAGCTACCTCCTGGGGTCCTGTTGTGTTCTGGCTCCTATGCTCACAAAAAAGCCATGATAATGCACCGCATCCGTTTCTTTCTGAGATCTTAATAAGGCTAATCACTTGGTTGGGAGGTGACTTTATTAAACAAGCACTTGTGGTAACGGTTGATGAGCACGCTAGAGAAACAGTGTGGAGGCAAGCCAGGCATGGTAGCATGTGACTGTAACCCTAGCACTTGGGAGGCTGAGGCAAAGGGGTCACGGTTTGAGGCCATCTAGTAACACCCCCATCCCTGAAAACAAAACAAAACATGAAACCAAAACAAATAAGGAGTTGAACTGGATTAGTAATATGGATGTATAAATCAGCAGAATATAGATAATTGTAGCTGTGGCACGAGGTGACATAAAGAGGACATATCCCTGAAGAATTAGAATAAATGAGGATGTGGCAAGAGAAAAGTCTGTAGAGAAATCTACGAAGGAATGGCCGGACATGAGAGTCACCCAGTTTGAGTAGAGGAGTGGGGAGCCAGAGGGAGAGTGTTCAAGGCACAGACAGCACCCACAAGCATCAGCCGATGCAAAGGTGCTCATGAAAGAATGTCACTGAGAAGGGTCTTGGGGGGTTAGCAGTGAGGAGGCCACTGGTTGCCTTGACCAGAATGGAGACCAAACTGCAGTCCGGATAGTAGCTATAGTAGCTACTGACGCTACCATATCGGACTTGGCCACAGTGTAATGAATGGTGCCCAGCTGTGGGTCAGGGGTTTGTCCACACAAAGGCATCTGAGCAAATGGACGTACTGATGTGCTAGGAACCAGTTTGCAAGATGGTTGGTGAATACAGTGTGCTAGTTACTTCCACATCTCTGTGAGACGGAAAGGTTTACTTTAGCTTGTATGTGGTGGTCAGAGGTCAGTGTTGTGGGGTTGGTTCTTTTCTTCTGCTGTGGGGGTCCTGGGAAGCTGTATTTGGTCAGCAGGTGTGTGCCGTAGATGCCTTGATCTGCTAAGCTAGCTTACTGACCCGATGAGTAGTTTTGAATGCTAATCATAGTTTGCTTTTTGGGGATAGAAAGTCACCTAGTTGCCACTTCTCTCTAGCATACCTTACTTCACAGCACTCTCTGTGGAAGGTAACTAATTTTGCTGAAGGTTATTTATATTGTCCCTGGTGTCAAGATTATTCAATTAAATTATTTTCGGAAGGTGATAAGACAATGTAAGCAATTAGAACTTGTTTCTCATATTCCCAAGCTGGATGCAAAAGATTGCCAATAGCTGTTGTAATTAGAAAAGCAATCAGGACTTCTTCAGTTTTATAATTTAAAATACAATTCACTCCTTTCTTTGATTTTTAAATCCCCCCTTTTCATCTTTGCAGTTTCCTAGGGCAGAAAGAAAACATGACACCCATCGAATTTTTGCTTTTTCTTTTTAAGTGCTACTCAGAGCTCTCTGAAGATCTCGCTAGCTCCCAGGCAATGTGAAATTCAGGATAATCAAGGTGTGTTTCCAGACAGAGTTCCCTGAGGCTGCGCAGTGTCTTCTTATGTGTTAACTTCCCCAGTGTTGTCAGAGCACATTCTGATGAACTTGGGTGTTCTCTCATAGCTGCAGACACTGCCCTTCCAGACCAAGGTGCATCTAGAGCCAAGTTTCTTTCCCTACAAACTTGTGGAAACCACTCCTTGCCTCTTCCCTGTCACTGCCAGAAATGCTCCCTTTCCTTGCTTTGTAGGCCACACTCTAGTTTCTGTCTCCTTCACCATGTAGCCCTTTCCGTCTCTCTTCCCCAACTCTGACTCTCTCTTTCTTTCTAACTTTGTGTGTTTTTGAGACAGGGCCTCCCTATATACCCCAGGCTAGTCAGAAACTTGCATCATTCTCCTGCTCTCTGTCTCCCAAATGCTGGGGTCACAGACCTGAGTCACCACACCTATCTTCTTATCCACTGGGTTAGGGCTTGGTGTAACCTCATTTAAGCTCTGTTTTCAAATAAGGTCACATTTTGTGGTTTGGCAGTAGACCTGAATGTTGGGGACACGATGTTTAAGCCAGTTCACTTTCCTTCATCTTCTTTGTTGAAAAACTAGTTAAAATTTTACTAAATGGCTACTGTCAGTGGCTTCCTCAGGGAGCCACGAGAACAGTTCACCCACGCGCATGGAGTAAGTGGGTGTCGCTTGTGCTGCTTTGCCTTGTTGTCAATTTTTCGTTATTACTATGTTTTGGGAGTTCTAGAAAATGCCTGTGATAAAATACTGTTTCTCTCACATCTGTTGTTGGGCTCAGTTTTTCTTGAATTCTGATAATATGTGTGGAGAATTAGATCTGGCACATTCTTATTATTGATCCTTTAATAAATATTACATTATACATGCATATGACCCTCAACCATAAAATTATTATCATTGCTACCTTATAACTGATTACACCTATATATTGCTACTGCTATGAATTGTAATGTAAGCATCTGTGTTTTCTGGTAGTCTTAGGTGATCTCTACAAAAGGGTCATTCAACTACCAAAAGGTCATGACCCACAGGTTGAGAAACTCTTCCTTAGAGGCCCTTGGGTATGTTGAGACTTCCTTTCACTCTTACTGGAGGGTGTGCTACAGGATTTGGGGCATGGGAAGAGACACTTTTTAACAGG
Organism: Meriones unguiculatus; assembly: GCF_030254825.1. NCBI lineage: Eukaryota > Metazoa > Chordata > Mammalia > Rodentia > Muridae > Meriones > Meriones unguiculatus. The sequence continues at coordinate 70,853,046 of NC_083358.1, read as the reverse complement.
AAAAACACTGAAAGGTATTGTGGTTTATAGTTAATACTATTTGTAACATTAATAGATAGTAAAAAATAAATAATTCCTTTGTCCTTCATTAGTGATCTTAAATCTATTTTGACACATAAACTACTCTGTACTTTCAAAATATATATATGAATATGAGACCATATCGTTTTAAAAAATTTTTTTAAAACTAGATTTATTACTTTATTTGTGAGTGTTTGAACTGCATTTATGTATGTGCTGGAGAGGGTCAGAAGAAGACATCGTATCCCCTGGCCCTGGAGTATGGATGGTTGTGAGCCACCATGTGGGTGCTAGGAATCAAACCTGGGCCCTCTAGAAGAGCAAGGAGTGCTCTTAGCCACTGAGCCGCCTCTCCAGCCCCATATAGCCCTTCTTAAAGGGGTTAAGATGAGTTTGCTTTGAATTCAATTTGTGTCTCCAGTTGTTGTATTCTTATATTCTTGTACTGAATGTAGTCAGGGATAAATGAAGGGACGGGGGAGATGGCTCAGGAGGTAAAGTGCTTGCCAGGCAGGCATGAAAACCTGACTCTGGTCACAAGCACCAACATGTGATGCGTGTGCAGTGATGCATGCTTGTAATCCCGATGATGGAGAAACTGAGACAAGATATCTTCAAACAACTGCATCCACGTTTCTTAATCCTCTGCCATTGTCCAAGATGAAAATGCTAGGGTGGCTGACAATCACTGTGGAGATCGTGCAGACTCAAAGACGTCAACCCTCAACTGACCTCTGCCACCTGAAGCTCCCCCTGTGACCACATGGAGTGTATTGCCTTGGAAGCATTTGTTAGATGTCTCACTTTCAGAACTCTGGAAATGCTTCACTCTTTTTTCTTTCTTTCTTTTTTTTTTTAAAGATTTATTTATTTATTATGTATACAGTGTTCTGCCATTATGTCTGCCTGCACACCAGACAAGAGGGTACCAGATCGATCTCATTATAGATGGTTGGGAGCCACCATGCTTGCTGGGAACTCAACTCAGGACCCCTGGAAGAGTAGCCAGTGCTCTCAACTTCTGAGCCATCTCTCCAGCCCTGCTTTGTTCTTTTCAACTCTGCCTCATCAATGGAATAAGTCCTATAAAGTCTAGAGGTCCCACCATAAGGAAACGTTTCCTGTGGGCCCGGGGCAGAAGATGGACACAGCTGGGAACATAATCTGAACGTTGACATGGAAGCACCCTGTGATTAAAAAAAGAAAGAAAAAGAAAAAGCAGACATGGCAATTCAGACCAGATTTTGCACTGGTTTGCTTAAATTATTCTCTTTGGAATCATCGTTTTCTTGGGTGGTTTCAGGTGAGGGCCGTCCGATACAGTATATTTGGTAATAGGTGCTGTCTTGAACAATATACAGTGAAACATCAAGGCTTAAGCCGCTTCTTTGAAAATAAGTGCACAGGAAATTTGGTGAAGACAACTTCCTCTGTAACAACATGAAGGAAGGAAATAGATGTTCATAAGAGAAGAGTTGGTGTTGGGAAGAGTGTGCTCAAAGATAACGATCGATGCAGCCTTGTACTGTGAGGTCCAGATAGGATTATCGATGCCCTGGTCGTTTCACCAGGAACTAGACATCTGTTCTGAATCAGTGAACCAGAAAATTTTCTGTTTGCTCCCACTCAGTTCTTCTCTGATTTTGTGGAAGAAATACTTGAGAAGCAGTTATTTGTTTATTTTAATTTCAGAGGCACTAGCAAGGAGTGGGAATGGATCAAAAAGAAACAAAAGCCTGGACTCTGTGCCCAACCAGCCTTTGTGTTTAATACGTTTTTCAAACTGTTTGCTTGTCTTTGACTTCGCTTGAGAGACCATCTCTAAGACTAACAAAAGGAGGGTTTCTACTGGCTGTGACAGGTAGATTGGCAAACCGCGATATAGTCCTTATCTACACCCAACGATCAATACTGTGGTTCGAATCTCAGCATCCCCTCAGGCTCATGTTTCACACACTTTTTCTCCAGATGCTAATGCTCTTTTGGGAGACTATGGGGCCTCTGAGGGAAAGGGCTATCCATCACTGGAGATGAGCTTATACAGACTCATGCCATTTCCAGTTCTCTCTCTTCTTTGTGCTCGCAGTAAGAGATAGGAGCTCTCAGCTCTCTGCTCCAGGTTTTGGAGGTCAAGGAGACATTTTCTTGTGTGGTGTATCCACTGGCAAGTTGTTCATGCTCCTGTAACTAGCCCTTCATTTATATCCCTGTACGTAACCCTAAGTAAGCACGTCAGTTCATCCCAAACAAAATGAAATGGTGTAACTATTCAAATAAAGGCCAGTAAGAGACCATTCCTATTATCTGCCTGTCATTAGGCCATGATTTATGCCATTTTATTCCTTCAACCTAATCTAGCTTTGTCACATAGGAAAGGGAGGTGTCGAAATGGTTGCTTGGCATCAGATACATAAGATACATGCCTCGATAAACAGTGATCAGACAACTGTGCTATAGTGCAAATGCCAACCTGGTGACTTCTGTTTGTGCTGTTAGCAAGGGTGCATTGAAGAGAAGGCCACCTGTCATTTCCACGGGCCTGAGCTATTTGAAGAGACCAGGCAAGTTTTCTTTTTTTCCCCACTTACGAGATCCTTTTCAGTGCAAACAACATGGTCTGTATCTCTAAAGTTCATAGTGATAGGTCTGAAATGAGTTTGGAAAGCACAAGGTTTCCCAAAGTTTAGAAATAAACAGTTTTGTTGCTCAGAAGAAAATTACGGACAGTTCTGTAAGTATCTGATTACACACCAGCTGAGAAGTGCCTCTGAGCTTGTGAATCACTGTCTGATCAGCAAGGAAAAGGAATCTGAGGAGTGCGGTGTTTACGTATCAGCCATCAGCTCTTCTGGCCTTTGGTCACAGTATCCAGAGCTCCATTTGCAAGAATGCTTTCTGCATATTTGGATCTAGCTCTTCTATTTTAAAAATGAAACCATAGCTGGCATGATGGTACATACCTGTAATCTCAGTACTTGGAAGGCTGAAGCAGAGGGATCAAGAAGAGATTAAGGCTTTGGCTACATAGTGAGGTCAGGGCCAGCCTGGGGCTTTGTGAGACTTTGCCTCAAAAGGCAAAACAAAGCAAAATAAAAACAATCTTTATGACTTGAAATCTTTATAAAGCAGCTAAAAAACTGATCAGGAAATGAGTTCGTAGAACAACTGAGAAGAGATAGAAAAGTCTGAATGCTAAGGATTTTTAAATTGGGGCTTAGCTTTAAGAATTGCTTGCTAGCCCAGTGCGGTGGCACGTGCCTGTAATCCCAGCACTCTGGGAGGAAGAGGTTAGCGGATTGCTGTGAGTTCGAGGCCAGTCTGGTCTACAAAGTGAGTCCAGGACAGCCAAGGCTACACAAAGAATTTTTTAAAATACAAACTGCTTGATTTTATATTTCTCTGAGGTTCTTTGACATTTCTTCTCCTCCTCTACCTTCCCTACTTTTAGATAGTATTTTACTTTGTTGGGCTGTTTAACATTTTTTGTGTGTGTGCCATCAGCAGATGATATGTTCATTCTGGATGCCAATGTGTGTTTGCTCAAGGATCTTTTCCAAAAGCTGTTTTCAAAGGCCGGTGTGTCCTAGGAAATAAAATGCCTGTTGCAGAAGGCTTTTATGCTACCCATGAAGACTGCCAGAGGACATGAGAACAGTGACTCTCATCCTGAGTGCTGTGGCCGTTAAGATGTCCAAGTGCCAGAAACAAGGTGGCTGGTGACTGTGGCTTCCCCTAGAGCAGTTCTCAACATTCATAATGCTGTGACCCTTTAGTACAGTTCCTCGTGTTGACCCTCAACCATAAAATTATTATCATTGCTACTTTATAACTGATTACACCTATATATTGCTACTGCTATGAATTGTAATATAAACATCTGTGTTTTCTGGTAGTCTTAGGTGATCTCTACAAAAGGGTCATTCAACCCACCAAAAGGTCATGACCCACAGGTTGAGAAACTCTTCCTTAGAGGCCCTTGGGTATGTTGAGACTTCCTTTCACTCTTACTGGAGGGTGTGCTGCAGGATTTGGAGGATGGGAAGAGACACTTTTTAACAGGAAAAACACTGAAAAGTATTGTGTTTTATAGTTAATACTATTTGTAACATTAATAGATAGTAAAAAATAAATAATCCCTTTGCCCTTAGTGATCTTAAATCTATTTTTGACACATAACTACTTTATACTTTCAAAAAATAGTAAACATGCTATGCTTATGTTTCTGTGGGCCATAGATACTGATATTGGGCATGCTAAATGATGAAACTGAGAATAAAATTATTTATTCACTTGAAATTACCACCAGAAGTTTATGTACTTCTATAGGTCCATTGACTCCTTTTGTGAAAGAATATAGTTAGAAAATAAAAAAGTTGAGGGTGAAAAATAACACCATTTTTTTCATGCTTGCAAATGTCTTTAATATGTTAATGAGGAGAAAGAGCTTCTCATTGCATCTGCATACAGTCAGTTCAGTGTTGCTTTGGAACGTGTGAAGAAACTCTGACATCACAAAGCTGATATACACCATATATATCATTCCTATCTAGCTGGAAAGGGAGAGAGGATGTAATAGTCTCTTCAGAGAGCTGTAGCTATTACACTAAAGTCGAACAAGTTCCTGGGGGTGGCAGATGGGAGCCTGGTTTGCTTTCCAGCGTCCTCTGGATGGCTCCAGGGGACCCGATGATCTTTTCTGGCCTCCTGGGCACTTGCGCGCATTTACACATATGCCCACACAGACACATGCCCATACACAGAATTTAAAATTTGAAAAACAAGTATTTAAAAGGTAAAACCAGCAAGAGATAGTTTCTTAAAGTTACTTGGGTTGTGACCTCAAGCCATTTGAAAGCCCTCTTCACTCTGTTGTTAGACCCCATCCTTTCCTTACACTGGAGTCTACCCACGTGTGATGACACTGCCTGGGCTATTTGAACAATGCTGCTGTCCTGAGGGTTCCGAATCTTCCCGAGGTTGACGCCTTTCAACCTGTCCTACCACCTTCACATTCTCGGGGTTCCCACTGATGTCCTCTGAGGTGTCAAGTGTTGGGGGCTCTTAAGCTCAGGGTGGTGGCTTCAAGTTTTCTCTCTTTGGTTTTAATTTTTAAATTTTAAAAATTTGTTATTTATACAGTATTCTGCCTGCATGTGTGCCTACACGCCAGAAGAGGGCACCAAATCTCATTATAGATGGTTATGAGCCACCACATAGTTGCTGGGAGTTGAACTGAGGACCTTTGGAAGAACAGCCAGTGCTCTTAACTTCTGAGCCATCTCTCCAGCCCAGTACAAACTTTCTTTCTTTCTTTTTTTTTTTTTTTTTTAATATTAGGGTTGGTAATTTATTTAATTTTTATTTAATGTGTGAAGGTGTCAGATCCCTTGGAATTGGTGGTACCGACAGTTGTGAGCTGCCATGTAGGTGCTGAGAATTGAACCCAGGTCCTTTGGAAGAGCAGACAGTGCTCTTAACCACTGAGACATCTCTCCAGTCCTAGTACAAACTTTCTTAAGCCTTGTTTTTCTCTTGAATTTTATTATTGGCCTTAGATACTGACAATGTATATTTCATTTACTTCCAAGAAAATGCCCTCATGTCCTAGTAACTGTCGTTATTGGTCAACTGTTCATTAAAATAAACACGGCGCTTCTTGAGTTAGCTGGCTGACTCAGCTCACTGCTCAAATAGTGGCTCAGCTGCTCAGCCCCTCAGGGCATTGTCAGCATGGTACCGTGTGTGTCTTTTCCTTCTTGTCTCGTGAATACTGAAATGATATGTTCTCAGCCTTGGGGGTTGTCTGAGTTACTTTTCTATTGCTGTGAAGAGACACCATGACAAGGCAACTTATAAAGAGAGCATTTAATTGGGGGCTTGCTTACAGTGACGGAGGGTAGTCCATGACCATCACGGAGTAGGGACAGCAGGCAGGCTGTCATGGCACTGGGGCTGCACCAGGGAGCTTACAACTTATCTGAAAGTTGGAGGCAGAGAGAGAGAGAGACTGGACCTGGCATTGAAACCTTGAAGCCCCATCCAATGACACACTTCCTCCAACAAGGCCATACCTTCCAATCCTTCCCAAACAGTTCCACCAACTAGGGACCAAACCTTCAAATATATGATCCAATGGGGTGGAGGGGGTGGTCATTCTCATTTAAACCACCACAGGGGTTTATAAAGTTAGTATATTTATCTGTTTTGCCAAAGATTTTCTCATGTGAAGTTGTCATTTCTTTTCTTGTTAATGGAGCAGTGACTCCTAGGACAGTTTAGAGGTACTGCCGTATTTCCTACTAAGGCAGCTCAATGTTGCCTGTGACTGCCCTTGTAACATCTGTGCATGGAATTTACAGGGTTACTGTGAGGGTCAAAGATCATCTTGTACTTTGAGTAGTTCAGTGCTCCTTATATCGTGGTGCCGACAGCACACATGGTAGGTGGTCCTTGGCGAACTAAGCGGATAACAAGGCGATATAACAAAATACAGGTCTGTTGGTGCCCAGAGACTCACCCATTTATAAGGCAAAGTATCTTCTGATCACCTGTTCTGTCTCTTGCAGCTAGGTTTTTTTAGCTAGCTGGGTTGCTGTGTCATTCTTCCTGTAGATGTGTAGCAATGCTGACTGCTTTCCTGTTTCTTTGCCAAACAGTAGAGCATGTCCACCCTGTAAACACTTTGATGCATTCTTAGTTTCTGGTTTGTAAAGGTTAATCAATCTTTTTTTTTTTTTTTTTAAAGAGCTTGTTATGTCTAGGTTTAAAATATTTGATTGCTTTTTTCTTTATATCGTGAATAACTGGCTATAACATGACACAACTGTACCGTACATAGCATTTTCTGTGCCTATGTGTGCTGTATGTATGAATACATGCTGTGTGTTTGTGTGTGCCACTGCACGCAGGCATTCTGATGTGCATTTGTAGAGGCCAGAGGTGATCAAAGGTGTTTTTCTCTATTGATCTCTTTCAGACAAAGCCTCTCACTAAACCTAGAACGCAATGGTTTGGAAAACTGTCTGGCCAGTCGCCGAGATCCTCCTCTTTCTACTTTCCCAGTGTCAGGTTATAGGCACATGCTGGGACTGTGCACATACTGACTTTCTTTACAGAGATCTGCGGGTCCAAGTTCAGATCTTCATATAACCCACTGAGTTGTCTCTCCAGTCCCCACGAACATTCTGTCTCTCTGTCTGTCTGTCCTCTTGTCTGCCTTCATACTTAATTTCAAACACTGAGCGTGCTTTATAAATGAAAACTGAGGACTTCCAAAATAGGAATATCCTGTAAATGTCTTTCTAAAGACATTCCATTTTCATTAGGTATAATTAATTACTGACTTCTGAAATTCCAGGGAGAAATGCCTGTCATCACAGTTGCACTTCTTATTTATAATCACACCCAGCTTCTCTTACCTGTCAGTTTAAAATTTCTGCATTTTTAGGTGTAGGCTACACAGATGTAAGTTGAAAATTGAAGTGTTCTGTTCTTTAGAACTACAGTTGCTTGTAGCCCAATCTGGTATCAAACTTGGCGTGTAGATAAAGGATGACCTTTAACTTCTCTTTCCACTGCCTCCAGCTCCTGAATTGTAGATAGGTACCACTACATCTAGCTTTAGAAGACACAGGAATCCAACCCAAGGCTTTGTGCATGCTAGGAGGCAGGCTCTCAATGCAGCCACAACCTGAGCCTGAGCATTTAAGTCTTGTAGTCACGTTTTTTTTTTTTTTTTTTTTTTTTCAGTTTATCCATAGAGTGGGAAAAAAAATCATAAGTGGTCTTTTAGAATAAGCCAAAATATGATTTAACTCTAAAGTGAATTTTGATTATAATTTAAATTAGAATATTAAATATGACTGTGAACCAAGTTAATGAATACTACTTAGTCTTTATGTTTTTGTGTAGGTCTGTGGGAAGACATTAGGGTTCAAAGTAAGAAGATATTGAACAATAGTGAGGTTATAGAATTCAGAGCAGACGGCCAACGATGGCCAGCAGATTCTCAGGGAAACTGTGGAGAACAAGCTGAGTCTCTGCCTTGTTTCTTTGACACTGGGTCTCACTATACACCACAGGCTTCTCTTGAACTCTCTTTCCTCCTATCTCTAGCACTCCACTGCCTCCAGAGTACTGGGATTATAGGTGTACAGCAATAGTCACACACACACACACACACACACACACACACACACACACACACACACACTAAATAAATAAATCTTTTAACTGATTATACTTCCCTTTCAAAAAATGTTTGAATGCATGTGTGATGTGTTTGTGCACAGGTATGTGTGCCAGTGTGTACAGCCCCACATGCATGAGTTAGGTCAGGGAGGATGTCAGATGCGTTTCTCTATCGCTAGCCACTTTATTCCCATGAGACAGAACCTCTCATGGGACCTGGAGCTCACTGCTTCTTCAGTGGGGTTGGCTGGTCAGTAGCCCCAGAGACCCCCCTGTCTCCACCCCTCTCATCGCTACAGGAGGGTGTGGTCATGTCTAGCCAGATGCTGGCGTGGTGAACTCATGCTTGTGAGCCACCTTCCCAAATCCACTACGCTCCTTTATGAAAAACAAAACAAAAAAACACAGTTTGCTTATGCTTTTAAGTTTACATTAAATATTTATGTCTTCTCAATCCAGGTTTATTTCAGGACCGTGCAACTTGTAGAAGAGCCCATTAAAGGGTCTCCTGGCCTAAGTTTCTACTTCAAAATTAATGGGCTTCCTATATTTCTGAAAGGGTCAAACTGGATCCCAGCGGACTCATTCCAAGATAAAGTCACTTCCGAAGTGTAAGTGTTGGCTTTTTTTTAACCTATCACCCCCCACACACACCCTGCTCTTTCTGCTACGCCACTAAACTCAAAGTTTGAAGTTCTGTGCATCCGTTCCTTTAATCCCAGCAGAAGGACCTGAGGCTAATACAGAATGATAGGGTGCCAGAAATTTCAGATTGTTTTCAGTCATTCTTTCTCTCTCGAGATAATAGTCTTACAGCTAGCAAGTCTGAGACTGTTAATGACATCTCATCTACTTTTTAGAAAACCATTAAATGTTTTCTTTGCAGAAAGAAAGTGACACATTGATATTTAGGCTAATTAGCCTCAGATAAAAAATTAAACCCAACTTGTTGTTGTTCTTCAAGGAATACATTAAATAATTCTGAGCATGATTTTAAGGGATAAGGGACTACATTTATTTTTTTATGCCAAAATATTATTTTACTTAACCAAATCTTCTTTTGTATGTGTGGCGTGTGTGTGTGTGTGTGTGTGTGTGTGTGTGTGTCTGTCTGTCTGTGCACATATCTGTGTTCCTGAGCATGAGTATAGGTTCACATGGCCACATGCCAGAGGAGGTTTTAGTTAGGGTTACTATTGCTATGATAAAACACTGTGACCAAAAGTAAAATGGAGATGAAAGGGTTTATTGATACTTCCACATCACTGTTCATCACTGATGGAAGTAAGGACAGGAACTCAAATTGGGTGGGAACCTGGAGGCAGGAGCTGATGTGGAGACCACCAAGAGTGCTGTTTGCTGGCTTGCTCTCCATGGCTTGCTCAGCCTGCTTTCTTACAGCACCCAGAACTACCGGCCCAGGAATGACACTACCTACACTGGCCTGGGCCCTCCCACATCAATCACTAATTAAGGAAACACCTTACAGGCTCCCTATCTTATGGTGACATTGTCTTAATTGAGGCTCCCTCCTCTCTGCTTTGGCTTCGGTCAAGTTGACATGAAACTGTGCAGCACAGAGGACAACCTTGGGTTGTCTTACTTGAGACATCTGTCTTACTTGAGACAGGGTCTCTTTGTTTTTCACCACTCTGTATAACAGGTTTTCAGGCCCAAGAGCATCTAGGGATCTTGTTTCCACCTCCCACGCTGCTGTAAGAGCCCTGGAATTACAGTTGTGTGCTTGAGTGTCCTTTGTGTGGGATCTGGGGATTTGAACTCAGGTCCTCATGCTTGTTCAGAAAACACTTTACCCTCTCAGCCATCTCACCAGCCATTTTTTACTTCACTAAGGAACTAAAAAAATCTTGGTGGGAGGGGAGTATGTAGAAATATAAGAGCACACAAAATAGTCTAGAGAACAAGTCTGGAGGCCTGAGGGATAACGTGAGGACATGAGGATTCTGGGTAACAAATTTTTCCTGTGCATGAAACCAAAGGGAGCTAGCTAATTGTTTAATTGTTTAATTAAACAATGATGGCTCAGCTAATGCGCTGCAGTCGTAACCTTTTTACTATCAACAGCTGTCCTACAACGCCATGCTGTATACCTTAAACACACACACAATAAAACTGACAAAGCAAAGCAAAAACGTGAGAGGTCTTAATCTGGAAGATAACTGCAAGCGTTCTCTGAAGGTCTTGAAAACAGAATCTAAAAATTAGTACGCATTTATGTACATGGTGCGTTTGTTCTGTACCTCGCCCCTTTCTTTGTTTTGTGTATGTGTGCACGTGTTCGGTGGCCTGTCCACACATGTGGAGGCCAGAGGTTGATGTCAGTGTCTCACTCAGCCGCTTGCCACCCTAGCTTTTGAGAAAGGAATCTCACGGAACCTGGGGCTTACTGATGGGCTACAGTCACAGGCACGCGCCCCCACAGGCCACATTTTACGATTGTTTGGAATCAAACCAGGTCTTCACGCTTCTGGGTCAAGTACTTTGCTTTCTAAGCCATTTTCCTGTCCTTCTGCTGTATTTTCCTACAGGTCAAAATATAAAGCAAAGAGTAATTTAAGAGACAGTCCAAGGCTACTGACAACTTACATAATGAAGAATCACGCACAGTTAGTTTTTCTTTTTTTCAGGTTGTTTGATTAATGTGGTTACAACTAGTCTCTGTTACTTCACCTCAGTTTCTTTGGCGTCAATTAGAACAGACTCGTTTTGATTTTAAAATGGCTTTTTTTTCCTTAACAGATTTGAAAAATTTTGTAACACTTCGAATTGCTTTTGCAATCCCACCCACAGGTTGCAGCTCCTTTTGCAGTCTGTCGTGGACGCCAACATGAACACCCTGCGGGTGTGGGGAGGGGGCATCTACGAGCAGGATGAGTTCTATGACCTCTGTGACAAACTTGGAATAATGGTGAGTGCGTGAGACAGTCTTGACATGTCCGTGGGAGGCTCGCCCCCACTCTGATGTGGGTTGATGGCGTCACCCGTTAACACTTCTCTCAGAGCAGGGAGTCGTGGCCTATATTTTGTGTGTTTGTTTATTTGTTTATTTGTTTATTTATTTATTTATTTATTTATTTATTTTGGCCAAGGAATAAGTGAACTATAGTTGCTAACAAAAAGCGGAATTCTCTACCGTTTTAAAATTATAGCCATTATATGTGAGTTGCACCTTCATAATTTTATAGGTGTACATAACAAGATAAAATATTAAGTAACTTAAGGAGCCTTGGATGAACTCTGGAGAGAAACAAAAATAATAAAATTAACCAAAGAAAAGATGTTCTTAGTCTGCAAGTTTTGATAAGAGGAAGAGTAGGCAAGGAGATGCCCCCATCTCTCATTATCTCTGAAGAGCTGACTTTAGGAGCCCTGTGGGCGTGCGGTTCCTAGGTACCCAGCCCCCTCACTAAAGAGACGGAATGTTTGCACAAGCATACCCACATCCTTTCACACGCTTTGTTATTAGTGGACCACTTCATAGATATCATCTGTATCATGTTATATACTTCATGGTTCATTAAACACATACGCATACAACACACACGCACGCACACACACTGTATGTGATAAATACCTACATGTGTATGTGTGCCATGAGCATGCCTGTGCCCTCGGGCTAGATGAGGGTATCAGATCTGGACCTGGAGTTAAATGTGGGTGTAAACTGCCATGTGAGTGCTGGGAACTGTGAGAGTAACAAGTGAGCTTAACCCCCGAGCCATCTTTCCAGCCCTATGAAAAAGAATCTGTATGTGTTCAAGTATATATCACATGTACATGTGTGCACAAGGATGCGTGTGTGTGTGTGTGTGTGTGTGCGCGTGTGCGTGCACGCATGCATATGTGTGTGTGATTTCTTTTTTCTGGATATTTTTGACCCATAGTTGAATCTTTTTTTATTTTGTTTTGGCTTTTGGTTTTTTGTTTTTTGTTTTTTTGTTTTGTTTTGTTTTGTTTTGTTTTTGATACAGGGTTTCTCTGTGTGTCCTTGGCTGTCCTGGACTCGCTTTGTAGACAGGCTGGCCTCAAACTCACAGAGCTCCGCCTACCGCTGCCTCCCTGAGTGCCGGGATTACAGGCGTGCACCGCCGCACCCAGCCCGTAGTTGAATCTTTAGATGCAGACCTCATGGATATGGAGGGCCAATTGTATATATATCCATTTTTGAAGTAGAGAGCGCCAGAAGAGAGCTGGAATCACAGCAACAATGACAGCATCCTGATAATGACAACCACATTCTACACTGCTCATTGACTGCCAGGCATTTTTCTCAGTTATACATGTTTTACTTTTTTTTTTTTTCATGCTTTCACGACATGGTTACTCTTGTTCTCTGTCCCCATTTACAGAGAGTTAAGCTGACCTATGCAGAGGCTCTGTTCCCTGCCCAGTTGTTCACCATCTGTATTTGGTGGAATCAAGACTGGCAGAAAGGCAGGCTGCTTGGGGACTTGGCTTGATCAGCTTCTCCACACAGGCCTCCTAGGAGAGGGCTTCTTGGTCTCGTTACTTAAGTGTGCATCTAGGAATCTTTCTGTCTGCAAAAAAGCTAAATTCTTTCTAACCGTTCTGTCCTGTTAAAAGTCTGGTGTACCTCTTGTTACTCGGTGCCTTAGTGAGATGGGAAAGAATAAGAAAACGGGGAAGGGCCTACAGAGCTTCATTCCTCCCCTCTCTCACCATTTCCTTTTTTGGATCCTCTTTCCTTCCTCATCCTCCCTGCTCATTTAACGTTCTCTCGGGCTTCTAAACATTTTTGTGCAACCCTGAAAAGTGTGTGGGCATCACCTTTCCTCTGTACATAGGTGCTCAGGTGGGTGCATTTGAAGGAGAAGTTGTTTTTCCTTTATTTGACAGATAATGCCCTTGGTGAGAATGAAGTTTGCTCCCTGTGCGGTGACATTGCTTTTCTTCTGTCGGGCAGGTGTGGCAGGACTTTATGTTTGCCTCTGCCCTCTACCCAACCGATCAGGGCTTCATGGAGTCGGTGAGAACAGAAGCTGCGTACCAGGTTTGCTGCTACTACACCTCTGAAAGGAGAAAACGAACACATCTTATTTTTTCCCTTTTGTTCAATCACTTATTTCTATTTGGTGTTTCCTACTAAATCCTATGAAAAATTGCCGTCTGGTAATTGACTTCCTGAGTGATTCGCCCCATGTCATGGCAGAAGTAGCATCTGCCTGCTGAGAACTATCAGGTTTATGCCCAGTCTTCCAGTCTCTGGTCAAGTCCTCATTCTTGTATCCAGCTGCCTGCTTGGTGGTATGGTGAGAGGTTTAGTGGGCCTCTCCAAACATGTAACATGCCCAAATCACCTGTCCACCATTTCCGCAATGCTGCTGCTCCTCAGCAAATGAATACCAGTCTAGCTCAGGACAAAGATTTCATGTGACTCTTGAATCTATGAATTGTTTTGCATTTGACACATGCCTAGTTAATGATTTTATGTTTATTTATTTATAAGATTTTATTGATTTGCTTATTTGTTTTAATCACTGGAACCTCCAATCATGGATTAGTCTAGTCTGGCTGGTCAGTGAGCCCTGACATTCTCTGGTCTCTGCCTCTCCAGCACCACAATTAAAGATGTGCTCAGCCCTGCCCAGTTTTTGACATGGGTGCTGGGGATGGAACTCAGGTTTTCCTGCTTGAGTACAAAGCACTCAGATGACTGAGTTGTCTCCCCCAGTTTTTCAGAGAGCTATTAAAATTGCATCACCAAAGTGCTTGAGTAGCCATTTTGTGAATTTATTAAGTAGGCAAGGAAATGCGGTGATTGTCATTTTATTAACTGTGATAGCTCTGAGTTCTTCTGTGTTAAGTGTGGGAAAATGATTTTATGTTTTCTTACCTTTCAGATCAGGAGGCTGAAACCCCACCCCTCCATCATCATATGGAGTGGTAATAACGAGAACGAAGTGGCTCTGAGAGTGAACTTGTTCCATATAGAGCCCCATAACTTGAAAACTTACTTCGACGATTATGTGACTCTCTATGTGAAAAACATCAGAGAGGTTGTCTTATCGGTAAGTGATGGTTTTGGTGCAGTAGAATTGAAAAATGGGCTTCTGAAATGCCTTGTTTTCCATATTGGTGTAGTGCACTGCATAGTTTTGTCTGTGTCCCTTTGTCTGTTCTGGAATTTGCTCTGTAGACTAACCTGGCCTCAAACTCACTGAGGTCCCCCTGCCTCTGCCTCCCAAGTGCAGGGATTGAAGGCATGTGTTACCACTGCCAAGTCTTTTTTTTTTTAATGCCTCTTTTAAAGGCAGTCTTTTAAGCATCATTTGAATTCAGAGTATTTCATTATAATGCTATGGCCTATGAACTGATCCACGTGGGTTGTGTGTGGATTTCTGGGAAGATAAACTGTCTTTGGGATTCTCCACATGGATCCAGTGCTTCCTGTCACGGGGTTTTCCACCCTGGAGTCCACGTGTAGATCCCCAAATGGTTACTGAGTCTAGATTAGATGATTTGGTGGTATCCCACCTCTACAGTTCTGTGACCACGGGCGCACGTGCAGATGTACCCGTATGTTCTGATGTATATGCTGGTGCGAATCAAACATGACCATTTTGGTTGGTGCTGTGAGGGTCACAGGAAAGGCAGCTCTTGTTCCCATGTGTACCTTGGGCTCTGCTGTGGTGGCATTCTTTGTATCACTGTTGTGAAGTAGGTATAGAGGAAGGTGCTATTTTTTTTTCAGTAACACTTTCCAAAGATTGTTTAAAAAACTAATATTCTGCTGAGTGACTTAATAGTCTGGCTGCCTTTACAGCTTTGTGTCTGTACTCATATATTTGGTATGTTCTGAAGAAATTTGAAAAGGAATATATTTAAAAAAAACAGTACGTGATGGAGAACGATTTTATGTGTGTATTTATTTAAAAGATTTGTCTATTTTTACCTTATGAGTTTTTGCCTGAATGTACATACATGTGTGTGTCATATGCGTAGCTGCTGCCTGTAGAAGACACTGGATCCTCTGGAACTAGAGGTAGAGTTGGTTGTGGGCCACCACGCGGGTGCTGCAGAAATAGCTCATCAGTTGAGAATGCTTGTTTTTCATATCTGACCCAATGGAACAATTTGATTTTAAAACCTGGGAATTTTTATTCAATAGTATAGCGACGAAGAACCCATGATTCACAGTCCTGTCTACGGAATCTTTGGCAATTTGCTTAATGTCCGCTTTTCCACTTAGAAAAGTGAGTTAGAAAGAGGGACTAACTCGCAGGGGCTTTTATGGCTCTTTGTCTCAGACTCTACAGATGTCTTCATTCTAGGTCACGATGATGTTTAGAGTTCCCTGAAAATGGACAGTGTGAAATGCTATGTAACAATTACTATTGTTATTGCCATCAGGGCATAATTGTTACGATTAGTTCCTAGTGGTTCATCTTGCTCTAAACAAGCATGTAATGTCACGATCTAGAATTTCCTACAGATAAAACTCCTGAGATCTGCCCCAAACCAGTAATATTTTGAGTTGAGTTTTGAACCCAAGTGTATCTGACTCAGTAGTTTTCATTAACCTGGGTTCCTGAAATGCAGCAATTTTATCCCTAGGGAATATTTGTCACAGATGAAGATACTTTAGATGAAGGGACCCACGCTACCTAGCAGGTGTTACAAGATAGAGATGTTGCTATATGCCACTCAGGATAAGAGACTCATGTTCTTTCATCTCCCCTCCCCCACCCCCACCCCCCCATTAACCCAGAAGTCAATAGTACCAAAGTTGAGAAACTGGCTGAGACAGTGCACTGCCTATGGGGGGGAAGAAGGAAAGCAAAGCATGGCTGAGGACACTGGGAAGAGGTGCTAGGAGGCATGGGCTCAGGTGCTCACACAGAGAGGAAGGAAGCCACCAAAGAACAGGGCAGTGTTGACAGGGAAGGGAGGTCACTATTCTGTTAACTGTCTCGGCTATTTGGCATTTCTAGAAATTGATTTTGGAGTCCACTGTCTGTAACTTACCAAATCAACATACTATCCTTAAAATTGTTTCATTTCTGTGTTCAGGAAGACAGGAGCCGTCCTTTTATTGCATCCAGCCCTACCAACGGGGTCAAAACCATGGAGGAGGGCTGGATCGCCGAAGACCCTGAAAGCATCCGTTATGGCGATGTACATTTTTATGACTATTTGAATGACTGCTGGAATTGGAATACCTTCCCAAAAGCTCGATTGGTGTCCGAATATGGCTACCAGTCGTGGCCTTCCTTTAGCACGCTAAGAAAGGTGAGCCACCAGGTTGTCCATTCCCCCCCCCGCCCCCGATCTACAACAGTAGACAGCAGGTTCAGAGGGTCAGATGAGAGCCACTTCCTATTCAGTTGATAGTTCAGGAAGAGGATGAAAGAAAAGAATTCTGCTTTAACGTCTGGGGAGCGAAAGATCTTCTAATTGCCAGTTTGAGTGGATAGCTGTTCAGTGTGCTTTTAATCGTGTGCCTTCAGGAACATCTAAAAGGTAAGCGGAAGCCCGTGGACGCTTAAGCTTGACTTTTAGTTATACACAGAAACAACTCCAGTTGCTAAAAACATTGATTGATTTGTTACTTATTTGTGTGTGGGCGTTTATTCTTGCCACGTGTGTGTGTGGTGGTCAGAGCTGGTTCTCTCCTGCCACTGGAGTTCTGGGGTCCAAGTGTCAGTCTGAGCAGCCAATGCCTTTCCCAGCTGGGCCATCCTGCTGGCCTCGAATGGACACTTTCTATACAGCCTAATAATCCCTTACAGCTATTCAGAACAGGATACTCAAGCCATGTTAGAAGGATGAACAGGATAAGCAAGTCCCGGCCTGTGTCACCAATTCTATTTTCTCCTTCCTCATGCCTGTCTTTTCTTTCCCCTGCTGTTTGTCTTCACGTTCACGTATCTGGTTTTCAGTATGGATATGCACTCTGTACCCAAAGATTTAATTTTAGAGTCGTGTGTGCGCCCTTAAAAACCCCGTTAACAAGATGCGACTCTTTTGAGTAAAGAATTTGCTTGTTTAGTGTGTGTAACCCGCTAGGTCCCCAGTGTGCCTGCAGACTTGTCCAGTGTCCCCCACATTCCGACTTAAGGACGTTTCCGTCACTCAGTGGAAGCTCTGATCCCCTCAGCGGTCGCTCCCCGCTCCCTTCCGACCCCGCCCTCCTGCCCTAGGTGCCACTACTCTGCATCTACAGGCTTATGAATTGCTCACGGGTCACGTGATTAGAACAACCCATCACATGGTATTGCGAAGTCGGTTGAACATGTTGCATTACTGATGATGTTCTGTTGGACGTATCTTCCACATTTGCCATCATTTTGCCTGTTGATGGACACTTGGGTTACTTCCGTCTCTTAGCCGTCGTGAGGAAAGCTGCTGTGAACGTTAGTGTGCCTGCTTTTGAGTGTGTACGTTTTTCAGACCTCCTAGGTGTGAACCTATGACCGTAGCTGCTGAATCATGCGATGAATCTCTTAAGGTGAAGAATTGTTTCCTGAGTTGACTGCACCCATTAGTCCTTCTGCTAGTCTTTTCCATATCCTTCCCTACAGTTATTTTAAAAACATTTTTTTTTTGTGGTAATATACTTTTGCGGAAATTTTGCATTTCTTTTTTTTAATTTTATTTTTATTTATTTATTAATTACAGTTTATTCACTTTGTATCCCAGCTGTAGCCCCCTCTCTCCTCCCCTCCCAAGCCTTCCCTCCCTCCCTCAATCTTACATTTCTTTGATGGCTGATTATTCTGAACATTATGAGCTTATTGCAATTTGTATATCTTCCTTTGAGAAATGTATATTGAGATCCTTTGTTCAATTGTATTTATTGTTTTAGGCAGGGTTTCGCTAGCCCAGAAGTAGGCTGGCCTGAAATTCATTCTATAGTGGTTTTCAACCTTCCTAATACTGTGACTCTTTAATACAGTTCCCCATGTTGTGGTGACTGCCATCAGTAAAATTATTTTTGTTGCTATTTCTTCATACCTGTGGCTTTGCTGCTGCTATGAATTGTAATATAAATGTCTGTGTTTTCTGATGGTCTTGGGCAACCCCTATGAAAGGGTTGTTTGACCTGCAAAAAGGTCATGACCCACAGGTTGAGAAGTGATAGTCTAGGCAGTTCTAGGATAAGGAATGTGAACAAATTCTAAAACTTTACTATTGTAAGAGTAGTATTTGATTCTTATTTAAAATTGCTCTATTTTAAACAGAATATAAGTTTTTACCTAAATAAATAAAAGATACAGTGAAGCCAGTTTGCTGGCATTGGCTTATAAGCCTACCACTTGGGAGGCAGGACTATCAGCTTAGCATCCATACATGGGAGAGGACATGGGTGCTACTTGGGTTCCTATCTCAGAAAACGAAAGGACAACAACAGGAAGAAGATGGAATGATAAGTGTTTTAACAGACAGAATTATGTTTTCTAGACCAGGCTTCTAAGAGAAATACTAAAGTGTAACTTTCTAAGTATGAAAGTAGACCATTGGGTTTTTTTTTTTTAACTTTTATTAATTACACTTTATTCACTTTGTATCCCCCCCATAAGTTCCTCCCTCCTCCCCTCCTAATCCCACCCTCCCTCCCCCTTCTTCACGAATGCCCCTCCCCAAGTCCACTGATAGGGGAGATCTTCCTCTCCTTCCTTATGATCTTAGTCTATCAGATCTCATCAGGAGTGGCTTCATTGTCATCTTCTGTGGCCTGGTAAGGCTGCTCCCCACTCAGGGGGAGGTGATCAAAAAGCAGGCCAATCAGTTCATGTCAGAGACAGTCCCTCTTCCCATTACTATGGAACCCATTTGGACACTAAACTGCCATGGGCTACATCTGTGCAGGGGTTCTAGGTTATCTCCATGCCTGGTACTTGGTTGGAGTTTGAGTCTCTGGGAAGACCCCTGTGTTCAAATTTTCTGGTTCTGTTGCTCTCCTTATGGAGTTCCTGTCCTCTCCAGATCTTACTATTTCTTACTTCTTACATAAACCATTGTTTTTAAATTGGATCCCGCCTTGCTCTCAAGGCTGCTCCTTTACCAGTGATGACATTTTTTTTTAATGTGTGAAATTCACACAACAGAGCAAATCTTAATTTCTTTCTTAATATATAGAACAATTTACAGGTTTGTCAGAAACATATAAGTAGCCTTTGCTGCTAAGATCTGTAACTCTTACTCTTTACTCAAAAGGTCTCATCTAAAGAGGATTGGTCTTATGGTAGCTACTTTTCCCTTCATCGACAACATCATGTGGATGGTAACAATGAAATGCTTCAACAGGCCCAGCTCCATTTCAAACTCCCCCAAAGTACAGACCCATTGCGCAGATTTAAAGATACCATCTACCTTACTCAGGTAAGCTGTTTTCAGCATGGAGTTGGTAGGTTTCTACCCTGAACATAGGTAATCATGCAGAATTTGTGGCCTTCGTGTGATGAACAATGGTCAGGTTTGCGTTCTCTGATTCTGACTTTTGTTTTCTTTATAATACAGATGTGACAATCCAGAAAACCTCTATCTAATTTTCGGCTTTGTTTCTCCTTACAAGGACAGCTTATGAAAGTCTGAAACCAACTGTGTACTAAAACGTTTGTTCGTTCAGGATTCACATAAAGGTTCAGCAGTGGAAGCAGTAGCAGGATTTCTGTCCTAGCAGGAGAGAAATGGGCTCACACATGAGATGGTTCCCTGGCCTCTGGCTCTACAGTCTGGCAATTCAGGTGGAAAAGAGTGGAGCTGGCAATAATGTGTGTGCTAGCTAGTGGACAGCTTTATAGGAAAATAAAAGACCTCCATGTATGCAAGTTAATTTCACCGCAGACCCGAGACTCAAATGTGAGGGTTTGTAGCAGAGCCATGCTTTCATGCTCCAGGCTTGGATGCCATCCCTGAGACAAAGAAAACCAAGATCCCCCCCCACACACACACACATGCATACACACCTTCTCCCATGATAAGCTTCTTGGAGAGAACACAAGACAGTATCTTCATGACTTTGAGACAGGCAAAGCAAAAAGTTTGACAACGCTCACCACGAAAGAAAATGTTTAGAAATGGTATTTTATTACCTGTCTGTCATCAGACGCCCAGCAAATATGCTAGGAACTAATGAAAGCAGTAGAGGGGGCTCCTAAGCGCAGGGGTTGGTGAAGACCAGAGTGGCCTCCTAGTGTAGGTGGGTAGTGAGAGGCCTTCCTGGTGCATGCCATGCAGCTTAGTCAGTCTTCAGGAGTGGTAGTGTGAGTCATAGATTAGGAGAACATGCTGGTGTGCAGCTACCTGGAACAGATAACCTGCTGAGAAAGGAGACTGAGAGGGGACTTTGGAACACTGGGACAGTTGAAGAGGCAAAAGAACCTGTCAGCGACTATAAGACGAAGCCAGGGAAGGAAGGCTCTGAGTGCTTGCTGCAAGGCTGCCTCAGTTCAAACTTTTTTGACAGTTGCAAAATTAATTTGGTCAGCTAATAGTGTCTTGGCAAATGACGTAAGCACATATCCTGTTCTTTAGGACCTTGTGAATGACCAACAAGAAAAGAACAATGAGTAGGGGTGAGTTAGAGAAGATGAGCCAAAGAAAGAATTAATCTATCTCCCCTCTATCCATATCATTTAAAATTTAATGAAAATTGTATGTAAGATTACTCAATTCCTGCATCTTCCTTGCTGGTGCTTTCTTGTATTTTCCCTGTTCCTTTCTTACCTAGCAAGGCCTGCCTTTCAGTTCCAGGAATTTTCGGTTAATCAGTCAATTCATTATTTTACAGGTTTTGTTTGGTTTTAGCCCACTGAGGACCACCTTGCTGGGACAAGTGCTTCCATGGACAGGGAGAGAAGAAGGAGTGGTGGGAGTGTAGGGGGAGAAAGGTGGTGACAGGAGGGTAGAGAGAAAAACAGCAGATTAATTTAATTGAGATCCCGTCTAGTTTAGGCTTAGAAGGCATCAAGGCAGAGTGCAGAACTTTCTGAGAGCAAGTCCAGTTCTGAACAAGGCTTAGTTGGTTCCTAAATGCTAAGCCTCATCACTCCTAAATCCCATGAGTGGATAATTCCACCAGTGCTAATCTGCCTCCTCCTGCCTCGACTAGTTCTCTCTACACCTAAATTTCATGGTGAACGGTCTCTGTTTGCTTACTTGACATACCGAGTGTGAGGCTTGCTTATGTTGGTGACACAAAGAGTGTGTATTCTTTTGTTTTGTTCTGGATGATTTTACTGTGGAACAAATCCCATTGTGTATAGTTTTCCTCCTGAAGGACACTTACATTGTCTCTAGCTGGAGGCTGTTATGAGAAACGCTGCTATGAGCAGTATTTGAGATGACTATTACAGACAAGTATACTCGCTTGGGTGTGCAGCTGATTTCCAAGGAAGCCAAGTATTTAGCTGTGACAGAAACTGTCAGAAACTTTCCCAAAGTGGTCAAACGAAGCGACACTTTATCTAACAGTGCCTTACAGTTCCAGCTGGCTTACCCTCTCCTCAGCAGCTGGCGGTGCCAGTCTTTAATTATAAGAATTTTGGTGGGTGTGCATCTTAAATAGTTTTAATTTTCACTTGCTTGGTTGAAAATGAGATTAAAGAGCTGGCGAGGTGGTTCAGTGGTTAAGAGCACCAGCCACTCTCCTAGAGGAACCAGGTTTGATTTCCCAGCACCCATATGACTGCTCATAACTCCAATTCCAGGGAATCTAATGCCTTCTTCTGGCCTCTGTGGGCACCAGGCACATACAGACATACATGCACATACATACAGACATACATACCAAATACATTATAAAAATATGTGATTAAGCACAGTTTCTTTCTTTTTTTTTTTTCCTTTTCTGTTCTCTCTCTCTTTCTTTTTTTTTTAATTTTTGTTTGTTTCTTTGTTTTTTTCTGAGACTGGGTTTCCCTGGCTGTCCTAGAATTCAGTCTGTAGACCAGGCTGGCCTTGAACTCAGAGATCCTTCTGTCTCTGCCTCCTGAGTGCTAGGACTAAAGGCGTGTGCCACCATCACCTGTCAAAGCACATTTACATATATTTATTAACTGCTTGGGTAGTTTTTATAGCAAAGTGTTTATTCAAGGTTTCTGCTTATTTGTCTTCTAGAAGTTCTTAATTATGTATATCTCATATTAGGTATATGAATTATAGCTAGAAGTATTTCTCAGTGGTACAGCACTTTCCTAATATGCTCTGGGTCCCATCCCAAGCATCACAGAAAAGATGTGTGTGTGTGTGTGTGTGTTTATTGCACTGAAGGGACTGACTGATTACTAACAGAGCACCTGGTATATATCAGAATCCTTTCTAGGTATCATGTGATTTAATTATCAGGCAATCAGCCTTCCTCTAAGTGTCTGATACTTGGCCACAAAATGTTTTGAACCCTTTCTTGTAGAAGTCTGACATCTCCAGACATCATATGAGCTGTTTATAATGTAAAGTGCACTTTGGTTTTTTTTTTTTTTTTTTTTTTTGGCAGTATTGAGAGAATTAAACCCAAGGCCTTGTGTTCACTAGGCAAGCCCTCTATTACTGAGAGCTACAGCTACAGCCACTATTAAATTCTATGGTCTGAGGAGACAGAAGTTCAGAACAGAAATATTTTGCTCAAGAACTCGTCAATGACTAGAACAAACTTTCTGATTTTAAGCTCTCTGTGATATTGCACCACCCTGAGAAAAGGGAAGCTGTGCAATATTGAGGCATTTTGTTGGCTTATTAACTTCCAGAGCCTATTGGAACACTGGAGAAGGTGAAGCCAATACCTAGCTCTTTGGAATGATCAACAAAATGAATGATTTTTAGGTGGACAAGTCGAGTGGAGAGTCCAAATTAGGAATGGATGAGGAAATAGTACCACTTGCTTTACAGAAATTGTTAGGATTATGCAGCGGAGTTATACGGCGGGTTCATAAATCACGCCATGGGTCAGGTTCCACATGGGAGGTTTTATTAGGGGAGAGGGAGGGGTTGCAGAGACTGTCACAGAGATAGGGAGAGAAAGGGAGAGAGGGGGAAGGGGGAGAGAGGGAGGGAGAGGGTGAGGGAGAGAGAAAGAAAGAGAGAGAGACTTATAAGACTGGTCCTCTTATAAGGTGATCCAGCGGATCATACGCAGAAATGCATGCTTATGTCATGATGGTGGTGAAGGGTCCTGAGTTTCTGGAGGTGGCTACAGAGATGCCTGATTGATGTTCCACTTGTCAGGTCCCCTGGGGGCTGGCTATAGAGATGCCTGTTTGCCAACTCCATCATTCCTCCCTTTTCTGTTTATTTAAAAAAATGAGGAACTAGGAGGAGGGGTGATGGTGGGGAGGGGATAGGGGTGACTTGTGCTCTTTAAGCTGCTTCCTGCTGATTAGGGGCGTTGTCATTCTCAGGGTACAGCTGGTCCCTACCATCACGGTAGATTGGACGGTTGTTATAATCCGGTTTTATGGGCAGAAGCTGATAAACCTGTAAGAGTAACTGATGAATGTTTTGGTTAGAGCATTTCTGGATTTGTTGTTGGAGGAATGTAGAGAAGAAGGGTGCAAAAAAGCAAAAGCATGAAGATGAGCAGAAGAGCTATGAGGAATGGCAGACTCCACTTCCATATGGGGTTCTCTAAGGCCCAAGAGTTAAAGGTCTCCAGCTGTTCCCTTCACTTCTGTCGATCTGTCTGGAGTTGTTGGATTTTGTCTTTTACTATACTTAACTGGTTGACATAAAAGCAACCTTTTTCTTGGAGAAAGAGGCAAAGGCCACCTTTTTCAGCTGTGAGGAGATCTAATCTTTGTTACGCTTTGTTACTGCTGCTGCTAGTGAGTTGATCTCTCCCTGAAGAGATAGAGCCGCTTGCTGGAAATCCTGGATGAACTGGGAAGAAAGCTGATAATACAAGATTATAGAAGTGGCCGGTCCCTCTGTCCTGGTTCCAATACTTGCTGTGATTTCTGCAACAAGCCAGCAGAGGCAAGATTTGAATTGCCCTCTTATCATGCTAGGCAGATGTTGAGTCTACAACTGGAATTGATAAGGGCTCTTTTCCATGTGTCACCCACAACTTGGGGAAGAGGAGCACCAGCATGCAAACCCCTGAGCAGCCAACAGGTAGACTATGGTAGACCTGAGTACCACAAAGAATTGAGGTATTCCAAGCAGTAGGCATTGGGGTTGAGATGAGGTATTGAGGATTATAGTTTCATTGCGGTCTAAGGAACATAATGTTACCACAGAATGTGTCCCAGATGCCTTGAAACAGCTTGCCACACCAAAGATATGAAAAAGGTAGGCAGTTGTGGCAACACCAGAGTCAGGGCAGCTGGTGAATGGCAAGATAAGGCTATTTGACAGGGTCACTGGAGAAGCTGTCAGTGGTAGTTCTGAGTTGGTCCCAGGTGGGACACATAGCCAACAATATCCAAAATGGCTAGGCTGGGCGACATTAAGGAGCTTGTCGGCTGAAATCAGAGTCTGAAGGAGGAGACAAAACGCCAGGTTTGTATTATTTAGGAGGTGGGATGTTAGAGAGGCGGCGACCTTAAAGGAGTGTTTGCTTAATTACCTTCTCTACTTCGCCCGTCCCCAGGGATTGGGTAATTGGGATGTATTTTCTCTGGATATGAATTGTACTTATTGGTAAATTTGGTGTTGTAGCAGCAGTAGAGGTTTCTAAAGACGCCTGTTTCCCATCTGGGATCCCGAGGGTGTTTGATGTAGAAGAAGAGAGGCTTCTTATATAGGTGAAGGAACTTCTTTTGTGCTGGTGCGTGGGTCTGGCAAAGTAAAGCCAGGACAGGACTCAGACACCAGAACTTGAGGCAGACACCATGAAGCAACGGGGTTTGCTCGCTCACTCCGGCCCTCTCCCAGGCTAAGACTAAGCAAGCACACTTTCTTATATAGCACAGGCTCTCCTGCCCGGTGATGGGTGCCACGGCCAGGGCGTGCACCCTCCCTCATCAATAAATAATGGAGACAGTCCCCACAGCCTGTTCCTGCAGGCTGATCTGACCGAGACGTGTCTTCAATCGAGGCTTTCCTCTCACATGACTCTATGCCGTACCGAGTCGACAACCGAAGCTAACCAGGACAGCACCTAGCCCACCATCGTGGCTCAGCCAACACTCCAATAGGCTGCAACCCATCAGTCATTTCTTCACCATCCTCACCCCATGTGGTTGTAGCTTCATGGGGGAGATTACTGCAGCACAGGGTGTTAGCGTCGGAAAAAGGAAAAATTCAAACTCGGAGGCTCAGTGTCTGCTGGGTGCACATTACCTTCATCGTTACAAAACTGAAGGATCATAAATCAGACCACTGTTATTTGGAGACTATGTGTACTTAGAAACCTGGTTCAACAAACAGGTGCATTGAAAACTCCCCCAGCCCCATCCCCCCAAAAAAAACCTATCGAAGGGAATTAAATAATTACAGCTCCCCGTGTTCGGAAATCAGAGGGCTTGCTTGTTAAGATGAGAGCACTTTCTGAGTAGATTTCCTGACTCAGTGTCAGTCAACATTTCTACTGCTCCTTGAGAAGTGGGCATGCAGACCCACAGTTCAGTCTGGAAATACAAGATATCCAGAATAGTCAGCAGTTTTAAAAAGGAAGAATAGAGTTAGAGAACTCATACTTCGAATATTAAAATTCACTCCAAAGCTGCTGAGTCCAGAGTGTGGTACAGGGGCTGGAGAGGTGCCTCAGTGGTTAAGAGTGCTAGCTGCTCTTCCAAAGGACCTGGGTTCAAATCCCAGCACTCACATGGCCGTTCACAACTGTTTGAAGCTCCAGTTCCGGGGGGTCTGATACCCTCACACAGACATACATAGAAGCAAAACACAAATGTAAATAAAATAAAACATTTTTAAACAGAAAACTATATTTTAAAAAAAAAAAAAAAGAAAGTGTGGCATATATCAGTAGACCAGAAGCCTAGCAAGGAACATGCTTTCTATGGCTAATAAAATTTTTTAAATTAAGTTTTTGCTTCAATTGGAAAATTAAATTGTGTATATTGAAGAAATGCAACATTATATATATATTATATATATATACACACACATATATATGCATTGTAATAGTTAATCTCAGTTGTCAACCTTATGGGTGACACTGGCCTCTGGGCATTCTTGTGGGGAGTTATCTTGATTCATTGAGGCGGGAAGACGCGAACTGGTGGTGCTGTTTCCTGGGCTGGGCTGCTAGACTGTATAAATGGTGAGCATAGGCAGCCATCACTTTGTGCTTCTTGATTTTGGATGCGTGTGACCGTCTGCCTTGAGCCTCTGCTGCCGTGACTTCCTGTGATGAGCTGTGAGGGGGAACTGCAAGCCAAAAGAAGCCCTTTCTCCCTTCCTCTGCTTTTGTCCCAGAAGCGAGAAGAGTGACTGGGAAACGCATGGAATGTCAAAGCCAGTAGTGAATGTGTGCATTGTCTCACATATGTGTCCTTTTTTTTTTGAGGTAACGACACTGAATCTGCTTTTTTTAGCGTTTTTGAGATATGAGTTATGATCTTATTAAATATTGTCATTGTTCTCTACAACAGATTTCTTGAATTTCTCTCTCCTAACTGAAATCATGTATCATCATCTCCCTCCTCCCAGCCTCTGGTAACCATTCTATTCTCTGCTCCCATGGGTTCAACTTTATGAAACTGTGCATGTAAGCGATTTTAAGACTGTTTCCCTTTCTGCAGTTTCCTTGTGCTCTAGTCAGGTTTCCATCGCTGCCATAAAACATGGCGGTCAAAAGTAACTCGAGGAGGACAGGGTTGATTTGTCTTTCACGCCCCAGTCCCAGTTCACCATGAAGGGAAGTCAGGGCAGAAGCTCAGGGCAGGAACCTGGAGGCAGAGGCTGAAGCAGAGGCCGTGGAGGAGCGCTGCTTACTGGCTTGCTCCCCGTAGATTGCTCAGCCTGTAATTAATTAATTAATTAATTAATACCCCCGACTGCAGTTTCTTCTCCCTTCTGTCCGTCCTTCCCCCTTCTCACCCCCACCCCCCATCCACTCCTCTTCTGTCTCTCTTCAGAAAACAGCAGGACCACCTGCCCAGGGGTGTCACCACCCACAGTAAACTGGGCCTTCCCATATCAATCACTAATCAAGAACATGACCCACAGACTTGCCTACAGGCCTACATGATAGAGGCAATTCCTCAGCCGAGATTCCCTCTTACCAGATATGTCTAAGTTTGTGTCAAGTTGACAAGAACTAACCAGCACAGCTTGCTTACCTTAACGCAATATCCCCCAGGTTAATTAACATTGCCACAGACAATACACTTTTCTTCTTTCCGCTGTGTATCTACCCCATGTTTCCCTTATTTATTTATTTGTTGACAAGACACTTAGGTTGATTCTATTTTGTCTGCTAGTAACAATACTACACAGAACATGGAATGCAGGTATTTTTTTGATAAACTAATTTCATTTCTTTGGGATCTAAACCTACTAGTGTATCTGTTAAACTGTAATGGGGCCCTATTTGAAAATTTTTGAGGGCCCTCTATAGTGTTTTCTAGTTTCTACCCCCAAGACAATAAAATGGGGGCAAGGCTAGAATTTTGAACTGATGGTTCTGGAACAGGTAGATACTCAAACACCAAAGAGTAAATGTGGACTCCTATTTCACACCACACATAAGATTAACCAAAATGGATCAAAGGCTTAAACATAAGATGTAAAGCTAGGGAAGAAAATATACATACATCAGGGAAAACATGAGTTGCTAAAGCGCCCAGCTTCCAGGCTCTCTGCTTGGACATGTGCTACCAAGAACCCGAGGGTTACCTTCCCTTGCTCATTCTGATTCCCAGGGTCTCCACTGTAACTTCAGCTTCAGCCTTACAGTTCCATGTGTGACCCTATCAGGGGCTACTTTCAGGGACTCTGACCTTCCAACACACTGCCTGGTCTCCCCCGGTTTCCTCTGGAGCCTCACTAGAAGCCCCTGCGACTCTAACTTGGGCATTTGGCCTGTCTGCCAAGCCAGCGACCCACGGGAGAGGTCAGGGTCTGCTGCTGGCGTGAGTTATTCCTGGGCTGCTGGGGTCGCAGGTTCAGTGGTTTCTGAAGGTCCTACTGTCACAGGCATCCAGGAGTGAGCAGAGTACCCCAAGGGTCCCTTCTCAGAAGACTCCTCCCTTGAACGTCTTTGAACAGAATTTGTACTTCTGTGTTACTGAGCCTGGGATGGGTGGGATATCTTTCGTATTGTTCCAGTAGAGTGTGCTTGGCTTCTTTTCCACTCCTTGTACATCTTTGACCGAAAGATCATGCATGTTTCTTTTCTGGTCAAGTTTCAGTCATTTTAAAATCTTGCTTCTCTGCCCCTCCTTGTTCTATATCTGTACATGTGGACTAGGCGGTGAGCGATGCCTTTGCGAGGACCAGATGCTGTGCTGCTTAGAGCTCTCTCTGCTACACGAGCTGCCCGGGTCCACAAAGGCTCAGGCACAGGCACTGCGCATCTAGAGTCTATGCCATAACACTGCTAATTCCCAACAGAGATCTCACTTCTGGCTGAAACTTCATCAGCCTGGTTTTTCCTTTCCATGTTCCAACCAGCACTGTGATTTCTGAGTCGCTGCCAGAATTTCTCATTAAACTCTGCTTACTGCTTATTAGGTCTTTATTAGGTCCCTAGCCTATTCCTCCAAACTCTCCCAGGCTCTTTCTGCAAACAGCTTCAAAAGTTCCCCATAGAATCTCTGCAATAGCAATGACCACCCCACTTTTTTGTGCCTTTATTCCACCCTAATCCCTTCCAACCTTCAAGCACTAGGTAGGAGGGAAAGAAGGTTAGAGGGGAAATGGGGGTATAGACCTCTATGGACTTATTGCTGATTAGTTCCTTGAGGCAAGTCCACCGGGAATCTAGCAATAGCAATAGCAAATGGAGCACTGGGGAAAGCAGAAGTGGAAACAGCAGCCGCCACAGGCCTCTGGCTTTATACCCTCTCCAGAGTCCCCAGAATTAACAATATGCAGCTGGCAAAGATCACGCCCCCTGCTAGTGCATGAGGCAAATCATAATCACCTGCTGTGAAGCAGCCCCATTTCCCACACCCATAACATCACTGGGTTTGAACAGAAACAAAAATTCTCACTACATAAAATGATATTTAATGCCGACCCCAGACCTTATACCCTCTCCTCCTCTTTCTCCACGGAGATTTCAGTTCTTGGCTGCTTCTCTTCATAGAACATTCTGGAAATTACTAAGTGATTAGGTACAGAAACTCAATACACATGCAGATGCTTACTCCAGGGATCCAGATTCTCTGTGTGTAGGTATCAAAGTCTCAAAGGAGCTAGATTCTGCTCTGTTTAGTTCAGAGAAGAATGGCATTTTCATAAGGAACTTGGCTGGAGATCCTGAGTTGAACTTCAGGTTAGCTTGACTGACAGAGAAATTCTTTGATCTTTTTTTTTTTTTTAATTTCCTCTCCTCTGAGGTTATTTTTAGACTGACACATTCCAAGTGTACACTGTGGTCACTCTGAGCTGTCACCAGTGCTGCTAGCTGCAGAGATTTGCTGTCCTGTGGCACACTGGCTGGCTGAGGTGCTGTTGTCCCCAGCTAGCTGGCTCAGAACGAGAAGGCTGTGTCTTGATCAGCTTAACACACAGCACTCTTAACACACAGATGTCTCCCCTAGATCGCTCTAGCCTGCCCTGGCCCCTTCTCTGCTCAGAAATCCTGATGACATTTTGGAAATGCAAATTAGCCACATCCCTCTTTCCCCTTACAGCAGCCCAAGACCTCAGCTGCTTTGGGGTGTAGCAGCACTCCGCCATGCTTTCCAGGGCTTCCTGGTCAGGATGTGAGTTCCTACCAGATGTTTTCATTACTCCAGGCTTATGCACACCACACACAGACACACACAGACACACACAGACACACACACACACACACACACACACACTGTCCTCTCTGCTGGAAGGTTCTGCTTTACTAGGACAATCCTTACTTTTGTACTGAACTCTTTGCTCTTTACCGCACAAGCTCATAGCATTGGCCTGTCTTCTATACAAGGCAGTAAACAGCACGAGGCAAAGTATATCTGCAATTTTGGTTGGATAAGAGTCTTCACATCACGAACATGTAGTATGTATTGTGGATACCTGCTATTTAGCGGAATGACCGTGACTTCACTCTTCCGGAAAACGTGTCTCTGACTCATGTAAGCAGTAACCTCATTGTTCCTCCTTCCTCATCCAGCCCACCACAGTTTAAAATCGCTTCCCCCATCTGAGCTTTGTTGTCTATAGAAAGAAGTAACCTGCACTTAGTTTTCTAGTGGCCAGGAATGCTTCCTTCTCTCTTTCTGAGGTGCTCCACACCCTGCTTGAAGGCCACTCTGTTCTCTGAGTGAAATCTTGTTGCCCTGACCATGTCTCCAGGGTCTCTGATCGTCCATGACGCCTCCAAATCCCACCCCCGGTGGAAATCCAAGCTAAGACACAAGGTTCAGTGTCAGTAAAAGCAGCAGTAGGTCAGGAGGACAGGTCTCCCAGTGATGACAGTGGTAAGTAAGGACTTTCCTGGAGTTTTCCAATGCCTCTTTACTTGTTGGTATAATGCAATTGGATAATACAAATGGAGAAGTGACAGCCATAAGAAATTGCAGGTTAATTATCCAAAACCATGTTGTGAAAAGCTAGTTTGACTAGGAAATAGAGGTTGAAAATTTACTCATAGCAGTGATGCTTTCCTTACAGTCTTTTTTTCTAATAAAAGTTTGTTGTTGATGTTTTAGCTATGAATGTACTTGTAAAATTTGCTGTTACAAAATAACCTGCTGTTTGACTATATATGGCATTTGTTCTGGAATAATAGCTTTTGTTTTCCTTCATTTCCTACACAGCCATTGGCTTTTACACCATCCTATTTCCTTTGTCACCTGCTGTCATAACAGATAAAGCACTGAGCCCCCACCCCACCTCTGTTGTAGATGACACTTTCTCTCATGCCAAGGAACTAGCTCCAGATTTAAGAAAAAGGATGTATCCTTAATTAATGCAAGTCTACTTCTTTATTCTATCCAATTTACTCTAAAAAACAAGCAAGTGAGCAAACAAAAACGACCCCACACCTGTGATTTCTGAACTCTAGACAGCCTACATCAGACAATAACACCTGTGTGTGACACCTCCCCAATCAGGTGATGCAGGCCCAGTGTGTCAAAACAGAAACTGAATTCTACATGCGCAGCCGGAGTGAGATAGTGGATGGAGATGGCCACACCATGGGGGCACTTTATTGGCAGTTGAATGATATCTGGCAGGCTCCTTCATGGTCCTCTCTTGGTAAGTGTTTCTTTTCTTCTTCTTCTTCTTTTTTTTTTAACAACTATGGATAATATTTAATTAGGACTTTTTAAAATTCAAAACTGGCTCTTGTTGATAGTTCTAACATCCTGATTATAGTGCTTTAAAAATTGATTTGGTTTCATTGCATTGTGCATTCTTTTTTTTTTCATTCTTTATTTTTTTTGTGTGTGTGGTGAATATCTTTTTTTTATTTATTAATTACACTTCATTCACTTTGTATCCCCCCTGTGGTTCTCTCCTTCCTCCCATCCTAATCCCTCCCTTCCTCCATCCTCTGCATGCATGCCCCTCCCTAAGTCCACTGATAGGGGAGAACTTCTTTTCCTTCCTTCTGATCCTAGTCAATTAGTTCTCATCAGGAGTGGCTACGTTGTCTTCTTCTGTGGCCTGGTAATGCTGCTTCCCCCTTGGGGGAGGTAATTAAAGAGCAGGCCAATCAGTTCATGTCAGAGACAGTCCCTGTTCCTGTTACCATGGAATCCACTTAGATACTGAACTGCCAAGGGCTACATCTGTGCAGGGGTCTTAGGTTATCTCCATGCATAATCCTTGGTTGGAGTATCAGTCTCTGGGAAGTTCCCTGTGCTGAGATATTTTGGTTCTGTTGGTCTCCTTGTGGAGTTCCTGTCCTCTCCAGATCTTACTGTTTCCCACTTCTTTCATAAGATTCCCTGCACTCTGCCCAAAGGTTGCCCATAAGTCTCAGCATCTGCATTGATAGTCTGCAGGGCAGAGCTTTTCAGAGGTCCTCTGTGTCAGGCTCCTGACTTGTTCCCTCTTTTCTCCTTCTTCTGATGTCCATCCTCTTTGCCTTTCTGGATAGGGATTGAACATTTTAGCAGGAGTCCTCCCTCTTGATTAGTTTCTTTAAGTGTACAGATTTTAGTAAGTTTATCCTATATTATATGTCTATATGAGTGAGTATATACCGTGTGCATCTTTCTGCTTCTGGGATATCTCACTCAGGATGATCTTTTCCAGGTCCCACCATTTACCTGCAAATTTCATGATTTCCTTGTTTTTTATTGTTGAGTTTTTTATTGCTACACATTCATTGTGTAGATGTAAACGACAGCCTACAGATTGGGAAAGGATCTTCACCAACCCTATATCTGACAGAGGACTAATATCCAGTATATATAAAGAACTCAAGAAGTTAAACAGCAACAAATCAAGTAATCCAATTTAAAAATGGAGTACAGAGCTAAACAGAGAATTCTCAATAGAGGAACACCAAATGGCAGAGAAACACTTAAAGAAATGTTCAACATCCTTAGTCATAAGGGAAATGCAAATCAAAACGACCCTAAGATTTCACCTTACACCTATCAGAATGGCTAAGATCAAAAACACAAGTGACAACACATGCTGGAGAGGTTGTGGAGAAAGGGGAACCCTCCTCCACTGCTGGTGGGAGTGTAAACTTGTACAACCACTCTGGAAATCAATCTGGCGCTTTCTCAGACAACTAGGAATAGCACTTCCTCAAGATCCAGCTATACCACTCCTAGGCATATATCCAAAAGATTCTCAAGTACACAATAAGGACATTTGCTCAACCATGTTTGTAACAGCTTTATTTGTAATAGCCAGAAGCTGGAAACAGCCCAGCTGCCCCTCAGTGGAGGAATGGATACAGACATTGTAAGAGTTTCTTTGTGTGAGAGAAATCAATGCTGGAGTGGAGAGGGACTGGGAAATCGCAAAGCCTGAAGAATCAGATTACCCCAAGGAGAGCTGGGCCAAAGAGGCCATTCCCTCTCTGAACCTGCTCTGTGAACTCTGCTACCCCTAATGGTTTGTCCATGAGCTTGTGATGCCAAGCAAAGTCACAGCAGGCTGGTGAAGAGTGCATTCAGCTTCAGAGATCGAAGGTGTGATATGGGATGAAGTAGTGTGTGTGTGTGTGTGTGTGTGTGTGTGTGTGTGTGTGTGTATGTACCCATGTACCAAAGATCAATATGAGGTGGAACCTGGAGCTCTTGAGCTCATGGAGTCAGCGAGACTGCCCACCCAACAAGCCACAAGGAACCCCAGTCTCTGCCTTCCCAGTGCCCGGCGTGCTGATGTGCCCAGCTTTGTACATGGATGCTGAGCTGAGCACCTGAACTTTCATGGCATGCAATTTACCAACTGAACCATCATTACCTAGTCCTCATTACCTAGGATTTTGAGTTTATTTAAGAGGTTTTTAGTTGCTGTTGCTCAGGGCCTAAAGGCATTTCCCTTGTTCTGTGTGGGAGAATCCTGCCAAGTAGAAAGTTGGTTCACGTATGTGGCAAGTGTCTCATTCTTTGAATTTGACTTAAGTCTATAGAATCCTCATTGTATGCTCCGTTTGCATCTTGGAAAAGGTAGCAGAGTCAGAAATGCAAATAGGAACGGTTGCCATCTGAACCAGTTCAACTAGCAGTAGGTGATATGACTGTCGTGGAGTTTGCAGTTTGAACAATTTCATCTATTTTGTACCTTTAAAAAATTAAGGAGTTCCTACACTCTTCCCAAAGTTTGGTTATGAGTCTCAGCATCTCCTTCAATACCTTGCTGGATAGAATCTTTCAACAGCCCTCTGTGGTAGGCTCCTGTCCTGTTGCCTGTTTTCTCCCTCTTCCAAAGTCTATCCCACTTGCCTTTCTGAGTTAGGATTGATCATTTTACCCAGGGTCCTCCTTCTTGCTTAGCTTCTTTAGGTGTACAGATTTTAGTATGTTTATCCTATATTATACATCTAATATCCACTTATAAGTGAGTATATACCATGTGTGTCTTTCTGCTTCTGGGATTTCTCGCTCAGGATGATCTTTTCTAGTTCCCACCATTTGCCTGAAAATTTCATGATTTCCTTGTTTTTAATTGCTGGGTAGTATTCCATTGTGTAAAAATACCACAATTTCTTTATCCATTCCTCACTTGAGGTACATCTGAGTTGTTTCCAGATTCTGGATATTACAAATAAAGCTGCTACAAACATGGTTGAGCAAATGTCCTTGTTGTGTACTTGAGCATCTTTTGGATATATGCCTAGGAGTGGTATAGCTGGATCTTGAGGAAGCACTATTCCTAGTTGTCTGAGGAAGCGCCAGATTGCTTTCCAGAGTGGTTGTACAAGTTTACATTCCCACCAGCAGTGGAGGAGGGTTCCCCTTTCTCCACAACCTCTCCAGCATGTGTTGTCACTTGAGTTTTTTATCTTAGCCATTCTGATGGGTGTAAGGTGAAATCTCAGAGGTTTTTTGATTTGCATTTCCCCAATGACTAGGAATATTGAACATTTCTTTAAGTGTTTCTCTGCCATTTGATATTCCTCTCCAGAGAATTCTTTGTTTAGCTCTGTATCCCATTTTTAATTGGATTACTTGATTTTATTTTTTTGTTTAACTTCTTGAGTTCTTTATATATATTTCCTTTTCTACTGTGTGTGAAGACAGATCACTCATATACATAAAAATAAATAAATATATATATATATTTTTTTTAAAAAAGAAGAAGAAGCCCAATGGGACTGGCTTCTCTGTATTACGCTTCATCCACCAATTGCTGCTTTAAAAAAACAAACAAATAAACAAACAAAAAACAAAACAGGAACCAGCCTGGGGTGGTGGTGCACACCCCGATCCCAGCACTTGGGGACACAGAGGCAGGCAGATCTCTGTGAGTTCAAGGCCAATTTGGTGTATAGCCAAGCCTATACAGAGAAACCCTGTCTTGAAACAACAACAACACAACAAAAACTAAAGCAAACACACAAAACAATGGAACAGACAAAACCCAGGAATTATTGAGAATGAAATTTTCAGACCTGAAATTTTGCACACCTTGAAAGAAATTGGTTTTTATCTTTTTTCCAGCTCCACAGCTTGCACTGTACACTGGGCTCAACTCCCCATCTCTGTCCCTCTCAGTGGAGGCAACTGTGTGCCACCGTGTGCCACCATGTGCCAGGCTTTGTCCTAGGTTCCCCACTGCACAGCATCCCTGAAGCACCGTGACCTGCTTTGGCAAATAAGAGAGCAGTCCCCAAGGTCAGGCAGCAAATTCAGTGTCCTGAGGCTCAGCAAGCATTGGAGGCTGGTTGAATCACTGTAGTTCTATCTCTTTTAGTACAGCCCATTAACCACTCTTTGATTTATTGCTTCAAAATGGCTTAGTCGCCAAATTGCTTTATAATTGATGAAAAAAAAAAAAGATGATCAGGATGTTTTTCTAAAAGTTGTACAGCTGGAAAAAATTGTTTTCTGTTTAGTTAATTAGATCTTCACTTCATTTCCCCCTCCTCCGGATAGCAGCTAACCATATTTTCTAGAAAGATGGTTCCCTGTTTTAGCAAAAGGAAAATTTGTTTTATATGTCCACTTCTTCGAGAAGGCTTTTTTCCACCTTTTTTTTTTTTTTTCTTTTTCCTTTGTCTTGTTCTTCTGGCCTCTAGAAGTGGTTCTTTACCTGGGAGAATCTTCGTTCTCAGATGTTGAGGAAGGAAGATAATAAGAATTTGAATGAGAAGCTGTGGTGAATGAGAAATGTCCCCAGTAGGCTCCTGTGTTTAAACACTTAGTGCCCAGTTGGTAGCACTATTGGGCAGGTTATGGGATCTTTAGGAGGCGTTGCAGCCTTGGTAGAGGAACTATGTCACAGGAGGCAGGGCTTTGTGGGCGTACAGCCTCCCGCCCACCTGTGCTTGTTCTCTCTGCTTCCTGTGTGTGGCTAAAATGCGACCAACCAGCTCCCATCACTATGCCGTGCCTTCTCTATAGACTCTGGATCCTTAAGCCAAAACAAATCCTTTCTTTTGTAAGTTGCTTTTGATCGTGGCATTTTATAGTAGCAATTCAAATATAACCAATTCAAATAAACCAAAGGAGGTTTAGACTACTAGACATCTGAAAGAAGGCATGGAATTCTACAGGGTTATAGCAGTTTTGAATTGTGTTTGAGGAGGTTTTATTAATTGCCATGGACTTGGATGTCTAATCTGACTCTGAAAGAAGTTTTTGCAGTGGCTGTTTTGCTTTGCGTAGAAGATTTTTGTTCCCGTGGAAAAAGGAGAATAAAGTCCAGATAATTCTTATGAATGAAAATTTGCAACAAGCATCCACTCCTGCTGCTAATGATTTCCTCCATTATGTTTGTGCAGTGAAAAAAGAGCATTGGTAACCAGCCTTCTGGTGTACTCTTGTAATTCCAGCGTGCAGGAGGCTGAAACTGGAAGACCCAGGGGTTAAGGCCAGCCTGAATCTTGTCTCAAACAAAACAAAACGAACTCAAAAGAGCATTGATGTACTGTACTTCCGGAGACAAGGCTGCCTCTGAGGGAGGGTTATTTTGGAGTAAAATCTGGGCTCAGGATACTGTTCCCAGCATGCTTCAACTAAGTGCTTGAATCTTTAATCTCGAAAATAGGTAGTTACTAGCTGCCTTTCTCTTTCTGATGTTGTGAGGCCCAGAACTGATGCTCCAGAGCCCTTTGCACACTGAGAGGCCCCTGCCACAGACTCCCTCACATATGTGCCTCGAAAGGCTCTGACAAGCCATACTTGCTCTCATGTGGACCCTGACCCCAGCTGCTTGTCCCTGCTGTCTCCTGACTCTCGGCTGTTTTCAGAATATGGAGGAAAGTGGAAAATGCTGCATTACTTCGCACAGCGTTTCTTCGCTCCGCTGTTGCCAGTCGGTTTTGAAGATGGAGATGTGTTTTATGTCTACGGTGTGTCAGATCTTCACAGAGACTACACCACGAGGCTCACTGTGAGTTGCTTGGATTTGTATTTCTTTTTGTCGCTATGGTTGAGGGGGACTTTCAGATGACTTCCTTAATTGTTTGGTTATGTTCTTTTGGGGACAAACAAAGGAGAAATTGATCCACATCAAAATGCTTTTACTGTCTGTAGCATGAGCTGGGCTGTGCATACGCTAGTCAGGCTGATGTCTGCCATGTACTATATAACCTGAGCAAAGCTGTCATCATCTTGGGGACTCAGTTCCTTCGACTGTCAAATGATTCTAGGCTGGCTCCTTTAGTATTATCTATGAAAAATGAATAAAAGAGTCACATGAAGAACTGTGTAAACTGCAAACTGCTATGTAAATGTAAGATTATAACTGTGAGAAGCTGGTACTAGCACAAGTTTTACAGGCATAATTAAGGGGGCGTGATAAGGTTGAAATCAGTAAAACTATCCAGAATAGGTATATAGAAAAATAAACTAGTGTCTTAAAGTTTAATAAAAAAAGAAAAAGACTTGGAAACCTTTGGGTGTCTGTAGTTCGGATGGTTGCACTAACTCTAGAGAGGCCCTGACTGTCGAAGACCTGCAGTGTGCCAGGTATGGGGCTGAAGGTGGCTTGTTGCCATTTCTAATTCTTGTGACAGGCAGTAACATTCTCAGTATGGTTCTCCTCATTTCATACATGAAGAAATGTGTCCCGGGAAGTTGAGTTAGTAGTTACATGGCTAGAACTTGGTGGAAATGCAGTGAAGACTGAGTTTTAAGGTCAGTCACTCTGCCAATACCACGCTCTAAATAGACAGGCAAGAATGTTCATTGTCGCTCTCTTCTCCCTAGGTGAGGCTCTATACCTGGGGGTCCCTGACGCCTTTGTGCACTCTTGTGACTCCAAGTGCTGTGATTAAAGCAGGGCAGGCTGTGGTCCTCTACAAGGAGCCGGTGCCTGCGATGCTCAGCAGATGCAAGAGATGTACGAGGAAAACCTGTGTGGTTTCCTTCTCCCTTTTAACCAACAATGAACTCTTCAGCCCAACCAACTACCATTTCCTGTCCTCCCTGAAGGATGCTAAAGGGCTGGCCAAGGCCAAAATCACCGTAAGTGTCTCCCGTCTGGGTCGCAGAGGCCTGTGGGCTGTTCCTTTTCTTGGGCAAGCAAGCTCTGACCTGGTACTGTTCCATCTTAGCACTGTTAACGTGAGGCCTGGGAAAGGTTCCTGTCCTCCTGCTGGACGCTAAGGCTGAGTGATTTTTCTCTCTTCTTCAGGATTGTTTGTAATCAGTTTCTGCCACACTGTGCTGCCCTGTCATCTTTCCCTGCTGGGGCTGCTATGGTGGGAAGAGAGATGGCATAAACCATCTACACAGATTGTACCTCACTGGGTTCCAGCCTCTGATGTAGGCAGGCCGCTGCATAAGCTCTGGCTTCTGCAATATCCCGGACGTACTGTGATCTGGCTTTGCAAGTGAGAAGACAGTGCACAGAGGGGTAGGCGGCAAGCTCTGTGTCCTACGGCCCAGGAAGCACTAGGTGTTGATTGAGTAACTAGTTTTGACTCTTTAAGTACAGTTTGTTAATCACTCCACTTTGATTTATTGCTTCAAAGCTGCTTAACCACCAAATCTCTTTATAATTGGCAAGGAAAAAAGAAAGGGATAATCAGGACGTGTTTTCTTCAAAATGATGCAGCTGGTAAGCTTGGCATCTGTCTAGTTGCTTGAAAACCTTTCCTTCCTTCTCTTCCTCCACGTAAAAACTGACAGTATTTTTCTAGGAAGTTTCATTCTCTTTAGCCAAACTTAAATTTGTTACCTAGTTTATTGAGATTTTTTTGAAACTGACTTTAGAAATGACAAAATAAAAATAACTATTTTTTTCAAAAGAAGTTAAAACAACTGAAAACAAACCTTCTTTCCAAATTTATAGTGAAATATTCATGTGGCCAAGTCTCACCTCTCTGTAACAACTGAGGGAGAGTAGAGATTAAAAAGTTGGCGTATGCTAATGTCATTTTTTTATTTTATCTTTTTAAACAGCAGAGCAAGAAGCATCTTGTGGTATTTTGATGAGAAAACGTCCCCAGGGGCTCACGTATTTGAACTTTTGGTCACAGTAGGTGATCCTGGTTGGGGAGGCTTAGGAAGTTCAGCTTTGTTGGAGGAAGTGTGTCACTGGAGGCGGGCTTTGAGAGTTTAAAGAGTCAATCCGTTTCTAGTTTGTTCTTCCTGCTTTGTGCTGTGGTTCAAGATATGAGCTCCCGGCTTCTGGGCCTGCTGCTCGCTGCCGGACCTCTGCCCTGCCATCATGGAATCTTGGCACGCTGCAGCTACCCTTGTCTGCACGTCACCGTGGTGTTGGACCACGGCAGCACAAGAGTGATGTGCAGCCGTAGCAAAGACAGCTAACGGACACGTTCAGTCTGTCCACAACATCAAAGTGGTGTGGTGGTGAGAGGGCTCAGTCGCTGAAGTGCTAGCAAATGTGAGGACCCAAGTGTGGTCCCCAGAAACCAAGTTAAAAAGCCAGCTGTGGCAGCTTGTGCCTGTAATCCCAGCCCTGGGGAGGCGGAGGCAGGGAAGGCTCCTGGGGCTTGCGGGCCAGGCAGCCTCGCTGAATTGGAGTGCTCCCGGCTCAGCGAGCAACCGTGTTTTAAAAAAATAAAGTGAATAAGCAATTTAATGGGCTTCTTGACCTTGACCAGTAGCCTTTGTGTGTCACACACATGTGCAAACACACACACATACACCTAAAAGACTTAATTAAATTTTATTTTATTTTTTTGCTTAGCTAGGCGCTGGTTACTTCATGATCATTTCACATAAGATGGCAGAAGGGCTTCTTTATTTGTTCCATTTCATTAACATATCAGTGAGACGTATTCTTCTAATAATGTTAATTAGCAGTTATTGTTTAGGGGCACTTACTGTGTCTATCTCTGTGAGCCCAGAGTTCAAGCTCAAACCCCAGCTCCCTGTAAAGTGTACAGAGATGTGAGGTTTTCTTCTCCAAAGTAGGAATCGGGTCTCTTTGGCCTTGGCCTTGCGGCTGGTAGCCAAGGCTTCCCCTGGTGCGCCGTGGCCTGGGTGGGGCGAGCCATGCGATATGCCTCCCTGTGTCTGAATTGGGGTCTTCACCAGAAAAGAAGGTGCCATGATCTGGGAACACATGTGACTGCACACCTGAATCTAGGAGCTCTGTGGTTGTATTCTGCAGCTGAGCCCAGTCCCAATC
The DNA here is from genome assembly GCF_030254825.1 of Meriones unguiculatus. NCBI lineage: Eukaryota > Metazoa > Chordata > Mammalia > Rodentia > Muridae > Meriones > Meriones unguiculatus. The sequence continues at coordinate 70,812,558 of NC_083358.1, read as the reverse complement.
CTTCCCAATCCTTCGAAACAGTCACTGAAGCCCCCAAATGGCAAGTGCCCCTTTCTTGGTGATGTTCTAGTGAAGACACGTCAGGATATAAAGCTTCTAGCTTCTCAGAGCTTTTTTTCCTTAATAATAGAATCTCTATGAGATGACAATTGGTAATTTCCCACAGACTTAAATCATTTTCTAGTTATGGCAAGTGTCATAACTGCACAGAATATATGACTTTGCCAGTTTGGACCAAAGTGTTGGGAAATGCATTTTCTATTGGGCCGACATAAATAAATGTCTGGCTGACATAGATGTAGGCTGCAGCTCTTTTGTCCTTCATTTCACTTACCTTTTTATTATTATTATTCTTTTTTCAGGTCAACATCTCTCAGAAGGGTAATATATTTGTTTTTGCTCTGAAGACTTCGGCCATTGCTCCCTTTGTTTGGTTGGACGTAGGAAGCATCCCAGGGAGATTTAGTGATAACGGCTTCCTCATGATTGAGCCGATGCGTTCTGTTCTGTTTTATCCTTGGAAGGCCACCAGCAAGAGTGAGCTGCAGCAGGCCTTCAGTGTGACCTCCCTGACAGACCTCTATGAAGGGACTAGGTTTTACTTAAGTGGACGCCAGCACTGAAGCCTCTCTAAAGCATGGCTGGAGAGGAAGGCAGCCTGAGGAAGAGCTGAAGCAGCCTCGTCATACCTGATGGCTGGTGTGCCACTGACTGCCTACTCCTCCAAGACAAGGTCATGCCCAGGTGTTCTGGCATCTTCCAGGATTGTGTTTTTAGAGCTCAGTTCCACAGGTAAAGCACAACCAGAAGAGTTATTCAGCCTGATGGCCTTTTTGGGGAGCCAGAAGGTTGTGACTTGACAGTATGTCTGGAACCACATGTGGCTGTTCTGAAGCAATGTGGGCCTTTTCTAGCACTGTGAAATTCTACCCAGTGATGATGAAGCATGTGGCTACCATTGCCAGAGGAAATGGGACCTCAGATGCTTAAATAGAGATTGCTTGATGGCAGCCATGTTGATTGCTGTTGGTAGGCAGCAGAGGGGCCCAGCTGCTGTCAATTGATTTCTATCCTCAGGTGGAATTCCTTTTTTCATATAGTTTGACAGTGTCTTTTTCTTAAAAGGCTGTGAGAGTGTTCTTTCCTTAAAAGGCAATCTTAGCTGGTAGTGCTGGTACCTTCCTATAGTCCGAGCACTCTGGAGGCAGAGGCAGGAGGATCACAAGTTCCAAGTTGGTCTTGACTGCACTGGAAAACTTAACCCCTCTCTCTGAGCTTTCATGGGAGCTCAACAGCAGTTCTGATGAGCTTTCTAATCCACAGGTCTGAGCTACATTTAAATTCATTGGCTTTTGTGTAACAAAAAAAAAAAAAAAAAAGAAAAAAGTTAATAAGTAGCTATTTTGGGTACAGGTTTGTGGGCCTCTTTGGTATTCTTTTATACTTTTTCTATATGTTTTAAGTTATACAAAAAGTTATAGGTTATGCAAATTGGATTGACAACTTGATAGTTCATCTGCGCTCTGTTTCACCATTTAATAAACATTCCATGTGTGCAACACTGCATTGAACATTCATTTCTGCTTGATAAGTGAGAGAATTTGAAGACTATAAACCAAGATTACTGGAGAGCATTAGTAATTACTTGGTGGAACAGACCAGTGTTTTTATTTAAAACTGAGGCTCATTAAGTAATGAATTTGCCTTTAGCCAGAAGCACTAGGCTGAAGAACGCTGAGAAGACAAACACTACAGGCTATTCAGTCCTTTTCTTCAATACCCAAGATCTCATCATTTTACACACACACACACACACACACGATACAGACTCTCACACATGTAAGGCTTCTCAAGGTCTGCACCTTGCAAGGTGCTGAGGGCAAGGGAGGAGCTTACTCTTCACCAACTGGGTAGGTTCCATGTGAGGAACCTGTAAAGTGGGCTTTGACGTTGATAGGCTAACAGCCACATACACTCCATGTCCTGTACGAGGAATGCCCTCAACACACAACTGTAAAATCACTTCATTTCAGGAGGTTCTGAGGAAATGGCACTGTGAAATGCTACCTTCTGACGATGAAGTGTGTGGTTGTTGTTGCCAGGGGAAACAGGAGCCCTCTAGCCCACCAAGTACTACCCCTAGAGTGGTGGCTTGAAAGTTAAGAGCACTTGCTGCTCTTCCAGAGGACCACAGTTAGGCCTTCGGCATCCATGCTAGACATCTCTCAACTGCTTGTAACTCCAGATCAAAGGAATGTGATACCCTCTTCTGGCCTCTGTGGGTACCTGAGGACACAGACACAGACACACACACACACACACACACACACACATACACACACACACACAGCAAGTGTGTCCACACATGCATGCGTGCATGCACAAACATGCGGATATTTTAGAAAATTACTAGACTTCTTTTTGGAGGAACTCATTGCATAGTTCTCTAGAATAAATTTTGCAGATGATAACATCATGTCACAATGTTGGCCACACTTTGTAATGTTTACATTGGGTTTACGCCCAAATTAATTCTGCAGCCTGAATGAAATGGCTTAACTTCTGCAGTCTCTAATCTTGTGGCAAGATGGGATCAGTAATCCCTCTTGATTTATCTTTGCAGAATAAATGACATAATTTAGGTCAAAGATGTGGCTGCAGAGACATCAGGGCCTCTAGCCACACTTTTTCACCATTCAAGCCCACATTCGGAGACTCTTTAACAGCTGAACCTTGTGCAGTAGCTTTAGTTTTCTTTGGCTGAACACAGCATTACTGACAGGGAATGGCCGTAGCCAGCTGTTCTTCAGAGAGCCCGTGTGTGTCATTTTGACAGATGTTTTTCCACTTTTACTGTAGTAGAGTCTGGCATGCTTACACTTGGGTTTGGCTTTCTGAGATCTGTTGCTGTCCTTCCTTACTCTTTGTGGAAACGGCAGACAAGGTAGGAAGAACAGGATCGGGTCTCACTGATAGAACCTGAGAGATCCGGTGACCAGGCCCCACTTCACAGGGGCAGAGCTTCTCATTCTCAGACAGAGGACAATGCAAGGAACTTTCTCCTAATTCTTTTTCTCTCTTCCTTCTTACTTGACTTTTTGTTGTTTTATGTGTTTTGGGGGACAGGGTTTCTCGGTGTAGCCCTGGCTGTCCTGGACTCACTTTGTAGACAAGGCTGGCCTTGAACTCACAGAGATCCGTCTACCTCTGCCCCTCAAGTGCCACCATGCTCGGCCCTCCCTACTTGACTTTTTACTGTGAGACATTGTCACACCTGGGAAGTCACTTGAAAAATAAGCAGAATTTCTCTGTAGGAATGAAGCTGGAGAAAAATTGCCATGTTTGTCAAATTCTCAGAGTGACAGAGACCTGAAACAGGACAGTTACTCTGGGCTTCCTCAGAATGGGAGGCATGTTCTCAGTTTAGCGAGATTTCAGGAGAAAAACAAATTATCATTGTTTTTGTGGGACATTCAGAGCATTTGACATCATTCCCAGGGTGTTCTTTGACTAAATCTTATCAGCTAGCAGGGGAAACAAAAGCTATTAGGCAGAAAGAGAGCACATTCTTAAGATTTATTTACTTTCATTTTATGTGTATGGATGCCCTGCCTACATGAATCTCTGTGCACCTCATGTGTGCCTGGAGCCATCAGATGTCACCTGGATTCCACAGGCACCTGTGTGCATACAGTGCACAAAGCAAATACAGAAATCTTAAAAAAAAAAAAAAAAAAAAAGAACCCCAGATCACCAGGCAACACTCAAGCCACTCCCATCTGCAGTCAGCCCTCACTGCCATTATCCTCCCTGTTCGTTTTAAGATTCCTGCTGCTACAGGAAGAGATAGGCCCACTCCTGAGAACCTGTCGATGAATCTTCAAATAGCTGCCCCAGGCTGGGGCTCTGAGAAGTAGGCGCCTCTCCCCAAGGAAGCTTACAGACATCTTCAGGTGGCAGGTGCTGACACAGCCTATTGTCCACATAATGGGTACATCTCAGTCCGTGCTTCCACCACGTCCTCCGACTTACATAGCCCTTCTGTGGAATTTCCTTCCGTTGCTTCTGCTACCCAGGAATCAGAAACAGCCTGGGGAAGGTATTAGGATATATTTAAAAATGCACTGCACATTTGACAGATTCGATATGAAAGATATTTATTGGATTAAGATGGAGAGAGAGAGGGAAGGAGAGACAGACAGACAGACAAACAGACAGACATGGTGGGGGTTGGGGGGTGCCCCAACAGAGAAAGGGGAAAGAGCAAAGAGAGAGAGAGAGAGAGAGAGAGAGAGAGAGAGAGAGAGAGAAAACACAAGAGAGACAGACAGACATAGACAGAGTGACAGACCGGCCACTAAGTACCTGGCCTAGATGACGTCACTGGATGCAGGTACTGACATAGGATGTTGTCATGATCCTAAAGGTTCCTAAGGGCAGGCCAACTGAATTGCCTGCGCAGCGTAACAGAAGGGTGAAGATGGTGCTTCCAATTCTCACCACTTCCTCTGAGCACTGTGAAAAAGAGCCACCCCCTGTCTGTGTGCCTGAGCCTCCTCTGTGCCCTTGCCATGCATGGCATTAATCATTATTCTAATAGCCTTCTTACCCAAAAGTACAGTCTTCTTCAGTGTCCTCTTTGAACCCCATACCTGAAGTCTTTCAGTAAGGCCATCTTATCTAGCATTTTAAAAAAGATGTTTTTGGAGCACTTATGATAAAATAAAGACATTTTAAACGGGTCTCTAAAGGCTTTCTTTGTAATTAATGCATAAGGAAGAATACAAGATCATCTGGCCAGCAAGGCCAGGCTCTGAGGTACAAGCAGAGGGTCAGTTAAACTGCCAAGATACCTTTGAGCCCTTGAGCAGGAGCCAGACAATAATGGGCTCTGCAGAAATAAGGACATTGTATCATTGTCTCATGTTTGATAAGTACACTTCCTCATGTTTGTAGACAAGGGTCACCATAAGAGGAAAGCTTTCAAGAATGATGCAGTTTGGTTCCTTAGCCCTTTGACAAGATTTGGCATGCTTCCTTGTGCCATTACATGCTGGGCGGTGAGCAAGATTCCAAAAGATACTACACTCAGCTCTCAGGAAGGGGGCCATCTCTGTTTGAAAATTAGCATTTGTTCTTGCCTCGAACATTTGATCCTCCCCTTTGTTGTTGTTGTTTTGAGACAGGGTTTCTCTGTGTAGCCTTGGCTGTCCGGAACTTCCAGTAGACCAGGCTGGCCCTGAACTCAGAGATCCGCCTGTTTCTGGGTTCAAAGGCGTGCACTACCTCCCCTAGCTGACATCATCCTCTTATTAACCTGCTATCATTATTTATTATGGCCTTGGTAGAATTTTTTGGGTCCTGAGGTTCAGTGCATACATTCCTACTGGTTGCAACAGCCAGAGTGTCTGCTCTGAGAGGGGGCGGTGTCCTGCTCCAGGGAGCGACTCATACTTTGTTATATCAAACATATTTCCCTCTGTCAGGGGGATGGTATACACTGAAACACACGGCATAAGTTGATATGTTGGTAGGAGTTTTCTCTCCTGGTAAGGGAGATGCTAGAGGGGCTGGAGAGACGGTTCAGTTGGTTGAGAGCACTTGCTGCTCCTCCAGAGGACCCAGGTTTGGATTCCCAGCACCCACATGGGGGCCCACAGTTATCTGTAATTCCAACTGCCAAGGATTAGACACATCCTCTTCTGACCTGAGACACTGGGCAGGCAGGTGGTGCACAGTAATACAGGCAGGCAAAACAAACACACACACACACACACACACACACACACACACATTTTAAAGAGACATACTGTAAGTAAATTCTGCTTCTGGATGTAGCTGAGAAACATTTATCTGAGGGCTTGGCAGTTAAGAGCTGCTGATGAAACAGTGTTGACAGGGCCAGCAATGGTGTAGAGCTGCTACATTAACCCTCCACCCTCTAAATCAGGTCTTAGAGTACGGCCAACAAGGCCTCATTTGATTAATCCACTTGCAGCCAGGTCTTCTGATTTGACAACCATAATTATCCTAATTGATACAATTAAGGGAATGAGCTTTAATGTCAGGCATATTTGGTATTTGTGTTTGAATACTGGGCCAATGCTAGCAGGTTTGAGTCTTTCTGTGCCATCATTTCTATGTGTGTGTGGTTATATGTGTGTGTGTGTGTGTGTGTGTGTAGACCAAAAGTTAATGTTGGATATCTTCCTTCATCTCTCTCTACCTTATTATTATTTTTTTTTAAGACAACATCTCTCTCTGAGCCTGGAGCTCACTGACTCATCAAGGCTAGCCAGCTCTAGCAAGACCAGTGAGCTTTGGGGATCTGCCTGCCTATGTTCTCCCTGCTGTGAGGTTAGAGGTATGTACCACCGTGATTGGCTTTTATGAGGGTGATGGAGGGCCAAACGCAGATCCTCATGCTTGAGGACCAGGCACCTTACCAACTGAGCCATCGTTCCCGCCTTTCTCTGCCTTAGCTTTATATATACATACATATATATGCATTTATATATATAATTTAACCCACCGCATACATTAATTGTGAGAACTAAATGAGATTTGCATGAATACAGCAAATGTCAGCTAGTGTGATTAATTATCATTGTGATTAATTACTATTATAATTAATAGTATTGTGATTACTGCCTCCATATGAAGGAGGTGGGTATATCTGAGTCTGGGCAGGCATTGGATGGTGGCTGTGAGCAGTGTCACCCACGGCTCCAGGAAGAGTTGAGGGAAGCAGTGAGCACCGGTCATCTTACCCTGTCCTGAAGACACATTTATAGAGCGTTTGGATAAAGGTCACAAAGGTCATTTGGTTAGCAGGTTTGAATGACCTCATAACATTTAATAAGTGAGATTTCCTGCCAAATAATGGATTTACCTATTCTGATCTTCATGCTACAGAAAAACAAAACAAAACAAAACAAACAAACAAACAAAAAAAAACAAAACATAAAGCCAGTATTTGCTGAATTCACTCATAGTCCATAATCTCATCTTATAATTAGTCAAAATCACCTTCGTATTAGAAGTCTGGGCTTTGAGGTCACACACACAGCTAGGCTTTGGGGAGGGCAAGGTGGGCACTTGGGCTTCCGTCCAACCATAGGACGCCGGGGCACCCTCTCCCATGCCTGGATGCGCTTTAACCATTACGTGTGTTAATCTTGATTCAGTCCTGTAACACCTACCCTTTGACTTCCTTATCGTATAGACATGGTCAATAATAACGGAAATTTCACAGCACCACTGTGAGAACTGAACAGGATCAGCCTCTCCGTGCCAGCATGGATGAGCTCACGGTAAATGCTGCTTTATGGTTACTGCTTCACAAAAGATGGTGGAAGCCATCAGGCCTGTGAATCTCTTGCTCAAACTGAAAGAGGCATTTAAAGCTTCTCTACCAGGGACTGGGGATGATCCTGGGCTCTACGACCTGAGTTGAAGAAGCAGAAAAATAAACATATTTCTAATCTATGGCTCTCCTTTTATTTTGGTATGGCTCTGTCCAGTTTTATCAAAAGGAAAACAAAAAAGCTGCAAGAGACAGAGCCCCTTCTAGCTAACTAAGCAGGGCCCTGCATCTCCTCACAGAGGCTGCTTATCTCCTAAGCCAGGAAATGAGGCTGAGAGAAGGTGGCTGCCAATTCTTGGGCCAAGTCTGGTTTTCAGCAGGCTTCCTGGGGGTTCTGCTCTCCATTGCTCTAAGAGTGTGAGGGAGAGCCTGCAGGGGCTGGCTGTCGGCACCCTGGAGTACGTGCATGGGGACACCGTTCTAAAGAAGGGAAGGAAGTAGTGAGGGCTGATGAATGAAAAACAAAGAGGAGGAAAAGGAATAAAAAGGGAAGAGTGTGAGGGAGAAAGAGAGAAGAGACAGAGAAAAGGAAAGGGAGAGAGGAAGAGAAAGAGGCAGGAAGAAAAAAGGAGAGAAAGAGGAAGAAAGGATGTGATGGAGGAAGGGAGAGAAAAGAAAGAAAAAGGTGGAGAGTGGGAGGGAAAAGAAGAGACAGAAAGGGAAAGAAGGGAAGGTGGAGAAGTTGGAGGGAGGGGAGAAAGAAGGAGACTGCACCCCTCTTAGCTGAGCTCTGGCCTCTGTCCAGGCTCCAGGCAGACAGAGAAGAGCAACAGTACAGCTGGGTCACAGGTTCCATTTCCTACCCTGCCTTTAGTTTACTTCATTTCTATCCATTTTGCTGCTCCGGCAAAAGGCAGCAGCTGGGTGATTTTTAAAGTTTTGTGTGTGTGTGTGTGTGTGTGTGTGTATGTGTTTGTGTGTGTATGTGTATGTGTTTGTGTGTGTGTTTAGAGGTTAGAGGACAACTTTGTGGAGTGGGTTCTTACTTTCCACCCTTTTGTGGGTCCTGGGATCCGACTCAGGCTGCCAGACCTGAGTGATTTCTAATTGAAATTTAATTACTGCAGCTCTGTGAAAACCTCTGGAAGAGATGGGGGAGAAGTTAGATGAGCTACAGTATATATATATATATATATATATATATATATATATATAGTGAAAGATGTGGCCATCAGTCTGCCGTGTGGCCTGTGGGAAGGAATGACATTCTGTCTCCAATTTGCTGCTCTTTGCAGCTTTAAGGAGTCTTTGTGCCTTTCGGCGCTGGCCCACATGCTGTGTGCATAAGCTGTTCCCCGGTCCCTCACTGTAGGTGTTTGGCTAGATGGTGAGGAAGGCAGAGCCAAATGGCGACGGTGACCTTCAAGGGATCAAAACTAGAATGGGGAGAATTGCAGGGCTGCCGTTGATAGATCGGAGTGGTTCACACACATACTTTGGGAGCCCAACACTGTCCTCACACCTGGGGAGACGGTGGTATTTCTGTGTCTCAGGGAGTGAAGGAGAGGTGAAGGGGCTGTGGAGGCCCAGGGGAGAGTAGGAAGGGTAGTTCCTAGCTCTGGGGCAAGGCCTCCCTCAGGGGCTGCAGTAGGACTTTATAGAGGTGTCCTGTCTGGTTCTTTGGCCTCTCTGGGATGGCCTGTGTTTTGTTGGGAGGCAGGAGTCTGCATTAATGTAAGAGCATGGATGGGGGTTTGTTTTCGTTGTTGTTTTGTGGGCTTTTGGTGTTTTCCAGACAGGGAAAACAGGTTTTCTCTGTGTAACTCTGGCTGTCCTAGAACTCACTCTGTAGACCAGGCTGGCCAGGAATTCAGACATCCCCCTGCCTCTGCCTCTTGGGTGATGGGATTAAAGGCGTGTGCCCCCGCTGCCCGGTGCATGGGTGGGTTTTTGAGGGCTAGGGGATGCACCCCAGGAAATGAGGCCAGGTGATATTGAGAAACACCTGTAGGCTCCGAAGCTATGGGGAAGGGTCTGGAAGGAGTGGGAGAGTGGGTGAGAGAATGATCTCCGTGCACTCTTATGTCTCCTTCTGTCCTGTCCTGGGGAGTTCTGTCTAGTTTTAGTGTTCTTAGCTGAGTTGGTTTGGAGGCGTGCTATCTTCCAGATGTTTGGCCAGCTGTGAGTAATGTCCTTCCAATGCCCTGACTGACAAGCTCCTTCCTCCTGCTGGCACAACCGCTAAATTTGTTTCTTCATGGCAGCCATTTGCACTCTGTGACTGACTATTGAGTGAAGCAGAGACATGAATTGTGAAGGCTGAGGAGTGAGTTTTGGCCCAGCCTCTGTCTTCACAGAGGACCCGGCCCCAGCACGTGTCCTGTGGGATGTGGCAAAGAATGTAACCCCTTCATCTACCTCAGACGGTTACAGAAATAAATATTGAGAAATATTTTTAAGCGGAAGCACTCATGTTTAAAGATATTTGTTTGGGGGCTGGAGAGATGGCTCAGCGGTTAAGAGCACTGTCTGCTTTTCCAAAGGTCATGAGTTCAATTCCCGACAACCACATGATGGCTCACAACCATCTATAATGTGAACTGATTCCCTCCTCTGGCAGATATAAATGCAGATAGAACACTCATATACATAAAAATTTTTGTTTGTCTAATTTTTAAGATTCCAAATCGCAGAAAGAAATTTAGTTCAAATGCATAAGGAACATTTGCATTTGGTCAGGAGAGGAACAGGTGTCCTGCAAAACAAAATCATTCATGCTGCGCCACGTTTCGTTCAAATCTTTGAGTCCTGCTGTAACTTGAGTTGTACACTGTTGCCTTAGGAAAGGGAAGGGAATATCAAATCATCATCATCATCATCATCCATCATTATTTGCTTTTGAGACTGTAATCTAGGCTGGCATCAAACAGATGGTGATCCCGCTGCCTCAGCCTCCTGAGCCCTGGGATCACAGACGTGCCACAAGCCTTGCTTTAAAAAAAATATAGTTTTGAAGTGCATAAAATGTCTCTTTCCCAACAGAACAGACCTAAGAATCTGGTCCCTTGGTATCCGGCATAGAGGTCCAACCTCCCCCAGTGACAGGTGTTTCCTTCTTACCCTTGCAGGCTTTGGGCTCTCAGTACCAACTCTGCTCCCTGGTGCTGAGTGGAATAGTGGGGGAGGGCTTTCCAGACCCTTGCTTTATGTTCTGCTTCTGGCCTGGAGAGAATGATAGAATCTCTGAGAGGCAGCAACTGGTTCTTCCCACTGGCCTGGAAGAAAATAAACACCTCTTTTGTTTCACCCTGTTTGGACTCCTGTGTCTCTTCACATCCATGGCCAGAAGAAGCCCAAGTCAGAACATTTTCCTGAAAAGCACAAATAGGAAGAAAAAAAGGGGCAGTGGCCTCAAGCCCATGAATAATTTAAGCATACCCATTCTAGCCTTAGTAATTGATTTAACCAAGCAGTATGTCTTTATGGTGATATTCTGGGTTTACTTTGCATATGGGTCCATACATTATGGCTCCATCTTTGCACAGAGCTGTTCCCATTTTTATTAAAACAAGCCAGTTTTTCATTGAAGACTTTTCAAGCACCCTCAAAGATAGTCTTTGGAGTTGGGTGGATCTGGGTTTGAGTGTGGGATGGGCCAAATTTGAGCTGTGTTTCTCTGTTGGAAATTAGGGTTGAATATCAAGCACTGACTGGAGAATTAGTAATCCTTGACTGAAAGGGGCTGGTGTATAAAGACTCTCTCTGGCTGGTCTCTTCGCCTTCTCTTTGGGCCTATACTCTGTGCTGGTGACTGCAATGTCTGTGTCTCCGAGCTACCGCAGGGGACCCAGGTGGGAAAATGAACAACAGCAGGACTTCCTTCTGCTGAAGAAGAAAGGCTGCGGATCCTGAAAAGGTCTGGGTTATGCCTGTGGAGTACAGAAACCTCAAAAGATGACTGAAGTTCTGAGGAAGCTATTTTTGAGTGGCGGCCTGCTGTGAGAGGAGCTTTCAGAGTGAGCTTATTTCAGGCCCATTGTAGCTTCCCACCTGACTGACTGCCCTGGCCTGGTGTTTATACCCTATCTGCTGGTGCGAAGGTGAAGGTGGACTCTCCTTCCATTGAGAGGCAGGCAGTGCTGGCTGCCCTCATGTGGACTAGCATAGAGACCTGGGGAAGTGTCCGAACGAGAGAAAGCCAGGATTGCTAATTAAAGAAGAGAAGTGCTATTTTCTTTATTGGCATGGGCAGTCTGGTTGGTGACAGTATCTTTTCATGCTGAAAAGGGGAACTGTCTCACCAGAAACCTGGGAAATGGTCGCATCCACTGTTAGTTACAGAGGTGCCAGGATATGTAAGTGCTTGTCACTTCCTCATCTGCTTAAAGGTCATATAGTCCTCAATACCAAGTGCATGGTAAGGAGTGTGGCTTTTGCATAATAAAGAGCCGGAGGCTGAGACAGGGCAGAAGGATTGGTGAAGATGCAGGCAACACATGCAGGAGGAAGACAGAAGAGAGACAGGATAGGGCTGGGAGAACCTCCTGGGGAGATGCAATGACTGAGAAGGGTTAAGCCAGAGGTTAGTGACAGAATGGGCCAGTAAAAGACCAACAGGCTTAAACTATATAGATGTCTTTTAAACCTCAAGTGGGGTCTCTGAAAGCCTCCCAGTAGGTCCCCTACACCTGTGCTGCTGGAGATCTCTGGGATGCTGACCCTGATGTGGACAATGACATACAAGATATCTCTTTGGGGTACCTCGAGTCTGACAAGTGCGCGCTCGCGTGAGAGAGAGCCTAGACCCACCTTAGACTGCTTCCCAGAGATCTGGGAAGGTCACAGAAACGGGCCTGGCTCTCATATGCCCACCATGGATATGGGGTGGTAGCTCTTTGTAGTGAAGGCAATTTCCAAAGATGGTAGGTGGTGGGCTTCCAGGATCTTGGATGGGGTCAGTGGTAGATGATTTGCATGGGCAAGGCCTTGGGTTTTTGTTGTTCTGTAATTTATTTCTGTGTATGGGTGTTTTGCCTGCATGTACATTTGTGCACCGCTTGCCTGCCCTCAGGGACCTAGCAGCTGCTTAAATCATCACCCGGCACTGCCAGGTCTATGTGGATAAAAAGACTGCCTGCCATCCTAGCTCTCTCCCCACTTTCTGTCCCTCTCTCTGTACCCATCCCCCCCAACACTTCTTGGCCCTCATGGCTCTGCTCCTGTCTGTCTGCTGTCTACATGTCCACTCTTCTCCTCTACCTCTTCTTCAGGCTCTCATTCCACTCCCTTCTTCCAAGTAAACCCCCTTTATACCAGCTCTGTTGCATGGCATATTTTCTCAGGAGCTCACCTTGGCATGGACCTGCCACGGTACCTCCTCACTCCATTTATTTCCTAACAGCATGTGCATGCCTGGTGCCCGCAGATGCCAGAGAGAGCATCAGAGTCCCTGAGACTGGAGTTACAGATGGTTGTCAGCTACAATGTGGGTTCTGAGACTTAAACCCACTGGCTGGTCCTCTGCAAGATCAGCCAGTGCTCTTAATTGCTAAGCCGCTTCTTCAGCCCAAAGGCTTTGGATTTGATTTCTATACTACAAAACCAAAAGACATATCAGAGACCTTCAGAGGGACTGTTTAAAGCCGTTGCTCTTTTCTCTTTCTAACTTCAACTCTGCATGAAGATTCAACTGAACTTCATGCTGGAAGGTCCTTTTAGTTTTTAATTAAAACATTTTTATCCGCTCACAATCTCAAACATATATACAATGTATTGCCATCATATCCGCATACGCTATTGCTTTCTCTTACTTTCCTACTCCTGCCTAAGCCCATTTGCTTCCCTGCCTTTGTGTCTGTGTGTGACAGAGTCTAATTACGGCTGCTTGTTAGGAGGACGGGGAGGGGATATTTATTGGAGCATGGACAGTACGCCAGCGGCTGTACTATTGGAGGAAATGACTCACTTCCCTGGCAGGAATTAACGGCCAGCTGTTCTGTGCGTGCTGTACGTGAGACTCTCCCCACATATGCTGAAGGGCCACATCTAGTAGATTTTGTGTGGTCAGCCATAGTTACCCTGTGTTCATGAAGGCAATGGCCACGCCGTGCCCAGATGATATGCTGAAGCTCCAATACCTCATACATCACAGAGACTGGAAGGGTACACTGGAGAGGAATAACGTACAGAACCGGAAGGGCTGACACATCTGCCACGTCCGGATGAGTGAAGTATCTCTGGGCCAGAATTTGCCAAGCTCAACTTCAGTGCTGAGTCAGAACACTTTTCTGCATATATATATATTTGAGCATTTCTAGCTTTAAAGAAATGTGTCTAAAGGAGAGTGTGGAGGTGACACACAGGGATCCCAGCTACAGGGACTCCTGAAAAAGTATTTGCAGAGATCAGACAGATGAGTTCAACAATGTGCTTGTCCTTTTATTATAAAAGTAAAATAAAAAATAGCATTTATAAATCCAACATTTTTTTCTTTTAAAGTATTTGATTTAGAAAACATATTTACAATAGTAAAATGCAGAAAAGGGGTAAAATACTATATTCAGCGCTGATTGTAGTATGTTTTAAATATTGTTAAGTTCATGTTTTTTTAAATCACAGATAAACCACATTAGAAAAAGCAATGTCTTTTTTTTATTGCGCATCACGTTACTCATTTAAAAATATGTTTTCTTAATATTAATTTGAACGCACAAATATACTGTAGATGGCTAGGAAGAACAGCAGGTGGGGACACCTTTTAATGACAGCAGGGACCACAGGGGGGCAGCAGCAACAGGAAGCGCGTGGGATCCAGCAGCGGCCTGACAAGCTCAAGCCACCATACCCCGAGCCGCACTGCAGCGCAGCTGAGTGCTGTGACTGCTGGACACCATCTGAATGTGACAACTAAAATTCATCCCAGAACCAGGAAAGGAAGCCAAATTCAGAAGGCCTTGAACGCACTCAAGAATGATTCGGCAGGCCGGCCATCCTCCAGCACCTTTGGATGCCCTTCGCCTTCCTCCTTTGGAACGATGCAATGGAATTTCAGGGCTTTGGTTTACACAGTGTGGGGAACTGCAGCAGGCTAAATTTTGCCTTCTATAGGTCCTTCCTGCCCATAATTGTGGGGAATTTTGTTCAGAGATAGCAGTGAGCTCTCTCCAGTCAAAGACTCGGTAAAGCTGAGTTTGCGGAAGGAGGTCTCCACACCACTGTCACAGACACTGTCGCTGTCCTGGAGCTCTTCTGTGGAGAAAGCACAAAGTTGTCAGGGGCTAAGTCAAGGTGAGGCAAAGTCCTACTTGGCTGCTCTTGTTATCTCCAACTGCCAACTCCTCATGGTCTAGAGTCACCTGAAAGGGACTGGCCAGATGAGACCGGTCTGTGGGCATGTCTGACAGTTAACTGACAACCCAGCTCATGATAGACAACTTTACTTCCTATAGACAGCATCACTCCTGAGAGAGAGACCTAGGCTGTGTAAGAAAGCTAAATAAGCGTGAGCCAGTAAGGCAGCAAGCAGTAGTCCTCGGCAGTTTCTGATTCAAATTCTTCCTTGAGTTCCTGTCTTCCCTCAGTGACGGATGGTAACCTGTAAGCTGTCATAAACCCTTTCTTCCCCCAAGCTGCTTCTGGTCAGAGGGTTTTGTCAGGGTGTCATCATAAAACCAGGACACCTGCCACAGCAGTGGGCTCCCTTCCCAGGTTCTGCAGGGGGCGACTGTGCTGGCTAGCTTCCATCCGCCATGACGTCAGTGTTGCTCACAGTGGTGTGCAGGGCAAGAAACACTAAACGACATTAAAAGCTGCTGTAGTGTCGCAGCTGCTTTTGAAACCTTGCCTTCTGTTTGCCAGAATCCCGTCTGAATTCTCCTGATTTGGAATATGCATGTTTCCCCCTTACGAATGAGGCACGTATCTAACTGTCCTATTACTTTCTTACAGCTGTGAGAACTACTGAACACAAGACAAAATACATTCATGACAGAAGGAGAAACTAAAAATGAGATCTCTCTCTGGGCTGTATGAACTGTTAAATAATACACATTGCCTAAACATGTTTATTTGATAGAAGAAAATGAGTATGTTTTGTAAAATGTGTCTATACTTAAAAGTTTAAGTTAAATTCTATTTGCTGAAAAGCATCCTTGGGGATCTGACCAGAGCAGATTATTTTCTGTATAGAGTGACTAAGGAAACAGAAGCCTAACACTTAGCAAAATGCTTGACTCTCATCACTGAATCTTAATGTCAGAACACTGGGAGTCAGTGCTGTCCTGGTGCTGACTCAGCCAAGCAACAGTCTTTATTTGCCATTATGTAATGGGGACTGTGGAGAACTTTAAAGGCTTACTGTTCATTAAGGTTTGGATCGTAAGCTGTCCTCCTAAGGCTGTGTGTTAAGTAAAGATCTGTTTCCAAGCCCGGGACATTATTTGAGCGGTATAACTCTTTTGAAGGAAGGTCCTCAAAGAAGGAAGTGAGGTCACTGAGGGTGTGGCCTTAAGGAATACTGGGACCCTGGCCCCTCCCCACCACTGTGTACTCTCCAAACACTGAAGTGAGGAGGATTCCTCCAGCATGTGCTTCCTCCATGATGAAGGGCTTTGCCATACCCTGAAGGCAATGGATCACGGAACCTGTAAACTCTAAACCCAAACCAAATCCTTCCTCCTTATCAGCTGGTCACAACGATGGAAATCTAACACGATATTTAAGTACTGAGTTTGTGATTGTGGGGTGTGCATATGTGCACGTGTGGGGAGGTTGACATCGGGTGACTTCCTGGATTATTCTCCATCTTAATTTTTGAGACTGGCCAATGAATCCCCTGAATCCACCCCTCCTGGTGTCCCTTCCTCATCCACGGTTGGGCCACTGGGATTACAGGTATTTGTCACCCTAGCTGTCCTTTCCAAAGATACAGGAGAGGACAAAGTTAGGCCCTCACACTTGCCATCTTCCTAGCTCCTAAGTATTCACTATTCAATTCTGATAGGAGCACCATCATGTCACAGCCCTGTGGGGCAGAGGACAGATGGAGGGCTCAGCACAGGGCCTGGAGCCGCTGTGGGAGCTCAGGCAAGAAGTGCAGAGCACTGGCCTGGGCAGCTGCCATGAGGGAGCCTGCTGGGTCCGACACGAGGCACTGAGTGTCAGGAAACATCCATGGCAACTCTTAGCTTTTGTCTTAGCCTGGAGGCTGGCTGTACTTCTGTCAGACATGGCCAATATGAGCTCGTGTAAGAGCGAAGAGTTGTGTGCAGACGGTAAAACTTACTCGGCCATAAAGAAAGATGAAATTTGCAGGGAACTGGATGGAGCTGGAAAATGAAGGTAACCCAGACAGACAAACACTGCATGTTCTCTCTCATGCAGGGATCCTGGCTTCCGACAGTCACACATGCATATTTATGTGGGAGTGTGTATGGGTAGAGGCCAGGAAACTAAGAAAGGGGCCTTTGAGTTGTGTGTGGGGGAACGAGGCTTTAAAGGGAAGTAAAAGGGTAGGGAGAGTAATAGAATGCACGTAAAAGTGGAAGGGGAAGATGGTGGAAGAGTGCAGGTAAGGGCACAGGGTGGGGGCAGGGCTGGGAGATGGGGAGGGGAGGGAGTGGTAAGGAGAATAAACCATAACTAAGTATGTAAACATGCCTCAAGGAAACCAGTGCCTAGACACATGAACATGCATACATAAATACCCAAACTTCTCCACAGAGAAGGAAGCGTAGGCCTGGACCTGCCTATGGAAAAGAGGAGGTAGTAGGTGGGTGTGCTGACAAAGCCCTGAGTGGGCACTGACGAGCAAGGGGCTAGGAGCCGTGACAAACGCATCAACAAGATGAACAGGATGATGCCAATTTTGGCAACGTGAGGTCCCTGTGAGGAGAGCAGGCCTAGGAGTGGTGAGGTCAGAACCAGAAGTAAGGGGTCAGGAAGTGGACAGGGGTGCAGAGGTGGGCTGCAACGCTAATATTCTTCTCACAAGCCTGAACTCAGCTGAACGGTGTGACATGGAAGTGACGTTTTACAGTTCTGATTTTAAAGCCTGACAACTAGGTTATCCACAGCAGGTGGGGAAGGAACGGAGCGTACGGGATAAAGAGGCAAAAACCAGGCGGCCAGGACCTGCTAACGGTGAGAGGGAGGTGCCCAGGGGAAGACTGCCCTGGGTGGAGGGCAGACACAACCTGCTGAGCCCAGGCGGAAGACCTCCCACACCAGTGTCGGCAGAAGGCACAGATGGGAGACTGCTGGCTGTTTCTGTTTTCAGTGGAGTTTCGTGGCTGGGGTACAAGATGAGCAAGAAGAAGGGTGCTGAGGTGCAGAGAAAGCAGGAGACGGTTCGAACAAAGTAGAGTAACGGAATTCCTGGTCTGTACTGAGATCCATTCCTACAAATGTATGTTTTGGGGGATGACAGGTGGAACTGTTCTCGAGGGAAGGCAAGTCAGGACCATGGGCATGGATGGGAGCTGAAGGAAGGCCAGGCTGGTGGGAGGAGGTGGAGGCCCTGAGGTCGGGTGGTGTGGAAGGAAGGGTCATACATTATCCTATCGCCTGGGCTCTACTCCTTGTCCTGTGAACCCAGGGCTGTGCATCTTCCTCAGAATCTCTCTTTAGATGTAACAAGCATGAGAAATAGTGTTTCTTTAGCCTCCGCATCCAATGTTTACTGGGAAGCTACGTGAGCCATGTACCAGTGTGAGTGTCTGTGGGCACTCCCCCTTCCTGTGTCTGGGAGCGTGGTGGGGAGTGGGTGGCGTGCCAGGTGGGAAGATACAGCCAGGAAAAGATGAGGAAAGGGAACTGTGGCGCCGCCTCACAAAGCACGAAGGCCCTGCTCAGGAGAAAAAGGGAATCTCTCAGCCTCTTTACCTATGTGCTGCCTTGTGGAGGAAGAGGAGAGAGGCAGCGAGTGGGCCTGAGCAGTGGTCACGGGGCTGGAGCCTGTGGTTTCCCGGGTGCAGAAGGCTGCCTGGATCACTTCAATGGCCTCTGTGTAGCCCATCTGTCGCAAGGCCTCCATCAGTTCTTTGATGGTGCCCCCAGAGACCTGGTAGGAAAGTGGAGAGTATGTTCGTGTGTGCCAGCCCACTTGCAGGCTGCTAACGTCAGCATCCATCCCTTCCTCCCCGGGTCTGCTCCAGAGAGACAGGGGGCCTGGGGAGGGCAGGGAGAGGAGCACCTGAGAAAACAGCATTTAGCTTCCAGTTCCGGTCTTAGAAATTCACTCAGGAAGTCACAGGAGAGATGGAGAAGGGGAGGATAACAGAGACAGAGAAGATGGGGGAGATGGAGAAGGTAAGGGAGAGGGAAAAAAGGAAAAGGAGAGAGAGAAAAAGGAGAAGGGAGAAGAAAAAGCTTGTGAGTTCACTCGAGGCAGGGAGACTGCCTACAGTGACATCTACACGCAGAAATCCAGGGAAGACAGCGGCTAACACTGACAGGCTTATTCACAACACTCCTGTCCATGTTCTTCCACATTTTGGCTCCGATAGGAGTCACCTCATAGAACAGTGAGCCCAGGGCCCGGGGTCACCCTTTTGGAAATAGGGGATGTGCACGCTGATCAGAGCTTAGAGGGATCCAAGCTGTGCGGTGGCTGCATTTCCCCATGAAGGCGCTGAAAACAGGGAACGTCTAGAGGCAGGTAACAGTCTTCTCAGGGAAACAGGCTTCATCCTGGCCTGGGTGCCTTTGCCTCTCCATGTCCCAGGCAATGACTGGTTCCCTTCCACAAAACTACTCCATGGGTAGGAGACTGTGGTGGGCTGTGGCCTTAACACAGTCAACTTCCAATAGTGACATACATAGCTAAATGCTGAGGGGGAGCATTACCTCGTAGTTGTCCATAAGCGTTTTAGAGGGAGCAGGACTCAGCCGGAAGGCATTACTCAGAATCCCCAGCCCTAACTTCTGAGCCAGAGTGGCCCAGTTTTTGTCTGGATCAGGAGTTTCCAGCAGCTTACAAAGCTGCAGCCTCGTGTCTTCTGCTAGCTGCTTCATGTCTCCTAAGGAAGAAATATGACTGTTTTAGCCTTCTAGGGACTATCAACTGGAGAGCATATGTCACTGCAAACTTCTGATGGAGGCAACTGAGCTTCTGGAAAGTCCAGAGCCCCAGCTGAGCAGCAGCAGCAGCCTGTACGTATCTCAGCGAGGACCAAGCCTTCCTCCTTCCCACCTCCAGGCCTGGGCCTTCCGCACACCCTGGACCGGGCTGGTCTTCCCACTCCTCTCACAGACCAGAGCAGGGGCAGCAGGGGCTGAGAGACTGTTCTGCCACACTCACCTTGTGGCAGTATATCGTCAGATGTGAATACCCGCTCATATGGTTTCCCATTTAGTATGTCAAATACCTGTTGGAAGGAAAAACATGAAATACTCACAGAAGTGATTTTCACAAATTTGTAACTACGGAGGGTTTCCCGGTACTCTCTGAAGCGCCTTTGCTGATGGTATACAGGGTAGAAGCGTCAGGGGTCACTGCAGTGGATCAGTCGTCTGTGTTCCCAGCAAACAGGCTCCCAGGAGGTCCACGGACAGATGAGGAGCTACGCTCATCCCTACAAATCCGACCGCCTCAGACCCGCACACTGCCTACTTTGCCTTCCGGGCTCTTTTTTTCTTGCTCCAAATACCTAGTGAGTGCTTTCTCCTTCAAGTCTAAGCTCAGCTGAGTTTTAAGGAAGGTTTTAAATATGTTTATAGAAATCCACAAGAGAATTCCTAGTTTATTTTTATGTTCAAAAACCCCTCACCAAAGTTCTGAGCACACTGGCTTTTGACTGAGATGGCAAGCCTCCTGGTCACATGCTCAGGAGTAACTTCTGTGGATCCTGTGCTTTTCTAACCTCTCACATCTCAACTCTGATCTGATTAAGCAAACAGTGCCACACTCGGGCTCAGCTGACCTAGATCTTTCATGGATAGGCACTTCAAGATAAATGCACCTCTTGGTCAGCACACATCATAAAAACAAAGGCAGGCTCTTCAGGGAAGACAGTGCCAACAAGACCATTGGTTTTCACATTTCTGAGCCATTGGCTTCCCTGGAACACCCACGAGATGGGCTAGGCAGGGCTCACCTGCCAGTTGGCAGCCATATCCAGGGGTGTGGTGCCAGGCACCACACCCTCATCTTCTCCAGCCTTCTCCCAAGAGTCGTCCAGGTCATAGAGAGGCTCAAAGTTCTCCACCAGGGGGTCTGCTCCTAGAGTCAGGCAACACAGTGCTATGTCAAATGCAAAGCCTGTCAACACCCAAATGCGCACAGGGGTCACATTCTAAGGACAAGTTACCTCTAGCTCATGAGGCAGTTACAGGAGAATGGCTCATTTTCAGTAAGATCTCAAACAACTTTTAAATTTTAATTTACTTTTACTGGTAAGGTACCATAGGGTACCCTCTACAGCCAAGGGCACCATCACACAAAAAGGACTGCCAGTACTCCAACTTGCAACTCTGCAGGATGTTTTTAATCTAAGGACTAGTAGGCGGCAATTTACAGGGACCAAGATGCACCCACAGGGGTAAAGTTCTGAATCTTCCCATTTACAGCTACCAATGCACACCTCTCACCTTCTCCTCTTGCTTGCTCAAAACAGCAGATCTGCCCTGAGTGCCCTACTTTTAGGGCCCTAATTCTCAAGCAACAGAAAAATAAATACCAAAAGAACCCTGTGCTGAGTTGGATGTGTTGTTGTGGGAAAAAAAAATGTGCTAACAAATTTTGGGACTCCAGCTGTTCTTCAGCTTCCAGCAAGAAAACACACAAAATAATCCAAATGTCAGTGGGAGTTGCCTTTTAAGGCCTTCCTGGCTATTCTACTGGCGTTGAGCTTGGCGTGTAATGAACAATGGTGGGCTCAGCACAGCCTTTGGGATGAAGAATTTGCCTCAGCTCTGCTGGAAGAACACTTGACTTGGGCTCATGCCACGCTGTCTTGCCACCCTCTGCAGTGTGGCCTGCTCTTTGATAATGTAATCAGTGAGATGGCCAGGAGCATGATGGAGATGTGAGTGTGAAGGCCTGAGGGCTACATATGTGCCTTCATGACTGAGGGGGTTGGGGCTAGGGCTAGGCTTCTTGTTTGGTTTTCTTTTTCACATAAGCTATTATTTGCAACATTTTCATGGTAAATTCAAGCAAAAATTTTCACATTTTTATTTATGTATCTACTGTTGAGACAGAATTTCACTATGTATATTTGGTTGGCTTGGAACTACACAGACCAAGGTGGCCTAAGCTTGTGGCAATTCTCCTGCCTCAGTCTCCTGAGTGTTGACATTTCAGGTATGCATCACTATGTCTGACTAAGAGATACTTTTTTTCCAGTATAATCAGTGACTTCCAAAATGACTCACACATGTCACTACCATTACTACCGGGGCTTCTTGGGCAAAATGAAGTTCAGTTTGACTAAGGAGACAGAAAGGCTGTTGTTTACTCTCCTCTGTCCCTCTACCTTTATGATGGAACTACACCTACAATCCAGTTTTGCTTGAATCTATGAGGACTGTGCCTTCCACAAATCTTTCCGTAGCGACCTCTAAAGGAGATCAGGTGTGTTATGACAGGCTGGGAATGCAGATGTCATCGGCCATGAGTTAGCACTAAATGCACAAGGTGCTGGAGACATAAGCTGAGCTAGAACAGATCCCTATGCTTTGCAGGACTAGAAAGGAAACAGAAGCACCAGAGAAGCCCAAGCCAAGTAGACACACTATGCGGAAGGAAGGAGTGTGCAGGTTCGGGCTGTGGAGGTGTGACTCAGCTGTCCAGACACTGGGAGTGGGGCCCGATGGTCTTTCTAGCCTGTCTTCTTGGCGCTAAGACGGGATTAATAGCAACAGTACTTATCTCAAAGAGTCACTGAGGACTAAATGTGGTAAAGCAGACAATATATGTGGGATGCCAGCATGGTGCCTGGAACACAGTAAAGACTGAATGCCAGCAAGTTTTAATGCCCCATGTACAATAACATGAATACACGGCTCATTTGTTTTTCCTATGATGTCAGCTTCTAGGGGACTTTACTTGCAGAAGGAAGTCTTTAAATCTTTTTCTTCTGGGGGCTTGTAATATGACCAGACACTGATATAGCTCAAGATTTTACAGCCACTGAGTCAACCTGAACAACCCAAATGCAGCACAGACACATGACTCACAGGGTGGAAACTAACACGGCCTTCATGGTGAGCCCAGGGTTATCAGGCCACAGAGAGCCCTTATTGCAGCTGAAGCGTGACCAGCCATATAGTTTTCATTTACCCACTTTCCAGAAGCAGAACTGCAGCTCAGTAGGCAGCCTTGCACTCTCAGCCAGAGTGTGCATTGCTGATGTCAACGTCCATCGGCGACCGGCAGGCCATCTTACCTGCTGCTTTGAGAAGCGCTGCCAGTCTGGTGGAGCCTCTTCCAGCCGCTATATGTAGAGGCGTAGTCCCGTCGTAGGTTGTACTGTCCACGTCAGCATCACCCTAAATTCACCACAAAGAAAGTTAGCAGATGGCTCTCTTCTCCCCTTGTCTACCTCCCTGTCTCCATGGCCCCTCAGGTTATACCATTCACCCCAACTGCCATACTGCGCTGTCTCTGTCATTGAGGAAGTTCCCGGCCAGAGAGCTGGGCTGGGGCTGGGATGCAGGAAGTGTCCTCTCTGGACTCCTGCGCAGATATTAAGCGGTGTGGAATTTCTACTGCTCAGCTCAGCTGGTCCTGGCATCATTCTTTGAAAAGACTTCCCTAAGAGTCCTTGGGGATTTAGTTCAAGACCACAAGTATGTCCTTTACCTCCAGAAGCAGGCAGCCAGCCAACGAGATGTTGTCATATTCCACAGCCAGGTGCAGTGCCGTACGCCCAGACGTCTGCTCCTGGGCATTGACTTCGGCCCCAGCAGCCACAAGCAGCAGCAGACAGGGAAGGCTATTGCTCATCACAGCTATGTGGATGGCATTTAGACCTAGGGCCAAGCAGAGGCACACATGTGGGCCGGATGGGCAAAACTGGGCTGTGGGAAGGAGGGACGCCACCAGGCTGCAGCACTTCTGGTTTCTGTTCTGAGCATGCTTCAAAGGCTCAGAACAAAGGTTCTGCTTTTAGAGGCCACAAGCTCTCATTATGCTCACAGGAGAAACCGAGTTACCAAATACACATTCTTCACATAAATAACGTTTTGTGGAAGACCAGTGTTTGCTCGGGCCTGCTTTTCCACTTATAAGTAACTCTCCCAATCATCTTTAAAGGAGTCTGCTGTGGCAAACAGCAGGAAAAAACCACAAGATATGATGAGCTCCGGCTGGCCAAGGAGAGCACTTGTGGGAGAAAGTCAAGTCCCACACATTTTTCAATGGCCAAGCAATTATGTAGAAGCTGAGTGGGGAAGGTTAGACCTCCCCTTACCTTCCCCGTTGGGACGGTCAATGAGGAGTGCTGCTTTTTTGCTCTTGAGTAGGACACTGAGGATTTTTTCGTGTCCTTCTTTGGCGGCTAGGTGCAGAGCAGAGTTACCCCAGCGGTCCAGAAGGCTCATGTCAGCCCCAACCCTCAGCAAGTCCTCCACCACGTCTTCCTGCTTGGTGATGACGGCCAAGTGCAAAGGTGTCTAGGTAGAGAAGGGGCCGGACAGACACTGGTTGGCTGTGAGCATCTGCAGCGCCTGGCTTCAGAGCTATCACTGCAGTGTGGGAGGTCAGGCAGGTCCTCACTACACAGGCTGGACTTCACTGTGAGGCTCCTACAGAACAGACTGGCTTGTGTTGAAGGAAGGTGTTGTTCTCTATCAGTGATCTCAGTTCTTTCTATGCTACACTTGGGCTATTCTGAACAGGTCTCTAGAGAATGGGTGGATGCAGACAGGGATTTGATCATGATAGATGGTCACAACAATGTACTATGACTAGTGACAGATAATTAGGGAGAATGTCTATGATAATTTACAAGTAATTGGAAATACTTAGACAACTATTTAGCTTTCCATCAAGAATAGTTATTAAGTTATATGTGATGTGTGCACATCTGTAATTACAACTCCATGGAGTGTGAGGCAGGAGGGTTGCCCTGGGTTTTGGGCTGTCCTAGTCTATAAAGTGAGTTCCAATCTTGTCTGGGCTATATTATAGGATCTCGTCTAAACAAACAAGCATCAACAACAACAAAACCAAAAACTCCAAATAAAAAAGTACTTAGTTATCCAGCTGGGTGGGGTACACATTTGTAATCCCAGCACCCAAGGAGACACAGGAGGATTGTCTGCTCCATGCCAACCTGGGCTACACAGCAAGTTCTAGGCCAGCCTGGAACACAGTGCTCTGTGAGGAGAGACGGCTCAGATGAAAGCCACCTCAGAGTGACAGGCATTTTCTTTGGTGTGGGGGACTGAATCCAGAGCATTACACATGGAATCTACTCCCAGCCTTCCATTCACAATTCTCAAAGTAATTTTCAAATGTTGAATTAAAAATAAGAAGTACTTTGATGATTTCCTTTAAAATAAAAGAAAATGAATTTTTAGATCTTTTTGTGTGTGTGCACTTAATTTCCTTCTTTCCTTCCTTCCTCTTTTCCTCCCCGCCACATTCTCCCTCCCTTCTTTCTTTCAAGTGTATACAGGCATGAGTGCCACAGTGGTGCACATAGAGGTTGGAGGACAACCGTGGGACTCGTCCTTGCCTTTCACTTTGTTTTGAGGCAGGGTCTGTTTCCCTCCCACCAGACTCAGTGATGCTCTGGTCCTCACATCTGCACAACAAATGCTGCATCTGCTCAGCCTTCTCCCCGCTTCTTTTTAATTACTTTTAAAATAATGATTTAAGAAAATTAAAATGAGACCACATGCTAGGAACTGTGACACATGCCCGCCAATCCTGGCATGCAGGGGGCTGTGCTACAACACTGATAGTTCAACACCACCCTGGGCAACACCAAGGGGTGGGGGATGTGGAGATGGAGGTGGGGAAGGGGGCAGGGGGAGATGGGGGCAGCATCGGCAGGTGTGGGGAGAGAACAGACAGACAGACAGACAGAGATATGAAGGAGTGAAAACAGTTTGAGTAATTTGCTTTAAAAATGGAATGATGGAATTGTAGTTTGGCAGGGCACATGCTCAGTTCTGGATACAGTCCCAACCAACCAACCAAAAACCCCAACGGCACAAACAAACAAAATCAAATGAGAAATCAAAGAGTTCTTATCTCTTCTAAGTAGAAATTATACATGACTGCTAGCCATAGGTTAGCAATGATGGGAACATGAGCTTGAAGCAGAGGCCCCAGCATCATCCTGGCTATGGTCAAGTGAGTGCAGACATAAAAGCTAACAAGAGGGCAAGAGCAGACCCAGAGAGAGGATTGGAGAGGCACAGAAGGGTGTGTATGGAAATAGTGAAACGAGAGGAGAGAGGGAGGAGCCCCTAGAAAGTAGGCCACCATCTTGGCTCAGGTTGACACCCCATACTCAAGACTTTGTTTCTGCCAATGGAATTTCTATTCTTTGCTTTACCCTAAAATCTACTGGAGTTTTCAGCCCTCCTAACTTCTCAAACCTGAGCTGGAAAGAAGATTTTCTTACGGAGGGCTGTCTTTCTGTTCTTGTAGCCTTTTTGCCTCTCCATGCCCTGATCTTAGAACCTTTACCTCACACACACTTGATCGGGTTATCGGGTTACTGTCCAAATACCTCTCCCACATTCGAAATTCGTATAAAGTACTGTCTTTCACACTTGATTTTTTTTTCAACTTGATTTTCTTTACAGCTGTGATTTTTTTCTCCCTAACTTCTCCCTCAAAACTGTATCAGTTCTGACCCCGAGACCGTAAAGTCTCCCTTTTGTAGAGGGACACTGAGTTTTAGTGTGGGCTGATTGCATCCTCACACATGCCATCCCAAAGCGTGTCTTTATAAAATAACATTCCCAACTAAAGACACTTTTAAGATACTTCTTACAAAAAGGTTTGGTTTTCTTTTTTTTTCCTGTTACTAAAAACAGCATCCCCATGTATTATAGAGTAATGCTTTTTCCTTCAGTGATTGCCTTGAGATTTTTGCCTACCTGATACAGATCATTTCTCATGTTGATGATGTCATCAGATATCAAACCAGACGTGACTTCTAGCAGATCCCTCACGAGCTGAGCGTGAAGGTGGATGATGGCTAAGTGTAAGACGCTGGAATGAAACACAATAATTAACTAGGGGCTTAACAAATGACAGGAACAAAACACTTCAAGAAATGGTGAGAGCTGAAGACTTGAATCCAGCGGTTACTCGTAGCTTTCCTTGGTCCTACCATGTTTTGATTCTGCAAATGTATGGATCTGAGGTAACATGCTTTTTCTGGAAGACTTCCTCTCCCACTGCTTATCTCAGGCTACCACACTCACTGAGAGTGCCCACCAGCCTGTGGGGTGCTTACCAGACACATGAAGTGCAAAGGCACCCACCCAGGTCGGAAACCAAATGGCCCTAAGCTCCCAGCCAGCTCTGCCTTCATGCCTCTGATGCAAGCAGCTCTCCTCTATCTCTCCCTGATGTACATAGAGTGAACAAAATCAATGCCCAGGCTTAGGAACAGCTCAGGCAAACTCCTCCAAAACAATGAGAAGTGACTTTTACTTTTAAACAAGGTCTTGTTATTTAGCCCTGAAACTATTCATTTAGAAATACTTCTCAGGGAAGATCACAGTTTGCTTGTTAGACTGTCCTATGGCAATATTGACCCTAAGTAAAACATTCACACTTTGATGAGAAACATTCTAGCCCACACCTCAGGGCTTCACTGTTGCTCTTGATGGAGTGCTGGTATAAGGCTTCTGAGAAGTGATGGAGACACGATGTTCACACGTCAAGTAAAAGGGTGTGCTTCAAAGGTTGCCTAAGAATTTCCATATGCACCTCAGCAGTTCTCAGGAGAAGCACATCCTCTCCCCTTCAGATCCTCATACCCTTGTGGGAATTTCCCTAATACTAGAGGGCTCTACATATCTGCTTTATTGTATTTTCTATGACGACTGATGGTCACGGGGTGCAGACGATAAGCCAACCATGACAAGCTGAATGAAGATGAGGCCAGAGTGCATCTGTCTACACTCCTGAGCGGCTCCTCTGTGTCTCCCGGGTCTGACCATCCTGATCCCAGGAAGCCTGCTAGTTTAAGACTTGAAGGAGGCTCTATGTATTTGTTTCCTGTTTGGGCAAGGAAGGCCACTGCCTCAGCTGCCTCTTGAAATACCCAGGGTCCTCACACATATCCTTGTGTTCCTCTCCACCCACTCGCTGAACTGCATGTGCCTGGCATCCCTTTTCACAATCCTTTCTTCAGACACCACATCCCACTTTCTAACCTGTTTGCCCCATTGAACTCATCAATTCAGCCAGTTCCTAAAGATGTCACTTGAAGTGCCAGAGTCCTGCCTTGATTAGTTCCTCTGTTTTGTGGTTATTTGCTGTTGAATGTTAATTGGATGATTTCCCCCTAAAGACACCTTCTGCTCTTCAGAACTTTACACAGAGAAGGTTGTCTGGGTTTGTCTTCTATGGTAGAACAAGGACAGTGGTTATACCACATCCTTGGTTACAACTGCAAGCAACAGGGACAAAGGTCTCTGTGTGAAACCCCCGATGCTGGCATTTTCCTAAAGCATTTTGTTTTTAAACTGAGACTTAACACAGAGCACTCCAGAATGCTTCCACAGAAACAGACTTCATCTCAATGTTGATGCTATTTTAGGATCACTTAGATAAAGCACTTGAGTTTCAAGACTGCTGTCTCTGGTTATTTTTATAGGCTTTTAGATCATTTCAGAAGTCTCAATGAAAGGATGAAGAGAACTGTTTTAGAAAGGAGCCAGGTGGCCTTGCAAACAGAGCCTCAGGCATAGACAGCAGGTGTGGTGTCTGGAATGCCAAACTCCCACGCCGCCTGGCCAGAGCTGAGGCAGAGCCACTCACATACTAGTGACCCTTAACAGAGGCCACAGAGAAGGAGCCAGTGGCTAGGAAAGAATAGCATTTCCTTTAATTTGCTGTACTAGTGTTATCATCTTTACCAGGCGCCTTCTTGGGTGCACTATGGCAACAATGCTTCAGGGGCTTTGCAGGGCTGTCAGTAACTCTCTCAGTTATTATTTTAATAAATGAAGCAAGGGTTTAGAATTAACATGCCATACACACATCTGAGTGTTCTTGCCTACAGAGACACCATACCTGAGGTCTTGCCAGATGAGAGCAGAACCCTGTTTCCACTATAGCCCCCAGGAATGTCCCCTGTCTAGCCCGTGTGCCCCAGCCACAGCCCTTGCTTTCCCCTGTCCTGAGACAGCGCTTGCCGTTCAGCAGTCCTGACTTAGCTTACCTGTCCCCGTTCTCATCCTGCACCGCGGTGAGGTGGCGCTGCACGGCCAGCAACATCTTCACGTCTCCTGTCACTGCATAGTCGAAAAGGGCGTTGGCATGCCGCTTGGCAAGCTGCAGGGCCTTCTCAAGGAAGAGGTGATCTGCAAGGCAACGGCCACAGCACAGCTGAGTCTCACCTGCTCGCTCCATGCGTGTGGCATGAAACACTATGTTAGCTGAAAATGCTCCTTTTGGTGCTTCTGGACTGTGTTGACTAGAAAAAGCACAACTGGGCATAGTCTCACTGACAGAGAATACGGTCAAGAGATTGATTCCAAAGTGTCTGTGGGCCTCCAGGAACAATTTGGAGGTATCTGTGATTTTAAGGAGAACAATCAGTGTCAAGGATTTAAGGGGATAATTAATCTCAGGGTAATTGGCTTTTGCTATGATTTTAAATAACCAATCGTTTTATAAATATATTCTCTTCAGGAATCAGTCTGAGTCTGATTGAAGAAACATGCCCTTGGC
Source organism: Meriones unguiculatus (assembly GCF_030254825.1). Classification (NCBI taxonomy): domain Eukaryota; kingdom Metazoa; phylum Chordata; class Mammalia; order Rodentia; family Muridae; genus Meriones; species Meriones unguiculatus. The sequence goes on along the minus strand of NC_083358.1, from coordinate 70,783,381 downwards.
CCCAGACATAATCTTAGAGGGCCCCCATGATTTTGGAAAATTTATTCTTCTTAAGGTCAAAAGATGGCAACCTGTGACCTCAACATGAAAGGGCACATCTAATCTGTTTTGATATGGTTCCATAGACATACAATGTATATCTTAAAATAGGTATTAAAAAAAAAAACAGAAAAAAGGAAAATACGTGATGGTAACTACCATGTCTAAGTAGCTCCTATCTCTTTCTAGATGATGTCTGACCTAGAATCATGACTCATATGCTACTGAAGCCTGTTCAAAGGAAACATTTCCTTTTAATTCAGCTTCTTCAAGGAGGGCATGAAAATACAAAGAAAAGTCCCATTTTCAGGCAAACTTCTTCAATACGGCAGCTGAGCTGGCTGCTGGGGTGAGTGAAGGATGTGGCAGCTTTTCTTTGTTATCTGGGCCAGGGACAAAGTGACTCACCTCTTCTGATACCTAGAACTGCATATGAGTGGACAATGCATATGCAAGTTTCTGCACCTTATAATCAGAGATGACGCTGGAGAGATGAACGGATCAACGTGACAAGACGCCTCCCGGAAGGCGCGTGTCATCTTGTAGAGCACTCACATGAGTAGCTGATCCATCATCACCTTTGTCCTCACAGGAAGGAGACTGTCTTCTGTGGACAGCTTCCTGTCCCTAGAACTGCACCCTCCCCAGCTGCCTGCAGAAACCCTTGTGGGCATGCTCACCTACCCTGAAACCCAGTACCTGGCTCCTTGTCTTCCACGGTGGATGCCAGTGTGAGTGCACCAGTCTTCGTGCTGGGCATGGCCACTCCAGACTCCTCATCTTGTTCTATTTCCTTCTCAGAGAGATTTAGAGTCTCCCTGTCATCATTCTTGTCACAATATTTAGGGTCATTTTTAGAATCTGTGTTTATGGTTCCTAGGGAAAATGTAAAAACATCACCTTTTTCTTAGTAAAGTCTGTTATCAAACTAAAATTCATTATTTCAACATAGGGCAGAAAAAAAGAAGGAAGGTTTGCTGAAAATGAAAAAATATAAATGTTTATAACAAATAATACATCCTGGACTTATTTATGTATTTATTTTTGGAGGCAGAGTCTTACTTTGTAGCTCGGGTAGGCCTTGAGCTCATGGAGATCTGCCTGCTTCTGCCTCCCAGAGTGCTGGAACTACAGGTGTGCACCACAATGTAACAGTGCTTTGGAAATATTTTAAATATCTGGAAACACTTAGAAGCTTGTCTTCCAGAAACGCACATTTCATTTTGTGGACAGATGTGCTGACTTCCACCCATAATGTCCTCAGCTGCACGGGGGACAGAAGCAGTAAGAGCACCGCAAGGCCAGCTTACACAGCGAGATTCTCCCTCAAACCAAAGCAATAAATGATTACATGAATCAATCTCATTTTGTTTATCTGTGAAGAAAAGTGAGATCAAGTTCCGAGTGCTGAAAGTTAGTTGGAAACTGTAGAAACTTTTCTTTCCTAAAGCTAAGTACCAAGGGAAGCTGTACAGAGCTCGTTTCCATTCGCAGCCTGGCCAGGGAGGTCTCTAGGGCTCCATGGCTGACCATGCTGTTGGAACCGTGTTATATGACAGGTGTGACAAGGGTGCCTAAGACTCCTAGGCAGACCTAGTACAAAAACCAATTCTGCCAGCACCAGTGCTGTGTCTTCAGAAGGCAAATGAAGTTTCTGAACCTTGCCTCTGTCTGGACAGCGCTGTGACTAGTATTCTTGCACGAGGTCATGAAGTTACAGCTAATGGAAACAATGGTTCTCTCTTATGGGAAGAACAGTTACTTGATTATAGGATAAACGATAATGTCAACTGAGATCTTTATAGATTACAGTGACGTATGCAGCTCCATGAACAGGCATTATATAAGAAAAGACTTTATAGGATAATTTCCATGGGTATAAAAAAATACACCTTCATATAAACTCTGAGCAGACTGTAACCACAGGTGCTTAGAGGATGCCTGTGAGTGGAAAAGGCCAACACTACAAAGTGAAGACTGACTTCAGAAGGATAGCATTTGAAGTGAAAAGACAGAAACGGTGATATTTTTATGTTTGGGTAGTCAAATTTCTATCTTTTTGCTTTGTACCTTTATACAACTTCCACTCATGCAATCTAGTGAGTAAACCAAGTGCCAAGAATATTCTTTACACTGCCCTAGAATAATGCAAAAATACTAACTTAACTGCAAATCTATTTTTTAAAACTTTTAAGGATGATCCTGTTGCTTGTGCATTTTTCTGCCTTGGTGTTCAGGCCTGACTTACCATGGGTGATCCCAGCATTGGATTTAGTGGCTCCAGGATGGAATGTGATCCCACTGTAGGCAGGAAATCCATAGTGCGGGAAGCTATATCCTGAACCAGCGATGAGACAAAAGGAACATCAGGGAGATTTTTAAGAGTGGTGCCCACTCAGGGGAGCAGGTCTTAGTGAGGGTGGCGCTGGCTACCCTCACTTGGGAGTTGTCAGGATAAGCTGTGGAAAATACACAGCTGAATTCCACTGTGGCAATACAGGCAGTGGCAGGACTGGCAGCTTGGAGGAGTTAATGCTGAGAGGTTCTTTCCTCCCAGGGGAAGGGCCAAGAAAGCTGGTGGTAAAGTAGTCACACCAAGACTGAGACCTACATTAAAATAGTTAAGTAAGATGACCCCTGGTGAGAAAAACCAATATACAATAATATACTGATGCCTTAGTGGAAAAATGGCTACCATGTTCATTTTAATTATTTTTGGTTGAAAAATGAACTGATAAAGTTCTTCAGTGGAGCAGCCAGTACGTCACACCACACCCTCTGACATTCAGTTTAAAGCACTTACAAGTTGTCTGGAATAAAGGAGAGCCATGTTCAGGATAACATCTTACACAGAAAATGGGAAACATCATTCAAGTCAGTTATGCTATAGGTTTGAGCCATTAAACATGACAATTATGCTTCTATAAGAACTGTATTGTGATGAGGAAATGCTTAGGTTAACAGGAAGCAAAGCAGCAGCCATCACTCTACATCCACAATCATGGTGCAGTGGTAATAAAAACCCATCGTGCTTCCCTGGTGGGCTTCAGGGAAGAATTTTCTATGACTTAGGTTTTTAATAGTGCAGTGTCTATAGTCTGTGGCATGGCGTATAACACATATCTGCCATGTGACAGGTATGATACGTGTTTTAATGTCTTCCCAGAATAATATAACAATTGCTCCTCCAAGAAAAGGTAAGGGAGCAATCCTCAAACATTATTTAAGGAAAGTATCTTCTGAATAAATGCTTCAGCTGACTTTTTCTTCTTACAGTTTTGGGGATGATCCACACGGATACTATTCAGGACGCCCAGCATAAGGGTACTATTCAGGGCCCAAGGTAAGGTTCACAATGTAAAAAGACAGGAGCTGAGCAGCAGTAAGTCACTGTAACAGGGCAGCTGTAACAATAGACTGTAGAAAGAGCTCTGTGCATGCGGTCCCTCTCATCAAGACAATGCTAGTATTTTTAGACTGAAGCTGACCGCGGGTAACTGAAACCACAAAAAGTGAAACTGGATGGGGGAGGAGCGACCGTACTGCAAGATGAACACAAGTTTCTTTGAAAACATTCTGCATTTTGTAGGAAATTTTCCATTAATTTGAAATCTCAAAATTAGTAGCGTCACTGCTTCTCAAGAGGCAGGCATGCTTGGAAACCTGGGGGAGAAAACTGCCCCCTCAGCAACACGAGAAGGCTTTGGACAGAGGAGACTTCTCTGTACCTGGGCCAGGACTTCCGGTACTCCCTCCGCCACCGCCACTACCGAACATGCCTCCACCACCGGCTCCGGCTCCACTGCCGCCGCCGAAACTGTCCGAGAAGTTGGGCATGAGCTTCTGGCGTTTCCTCTGTACTTCCTCTTTGTCTGTATTTACAGGAAGGGAAACCAGAGGGGAGAGACTGATTGGGCTCCACCACCAGCCACAGAAAGACTATTGAGTCTCATGATATTTTTAAATGCCTTAAAGGGAAACAGAAGCCGCCCAAGGAGGAAGCACGATATTTATCCCAATGGGCATGAAGACCAGGAGTGCGCCGCAGAGACCGCAGTGGGCCACACACCCAAATCCACTGGGTAACATCTCCTAAGTTCCCAGGGTTAACAAGCTGGGGAGAGCCCTGATTGCTCCTCAAGATTTAGGCAACCCACAGACACACAATTTTTTTTAAAGCATTTTTATTTATTTATTTTGAGAAAGGGTCTCACCATATAGGCCTACCTGCTGGAACTCACTGTGTAGACCAATCTGGCTTTGATCACACACAGATTCAACTGCCTTTCATGCCCAGCTAATATTCTGAACATTTGTCCTTGCTCCCAAGACAGCCATAATGAACCAGTTAACATTTATGTATATATACTGAGCTAGGTACTGGGATGAAGAGAAGCATGGCATCTTCGCGAGAAAGGACCCAGTTTCAAGGCAGAGAGAGACTTAGTGGGATGGACTATGATGGCATGTATGCATGTGGAAACTTAGAGGTGCAGATTCATGGTGTGACTGGCTTTTGTAAAGCCTAAAGAGTCCATGGTTGAAGAACAGGGGGTATTCTGGGAGGACACAGAGACATTTCTCAAAGGAATAATGTGGGTGTGGCGCTTTTGATAATAAAGGCAAACATTTTGGCTGGAGTGAAAAGTTAGTATAAGAAACGCTTGAGAAGTAAGGAAGACTGGGATCAAACACAATGGGGAGCCTCAGGAATATGAACCTAAGGGACTGGCTTAGAGGAAAGTTCCTGAGCATCACGGAGAATGATGTGTAGAGGATGGTGTTTTAGGGAGCTACACCAGTCATTGTTTAGAAGACAGTGTCAACTCTAAGGAAGACAGTGAAGACATGAGGCAATGGAGACCCATTCCTTAGCAGTTACTGTGAAAAGAGAAACAAGGGCAGATCCTGGAGACACAGAGAAGGCCTACAGGTTCTGCTACTGATGGCTTGGTCACTAGAGTCTCTGACTCAAAATCAGAGATTGCCTCTGGGAGACTGGCCTGTCCTGATCTGTTCCTTGTAGGGTTCTGAATTCCTTTTGTTTTTCCCTGTCTGTGCTTCTCACTAGCCCAGATGCCCTCCTTAATTCTGTTACTGCCATGTGATCACCTGCTGTGATGCCTCGGCTCCCTCATGGCCGTGGCGTTCCTGTTTCTTTGTTCTGGTTCCCTCTGTGGTCTGTGTGTGTCCTAGCAGATATTTTGTTTAGTTTTCTTTGTCTTTTGGGTTGAGAAGTAAAGGTGGCTTTTTGTTTACATTGAGCAGTCAATGTGGTATTCTCTCTGCAGTGAACAGGCCAGTACTGAACAACTGCCCCGTGTCTGGCTTTTCAATGCCAGTTTTCACCATTGTTTATATTCAGAAAGATACCCACTTTTCTAGCGCTGTGGAGAAACACAAGGCTGCTGTTTATCTTGGATCACTGTCTGCATCTGAAGGGAAGGGTAGATGAGCATGGTGCCAGTCCCTTTAAAACCAAACCTGGGTACACCAGGATGATCAGGAAGAAAATTAGTTTCTGCCAGAAAGGAGTGAACCTGGGGTGAAGAGACTCTGGCTACTTCCTAACTAAAGACTTGCGGAAATATTTATAAAGTTTCTCTATCAGTTATACCCAAACTGATAGCTATATTCAATAGTCAGCCTATGAACTGTTGATCTCACACAGAATATTATTCCATTGTAGAAACATGAAACGTAATAGGTGTCGTTAGAAAAGATGCCCCGTCCCATATGTATGAAGGGATGTGGTCTGCCCAGCATGCATGTGGAGGTCAGAGGACAAGCGTGGTGTTGGCCCTCAACTTCTGCCTCATTTGAGACTAGCCCTTTGCTGTCGTGTCCCAGGCTAGCTGGCTCATGAGCTGCTGAGGAATCTCTTGCCTCCATTCCCCATCTTCCTGTAGGAACACAGGGGTTACAGTTACTCATGCTACATGTATGGCTTCTATGCGGGTTCCTGGATCTGCACTCAGGTCCTGAAGTGTATGTGTGGCAAGTGCTTTATACATTGAGCTTTCTTCCTAGTGCAAATGTTATTTGCTCAAGTGGTTTCTAGCAAAGAGGCCTCATATTTTCTGTGTATTCCCTTTACTTTTTAAAGTAGAAATGATTACTAGTTATTGTAAAATTAAAAAAAATTAAAGTTTGTTTTTATTTATTTGTGTGCATGTATGCCACATGTAAGCAGTGTCTGCGTAAGCCAGAAAATGGTGCGAACTCCCAGAGCTAGAGTTACATCAGCTATCAACTGGTGTATGTAGGTGTTGGGAATAGAATTCAGGTCCTCTGAAAAAGCCATAAGTAACTTCTGAACTATTTTTCTAGTTTCCAAATCCAAACTTTGAAGAGATACTTTTCAAGATATTAGGCATACCACTGCCAGGATTATTTCAATGGCAAGAAACTAATTCAGAAAATTTCACAGAATAACCTTTGTAGAGGAACTTGCAAGTCTCAGTTCCAGAGAACTGAAGGCAAAGATTTTCCCAACCTGGTTCATTCAGCCTCATCTGCTTTCTGAAGTTGTCCCACAGGGTATACTATGAATATGCACACTAGAAGGAAGCCCATGGTCACTTCTACAGAATCTCCATTCATAGAAGAGGAAGCTGAAGCTGGGATGGTTAAGTGACCTTCTCATCTCAGGGAGGAGTAAAGGTCAGAGCCAGAGTCTAGTGACAGCAACTATTACTTTTCGGGAAATACTTCAAAAATAGTGTTACATATTAACACTGCGTTAATACTGACCACAGATAATGGTTATTAAAATAGGAACTTTGTAGCATACAGAAAAGTTCAGCCTCTGCCAACCTTCCCTGTGAGTGTGCCTTGAAAGCACCTCATTCTTAACGTCTTGGTTCTGTGGAAAATGCCCACACTTAGCTTGGTCATGTCTTTTATAACTTCAAACACAACTGTTCTTCTCCATCCTGAGCTCCAGCTTTTCTGTCTGATGACTTACCATGGTCTTTCTTTGTGTTAGTGCATAACCATCCCTCACTTGATTATTTTAACTGTCGCTCCTCACCTCCCTGTCTCCAAGAAGTGTTTGTAAGATATGGTCAAGGAACTCCAGAGGGTGTGGAGTTCAGGGCAGGGGAATTCTGGTAATGAGAGGGGAACACTCTGTATATGTCTAACCCTTACTTGATGGGACCTAATGCATCTTCAGCCTTTTTGTTTATGATGGCATCCACACGGTAACGGAGAACTCTGAAACCCTAGTTCCAGGGATTTGACACCCCTTCTAGCCTCCTCAGGCCCCAGGCACACACGTGGTACACAGACACATACACAGGTAAAACACTAGCACCAACAAATTAGAAAAAAAAAAAAAAAAGATTTTTTTTTTAAAATCCAGAAAGTTTAAAAATAAAACAAGATTTATTATTCATAATTAAGAGATCTAATATGACTTGATTGCAGTATAGACATGACAGCCACTCTTTCCTTGGCCACTTCCACTTCTCTAGATAATTCTTATATTGTTTTTATTCTATGGAGATTTATTTGCATTTATATTCATGGTGACCTAGAAAGTGTGTGTTTGAGGTTTGTCTATGATGAAATGAAAACTTCAGTGGAGCCATCCTCTAATCCAGGTATTAGAAAGCTGCTACTCTGCTAGGGTGGAGTGTTGAGGAAGCTGGGCCTTTTCTGTTGTACTTTGCTATTGGAGGAGAGGCCGCCCGGGAACCAAACTCTAAGTGTGTCTAGGCTCAGATTCTACAATAGACAACCTGCATTTTCTTTTCTCTTTCTCATGATTCTTCATCAGCAAAGATAAAACTATTTTGAAGGCATATTTCAGGAGATGAACTCTATTTTTTTTTCTCAGAAAAAATTTAATTTTTCCTCCTATTTTCAGAGGGCAGGGGCTCCAGGTAAGGCAGTGGCTTCACAGTGCCTTGTGTGGACAGGAGGATCTAGAAGACCTCAGGCTGGTGAGGAAGGAAGCAGGCCAGCCACAGAACTCAGCTTACCAGCAGCAGGGAGGTCAGACCTCGGAGAGAAACGTGGACTCTCAAAACTGCTTTCTAAATGGTCCTGCCACAACAGGTCCATGGTCATCATTGTAGTCTGCCCGTAAGAGACCAACACTTTGGGGCCTCGGTGTGACTGTACTTTGTGGTTCCCGACCTTAGCTAGGACCCTGAGGCTGGTGGCAGTCATGCTGAGGACCTGCTCTCCAGCCTCTCCCTCTGACGCAGACATTTCTGATTTTATCGGAGACTAGTGCTTTGTGTAGCCTCCAAGTTAATGGATCTCTTCTCGGCACCATGGCCTTCAAGATGAAACTCAGAGAACAGAGAGGCTGACTGGAGCACTGTGCATCCAGACACTGACTCTTTTCAGGGCTGACTTTCCACCCACTTGAGTCATACATTTGATTGGCCTCCTCCCTGCACTTGACCCCAACTGAAACATGTTTACACAGAGCTTCTCTTTCACCCTCAGACCTTTCCCCCTTGATCCTCTTATCCACTTAGTCATGCCATAAATTTCCAGTCTGGGAACCCTAGAACAATCTGAGCCTCTCCTTTCCCTTCACCCAAGGCCCAGGTCTCCCCACAGCTCCATCACGGCAGTGTCTGCTGGATGCTCACTCTCGGGCACTGGAGCTTGTTCTAACGCCACTGAAGCTGCCCTGGAGTCTTGCATCATTTTGACTGTGTCAACCCAGACAGTATGCAGGCAGGCCTGGACATCACTCCAGGTGCGTCACTCTAGTCAATTCAAAAATCCTTCAGCTACCACACAAACACTCTGCTGCGTGGGCCTGGTCTCCCTCACCTGCCTCAGCTGTCCTCCGTCCACACAGCACTCACAGTGATTATTTCACCCAGGTCAAATGGCAGCTGTCACACCTCTGCCTCAAGCATCTCTCTATTTTATAAACAGAGAGAGCCTTAATTCTACTCATCTCCAATAACATCCCAAATGGCTTCTCATCGAGGAGGACTTTTTCAGTGGCCTTTTTAGTCCAAAGGATCCAGGGCTGTCTCCTCAAGAGTTTCATACAGTCTGTGGATGCTTCACCTTGGGTATTTATTACAATTTGGGTGCTGGGGTTACTGCTCAGTGGTAGGACATATGCCCAGCATCTTCAAGGCCCAGAGAATATATGTTGTCTAGCATGTCAAAAAGAAAATCTTAATTTGCATTTTAACTGCAGTCTACCCTTCCTGATGTATCCTTTGTGAGGAAAAGTATAGCGACTATCTCATTTTATAGTTCTGTGCTATATGGTAGCTGAATTTTTAATATTTGAGGGCCGCTGAGTATCTAAAAAAACACATCGGTTTTGTCTTTTTCTTTTCCTTCTTCCTCTCTCTTTCCATCTCTCTCACTATCTGTACATCCTACAGCCTGTGGAAGTCTAAGGGCATCTTGTGGCGGCTAGGCCTCTCCTTTTATCATACTCAGGCCAACAGGCATGGCAGCAAGTGCTTGAGCCATCTTGCTGGCTCAATACTAGATTTTAATATCCAAAGATAAGCTGTCAAATGTCTAACTCTCACACAAGTTTGGCAGCAATAACAGTATCACAAATGACTATGGCTAATTCCATGACCTCAATATATTATCTTCCTCGACTCCTCTAAAAGTAAGCCCCGCACACCCAGGTAGCAGTTTCTGTGAGGCCATGTAAAGGAGGTGACCCGCTGATCTTTCAGAGCAAGCTCAAGAGTCTAAACAGCCCACTTACCTTTGATTTCAGGGTAATAGAGGAAGGGTTTTGGTTCACTAGTTTCCAAGTCCGATTTCCTCCGAAGCTGCACAAATACGGAAGCTGGTTTTGTAATGTTGACATCCTTATACTTTGGAGTTTTGAAGACAATGGCAAACTGCAGAGTACAAAGGACCCAAGCATGAGTGTGGGGTGTTTGTTTTCTAGTGGTGGTGAGCATCAGGCACATTCTAAATGCAGATATTCATACTCTAAGCTTAAATAAAGTGAGCTAAACCCAGCACCTGGAGAAGTTCTGGTCAGTATGTTATACCATACTTACTTTACTGCCTATTTCTCTTTCAAATTTGCCTTGAAAGCCTCCAGGATCATTCATAGCAGCACAAGAAGGACTAGGTATGAAAGCGGGTGGAACCAGGGGTCCCACTGTCAGCCTGCAGCCAGCGATGCCAACAGGAAAGTAACGCTGTGCAGGAGGGAGGCATCTTATGCTAATTTTGGGTGGTGCAGGGATAGTTAGATTCATTTTTCTATGTTTACATTCATAAGGATCAAGATTTCATAAAACACAGGAGGAACACACAGTGGCATACTGTTGTTTTTTAAGGAAAATCCCAATGTTTGATTTTACCAATAAAGACTCAAGAGTCAGACGCTGGGGTAAATGAAGGCCTGCTAGCTCAGAGAGGCAGAGAAAGTACCTGACCTTTCTACTCAGCTGATGTCCCAGAAGGAAAATGCCCTTTCCCCTTCTCTATGATGTCTTAAGTATCTTCTACTCAATGTCCCTCCTTACTACTTCCTATGCATCCTCTCTATCTGTCCTTCAGACTTCCTCTCACTCTCTATGGTTTTCCCCATGTCCATGTCCTGTCAGCTGGTTGTTTGCTCAGCCTCTTGACCTAGGGTTAATATTATTTAATCTTTGAACACTTGGATTAAAGTTGTGTGCTAGGGCTGAGCCACAGCACAACTAGAAACAGGTTTTTCCAGTACATAATCTCGGGGTTCACAGTGTGATCAAATATCCTGCAACAGCATACCCTGATAACTGTTCTTTGCCTCTGATCTTCCACTCATGTTCTTCTTCAGTGTGGATTCCGAGAAGGATCTGCTATTATTTTTCAGGTATATTATTTTTCCAATGCATGTGAACAGAGAATTGTTTCTGCACACACTATATTCTGTATTGATCTTTACAAGCCTTGGCAATCTATCTTGAGTCTGTTCATCCACAGAGCCCCCTTTTCTAGTGACTGTATGATATTCCATTATATAGATACAGCCATTATTAATTAGGCATATTACTGGTTGACATCTGGCTTGTTGGAAAGTTTTTGGAAGCACTATTTTTCAGTCACCGTCAAAGAGTGACTGTTACTGTGGTGGCTCCGCATCTTCCTATAATCATACAATCCCCTTGTCATACAAGCAGCCGGGAGACTGGCTCATCAGGACGGCATGGGCCTCAGCCTTCACACTTCCCAGCGCAGGTCCCTTTTAACAGGCTTTGCCATGCGTTCAATACTTACACATTTTCATGGGAGGACCTGAGGACACTACCTCCAGGACCTAATGACAGACACCAAACGAGGCACCATGCCACGCTCTCAGAGCCAGGGCTCTAGTTAGGGGCACCTTGCACACGGCTTCATGTTAGAGTACGTCTCTGGTACAGCCATGAAAACAGCACTGCTGTATGGGTGTTAAAGGGACTCATGATGCTTTCTCTTATAATGTGTGGAAACTGTGCACTCATTTTCACCGAGCCAGACACTACTAAAATAAAATGGGCAATAATAACCCACATACCTGTCTGTGAACATCTGTGGGGGAAAAGTCCCCAAATCCTTCCCAAACTCCACCATTTTCTTCCTCTTCATAAAACCGGATCTGGATGTCATCTGCAAACAGTCACAGTCAGGCACGTGATTGCAGTGAGTGTAATGATGCTGATGAGCATGCCAGCAAATGCGGCTAGTGCATAACTCTACCTCACAGGAATGTAAATGTGTTAAAATGTGTTAATAGCAGGAGATTTGCACCATTTAAAGTTTTCACAGATCACTGACTCCTTACACGTTATTTACACTAGGAATGAGATCTACTATTCATTCATAGTGGCGAGGTATTAGATTTACCCAATCAGTTCAGCTCTGTCTTAGTCAACATACGAACTACCTGCTTCTCCACCCTTCAACCATTCACTTCTGGGAAATGGGAAGGATGAGAGAAGATCCGAACCCATAGGTGTGGCACAGCTCAATATGGACAGGCACCATAACCCTCGCACAAACGGTACTTCCCACAGGGCACTTGCTCTCCTAAGTGCTTTATGAATAAACGTTAGCCTGTCTAGTCCTCAGACCAGGCCGGCGATGCAGGTGTACCGATGCCATCCTCACTTTGCAGCAGAGAATCTGGGGTCTGCCGGTGTGTGCACATGCATGGGAGGAAACACGTATGCTAAGTGCGTGTACAGTGTTCAGAGGGTAACTTACGAAGCTTCATTTGAAATAAACTGGGAAAGTAGCTACTCCTTCAGCTTTTACTAATTTCCCAATCATGCAGTATGTAGTGACAATAAAGTTAGGAGCTTCTCAAAGTGTGGGAAACGTGCCGAGGACCCTGTTTTTGCCATCCTTCTTCTTTCCTACTGGGTGTCATAGGGACATTACAGCACAGCACAAAGATCTAAGGAGAATCTTTATATAATTTTATGTTATAGAAAACTCAGATCAGAGCAGCTACTTTAACTGAGCATAGGGAACAAATGTGTTAAGTATCAGCATGCTGAATGGTGCTGTGTATCATCACTATCCCTTTACTTCTGTGGAAAATTGTACCATATACTCAGGCTTTAAGAAATAACGCATTTTGCACTAGGGAATGTTTTTGAGAGGTCCCACAGCCAAACAAGAACACTCCTTGTACACTTTGAGTGACTCACAGATGACCCTGACTGCTACACCCCACATCTAGAGATGGGGTGCACACGTACCTTTCTGAACCTTGTCACAGAGAAGATAAATTTCCTCCCCTCCAGTCACACATCCTGCTGTTCTGTCCATTCTCACAATTTTCAGGTTCGATGCATTGGGCGCTTCTGTTCAAAAGGAGAAAGCAATGCACATCCTAGTTTAGGGTCAGCTTCACACAGTGTCGACGGATGAGCTCACGTCTGTTTTCACTAAAGACGAAAGAAAGGCTTCCAAGGTCCTTGGAGCCACTCATTATCCCCCAAACAGGCGAGGCAGAGAGTAGCAGGTGAGGAGGGGGTGGCAGCCCTTGCTTCTCTGGAAGATGGCCTTTGGCTTCCCCTCTAACACACAGGTTGACATGGAAGGAGAACGCTTTCTGATGTTTCCAGAATTGCCAGATCAGTGGCTCGTTTCATGCCAACTTTATGCCATTTACAAAATTCTTAAAAAATTTAAGAGAACTACGTTTTGCTCTTTTTAATTTTTCATCAATTACACTTTATTCATTCTGCATCCCCCCATAAGCCCCTCCCTCCTCCCCTCCCAATCCCACCCTCCCTCCTCCCTCTGCATGCATGCCACTCCCCAAGTCCACTGATAGGGGAGGTTCTCCTCTCCTTTCTGATCTTAGTCTATCAGTTCACATCAAAAGTGGCTGCATTGTCCTCTACTATGGCCTGGTAAGGCTGCTCCCCCCACAGGGGGAGGTGATCAAAGAGCAGGCCAATCAGATTATGTCAGAGGCAGTCCCTCTTCACATTACTATGTAACCCAGTTGGACTCTGAACTGCCCTGGGCTACATCTGTGCAGGGGTTCTGGGTTATCTCTATGAATAGTCCTTGGTTGGAGTATGAGTCTCTGGGAAGTTCCGCTCAACCATGTTTGTAGCAGCTTTATTTGTAATAGCCAGAAGCTGGAAACAACCCAGATGCCCCTCAACTGAAGAATGGATGCAGAAATTGTGGTACATCTACACAATGGAATATTATTCAGCAATGAAAAATAAGGAAATCATGAAATTTGCAGGTAAATGGTGGGATCTGGAAAGGATCATCCTGAGTTGTCCCAGAAGCAAAAAGACACACATGGTATATACTCACTCATATAGACATACAACATAGGACAAACCCACTAAAACCTGTGCATCTAAAGAAACTAAGCAAGAGAGAGGACCCTAACTAAAATGTCCAATCCCCATCCGGAAAGGCAAAGAGGAGGGACATCAGAAGAAGAAGAAAACAGGAAACAACCTAGGAACCTACCACAGAGGGCCTCTGAAAGCCCCTGCCCTACAGACTATCAATGCAGATGCTGAGCCTGATGGGCAACTGTTGGGCAGAGTGAAGGGAATTTTATGTAAGAAGTGGGAAATAGTAAGAGCTGGAGAGGACAGGGTCTCCACAAGGAGAGCAACAGAACCAGAAAATTTGAGAACTACGTTTTTTTAAGCTACTTTTTTTTTTTAATTCTACAAAGAAAAATGAAGATGTCCTATTTCCTCTCCCCAGACTAAATTAGCATTCTGTGTGGTTGGGGGAGAGCTGCCTGTACTGGTGGGGTGGACAAAGCTTCCCCTTTAAAAACTCCAACAGCTGCAGCTCAAGGTTGTCTGTGGAGCAAGAACCTTTCTCATTCAGTAAATGTCTCACTTCCCTTCCCACTTGCTGAAATCAAATCAACTAGCAGATAGATGTGGAACATGGAGTTTCCCGGTACATCATATTCTATAAGCAAGCAACGAGACTATTGCACTTGCAGAGTGTCTGAATCAACCATTCGTTAAGCCCATAACACACCAAACAATAGCTTTACACAATAAATGCTACAGGCTGCTGAAAATCCTCCGCATTCAAGTATCTACAGACTGAAAGAGAATTCTGTCATAGCATTTATCCATTTAGTTACCTTGAAGTTTCTGTCTTAACGAATATACATTATATACTAAGTAGGGCTAAAGACAGATAAGAATAATACTTGTCTCTTATTACTTTCTCTTTAGTGCTGCCAAGGGCAAAAATTAATGTCATTTAAAAGAGCACCAGCAATCTATCCTTACAGTCATATGTTCATAAGTAAGAAATTGGTGTTACATGTAAAGAAGAAATGCACTTTCTGAGGAAAGAAGTGTTACCTTGGCTGTTATGTCTTACGATGCTAAACTGGACATCAACCCTTTACCCTAGGCTGCAGTTTTCCCACTTCGTAGACAATAAACCAGAAACGAACGGTGATTAAGTCACTGTGTGCAGGCCTTGGCACTGGGTAGCAAGTGGCCAGGCAGGGCTAGTGTCTGTTCTTGATGCTGGACGAAGCTGCCCGCCTCAGGACTGAGTACTCACTGCTGTCATAGATGGCATCTGATACCACAGGCTCCAGTCTCCGAGTGAAGCTGCCAGTGCTGTCGGGCAGAAAGGCTGTGAACATGAGGCGCACCACGCTCAGGTCCATCTCCTTTGTCTGCTGCAGAGCCGCCTGGCGGATGATCTCCTTCTCTCTGTCTAGGATCACACAGAACAGTTCAGTCATGCCCGGGCAGGTGAGAGTGTGAACATTTAACACAGCATAGTTTCAGGAAGCCTGAGCAAAGAATGTGGCCTCAAAGACCATTTTCATCCTAGTGGAAGCCTGTCGCTCTGTACACTGAATATATGCCAATAAAAAGCTTTAAGCAAGTATTTCTAAAGGCAGAAAACTGAAGCATCACTTCGAGGGCAGCGTATGCAACTGGGGAGGATTGTGTCGAGTGAACTCTGCCAGACTAAAAAGGACAGACAACACATGCTGTCTCATTTCTAGATCCTAGACTTAGATAGATATGTAAGAGTATTTGCATATGAGTGTGCAGGACAAGAATGTGCTCAGTCCCAAGGCCTCCTTTCTCCCCTCCCCACGCCCACTAGTCCCCTCTCTACCAATAGGATACCTTCCTCTTACTTTCATTTTTTATGGTGAAATAAAACTCCATTATGCACGTATATGATATTTTCTTTACCCTTCGTCTGATGGAGAGCTACGGTGGCTCCTGGATATGGCTGCAGTAAACATATATGCGCAGGCAAACATGTACCTGCAGTATGCCAACTTAGAGTTTTGCACATCTATGCAGGAGTGTATAGCTGTGCCTTATCGTAGTTCTTTTACTTTATTTTAACTTTCACTTTACTTTTTGTGGAATCCCCACTTTGACTTTCTTATTTATTTATTTGAATTTGTTTGCCACAACACACGTCTGTAGGCTAGAGGGCAACAGAGGGAGATGGCTCTCTCCTTCCACCATGTGGGTCCTGAGGACTGAATTTAGGTCAGCAGGCACTGTGTGAATTACTTGCTGAAACGTCTGCTATACACAGCTGAGGATGGCCTTGAACTCCAAGCGCTGGGAGTACAGGGGTGTGCTACCCTGTGTTTTCAGGTAGTGCAGGCAATCAAGCCCAGGCCTTCCCACACAGTAGCTGAGCAGTATACCCAGAACTCTATGCCAAGTTCCTGCTACTTGTTTGCTTAATGACTGCCATTCTGACTGGGGTGGGATGGAATCTCAAAGCAATTTTGATGAGTAAGGATGTAAGATACTTTTTCACATTTATTGGCTGTTTGTACTTCATCATTTGAGAACCCTCCCTTGTTCCTTGGCCCATTGGCTGGCTTGTTTGGTTTCCTGGAATTTAATTCTTTGAGGGTTTTTTTTTTTTACTATAACCTAGATAGTAATCTGTCATCTACATAGCTAGCAAAGGCTGTCTCTTCACTCAGTTGTTCCCTTTGCTGCACAGAAGCCTTTTCATTTCCTAGTTCTTGATTTTGTTTCCTGAGTTGCTGCAGCCCTTTTCAGAAAGTCCTTGCCCACATCGTGAAGTTTTTTCTGTATGTGTTCCGTTAACAGTTGCAGACCATTACCTCTTACATTAAGATCTCTGATGCATGCTGAATTGATTTTGTACAGGATGAGAGGGGGATCTGGTTTCCTTCTTTATATGTGGCTATCCAGTTTCCCTGGCACCACTTGTTGAACAGCCTGTCTTCTCCCTAATGCATATTTTGGCATCTTTCTCAAGTATCAGGTGGCTATAGCTGTGTTTATTTCTAAACCTTCCAGTCCACTGATTTATACGCCTGTTTTGATGCCAGTTCCATGCTGTTTTTGTTACCATGGCTCTGGAGTGTAACCTGAAATCCGCCATTGTGATACCACTTATGATATTCTTTTTATTTTCCTATAGCTTTAGCTATCTGAGGCCTTTTGCACTTACATAAAACTTTAGGATAGTTGTTCTCTGTTTCCATGAAGAAGGCCACTGGGGTTTGATGTGGCTTTCATTCAGTCTGTAGACCACACTTAATAATATTTTTGTGATACTAACTCTGTTGACTCGGGAGCACGGGAGATAATTCCACCATCTATTCTCACCTCTTTCTTCAGTGTCTTAAAATTTTCATTGCAAAGGTCTTTTCACCTGGTTAGCTTATTACCAAAAATTTTGTTTACTTATTTTGAAGCTATTAAGGATGGATGTGACTCTTCTTGGTTGTTACCTTTGCTAATTTCTTTCTCAGCATGTTCACTGCTGATACAAGCAAACTAAGGGGTTTTGGATGTTGATTTCGGGTGTTCTGTACCCTGATATTTTGTCAGACCTAAGCCTTTCCAGTAGAGTTTTGGGGGTCTTGTGTATAGAACGGTATTGTCTGAAAACAGACATTCTGTAGCAGAGCTGGCCATAGGCAAGGCTGGGGAAGGCTGCTCACCTGTGAGTTGACGGTCTCCTCCACCTTCTGCTTGCAGATAGGCAAGGTCGGAATGCACCAGAAGTCCAGGGTTATAGCCCCGTATACACGCCTCTGTCATCCGTGCTTCCAGTGTTTCGAATACCTTTTTCTTAGTCACATGAAGTATTCCCAGGTTTGCAAAGCTGGAGAAAAGCAGTAAGAGGAGCAGCAAAAAGAATCAAAAGTTAGGTGGCCATGACCAGAGAATGGGCTTCAGCACAGTAAACAGCACTTTGAGAAAATACACAAGCACTCAGCATTTTACACAAACCTCAGTGAGAGGAATGCCAGAATTCGGGATTTGGGGTTATGAGGGTAATAAAGGGCATACGCTGCATACCTCACAGCCCTGCTGGCAGGGTGGGTACACAGCGTACTCCGCTGCAGAGAGGCCTTAGAGCCAGACTCACCACGTGTGAGTCACACCAGCTTAACCCGGCTTACTAAAGCAGTTGGTGGTAAACTCGAAGCCCCTTCGCTCTCAGAGCACAAGTCCCAGTGTATGGGGTCCACTGCATATGCCTTACTAAGGAAGGGGCATGTGGCCTCATTCTGGTCTCACAGAATGTGCTTGCTACCGTGGGGACATGCAAGAACATTTCCCAGTGTATCTTTGAACTGCATGTAACTAAGGAGAAGAAGATAGGAATGGGATAGGTGAGACGGGAGGAGAGGCTGAACAGGAAGAACACAGACAGGGCTCTGGAAAGATCACAGCTGAGCCAATCCTGTGGGAGGCAAGAGGAGGAAGTGGATTTTGGATGCTATCACAGCTGCAGAAAGGATGAGTGTGAAGACCCCAACACAGGACCTCTCTGGTGTGGCAGAGAGGCAGCATGAGGGCTGAGGGAAAGGAGTGGAGTCAGAGGTGACAGATGGGTTTAAAGGGAAGAGTGCAGGTCCAGGTATCTCAAAGCCATATGTGTTTATAAGGACTTTTACGCTGAAATGAAAGTAAGTATTAGTACATGGAAGAAAAAGATATGGGCCAGTGATATGGCTAATTTAGTAAGAACACTTGCTGCCAAACTTGGTGACTAGAAGGAAGCAGCTCCTACAGGTTGTTCTCTGACCTCTGACACTGACACACAGACACACAGACAGACAGATAGCACCCCTCAACAACAGACAGAAAGATAGAGACAGACAGACAGAAACACACACACACACACACACACACACATTCACACTAAATGTAATACAAAATTACAATAAAAATAATATGACAACTTGCCTGAATAGACAAGAACAAGCTACTCTGCAAAGGTCATTTAAGCTAGAGAAAGAAAAGAGAAGAGGTGAAGGCAGAAGGAAACAAACACATAACAAAGGCCAGATGTGGTGTGAGTTACACGGGTTACATACTTATACAAAGAAATAAGTATGCCATATTTCCACAGCTCCTCCAGGACAGAGGTCTCCAGCTCTAAAACACAGGCTGACGTGGTTCTCAGTGAACGCCTGCTGGGTACAGGAAAGCTTGCCGGGAGCAGCACAGACAGGAGTGTATCCAACCTACTAAAGTGCGCAGAGGCCCAGGCAGGCCTTCAGGAGCTAGTGTCTGCCCTTTTCTGCTCACTCCTGTGCAGATCAGCCTCCACTGGGAGAACAGGGTCATCTCCTGGGAACATCAGTGACCAACACCTCAGCTGCATGTCACATTCGCACCACAGTGCATTCTTACAGGTAACCTAAGTTCACATCTGGAGAAAGGACTCATACTTATTTGTTGTGTGAATCACGAAGCTTTGAAGGGTTTGCCCGAGTACACAATACACGTCAGTGTTCTGCCATAGGCCAGAGTGAAGTTATATAGACCTAGACTGACCCTCCAGAATTAAATAAAACAAAACACACGAGAAAATGGCTGTCAGGCTCTAGGGAACAGGTGACACAGAACAGTGATCCTTAAGAAAAGAGAAATAAACATACTCTTATAATTGCCTGGCATAATGTCCAGGTTGCAGGATGGGAAGGGGAACCCAAACAGAGAGCCAGTGTCCTGCAGTTGCAGAGACAGGTAAAGGCTTGAGGTTAAGGAAACTAGGATTTATAGCCAGAGCACCAGGGATTCTCAAAAGGCCACAGGACCCTCTAGCTGGTCACTGATGTTTGTGAGAAACCCATTAAGGTTGATGAAAAAGCTACTGTTCTCACAGACATACAGGGATGGACCTAAGAAGCCTCAAAATACATGAAGCATCATTTTGAATATTCACAGGGTATTTCCTTAGTAACGGTGACAACTCAACCCAAGTCTGAGAAAGGGAGAACAGGATGGGGAGAGAAAGAGGGAGGCGTGACAGACAGAAAAATAGTAGACAGAAAATTTAATAGTTGAAAGTTTTAAGGTTTAATAAAAATGTAAGACTACTAAGATCTAAGACTACTAAGAAGCTTAAGCTTAAGAAGATAACTATATTCAATCCCATCATCACTGCTCATAACTAATGATGAAGAGAAGTCGGAAACACTGCTAGAGAAACAAATCACAAATTGTGTACAGCAGAACTGAGGCAAGACGTACAGAGTTCTTGCTGGAAACAAGTGAAGTCCTAAGACAGTGAATCAACATAAAACCAGGCCATGAAAAAACTCACTGTCAGCTTAGAATCCTCTGCTCTTCTAAAAATACCTTTGAACAGAAAAGATGAAGGGAAGGCTTTTCAGACATAAAAACGAGAACTCATCAGCATCAGATCAGCAATACAAGGAAAGTTAAAGGAAGTGATGCAGGCTGATGATGACGATACCAGATAGAAATCTTGACCTATAAAACAGGACAAAGAGCAACACAATTTCTAGTATGTGTAAATGTAAGATTCATGTCTCCTAATTTATATAATTTACTTAAAAGTTACTATGTCTAGGGAAATAGAAGCCCCATAAAACAAACATATTGTATAATTTATAATGTATGTAGATGTAAGATCTATAGCATGACAGCACAGGCCTGGAACACAGAAGAGAAAGTGTGCCACCCTTGGGTTCACATACATACAAACACATAAGATCTTACAGTGACACCATGCTAACTGTATTGTTATCAGCCAAGGTGGATTTTTAGAGAAAAATGACCTTACCAAGGATGAAAGAGGACTATTTTGTAGTGACAAAAATATCAACTCAGCAGGAGAGCTTAAGAACCCTAAATATTTATGCACACGGCACAAGAAAACTCCATATTATAGAAAGTGAAAAAAAAAAGAAATCTTACAACAATGAAAGGAAAAAAGACACATCTATAAATGTATTAATGATTTCAACATTCCTCTCCTGGTAACTGATAGAACAAAAAGCTGTAAGGACAGAAGACTAGGATAATCCCCTAACTCCTGGACCCAAATGACATTTTTTTTCTTCACAATTTATTCATTATATATCCCAATTGAAGCTCCTCCCTCAACTCCCCCAGTCCCACTCTCCCTCCCCCTTCCTCTCATTCCCTTTCCCTAGTCCACTGAAAGGGGGAGTTCTCCACTATTGCCATCTACCCATAGCTTGTTAAGTCTCATCAGGACTGCTTGGATCCTCTTCCTCCATGGTCTGGCAAGGCTGTATCATCAGGATCGAATGATCAAAGAACAGTCAACTGAGTTCATGATAGAGGCAGTCCCTTACCCCCTCACTCAGAGATCCACACGGAGACTGAGCTGCCAATCAGCCATGTCTGAGCAAGGGTCTAAGTCCTCTCCATGCAAGGTCCTCTGACATTTACAGACCATCTACTTTACCAGACAGAAGTAAATAAGCTTTTAAAGTGATAGTGGTTGTTTTCTTCATCATAAGATAGGCATCAATAAATTTACAATGGTAAAAATTTATATAAAATATCTTCCTACCACAAAGAATTAGATATCAATAGTTGAAAAATATTCAAGTAAGAATGTATTTAGTTTGAAAATGTAACACTTAGTTGTTGATGCTGGGTTATGGGCAAAACAGTAGCTAATTATGATATTCTTATACTTCAAAAATGTTTGAAAATTTACAATAATATATCAAAGAAAATGAGGGTAGATTATTATTGGTATTACAGATATGAGTACACAGGGAATATTCAATGCTTTAGCTGCTTTAGAAAATGACTTGGCACTTTCTTGTAAATATCATTTTAGTAGCTTGTGTCCTTGTCATTCTGTTCCTCAATATTTGCCCAAGAGAGATGAAAACATAAGCTCACATACAAAGCACCTTATTATCCTTAATACCTGGAAAAAAACCAAATGCTCTTGAGTAGGTGAATGGAGAACAAGCTGTAGACACGAGTACAGCGCAACACCACAGAGCAACTGATGGGAGCAAGAGCAGATACGAGCAGCAGCAACGGGAGGGCTCAAGCGTATGCGGATGAGTGGAAGGAGGCAGGCTTTAAAAGGCCGTGTGTTGTGTGCCTCTACGGTATGCAGTTCTGAAAAGACCAAATGTATTTAAAGAAAACTCATCAGTATTTGCTAGGACTTTTAGTGAAGTGGAGGGCAAGAGTTGACTACAAAGAGGCATAGAGAAATTCTGGGGTTAGGGACCATTGCATACTTAATGATAGTAGCCCTATGATTGTCAAAATTCACAGAGATGAAAATTGGAGAGGATGAATACTATAGCAACGACATTTTAAAAACAGAAAGGCCACACCCACTAAGAAAAGGGCTGGAACCACAACCCTGCTTCTTACTCTCATATTCACAACACGGGAGTCTTTCGATCAGCAACATCATCATTATTTTAGAACTTACTAAAATTTGGGGGGCTTGATCCAAATCTATGGAATCAGAACTCTAGTTTTGGCCAACCCTTCTGTTAGTTCTGAGGAATGAAGGGAGGGTGGGAGAACCTGGCTCTCCACTGTTCTGCAAACTCAAACTCTCTGGGATGAAGGCTGGCATCAGTCTTATTTGATTCAAATCAGGCACTGATTTGAACTTGTAGCCATCAACAAACATGCTGTGGCAGGCCAGCTGTTTTCATCACCAGCATCTGGAAGCTTCTGCTGAAGTTTTAATGTGTCTGAGTCCCTGACACTGGCTTTGGGCTCACAAGTGGCCCCTTCTGGTCTTCAAGAAATCAAGACTTAGGCCTTGATTTCACAGGAGTCAAAAGCAGCCCCTGACTTACACTGCATACCCCAACTTGGAACAATATACCCCTACTGAAGTCCATATTTGGCCAAACTTTTCCAGTCAGTGCCTCTTCTGTGGGCTAATTTTAGCCACACAATATGACCAATCTCAATTAGTTTGGGTCTGTAAAACAGTCATTTAATTTAGCAGTTCTACTGAGGAGTCCAAAGATTCACCTTTGGGTTTTTATATCTATATATCCTTTAACGCACTGGTTCTCAACTTTCCTAATGCTGTGACCCTTTAATACAGCTCCTCATGTTGTAGTGTTCCCAACCATAAAATTACTTTCATAGCTATTTCATAACTGTAATTTTGCCACTTTTATGAATCATAATGTAATTTACTTGTTTTTTTATGGTCTTAGGCGACCCCTGTGAAAAGGCCATTCAACCCACAGGGTTCACAACCCACAGGAAGAGAACCACTGCTTCACTGTTTACCAACTGCTATATGCTGTATAAATTAGCTGAGAGAGGGAAAACAGAACTGTACATCTCTTTCAGCCTAGGCTGCTAGGAAACAAGCAGGGCGTGGGGACTGTTGGTGGACATGGCCTGCGGCAAAGTAGAAAAGCACAGACATTTTCCACTGTATGAATAATTTCAAAGAACTAGAATACTGCTAAAACAATATTAACATCCTAGGTCAAAATAAAATACCAAACAGGGTTTTTCCTTTTTTTTTTTTTTAACCAAGACAGTGGTCTAATTAAGTGAATAAGAAACAAGAGGACCAATGAAAGCTAACTGAAATTTTAAAAGAATAACCCTATATTAAAAAGATCAAATCCATAGTCAAAACTTGAGATGCGAGTTCTAATATTGATAAAATAAATTTTAAAAATGAAAGTAAACTTATTGAGAATTCAAACTGAGAAGAAGGTACGCAACCCGCTGTAAATAAAGGGGTTCTTTCGGTGTTGATGTGCTCAGACCTATGTGTCTTCTTGGTGTTGTTTTTACATATCTTGATGTTTAGATTGGTGCCTTGTTTGTGAATCTATAGACAGTCTAATCTGTATTATTGGAAGCAGATTATCTTGGTTCTATTTCTAGTATTGACAAGCCTAAGAAATAACTTTGGCTGCCTTCCTAAACTTCTTGCCTACAAGTCAGAACTAAATAAAATAGCCTATGTCATTCCATAGAGAGACAGTGACAAGTTTACACATGCTGTTTTATAATATTAGCTAATTCTGGCGTGGTCCAGAGAGTTAAAGACACGATGTGCCTGGAGACAAAGTCTGTCTTTCTGATTCAGTAGGAAAAGGAATTCAAGTCTTCAAAAAGCTGTGCAACTTGCTCCCTACTTCTGCTGTGCATAGTGACAGAAGTGGAGGAAGAGCTCTGACTTCCAGGCTGCTCGCTAGCATGCTGCTTTTACACCCACAAAAAATAGATGAAAGAAAGTAAAAGACATAGAAACTCAGAGACACAGATGAATCATGTAAGGAAACAGTGTCTTTTGGGAAGTACCGTGAGCAGAATTCTCTCAGCTAAATACCAAATTGGAAAGTCAGTACAGAGACCTCTACAGGACCTTCAATGAGAAAAGCTACTGTGAAATGCTATCTACTATCACTCAGGTGGCATCTCCTCGATGACATCTCTCCAAAAAGTTTTCTGACCTTAGACTATCCCACCTGGGTACAGCTGAATTAAACTGTAGGAATTAGAGGTTGCAGATGTTTGCTAAAGGAACAGATAATGAGCACTCTCAACTGCAGAGCTGCATACCCCACTCTACAGGACACTGAAAGACCTCCCCACCCTGCTTACAGATGCAGAGTTATTTCCTTGTGCATGCCTGGAGGCCTCTGCCACTCAGCTGCAGGAATACCATCATTAGCCTCCTCTAAAACCATAAAGACTATTAAAACAAATAGAGAAGCAGCAGCAAACAGACTACATAGTGAAGGTTTTACAATGATAGATGTTACTAATGGAGAAATTTCATGTATAATTTCCTCAAAACCAGACAATAATAAGATGGGTTAAACAAGACCAAAAGAGCATGAGCGCTTCAAGGGGACAGGCAATGCTGTGCTACAATCAGCAGAAACACTAACTGATTCGTTGTCTGAAACTGACAATTACCCTGCCTTTTGACTCTCCCAAGCCAGGTGGGAGCTGGGAAAGAACCAAGTGGCCAAGAAGCAGGACAGCCCTCCCAGGAGATGCTGGGACAAGTAAAGGTGCACAAGAATCAGCTTAAGCATCCTTCAATTTAGATACTTCCTCCCTACCAATGAAAAAGCACCAGATTCCCTGATTTCAGTGGGATTGCTTTAAGTTTCTCTCCGTTCAGTTTGATGTTGGCTATAGGTTTGCTGTTTATCGCCTTTACTATGTTTAGATATGTGCCTTGTATCCCTGATCTCTCCAATACTTTAAACATGAATGGATGTTGGATTTTGTCAAATGCTTTTTCAGCATCTAAGGAGATTATCATGTGGTTTTTTTTCTTTCAGTTTGTTTATGTGATGGATTACATTGATGGATTTCCATATATTGAACCACCCCTGCATACCTGGGATGAAGCCTACTTGGTCATAGTGGATGATATCTTTGATGTGTTCTTGTATTCAGTTTGCAAGTATTTTGTTGAGTATTTTGCATCAATGTTCGTAAGGGAGATTCACCTGAAATTCTCTTTCTTTGTTGGGTCTTTGTGAGGTTTAGGTACCAAGGTGACTGTGGCTTCATAGAATGAGTTTGGTAGTGTTCCTTCTGTTTCTATTTTGTGGAATAGTTTGAAGAAACCTGGAGTTAGCTCTTCTTTGAAGGTCTGGTAGAATTCTGCTGAAACCATCTGGCCCTGGGCTTTTTTGGATGGGATACTTTGGGCAGAGTTCAGGGAATCTTATGAAAGAAGTGGGAGCTAGTAAGACCTGGAGAGGACAGGAACTCCACAAGGACAGCAACAGATCCAAAAAGTCTGGGCACAGGAATCTTTTCTGAAACTGATACTCCAGCCAAGGACCACTCATAAAGATAGTCTGGAACCCCTGCACAGAGGTAGCCTATGGCAGTTCAGTATCCAAGTGGCCTCCATAGTAATGGGGACAGGGACTGTCTCTGACATGAACTGATTGGCCTGCTCTTTGATCACCTCCCCCTGAGGGGGGAGCAGCCTTACCAGGCCACAGAGGAAGACAATGCAGCCACCCCTGATGAGATCTCATAGACTAGGATCAGAAGGAAGGGGAGAAGGACCTCCCTTATCCGTGGACTGGGAGAGGGACACGGGTGGGGAAGAGGGAGGGTAGGATTGGAAGGGGAGGAGGAAGGAAGGTACAGAGGGGATACGAAGTGAATAAACTGTAATCAATAAAAATAAAAATAATTTTAAAAAGCACCAGATTTTAGAGACTTAGAGGATAGCTCCATCTCTCTAGGTTTTTCACACTTGAACATTTTCATAGTCAGACAAAGAAATGCCCAGGAATGTGAAAGCTGCACCCCCAAGAACACGTGACTCCAGAACAGCATTCATGCTTCATCACAGGTGGTTAAGCAACCCCTGTCTTTTTGTAAAAAGCACACATTAGCTGGGATCTTAGCAGACACTACTTGTGCTAAGATTAGAGGACTCTGAATGGTGTACGTAATTAAACAACATTAACAACAACAACAAAATGCATCTGCATGCAAGCACAGAGGCCACAGGGTGATAGCAGGAAAATTTCCCCAAATGCTTCTTTCCCTCATTTTTTGAGGCAGGGTCAGTCACTGGAAATGGTGTTTACTGACTGACTGGACGAGCTGGACTGTGAGCCCTGAGGATCTGCCTGTCTGTCGGCTCCACCCTTCCAGCATTGGTGTTTCAGGTGCGTGAGGTGGGGGGCAGTGAGACCGAATCTCTCTGTGTAGCCTGGCTGTTCTGGAACTCACTCTGTAGACCAGGCTGGCCTCAGACTCAGAGATCTACTTACCTGCCTCCTGAGTGCTGGCACTAAAGGTGTGTACCACCATGTCTGGCCTTTTCCTATTTTAATTTTATTTATTTATTTTTATATCTGAATTTTTATGTGGGTGCTAGAGATGTGAACTCAGGTCCTAAAATTTGAAATACAAATACTTTATCCACAGACCTATTTCCCCAGCTTTCATTTTTTTTTAAAATTATTTTAATTAACTAATATTTTTATTTAGAAAATTTATTACATTTTAGTTATTTGTGTATGTGTGTGTGTTGTATGCATATACCTTCGCTGCAATGTGGAAATCGGGATAATTTGTGAAAGTTGTTTCTTTCCCACCACATATGTTATAGGAATTAGATTCAGGTCATCAGACTTGGTGGAAAGTGTACTTACCCAGTGAGCTACTGGACTGGCCCTCATCTTTGCTTTTTAAGAAGCCCCAAAATAGGAGTTATCTGTTTTTGAGACAACTGAATGTTTACATTAAACTTTACTGTGGGTTAAGTTACTACATGCCCTGCTATTTTAGTGCTTCAAGATAATGAAATATAAAACCTCAGCACAATAAAATGCCATTATTTTATGTGTACATACGTGTGTGTGTGTGAGTGTGTATTGCTGTGGTGTGCATGGAGGGATCAGAGGACATCTTCAGGTTGTCTGTGTGGTGTTGGTCCACTGTATCAGGTAGGCTGGCACCTGGGATTTCAGAGTCTCTTGTCTTTGCCTCCCACTATCCTACAAGAGCTGGGAGTATAAATGCTCATGCTTTGTAAAGGGCTTTTATGTGAGATCAGGTTATTTGAACTTGGGCCATCATACTTGCACAACAAACTTTTCTACCCTCAGCCTATAATTATGTCTTATAAACATTTCTTGATTCTTTTGAAATAAAATTATTTCTATAAAATTTCGTTCATTAAAAATTGCTTTATTTGACTAACCTTGAATGAATACACTAATTTCTATTTACCTTCCAGATCTAATGAAAGCTCAAACTAATACTCATTTCTTGGTTACTTAATCTGCCCACATTTTTTAATTAGCACAGAGTTGAAACAATATTTATCTGCTTCATGTTTCAAATGTTCCCACTAGGAACATTAAGGGAAGAATCACAAATAGGTAAAAATCAGAGCTGGGTGTGGAGGCACTTGTCTCTAATCCCAGTACTTGAACACTTGGGAGATAGAGAAGGCAGGATATTCCTGAGTTCAAGGTAAGCTTAGACTATAGTAAAGACCCTATTTCAAAGAAGCATCTATAAGGTAATCTTTTCTGTATGGCTACAGTGGTAGTTTTCTTTATATTTCTACGAGAAGAAAAATATTACTGAAAGCAACACAAATGCCTCTTAGTTCAAGTGCTTATAATTGTAACATTATCCAAACTGAGCCACCCATCCTTGAGGAGTTAAAACTACAGATGCAAGGATTATCTCAGGCAGTGAAGATATCTGGTCGCCTCTTTTTCCTTGGGAGATCAAATGAGAGCACACACTTTCTCCTGGCTTTGTGTGTGGGGTGTGTGTGTGTGTGTGTGTGTGTGTGTGTGTGTAGAGACCCTCTTGGGCCTTGCACAGGTCCACAGTGAAAAGGCCTTATTGCTCTCACATCCATGTGTGTCATGCTCTGCTCTTCCCAGCTCCCTCAGCACCATGTGCCCCACTTACCCAACCACCATGTCCTTGGGTCCTGCTGTTACAGTGCAGATCCCGTCCTCACAGTGTTTGCCCACCAGGCTGTGGGCGTGCAGGTGGATATTTTTTCCATTTGTGACCAACTGAACAATAACCTTTGCAGGTCCCACATAGTTGCAAATCTATATGAGAAGCACAGTGTTAACAGTTAGTATATTTGACCTTATTGTAACATGGAACCAGTGAGCATAAATATAAAATTTTGTAAATGTATACATATGTGACTATAGCTCAACTTAAAAAATATATATGATGAACACATGACAGGGTGGAAATAAATCAAAATGTCACTGGGGGTTGCTTTATGTGTTGAGACTATGTGTCCAGGAAAGAAGCCATTGACAACACAATATTCATCCTTAGATTGGACTGACACAGGGGTCCTTAAGTAAGCCCTCCTTACTAACCAACACTGCCTTTTCTCTGAAATCTTGTCACAATTTTTGGTGACAAAAACTAGGTATACCATGCATGACAGGGGATAGATGACTGGTGAAGAGAGATAAACAAGACGTATCCTAACTCCTTGCCATGTGATTAGGCCAGAAAGGTAATCCTGTTCAGGGACTTGGCTCTTAAGGCTGTTTTTAACAACTTAAGCCCATGGCTTGGCCCACAGTCACCTACTAGTACACTCAAGTAGTTTTCAGTAGTTTTCCCAGCCCTGGGCTCTGATACTTACACTGTATATGTTCTGGCCTTTGTAAGTTTCTTAAATAAAAAAGCAAACTTTCTGGCTGAAAATTCATAGGTTTCACATCTGGTTGTTTAGTGCTTCTTTCATAAAGTTAAGTTTTCCATGTAAAGTAATTATTTTAGTTGTGCATCTTTAACATAACAAGAACAGCAGTAAAAAGGAAATAAGTCTTGTCTGGTTGACTATCTGACTTCCATAACATAGATCCTTTTATCAGAAAGCCAAAACATGAAAATCACACCAATACAAAAGCTCAAAAGGCATCATTTCCCCCTTCTGGATTCTATTAAATCAGATCCTGCTGCAAATCCTGCCTGTTGCTGTAAACATTGTATGTCTGGAATACAATGTAAATGTTTCTGATGTACAGGTGAAGAGCCAGCATCTGCTGAAGCTTCTCCTGAAGACAAACAGCTCCCTCAGCCAGCTCACTTACAGTATCATCACCACTGACTGGGTCCAGACTCCACCCAGCCAAGGCACTGTAGAGTTTTTTTTCCTCAATATGGATTTTCCCCAATGTAACCTTTGACTGTCAGAGCTGAGAAGCTGATCACTGCTGGTGTTATTCCCCAGAGGGCACGGAGAGAGATACCACAGCCCTGAACAATGGTCTTCCCTCTGGTCAGCTAGGCAGCTGCCCTAGACTCCTCAAGGCCTCCCTGCCTGATGCATCGTTATCACAGATTATCTCTGAACCCATCCAAAAATCCATGAGTTCCTTTGGGCCTATAAACTTAATCCAGTTATGGTGTATTGGTATATGGAAGTGGATCTTTAGGAGGTAAAGCCAAATATACCCTAAGGGGCAACTGCTCATCCACAGAGCTGTGACTTATACAAAGAGGAAGGGATACTTCGGCCAGGATGGCCTGTCTTGTTATGTCATTTCCTGTCTTGTCCTGGATTGCAGTTCCCAGCAGATGTGGCTGCCCAACCTGAAGCTTCAGCCTTCAAACCAGGGGCCAAACAAACCTTATTCTGTGGAAATCACTTGTCAACGATTGCAACACAAAATGGACCTTGAGGGGCAAGGCCATGGACAGGACTGCCTTCCCATAGTTACAGAGCAAACTAATACAAAGCAAGATTCTGCACCAGCTTTAACCTTGACTATTCCAAAGCATGAACCACTTTCTTGGTTGCAGAACTCAGAACTCTCTCCGTTATTAAGATGAAGTGAATTCAGCAAGTAGTCTTTCCTAAATAGTCTTTGCCTATTTAAGTGTAGGGCAAGGAATAAAAAGTTCTGGTTTTGTTCCAAGGCTGACTGTTATTCCTACATGGCCCCTGAACTGCTGACACAAGCTCTGATGATCATATCTGAAACCCATCTCCTAACGATCAGCAGAGGAGCACCAACTTTTCTATATTACATTTTTATGAAATAAGAAGTTTGTAAAAAATATCAAGTATGTACAGGTCACAGTTTTTCTAGTGTTAATCTACATATGAATTCATTAAAATAACATACATGTAAGAATTTGTTTCAAATTATTAAGCAAATGATTAGTATAGCCTCAATTATCCATTGATTAGAATGAATTTAGGTTATTTCTAATTTGGGATATTATAAACAACTGTGATATATTATAATAATAAATGCTTCATTACAAAATTGTGAAACTGTTCCTATGAATAATTAAATGTAGAGCCTTATTTTCACTGTAACCAAGGAATTAAAACCTACCACAAAATTACTTTATATATATATATTTCCCTTACTGAAAACGATCTTTTCATACAATGTATTCTGATTACAGTTTCCAATCAATTATATTCTCTGATATCCTCCCCACCTCACCTCCCATCAGAATCCACTCCCTTTTTCTCTCTCTTAAAAGAAAAACAGGGGGAGATCCAAGATGGCTGCACCGGGAGGACACTGTGTCTGAGGAGCAGGACAGCAGTGTTGCCACAGTGACCAGGAGAATGAACTCTGGGACCTAAAACACCAGCAATTGTGATTCCCAGGTGAGAGGAAATCCTACATCGTAAAAATCAATCGGGACTGACCTCAGGTCACCCAGTCAATCCCTGGAAAAGGTCCTGGGGACCAGCAGACACACAGCCCGAGCACCAACTTGTAACTGACAGTGTGCACAGTGTGCAGTGGAGGAAGGCGCAAGGAAGTAAGCTTGGTGAAATCAGGCAGGCTTTCCACTTAAGCAGAAAGAATCCGTCCAGGAAGGACAGCCACTCTGGAATCTGAACCTTCCGATGCTACTGTGACAGGGCGGTTAGTCACTGGCACTGGCGGAAAGAGGTGGGAGGTGTGTTCAAAGAGCACTCTCTTGTTTTTCTTACTACTAACTTCACGGTTGAAGGGCGGCAAGAATGAGGAAGTGGGAAGACTCTGAGGTAAGGGACCTGAAAGGTTTGCCAATGACTAATGTGCTGCCTGATTCATCTGAGAGTCCAAGTCAGGATGGCATCATTTCGGTTTTTACACAGACCACAGAATGAAAACAGGGAGGTCCCTGGGCTTTCTGTACTTTCCAAGACACTGCCTGAGAGAGAGAGAGAAAAAAAAAGAAACCTGAAGTGTGGAGACAGCTGTATGGAACAGGCAAACCTAGACATGATTACTTGGGGAACCACTGTCCATGATGCCACAGTGTCCAAGAGGGATTTGCTACCAATTTAGAGATTTATTCCATGAAGACAATGAAAATATTAATTCCCGAAGAATAGTCTCTTAAAAATAAAGTCTACAGAGGACAGCTGTGTCTATTAGAAAGATCTTTCTGAGAGTAGAGTCTGGACATAGACTCTTAAATCCCTGGTAGGCTTTCAAGAAGACATGGTGCCGCCCTGCATGGTCACCTGATCAGAACAGTAAGAGCATGGAGTTCAGGGACAGGCTGGCTGGGAGGGACAGCTGTACACTGTGTGACCTTGCTTGCCTTACCTCCTCAGTGGGTCACTGATGCTCAAGGAGTTGTGGTGAGGAAGACAGACATGAAAGCTGACAGAGTCTTCACAGCAGAGGAGAGAACAAGCCTCAAGGGCTTCGTCAATACTGCCATAGACTCTTCCGCTCAGGAGGTCTTGAATAATATAGCTGCCAAAGAAGGTGTTTAAAACATCCATTTGAAGTGAGGGGCTGGAAAATACTCAGCCCTCCTCTCTTCCTAGGGAAAGTCTTTTTCTACATTGCTGTGTTTTGTTTTGTATAAATACATTTGTCTTCTGTCTTTCTTTTGCTGTGTTTCATTTCTCTAGAAAATACTATGTTATTCTAGTGGCAGCTGTCATTCTTGGGAACAATCAGACTTCCTTGTCCTCCCAGATAAAACATAAGACTCTTCTAGAAGTTCTGTGTCACAGGCCAGAGCTGCTTCTGAAGTAAAAAGTACAAGACATGGGCTCAGGTATGTGCCTCTTGGTCAACACATCCTTTGACCTCAAGTAGCCTTGACCTACTGTGGAAAAGCACATGCTGCTTCTTCAGTGGGTTAGAAGAGGTGAGCACTTTAAAACTTTCTCAGAATCAGGGTTTCTAAAGTTTTCTATGTGAATCTGGCTTTGGTAGAAAGTAGAAGCAGCATAAATATAAGACGTCACACACAAAATCATTCTTTCCTACTTAGATTTTTTTTTCATCCTCAGGGTTCTAACAGAACCTGGGACTGGCTCCATTTATGAACCCAACTTTGCGCTCTACTAAACAAAGCAGAAGGGCATGGTCAAGTTAAGAGCTCTCAAAGACAGACTCCAATTCCCCAGCTGTCAGGGAGTGACATCTCTCTGTGTGTCAGATTTCACACCTTTAAAATCAAATCAGTGGCACAGCACCACAGGACTGTTTTAAGATTAAGTGAGTTAATACTACACTTGGTCCTTGATGGTCTCAACAATCCCAGATATAAGCTCTCTTCCATCTAAGATTCTCCAGCTTATTCTGTGAACGCTCCTCAAGCCCCTTCTAAATGTTCCACACTGTAGAAGGTTGGGGAGCGCCTTGTTCTGCACCCTGCTTAGAACAAACCTGATCCCCCACTCTCACAGGAAGTAAACAGTGTTATAGGTACTAATCAAATAATTCCAGCAATACTAAAACCTAACTGGAGAACTCATCAAAAGGAATTTCTAATAGGGTTTCGACATGGTCAGGAAGTGAGAGAAAGCTTCCAGTGTAACTAACGGCAACTGAGCTTTGAAGGTAGAGCAGAGTGCAGTGAGAAAAGGGCAGGTGGAGGATGAGGCGGATTGGCAGGCACTCTTGACTGGTGGAGAGCATGCACAGTGCTCTCAGCCCGTCCCTGACTCCCCAGCCTTGCTCATCAACCCTGCACAGGAGTTCCTTCAGGAGCTCTGTCAATAGCCAGTGTCTCTCCTCTTTCCCACCAACAATGAGAACGGTATCGCTTCTTTAATGAGAGGATTTAAATCCAATCTTCCATGACATCTTCCTTACCACATTAGCCTATTAAGGCTCCACCCCCGTCCCTATGGATGACTGGATGGATGCAGGGCAGGAAAATGATAGGTAACTGGCGACTAAGGCTTAGCAGTGTCTGACTCCTCTTGCATGTTAATTTCCCAGAGTGAGCATGCATCTACTTTCATGTGTATATTCTACTTCTCTGGAAGGGAGAGAGCAATCCCCTCAATAGCCAGCAGAGGTACCCCATTCCACTGGGGAAAGACCCAAGACTGGGCAAGCTGAAGTGCACTGCCTAGTTCCGACTGCCGGTACCTTGGCGGTTCCCTGAACTCTAGCCTGCTACCTCCACACCCCGCCCCCAAGCCTATTCACGCTTCCACTGCGCCAGGTCACCACTTGGCCCACTTATGCTTCTCTGCTTAACACGCTTCAGTGTTCTGTGGCTCTGCTTTCCTTGTCTGAGCCGAGGTACATGGTGGTTACGGAGATGCCTACTTGCTGGCACTGCTGACGTGTGCTGTGAGAAAGGCCTCAGAGCCAGGTATGAGAAGAAGTAGCAAAAGTTCCCTTGTTTTCCTGAGAGTCTCTTCCACTTAAAAAAAAAAAAAAAAAAAAAAGCTACAGCTATCATCAAACCATGGCATTTACTCTTCTTTAAGCAAGTCACATTATAAAGTGAGAGTGAGGGAGGGAGAGAGAAAGAGAAAGACAGGGAAAGAGGGAAAGAGAAAGAAAGAGAGAGAGAGAGAGAGAGTAAAAGAACAAGAGAGAGGAGACAGGATTTTATTTTAATAATATATGGCTTCTCAAGGATGACAGGTAGTCAGTTTGCTGTTTTCTATTGTTTATGTGTGCAACCAGGAAGCAGAGATCACATCTAAATGAGATTATGGCCGCCTGCACAGAAAGTGCTCACTAAGCTGTTCTCTTCTCGCAAAGACAGAGGCTGCTGATCTAATGCAGGGTCAGATCCCAGCCTGCAGTCCCAGACGGCTAACTTCTGAGCCTTGTGCTTCATGTCTGCCCTGGGTGGCAGTCTGCTGTGGGTTCTGCACAGTGGCTGGCACCAAGGAGCCTTTTCTTTACTTGCCTCTTATCTATGGAGATCATCTGGGCTTTCTGATGACCCTGAGATAGGCAGGGTTGGCACTCATACTCCCACCTTGCAGATAAGAAGGCAAGTTTAGACAGACTGAGCAATAAGTGATGTAACCCGAGAGACAGCCAAGATGCAGAACACTGTGGGATTCATTCTCAGGGCACGGCGTACATGAAAACCTCTTCGAGTTCCTCGCTATTGGCGGCACACATGTTTCTCCAGCAGGTCCATGGATGCGCACTATTCCTGACACTCCCTACTAGAGCGATCAACAGCAAATGTAGCTCAAGAGTCAGGCTGGGACTACAACGGCAAACGACCACCCGGACAGGGCGATCTCACCCAGCGCAGGAGAATAACACCTCTATCGGCACACACCCTCAACCCATGTGCACCCCTGCACTGAAACTTTCATCTCACCGTACCTTCTCCCAGCGCTTCCTCTTTTCTTTTTGGTTTTAATTTTCAAATTTATCATGTAAGTCATAAATGTCTCAAGGGCAGGCCTCCCTCAGTACCTCACATGCAGGGAAGTCCTAAAGCTCTGAACATAATGACAAATCCTCACCTTTGTGTGGCTTTAATATCCATGATTGCAAAAGAATTTAGGAATGCAGCTTCTAATTTGCAGATGAATGGTGCTAGAAATATTCACTTAGGCCAGCCTTTTGCCACTTAGGTGCATTTTTAAAATAGAAAATGAAGTGTAAAATGGTGTTCTCTGGTGCCCTTTCTTCTTACTATACTATATGCTCAATTCTTTTGAAGAAATTAGAATATAAATAATATCAAGCTAGATCTTCAAAAGAAGCTCCAAATAAATACTTCTCTGCATCCCAGGGCTTCTCCAGGCTTCCTGCCTGGCTCCCTCAGCACCTGTTCTGAGGGGTTTTATTCAAGTCAGGTCATGCCAACCCTCATTCCTCTATTCAAAATTCCAAAAGTGAAAATGGTTGAAACTGAATGATTAGCACAGGGGACTCATTATATAATTCTGTGAATACATTATTACAATGTTCCACTTTAAAGAACACCAGTAAACAAAACATTTTAATGTCTCCCTAGTCTTAAAAGGCCTTTACAAGCAGCTGAGGAGGGCCCAGGGGCTGGGATGCTCTGTCTGTTTCCTTGTGGGCCTCGTTTCTGCCATTTCCAATGCAGCACAGCAGACTCTCTGTTCTGGAACCTGCCAGCTGAGCTCCCACCAGCGAGCTCGCGGACTCGTGCACTCTGCTGGCACACTGGCCCTGGGCGCCTGCCATCTTCTGTCTACTGCCAGGCTTTGCACAACTCCCTTCTCAGGCAAGTGCTCTCTCTCTGAGTCTTCCTCTTCCTAAACGCTTACCACCCCACCTGCTGATCCTCTCTGCGCTTCACTTTTAATCTGTACGTTAACAACCATTAAATATGCAAACATGTATTAATAATGTCCTACCTTCTCCGTTAGAATGGGAAAACTACAGGAATAGAAGCATTTCTTTCATTTGTCCTTTCTATTCCCCAGTGCCCAGAATAATTCCAGTTATATTATTGTTCCAATGTACAAAACTAACAATTAAGATTGAACTAAAATCTTATTAGTGAAGACAAATTACTAAAATACAATGAGTTGTAATAGGTGGGAAGAAATTAAAATTATTTATATTTTTGTTTTGCCTTTAGAGATGACTGGATCCTAATACAGCCCCTCAGCAAGCTGCTGGAGTTAGAATGTGTTATTACATACCAGAGTTCAACATTAGCTTAAGTGTGTGTCTAGCTCAGGACCATGGTTTTTTCACTACACCAGAACTGTTACGGAAAGCCCCATGAGGAAGGAGGCCCGGTAGCTGTGGAAACCTGACTCTCAGTCATCGGCACCAGAAAATCAAGTCAGGCAACAGCTCTCCTGCTGAAGTCAGGGAGCTCCTTTGCTTCCCTCTTGTCACTGTTTGCTCCTGGCCTGAGGCCTCCTCTCTCCTGAACCTGCCTCACATGTTTCCTGTCCACTTACCTTAGTTCCCTCAGACTTGCGGGGTCCACATTTTTGTTCCACCCCAATTTCTCAGCCTCACAACTCCTCACACTAGAACAATGGTTCTCGACCTGTGGTTAGACTGTCCTAAATATCAGATATTGACATTACGATTTATAACTGTAGCAAAACTATAATTGGGAAGTAGCAACAAGAACAATTTTATGATTGGGGAAAGGATCATCACAACATGAGCTACTGTCTTAAAAAGTCACAGTGTTAGGAGGTTGAAAACTGTGCTAGAGGATTCTTCTTGGTGGACAGGTGCAGCTCCCCCAAAGATCTCATCCTGACCTGATACAGGCTGTATCTCCTATCCCTTAAACTAGTGGACCCTCTCGCAGTAAGGAACAGGAGCTCGGGTCAGACACACTGGGCTGAATCCTAGACTGTCCAATAAAAGCTGGTATGAGCCCCGGAGAAAGTTAACTTTTGACTTCTTTCCATATGAAAAACTTGAACACAAAAACATAATCTCTGAGTTTTCACAAGAATTAAGAGGTGCTAATTTAAATTGCTTAGTACAGTTTGTGATGAAAAGCAATTCTCCTTTGTTTCTTCCTGAACTCACAGGTATCTGCCGCTGGGATTTCCTAGGATTTAATGAGAGGCCTCCACACGTAAATGCTTCCACGAATGGCTTTCTTTCTCCTTTCTGTCACTGAAACCCAAGACTTCTGTCACTAATTCATAGAACTTTTTCCAGAAACAACAATCTTGATTTTACCCTAATGTTTATTCTAGAGCCCCCTGACATAGTCTTCACCCCTACAAACAATCTCCATTACTGACATATTCCCCTTTCTTCCTTATTCTAACAACACCCTTTCTTGGTGATGATAACTACACAGGGTACCATTTACTCAAACACGACATCAGGTGCTACTGCTACTCCAAGAAAAAGGAACCATTTTTAAATTCAGTTTATGTTTTCTATAAGCTAGTGAGAAAGGTTCTTAAGAGACTACTCACACTTGCTTGAATGCCATTCTCTTTCTCTACACCAATTGTTCAAGAACAACTCTAGTTACCAAGCAGAACCTTCTATACAAACTGAAGCCTTCTGAAAATTAACTAATTCCACTAGTCTTCCAAACAAAGTGTTTGAAGGTCGTGACTGACCTCATGTTTCCACACCCACTGTCAGTCACTGATTGTTGACAATCCCTGAAGCACAGTCCCTCTTCAGACCTTCCTTCTCCCACATCTCTGGCTACTTGGCTAAGTTCCCCTTCCCAAGGCCCAGGCTCAACAAACACTGATCCTTGCTTTTTAGTCTCTGCTTTCTTTCTGATATTTACGCACTATGGGTTGAATTAGCTACTCTCCATGATACTAAAGTAAAATCTACTGGCCGGAGAGATGGATTATCTGCTCAGATTGCTCTTGCAGAGGATCTGAATTTGGTTCTTAGTAACCATGTTGGTTTGCAAGGGTTGCAATCACCTGTAATTCCAGTACCAATGTGATCTGATATCTCTGATCCCCTTGGGCACCTGTACTCATGCATATGCGCGCGCGCGCGCGCACACACACACACACACACACACACACACACACACACACCACTGATGAACATGTGTGACACTTCCAGGCTTGGCCATTCTTTCCCTTAGCAGGAAACCTTTCTGTTCTCAAAAGCTTTACCACTGAATATGCCCAAGGCTGAACTAATTACCTTCCTTCTGCCTCCTGTTAGAGCAACCCAACTGTCTCCTGTTAGAGCAATGGAACCAACACCTTCCTATCATGTCAGAGTGCTCTCTCTGCTTCTTGTATCGACACCCAATTTCAGTGCAAAGGCACTTCCCTGCCCCCTGTGCTCATCCCTTTCCTCCGTCCTCACTGCCTTATTTTAGCCTTCTCAGCTTAAACTCTCAAGTCTAACTCATGAGGAAACACAAAATTCCTCTAACTGCTGCCCCTAGGTCTTTCCATCCCAAGGCTCCTTTGCAGACAGTTACTAAGTTTATGCTCCTGAAGCACAAGGCTTAACAGTATATGTTACACCTGTATTAAAACTTCTTTGGCTATGGGTCTCAGCATCTGCTTGATATGCTGCTGGATAGAGTCTTTCAGAGGCCCTCTGTGGTAGGCTCCTGTCCTGTTCCCCGTTTTCTCCATCTTCCAGTGCCCAATCCATTTGCCTTTCTGAGTAAGGATTGATCATCTTACCCAGGGTCAAACTTTGGGCAGAGTGCATGGAATCTTATGAAAGAAGGGGGATATAGAATGCCCTGGAGGGGACAGGAGCGCCACAAGGAGAGCAACCGAACCAAAAAAATTTGGGCACAGGGGTCTTTTCTGAGACTGATACTCCATCCAAGGACAGCACATGGAGAGGGTCTAGAACTCCTGCACAGATGTAGCCCATGGCAGCTCAGTGTCCAAGTGGGTTTCCTAGTAAGGGGAACAGGGACTGTCTCTGATATAAACTCATGGGCTGGCTCTTTGATCACCTCTCCCTCAGGGGGGAGCAGCCTTACCAGGCCACAGAGGAAGACAATGCAGCCAGTCCTGATGAGACCTGATAGCCTAGAGTCAGATAGAAGGGGAGAAGGACCTCCCTTCTCAGTGGACTTGGAGAGGGGCATGGGAAAAAATGAGGAAGGGAGGGTGGGATTGGGAGGGAATGAAGGAGGGAGCTACATCTGGGATACAAAGTAAATAAACTGTAATTAATATAAAAAATAAAAAAGTCTATTGGCAGCCTATTTTCTTTAAAAAACAAAACAACAACAAAAAGAAAAAGAAAAAAAATGCAGCCTAACTTCTTCCACAACTTTTCGCTGTTTTTTCTCTCCAGTAATATTTCTGCTTGGTCCCTTTTAAGGACACTTTGCTGCTGCAGAATTACTCATTATTCCCATCAAACCTGTGAGATTTCTACTTGAACCTGTTGATCTTCCTACAGGTGCTGTTTTCTGTAGCTGGGACCGATGCTATCCACCTTTCTTTAAGATACAACCTCAATGCTGGACGGGGTCCCCCCATAACCACTCTGGGTGGCAGACTCCCATAAATCCATCCTACTCTAGAGCCGTAAGATATGTATGCTTTTCATTAAAAGACGGTTGTCTTGAGGCCATTCTTATACAGGCCATAACTGGCATAGAGTAGGAGGCATAGCACTCAAGAGGACCTCACTGCCTCTGAGATGTAGGACTAGCACCTTCTGAATACATTTTTTAAAAGATCTGAGGGACTGAATAAATCAGGAGGGAGTGAGGTCCCTGGGACCCTGACTAGGAGCTGCTGGAAGGGTCTCTGCTAGGCAGGCTGGTCTCATTAACCTGATTCTAGGGATCCGGAAAGGACTAGCAAACATGAGTCCACAAATCCAAAAAGCCTGTGAAGCTGTCCTATCTACTTGCTGGAAACTGAAATTAGGAACGCTAACTCCTCACTGAAATTTCTAAGAGGATTTTTTTTTTTTTTTTTTTGGAAACCATTGTATTCTCTTAGCCTATTCCACCTACAGACATAACTCACTGATGGAGAGTCTAGCAGCAGAAATATTCCTGCATCTTTAAGGCTCAGAGATTCAACTCTCAGAATTCAATCCTGGGAAACAACATCCTGACTGTCCTAGGGCCTGGCCAAAGTAGCCGTGGACACAATCCGGACAGGTTCTAAATAAAACACAAGTGAGGCTGGGCGGAGCATGCTCTTCTGTGCTACAGAATGCACCTCACCAGTTAACATCAGCAAATCCCACCAGGGCAGTACAGGAGGCAGGCTTCCCACATTCTAGAGGCCAATTCTCCCCAGAGACCACCCAAGCATCACAGTATTCCTTTATGTCTCTACGTCAAGAAAAAACGTCTAGGAGTACAAAGGTAGTTTGTACATAGTTTGTTTCCAACTGTGATTTCAGGTTTGGGGAAAAGAAAAGGGATGTTTATAAGAAGTCTGAATTGTCATTCTCAAACTACGGAATGCTAAGAAATTTCCATTATGGTATAAAGGGAGAATGATTCTGTCTATACCAAATGCATTTTGTGTTTTGTGTTAGGTAGATCTTATCAAAGCTTACCTTTTTCAAAAATATTTAACTTCTGCCCCTACACACACACACACACACACACACACACACACACTCACACACGAGTACAAAATTACAGGTAACTTTATTCTGTTTGGGGCAAAAGCTATAGATACATATATATGGATACATATATATGTATGTATATACATATATGTCAGTAAGACTTTGATCATAGGGGTGGCAGACAAAACAGGCAAACAAAGAGATATTTAGCTATTCTGAACAAAGTTTTAAAAGTGTGTATATACACACACACATACAAACTTTGTATACATACATATATATGTATAAGTATACAAACTATGTATATATAGTTTTTTTTTTTAAGGTCTGGCTTGGAGTCTACAAGTTTTCAGATAAGAACGTTTAGATTACCTTTAGTGTTCTATAGATGGTCAGTCCCTAGTTACTGCTATAATTTTGTTTGAATCAGTAACCACCTTTGTCTCCTAATACTTCTTTTCTAAAATTCCTAGTCCTAGCCCACAGCTAACATAGCTTCCAGCACTAAAATGCTAGGGGTCCCTAAACTATGTATTTAAGACATATAGGACAATGGTCAACAATCACAAATCCAAGACAAAAGAAAAAAAAAAAAGAGTTTGACATCACAGAATTGAGCCGGAAAAAACTCTATCAAATAAACTTAGCTTTAAAATTGTGAGCATTTAAAATACATTTAGCCACGATTACAAACTGAGAAAACATACAATCAACACTCAAATTACCTGTTGCAAGGGGGCCTCTGATAGCATGGAAAATCAAAATTTAGAGACAAAGAAAAAAATCTTTATGTTAGGCAATGACTTCAACTTTTTTCCATCAAGGCTGAGACTAGGTACTCAGCGTGTTTATTTTCAGTGGCTCTAGTGAAGGCCTTGTAGTGGGTATTTGGTACTGATAATAAAGGAACTATATTTTTCTGGGAATGCCAGCAAGGCCCTGATGATGGGGACGGGAGCAACAGGCAAAGAAAGAGATAATTAGCTATTTTAAACAAAATTTTAAAGCTTGGATAAACTTAAGAACTAAGCAGTGTAAAATGAATGTTAGGTTAAGTAAATCCAAAAGAAAAATTAAATCTCTGACCTGAAGCAGACATGATTCATATAAAATTTCTAACATAATCTTAAAATGACAGTTTAAAGTTTATTTTAATTTTTGTATGTAGTTGTTTTCCCTGAAGATATGTGTACCATATGTGTGCCTGGTGCTTGCAGAGGCCAGAAGAGGGTGTCAGATCTCCAGGAACTGGAGTTACAAGTGGTTGTGAGCTGCATGTGGGTGCTGGGAACGGAACCTGCGTCTTCTGCAAGAGCAGTGAAGAGCTCTTAGCCAATGAGCCATCTCTCTAGACTTCCTTTAAAATGATTTTGATCTTAAATTAATTTGGGGTTATTAGAAACATTTTTCTATTCTATGATGTCCAAATTTATTTGGGATTAGTATAATCAATTTATTTCTTCTAAGAGACAGATAATTACTCTATGGGTCTATATTTTTTAAAATTTTAAATTATGTGTATATATGTGACTATGTATGAATATGTGCATATGAGTACTGCTGCCCAAAGAAGCCAGAAGAGTCTGTTGGATGCCCTGGAGCTGGAGTTACAGGCAGTTGTGATGTACTTAGGTCTGAACCGGGGTCTTCTACAAAAGCAGTATGTGCTCTTAGCTGCTGAACCATATCTCTAGCCCTTGTTTGGGTGTTTTCACGTTTGGTAAACCAATTCTATCATCTCCCTAGAAGTGCACTGTGGAGAAGCAATCAGGTTTTAACTGACTGAAACAACTCATT
Organism: Meriones unguiculatus; assembly: GCF_030254825.1. Taxonomy (NCBI): domain Eukaryota; kingdom Metazoa; phylum Chordata; class Mammalia; order Rodentia; family Muridae; genus Meriones; species Meriones unguiculatus. Next base: position 70,741,101 of record NC_083358.1, on the reverse strand, counting down.
CTGAATAGAATTTAATTTGGACCATGGTAAATTCAGCTGCTTACAAGGAACACTGAGCTACTCTGGGAAGAAGAAAAGCAGGAGGAAAGTCCACAAGACAAAGAGTGCTGCAGCTTTTCTCCTGCAATTTCCTGTGGAAATCCCCTGCTAAATGTGGAGAATTACAAGTGAGTGGACCTGGGAAATTTTGTCTTACTTCTTGGTGACACCTCACCAGTCATATTACGCCCCCAGATAGGAGCATGGCAAAAGAGAAATCACAACCTGAGTGTCAGACTGAGGTTAACCAAAGCAGCGTGCTGTCTGCATAACACGATGTACACAAAAGTCGGAAGGGGGAAACACCAAAATTTCTACTGATTTCTAGGAGAATGTCAGCAAGTCATTTGAAAAAATGGTATCGCTTTATACCTGGTCTTTCAAAACTGAACCAAACCAAACCCTTTCAAGTTGTGACAAATTGTTTGGCTTGTGTCTTGACATACAAGTGTAATAAATAAGTCATAGCCAGCAAGCCACTAGTATCTGTTTTTTTTTTTTTTTCTTATTTATCAGGAGATTACAACTTCCTTGTAACCAAGTCTTGATTAGCCCTTGAGTCATTAAGCAAAAATCTTTCTAAAGCCATATAAAAAAGGGAGCGAGAACTACAGCTTCCCCACCTGTAAAGCCAGGCTCTCTCGGCTTCCCTTTCCTTCTCAGTAGTCTTCCAGGTTAGTTTTGAGCGGCCACAGTGACAACAAACACACTCTGTCCTGTGGCAGCTGTGATTCCCATGAAGCCTGTGTCTTCTGGGACCTCAACTCATTGCTCCTTATTTCACCTTGTGCTGAGATCAGGGCACAGTTTATCTTTTCATATAATGGCTTTTCAAATACTTGAGGACAACCAAGGCCATCCTGTAAGGTATAAATATTCCCACAGGAGGAAGGCTTGAGTATAGCCACAAGATGATTTTGATCTGGAACCACTCACAGTTGATGTGTATGCTCTGCACACACTTCTGGTGTGATCTTTCCACAAGGTAGCCATGAGGCTATCACCTCTTGGGTCTTACAGACCATCTGCCATTCATGTTGCCTAGTGAGGAGTGACTTCTTTAGCAGCTACGGGCCTTGCTGGCGCATGCTGAGCGCATCACCCTGTTGCTGCTTCACCCCTCTGCCCTGTGCTTGGACTAATTCCTTAGTGTTCTGGATCTGTGTGTCTCTGTTTAACAGCAAGGCTTAAGAATTTGGCACTTTGCTCCAGCTTTCAAGATTAATTTGAATTTAAAGTGTTTGTTGTATATCACTTCTTGTCAAAAAACAGATGAGAACCTTACAGATGTTAAGGCTAAAACATATTGAAAAGGTTAGGAACAATCCCTGAGGCTGATCATTGGCTCTGTCTCTCCAGGATGACACCAGCAGCTTGGAGAGTCCATTAATCTCTGAAAAGCCAAGGCAGGCATCTCCAGGCTCTCTCTCTCATCTCACTATTCTGGAAGCCTGATCACAGAAGGCAGTGAGGCACATGCAGTGTGAAAAGCACTGTGAAAAGCACACCAGTCACTGGCATTCCATCATCAGAACTGAGGAATGACTATAGAGCTATAAGAGTGCTTTTGTGTACGGAGGACCTCTACCCACTTCAGGCACACACACATACACATATGCACCCCACTGCAGAGCATCCTCCAGTGATTCCCAGGAAACACAGCAATACCATCTCATATATGTCTGCTGCCTGGCTACTTTGTGACCCTGGGGCAGAGGAACAATCTTATTCGTGAGTGTAACCACAGAGCCAGCACCACGCCTAGCAAGAGTACTATATATGTGTGTATATAGTACTTCCTCATGAAGTGAGGAAGGCCAAGAGGGCTCCAAAACAGAAATGGGGCACCACAGGAGACAGTGTGAGTTTAGTGGATTCAGATTCCAGAAGAACCATTCTAGAATTCTGTTGCTCTGTCAAGACTCTGGTTAAAAGATAACAAAACAAACTGAGCTTACAATAATGTCTAACGGGTCCACTTTATCTCACACAAATGAAAGGTTATGTGAAGCTGATAAATACCACCATTCAAAAATAAACCAAAAGTAGTAGGAATAGGAACATTCTTAAAATTCAATATAAACAAAACAGTCTAGCTCTACAGCATAATGGTAATGTCGTTTCATAGAAAGAAAAATGTAACCCACGAAAACACTATTCTGCTTGATTAGTCACTGCTGAATTTTGGTTAAAGAAATGCAAAGAAAATGTCAACTCTATTTGTTACGTTGCTAGGGCTGATATTGGCATAATACCTCTTAAACCAGCCTATCACACTGTGTGTTTGGAAGTACTACAGGACCAACCAAACTGAGTAGGCATTTCTACTATTATTGCCAATGACAGTCTGCATTTTATTGGGGAAAGGAGATACAAACATGGGATGAGTGATGGGGGTGGGTAGAAGATGTAATGCTGGGTTACAATTAGAAGTGTGAAATTGGCTCTGAACTCAAGACTTAAAAAAAAAAAAGGTCAACGATCTAGCCTAATGGGATTCTAGAAAAAGCAACTCTGTTAAGAAGAATCAGGCTTCCTGGATAGATGAGTCACCTCAGGACAGGGCAGAGGACAGAGGATGAACCCAGACCGTGTCAGGAGTGCTACCATTAGGTTGGAGCCACGTCTACACGACATGAGAAAAGGCATGCAAGACTTCCCCGGTTTGGTGAGCAGCATGATTCCAACATCACAGTACATCAGGGCAGGAACGGTGCGCGGTGCCCAGGGTGACGCGAGAATTCAAGACTGTGCCCATCTGTTGTACTTAGGACCAAGCACACTTCAGAGCTCACGGATTTTCAATTTGGGGAGATTTGTATAAACTTTACAGTTTGGCCATTCCTGAAATTCTTAACTCCCACGTTATTTGAGACAGAATCTGTCTGTCTTTCTCGGTCTCTCTCTCTATCTCCTTCCAACCCCTACTGAATGCAAGGCTAGCTGGCCCATGAATTTACAGGAGTGTCCTGTGCCTACCTTCCATCTCTCTGTGGGTGTACAGGGATTACAGAACCTTACACAACTGTACTGTACACTACTTACAGTTAGGTGTACTGTGTTGCACCTAACTGTAATGTGGGTTCTGGGGATTTGAACTCAAATCTTCATGCTTGTATGAAAGTACTTTATCCCACTGAGCCATTTATTTTCCCCTGGCCCTTTCAAAGAATTTTTTTTATTTAGTTAGTATTTTTCACATTAGGAATATTTAAAATGTACTAAAATATTTTAAATGAGTGTAGAGAAGAAAAAAATACTTTGGAAAGTACAAAATGATAAATGCCAAATAACAAAAAATTGATAGAAACGGAAAACCACAAATTTGTAATCCTTGATTGAGAAAAGAATCACCCATGCATATGGCAACCATTAGGAGGCACATGGTGGTTTATTCCAGGGCTCAATGGGTGAGGTAGCCACAAGCAAGTAGATTCTCAGTAGTTTGAAGGTGTAGCCAGCAGGCTAGGTTATAAATGGGGCTCAAGAAGAGAAGAGGCAAGAATAATTCCGAGGCTCTTCAGTCTGAGAAACTGGGGCACATTTTCCAAGAATGGACAACTTCGACCAGGGAACGAAGAGTTCAGCTTTGAACACGGTAAGCTTTCCAGATATCCAAACGATAAAGGTGACCAAATAGCTGGACCTGAAGCCTGGATTTCAAAGAGGTCTAGGCTGGAGAAAGTGCATGTTCGTGTACATAAATCCAGGACAGGAAAAGTAGAAGGACAAGCTGGTTTTGGTCAAGTGTTCATCAACCCTGACGGAAAACTGGGATAATAATGCCTCCCTGGCAGAGCTGTATAAGATTTTGCAACAAGACACACAAAGAGCTCAGGAAAAGACTAACAGAAGTGGCACGTTTCTTCTCATGTTGATTACTTAATTGGGGTAACAAATGAGTACCCAAAGAACAAAAAGGAATTTAGTAAGACCTAGTTCTTGTCCTCAAGAAACAAGGTCTGGAGATGGAGCCGAGCACGTGAATCTGCATGAGGCACAGGAAGACAGACATGCAGGGGTGGCAGAGGGCCCATTAGAAACGGTTCGCAAGGCCTCACCCAAGTGAGCTGGTGAATGGGAGCAAACCAGGGCAGACTTTCCGAAGGGGTTATCACATTGAAAAATATATCATTAAACATGTAAGAAATAAATGATAAAACAAAGAATGAAAATGAAGCTATGACTAAAAGGTTCAGGCTTCAGGGCCACAAAAGAGGCTCATGGGTAAAAGCAGTTGCTGTGTATGCCTGGCAACTTGAATCTGATCCCTAGAACCCAGGCAAAAAGCCCTATTAGGTTGTGCACACTGATAATCCTAGCACACCTACAGAGAGAGGGGAGGCAGAGGCAGGAGGATCAGCCAGAAATGCAAGGACCAGCAAGTCTGGGGGATATGTCACAGCGAGAGCTGACCCTGGAGAGCTGCCCCCACCCCTGACCTCCATATTTATGAAAAGCAAATGTAATCACTGTGAATGGCCATGGTCAGTGGATGGTCTCACATCCTTGAGTACATGGATAGCCCAAATTGGACTTGGTGGGCCAAAAAATATATATAGAGAGAAAATAAAAATCAAAAAGAGAAAAAGAAAAGAAATTGGGAGACAGTGGGGAGGTGGGCCTGGGAGGAGTTAGGGGAAACGGTGTGGTGTGACTATGAACAAAATATATTTTAAGACTTCTCAAATAAAAATCTTATATTAAGAAAATGTTGAGCATGGTGGCACATGCATTTAATCTCAGCCTTTAGGAGGCAGAGGCAGAGGCAGGCAGACCTCTGAGAGTTCAAGTCCAACTTTATATGGTGAGTTCCTGGACAGCCAGGACTACATAGTAAGACCCAGCCCCAAAACAACAACAACAACAAGACATTCTTATATTTTTAAAATGGTATTTCTGGGCTAGAGAAATGGTTCAGTGTATTTTCACATTAGGAATATTTAAATATATTAAGCAATTGCTGCTCTTGTAGCAAACCTACAGCTGTTCATAACCAACTGTAAGTCCAGGTCCAGAGATTCCATTGCCCTCTTCTGGCCTTCTTGGGCACTGCATGCATACAGTGCACATACCTACATGTAGGCAAAAAACACTCATCCACATACAATAAAAATAAATATTAAAAAAGTGATCTCAATAAACAAATCATCCCAAAGCTACAAAGACCTCATGATCAGGAAGAAATGACTGTCAAGCAGAATTACTAAGGTTGGCCTCTGACAGAGGACAGACAGGGAGGTTGGGAAATAGCATGCCCCAAACAGCTAAGAGGAGCTGCCTGGCTGCCTGTGAGCAGCAGAAAGTCACACAACCTTCAGAGTAGACAGATATAAAATTCACTTTCAGAACACTTCCCTGGGCCAGACACTGCTCTTTACAACACTAATTCATTTAATGTTCCCAACAGCACTATGAGGTGTGGAGTTGTTCTTAGGCTGGTTTTATGGGGGCACAGAGAAGGCAGTCAGCCAGCTCTGGGCTACACAGGTACTAAGGGGACAGAGCTGGGTTTGAATCCGGCTTTGCAAGCTCTTTAGTTTGCTGTTAATCTGTGTAATCTCTCTTTTGGGGTGGTCTTTCTTTTGAGGGCGGAGGTGCTAAAGAATGTTTAACATTCAGTAAGTGAAAAACAAAGCAAGCAACGGACCTTTTACGGCTGATACATGTACTGATGATACTGCGCAGATGCGTCAGCGTCATACTTATGCGTACATGCATTTGGATGTGTAAGTACACACGTGCTGACAGGCACAGACAGACATGGGGAGCCTGGAAGCAGATGGGATGTCTTGGAGTACTCTCAACAAGCCTAACAGTGCTTCTCTCCAGGGAAAAAGGGAATCTTGTACAGAAGGGGAACTTACTTTTCACTACATATGTTTTTGTGTTTCTTGAAATTTTATTAAGTGTAAGTGATATCTGTAAATAAATAAACATTTTTTTGGTTTATTTTTAAGTTAAAGTTTCACACTGGGAGTGATGCCATTCTCAAGAGAAGAATGTTCTTCAAACAGTGTTCCTCCCACAGAAGAACTAGGCTTCAAGAATTTGAGGAATGGAGAGTTTAGGAACTTTAGGCTCACAGGATAGAATGAATTAATATTTGTGATCGCGGATCTTCTGCATTTTACTAGCACATAGGTCTTTCTTTGCTTGGTGGTTCATGGTCTTAGTTTAGTCCACATGGTCACAGTAAGTGACTAACCCCACTTTCAGAATCAGAGGGGGGTACGGGAATGACCAGCTGCTCTCCCCCATCCCCTGCCCCACCGCTACCGTTAGCATCAGGTGGTTGGGCGACTCAGCCACAGAGCCTGGGAACTGCCAGCCGGGGACCTTGGAGGCTTTGATGTCAGCTTTCAGGAACTCAGGCATCCTCCCAGCGAGTCCAGTGCTGCTGAGAGGCCTCTCAGGTCTAAGACGATGAGAGATGCCACATAGCCTGTGGAAGCTTTTACATGGATTCGGTAAAATTTGGTGCTTACTACTTCTTCTCTTAGATTTTTTTTTCAGCTTTAAAAATAAATAAATGTCCATTTTGCTTAAACCTTTTTAGTTTTCCTTAAAAAAAAAATCTTATTTTGGAATTTGAAGATTAAAAAACCGAGGAAGAAAAGGCAATTTCCACCTGGAAAATGTTGGCGCTCTGGGAGATGACTGTCCTCGGATTGGGGAAGTAGAGGAGGAGCAGGCTGGTGAGGAGTGAGCAGGAGCGTGGCAGGTGGAGACCTGGCGGACTCTCGTGCACGCCAGCGTCTCCCTTAGCTGGGGGACCAGTGCACCCGCAGCTGATGCTCCCACTTGTTCACTGTGCAAGGAACTGCTGCCTATCTTCTATACATGGGCCGTTAACAGAGTACACGCAAAGTTCTGCTCTCGGGGAAATAACAGGCGTATTCGTGGCATTTTACTAAGCCTCCACACCTGCCCTGAATGAGCATTTAACACTACGGATGTGGCAGGGACAAGGACAGCTGTTTTTTTTTTTTTTTTTAGGCCAGTTTTTATTTATTTATTTATTTATTTACACACAATTCCTGCAAAGTAGTTGTTTCTATTTTCATCTCATAAACAACAAAAAGTTTGAAGAGCTTTAAGCAACGTGCTGCAGACCGCACTACCTGCCAGTGGCACAATCGGGAATGAGGCTTTGCTTTCCAACAGTGTTCCTCCCACTAAACTGCAGCTCTCCTGACCTACCATCAGGTCATCTCCACCACAGCACAGAACAGGCTTGCTCAGATCCTGCAAGTCTTCGGTAATTATATCATGTAACATATGTGTAGAGAACCTATTTCCTCTGGTAAGCAATGTATCACTTTTTGATCTAACTATTGTTTCCTGGGTTAGTAGCTAGGATGTAATTTTGTATTATTATTTATTATCATTATTGTTATTATTTTAGTGAAATCTTGAAGTAACATGTTAGAAATGGGTTGACTAGTTCATGGAGTTAATTTAACTCAATAAGGGGTAAATGCTCATTTTTCTTTTTTTTTTTTGCAAGCCAGCTGACTTCACTCTAGTAGCTTAAAATTTACTGTAGGAAGGAAACTGTTAGATGCTACAATTATGAGTGTCATCCAATGGCCTGATATCAGACATTTACTAGTACACTCTCCATCTATTCAGTAAGGAAATAGCTTGGGAATTTCTCTTTCTAGAACACAATATTCAAAACATCAGTACAGCAAATCCCTTAGACCTGAACGATTTTCTTCCACTACCTGAATACATCACAAAGGTGCCCAAGGGAGCATGTAGCATGTAGGCTTCTTTCTGAATGTCACATGCAATGACATGGCCTTAACAGTATACCCTCAGGAACACTCCTTCATCAATGCACATCATGTTTACAGTGAGTACATGAGAGTCTCCCAGAATGCATGTCCACACAGCGGCTCAGAGCGTGACTTCATCTACATATAGACTTTCTGCAGACGGAACTGGTCAAGAAGCCACCCTACTGCACACCGTGGGAGTCCCTAACCACACTGACTGCTGTCTTTATGAGAAGGGAGGGAGAGGGCCGAATACAAAGTCAGGAAGAACAGCCATGTGGAGACAGAAGCAGAAATCCGAGAGGAAGCTACAAGCTGTGTGCTGAGGGCCACCAGCAACTGCCCGAAGCTGGAAGAGGCAGGAACTGATCCTTCCCTGAAGATTCTGGAGGGGGCAAGAACCTACCGGCAACTTCACTGAGGACTCTGAGCCCCCAGAACTTTGGAAGAATAAACTTCTGTTGTTTAAAATGACCTGGATTGCAGTTATTCATTATTGCAACCCTAGGAAACGAGTACAATATTTGTGCAAATTAGACACAAAGGGTCCAAAAGGATACAATGAAAGGATCTAACAAAACTAAACATTCTTTTCTGCCTTCTTTTCTTTTCTGTGAGCTTCCATTCAAGTTTTTGGAATAGTATTCAATTTCACAGAAAAATGGAAGTAACTAGGTTTCCATGCTGACAATATACTGGCACTGAGCAACTGAATTTACCCACACAGGCTATGAAATTGGTTCTCTATGCCAATTTTAGAGATGAAGAAGTTGAGGCTTACACAAGCTTAACAGCTCTGCTAATCAATGAAAAGCTGGGAAGTAGCATTACACCTTGTGCCTAGAGATGACTTCACAGCCGGTGCTTAAACCTGTGGCTATGCTGTCCACAAGCGGAGTACTGCACGCCTACCTGGGAGCTGCAAGTGGAGCGGCACACATGAACAGCCATGTTTCCTCCTCTGGGACTCCAGCTAGAGGCCTGCTGCTTCTTCCCTTCCAACTCACCCTTTTGTCCCAGTCTCCACGTCTCTCTGTTCCACCCTGAGAAACCTCTTTCTCCACTCTTCTACCTGGTAATTACTTTTTCAATGTCTAGACCATTTCAGTGATATGTGATTTGAAAATATCTATTTGGCTTCAAGTCCTTCTGGCCTGTTTTCAACTCCTAAGTCTTTGCTAATACAAGCAAACTTATTTTGTACTTGCCTATAAGCAATGATAACTCAGTTATCTAAAGATTCTAGGGACTTATTTCTACTTTTCACCCATCTGCAGGCAATCATACTGGCTTGTTTTGTATGTGCTTTATTTGTGATTAGGAATTCATACCTGAACAGACTGTATTTTGTTTCTTAGGGGAGAATATTCTTTGACTTAGGCTCACTCTATTCATTGCTGGACTTGGGGCTCTCTAGGTTATGCAGGATGTATAAACATGAATTCTGTGTCTGTATGAGCCAGGCCTGTTTCTCTGGAGAGACCACTTGATTCCTCTGGGTCTAGGCTGGAACCTTCCCCTTCACTGTCACTCTGAAGTTTATCCACTAGCAGAAACTGTGGCCCTATGAGATGCCTGACTTTAACAGAGGACTCATTTTCAATACCCCAGACAGGAAAGGCCCAGACCGTAGCTTTCATTTCTGTGGGACAGTCAGAAACCAAGCCATTGAATACTCAAGTCAGCAATTAGTTCTAGGGTAAGAATGACCCTAGAATCCATGAATATCCTTCCACACTTTCTAAATTCCTCCATTGTTTTATTGGCATCTGAGTATTCTGTCTGTCTGTCTGTCTCCCTCTCTCTCTGTATGCCTGTGTGTGCTTTAAAATAGCATACAAAAGCATAAGTTTCATTATGAAATACTCATATATACTTTTTGCTGATCTGTCTCCCCTATGTCTACCTCCATTAAGTAACCTACATTTTCATACCTTTTTAGAATTTTAACTACACATTATAGAAAAAGGGTTGTTGTGTCTTTGGTACAGAGGCTGTATTTCTGTTTGGCACATTTCTCAGTGTTTTATACTAGAAGGATCACCAGTTCCACTGACAAGGCTTTAAAAATTGACCCAAGCCAACCTTTAAATATGTTTAGAGGAAATTTCCCTCCCAGCAAAGCTTGGGAGCCATGCTGGATCATCTCCGATGGGGCTGGAAATCGGTTTATATCGCTTTGTGTCTTTATGTCTCTTGCCTGCAGCTAAAACACACTAGAAACTGAAGCTGCTAAGCAAGCCTGACTCACAGTGTTTTCCTTTCAGTCCAAAGTCCAGCTACTCAAGCGGAGTCCGGACTCAAACCAATTTAATCAGTGGCTAAATGTGTACACACTTGCTCCCGCCTAATTCTGCTCAGAGGCTTATATCTGAATTATTGGAAAGGAATAACTTAGAATCCTATTTGTCTTTTTAAAAATTACATCTTTTTTATTTATTTAGTGGTGACTTAGGGGTGGTGCCCACTACACATATGGAGATCTGAGGACAACTTTCAGAATCTATTCTTCCCTCTACTACTGTGTGGATCTGCGAACTCAGGTTGTTAGCGTCAGTGGCAAATGTCTTTACCTGCTGAGCCATCTCACAGGTCCTGCAATCCTACTTGTCTTAATACCAAATTCTAAGTAGTTTTTTCAGGTCACGTAGATTCTCACATATCATTTAAAAAGTACAGCAATAGAATATTCTTCTCCTTGGTGATATGACTGCTTCTTTTCAATCATGCTAGCATATAGCAGCATTATAAGATAACAGGCATTCTCAGGAACACAGAAACCAGGCCCACTAGATGACATGCTGTGTTTCACATGTGTGAAGCGGGCCCTGGAGATCACTGTGGCTGGACATGTTTGAATAATTCTTATGTACACCTATGGTTCAGAACTACAGATCTGAAGGATGCTGTGAGGAAAGACAAATAGGATCATAATTAATAGTGTTCTATGTGTTTAAGAGTGTGACCTGTAGCCACCTATGTGCTAAATTCCAATTATGTTATTTGAGTGATTTTTGAACGCTTAACAACGAGTGAATCATTAAAAATTTCCATTGTTTTACAATGGGTCATTTACTTGTATAATGTACACAGAAGTATTATCTTTAGTAACTACTACTGAGAAGTAACTAGTAATAAAACTATTCAAACCTGAGAAAATGACAGTTTTTATCAAATCTGCACAAAAGACTGGTTAGGTTGACAGCGGGCATGGCTTGGGAGATATACTTAATAAGGGTCGTCTTATTTAAAAAGTATGGGGTCTCACATCACACTGCTTGGGCCCCACCCCCGAATGGCAGTGAGACTTGGGCAGAGCATCCCAGCTTTTTCTGCACTTCCAGTTCCTCATGGACGAAACGAGGGTCAAAGCTGCTCCTGTACAGGGCTGTGTCGACTGAAGGAGAAGTGCAACTGAGCGTGGCCAGCTAAGCCGGCACGTATCCTCCACCTCCGTCGGACCTCAAGAAAGTGAAAGCTGTTTGGTTGGAAGACTTTGACCTGGAGTACCACTTAGAAGGTGAGGGGGAAAGAGGGGAACTGCAGGAGAGGCAGCAGCAGCAGCCCTCCAAAGACTGGGAAGTCCCTGACTCTGCAGAAGGTGGCTGGAGACATTTGAGGACCATGCGCCTCTGGTTATTCACTTTGCCTCATCAAAAACAATTTCCACATGTGGCTTTATGAAACCAGGATTCCCCAACTGAATGGTGAATGCATCAATCTTCTTCAGATAGAGAACACTCCAATCAGGGATGGCTTCAGACTGAACATTGACCTTAGGAATAAGCATCCTAAAAACAATCATGTATGCAGAAAAACCTGGGAGGGAAAGAGGAAACACCAGTAGAGGCAGGATGCTATGTCAGGCCTGGAAATTCAGATGACCTGCAAATCTAAGGAGCCTGACTCTCCTATTCTCACTGCTTAGATTTGTATCAAAAGTTTCTTTCAAGGAGAAGCTTTCTCCAACTTCTAATGGTAATACTGATTTAAAGGAGGTATTTAAAAAAATCCTCTAAGTTATTCGAGAAGACAATTGCAAAACTTCTAGTCTATTTAAAAGAAAAAATAATGTAGAAGTATAGATTATGGTCACACAGAGGACATTACCTGCTTACAGCGTAGGACCTGCCACGGTGCTGAGTGGTATTAGTGAAATAATTATATGTTCTCTTTTGGTTTTAACCACGAATGGCTTTGCATTTAATCAGTACCAAAGAGAGGTTGGCGTGGCAGTGGGGGGAGAGGGGAGAGAGGAGGGGGCAGAAAGACAGGGAGAGAGAAAGAGACAGACAAAGGGAGATGTGACTAACTGACATTTCTCATTTTCTGGCTGTCAGCACTAAGTCTCACATCTTTCCACTGACTGGGAAATTGAAGTGCGACTACCCTGAATCGCATGCTGAGAAACATGAAGTGCTTCAGTTTCCCTAAGGTGTAAAGTTTAGAAATGGAAAAACAAAGAAGGAAAATATTCATGACAATTGCATGCCTGGAATTTCTCAATACTAGAGACAGAGGTAGAATGGTGAGTTCAAGTCCAGCTTAATTTACACAATGAGACACAGTCCAAAAAAAAAAAAAAATGTAGAGGTCAGTTTAATCAGCTGCTGTCAAAAAGCCAATAGCCTTCAGCAGTATTCAGATACATGTTCAAGTCTTTAAAAATGTGTTTTTAAAGTATATTAAAAAAACCACATGAATATACATAAACTCAGAAGTCTCAAACCATTCTGAAACCATGAAAGGATCCATGGGCCTTGAGTTACAAAGCCCTTGTTTTAATAAGCACGTGTATTTGTATGTGCGTGTGTTTGTATATGTGTATGTTACAAAGCACAGAGTATAGTATTTACAGGGAACACAGCTACTTTCTTTTATTTGAGCACAGTAGTCAACTTAGGAGTGTCAAAGGACATTCTAAGAAATGCTGTGGACTGAGTTCTGAATATATGCCCAATCGGTTATGGTGATCTTTCCCCTTGGCATGTTAGGTAACTGTATCAGGGTAAACTATTCAAAACTAGTGTTCCAACTAGATCTTTAGGATGGCAAGCCTCTGGATTCAGACAAGTCTGTGCAAAGGAAAGAGAGCTTACGCAGAGATATGTGATATCCTCAAGCCCACAGTAGATCAGCCGGGATGTACTAACCTTGACAGAAACTTAGCATTGAGGATTGTTAAGTGAAAGGCACTTAAGAGTGCAGACTTTACAGTAGGTGGAAGAAGGGGCCAAAGGCTGTTGCTCACCTACACATTCCAGAACACCCTTTCACTGAACCTAAAACCCCAGAAGGGCAGTGAAGCAGCTGCCAGTGAAGCTGATCGGAACAGTTATACTAGCCTTGCTGTGCTCCATGCTCCTGACGTCGGACAAATTACAAATGAACCGTACTTTAGAAATGAAAGTCACAGATGTTCATGTGCAATCTTCACAAGGTGCCCAGTGCAGAGGACCTGAGGATGGGCTGCACAAGCATTTCTAAAGCCACATGTAGCTTCTCCTCTTGGCCCTGTTCCATTTGCCTGAGGAAGGCACTTTGATTTAAATTTTTTCTGCACCACTTTCGGGAAAAGGAGGGCAGTGAGCCTTCCCTGGCACTCCTTGCTGAGTCAAGAACAGGCAGCGACAGGCTTGGCCCAGAGGAGGCTCTGCTGTCATTCCTGCCCTGCTGCTTCCTAGGAGCCGCCGAGGAAATCAGAACCCAGAGAACACGGAAGCGAGAGCTTGCAGGACAATGGATTACTCATTATTAATTTTTTTTTAAAGCAGAAAACTTCCTTAAATTCTGGAAACTTATTTTCCCCAGCTTTCCCATACATATATATGTATGTATGTTTTTGCTTTAAGGGTCGGTGTAAATTCCGTACTTTCATTGAAGGCATTTTTATTCAGACAATAAAAAGGAATAGACAGGATCAAGTCAATCAGTGTTTAATCTTCAGGCAGCCCAGTTTTAACCCCTATTTGGTTTGAAAAGGAGGCATCATATAAATAAAAACTTTGGGTTAAAGCTAGTAAAAAGTAGTTTTCTTGTAAGTGATTTTAGTTACAAATGCATACTTATGCAGTAAGACATAAAAACACCTCAGAGAAAGAGTGTTTAGAAGAGTGGCTTTTCTATGGGCAAGGAAAGAGGACAGAGCAGTAGCTGAGGGCTTCCACCGTGACTATGTTGTAGGTCAGAGAGAGAGACAGACACACAGAAAGACAAAGACAAATAGCAAATTAATAAAATATTACTATCTATTAAATCTATATTTTGGTACATGGTATTTGTTATAAAGAATTTTAAATTTTGTATGCTTAAAATATTTTGTGCATTAATTTCATGATACCACTGGAAGCATCGTTCTACAGATACTCCAATATTTCATGCACAGTGGACCACGGAATCTAGTGCTACAGAAGTCAAGAGTTCATGAATAGAGCACAACTTACTTTATATATATATGTATATATATATATATATATATATATATATATATATATATATATATAGTAGAAGGCCAACACAGAGAAACTCTACTTTCCCTCCTAACTCTGGCTCTTTAGTAGTTATAGTCAGTATCAGTGTTACAGATGCACACATATAAACGCACACATACTTATATGCAAAACACATATGGGTGGAAAGTTACACATCTGACCACTGATGCCCTCTGCCCCAGTTCCTTCTTTGCTGAGCAGAATTCTCATCCTCCCTGCCTTGATCTACCACAGCCCTCCATGTCTTATTCCTAAGCTCCCAGCCCCGGCACCTCCGAGGCACACACCACAGGGGAGGGCCATGGAGTTGCAGGAGAAAGAAGCCCTTGGAAGAGAGGCAGTTGACGCTAAGCCCCAGCTCCTCCATGCTAATGAATGTTACAAGAGGTGATAGAGAACACAAGGCAAATCAGCGATGTGGAAGAAACCACCTGTTTTTTTTGCTAGTGTTCTGCTCTGCATTCCTCACTTGGGTTCTAAAGGACTAAAAACCACTGACTGTCCTGAAGGAGAATTTTAGGTGTGCAGTCAACCTCAGTGGACAGACATAGAAAGCTGATAAAGCATCACCACCACCCCCACTCCCCGATGTGTGCATGTTTCCAGAGGAATCTGAAAAGTGTGCTGGACTGGTGGAAGACCTGCCCTCAATGTGGACAGAACTCTCTAGTCAGCTAGAACAACAACAACAAAAAACAAACCACAGAGAGAATCCTCTCCTCCTCTCCCTCTTCCTTCCTCTGTCCCAGTATAATGCGGGGCAATCTTCATTTCAAGCCCCAGGGCATCAGAATTCCAGGCCTTCAGACGCCAGGGCTTATACTGCACCACCATATCGCCATCTTGGGCCATTGGTCCGGACTGAGTTCCCAGAAGTTACCTGGTGCTCAAGCTTCTGTGCCAAGAATGCTAGTAGCATCCCTGGTACATCCCATAGTGCAACGTTTTGTCTTTCATAATCATAACAGCTGATTAAGATTCTTCTGATCTCCCTCCCTACTGCTTAATCAATCATCTATCCACCAGTCTCCATCCCACTTGTTCTATTTCTCTGGAAAAAAAAAAAAACTGTCTAATATAACTGGCTTCTTCAAGCTAAAGTCATTGCACTTCTATGTCCAATTACCTTTACTAAGAAAATACCTTTCATTCCACAACCAGAGTCTTTGAGTTTACAACAAGCCAGCAGAAAGACAGCGGCCAAGGAACGGCTAACTTTTATTGTTATCTAAGCTTGAATTACTGAATAAATAAAATCTTACAAATGACTAAATTGCAAGTTTTTATTGTGTCCCTACAAAATCATTATCAGTCTCTGAAACTTGGTCCTGGATTAAGAAAATAAAAACTCCGAACTAGAGAAAGATATTCCCACTCAAATCAACAGTGTAAGAAGCTAAAGATGGTCAATATGCACCTAAGTTCACCCAGTTCTACAAGCTACACAATCCACCTGAGTGGCTGAACAGGGTCCCTGTTGGGCTCTCTATGGACTTAAGCATATTTCCTCTAAAACACTGTATGAAGCACATGCTAGTGGTATTCGTGTATTTATATGTTTGGACAGTTAAATAAGCCTTTTTAGATTATCACTTTGGGTTTAAATTTATGATCTTAAATAATATTCTTATAGTCTATATATTCTGTCAATTGTTTTGTCATGAAATCTCCATAAACCCAGTACTTGGAATTTGTCTCAAAGACACTTTTTGTTTGCTTGGTTTTCTTAGACCAGGATGACCTCAAACTTGCTATCTAGCCAAAGCCAGCTTTGAATGCCTGATACTCCAAGGACTACATTATGCAGCATGACACATGGCTGAGAGTTTTACTAAAACACCAGAGAATAAACAATTTTAAAACTGTAAGATTGAAGGACAGCTTGACTATCTCTGGAGAGGTATTATGTTTTTCTTAGCTGATGTTGGAACTGTTCCAGTTAAACAGAGATGTTAATGGTGTTTGAAGATTTGTCATTTCCATGAGATGAATTTCTATTTAAATTTTACTAACCATGTAAACACTTCTGCTTTACAGGCAAAGGAACATCCCATTCATAGTCACCTGAAGTGTTCCCTGGCTTTGCTCTTAGGCAGTCAGAGTAGTAGACTTCAAACTTACTTTGACCTGAGGGTAGGATTTCTTGTTCTTCTCACTTGAGGCTCCTGGAAGCCCGCCGTGTGATGGGCCTTCACACACATAGCGGAATCGAAATCCCCTCTGCAGAGGTGAACACAGGCGGTAATCACCAAATGCAACATGACAAACTTACAGGTTTCTAAACATATAAAACTGTGGAAGACCATTATGCGGATGAGAAATACTTTCTGAAAGTCATTATGCAAACGATGCTAGCTGGTATGTGTGCCCTGAACTATGGCGGAGAAGCCAGGCTCCCACCTCCAGAACCTCACCAGCTCCTCATATGCCAAGTAGGAATGATGAAGAGTTTAAGCCTCTGGACATAATTCGTGCTACAGTTCTCTCAACTGTTGCCTCTCATTTCCAATCGCTGCCGCCAACCTCTCCATTTCAACATTAGTAAGAGTTATGCTAACTTTTTTAAAGGAGTTCCTTTACTTGCTCCGTCGCAGCTGGCCTGGGGCACACCATAGATGTACCTCTTAAAATAAAGTGCATGAGTGTTACACTGTGCCTGTGTGCTCTGTGAGTGTGCCAGTCTTCTCAGCACTTCAAAGAATTAGATCATTGATTTTGTAGATATTAATGGAATCCAGTCTGGATAATCCTCAACCTAATAACTCCAAAACCAGACAACGGCATGTGTAACTGCTTGCTCCCCCAATTGGCTAACTCTAAGAATGGAGATCTAGTTAACTGAAAAAATTCAAACACACTTCATTCTAAAACTCTATCAGGTGGCACACATTAGCCCCCCTTTTTTTTTTTTTTTTTTTTTTTTTTTTTGAGACAGGGTTTCTCTTGTGTAGCCTTAGCTGTCTTGGACTCGCTTTTGTAAACCAGGCAGGCCTCGAAGTTATAGAGATCTGCCTGCCTCTGCCTCCCTGAGTGTTGGGATCACAGGCGTGCACCACCATACCCGGCCTGGTAGCACACATCTTTAATCCCAGTGCTTAGGAGACAGAGGCATGTGACGGAGCTCTGTGAGTCTAAGGCCAGCCAAAGCTGTACAGTGAGATTCTGCCTTAAAACAAGACAAGTCACAACACAACATGACACGATTAGACAGTTGACACTGAGAAATATGCAATGGAACTGGATAGTCTAAAGATAAGTAATCTATGCTTTCATTCATTTCTATTAGACCTAGGAAAAATATGTGTATAAAAGCCCCCCCAATTTCTAACTCAAAAAAATAGCATAGCAGTTCCTCATCTTTAATCACAAAATTCCTTGTGGCATTGGGAAAATATGTATATTTTCATATACGTATACTTTCATACCTTATGGAAAGTGGTGTCTGACATGTAACCAACATGATTTCATTGTAGAGCATGGGACCCTATGTATTATTTTTGGTTGATTAGAGTATTGAAAGCCCTATACAAAGCAGCATTTATTCTGAAGACAGAGATTTCTATTGTTAGGCTGGTGAGGTGCTTTTGAGCTGATGTGGAAGCTTACATCTTAACAGTTGGAAGGTGGAGGCAGAAGAATTGCCACCAGTTTAAAGTCAGCAATGACTACAGAAATTTTTGTCTCAAAAATAAATTAATTTTTAAAATTAAATAAAAGGTAAAAAATAAGATGTCCTAAAGTACATATTCTGGACACATTTCTAATCCTAATATTTTGAAATTAAATGTTTGCTATCTACCCCTACTCATTTCAGGAACTCCACTGACTTAAAATGAGGCATTAACCTTAGAGAAACTGCATCCATCCATTCAAAAAATCCGACTTGCATATTTTACCTTCTTATGTTCACTGAAGCCAGATATCAAAATAAAATCAGACTCACAAACAATGTTTTATATACATAGACTTTATATTTTCACACATGATGAATTAGATTTTGAATTCTGGAACTATACTAGATGTTCAAAAAAATCATAAATACCTATGACTCTGGGGTTCATGATAACAAACTGCACATTAAAGGCTTTCCTAGTGCTATGCTTAGAAAAATAAGGTTCTGGGGGGGGCTGGCGACATTGCTCAGTGGGTAAGGTTCACACCACAAGGCCTGGTGTGAGTTTGACCCCCAGGACCCACATAGTGAAAGGCACCAAGTTCCAAAAATTGTCACCTCATCTCCACAGACAAGCTTGTACTAATAAACACATACACACACAAACACACACACACTTAAAAAAATAAATGAATGTGATTTTTAAATGTATATTTTCATATACAAATACTTTCATACCTTATGGAGAGTGATGTCTAACATGTAACCTGAAATTATTATCTGAAAAATACTTTTATGTGTAGTACAGTTTAGACTCATCTGTTTTATGAATTAAATGAATCTTACAAGTGAGGACATTATCCAGGATTCCAGATAACTGGGTAGAATCTCAGGGAACACAACTCTACCCAGAAGAGCCTGAGAGAACTACGAACTTTGATGAACATGGAGCAAGGGCAGGTGTTACCTTCAGGGAATGGGGGTGTCAGGAGGCCACCTGCAAGCACAGGAACCATGTTCTAAGGTTCCATGCGGCAGTCCTATCTTTGAGTACACACTTCCATCTGAGTTCAGTTTTACAAGACTAGTATGGCCATCACTAAGATGTTTCTGCTACTTAACAGCAAGCACATCAGAATTCTGCAGTGCAGTACTGTGTGCTCTCAACATTTTACTTCTCAGCATTTGTTAAATGCCACACAACACAAATACGTTACATTCACTCTCCTCACACCCTGGAAAAGGCACCAGGCACCACAGCTCAGGAGGCCAGGCGTACAGTCCCTCAGCGTCACAGTGGATGGGAAGAGCATATCCACTCAGAGACTTGGTGACCTGGTCCTCATTCTGTGGGAGACTATACTATGACTTCCATCCCATAATAACTGAAATGTTCTATCAGCAGATATTATAGATCTTCTTCTTTCTTACAGTACTAGAGCTACACAGCTTCTACTGAATATATATGTAGAGTTTTCAGGCCATTTCAACCTAGGGCTATTTTGTACAATATTTAGTAGAAAGAGTAAGAGCCAGACAAAAACCAAACAAAGCAAAACAACAACAACAACAACAACAAATGGTCCTCTCCTTGCTCCAGAGAGGATAGAACTGAAGCCAAGGGGGAGGGGTATCCCATAGTCAGTTCCAATCATCTCTAATTATCTCCTTTTAGTGCCTTAAGATACACATTCCACACAGAGAAAAGGCTGGCGCTCACAAAGGCAGGAGAAGCAGCCTGTGGGCATGGACATGAGCAATAGAGAGTGAAAAGATGGGAAGCTATGCATGAGTATCTCCTTATGCACGGAAATCACCCGTGCTTTCCCTGGAAGCAGAGATAAGCTAAGCTGGAAGACGCACAGAAGACCAAGGATTTATAATTAACCGACGTTTCAAGGCCGTGTGAAGAATGCTTGAGACAAATGTAAAGTCGACACAGGAAGTTATTGCATAACCTGGCAGGCCGTTGATCATCCAGATAAAACTCTGTGATCAAATGTGAGTACTCAGTGCCTGAGCTTTAAGATCAGATGTGCAGTTCTAACATTACCAAACCCTTCATTTACCCCTTCATTCTTACCTGTTTTGGTTGCTCTAATATTTGAAGGTATGGGCCATCTGTTAAAAACAAACACAGCACAGAAAACAAAAGAAACTGTGAGACTTCTAAAATCTGGTATGAAATAAAAAAAAAAGTCAAAAGCTGAAATTATATTTTAAGTAGAGGCTTCAGATCAACTTTATAGGTGAAATTCTACAGATGTGATGTGTTCTCATTTGAAATATTAAATATAGTCTTATTTAAAAAATATTTATTTATTTTATCTTTTGTATATGAGTACTTTGCTTGGTGCCCAAGGAAGCCAGAAGGGAGTGTCTGAGGCCCTGGAGCTGGAAGGCAGGCGGTCGTTAGCTGCCGTGTGTGCTGGGAACCAAGCTTGGGTCCTCAGGAAGAGCAGTGAGCGCTGGACACTGCTGACCAACTGCTCCAGCCCCTAGGGTCAGCTTATTTTAATAAATGGCTTTTTTTCTTAGTGGCTTTTTTTTTTTTAATGGTGATGATACTTTGCTGGGCCAAATGCAAGTGCTGACAGCTGGCGAGGTTTGCAGTGTCAGCAGCCTGCAGTCTCTCAACGGGCTTTTTACAACACTAATACAGTTCAATGCAGTGAGCTGAGTGATAGGGCGTGTCAGGTGGCCTTCATCTGGACAGCGAGCTTCCTTCCTCAAAGAGAACTGCGCAGTGTGAAATGAAGAACTGAGGACAGAAACCTACAGGAGGGAGTCAAGGTGAGTCTGGGCACTACTGCTGACTTTCCACGCTTTCCCTCACCTTAACCAGAGGTAGGGCCTCCATTGCCTGGCTGACTTGTTCCCCACCCTTGGTGAGAACTGGAGAACTTTTTTCTTCCTTATCCATGCCTTGTTTTGTTTTGTTTGAGACAGGGTCTCACCATGTAGCCTTGGCTAGCCTGGAGCTCACTGTATATGGCCTCATACTCACGAAGACCTTTCTGCCAAGCGCTGGCATTAAAAGCACGCACCACTACTCTGGCATCTTATTCACAGCTTTTGATGCCGACATAAAATTCCTGACATTGTGCTCTCATATGTGCTCTGTTCTAAAACAGCCCAGGCGTATGATAAAATACCACAAATAACGTAACTGAAGATAAATGCATGCCATTAATTACTATGAAAAAAGCCTAAAGGCTTAATTCATATCCCAGGGATATCTGACTTAAAACTGCAAAGAAAAAAAAATCACAACTTCTGAGCACATAAATATAAATGTTATGATAAAAAAAATTCCCTAAGGACCTCAGCTGACTTTTTTATCACAGTGTGATAACCAATAGCTGTGCAACACGCAAACATATTAGATATTTTGTACTTGTTTGACTTAAACACTTGAAGCTGAAGCTATTCTAGAAAAATGCCTCTGTGCTCATTTGAAAATTCACTCTCAGCTGAAGCTTAAGCCTTATTTGCATAAATAAATTTGAGAGGAGACAAAATTTCGGGGTGTAATTTTAAATAAAGTGTAACTTCAAAGACAACATCCTTTATCTTCTCAACATCATGACTAATCAGGTAACAATGCAAACTAAAACTGCAAGGAAGGCAGCTGGGATGCTCACTTGAAGCTAAACAGAAGGCAAATGGGTGGTGGTTGTCACTGGTCAGCGCAGTAAAGTAGCAAATTTTGTTTTGTCTCATGAGGCTCATCCCTTGACATTTTAAACTTTTAGAAAAATAAGTGTAATTTTAAATTTCAAAAGGAAAATGGCTAGAATTTAACTTTTTTTCTGAGGAAATAACACTGATCAGAAGAAAAGATTTCACGCTATGAATGTCAAACAGCTTGTAGTTCAGTATTACAAATACACATTCCCTCTGGGCGGCCTAAAGAGCCTACCAAGAAGTCAGGCCAGGAAGAAAGCAGCATCTGGGCAAGATGTTGCTGAAATATGCAAGTTCAGGGAGCACCCTCACGTGAGGTGCCACGTCCCTTCCCTCTTACCAGCCCTTCCGAAAATATTCATGGGATTGTTTTCAGGACTTTGCCACACGTGTGAAATCCATGAGGAGCGGGCAACTTTTATGCTTAAAAGAGCACATTCACGGGTAAGTCAAGAACACTCGATTTGATACACATATGTTTATTTCAAGGCTAAGTTTCTGTTGGCCACATTTCTGGGCCAGGAAAATGATATTCCATTGTCAGAGAAAATTAAATCACAGAAAAACGAAGAGACCTAACAGCTGTCCCTTGTTACAGAGTTTCCAACACATAGTTAGAAATCCTAATAGTTTGGGATTTTAAGAATTTGAGAAGATTAAAAACACACACACACACATGAAAATTACAAACAACTATTGGCTTAGATAAACTTCCGATTCCCTTAAAATTTGAACAAAATGTCCTGTCCATCTGGGACTGTAAAAATTGGACAACACATGAAGCAGAGGGGGAGATGCCAGTAAAAAGGAAGGGTGGCACAATCGGAAAAGACAGCAATTTTAGGTACAAATTTAAAGGCTTTTCAAACACTGAGAAAAATGGTTTCCACCACACATGGTATGAACACAGACTATTTTCTGAGACGATTCTTTTGGTAATCTTGTTTCTAAGCCCATAAACTTAAGGAAAAGGAAAACATATTTGAAAATTCACCTGCCCCAGGATAGTTTAGTATTCGGGAGGCAGCTTATAGAAATGCGTGCCTTTCCTGTGCGCAGAACCAAGTCCTTAACATTTTCAGTAATGCAGTAATGTGGTGAAAACACTTCGGATGTCGGAGTTTAGAAGTTCACAGGAAACCCAGATGCCTCCGTTGCACTTATGTGCTCACAGGAAGCTGACCTAGAGCACACACTGGACAGCTCAAGATCGCAGATAAACGACAGGGGCTTGGGGCAAGGCCTCTGATAGCGTCAATGCTGGTAAGGATGAGGAGGGGGTGGCACAGTAACTCGCCTTCCTCCCACGAGTGTCTGAAGAGGGAGAAGTAGAAAACTTTCTGATTTAAACAATGAAAGGCAAGGACTGGAACAACCATGGTCATTTAATGATTAAGATTAAAATTTACATAAAGTGTCCACATGAGACACAGAAATCCAGAATATACAGAGCTGTTGTCCACCTCAGTGACCGTCAAGTACTTTTATAATATATAATCTCCGTTGACTAACACATTAACTCCAAAAGGTAATGTGAGGGTAGAAAGAAAGCAGTAAAAAGACCCATCACACCAAGGTAACACACAAGACAACCAACCAAGTCTAAATGAAGTTCCTGTGCTACTGCATACATGACTTTAAATAATTTGTGGATTCACTGATTAACAGAGTCATGTTAGGAGGGTTAGTACTGTAAGCTTTATCCAATCAGAATATGAAGGTGATGTTTACACCGTTATCCAGTGCCTAGCATCCTGCCTGACACAGCACTGGCCCCAGTGAGCTGCAGTAAAGCAAAGAGGAGCATGAAAGGGTAATACAATGTGGAGAAAAGGAAAGTCCTTACCCTGGGCAGAGGCAACCTGTTGGAGTGTGCTTACAGACAACAGAAACCACACTTGCTAGAACAATGGGTGAGTGAGCTGAAACACCTTAGTGAGACACATTTCCAGAAAGCATACTGAAAGGTTGGGTTTAAAACACAAATCACCACTTCCTTCCTATGAACACCGTTGAGTTTTAAGAGACTATTGTGGCTGGAGAGATGGCTCAGTGTTTAAGGGCGCTTGAGGCTCTTCCAGAGCCTGGGTTTGGTCCCAGGTGCTCAGAGTAACAAGCTTCCTTGTAGCATTTCACAGATACTTAGTTTGGGCTGAACCACATCTCCCTGGCCTCAGACCAAAATGCTATTTTTAAGGGAAAGCAAAACAACAGAAAAAAAGGAGTTGTTTTTTTTTTACCTGTTGACAGTGGCATTTCTGGTGCATATAATTCTGTATTAAATATTGGATGAGACAAAGCAGTATTCAAATGGAACATCTGTAAAGAAGAAAGTACAAATATTAATTCCTCTTCTAACTTTTTATTACTAAATGAAGACAGAAAATAATTAATAAAAGAATGAAAATTAGACACGAGAACCTAAAAATAGGATTCCTGAAGTCACTATTTTACAGTGAGTCCCAGTTGGGCTCTTGTGTGTGGAATTTGTGCTACAAAAGACTTTGAGGAAAATAACAGCTGTGGAGCTCCCAAAGGCCAGCGCCCGGTAGATCCCACTGTCTATCTTCAGAGTCAAGTGAGCTTCAGGCATGGTGGACACCTCAGAAGTATCTGCTGAATGAGCGATTTGAATCTTGCACCCTCTTAGGAATGTAAGTATAATTTTAGATGGTGTGGAGATGCTCAGATGACAAAGGGCTTGCTGCAGAAGCATGAGGACCTGAGGCCAAAGCCCCAGCATCCATGTGAAAAGCTTGGTTGGAAGCATTTGTCTGCAATAGTAGCTCTGGGAAGATAGAGATAAGAGGATCAGGTTTGCTGGCTGGGATGTCCAGCTGAATCCATGAGCTCTAGGTTAAGTGAGAGACCTTCTGTCAATAAGTAAAATGGGAGCAACTGGGAAAGATGTGCAACATTGACCTTCAGTCTCCACACACGTGTAAATGCACATGCACACTCATAGGAACGCATGTACAAGCATACAGACAGACACACACATGCATGCAATATTAGATATCTGTTTCTGTTTTGATGGTAAATATATTCCTTCTGAGCTACAGAATTTCAGACAGTAGGTATACAACCTACAAAATGCCTGGCAACACAACTGAGCAAACGGAATACAGGGTCCATGTTCCCTTCCTCCCCTATCTTTCAACTACAAAGTAAAATACCTGGAATTTAGTACAGGGTGCTTCACTGAATAAGGGCTCCAAGGATGTCTATATGCTACTCCCCAGAACCTATGCTTTAAGTGGAAGGATACAGTGCATGTGCCATTGATGTAAGCCTATCAAATGGCAGATTATCTTGGAGTGTGCAGGGGTGCTGCTTTGGAGAGTTAGAAACCAGAGTGAGGTCTGACTAAGGAGGAAGGAGTCCGGGATGATAAGGGCTAACCCAGGGACTCACAGGCAGCCTCTAGAGGCTCAGGGCTGTTAGGGGTGCAGCCTGCCGGGACCTTGACTTTGGAATGTTTACTCTACCCTAGAGAGGATATTTGTTTCAAGTCATAAGATTGTGGTAACTTGTTACAGGAACAACATGCAACTAACAAAACTGAAAGAACAGACATGTGGTATGTTTTGACAGAATTAATCTCTATCTTGATAAGTTTCTGCTAATAATTATTCCAAAAGAAATTTGCACAGTTAGTTTTTTTAGAAATTCACATTCATATTTAGGGGCTTACAATTTGTCTCATTTTCAAGAAGTCATTTGTTGAAATGTTTGCAGAAAACATGGAAACTGAATGTATTTATTTTACTTTCTCTTGCAAGCTGGAAGTATTTTTGTATCCTTATTAGTAAATCACTGGATATGCTTGGCCACCCCAAATCCTAGTATGTCTAGTAAATCAAGAGTAATGTTTACTCTACATTTTTTATTACATTCATGTGTGTGTATATGTCTGTAGTGTGTATATGTGTGTGGTGTCTAATTGTGGGTATGTGTGTGTGTGAGGGAGTGTGTGTGTGTGTGTGTGTGTGTCTAGAGGGGAAGGTAAAATTCAGGCTGTCAGTAAGCAATTCACTCTCTGAAAAAAATCTCTACGCCCCTAAAATGTGATGTTTAAATGAAAGTCACTTCAATCCGGTTTTGAGGGATGCAAATTTTCAATTGAGGAGCAAAAAGTGTGTTACACCTCATACTTAAAAGCAAAGCTCACTCATACCATTCACTGTTTGCCAACAAAGAAATTCAGAATGGCGAACTGTATCCTGTAACGGTTAAGTTTCAGGCCATGCAGGGTGCCCCACCGTGAGCAGAACGCATGACCTGGAAAAGAAACCCTTCGCCGTGGTGCTGCAGGCGCCTGCAGGGACTGGGCTGAGGAAAAGTCCCGGCAAGACAGAGGCTGTGCTGCATGCAGCCTGTGGTGCTTACTTGGTGAGGGGTGCAGAAAAAAACACTAGTGTGTGCTAAAACCCTGAGGATACTTCCCTGAAGAATGCAAACTTTAGAAAATACCAAGTTAGAGCTTAAGACAGGAAAGGAAAAAAAAAAAAAACCCAAACAAACAAATAAACAAACACAACCAAAAACCTTCAAGGCCCTCCGCTCCCCTCAAAATTGAAATATCAGAACATGCCCACTGCTGTTTCTGATCAGCTCAAAACTGCCCACATAAGAAACTTTCAAAATGACTGTCCTCAGCAGGTTTTACACTTTTGTGGCATAGAAGACCATCTCTGGTTGATGAGATTTCCTGTGCATAGACAGGAAGGCATGGTTTGAAACCAAGCAGAAACAGCCCTCATGCTGGTGAGAGTTGGCCTTTGTAGAAGAAGCACATTAAAAGTGAAAGGTAAAACAAAGGGTTTTGATAATATGAGTTGCCAGGTCTCTTTTATGCAGCTATAAAAGAAAAATGTTCTTAGACTTATCCAATATCACCATTTTTACAACAAAATCAGAAGAGAGAATGGTCATGTGAAATGCAATGAATGCTCACTCTAACTGGCTTGGTGAGAACAAGATGCCCATTGTAGCTCTCACTCCTGCTCTAGGGCTGCCTGTTTATAGAAACACCAGATCCCCTAAAGAAATTTCATCATCAGTTTTTTTTTTTTTTTTTTTGGCTGATTCTTTGTGTGCATACCTTTTGGAAATGATGGTCTCAGATGTGTACCACCAGGATTTAAATGTGAAGTGTATCAAATGTTGCGCTACGGTTACCTCGGTAAGTACTGTTCCTGCACTGGCTGTACTTGTTAAAGCGCAGCTTAGATTGCCTTCAGAAAGTGATCTTTAACCTGCTCTTTCTCTGTCCCCCAGTGAACTGTGCAAACATCCACAGAATACGGCAAGTGTGCTTCTCTGTTCCTCCAACCAGAATGCAGCTTTGAGTCAGTTTGCCCATCACCTGTCCGTCCATCTCTAAGATGCTAATGCTCTGTATGTAATAAGAGTCTCAATAAACAGCTAAGGATCAAATGGACACCAGTATTTTAAAATAATTTAGAAGATCATTAGAGTCCATTTTCATATTGTCACTGTAATCATGCTAAAGTCTAGAAACTGCCTTCAAGGGTCAGTTCTATGCTCCAAATATTCTCTATGGAATTCAAAATGTACTTTTTCAGAAGGACTGTAGTGAAACCCACTGTAGTCCGTGGGAGTGAGTGTGCTTGGCAAGCAGAGCACTGTTAATCACCAGATCACCGTCGTCATCGCCATCGATGTGTTAGTGGCTGTGACACAGTTAACAGAAGGATATCTGTGTCTTCTTTTTCCGTCTAGCTTTTACACTTAAAAAATTCTAAACCCATAGAAATGTTAAACAGTCTGGTAATCCAGGTTGGTTATTGATACTTTTGTTTACTAATTTAGGGTCTTCCTGATACTGAGTCACCAGGGCTGCACTTGTGTATTCTGGAAAATGAATGCATTTAAACGAAGGTGTGAGTGAGTGAGATGAGTACTTACTTGCCCAGTTCCATATGGATCATCGTCCGCCATGTTGAAGCTGTATACAATAAAAGAAAAGAAATCAAACTGTAATACCAGCACGAACTTTAAACCCCCACAACCCTGGCATAATGTAGGCTGAGGCTGTATTTCTGCAGGGATCACAGACACAAATGTAGAGGGATAAGACAAATGTAGAGAAACTTCAGCTTCTACCTATGAGTGGATGGACTCTGGATCCATGATAACATGGACAGGGCTGTTGTATACACCCTAGAGCTTCTACCCCTGCCCATGGAAGAAGAGTTTCTTTGTCCTTTGCAAAAGGCTTCAGAAGGAGGGCATGGTGTATGCAGTTCCTCCTTGGCACAGGACTCTCATGGTAGGCAGCTCACAGGATCCAACCTCCTCACTAAGCTCACCATGTCCTCAGCTTGGTACAGCTGGTTCAACCTCTGTAAAAATCACCTGCAGATGGAGTCCTGGGGCCATTTCTACTCATTATGGTCTAAGCTTCAATGATTTACAGTCTTATCCCTTTTGTGTATTTTTTCTCTTGAACTCTGAGATGGTCTTAGAACTGTCTAGACTTGTTTGAGAAGCTAAGGAGGTCCTGATACTGTTTTGTAGTACACTGGGGAGGGGGCAGACAAGAGCCATAGAATGCCACCGTCTGCCCTCTTGTGAGGACCAGTGAAGGTTATTCTGCCATTGTCAAAGTGCAATGGAAATTCCGTAACTCGAAACAGTACAATAGAAAAATACCAGCGAGACCATCAAACCTGTAACTCAAATTTACTGAATTCTGGCCAGCCATTAGTAAGACTGGCCCCAACTACCTTCAGTCCCCAGATAAACATAAAGAATCATGTATTTGTACCTCAAAATCACATTTCCTGTAAGATAAGACACAAATGTAGAGAAACTTTGGCTTCTACCTATGAGTGGATGGACTCTGGATCCATGACAACATGTTCAGGGCTGTTGTGTCCACCCTAGAGCTTATACCCCTGCCCATGGAAGAAGAGTTTCTTTGTCCTTTGTAAACCCAATGTACTGTCTAGTCTCAGTCAGAAGTCTAGACCTCACACCAATGAAAGTATCTCAGAACATTCCCATAGGCACAAGGCTTCAGTGAACCTCTCTTGAGCCATAGCACCACGTGATGATGGGAATGCAAGGGAACCTCCTAAGTGCTTCCAGCAGCCCGTGAGTAACTAAAGGGAAGTAGTAGCTGTACACAGGTTTGCAGGAGTTGGGGGGGAAGGTAGCTTAAAGTAAGAAACACTTGAGAATATTCAAACGCAAGCTGGAAAGATGGCTCCACAGTGAAGAGTGGTTGAAGAAGACCCAGATTCAGTTCCCAGTACTTACATGGGGCAGTTCACGATCGTCACACTCCACTTACAAGGGATCTGACCCCCTCTTCTGGTCTCTGAGGGTACCTGTACACATACAGTATACAGAAACTTATGTAGGCACACACACCAACACATAATTTAAATATACATACATATTTAAGAAGAAAATACTTGCTGGGTATGGAGGCACATACCATGCTCTTAATCTCAGCATTTTGGAGGCAGAGGCAAGTAGATCTCTGTGTGGGAGGGGCTAGCCTGGACTACATGGTGAGTTCCAAGGCTACACAGTGAGACTCTGTCTTAAAAAAAAATGCAAACAGCTGTAACTAAACATATGTCTATTCAGCCAAGTAGTTAAGACAAGGAAATACTGACTGGATATAGTAAAGGGGCATGAAGTCATGCAAAACAGCAGGGCTCTGCCGATGCTGGGTGTGTGACTCTGGATACTAACTGATTCCACAGTGTTTTACACCATCCTTCTGACTCTAGGTTTCCCATTAACCTCAGTGGTGTTATTCTGTCCTAACAATCTGAAAGCAGTCTCCTAAGGCTGAGGTGACACTATCGCCTTATTAAACTGTCAAAACCCATTCAGTCTTTATGTCATTGCTCACGTGTATAGATGAACAAGGATGGCCCCAATAGGCATGCTAACATGAAAGGAAGATAACTCAGGAGGCCTCAGCCCCAGACAGAGAACTACAGGCACATAAAGAATGCTGACAACAGGAGAAAAAGTCTTCCTCAGGAAAGGGCACACTGACTCGTTATCCAATACCAATGGAAAGAGTCATACAAGTAACATTATAAAGATGGAGCTGACTTTTTGTACTGAGAAATGAAATATATATGTGTACATATGTATACATAACTCTCTCTATGTTATATATATGTGTTATATATATGTTATATATAAATAAATATATATATAAAAATTTAAATATATAACAACTAAAGGAAAAGAAGCCACGAATTTTTGAAAGAGAGCAAGGGAAATACATGGAAGGACTTGGAGAAAGGGAAATGATGTAATTATACTACCATCTTAAAATTATAAAAATTATTCTTTTAAACTGGATGGTTTTGTAGGCATTTGAGTGTGGGACTTAACATAAACAGGTTCTCATCCCGACTGGAAAGACTTGAATTCCAACAACTGAGTTAACAGATGGAAGAACAACCTCCTGGTCCGCACTGCAGACAAAGCCCTGATGAAGACTGCTCCACTTTAAACACAACAAACCACCAAACTGAGCAGTCTGTCACAGTAACATCCCTCTCCCAAGGCTTTTAGACTATGTATGTCTAAAACCACAACTCTATAAGTCACTAAAGGAGCTCAAGGAACTCTTGGGCGACTTAGAATCTTAACTTATAAAGCCTTGGTAATTGCTGAGGTTATGTAAATGTTAATTCATAATGGTGATGTAAATGCTAATTCATAATTTTAAAATAAAATGTCAAAAGAAACCAAGAGTCACTTGGAAGGGATGAATCACTGGGTAATATTTGCATTGATTGCAAAAGCAAGTTTTATATCTAAAATGTTGAAATATCGACTAAGCCTTTGGAACTGTGGATTAGAAAAGCAGTGGGGAAAGTCCCTTCTGTACCCCGGCTTCCTCAGCCTTCCCCCCACTTTCCTTTTGCCCACTCCTGTGCTTTTGAGGAAGGACCTTGAGTCACAAAGGGAGACAAGCCTGGGTCTCATTTCTGCTCCATCTTCCCCAATTGTGAGGCTTTAGGGAGACCTTCACACCATGTAAAGAGATGTAGAAAACACAGCTAGGTCTCAACAAATATCCAGGGAGTCATGTCCAGAATTGCTAAAACAATCCTCTACAATAAAAGATCTTCTGGAAGTATCTCCATCCCCGATCTTAAGCTGTACTATAGAGCAACAGTTATAAAAACTTCATGGTACTGGCATAGAAACAGAATGGTGGATCAATGGAACCAAACAGAAGACCCAGAAATAAACCCACACACTTATGGACACCTGATCTTTGACAAAGATGCCAAAACCATACAATGGAGAAAAGACACCATCTTCAACAAATGGTGCTGGTCCAACTGGATGTCTACATGTAGAAAAATGAAAATAGATCCATACTTATCATCCTGCACAAAACTAAAGTCCAAGTGGATCAAAGACGTCAACATAAAACCAGACACATT
This sequence comes from Meriones unguiculatus, assembly GCF_030254825.1. Lineage (NCBI taxonomy): Eukaryota > Metazoa > Chordata > Mammalia > Rodentia > Muridae > Meriones > Meriones unguiculatus. Next base: position 70,710,029 of record NC_083358.1, on the reverse strand, counting down.
AAATCAGTTAGAAGAAAAAGTGGGGAAGAGCCTAGAACTCATTGGTACAGAAGACAATTTCCTGAACAGAACGCCAACAGCACAGGCTCTGAGAGCAACAATCACTAAATGGGACCTCGTGGATCTCACACTAAGCATGATGTAACAAAACCAGCCAAATTCTGAGTATGTGACACACCGTACGAATGCTGAATGTACTGTCTCCTGCATTCCTGTGGCAATCTTCCTAGTAACGAAATCTGACACGGGGCATCTTGCTGCAGCAGATGGACTGAGTGGAGAAACTCTAAAGCCATGAAGGTAAGCCACCAAGAACTGTCAGTAAATGTATAGCATTTAGGCTCAGAGATATAGGGAGCCCGAGATGCCTACTCACTGTAAAAATAAAATAAAATTAAACAAACAAACAAACAACAACAACAACAGCAAAAACCCAACAAAACTCCTGTTCAGTTAGATTTCATTGGGGGGGGGGCCCTAACTTTTCAAACCCATTAAAATGATATCATAATTCACAGAGAATCACACTTTGTACCTTGGAGAGTAGACTGTCAGATACATGTTAGAAGGCATACTTGGCACTTGGGGGTGGGGTGGTAGTGGTTCAAAATTGTAGTAACTATAACTGGTGCTTATATAGGTGTAATTTTAACATACCATCTTTTAGTAACAAGGGTAAAGTCACAGGGAAAAGGGACTTTCCACATCATTTTTGGTTTTTTTATTCTGTATGGATAATAAATTACTAAAGATAAAATTATAAAATATGTTGAGAGCTCATTTTCCTAGAGAATGTTTTGGAGAAAGCATGACATAAAGGCATGTACAGCACATAGCATGTAAAACATTCAAAGGTGGTAAGTTCTATTTCTGCAGAGCCATCCTCAGGATTTTATGATGTGCTCTGATGTAACTGTTCACATTATTATAAGTTAAATATTATAGAATTGCTACAAGGATTCAGAGAGATATACGCAGTGATATGGAACTTTATCTAAATATATATTAGAGATATACTGTAATAGAAAAAGATGCTGTCTTTTTCTATTGTCCTGAGACTGGTAAATAAAGTATGAAGTATGAATGAGTCAGAAGTTCTCATTACTCCTGACCCCTCTTCAGAAGACATGTACTAAAAAACAACTTTCAAATGTCCATATGTCCCCCTTTTCTGACAGTATGTTGCACTAATAATGAATGTTGGAAGTAAACTGACTTTTTTCAGAAAGTTTTCCTTTTGTAAAGGAATTGATGTTTCTGTGTAACCATCACACTGAGATCTGCATCAACTAGTTTTCCACTCTTTCCATTTTCAATATTATTACATTTTCAATAAAATTTCACGACAATTATATAAAACAGCCACCTAGTGAATGCAAACATTCTGAGAGCTGGTAGAGATACCCATTTATGATGAAATGCAACTCTAACAGGATAGCAGACTCATGGAAAACATTCAGCTAGTTAATTCATACAAAGCTTGTGAGTCGGAGATACAGAACACGTGTTAACTAATCAGACAGTCTAATAAATTGCAGAAAAGAGAGCTCAGAATAAATTACAGAAAGAGTGATGCAAACAGTGAATGTTTTCATTGTCCTGAGAAAGAAATATTTGATAAGAGTGGCTCCATAGGCTCATATATTTGTATGCTTATTCACCAGGGAGTGGCACTATTTGAAAGGATTAAAAGGATTAGGAGGTGTGGCCTTATTGGAGGAAGTGTGTTACTGGGGATTAGGCTCTGAGGTTTCAAAAGGCCATCCCAAAGCCAGAGTCTTTCTTTCTCTGCCTGCAGATCATCATAAAGACTCTCAATTACTGCTCCTGTGCTTGCTCTCTGTCATGACAGTGGACTGAATGTTTGCAACTGCAAGCAAGCCTTCCATTTAATGCTTTCTTTTATAAAAGCTGCCTTGTTCACGATGTCTCTTTACATCAATAGAACAGTGACCAAGACAGAAATCTCCCACCCATATTCACGGGTAATTCCACCATTTGAGTCTGAAGTGGTTGTATGCCAGTGCCCTATGAAATGTTTGTGTTTTTCCCTGGAGTGAATTTTGAAGTTGTTCTCTATAGTATTCTGGGCTTATACAACTGGATGATTGGTTCTACCAGCTTCTGGGAGTGATCCAAACATCCTGGAAAAGGCTCAGAATTGCCCCAACAACAAATTACCTAATCCTAGTGCCAGTTATGCTGAGGAGGAGAAACCATTGTGAGTGCTGTGGCATCAGGACAAGGTGCTCTGGTTCGTATGGAGAAAGAAAGAGCTAAGCTTGACAGGTTGCTTCCCATGACCAAGGAACCGTAGGTAACGTTCAAATACGTCACTTGTTACACTGAGCCCAGAAAAGATAGTCCATGTGAATAACAGAATTCAAGATGAGTCATTTGCTCAAGCTGACAGACTAGAGCCAGCTTTTTTGACTGCACTGTCTATGGCCCTTGCACTAGTGTAATGGGCAATGTGATTTTCCTCTTGACCTAAGTATTATCCATTTTAAAGCCTCTTCACTCCAAGCCTCTCAAATGTGCTGGCTGGAACTAGTCTACTCATAATGTCAGCTGCTAGGTAGGATCTTCTCTTGTTTAAGGTTCTATTTCTTTTTATTGCATGTGACTTGAGTGTTTTGCCTACAAGCATGTACGTACACCATGCATGTGAGGGTGCGGGCAGAGTTAAAAGGAGTGTATCAGATTTCCCTGGAACTAGAGTGACAGGAGGCTGTGAGCCACCGTGTGGGTGTTAGGAACCAAAGCTGGGTCCTCTGCAAGAGCAGTAAGTACTCTTAACAGTTAAACTACCTCTCCAGCCATGTTAGGTGGGATCTTAAAGGGTTAAGCACCCGGGCTGCTGGCTGGATGGGGTAGGGGTAGGATGCTGCCTGCCATGGTAACTCTACATTCCTGATCTTATTGGTTTTTTTTGTTTGTTTGTTTTTCAGATAAGACTCTCTAGAGAAGATGGCAAGGAGCTGGTTTAAACCAGCCATATTTGCCAAGTCCCTCTTGTATGTGACCTAGAGTGAACTTTGCTTACAATAATCTTGTTATAATGGTAAATTCTCCACAGTAAAGGCTTTCTGCCAGACAGCCAGCTTTGAGCAGGCCAACACATGAAGTGGCATGCTGTCATGGTGACTGGAGCAGGAAAAGGCTCCCTCTGTATTCACGGAGGAGTCTCTCCAGCCTCCATGCACACATCAGCCAGTCAAGTTCCTTAGGGGAGACATACATCCCTCCTTTGGGGAGACATACATTAGAGTCTCCAGATGTTTTCTTTCCTCTTGCAATGCTCCTTCTTTCATTCTGATCTGTGGGTGTATTTTCTGTTCCTACACTTACTAGCTGGTGGACACATCTAACTTTTCCAGAGTTACAGAGCCTGAAGAACAGACTAGGACTCTGGTAGTGCATGGATTTCAAATGAGCTACTCACAAGGCAATCCAAATGGGAAGGTGAGAATACCAATACCCAGTCAGGTGAAACTTGAAGATTCTCTCAGAAACCAGTTACTAAACTAAAAATCAAAATGTGTTTGAGCTTTACCTATAGTGCTAACAGGAGCAGGTCCACAGGAAGCATGTATGCCATGTTCTGTGTCGTAAGTAAAGCATGTTTGAAATGTTACCTGAATATTTTCTGTCCTTCATTAATTCATTAGAAAGCAATTATCCTATTATGACAGATTCCAAAGAAACAACACTTCACATGAGTGACACAGTCTGAACTCAGAGTTTATAGCTGTGTTAGACTGAAAACAATGCCCACAAATGTTTCACACCCCTCACACTATGGGGAGAATAAAATTGATATCTCTGCTCCTTGAATCTCATCAGGCAATGGCAGGCACTGAAGGAGTCATGGACGCGGATTTCAAGAAACCACACAACGACCAGAAGGGGAAGGTCTGGGCCAGCCCAATGAAGGATGAGAGCCCACATGGAGTGGAGAAGAAGCAGGCATGAGCCAAGACTTCCCAGGCTGAGCCCACAGTAGCAGAGGAGCTAAAGAACTTCACAGATAAGCCCGACAAACCACCACACACAGTCACAGGCTTACAAGAAGCACAGCATGTCTGTGTTTCTATCGCTTTTCTGTGATTTCTCTTACAGCAAAAGCTGACCAACCCAAACACTTAGTAAGCAGAAAGACAACAGCCTCAACGCTGCAGCTTGGTAAATGTCATGGGAACAGAGGGCATGTGGGGCATGGGTTAATTATCTTGGCAATTCGGTACCATAAATTTAATTACACTCAGTCACAGCACTGTACTTTGTACTGCCTTTTACTCAGTTGGCTACTGAATTCCCAACTGAGCAAAAACAAAAACAAAACAAACAAACAAAGAACAAGATATAAGCCTAAATCCTGTGGTATAAGCACATGATTAGAACTGTTAAAACTGCCAAGGTGTGAGCACTAGTGAGCCAGTGTTAGCTTTAAGTAAAGATGCCATTATGAAACAAGTTAATGCTACATTCAGTCCCATCAACTCTAACATCTATTTGAGTTTATTACTCGACAACAAGCCCAATTCCCGCTTTCTAACTTCTGCAAATATAACATTCTCAAACAAATCCAGCTGGCGATTTTGTTGTTACTCATTTCTTTCTTCATGGTTTTTCTTGTATATGCACCTCCTATCTATTTCCATGGCCACACCCTAGGTCAGACCTTACTATCTCTGACAGAAAGAGCTTTCTCCCATGGCAGAGCTTTTTCCTGTTACTTAGTGTCTTTCAGATCACTGCTAGGTGATTCACACAATGAAGTCCGAAGACCAAGTATTCAGTGTATGAGCATGTCATAGCATATCATATCCATTAGCATCTATCACCATGTTTCAACCCAAACACTTTACTATAGAGAAATACAGGTGTCTTGCTTGGCCAACAAGATGGCTCTGCAGGTGAAAATGCTGCTAAGTCCAAGGACCTGAGTTTAATCCCCAGAACTCACATGCTTGAAGGAAAGAAACAACTTCCAATGCTGTCCTTTGACTTTTACACATGTGAATGCTTACTGCACACACACACACACACACACACACATACACACAAATAAATGTAACAATGCCTTGCTATTTCCACCTTGTATACACATCTTCATATCCCAAGATACCATCCTGTTTAAATATTACATACTCTGAAAGTGACATTTAAAATCAACTTCTACCATAAAATCTGTGTTTTCTCTTTCAGTGTTATACTCATAGTCCCTAAAAGGTCTATAACACGTATACTGGCGATTTTGTACTATAGTCCACTGTTCTACTGCAACTTAATCTTACATATATATATTTATAGTCTCCTTAAATGTATCCATGTCTTAAAATCAGCAATGAGAGTTTTGATTTTTCTATTTCAAAACTGGAAGACTAACTTATATTGAAACCAGAGAGAAAGGGTCACTCACCAAGAACATGATTTATTTTTCATGTTAAATACCAATAACAGGCAAATTCTTAGAAACAGAAACTCTTAGAGTTTGTCAGGGGACAGGGGAGTGAGTGAAGACTGGATAAGGGAGTGGTTATTTAGCAGATAGGGCATCCTTGTGGGAAGATGAGAAAGTTTCAAAATGAAGCTGTAGATACATGCTGGCCAGCCAACATGCTGGATACACAAATGCCCTGGAACAATGCATTTTATCATGATTAATAGCGTGCTGCAGGCATTGCATATCAATTAAAAAATTCTTTAAAAGCTTCCGTGAAGCAAAGGATGCCGTCAGCAGAACAAAACGACAGCCCACAGACTGGGAAAGGAGCTTCACCCACCCTACATCTGACAGAGGGCTGATATCCAGAATATATAAAGAACTCAAGAAGTTAAACAGCAACAAACCAAGTAATCCAATTTAAAGATGAGGTACAGAGCTAAACAGAGAATTCTCAATGGAGGAATATCGAATGGCAGAGAAACACTTAAAGAAATGCTCAACGTCATTAGCCATCACGGAAATGCAAATCAAAACGACCCTAAGATTTCACCTTACACCCATCAGAATGGCCAAAATGAAAAACTCAAGTGACAACACATGCTGGAGAGGATGTGAAGAAAGGGGAACCCTTCTCCATGGCTGGTGGGAATGTAAACTTGTATAACCACTCTGGAAATCAATCAGGCGCTTTCTCAGACAATTAGGAAAAGTGCTACCTCAAGATCCAGCCATACCACTCCTGGGCATATATCCAAAAGATGCTCAAGTATACAACAAGGACATTTGCTCAACCATGTTCATAGTAGCTTTATTTGTAATAGCCAGAAGCTGGAAACAACCCAGATGTCCCTCAGTTGAGGAATGGATACAGAAATTGTGATACATTTACACAATGGAATACTACTCAGCAATTAAAAACAAGGAAATCACGAAATTTGCAGGCAAATTTGCAGGTGGGAACTAGAAAAGATCCTCCTGAGTGAGGTATCCCAGAAGCAGAAAGACACACATTGTACATACTCACTTATAAGTGGATATTAGACATATAACATAGGATAATCAATCATACTAAAATCTGTACACCTAGAGAAGCTAATCAAGAAGGAGGACTCTGAGTAAGATGCTTAATCTTCATTCAGAAAGGCAAATGGGAAAGACATCGGAAGAGGGGAAAAACAGGGACCAGGACAGGAGCCTATCACAGAGGGCCTCTGAAAGACTCCACCCAGCAGGGAATCAAAGCAGACGCTGAGACTCATAGCCAGACTTTGGGCAGAGTGCAGGGAATCTTATGAAAGAAGGGTGAGATAGAAAGACGTGGAGGGGACAGGAGCCACACAAGGAGAGCAACAGAACCAAAGTCTCTGGGCACAGGGGTCTTTTCTGAGACTGATACACCAAACAAGGACAACGCATGGAGAAAACGTAGAACCCCTGCACAGATGTAGCCCATGGCAGCTCAGTGTCCAAGTGGGTTTCCTAGTAAGGGGAACAGGGACTGTCTCTGACATGAACTCAGTGGCTGGCTGTTTGATCACCTCTCCCTCAGGGTGGAGCAGCCTTACCAGGCCACAGAGGAAGACAATGCAGCCAGTCGTGATGAGACCTGATAGACTAGGCTACAGCTTGGATACAAAGTGAAAAAACTAATAAATAAATAAATTAATTTAAAAAAAGAAATAAAGCTCAAATCAACAACAACAAAACATAATTCTTTAAAATCTCCACAAATCAAATTTCAGGCATTATAGATTAACTACTATTTGATCTTGCCATTTTCATGTCTAATTATGAAACACGACAAAAGCCTAGGACACTGAAGAAGAGATACAGGCTGTGTGGCTGCAGTGAGCTCTGAGCTCACCTTCTGAGTGAGGGCACTTCCTAATCCAGGCTACAGGAAACAGAGCCCAAATAAAGAACAGCAAACCCATTGGTCATGGTGTCCGGAGAAAAGAAGTACATGCAATCAGGCCACTTCTGCTCATTGGCAAAATACTAACAAAGATCTCTAAAAGCTCAGTGGAAAGGAACTTTGGGGCTATAAATGCTCTGACAAGATTACAGAGATCATACAGAGCTCAGAGACAATATGGATGCAATCATCTGGGTTGAAGAGACACCAGTAAATGTTCTGAACATGTGATTATGGCAATGTATAGGAAAAACATGTTATGAGAATCAGGAACACATCTTAAAATAAGGACAACTTTAAATCCATCTTAGTAAGGCTACAGAATCAACAGTCAACTTATTGCCTATTATGACAAAATTCAACTATGTATAAAAGAAAAACATGTAAATTCTTCACATCATGATATCTATAAAGAATTAACAGGTATATTAAAGCCTAAAAAGATGCAGGAGCCTGTGTCCCAGAAGGCACAGTGCTGACATTGTGCATCTCACTTTAAAGCATCTGACAAGAGTGTGTTCAGTGGTATGAAGGAAAAGATAGACATGATTGGAGAATATCAGCAGCAAAATACAAAGACGTTTTAACAAACAGACATCAGTCCTAGAATTGAAATGAAAATTTACCAGATGGACTTTGCAGTATGTTAGACATTTTAGAAGAAATGATCAATAAACTGAAACAAAGATCAATAAAAACTATCCAGACTAAGCTGGGAGTGGTAGTGCACGCCTGTAATCCCAGCACTTGGGGAGGCAGAGGCAGGTGGATCTCTGTGAGTTCAGGTCCAGCCTGCTCTACAAAGCGAGTCCAGGACAGCCAAGGCTACATAGAGAAACCCTGACTCAAAAAAACAAAAAACAAAAACAAACAAAACAAACAAACAAAAAACCCTATTCAAACCACAGAAGTGAATACTACTTCCATGATTTAGGGGACAATATCAAGTAGTTTATGTATTTGTTTTAAAGTACTAGGAAAAAAAGAGAAAATATTTGTAGAAATAAAGGTAAGAATTTTCAAAGCTGGCTTATAGAACTCTGCCCATAGATCCAAGAATTTAAATCTCCATGTTGTATAAAGAGAAAAGCCCACAATGCTGGCTAGGTAGAAAGGTCCTGTCTCAATAAAAAAAGAAAATCACAAAATGTTAAGAAATAACCCTAAATTAAAAACTCCCCAAAGATCAAGGGGCCAGGCCATATGTATATATGCTTACACACACACACACACACACACACACACACACACACACACATATATATACATGTATATATATATACATGTATGAATGTATATATATATATATGGAGAGCAGAAGAAAGGAGCAATGGCCATATGGCTGAGTTAGCATCTAACAGCAAAAGCTCAAAGACAATCTGAAGGTAACTTAGGGTGCCAAATGAAAGAGCACTCACTGCTGCAGACGGCAGCAGTAATGGCATAACGGCATCTGTTCTTGGACAATAAAGGTGAACTGACATTTTCTAATAGAGAAGAGCTGAGGGAATTCACAACTAGCAGAACTAACCAAAGGCATGCTAAAAACAGATCTTCCTGTTGATGAGAAATGACACAGACTTGGACCTATAGGAAGCAGTGAAAGTACTAAAAATGATAAAAATGGGGGTGCACGGCACCTCTGCTTTTCAGTTCTTGGTTTTTAAAATACATCACTGTATTTCAATATAACATATTCAAAACAAAACAACATATTCTGGAATTGATAGTACCATGGGAGATAAAAGGTCTAACACCACAAGTACAGAGAACAAATCAAAGCTTCCACACTGGGTATACCATTTTACAGAACTACCAGAAAGGAGATAAAATGCAACTTTTGAAGCTTGCTTCATTTAAAGGTTGGTAATGAAAGATGAAATGTGGGCAAAGATGAGGTAGCACAATATTAAATGTAAGTGGAATAAACTCACCTACAAAAAGCAGAGATGTCAAACAACAGAAAAACAAGATCCAAACAAGCGCTTTTCCTAAGAATTACATTTTAATATGAAAGACACAAAAGTGTTTTAAGCATGGGAAGCTGTGCTAATAAAACGCAAATACTAAACATAGGAAAGCAGCCTATGTCATAATCACCAATAAAGAAGGGGATGAAATATTACCAAGGACAATGAAGAATATCAAAGCACCTAACTGAGCACCTAAATGAGAAACATGCTGTGGAGGAAACAAACACTGCCTCCTCACAGGGTAAAAGGTGAAAAAGCAAGAAGGGATGAACCTCCTTCACCAAGCCCCTTGGTAATCCTATTCATGGCGGGGGTGGGGGGTGGAGGGGCTGGGTGTGCTATGACCTTATCACTTCTTAAAGGCCCACTACTCTTAATACCACACTGGCCATTTGTGTTTTGTAGGGCTGCAAGCAGAACATTCACAAAGACAGACAAAACAAAACACTAGGCCATATCACAGCTCAACAAATTTCAGGGAAAGTATGCAAGATATGTACTGTTGCCTGGATAGGACTCCCCAACAGTTCATGTGGCAAAGGCATGGTCAGCAGGGAAGTTAAAGGCTGCTCCTGAGGAGTGACATGTCCTTAAAGACCATGTCCCTGAAGTATGCTGTGAGACCTTAGCAAGTTCTCTTTTTCGTTTTGCTTCCTGGCTGATGAGCAGGTAGTTATGCTTCACCAAATGCTCTTGCCATGATACACTGCCACGCTGGCCGTTTACAGTAACAGACCACCCAATAGCAGACTGGAGCCTCCAACTAAACCTTTTTCCTTTATACGTTAATTAACTCAGGCATTGCATTATAGTGACAGAAAGTTATTTGGCCCTTCAAGCTTTAGAAAGACTAATATCAAAAGGGAAATGTAAAACTAAAACCATTCCATAATCTAAACTCCATTTAGGTCTGCACTTCTGTTTTGGTCAGTATTGTATTTCTAAGTACCTGGCACAGAAGGGGGGGCTTGATGGCTCCTCTGATGAATTGCTACTGTAAAACTAAAACTCTGCATATGTCAGCTGTATTTGATTATTTCCTGAAGTGTAAACAGGATTACCTTGAAAACCATTTGTCAATTCTGCTACCTGAAAGCTGGGAGGTAAGTTAAAATGATTGCTAGGATAAGCAAAAGCTGGCTTCCCTCTCTCCTCCCCACATCTAACCCTAACCCTGAGACTCTGTTATTTACCTTCTGTTCATATTTCCGGTGATGAGCTTCTATTTTGTCAGAGACTTATCAAGTTTAAAGCTGCATTCCTTCTATGACAGATAAAGGCTCAGCTTACTCCATCACCACTGTCTCTTATTCTTCTTCCAAACTGCAGCCGATTTAGAATTCTATACTTACATAACCTAAACATGCTATTTAATATGAAAAACTACTAACAGAAAGACAGCATCAAAATAGTCAAATATATGTAATAAATTAAGCCAACATGGTGGTGGAAAGGGGAGAGCCTCAGAATAAATACAAGTACATAAACGCAACCTCATTCTCCAGTCTAAAGAAGCATCGAAAATCTTGCTGTGTCATGTTCACTGTCACCAAAGGGGACAGGGATGCCTTAGCATAGTGATTAGAATGTATGCCAACATGGTCCATAAGAAACAAGTCTTTCCTTGTGGCTGTCTTTTAACCATAGCAGACTAACATCCATGGGATCAAAAAGATGTCTGGAACACTTTTAAGTCATTTTGTATTAAAGTGGCATGAATACCAAATGGCAGATTCCATTCTAAGCAAAATTCATTTTTAGTAGTATCACGGATGGCTCTAACCTGCTGGTTTAAGTTTGTAGAGCTATGGAAGGTTTCTAAGGACTGCAGTGAATTAGATAAAAACTTACATCGTATAATTAAAGTCAGGCCTCTGCTCATTTGTCTACTGGACTGTGTTCTGGTGGTCTGCTTCCCATTCCTAGATGTACACAATTGTTCTTCCCTAAAAACCTGCACAACGGGATTTCATGTTGATGTCCTGTTGAGTACCTATTAGAATGATCACATCGCCAGACCAAGGGAGACAATGACTCCATGGGTTATTAATTAGAAATTGAGCCAGTTGTATTGATTCTCAGTGAGTTGATATACCCTGGATTTTTATTTTATAAATCCTCAAAACCCATAAAATATGTCTTTTCTAATTTTATTTTTTGGTCTCATTTTATGGTGTTGGAGGTTGAATCCACATCTTTGAGCATACTAGGCAAGTATCCTACTAATGAGTTACATCCCTAACCCGTGTAGTACAAGAAAGAATTTATTGTGTGAACCAGCAAGTTTGGTTTGACAGATATAGGCACAGCCAGGCTGGGGTGAGAAATGGTATTCTTGAGGGAATAACCCATGTGAAGACTTTCCAGGCATACACACACAGTGGTATGGCACAGTGATTGCCAGCAACAGAGTCAGGCTTCACACAGAGCCCTTTTGGTCCTTGACACAGGTGCCAATGTGCCATGCACGGCCATGGAGGAAGAGGGTACCTTTATGCCATCATGGCTGATGTCAGGAGCGAAGACCTGCCTCTCCCACACATCCCTGTCGGTGGCCTTGATTACCCTGCTTAAATAAGCATCATTTTTTCTTTAACTCATAAATGAGTTAATATGAGGATGTGATTTGTCTTGCAGTTTTACTCACATCTTAAGTTAAAAAACGCATTTTGTTTAGTGAGGAAAATCTGAAACGAGCTGACATTAAGGCCATCAAGTCATTGTTTTGTGGGGATTTGGGGGCTGGTTTGGTTTAACTGTAGCTATTGCTGTTGCTTTTGTCGTGATTTTATCATGTAGCCTAGGCTAGCCTTGATCTCACAAACCTGTTTCTGCCTCCTCCAGAATGCTGGGATTTCTGGCATGTGCTGTAAGGCCCTAATTAATTGTCTGGTGAGGATAAATATGAGTGACAGAATCAAATTTATACAACCCAAGAGCTACTAGTGGAGTTGTTTAGATTAACGTTGTAGGCAGGGGTACTTACAGGGGCAGTAGGAATTCTGAGGGGTCAGCAATATTCTACCAAGACTAAGCATGCTCACTCTAAGAGAAATCACTAATGATGTCCCTCCATCAGCCATATACTTTCTTAGTTATTTGGCTCTTCAAGCTTTAGAAAGACTAATATCAAAAGGGAAATGTAAAACTAAAACCATTCCATAATCTAAACTCCATTTAGGTCTGCACTTCTGTTTTGGTCAGTATTGTATTTCTAAGTACCTGGCACAGAAGGGGAGGGCTTGATGGCTCCTCCGATGAATTGCTACTGTAAAACTAAACCTCTACATATGTCAGCTGTATTTGATCATTTCCTGAAGTATAAACAGGATTACCTTGAAAACCATTTGTCAATTCTGCTACCTGAAAGCTGGGAGGTAAGTTAAAATGATTGCTAGGATAAGCAAAAGCTGGCTTCCCTCTCTCCTCCCCACATCTAACCCTAACCCTGAGACTCTGTTATTTACCTTCTGTTCATATTTCCGGTGATGAGCTTCTATTTTGTCAGAGACTTATCAAGTTTAAAGCTGCATTCCTTCTATGACAGATAAAGGCTCAGCTTACTCCATCACCACTGTCTCTTATTCTTCTTCCAAACTGCAGTCGATTTAGAATCAAATACTAAATTTTATATTCAATGCCTGTCTCAAATGTGCCATAGTTTTCTTTGCATAAATTAAATGTATGCAAATGAGACTATGTCGTGGAGGGAGAATATTAGACTCTAGAGGGTTTCTCTACCCCAGCCAGTTCACAAATAATTGAGACAGAGACCTTTTGGTTTTATAAAAGCTTTAAGGCACAGTACCTGGGCAGATATCAACCCTCTAAGCTATTTTGCTATTTCCCAGCTACATACTCCAAGTTACTTGCCATAATTTTTCCTGTCTGGGCTTCTTCTGTTCCATCAGGCAAGCCCTCATGGCCACATGCCCACTGCCCATTTTGTCCCATGGTGACTTTCTTCTCTCTGGCTCCTTCTCCTGCTACAGCTTCCTCTCCTCTTCAGCTTCCTCTCCTCTGCTCCAAACCCTCAGGCCCTGAGAACCTATTTCTCTTCTGCCCAGTTACAGGCGTCAGGCAACTTTATTAACCAATCAACTTTATGTTAGGTAGAACAAGGTTTACACAACCAAGACTGGTGTACATAAGGATGTATTCGTCTGGGTAGCAACCAGATCTTCGGGGGGAGGCAGTAATTAGCATTAGAATACATAGCACCCAACCACCCCCAACAAGACCAGCTAATAACTCCATGATAAAATTCTCCAAACATCTACTGTCAGGACCTGAAAGTAACCCACTATTCACCAAACCAACAGTTCTTCATATAATCATTGAAAGTCAAGAACTGGCTTCACGTACACACTCATGACACATCAAGATGACAAGAAAACCTGAGGTCTTCTAATTAACAAAATGACATAAACAAAGCCTAATTAAAACTGAAGGAGAAAGTAAGGGTTAGGAAGGGTTGTTAAGACTGCCAGAGTGAGAAGGCTGTAGAATGGCATAGAGGGCTAGCCATGGCTCCCCTTGTGTGTGGAAATGACAGGGCTAAGAGTGGTGATGAGAAATCTAAACTGGTATACTGATGGGGGCACCTCTGTGGAGATGCTGAAGTGTCTCAGCAATAAGACCCTATTTTCTGTGATTTGCCCCAAATGGCTAGCCCACTTCTGTTCAGCAGATATGTAATAAGCACAAAGACACTGCCTAAAACATCATCCATCTATTGCAACACAGGATTAAACTACTTCAACAGCAGCTTGGACTAACTCCTTTTTGGCTATTACAACAGACTTTCTAAGAGAAGCAGGGTATTTCCCCCACCCATGAGAAAAAGAAAGAACCATAATTGCAGGGTAAATGACCAACCATGTAGTACTCTCAAATAATCAGCAAATATTTTAATGTTTCTGTGCTTGTTGAAATTGAGTTAAATGTCTTCAATGGGAAATTGGGTAAATACATGGAGAGAAACTGTATCACACCAAATGAGTACTATAATTAGCATGAGAACAATGGAAGACATTTAGTTATTGTCAGATACCATGCCTTTGATTTAAATTTCCCAAGTGCAGCAATGTTTACTTAGAATATTTCTTAGAATAGGGAAGCGACTTTTTTTTTTTTTTAGTATAGTGTATGGAATAGTCTTATGCATAATAGACAAATACCTGACCAGTGGGCTAGCTGCATCTCCAGCTCCACTGTTTTCAGTTTCTAAACAGGGTGACTGACATGAAATGCCTACCAAAACCTATTCATAGGCAACAACTCTTCTTTCATGACCTCTTCCCCTTTTAACCATGAAGTTTATAACCAATTTTCTGGAACTCAGATTCACCTTCTAGATTATTCTATTTCTACATTGAAGATCTGGCATTACAGAGGACTCTATTTAAGCCTTTATTTATGTTTTCATTGTCATTGTTTTGTCCAAATCTTTCAAGGCTCTGAGGTTTAATGATACTTACACAGACTAGTTATAATGCCCCATGGATTCAAAGCATTAGAAATGAATTATTTAAATAAAGTATTCAACTGGCTGTGTTTTGCTTTCACTATAATCCTTCTCCTCTAGAAAATCCTTCCCAGGTTTTCAACCTGGTTTGGAAGAAGTAGTTGGAGTGCATTAAAAAAAAAAAAAACCTCTTACTTCCTGGATTTTATATTTGTTTTCAGTTTTGGTTTAATATAAACCACCAGTGTTATATAGTCTTATAAGTAGCCCACAGGGCAAGCTTAGGTCTGACTTAACTTTTACTCTCAACCTCATCTGTGTGTTTCTTCCTCTCTACTCTAAATTTTCCTTATATGAATGGCCATCTGTATTTCTTCCATCGTTCCATACTGTCTTCCTTTAAAATTTCTAAGCCATAAAGGAACATCATAGGGGCTGTTGAGATGGCTCAGCAGGTAAAGGCACTTGCCACCTGCCACGCCATGCAACCTGATTTCAAATCTCCAAGATCCACACGGTGAAAGCAAAGAACTAACTCCTGCAAGCTGCCCCCACCCAATGTCCACAAACTAGATAAATCTATATAACTTTTTTAAAGTTCACCACAAGTAGAGCTTTATACTAGATGCTGTTGTCTCCCGTACCTTTCCCATACCTTAGCAAAATAATAAAGCCTTTAAGTAAGCCTTAATAGCCAAACACCAGCAAATCGGTAAGCCTACAAAGAAGCCCATGTGAAAAAACTGATAGCTTAGGGAGCATCTTGAAGAGTCATTAACAGAAATTGTGGTGCATTTACACATGGAATACTTCTCAGCAATTAAAAACAAGGAAATCATGAAATTTGCAGGCAAATAGTGGGATCTAGAAAAAAATCATCCTGAGTGAGGTATCCCAGAAGCAGAAAGACACACACAGTATATACTTACTTATAAGTGACTATCACATATAATACAGGATAAACATACTAAAATCTGTACACCCAAAGAAGCTAAACAACAAAGAAGACCCGGGGTAAGATGATCAATCCTCACTTAGAAAAACAAATAGGATGGACATTGGAGGTAGGAGAAAACAAGAAACAGGACAGGAGCCTACCATAGAAGGGTCTCTGAAAGACTCTACCTAGCAGTGTATCAAAGCAGAGGCTGAGACTCATAACCAAACCTTGGGCAGAGTGCAAGGAGTCATATGAAAGAAGGGGGAGTTAGTAAGACATGGAGCAGACAGAAGCACCACAAGGACCAAATATATCTGGGTACAGGGGCCTTTTCTGAGACTGATTCTCCAACCAAGCACCATGTTGGATATAACTTAGAACCCCTGCTCAGATGTAGCCCATGACAGCTCAGTATCCAAGTGGGTACCCTAGTAAAGGGAACAGAGACTGTCTCTGACATGAACTCAGTGGCTAGCTCTTTGATCACCACCCTCTTGGGGGGGGACAGCCTTGCTAGGCCACAGAGGAGGACACTGCAGGCAGTCCTGATGAGACCTGATAAGCTAGGGTCAGATGGAAGGGGAGGAGGTCCTCCCCATTCAGTGGACTGAGAGAGGGGCAGAGAGGAGATGAGGGAGGGAAGGTGGGATTGGGAGGGAGATGAGGGAGAGGGCTACAGCTGGGATACAAGGTAAATAAACTGTAATTAATATAAAAAATAAAAATTAAAAAACACTAAAAAATAACTGAAATAATCTTTAAATATGTTTTGCTTAATTATGCTTAACGCTGGCTAACAGATCATTAAAGATTTTGTTACTTGAGCAGGGAGTATATAATAACAAGTAAGCATGTACTTTCTGTATTTGGAAACCTTGGAGCTTTTTGTATTGCTTAATTCACTTATAAATATTTTATATCTAACTAGTTTTCATTCATGTCATGGATAATGATCAAAATTTGAATAACAAACAAAAGGAGTAGTACAACTATTACTGGAAAAAAAACACGAGGTAGAAATTTGTGTTAACATATTCGAAATAGTCACTATCTTGTTCCTAAAATTCTTGTCTTTGAAGGCATATTTTCTAAGACAATTAAATGATTTATTTTTTCTATTAAAATGAGTTGTGGGCTTGACAGAGAGCCAGTAAGTATGTAGAGACTGTCATCACTTTTTGCTTTTCTTCTCTGCGCACTGAGAGACATGAGAACTGGCGGGAATACAGTAAGCGGAGGATGAGCTCTCACTGATATATGGCATAACACGGTGGGTTCAAACCACAGTGTACATAATACATGTAATCTTTTTGGAAGCTTTTTGCTCTTTGAATAAATAAGATTCATTCAAACAACCTGTTCTCTTAAATGTTAACCTCTTTCTCTAGAAGAATACTCAATCTGATCTTTTTTCTTTAGTTGAAGTTTATAAATAGTAAGCCTGCTATAGAAACTACAGTGAGACTCATCTATCAAAAAATTTACATTAAGGGAAAAAAAACAATAAATGTTAAATCTAATATGAAACGTATGGCTGCCTATACGTCTTTGACTAATACAGTGCCTAGGACAAGTTAGAGCTTTGCTTGTTCTAGATTTATCCAGAAGCTGCAGGATGAGTTCATCACACAGTGGAGCACAGCTAAACATATAGCGTTATGGGGAAGGGACAGGCAGTATGCTTGGGTTGTCTATAATTTTAACTGACAAACACCTCTGCCAGTCATCTTCACAGCCTTTTTCAGCAAAGATAGCTTTCCATGTTTTGGGTACAAACGCAAATTCTTAAATTATCTGAGCTTCTTGGCAACAACAAAAAAGATTAAATATGTATGCATATGTATATATATGTACTGATATATGATATACATTCATACATATACATGTATACACATATACACACATAAACATACATGTATACATATATAGTGACTTATATATATATGTATACATGTACACTATTTTTTCTCAATGTGTATGTATGCTTATGGGTGTTGTGAAAAGTGGTGAGGCAAGAACAAGAATTAGGACAGAAGACTGTCCTAAGGCTTCCCAGACACAATGACATAGGATGGAGATTAGCTTCTTGTTCATTTCTAGTCTGGCTGGTATATTTCATTGAATAAATTGAGTCTATCAAAAACAAGTGTTCAGATGCATAGTTTCAAGCTCAATTTCCTGAAAGTGCTACAACTGAGGAACGAATAGAGCTTACTCTTGGGAGCCTCAAGTTTTACAGTATTGCAAGGTCATCACAAGGTCAAAATGGAAACACAGTAAAGCCCCCAGGGTTTCCCATCTAGTTCCCTGGAACAGGCAGACTCATGAGTAACAAGCACTTACTTCGGGAGGCCATATTTTATTTAGATGTTTTGGTTGGTGGATCGGGATATGCATTAGCAATCTTTGTAGTAGCATTGGTTCCCTTTTTGGAGAGGCTAGCACTGAAATACAGTTTCAATGGAATTTAGAGAAGTTCTAACTCTACAAGAAAGCTTTACACACACACACACACACACACAAACACACTTTACCCGTATAAGTGCATTTTGGTTACTTTATTACCTTGTTTGGCTAGTGTCTCTAAAACTTGAAAATTAAAAAGATAGTTTTCTATTTCATAAAATCTTCCTTTCAGCTTCATTTTTAAAAGAGAGAACAGTAGGTAATTTTTAGTAATTTATTCACTCTAATAAATCATAAATTTACATAATATATGATATCTAGAGAGCAAAAACTGTGTTTTAGGCTTCTTTTACCAGAAGAGTATGCTTTTTATTGCCTATAGAAAAAAACTGTCAAAACAAGTTAACTAAAACAATTTAATGTAATTCAGTCATTTATCAGCTATCATCTAAGTATCAACAAACTTAATGTAAGGATTAAAGAGTTCTTGTTAGTATAGATTAGATGTTATTTGCTTTTAGTTAGAACTACAGGACTTTACTCTTTCAGTCTTTTATTCTTTTAATAATTTTAGGTTCTTCTAAAGACTATGGCTTGTAGAATACTTATAGCCTTGAAAACTAGCTTCCCCCCCCCCCACAGTTAAAGGATTGAGATATTTTAGATCCATGAGAATTAAGGGTCAGACTAAAAGCTGGTTTAGGTAGCTTGGAACCTAACAGTAAGAGGTAAAAAGGTGGAAGGTAATTTGTACTAGATAATTAAAACATATATACTGTTATTCCAGTTTTTAAAACAAACAACAAATTAAGCCTATCAAACTTACATTACTGATAATTAAGTCTGTGTTCATTACTACTCAAAGTATAATGGCTTCATAATAACAGATTTAAAATGTTTAAATATGTAGTACATAGGATCAATACTCCAACAAACCGTATCTATATTCTCTCCTCTTTGACTTCACAATCGTTACCAAATCCTATCTTCCACTCTCACCTGAAAACATCAACTAGCATGGAGGAGCGGTCCTCAGAGACAGGACAGAAGCAAGAAGGGTAAAGGAACTTCATCAGCAGGAAAAGAATGTTCTCCCCCCCTTCTTTCTCCCTCCCTTCCCTTCTTTCTTCCCAACAAGGCAATGCATACTCATTAAGGCAACAGCACAAAGATAACAACTATTCACTCTTCCAAACTATGTGGTTTTTAAACCTTTCCTGGGTTCTACTTGCAAGACTGTGCCCTTCTTCCAAGCATTTCTCCCTGAGGCTGAGTGCCTGCCTTAGTTAAAAGCCCCAAATCGCCTAAGCTCCACCAGAAGGCACCGGTGGGGCACATGCACTTTGACTATTCTACCTGCTCACCTCTAACAGTCCAACCAGGTTCAGTACTGACAGGAGAGTGAAAGCACCACTCCCAGCTCCCAGAGGCAGAAGAAAGTGCTCCAGTTCTCAATCAGCCTTAATCAGACAGAAATGCAGGCGCAAGGCACGTCAAGAGTCTGCTAGCACGAAAAGTCTATTCCACCTTCTCCTGGCCCCCTTCTTCTAACACAATCACACTACGGAATATAATTCATGTTGTAAGCAGAAAGCTGCTAAGCCATCCAAACAAAACAACTTCCCTCCAGAGGACAAATCCATGAGAACTTTTGCACAGATACCAATTCACATACATCTGATTCCTGCTCAATTTACCACACTAAATGAGCATAACACAAGGATTTACTCCTTTGATTCAACTATTGCATTCCAGGTGCACTTCCTAACACAGTAGCCCAGGGCCCAGAACATGACATCTATCGTTTAATTCTGGAAGGGGGGAGAAAGGTATTTTGATCATTATCCCAAAAATCCTGACGGCAAGGCGGCAGGTATATGGAGGTATAGTTTCAAAGTAGAACACTCATGAGGCCCTGGGTTTGATCCCCAGTCTGGATAAACAATGAATCCTCATGGCAACTCAAGAACAATTACTTTAGCTTACTGTTTATAATTGCCAGCTACTTTTCTTTCTTTTCCCAGGCTCAAATTAATTGAAGGTTAAAAGTGGTCACTTCCCCCCTAAAAGCCAGAACTTTCCCCTGCTCTGAGCAGGGGAATACCTCATAAATAAATTAGGTAAAACTATGGGCTTGCTGACTGAATGACAATCCACAATCCATTTAGCTGCCAAGTCTTTATCTAGATCCATCTACCACAATGAGCAATCCCTGAACGTCAAGGCAGTGGCTTACTTCATCAGTTATCTGGAAGTCTGCGACTGGCAGTGAAAACAGCCCGCAGAAATTCTAGCCTCTCTGCTTAGCTTCGATTCGTTTGAAGGGACCAGGGCAAGGAACACAGTCACAACACCAACTGTTCACGCTGCCCACTTCCAACTAGTCCGGCTCTAACTCACTGCAACTCATTCAGCCTGGCTGAGCTAGTCTCCGAGGCAGAAGTTAAAAAGGAAGCACAAAGATCAAAGCAGTGCTTACGAAGGGGAAGGGCTATTTTTGTATGTATACTCCAGTATTTACTAACTGGCTTTGAAACACAGGCATATTTACTACCTCATGCAGCTCAAGTAATCACCATGTGTAGACTGGCTACCGAATTTCCGAACAAAGATAAGAGACAGTCAGGTTGCCACCAACCTTCAACAGGATTAAACAACTTTCTTTAAGAGTCTTTTGGTTTTTGAAGTGGTTAGCGTTTCACAGTGAGTGTAGTATTTTAGTGCCAGCGTTAAGTCTAAGTAGAAGCCTTCTTTTGTGTTCAAGTTTGCTCAGTGTGTTAAGCCAAGAAGACATTTTCTCTAAGCTAGCAAGAGACTCCCAGATGTACCAATATGGGCAAGGGTTGCAGATTTCACATCCCCTTCATTATATGTGTTCTTTTAGTCATCCAGAGGAATGATAAATGTTAAATGCAGCAGGAAGCAAACCTTTCTAATTCCAGTCTTCTCAAGTTCATGTGCTAGGTACTTTGCTGTAAATAATTTACATAATTTTTAGTGCACCAAACAGCAAGGGGCTTCATTTCTAGAAAGCACAATATTAAAATCAGGGAAAAAGCACACTTCAGTTAGGGCCTTGCTTTAATCAAGTTTCCCTTTTTAAGGTCTGACAAACATTTATGAATTTCATGCCATGCAAGAATGCTCAGCTGAGGATTCCATTAGAAAGCTACTGAACTCTATCTTGATCTCCATCTTTAGTATTTACAAACGATCATCAGTCTGAACCCCAAGATTTGATGCCTCGTCTATCAAATGTTAATAAACACCAGAATCATTTCTCAGTTATGAGACCTACAATAGCAACAACAACAAATTTTAAATATGGTTACTCAGGAAACTGCAGTGTCAACCTTTACTTTTAAAAGTTCATTAAAAAAAACAGGTTAAATCTAGATGAGGAAATCTTTTATCATTAGTCCCTTTTAAGTTTTAGAATAGATTAATAGGCAGAGCCAAGATCAGTGTCTCTCTCAGAAGCCGAAGGAAGCTTACATGCAGGAGAGGCGCCGTTTGTATCATTTTCTGTTTTAGAGGTCACACACAATACGTGGTGCCATTATCCTAGAGTGTCCTGTAATTAAGAGTCTAAAAGGTGCTATTAGCAGGTAATTTCTCTCTCAAATGCCAGGCCTGGAGAATCGGCATGAGGCCCTCCTTATATTTTGAAAATCAATGTTGAGATTTGGCAGCTGAATGCATTATATGTGTGTTGGCCGGGTGTGTGTGTGGGGGGGGTGTCTATCACAGATCGGAAAGCGGGCCCCAGACTCTCCCGCTGGATTCCGAGGAGCTGGAAAGGGCTTTGCCAGCCAGACGGTCTGACAGGCACTTCTGCTTTCATTTCAGCGACCGCCTTTGGGTGAAATCTGGCTGTGCACTGCACCAAGCACCTTTCTATCTCGCCTCCGCCGCGGCAGACCTCAGCCTGGCTGCCACCTCCCCTGCGGCAGGGGCTTGGGCAGCAATTTCTAAAACTTTGTTAAGAGTTCCCCTCGGGTTCCCGTTCCCGCCCGCGGAGACGCGGAGGGCCCCGCCGAGCGGGCGAGGCCTCGGGCCGCCCAGTGCGGATGTGCCCCGTTCCCGCAGCCGGGGGGGGGGGCGGCTCGCGCCCCGCAACCCCCGCCCGGGACTCCCCCGCGGACCCTCCCGGAGCCCCGAGCAGCAGGCGAGCCCGGTGGGACCCGCTGCAGCGGTGCTGCGGAGAGGTGGCGGCTCCGGTCCTCGACCTCCCACCCCCACCCCGAGGGCTTACCCTGGAGGTGCGGCGCGGCCTCTCCGCGCCTGCGGGCTCCCGCTGCGGGGCGGGGCAGGGCGGACCGGCGGGAGCCCGAGCCGGGTCGGGGCGCGGGCAGGCGGGCGGGCAGCTCAGCGGCGCGCCATGGCCGCGGCGCGGAGCGGGAAGCGCGGGGCTGGGCCGGGCGCGCCGGGGCCCTGAGCTCCGGCCTGCGCTGCGGGGGGAGCCGGCCGGCGAGCAGGCCCGAGGGCGGCGGCGGCGGCGGCGGCGGGGAGGCCGGGGGCGCGCAGGGCACGGGAAGCCGTCAGCGCGCAGCCCGGCCGCTCGGGTGGCGAAACCTCCTCTTCCTGCCCGGCTCGCCTCGGTACTTCTCTCTCGTCCTCACTCGCTCACTCTCTCACTTCCTGGCTGGAAATTCCCACTGACGTCGAGAGAGCAGACAGACAGACGGACCCACGCGCGCGCGCGCGCAGCGGGGGCGGGAGGTGGGGTCGCCGCCGGGGGTGGGGGAAGCCCGCGCGCCGCGACCCGGCGCCCCCGAGCCCCAAGCCCCGCCGCGGCCGCGACGCCCCCGGGAGGCGCCCGCACTCCAAGGGCAGGCCCGAACAGCTGGAGGCCACCGGGGACCGGCGCGAGAGTCAGCCTCATCTGCATGTCCCCTCCTCTGGGGGTCTCGGTTGCACTCAGATCTCTTCACACGCTGAACCGGAATTTCGAGGCCGTAGCCGACGTCTCTCCGGAGAACTGTGAACGTACATAGGGCTTGGGTGAAGTCTTCAGTCCGTTCAGTTATTCCACCCACAGCGCATTGTCCGGCCTGTGTGATCACCGCTGTGGATGGAATTGTAGCGGGACCCAACACTGTTGGTTTACAGCTCATAAATCCTTACCCGGCTCAAGGGAGGTTATTTTTCTGAAGAGGCCTCCCAGGGATGACCTTTTGCTGGCGTTTGAGCTTCTTTATTTTTTTGGGCACAGTTTCTTCATAGGTTGGGGATGATAGCCTGGTGAGAGGTAGCTCCCGAGTGAGTTTTGGGCTGAGCCGTAGTTTAGAGTTCAGGGGCTCACTACTGAGTTCAAGTGGAAGCAGCAACTTTGAACCGCCAGGGATTAAGCAGGTAGTCCGACAGTATTGTTTTGGTACTTCGCCCTCCTTGCCCCTGTCCATTCCTCCATCCCGCAACCCGTGAGGTTATAAAAACCTTGTGGGATGCTGTCGAGGGAACATAAATTTTTTAGGAAAAACCTAAGGGACAGCCAGCCTGTTGTATATGGTAGATGATAAGGAAGAGACCCTGTCTAAAAACAAGGTAAAAGGTGATGGATGGACTGACACTTAAAATCGTCCTCTGACGTCCACAGGCATGCCATGGTGCGTGCGCGCGCGCGCGCGCACACACACACACACACACACACACACACACACACACTAATGCATCATAAGAAAGCATTATCCACATGCTTTGTGTAAAGTTAAGTAATTTCCCAATAATCTACCTTATAGTCGTTCATTTACATCCCAGAGGCTGTTTCATTTAGAGTTCAAAGGCTTCCTATAGAAGGGGGACAAAAACAAAACAAAACAAAACTTTTTTTTTTAACGCTTTGTTATTATTTATGGGATATTATTAGAAATTGTGCCCCAGGAAATCAGTCAGTATATAGCAGTCATTGGGATCCTTGGTAGGTAAAAGCCATCATAGGTGGGGGCATCTGTGATCTCAGCAGTGTCAGCGACAGTTGGATCTCTGGAATTCATTGGCCAGCCAACATAGCCAACCACTGAGCTCCAGACTGTGACATAAAGTGATACACACAGACCTCCTTCCTACTCCCTCTTCTCCCTCCCCCTCTCCCTACCCCCTCACACACACACAGAGGATTGTGTTTCTGTTATGATTTAGCTCACTGATATGGAGTGTATATAAAAAAAAATTCTCTCTTTCCCTGCTGGCATGAATACAAAGCCTGCAAACTCTCAAGCAGCAACCAAATGTGAGGTGTTTTTCTTTCCTTTGTGGACTGGGTGGGGGATGGGAAAACTCTACAGTCTGCAAGGTGTAGCAGCCCCATTGTCAAAGGCAAACCGATCTGGTTGTTACAAAGGTAGAAGCAGCGGGCATACTAGGAGAACACAAGCTGAAGATCGCTCGTCAGCAAGAAGCATCAGGTTAAATTCGAAGTTCTAAATGATCCCATGGAATATGCTTAAAACAGAAGCATATGGTATGGGAAGCAGGTGGACTAGGTTCCTATATCTCTGGTAACAGGACCCCACAATGTCAGGGATTTGTTCCTTCACAGTCCTTGAGGCTAGAGGTCTACCATTAAAGTATGACTGTCAAGGCCACGCTCCCCAGAAGCCCTTTGCCTGTCGCAAGCCTCTGGTGGCTGTGGCAGTGCCTGGCCTCTTCGGCTCGGCTGCAGCGTTGCAGCCTGTACTTATGTGTCAGCTCCTTCCCTGTGTCTCTTCTTTCATTTAAAAGATTTATTTCAAATTCTGTGTATCTCTGGGGGGCGGGGGAGTATGTGTATGCGTGAGTGCACATGTGTGTGGAGTCCGGACGAAGCATCAGATCACCTGGAGCTAGAATTACAGGTGGTTTGTGCGACACCCAGCATGGATGCTGGGAACCCAGTGTGAGTTCTCCACAAGAGCAGCAGGCCTGCCAAATGACCACAGTCAGTACTCCTTTCTCTTATTAAGAAACCCGCCATTATGTCCGCCTCTTAGGTCAGGATCCATTTCTAAATAAGATCACGTTCATAGGCCTCTTTGGTTAGAACATTCCTTTGTGGGCTCCATTGCTACAAAGCAGACAAAGCCAGTTATATCCTTCTGGTACTCCTGCATTGATACCCAACTTTTTTTTTTTTTTCCTGTGTTCTATAGACTTACTTTCAGGGATGTTTCTAACAATTTCATCCACTTTTAAGGAGTCAAAGGGTATTTGTCATAAGGAAAAAAAAATGCTTATCAGTGGAAATTTCAGCACCAATACCATGAAAACAGATTGTACATGTTGTTAAGTCCATGAAATCACGTTTCCCTTATCATGAAGCTATGTATCGGTAATAGTGTATAGAGTTCAGAGATAGAAATCCATGTAGTATGTAAATGGGAAAAATTATACAGTTTGACGAGGAGTCACAAAATAAGTCCTAACTCAGAACAAGGAAAGCTCTAAGACGTGTGCTGAAAATGGAACAGGAGTGTTTTATGTTTATTTCTAGAAAGGATACAACTTGCTGCACCCACTTGCTTAGAACAGGCCACAGCGCTTAGCTGCAAAAGCCAAGCGTAAACCTGAAAGCAGTCCTGAACTGGAGCCCTGGTTTGTTTTGCATTAGCTCTGTAATTTTTCAAGTAAGATCTGAGCACCAGTCTTTTCACCTATACAAGAAGCATACGGTATAGCGCTAAAACTATATGTAATGATTTACATTATATACATTTCCATTTATAAGTTAAATTATATACATATATATATTACACACACACACACACACGCACACATACACACATCCACCATAAGAACCCTAAACCACAGTTTTATATTCCCTTTAGTATATAATACTGTGGTTTAGGGTTAACATGGATGTTAACAATGATAAGCAGTTGTTATGGGAACTTTAAAGCAGATGAATTTCCTCACAGGCCTGGGGGCTCTAAATGCTTGTGCTCTTGACCACTGTAACAGGTACTCTTTGTGATGCATCTTTGTGTCCCATCTTGGTGCGGTGTTTTGTTTGACCTCCATAGCAATGCTAGCCATATTCTGTGTTGTAGTTGGCACTAAACAGATCTTATGGAGCAAGCTCTTAATTAGCCGCCCCTGGCCCCCAAGGAGAAGGAGATACAATTTCTACTCCTAACATGATGCTTGGAAGAACGATCCCTTATATAATAGCCAAGACAAAAGTGATTTGTATTAGATATTATCACTAAGAGGGACCCCAATGACAAAGAGCAAGAATGCCTTTTTGATCCAGAAAAAATTCAAAACATTCCTCTTTTGCCGATGAAGAGACACTGAAATGGAGACCTCAGTAAGCGCAAAAGGAAAATGTCACTGATTTCACAGGTAATGGCACCTATTATACACTAAATACACGCTACAGTCACTGTCCTCTAAGAAGTCTCACAAGCCGAAGGAGAGGACAAAGCAAATGCTTTCGTGAAATTATAATTACATGCTTAGGAAGAGCTACCACAGTGCTGGAAGGATAGCCTGGTGGTAAGCCCTGAGGCTATGAAGCACAGCTACCTTACCTTCAGATTTGAGCCCAGTGCCTGATTATACCCTTAGGAAAAGAATCCACTCCTGTTCTGCCCTGGGTTTCTGTGCGACCCCTATCAAGCTATCTAACCATCCCAGGCTTCCTTTTATTCTTCTGTGAGGTAAGATACTGATCACGTCTGCCTCATGGCTGTCGACTAGACCAATGACACAGAGTACTTACTAAAGCTCCGGGTCTCTGAAAACTCTCATTTATAGTCACTGATATTCATTGTACTACGGTTTCTCAGAGGAAAAACTTGGTAACAAGGCTGACATGTCTAACATTTAGAGTATGTTGGAATTACAGATAAGAGATAAAGACAAAATAAATAAGAGGAGAAAAAGAGGGGTCAGTGAGAGTGATGCTTTAAATCATGAAATTTGGGTTCAAAGTACAGTTTGTAAAAAATTCATGACACCTAAAATGTATTCCATAAATAATAAAGAGATGTTAAGAAGATTGTATTCTTTTCTTTCAATGAGAGTTTGGTAATAGCTGAGTGGTAGAACACATATCTAACATGCAAGAGATCCTGGGTTCAATTCCTAGCACCCAAACACCCACTATATTACCATAAAACATGCATTCAGGCAGTCAGTACGGAGTGACATATGAAGTCTCATTCTGTGGCTAATTCATCCTGCCTGGGACAGAAAGAGGCCATGACAGACTGGAGTCGTGCCTGAAAGCACAAAGGTGCTGCAGGGGTACAGCATGATCATCATGGAGTGCAATATGAAATTCTGAGCAGCCAACCCCTATGAAAAACTGTTAGATGAGAAATAGATCGTCATTGTTTCCCTCCTATATTTTATTCTTACAGAAAACTATACTTGTAACCTGTAGAAGATTACACAGGGACAGGGCTGTTTTAGTACATGGAGGAATATTTTCCTGTGAGTGGGACCTAGGATATTCTGACACATCTCATCCACTTGTCCAGACCAATCCCCTTACCAGGATGCTTTGGACAATCATCCAAAGCATCCTGGGTTGCCCAGAGGAAATGCTGACATCGGTGATCTAAAACATTCTTGATGAACTGTCTGTCAGTGAACCCTGAGTCCATTTCCTACCTCCTTGGTACAGGTCTCTTTGATGCTCCGATCTTACCTGACAAACACATGACTGATGGAACCATCTCTTCAGCCTTACATGCTGTGATAGCATGAACTGTTTTATTCATGCTGTATAATTGCAGATGAACTGTTTTATTCATCTGCAATTCGAGATTGAGTTATTTCTCACCCCCCAATTTTGACTTTGGTCAGTTTTCTAGTTTGCTTTGTTGTTAGTGGTGTTTGCTTGTTTGTCTGTTTCAGGGGGATGTTGAATCCGTGGTCTCAGGCACAAAATCAAATGCTCTTCCTCTGAGAGTTGGTCCCCAACTCCCTAGGTTTCATCGTTGCCAGTTTGGGCTTGCCTGTAGTGTGTACCTTTAATCCTAGCACTCCAGAGGCTGGGTCCCATGAATCACTGTGAGTTTCAGGACAGCCTGGTCTACATAGCAAGCTTCAGGCCAGCCAGGGGTTCACAGCCAGACCCTGTTTACAAACAAACGAGATCAAAGCGAACCAAAACTGTTTTGTTTGAGGGATGGGGCTGTAGCTCAGTGGTGGACCATGCACGTGGTAGTTGCAATGTTGAGTTCTCCCACACCTCTCCCAAGGTAGTCTAGAGCAGCTTAATTGCTGCTCTCCTGATTTTTATTTATAGCCTCCTTGTGATGAATCCAGGCACATTCCACGTTTATACCCCCATTTAGAGTTTATTGGGCCTTAAGTGGCTCCTCAGATCTTAAGAGTTGGTATCTTTCAACAGTTCTGAAAAACTGCTAGCCCACCTCCCCTCATGATTATTCTTTTTTTTTTTTAAATATTATTCATTCCTTTTCAATTTTAAATAAGTACAGGCTACATCTTCAGGATGGTTTTTGTACCCCTGAATGCCTCCTGCATCTTATCCATTGCACTGCATTCTGGATCATTTCCTTGGTGTATCTACTTGCTTTTCAACCACCTTTCATCTGCTGCTTACCTGATAATGGCGTTATCGAAAAGATATTGTTTAGGTTTGAAAATTGAAATTGAACCTTGGAAATTCTTTGAAGCCTGCGTTGAAACTGAATACTGTGTAGGATTGTCCTCTTGGCACACTATCCACTTGGGAATAATTTTGGGTCTTTCCCTGGACACTTTTACTCTCCGCTTCTCCATCTCTATTGAAAATGGGTAGGAAGACACAGGTGAGACTTTCATTTCTACCCAGTGGCAAGGACTGGGAAGGCAGGCCATTCATCAGCTGCTCCCTCTTCTTTTCACTCTGGGAAATAGGTGAACCCTTGGTGTACTAGCTAAGCAGTAGGTCTGTTTCTATTATTTCGTCCCCCTGGACGAGCTTACTGTCGGGAACACGGAATCTCCGCATGTTTCTTAGATTGGTTTTTAAATGTTTCTTAAATTGTTTTCAAAGTTCCAGCACCCGTCATCTATTTAACAGTTAAGCTCTTAATCTTTAATTATATCTTCTTTAAGCGACTTCATTATTTTTTAAAAAGCTTTTATCTACTTCTTCCAGCGGTTTCATTTCGGTGAAACACCTGTTTGAAGAGTTTGTCTTGGTTCTCCTGTTTGGCTTGCTGGTGCTACGGGGCAAGGTGTTATTTTCCATTTCCTGTCTTGTATATACTGACCTGTAATTACAGACCAAGTACTTAGGGTCGACTCGCAGTAACAAACGGGCCCGGGGAAAGTTTCTGCTCCTGTGGGCTGGCGCTGAACCAGCTGGCAGCCAGTCAATATTAAGCCGAGGCTTTGGAAGTGACTCTACTCTCAGCTCTTCTGGGGTGCAAGTGGGGACTCGTGCCTGGCCTTGGGGGTAGGAATAGGTAATTCACGAGCACAACTCCCTCCATATTACCTGCCTTGGCTGCATGAGTCCAACCTTCACAAGCACACAAGCACAACATTCTTTCAGTCACATTTGTTTTTGGTTGCAGAGGGCTTCCTCATCGGAAACACGAGTGAAGAGTTTTGGGTGAGCTGGGCATTGTGGCGCATGCCTGTGATCCCACCACTCGGGGAGGCAGAGGCAAATGGATCTCTGTGAGTTTGAGGCTAGCCTGGTCTGCAAGTCCAGGATAGCCAAAAGCTACACAGAGGAACCCTGTCTCGAAAACCAAACCAAACCAAACCAACTAAACAAACAAACAAACATAGAGTCGTGGGTTAATGGGTTGCTCAGAGGGAACTTTAGAAGTAGCATAGGAAAAGGAAGCGGTGAGTGAAGATACTATGTCTTATGTGCCTGTATTACCACTGACACATCTCATACACTACAGACATCCACATATACACACATCAATTTTACTGATATAGTATCATTACCTGTAGATAAATATAGCCACTTTTATTGCATAAAGAGTTTTTTTTTAACAAATTATTTTTCTGATGGCATTTTACAAACCATTGATATCACTCTCAGAGGAAAATGTCTCCATCCTGGCTTAGATACTTTTATACTGCAAGGCACAGAATCATGATTCAAAATGATATAGGCATCATAGAATATTATTACATCCTCAGATGAAGAGAATTCCTGATTCAGTGCAAGCAGGACTTGGGCTGTGCTCCTCCTGAGGACTTTGAGTCTGCTTCTCTGTGTCTGTTAGCAGTTCCTTCACGCTGGCTTTCTTCTTGGCCAGAAGACAACTTCCAGCTGAACTGTGAGCAATGTCATCCCCAGAGAGAAACATGGAGGAAAGGAGAAACAGAGAGGCGGACGACACAGGCAGCTTGTGAGATAAAAGGACTTTCCCACAAGCCTTCATCAGTCTTTTTGTTTCTGTCGGGCAGGGCTGCATCATACACACGTTCTTTTTTAAACTGCTTTTGCTGCATTGTAATTGACACACTGAGGCGTTTTAAGAGTACATCTTGGTTTTGGCATACACACACCCATGAAACCATCACTGCAATAAAGACAAGTTTCCTGGTTTCCTGTGGCCACTCATTCAGGCTCCTACACCTCCAAGCATCACTGATCAACTTCTTTTCACTTTAGACTCGTTTGCATTTTCTAGTTTCATGTAAATGCAACCATACAGAATGTGTTGAATTTTCTTTCAAGCTGTCCTTTTTTGAAGGCAATTTTCCATTTTGATGAAGTGTAATGGGTAAGTACTGTTTCAGCACACTGTGGCTTCTCCAGCAAGTCTGAGAGCTCTGCCTGACTCAGACTTTTTCTTTTAAAAACACAGCTTAATTTCTATTGCATGAACGTGTGAGTGTGTGCTGCTTGTGTGTTACAGGGTGCATGCAGGATCTAGAGGACAGCCTAGTGGAGCCTCTCTTTCCACCTTTACAGGGATTCTAGAAATAGAACTCCAGTGCTCAGCATTTACCCACTGAGCCATCTTGCTAAACCTTTTGTCTATATTTTCTTTTAGAATGTTTATAATTTAAAGACTTACATTTAGATACAAAATACAGTGGGAGTTCTGCATGTAGCACTTGGCAATACTGGTTAAAGCTCTTTTTAAATTATTGTCATGTGATTGTTCTAGCATCAGTTATCAGTTATCAACCTACGTCAGTTGTCAAACATCAGTTGTCTCTGTATGTCTAGACTCTATTTTGTTCCACGGATAGGTTTTCTATTTATGTAGTAATAGCATATTTTAAAAATTGCTATAACTTTATTGTGTGCTAAAATGAAAGTTGGTTTGACCATTCCAAGTCCTTTGCCTATCCACATAAGTTTTAAAATCAGCTTGTGAATGTCTGTAAGTGTATTAGGGGTTTGATTTGGGTTGTACTGTATTTATACATCAGTTTTGGAAGAAGTCACATCTTAAATATGAGTATTGCCCCATGAGCAAGTTACTTGTCTCTATTTATAGATTCTTTATCTTAGCAATATTTATTAGTTTTGGTGTTTAAAATTTTCACATTTTGGTCAAGTTTATCTTGAAAGTATTTATATTTTACATTATTTAAATATTTAAAAATTTTAGATGTTTTATTCCAATATTTCACCACTAATACACAAATTCATGCTAACCAATCTTCATGAGTTGAGGACGTCATGTTAAAAATGTGTTGAAACACTCAGAGTACCAAACTGCACAGCTCAGCAACTCAGCATGTCATAGGAGCCACTGACATCTGGGTCTCATGACAGACTGTGAGATGCCACTTGCTGCTACTGTCTGACATTGTTAGAGTATCAGGCTTCATTCCACAATGACACAACAATGAAAATTAAAAAAAAACAGAATGTAGTTTCTATTTGGAGGGTGAGGCAGGAAGATTGCAAGTTCCAGGCCATCCTAGGCTACATAATAAGACCTTGTCTCAGACTCAACACAACACAACAAATAAGAATCAGTTTCTACTGAGCATGCGCTAATCTGAGGCTATGATAAAATAAATTTGTAAGTCAGAGACTATAAAGAAATAAACAGATTTCCTTGATCAGTTATGGTCCTACTTTGACAAATTTATTCATTATTTCTAATAGTTTTTTTTAATGTTTCATTAGATTTTCAACATTTATGTTGATGGCTTCTGTGAATAATGCATGTTACTTATTTTTAAATATATATGCCTTTTTTCTTTTCTTGTTTTATTGCCCTGGTTAAAGTAATTGCTACAATGTTGACTATGAGTGCCAAGAGGGGACATCTTTATCTTGATCTTGGTTTTCATGGAAAGTCATCAAATCACACCATTCACTATATTTTATGTACATTTGTAGATGGTTTATGCCAGCTCAAGGAGGCTACCTTCTATTTTAGCTGTGTTGAGAATGTTTAAAATGCTCTTAAAATTCACAGTTTACCAATTGTGTTTTTTTCTATCAGTTGAAATGGTTATATAGCTTTCCACATTTAAGTTATCTACAATTAAAATATGTTGATTTTTTTTTCAATTTTCTATCATTCCTTCTTTCTATGCTAAGTCTTGTTAAAATACAAGCAGCCTTTTACCTGCTGTTGTTTTCAACTTGCTAAAATTTTGTGAGACTCCACCTTACAAAATTCCGTGTCTGTGTTTATGAGGCATACTTACTCATGACATTGTTGTCTGGTTTGCAGTTCGAAGTGAGGTCAGTATCTTAGAATAGGATGTATGACACAGAAAGGCCAACAGAGTCAACTAACCTAGGCCTGTTGGGGGCTTACAGAGACTGAAGCACCAACCAGGGCCCCCTACGTATACATAATTGATGGGCGCTTTGATCTTCATGGGGGTCTCCTAGTAAAGGGAG
The DNA here is from genome assembly GCF_030254825.1 of Meriones unguiculatus. Lineage (NCBI taxonomy): Eukaryota > Metazoa > Chordata > Mammalia > Rodentia > Muridae > Meriones > Meriones unguiculatus. The sequence continues at coordinate 70,677,085 of NC_083358.1, read as the reverse complement.
CAGGGGCTGTCTATGACATGGACTCTGTCCTCTGCTTTTCAATCACTTACTCCTAACAGGGTTGCCTTGCCTGGCCTCAGCAGATGAAGATGAGCTCGGTCCTGGTGTGACTTGAGGTGCTGGGGTAGGTTGATGGAGGGCAGAGCCTCCTGGAAAACGGGGAGGAGAGGAGGGTGGGGCTGAGATTGGGATGTAAAGTGAATATATAAATTAAAAATGAATAAAAAAGAGTAAGACATAAGATGTTTCCATGATGGTTCATTGTCAACGTGACAGATTTAGAACCACTGTGGAAGCACACGTCAGGGTGTATTTTCAGAAAGGTTTTACCAAGTGGGAAAAGACCCATCCCATAGGCTCATGAAAGAGAGAGAGATAGATAGAGAGAGAGAGAGAGAGCTGCACAGCAGTGTTCCCCTCTCTCTGCTTCCTGCCATGGGAGCAGCTGCCCCGGGCCTTCAATGCCGTGGCAAACTCTTTGAACTAGGCTGTGGCTCTTTGAACTGTAACCCAACAGAGCCATTCTTTTAAGTTGCTTTCTGTCAGCCATGTTTTTAACAGTTCAAAGAATTTGCTCTTTTGTCCAAATTGTTAAATTTCTAGTGATACAATTGTTAATAATATTTGCATATTATCTATTTTTAAAAAATCATGCCTTGGATTTGGGCATAACCTTAATTCCACATGCAGTTGTGAAAAAAAAAGATGACGGAGATTCTACATGCCTTTTACCTAGTTTCCCCTCGTGTAATAATATGTTGTAAAACCATAGTATGGAATTACAGCCAGGGTTACTACACTGATACAGTTAAGGCAAAGAACCTTTCTACTCCCACCGAGACGCCTCTTGCTGCTCTTTCACAGCTGTGCCCACGTCTCACACTCCCTCCGCCCACGATGTTACATACAGAGTTTGACAGAAGGTAGCCTCTTTTGCTAAGTGCAGAATTCTGACATTCATCCAGGTGGTTGTGTCCATCAACAATTTGACTGTTCACTTATTTTGTGCATGTGTGTCATATGTGGTGTATGTACTCATTAGCACAGGTATATGCAGACATACGTGCGCATGTGTGCACAGACACACGGAGGTCAGGTGTTGGGTGTCACTCCTTAGCATTTCTCACTGAACCTGGGACTTTTCAGTTTGGCTAGGCTGGCTGGTTGTTTCCCTTTCAGAGATCTGCTTGTCTCTGCCCCCCACCTCCAGCCAGTGCTGAGATTACAGGCAGGCGGAACTGCACCTGGCTTCTTACGTGTTCTGGGGGACTGAACCCCAGTCCTCATGCTTGTGAAGGAAGCGCTTTATGAACCAAGCCGCCCTCCTCCGCCCAGTTTAAATGCGTTGCTGTCTCTGAGTAGAATGTCCATTGCTCTGGCTGCTTTCCAGTTTGTTTTCCCATTCACATACAGAAAGGCATCTGGTTGTTGCTCTCTGGCTTTTACAAACATCCTTCTATAAACATTCTTGTACAGGTATTTGTGAACATAAAATTTCATTTCTCTGGGATGATTGCCAGGAGTGTAATTGCTAGCTTGTATGGTAGTTGCATGCTCACTTTTTGTTTCTAATGTAACTTTTGTGTTAATTAAATTTGTTCTTTGACAATTTCATACATGTAGATAATGCATGCTAATTACCCTCACTCCCACCCTCTAGCAGCTCCCTCCTTATCTTGTCAGGTTCCCTACCCCCGCAACAAATCCGTGTCCCACATCTGTCTTTTTGTTTTATTTTGTTTTTGTGACACATTGAGTTAACCAGGGGCATCTGTGTGGACACGGGTTTTGGAGACTGGTGGCTCGCCATGGGGTTCACAACTGAAGACAAGGACTCCCATCCGCCTAGCTTTACCAGGAGGCCAGTAGTTCATTGGAGAAGGATACTGGGCCCCTCCCCATCTGGGAGTGATCGTTGACAGGGCCAGTCTTGAGCAGGCTCAATGTAGGCAAATTCAGTTGCACTGAATTCGTGACTGGAACATACACAGCATTTTGAAGTCCTCCTTCTTATCTCTGGCTTTAAGTCTTTCCATTCCCTCCTCTGACATCTTCCAGAGCTTTGCAGTAGTTGCTGTAAATTTCTTGTTTAGGGCTGAGTGAGCACTTCCCTGTCACTTGTTATCAACACCTTGGGCAGCTGTGAGTCTCTGCATGCACAGTTCGGCACTGCAGAGAGATGCTTCTCTGATTAAGGCTAATGGTAAGACTTGGCTGTGGGTATAGATGCATAGATGTTTAGAAAGAAGTTTGGCACTGCCTCAATGTATTTAAACAACAGTGGTAGGTTCTCCCTTAAGGCCTCTGACTTGCCTCACCCATGTGTTTTTTTTTTTTTTTATTGGGTTTACGATTCTAGACATGTACCCTGCATTATCTGTGCATTATTTTTTTATGATACTTATGATACTATACATATAAGTTGGGACCTTGAGAACCCATGGGCACATCTGTAATCTCAGTGCTACTAATGAGAATGGAGCCATAAGAAAAACCCAAGGGACAGCCAGCCTGTTGTATATGGTAGATGACAATGAAGAGACCCTGTTTAAAAACAAGGTAAATGGTGATGGACTGACACTTAAAATCGTTCTCTGACGTCCCCAGGCATGCCATGGTGCTCGCACACACACACACACACACACCAATGCATCAGAAGAAAACATTATCCACATGCTTTGTGTAAAGTTAAGTAATTTCCCTTTTAGACATCTTTCAGTTGACTATGAAGGCAATCAAAACTGTAAAATAGACGTTATATTGTTACAGAGCTCGCAGTAGTCATTGACCTGTTCAAGCATAAAGCGAGATGGCTGAAGGTTCTGTTTATAAGCAAAGGCGTTAGACGGCACTCCATGCCTGTTTGTGCACTCTCTATGTGCATTACTTTTAAAGAATATTAAGGTTCCTCTTCTTCATCTTTAAACTTGACCAACTTGACAAAGCTGTGGTCCTCTCTGCCTTAGTTTTGTTTGTAGCTCAGCAAATCTTTTAAACTAATATTTGTAGGATTTCCTGTTTCTACTCACTGTTTGCCTGTTTTTATCAGCATTACTTTTGACTTTTTCTTCTGGTTTCTCTCCTAAACACCTCTAATTCCGTGATGTCCTTAAGTAAGTTTGTCACGTGATCAGTTGAACTGTTACAAAGATTCGTGTTGAGGTGATAATGAAGCTGTTATGAAGCTCGAGTGTTCCCAATAGCTGCAACTGGACAAGCTGCACAGGATGCCTTGGTGCAGACAAGTCTCTGTTGAACCCTAACAGGAAGATTGGCCAGACACATCCAAGTGAGTGAGGGGTTCTCTTCTACCCAGGTCTTTGGTTGTTTTTAGGCCTTCAGTGGCCTGGATGAGGTCCATTTACAAATGACCGCCTGCTTCCCTTAGGGTAGGACTCAAACGCTAATTTAATGAATACTTTCTCAGACATACTAAATATTGGACATCCCCTAGTCCAGTCAAATGGACACATACAATTAACCATCACACTTGGTTCAAATAATTGTTGTGAGTTTGACCATAAGAATAAAGGCAAATGCCAAACATTGCCTTAGAGGACAGTGATGTAACACAAAGTCAACCCAAGAGGAGAAAGCAGAAAACAGACAAAGCCGCATAGAGACTTAGGAAAGAGGGGAGGGAGAGTTGGAGAGAGATGGACAGAAGGAAAGAGGGAGAAAAACCCAAAGTAGCACAGCAAGATGGCATATATCAGTTGTGATTTTAGAGGGCTATATGTGTGAATTAAAGTTAAAGTTTTTCCAAATAAGACTAAAAACATGATCAATAGACTGAGTGCAAGGATACATCTGAAACACAGGTGATAAGGGGACCAAGATTTGCAAGGTGAATTTTAAAGACATAAAATTAGTGATTGCAGAAAGCATAGGTGTCAATGACCAAATATTAAACGGTAAGAAAAGGAGTGATTTTTGTGATGCTTATTATTACTAGGCAATCAATTGTAGACTTCTGTGCACTAGCTAGCATGCCCTTGAAGGAAGTAACACAGCTTTGAGAACGGGCACAGAGTATCTCAGGCTTGGCAGAGAAGCATTCATTTACTGTCTGGCTTGGTTGGTGTGGCCCTCCCTCTAATCTGCCAGTGTTTTGTTGCTGCTGAAGGCTGCACCTTCCCACCACAGGACCCAGGAAACTGGGAAGACATGGAATATCTAGCCCATGTTACCAGGTCTTTGATCAGTTATGGGGGGGGGGTACATCTGTCTACTTTGTCTGAATGTTAAATTAAACCTACTTGGGAACTTTCTGGCCCGCCACACTCTCCCAACCTTGGGTTCCTTTGCCCACAGTCTTGGAAGTGTAATTTATACTCCACTGCTTCCCCATTCAGCTGTGGAAATGGCCAAGCTTTCTTACCTGTAATCCTTTATGATTCTGGAATCCTTGACTTAACAATTTGAACCTGTGAAACCCAACATGACCTGGCTGATAAATCAGAATGGCTTATCTTTCTGCCCCTGGTATTGACCAGAGGTGAACAAAGGGTCAAAGTTGGTCAAAGTCCTCATTATCTTTATTTGAATATTGGAAAAATAAAGAGTGTCTCTCAGATTCTATGACTAATAATACCAAAGGAGTCCAAAACTAGACTTCCTAGAGTTGTCTTGTTCCAGCGATAGGAGGTCTACTGAGAAAAGAAGAGAGAGGAGAGTGAGATCTTCGCTGGCATCATTTGAATGCTTGATGACATAGTCAGTCCCAAGCCAACCTGGGGTACATGAGATCCTAATAGAAGGAAGGAAGAGAGGAAGGGAAAAAGGAAGGAAGAAAGAAAGAAAGAAAGGAAGGAAGGAAGGAAAGGAGGGAAGGGAAGAAGGAAGGGGAGGAAGCTAATCTGGGTTATATGAGATCCTAATGGAAGGAAGAGAGGAAGAGAAAAAGGAATAAAGGAAGGAAAGAAAGAAAGAAAGAAAGAGAAAAGGAAGAGGGAAGGGAAGAAGGAAGGGCATGTCTGAGACCTTATCTAATGGGGAAAAAAGTTCTTTTAGCCCACAAAGAACAGAAAAATACTTCTCATGGGCATGGGAGGACAGGAGGTCCACAAGGAGAGCAACAGAACCAAAAAATTTGAGCACAGGGGTCTTTCCTGAGACTCATACTCCAACCAAGTATCATGCATGGAGATAACCTAGAACCCCTGCACAGATGTAGCCCATGGCAGTTCAGTGTCCAAGTGGGTTACACAGTAATGGGAACAGGGATTGCTTCTGACATGAACTCTTTGGCCTGCTCTTTGATCACCTCCCCCTGAGGGGGGAGCAGCCTTACCAGGCCACAGAGGAAGACAATGCAGCCACTCCTGATGAGACCTAACAGACTAGGATCAGAAGGAAGAAAAAGAAACCCTCCCCTACCAGTGGACTTGGGGAGGGAAGTGTGTGGAGAAGGGAGAGGACGGGAGGGATTGGGAAGGTAGGAGGGAGGGAACTAGAGGGAGATACAAAGTAAATAAAGTATAATTAAAATTTAAAAAAAAATAGGGCATGGGGAGAGGGGATAAAAGGGGAGACGTTAGCCCTGGTGTTCTGAGAAGAGCCCTTGGGCCCTGACCCATAAACACAGTTCTGATGAATGGTCTCTGCCTAGAAAAGAAAAGAGTATCAACCCCAGACTGAAAATATGCTAGGGAATGCCCTGTGCCTCTGGGTGGTGCTATGCTCAGTGCTTGTAGACAAGATTTGTGGACAGATGTCTTAGCAGGGGCCCACAGGAGTGGCTGACGGAACTTCAGGCTTCTTACCATGACGCTGCATTGTTTAAACATTGTTTAAATTGCTTCAAGTTTAATGGGGGCTTGAAATGGATATTTAGTTGACTTACAGAAAAGCAAAGCGGGCTGTATTTCTGCTACATTTGAATTTGTGATAAGGTTCAGATTTATTTTGCATCTTATTAACACTGTGGGATGTGTTTGAAGGAGCCTGGGGCCATACAACTTTACTTTCTCTGCTCCACCTCCCCAGGTCCAAATTTAGTCTTTCTCTCTGTAATGGAAACTCATGGAACTTATTGAGTGTTAATACATGCACTTTAAGAAATATTTCAATTTCCAGGGTTTTGGATTTTGCATTCAACTCCCTATGACAGGACATTGATGTCTTTACTACACGGTTGCTCTGTTTGCTCTGGGCGTTTTTCTGTCAGCGCCTGGAAGAACTTTCCTTTACTTCCGTAGGACTCTGTGCTCTAACTAGCTTACGAGACCCTTTCTTCCGTTGCCACGATTTTGTTTGCGGGTGAAACAGATGGTGAACTTTCGGGATCTTTTCTTTCTTTCTTTTTATTTCTTTGGTAAACCAGGCAAGCAGTTATGTAAGAAAAGCTGGATCAAAGTCATGCATCTCAAAAGAGAAAAGGAAAACTCATGGACAATTCAAACAAAGTTAATGTCCTTTCACAGAAAGTATTTACTGAATAAAAACATTCTTTTTTCCTTAAACATGTGTGCTTTCATATGAGTTTTCCTGGACTTCCTCGCACTCTTAGCTGGAGTGTAGTGGGGAGAGGGGGTGTCATACCTTATTTCTATGGGTTTGAGAGATGCACACATGCTCCTCTGTTTTAAACACAGATGAAAGTGGCTGAATTCTAAATGGAAGGTAAAATGAAGGATCTTTCCATCTCCTTTGGTATTGTCAATTTAGCTCTGGTATGGACTGTGGAAGAATTTGGCAAATAGTCCATCCATCTCTTGACACCATGTTTAGTGAAAATTCGACCTCAAGTTTGGCAAAAAGCTTTCTAAGTTTACTGAACCGGTGCTACTTTAATAAGACATCTATATTCAGAACAGTTTTAATGACAAGTTGGGAAGAAATACTTTAGGCAGGTCTAACCTGCTCCCTAAAGCTCCCCACCCCCAGGGGGAGAATCTCTTTGAAATTTCCTCATTACAGACACAGAGGTCCTTCATCCCCACAACAATGTGTTTTGTGTTTCTGTGAAAATGAATTATTTCATTTCATTTCTACTCATCTTGCTCTTCCACATATTTATGCCATCAGAGCATTTTCTCCTCTTTTTCAAGCCGTTCACATGTATGGATATTGGAGTCACTGCTTAAGTTTGTTCTAAAACTATACCAGTCTGCGCTGAATAGAATCTCATGAAACAGCTGTATCAAACCATGAATCACATGGCTTTATGCAAGTCATAACTGATTCTCAGTTTTAGCAACATAGCATCTTAGTTTTAAAAACAAAGGATGACACCAGATTTTTAAATTTTTCATATATAATATATAATAGATGTGTAGATATTACATCCTTAAGCTTTGGAATATAAATAACTGTTTGGATTATTAATATCTTCCCATCTGTCAGGTAAAAATGTTGAATAATTTCTTGGCGCCCCCTTTAAGCCCTACATTTTGCTTTTGAAACCTTAGTATAAATAGAATTTGGTGGATTTTTTTTTTGAAAGCCAGTAGGGCCGAAAACGTGCTATTTTCTGGGAAAAAAAAATATATATAATAGGACATCTGTTCTTTAGAATTTTGAGTCATTCTGAACCATGCATGATTCATGATTTGCTCATTTTTAGTTTGCTTTAGGGGAAGAATTGGCAAGGTGCTGTAAAAGGAGACATTACCTTAGAACAAATTTTGGTTTCTAAGGTACTGAGAATGTTTCCAATAATAATATTATTTTTATAGGAAAAGAAGAGCAGCGGGGCTTTTAACCTACTTATCTGCAAGCTTTGAGCATATAAGTACACATGTAAATGCTGATTTTTTTTAAACTTAAAAAGTTATCCTAACTGTTCAGAATTTTAAACAGTGAAATGTGAATATTTTACTGCATATTAGGCCAATTGACGATAAGACAAATGGTTTCACTGTGAGCATTGGCCTGCAGCAGCTAGAACCATCACATTTACTCTGTTTATTCTGTAGCATGTTTGTCTTTCTTGGGATTACTACCGTTGTGATGAAACACCATGGCCGAAGCTACTTGGGGAAGGTTCATTTCACCCACACTTTTGTATAAACATTTCATGTCAAAAGCAGTAAGGGCAGGACAGGAACCTGGAGGCAGGAGCTGGTACAGAAACTATGGAGGGGTGCTGCTTACTGGATAGCCCCCCCCATGATTTGCTCAGCTTCTTTCTTACAGAGCCCAGGGATGGTACCACCCACAATGGGCCTGTCTCTCCCTTATCAATCACTAACTACGAAAATGCTCTATAGGCTTGCCTACAGTCCGATTTGATGGAGGCATTTTCTTTTTTTTTTTTTTTTTTTCAATTAAGGCTCCCTCATCTCTGACGATTGTCAAGTTGACACAAAACCAGTCAGGACAATGTTGTTCGTATGACACCAGAAAGAAACACTTTACCACTACTTCCCCTTTAAAAAAAAAAAAGATTTATTTATTTCATTATCTTATGTCTGATCGTTTTGCATGCATGTATGTATGCCCACCACGTGAGTGCATGGTGCCTGAGAAGGTCAGGAGAGGACATCAGATCCACTTGAACTGAAGTTACAGAGGGTTTTGAGCTGCCGTGTGGGGCTGGGAATCCAACCAGGGTCCTCTGTCAGAGCAACACATGCTCTTAACTGCTGCGCTAAGAGTTGCCTCTGAAGCAAGAGCGACTGCATTCTTGATCACTTCTCTGCCTCGTTTGTCTGCCATCACTTCCCAGGGATTTATGGTCACTGCATTTAAAATTTATTTCACTCTGAGAAAAGCAGCGTAATAAAAAAGGAACTCTTTGGGGATGGCCAGGAAACAGTTGTGTCAGGACACAGATTCCTAATTGGGGGGGCTGAGTTAAGAAAAGGAAATGAACTTACTAAGTGTCCACTCTGCAGATGGCACCATACCAAACCTCTGACAAATCTGTGCGAAGTGAATTGTTTGTGGACACATTTCCATGGTTATACTTTAGTCATCTGTATCTCAACCAAAGTCTAGGTTTCCCTTTGTGACTCTGCAAATGTCAGTAACTTCTGCATATCCCTATCAGTCAATAGGCTAGGATTTTAAGACAACATCCATAGCATCAGAGATGTTTCACTTTCGGAGCACAATCGTATTACTGTCTCCATGCCTGTTTGAGCCAGACTTTTGATGCCTTCCCTGTGTCACTGGCCTGCCTGCTTTGCTGCTGACTTTTTCTCTAAGACCCTGTGCTTTGATGCAATTCTGTAAGCTATGATATATGCTGCCACCTCCTGGTATGGTTTGAAGAGGTGGGATCTGGTTAGTGAAAATGATTCACACGCTGTCTGTGAATATGCCTTTTAGATATTTACTCCCCGTTCCTGCTTGTAGTCATCCAGTTAAGGGGCAGCAGAAAGTCCAAGCTGATAGAATTTGAAACCTGCTGGTGATTTTGTCTGGCCATTTAATATGCAGCAGGACACTAGTTGATACACATGAGTGAGATAAAGGTCTATTCTTTGATGCAAACCAGTTCAAGTCAAAAACCCTGGCACTCATGGGCCCTCTGGACATGCATTGTTAAAATGTGGTGAAAAGCTTACCAGTTCATTGCTGTGCATATTTATCCATCCTACAACATTTGTAACAGCAAAGCTGCTCACAGACTATGCCACGCACATGAACGAACACCTTTAAAACTTTCTCATAGTAATGGGGAAAGGGACTGTCTCTGACATGAACTGATTGGCCTGCTCTTTGATCACCTCCCCCTGAGGGGGGAGCAGCCTTACCAGGCCACAGAGGAAGACAATGCAGCCACTCCTGATGAGACCTGATAGGCTAGGGTCAGAAGGAAGGAAAAGAGGACCTCCCCTATCAGTGGACTGGGAGAGGGACACAAATGGGGAAGAGGGAGGGAAGGTAGGGTTTGGAGGGGAGGAGAGAGGGAGGTACAGGGGGGATACAAAGTGAATAAACTGTAATTAATAAAAATAAAAATAATTAAAAAAAGCCTCCTCAATAACTTACACAAAATAAACTAATGTTACTTCACTGGATGAAGTTGTTTTCAAAATGTAAAGATCTGAACTGCAGAACTCCTAGGAAAGTACATCAGGAAAAAACGTAAGGAACATGGTTGATTTATTTCGAATTATAAATAGGGGACATTTAAAAAAAAATCCTTATGCCTGCTGCTCTCTTGGGAGAGAGAACAGTCAAAAGTAGAGTGACCCAGAATGGGTACTTTGTGCTTTCGTTGTCACTGAATGCTTAGTACCCACCATGAGGCCTAGCATATAAGGCATTTAATAATGTCAATAGAATGGATGATTCACTTCTAACTTTACTTAATGTCTGATTCTTCAGCTTAACATAGGAAATGGTGTTTGAACTTAAGCATGGATACAGACATTTGCACACATGTACTTTGTACATGGTATCAACCAAATTGTGGCTCAGAGACCAGCTCCTGTGCAGTGGGTGAGGGATGTTGAAGTCCCTTTTGTTGTTTAGCTAAACTGACAAGGCACCAAACACTCCCTAGGTATTTATGCTCCTTCCATAGACAAGTGCTACTTTTACCCTTAATCAGAGAGATACTTCTCTTCGCAATGAAAAGTGGTGAACGCAGAAACTTATGGCTGGTTGAGACGCTGAGAATAGGTGATGGTTGGGTGCTCAGGCCTAAAGAAGACATTTATAGCGTGCCTTCTAAGGTGCAGGGAACACGGTGGAAGAAAACGAGGAAGAAATGCTGTCCTTTGGCCATGACACAAACCTTGCATCCACAAGCTCACAGTATTTGTGTTTCCCTGAACTCGGCTTCACAAGACTGCACCTGTCGTCAGTCGGTTATGGATGGGGAGGGCCCCACAGGCCCCACCCTCCTCTGCTGATGGACGCTGGAAGAGGGGAGGTCTATTAGACATCTGTGTACCCACCGATGTGTCTGACCAGGCTCTGGTGGATGGTTTTAAATCTGTGGCCACACACACACAAAAAACCCAAACGGCAGGAATGTGAGAAAGGAACTTTTAGGGAGGAGGGGTGTGTACACAGAGACAAGGAGAGAGGAGAAATATGAGGTGAGAATAATCAAGTTATATTCTATTCATATATAATGTCTTATATATGTATGACATTCTCAAGGAATAAATTTAATAAAATAATATGTAATATATATTATAATATACATAATATAGTACAATAACGAATACATACATCACATCTTATAAATATGTCACATATCACATATTTATGTATAATATATTGTAACATATAGGTATAGATTATGCATATGAGATACTATATTGCATATATTATATATTATTTAAATGTGATATATTTCTGTATAACATATATTATAAATAATATGATATGATAGGCATTATATATGACTTATATAATATAATATTGTATAATCATATACACAATATATATTTAATGATATAACATAATGAAATAAAATAATATATACTATAACACATTATAGTTATTATATAATTTTATAATATATTTTTTTGATTTTTCAAGACAGGGTTTCTCTGTGTAGCACTGGCTGTCCTGGACTTGCTTTGTAGACAGGCTAGCCTCAAACTCACAGAGATCCACCTGCCTTTGCTTCCCTGAATATATAATAAAATATATTATTTAATATAATATATTTAGTATATTATATTAATTATATGATATATTTATATTGTTTTGCATATTATATTTATTACATTATAATCACTTTACAGTACATTAGATATATATTATATTTCTCATATTATTATATAATATATAATATAATATTAATATATTATATATTTATATTGAATATATAAATATATTATAACATATTAATATAATATCTATGTGAGTGTATATTATATAGTATATTATGGTGTACTATATTATTAAAATTATTATATTCTATTATACAGGATAATATATAATATAAACTAACATGTATATTATATGTATATATATTATTATATTAATATATACCTGTGTAATATATGAATACCATATGTTCTATTTATATGTATTATGTATTATAATGCATTAATATAATTATTATATTATACACTAACATGTATATTATAGTAAAATAAATATTATTATATTAACATATAATATATGTGAAAGTAATTGTATATATCATAATGAATAAATGAATATCCATAATTATATTCATATATATTTTACATAGCTAGTATATAATGTATTAATATAATACACTCATTAGTATATATTCTGTTTTAATACAATATATTAATATAATACATATATTGTGTGTATAATATAATAAAGCAACATATGATGTCTTATATGTCATAATATATAATACTGATATATTATGCATAATAATATGTTAATATAGACATGTGTAATTATATTATTCTCTAGAGGGGAATCTGCTGCTTAGTTGACCTGACGTACGATCAAGTCACCTTCTGGATCCCTATGTTTACATATACTGGTGAAGGCTGCTCTCAGTCTTATCAGACGATCCTTACCTTGCACTGAGCATTAGGGAATGCGCAGACGCGTGACCTCATGTGAGACTAAAGGACAGTGGTGTGCATAGAACACCATCCCTTAGAGTTCAGAAAGCAGACGGAAGAGGAAGCAGAGAGAGTGTAAGAGCTGGAAGACACAGAGACGGTCCCCAAATTCCATCTCCTCAGCCTGACAGGGCTATGGCCTCATGAACTCGGCGCTGTGTCTTCTGATACCGGGTACACACAAGCCGGGACCCCTCAACAGTCAGCTGAGTGGTTGACTGTGTTGACTGAGTGGTGGCTGGGGGAGGGTTCATGGCCATACCACTTACTGCTGAGGAATCGGCTACTTGAGGTCTCTTGGAGAGGGGAAGGCATAGTAGCCAGCTGTAAGCCTGCTGATGTGCCCACGAGGCTCAAACCTCTGGGTCACACAGTTAAACTCTAGAGGTCCACAGTTCCAGGATTCATCAAAAGCATGTATGAAATTATCAAAGAACAAAATGCATTAATTAAAAAGAAAGAAACAAATGTTGGATCTTCGGCTTCACCCAGCTCCCCTAGGTCAGAACCCATACTTTCGCTGACTCTCTTGTGTGCACATCAGTGACCGGGAGATACAATCTTAAGAAAGCTTAGCCACCATTGTCCTTTCCACATAGCCATAGGACCCGTGGCCTGAGATTTGTTTCTCCAAGTAACGTTATTCAGCTGCACTTGGTGCTACTTTCTGATTGAGCCTATGCAAAAATGGGGGTTTTTCACATCTTTGTTTCCTTCTTTCTATTCTAAGCATTGCTCAAGCTTAGACCCTGCCTGCATTCTTAGTCCTGAGTGTGAATCAGGGGGCTTTTTATAAGGGGAACTCCTCCTGAGGACCATTTGACTGGGATTTAAAAAAAATAATTGAGTTATTGGTTGGCTATTCAAGTGTTGCATTTATACTTTTCTTACTTGAGAGATTGCTGGTTGGCGGGCACCCACATACTGCCTTTAAGGAAAACTTTCTGCCACTTTTCAAACCACTCCTGAAAGAGAAAAAGAGAAAGTCATTATCTCAAGTCAGTCAGTTCTGTCTTAAAAAAAAAAAAAAGACAGGAAGGAAGGAAGGAAGGAAGGAAGGAAGGAAGGAAGGAAGGAAGGAAGAAAGGAAGGAAAGAAAGAAGAAAGGAAGGAAGGAATGAAGGAAGGAAGGCAGAAATGACATCAAGAAATGTTTTTCTGAGACTACTCTAGTGTAAATTTATGGAGGGGACTGGGATCTCTCCCTCATTTGTCTTTCTGTGTCTGTCTGTCTGTATATGTATGTATCATCTATCTATCTATCTATCTATCTATCTATCTATCTATCTATCTATCTATCTATCTATCTATCTATCTATCTTTGAGAGTCTTATATGGCCAACCGGAATAGCTACATACTTCCTCTGTAGACAGGGATAAATCCTTGGACCAGTGCTGGGATTGGTGGTGTGTGACAAGCACTCTGAGGTTCTGAGGTGCTGGAGACTGAACCCAAGGTTCACGCTAGGCAAGCACTCCACCAGCTTCAGTCTCAGGCCTGGTACTTGCTTTTCAATTTTTACTTTATTTATTTAAAAATTTTTCTTTTTTATAATAATTACATTTTATTCACTTTGTAACCCAGCTGTAGCCCCTTCCCTCATTCCTTCCTAATCCCACCCTTCCTTCCTTCCTCATCTCCTCCCATGACCCTTCCCCTAGTCCACTGATAGGGGAGGTCCTCCTCCCCTTCCATCTGACCCTAGCCTGTGAGGTCTCATCAGGACTGCCTGCATTGTCTTCCTCTGTGGCCTGGTAAGGCTGCTTCCCCACTCAGGGGGAGGTGATCAAAGAGCCAGCCACTGAGTTCATGTCAGAGACAGCCCCTGTTCCTCTTACTGGGGAACCCACTTGGAGACTGAGCTGCCATGGGCTATATCTGTGCAGGGGTTCTAGGTTATCTCCATGCATGGTCCTGGGTTGGAATATCGGTCTCAGAAGAGACCCCTGGGCCCAGACATTTTTTGTTTTGTTGCTCTCATTGTGGAGCTCCTGTCCCCTTTTTGTTATATATTTCTTTTTAATATATATTTATTACAATTTATTCACTTTGTATTCCCACTGCAGCCCCCTCCCTTGTCTCCTCTCAGTCCCACCTACAATCCCTCTTCTTCCCCTATGCCCTTCCCCTTGTTCCCTGGTAGGGTAGGACCTCCTCCCCTTCTTTCTTCCCTATCTTATCAGGTCTCATCATGGATGGCTGAATCATCTTCCTCTGTGGCCTGTCAAGGCTGCACCCCCCAGGGGGAGGTGATCAAAGAGACTGCCACTGAGTTCATGTCAGAGACAGCCCCTGTACCCCTTACTAGGGAACCCATTTGGAAACTGAGCAGTCAATGGACTTTGTATGAACAGGGGGTATAGGTCCTCTCTATAGGTCCTTAATTGGAGTATTGATCTCTGCAGCTCTTCCTGGACCCAGGTATTTTGGCTCTGTTGTTCTCTCTGTGGAGTTCCCTTCCAGGTCTTTCCATCTCCCTCTTCTTCCATAAGGATTCTGGCACTCTGCCTAAAGTTTGGCTGTGAGTCTCAGTATCTCCTTTACACTGGTGGGTAGAGTCTTTCAGAGGTCCTCTGTGGAAGGCTCCTGTCCTGTTCCTTGTCTTCTCCTACTTCCAATGTCTATCCTGTTTGCTCTTCTGAACAAGGATTAAGTATCTTCCCTAGGGTCCTCCTAATTATTTAGCTTCTTTAGGGCTATATTATTTAGTATGTTTATCCTATCTTATAGGTCTAGTATTCACTTATATGTGAGTATACATCATTTGTGTCTTTCTGCATCTGGGTTACCTCACTCAGGATAATCTTTTCTAGTTCCCACCATTTTCCTGCAAATTTTATGATTTCCTTTTTTTTAATAGCTGAGTAGTATTCCATTGTGTAAATGTACCACAATTTCTGTATCCATTCCTCAGTTGAGGGACATCTAGGTTGTTTCCAGATTCTGGCTATTATGAATAGAGCTGCTACAAACACGGTTGAGCAAATGTCCTTATTGACTGGTGGGGCATCGCTTGGCCTAGGAGTGGTATAGCGGGATCTTGAGGTAGCATTATTCCTAATTGTCTGAGAAGGGCCAGATTGATTTCCAAAGTGGTTGTATAAGTTTACATTCCCACCAGCAATGGAGGAGGGTTCCCCTTCCTCCACATCCTCTCCAGCATGCATCATCCCTTGAGTTTTTTATCTTAGCCATTCTAATGGGTGTGAGGTGGAATCTTAGGTCATTTTGATTTGCCTTTCCTGAATGACTAAGGATGTTGAACATTTCTTCAAGTGTTTCTCTTCCATTTGATATTCCTCTGTTGAGGATTCTCTGTTTAGCTCTATACCTCATTTTAAAATTGGATTACTTGGTTTGTTGGTATTTAATTTATTCAGTTCTTTATATATTCTGGATATTAGCCTTCTGTCAGATGTAGGGTTGGTGAAGATCTTTCTCCAGTCTGTAGGCTGTCGTTTTGTTCTGGTGACAGTGTCCTTTGCTTTACAGAAGCTTTTCAATTTCATGAGGTCCCATTTATTGATTGTTGCTCTTAGTGCCTGTGCTGTTGTAATTCTGTTCAGGTAGTTGTCTCCTGTGCCAATGAGGTCAAGGCTCTCCCCCACTTTTTCTTCTAACAGATTTAGTGTGTCTGGTTTTATGTTGAGGTCTTGTTCAAAGACAAGGATTTTTTTTGTGGTTTGCTTTGTTTTTTGTTTTTTTGTTTTCGTTTGTTTGTTTGTTTGCTATAAGACAGCATTTACAATAGGTAATCATTTCTACTTTTCAGTTGACCAAAGTGATCTAAAACTTCAAGGTTATCTTCAGCATTCAGTCACTTTTGCCAACGCACTCCTCCCTACCCCCCCCTCCAACTCTAGTATGGGTCCAGCCCCTCCTCCTAGAGAGCCTTGAGGCTGAGGGCAAGAAATAGAAAGCACATGTCAGCCCTGGCAGGTCTTACTGGTACTTACTACTGTTTTTAGTAATTGCTAGAAGGTTGTGAATGGTGACGAAGACTTGGACTTTGGATTTACACAGAGGTAGCCAGATGTCATGTCTACAGATATTTTTTTTTTAAGTTAACAGTGATAGTTTTCAGCAGCAGTTCACTGAAGAGTCAGCTCTACTTCTTCATCTGAGAGCTTCGAAGGACAAAGACTGATCTTGAGGGTGCGGCTCTGCCTGGCGTAGAAGAGCACCTGCGTGTAGCAGATCTTCAACAGATGCATGCTATTATCTTTCAGATCACGTACTTGCTGCTTTATTGTTTTCTTTCTCACGAGAACGTACTGAGCGTTGACTCAGTACTTCCACTGGTCTGTACACCTGTACCTGGCACGTTGGCTTGCTGGTAGGAAGTGCTCCATGCAGGTGAACGCCTGGATGAAATGGTGTCTGGCCAATAGTTCAGGCATGCCCTTGTAACGTAATAATAGCTAAGCGTTTCTGGGCTCTGAGTACTTTCATCTACAAACTCGCCTGATGGTTTTTGCCACCATCTGAGGTTTGTTTTTGTTTTTAGTCTAACACTTCTTTTTTGTGTGTCTGTGTGGGTGAGCATGCTGTACATACATGGGGATGGAGGCCATGGGTTGATGCCAAGTGTCTTCATCACTGCCCCATCTTATTTTTGAGGCAGGCTCTCTCACTGAATCCAGAGCTCATCAGTGTGGCTTGGATGATTTGCCAGCGAACTGCTTGTTCCTGCTTCATCAGCACTTGGGTAGCAGATATGCATTGCCATGCCTGGCTTTTTAAGGTTTTTAGAATGTGTGTTTTGGGGATCCAAGCTCAGATGTTCATGTGGATACAGTACTTTATCGACTGAGCCGTCTCCCCAAGTCCTCTACTCCGTTTCTCTTTTATTAGCGTACAGAGGCTTCATCGTGGCACTTTCATTATACGTGTTTGTTGCTACTTTGACCTCCGTTCCCTCTCACCCTTCTGCCTCCCTAACTAGTCCCTTTCCAGCTTTATGTCATATGTGCTTTAATACCCTCTTTCCCTTCCTTAAAACCTCTTCTTCCCCTTTCACGGGCCCTGTTCTAGTTTCATGATTTATGCTCATATTCACACCCTCCCCCCACACATACGTATACAACCTACCAAAGTTAAAGGCTAGGATCCACTTCTGGGAGGAAATGTGTAGTGTTTGTCCTTCTTACCCTGCTGTGAAGTAACATAATACTTTACAGACCCACCCATCTTTCTACAAATTTCATTCATTTTTTTTTATGGCTAAAAAAACACTGCATCGTGTACAAGAACCATATTTTCCATTGTCCGTTCATTTGTGGGTGGACATCTAATCCAGACTGTGCCATTTATTTGCTGTGCTGTTGTGACCGGCACAGAAGTAAACAGAAATGTGCAAGCATCTCTGAGGTACGTTCATGTGGTCTTTTGGGCACGCCAGGCTGATTTCCGTAGTGACTGCACTGGCTTACACTGCCACCAACAGTGAGTGGGTTTCTTCTTTCCCCACAGCTGCACCAGCAACCATTCGATGCTTGAAGATAGATACGGCTGTTTGAATTTTCAGTTGCACATTAGGAATCCAACGTCCGAAAGGTGAAGCGCTTCAAGGTACACTCAGAAAGAGTCGAGCTAGATTTTGAACTCCGACATGTAGAATCCTCACCGCCATGCTAGAATGGCCCATCATTTTCCCACTTTGTGGATGAGGGACCCAAGATGTAAGCGGATTTCCCATAGTCACCGCTTACTAGACAGGCAAGGATGTAACTGGGCCAGAGACATTCATCTGCATGCTAGAGTTCTTTTCCCTCTATGACAGTTCTGAGATATAACATTATGATCCCAGAGACAGAGTTCCAAGAAAAGCCAATATTATGTCAGTTCTCCCAAAGGTCAAGAAGATTAATCACCGAAGGCATAGAAAAAAAAAAAAACAAAGCAGAACTCCCTGCACATCACAGAGTCCTTCTAGGTATGGACCTGTAGTATCAGCCGTGGCTCTCTCTGTTCAGTACATCTTGAGAAAAATGTGTGGAGATCTTGGGGAAGTCCAACAATTTACAAGGAAAAGGGATGTCGCAGAAAAGGGTATGTTACCAAATGAGTGTGTCTCACTCTAGGGAGGCAAAAACTGACAATGAATGTGAATTTATCTGACATTCAATAACTATAAAGTGTAGACCCGACTTTTAAAACACCCCAACATTGCTGGGTGTGCTAACTCATGCCTATAGTTTTAGCAGAGGAAGGCAGAAGCAGGCAGATCTCTGTGTGTTCTAGGCCAGTCTGGTTTACATAATGAATTACTGCACAGACAACAAAACTAGATATAGTGAGGTTCTGTCTTAAAAAAAAATAAAGTCAAAAACCAAATCAACCCAAACCAAAACAAAAATAACAACAACAAACCAAACCAAAACTAACCTCACATTGTCACTGAAACTTACATGGTGAAGCTCTAGTGCTAAGAATAAATAAAATTAGATTTACACTGAATAGTAAACCAGTAGAAGTTCCTAGGCCAATTGGATGAACATATGAGTGTGATTTTAAGAGTTTCGATAAGTCACTGAACAGACAACCCTAGTTTTTCATTAAGAAAATTGTGCCTGGGCTGGAGAGATGGCTCAGTGGTTAAGAGCACTGGTTGCTCGTCCAGAGGTTCTGAGTTCAATTCCCAGCAACCACATGGTGGCTCACAACCATTTATAATGAGATCTGGTGCCCTCTTCTGGCATGCAGGTATACATGCAGATAGAGCACTCATCTACATTAAATAAATAAATAAATAAATAAATAAATAAAACTTAAAAAAAAGAAAAGAAAATCATGCCTAAGCCTGGCACAATGACACACACTTAATCCTCAGGGAGGCAGAGGCAGGTGGATCTCTGTGAGTTCAAGGCCAGCCTGGTCTACAATGGGAGTACAGGATAGCCAAGACCACACAGAGTAACCTTGTCTCGAAAAACCAAACAAACAAAAAGAAAAAAAAAAAAAAACAGAAAGAAAAAGAAAAAAGAATCTTGCATAGTGTTGATGTCTTATCTTTGAAGTAGAAACACAAGAAAGAGCTCAGTGCCTTGAACCTTGGCTCTGACCCTTACTTCTCTGTGTGATCCTGGGCAAAATTATTTTCGTATTTTCTTTATCTGTTCACACTGGTTAGAAAGAATTAATTGAAATGATTTTGAATGGAATTATTTTAATTACATTTAAACCTATGACAGGGACTTAAACAGAGAGACAGCAGGACATCATGAACTGCCTGCCTGCCTTCTGTCCAAGTCAGGCTTTAAGTGTTATAGAGAGAGAATACATGGTATTTGAGTAAGAGAAGAGGGATTTGCTTTTCTCCTACACCAAAACAGCCTCACTGTGGAACTCTCTAATGATTTGCAAGATTTGTCTATTTGGTGTGAACTGCATTGCCATAACTTTTCCTGTCTGTTTTTTGTTTGTTTGTTTGTTTGTTTGTTTTTAAATAATTTTATTTTCTCTAGGCTCACCCACATAGTCTCCTGGGAGCATCCTGGGTCCCGGGTCTCCGGCCCCACCCAGAGATGTTCCCCTCACACACTTGATCCTCGTTCCCATTCTCCTTCCTACCCGCTCTCCCTGCCAAGTTCTCTCCCTGCACCTACCACTGAGGTCCATTTTATTTCCCCTTCTGAGTGAGAGTCAAGCACCCTCTCTTGGGCCCTCCTTCTTACGTAGCTTCTTTGGATTTGTGGATTGTAGCACGGTTATCCTGTACTGTGTGGCTAATATCCACTTATAAATGAGTATATACCATGCCTGCCTTTCTGGGCCTGGGTTACCTCATTCAGAGTATTTTCCAGTTCCATTCATTTCCTTGCATAATGTCTTTGTTTTTTGTATATTCTAAGAGAGAAAATTCAAAAATGTTGCACGTGCCTTAGGATAATAAGAATGCTGTTATTCATCCCGCGTCTTCCATGAGGTTTTACTCTTATTGCATCTTAAGACAAAGGGAAAGGGACTCAGTGAAGACAATGACTAGGCAAATGTCTGATGAATGGATCAATGACTTTTTAGAAAACTCCCCTGAACAATGGGCTGTGGTTGAGAAGTTACCCTGCCCCTAAGTGAGTCAGTTAGAAAGAAATGAAGTCAAGTGTTCACTACTAGGTGGTAAATCCTCACTGCTTGTAGCAGTGTTTAAATTTTAGTGCACTTGAAAGTAGGAGCCAATGCATCTGAAATAAACTCCAATGTGCCTCGAGACTAGGGGACGGCCTGACCAATGTTCTAGAGACACTGGTCACAGCCCCAAGCACTTCAAACGCTTTTCAAGTTTACTGTGGGAAGTATTCAGTTTTGTTCATAAAGCACAAAGTTAGAAGATTGTACTCAGGCTTTTTTTTTTTTTTTCCATGAAGACCGATGAGTTTTAAGCATTCACATATATTAGAAACTGGCCAAAAGAAAACTTAAAACTTAAGGAACTTTATTTTGTCATGTATTTGTATTACCAAGTTTACTTCTATCGAAGAAGCAGCTAGGTAAGCCTGCATCACAGAACAGCAGAATAAATAAATAAAACCACAGAAAATAGGCAAAAAATCCCTTCAGACATTTGACTACACCACACTGAATTATGGGATAGCTACTTAAATCAGACATTTTTCTTTTTTTCTCTTTCTGTGACAACTTTGATCAACAACTTTGAGCTCTTCTGAGTTCTGAATGAGGCTTCCTCCTTGGGCTTTGTGTCTGTGCTGTCTCATGGTTAAGTAGGAAATTCTCCCTCTGTTTATATTGGATCACTCTTCTTAAGTTTCCCATTACTCTTCTCTGTGTGAGTTTTTAGTTCACCTTTAGCAGGAACCCCCTTACCCTTAGAAATCCTCTTCCCACTGACTCCCTTACTCTGTTTCATTGCTGTGCGTGTTCATTGTCCTTGCTGTATTTGAAGTTGAGTCTGATTCCTCTTTGGATTAATCTTGAATAAAGCTTTTCTTTCTTTTCTTTCCTTGTTCCTTTTCTTTTCTTTACTGTTTTAACAAGTTTTGGAATTTTTCATCTTTTAGGAGAAACTGGTGTGGGGAGAAGGAGGAGGAAGATGGAGGGAAGAAGAAGGAAGTAGACCAGAAAAGAGGAAAAATTCAGATGAGGAGAGGAGAGCTCTTCCCCCTGAGATCTGGTTCGTGTTTCTCACTGCCTGGCAAAATCAATACCATTGTGAAGACCGCTTGCGTATGTAAATACAGTACTCCTGCTCCTGAGGAATAGCTTAAACAGGAAGGCTAAAACAACTAATGTGTCTCAGGCAAAGCATGTGTGCAACCTTAGAGTTTAACCTCATTGGCACTCCTCTCTTGTCGCTTCCCCTGTAGAATGCACCTCATAAACCATTTTACTCTTTTATTTAGGAAAGAAACTTGGCAGGGTGCGGTGGCATACAACTGTAATCACAGCACAGGGAGTGGAAGGTGTGGGATGGGCAATGGATAAAGGCAGATGGATCTCTGTGATTTGAATACCAGCTGGTCTTCACAGCAAGTTCCAGGCTAGCCAGGGCTACACAGACCCCATCCCAGAAAAGCATATGCCCCATGCTTCTCTCTTATTTGTTGATATTAGCTCTGAGTATTTAGATTTGAATATATGACCTGAAGTAACCCCAGAAGCCAGAAAAGTAGAAAGGACCATGGAAAAAGTGAGGACAGAGTTCTAGAGAGGAGAATAAAAAGATATATACTTCAACCAAGGATCATGCATGGAGAGGATATAAAACCCCTGCTCAGATGTAGTAACCCAATGACTTAGTCTCCAAGTAGGTTCCCTAGTAAGGGGTACAGGAGCTGTTTCTGACATGAACTCAGTGGCAGGCTCTTTGATCACCTCTCCCTGAGGGGGTGCAGCTTGCCAGGCCACAGAGGAAGATGATACAGCCATCCATGATGAGACCTAATAAACTAGGGTCAGATAGAAGGGGAGGAAGGAGGTCCTACCCTACCAGGGAACAAGGGTAAGGGCATAGGGGGAGAAGAGGGATTGTAGGTGGGATTGAGAGTAGACAAGGGGGGGGGCTGCAGTGGGGATACAAAGTGAATAAATTATAATAAATAAATATTTAAATAAAATAAAAAAGAAATATAAAACAAAAAGGGGACAGGAGCTCCACAAGAGCAACAGAACCAAAATTTCTGGGGCCAAGGAGTTTTTTTCTGAGACTGATCTTTCAACCAAGGACCATGCATGGAGATAACCTAGAACCCCTGCACAGATGTAACCCATGGCAGCTCAGTCTCCAAGTGGGTTCCCTAGTAAGGGGGAAAGGGCAGTTTCTGACATGAACTCAGTGGCCTGCTCTTTGATCACCTGCCCCTGAGGGAGGAGCAGTCTTACCAGGCCACAGAGGAAGACAATGCTGCCAGTTCTGATGAGACCTGATAAGCTAGGGTCAGATGGAAGGGGAGGAGGACCTCCCCTATCAGTGGACTAAGGGAGAAGCATAGGGGAAGAAGTGGGCGGGGGGAAGATGGGATTAGGAAGGGATGAGGAAGGGGGCCACAGCTGGGATACAAAGTGAATAAATTGTAATAAATAATAAATAAATAACCTACTTTAAAATTAATAACTTTTGTAGGAATTTTTTTCTAGCTATTTAAAAAAAAGAATATGGGTGCTATCAAGGGGGAAGTAGAACAATGAGGGAGAACTTTAACTGGAGAAGGGGAGAGAACCCAATAAAGAAGGAGAGGGAGGAATAAAGAATAAGGAGAAATAAACAATAAGGATGTTTGAAAGCGACAGAAAATCATTATTTTAAAAGCTTATTTAAACAATATTTTATTTTGCTACATGGGGTGATAACACTCCCCCCAAGAACCATACATCATTTAACAAAACCCCTAATGCCAGGCATGGGTTGAAATGTCCCTTTGAGTTGTTGGTCAGGGGAGTCCAAGAGACTCCCAAAGCAATATAGACTATTGTCATTGCCTTTGGTTCCCTTCTAGAGGTCATCGCTAAGTCCCCATGCTGAATACATATGTACATAAGACACAGGGCTTGAGGAATCAAGTGAAGGCTGACCTTGAAGTCTTCTTCCTGAGGACTAACTCTCATAGTGTCCAAAAGTATTTTACAGGACACAAATGGAGAGAAGTAATCAATAGAGCCACTAAGCCTTAGAGCCTACAAACTACACTCTGTGACTTGCAAGTTACCTCCAATGATGTGATAGTGGCAGGTTTATCTTGGGGGTAACCAATAGTCATCTTATTAAATGTAAGGCTCAGGCAACAGGAGGGAATCCATGACCAGTACTGTTAACCTAGCCAAATACCTTTGGCTATAGTGGTCATAACCTCTGAAAGAGAACCTACAACTTTCATTTTCCTAGACCGATATAAAATTGACTATATCCTAAATACTTGTATTTACAGACAATTGTAACTCTCACCGTTCATCAAAGAAGCTTCTTTTTGTATCAGATAGAGATATTAGTGATATAAACTGGTGAAAATACAAAGAATAAGTGGTGATAGGGTTCCCAGACCGTTGACATACGTATAACACAACCTCTCCCTGTAAGGCTCCGAGAAAATCACGAAGAGAGCTTGGAAAGGTTAGAAGAGCCAGTGGACCAGGATTAATGCTGCTAGATTGTATCTTCTCGGAATGACTGCGGAGCTGCTCCCAGGAAATCTCAACGAGATTGTTGCCTAAACATGACTTGCGTAATGACAGGATCAGTTGACATGTCAACATGGATGGGGAAATTTTCACAAGGGCCTGTCTCCAGATGAACAATTACAGGCAATCAATGACTTCTGAGAGAAGGAGAATTAATTTTCTCTAGGGAAAAGCCTCCTGATAAGTTTTCCAATCCCAAGTGATGAACCCTAAACACATCTACTTTGGAGAAACACTAACAGGACTCTGTGTGTGTGTGTGTGTGTGTGTGTGTGTGTGTGTGTGTGTGTGCACATGTGTAAAATAGCAATGAAGAAGAGATCATGAATTTGAGAGGGGTTTGGGGACATGGGAGAAATTGGGAGGGAGAGAGAGGAGTGAGAATGATATAAACACAGTACTAATGTATGAAATTCTCAGAAATGCTTAAAGAAAAGAGAATTAGAGATAAAGAAAATAAGCTCATTTTAAACTATTTTTAAACTTTAATTATTGAAACCTTTTTTTTCTATCCCTTGTACAGTGTAATTTAAGAAGTCACAAAAATCATATACATGGTATCAAAAAGTTCAAGTGTGTTTGTCTCTTTCAATGCCTGAACATAAATCTGAGTGTGCACTGTCTCTTATTGTTGATATTTAAAAACGATTATAAAATGTTTTTTTTTAAATTGTGTGAATGTGTGTATGTGGTTGCAGGTACCTGAAGAGTCCAGCAGAGGGCATCAGCTCTCCTGAAGCTGGAGTTCCAGGCGGTTGTTAGACAGCTGATGTGTGCTGGGAATTGAACTCACGTCATTTTCAAGAGCTGAATTACCAGCGTCATTTCTTTCATAATAAACACAAACTTTGCTTCATGACATCCTGAAATTCTTGCCCAAAGCATGTATGATGATCTTGGCCACACCTAAATGGAGGTCCTTAAATTGGAAATGCCTCAGGCTACAGCAGGCAGCATCAGGCTCCTTCTCTAACTGCTGGTGGCAGAAGAGATCTGACTCTTTAACAGCGGTGGAGGATGAAAAAGCTAGTGGGCAAAGTGCCTGCTGGGAAAGCTGGGATCCCTGGGCTGAGACCTCGAATACCCAGGGAAAAAAGCTGAGTGTGGTCTCTCCTAACCAAACTGGCACTGGAGGTGTAGAGTCAGGGAGTGGCAGGAGGGTCCCAGACACTCACTAGCCAGCTAGCCTGCCTAGCTGATGGTCCACAGGTTCACTGATGCACTGGCCCAAAATGTAAGATGGAAAGTAACAGAGAAATAAACCCACCCACAGACACATACTCCCATACACCCCATCACACACACACACACACACACACACACACACACACACACACACAGAGTATCTAGTATTCAGTAATTAACTATGTGAATTAAAAAAAAAAAAACCAAAACTATTTTGGTCACCAAGGTACATGTCTGCAGCTCCTGTTACCTGGAAACTGAGGCAAGAGTATTGCAAGCTTGAGACCAGACTCGTGAAATTAGGAAGACCCAGGTTCAAATATACGGAAAGAGGGCTGGCAAGATGACCGAATGGGTGAGGCACTCGCTGGGCGAACACGAGAGCCTGAGTTTGAACCCCTAGAGCTCATGTAATAGGTGGGTAGTGGTGGGGTGTGCCTACAGCCTCAGCACTCCTATGACAAAGAAAGACGTCCAGGCAGGAAAGAAGAGCCATGCAGCTCGGCTGTACACAATGGTGCACAACAGAAAGAGTCCCTGCCTCAAACAAGCTAGCAGCTGAGGACTGGCACCCAAGATTGCCTTCTCACTTCTCCACAGGTGCTACGGTATACATGCACCTGCCCTCACACACACACACACACACACACACACGTGCACACACATTCACAAATATATATGAAGGAAAAAGACTGGCTATTAGCTCATTGGTAGAATGCTTGCCTGCAATGTACGAAGACCTGGCACCAATCCCTAGTGCCACAACAAACAAACAATGCCTGTGAACCAGCATGCCGGGATTGAGAGCCAAACAGCTGATGTTTGTACAGTACTAAGTGCCTTAGGTGCCAGGCCTGAGAGGCTGGAGCTGTGTTCGCCTCAATGCTCCTGTCCTCTCATAGGCAGTGATAGCAACCTCTATAACTCGGGTCTCACAGCAGGGCCATGGCAACTGGCAGCTGATCACATCCTCACACACACACACACACACACACACACACACACACACACACACACATTCATGTGGCATGTTATTGAAGAAGAGTTTATCTTGCCAGTGTCATTGAGCAATGGCTGGTACATTGGAGCTTTGTTAAGTGAAGTCATGCTTTCAGAAGGCGGGACTGCTGTCCATGGCCTTCTTGTGCCCTGCTGACTTGTGGCCTGGTGCTGTCATTTGTTTTTTTCTCTAGGGAGCAACTAGACCAGACCAAAGATTGCCACTGCAGGCCGAGTGCAGCTAGTTCCCAGGCCCTAGGGCCAGTGTGTGAATAGGCCTGCCAGTTCAGGCCAGGACATTCATTCCAGGCAGTTTTTCACTGTAGTGAGACCAGAGCCAAAATCCTAAAAGTAAGTTACCGAGGCCCTTTGTTACATAGACTATGGGGTTTTGCCTTATCCATGGCTTGGTCCACAATTTGCAGCCGGATCCCTGTGAGTATTCACAGGTTTTAAAATACAAAGAGAAGGAGGCAATCCTGTATCAATGAGCTTCCTACAGGGAGGAGCATCGTCTTCAAATTCATCATCATCGTTGTCATCATCATCGTCGTTATCATCTTCATTATTATTATTTTGTAAATCCTTTCAAGCAGCCAACAGCTTATTCCCAGTTCTTAGCATTTCAACAACAGCTCACGGACCTAAGTCTTACTCACATAACCACAGCTCTAGTATACCATGAAGAGGAGAGGAGCCATTCAGTCTCCTCATGTGAGACTCTCCTCATTGAAGGAACAAGGGCCTCTAGTTCCTAACTCCTGTGGCCCAGTCACTCCATCAGACTCCTGTCCCGCATTTCACCATCTGTGAGCAGGGGACCGTGACTACTTGGTAGAAACTTCCAGGGGTCTCTTGAAATAGTTGAGAGAGGAAGATTGGGGGGCTAGCAGGAAGACACTCCAGTCTTAGTTTGGATCTCCCCAAGGCAAAGCGAGGAGCAAAGACACTGACAGGCCGAGTTTAGTTAACTGCTGAGCCTGGGAATGGGTCAGTGAACAAGAGGGGCCACCGCAGATTGGAACCAGCAGCAGAAACCCAACTCGGAAGGAGTGAAAAACAAAATAAGCATGTTTAATTGAGTTCTACAAGTCTTATCTTTCTGTCAACAGTGGGAAATAAAAAAAAATATTAATCTCAAATAACGCAGGAAGAAATAAGCAGCACTTTGCCAGAACGTGGCTTCACTACATCTTGGGAACAAATGAGGTCAGTGTAGACGACCATAGGGTGAGGAGAGCACAGAACCGACCTGGTGGCTGCACATGAAGCCCTGGGTCAGCATGTGTCTCCAATCCCGGCTGCCCGAACCAGCTTATCTCAACTGCTGCTCTATGTGGCAGAAGTTACCTGTCTCTGGTCCCCAGAGTCTCCTGCAGCAAGTTTTCACCTTCTCGAGGTAAGGACCCATGCATCTTACTAGTGACCATCACCAACACCTTGAGAGGGCACCTGGCCCATTAGAGGAAGTCAATACGCACTGATTGAAGGGATACATTTCTGGTGTTTATTTGATGTCCGAGATGGTGTGTGTTGCCCCTTGGCAGGCTCCGGAATCGCCTGGACACAAGTCTTTAGGGATCACCTTGATTAGATTGTGCTCTGGCCATGCTTTTAGGGGTGACCATAAGTAGGTCTAAAAGCCGTGCTTGGGTCCTGGACTGTATAAAAAGGAGGAAGCTAGCTGGGTGCCAGCATTCATCTCTCTCTCTGCTTTCTGAGGAGAGCTGCCTATGACCAGCCACCTCAGCTCCTGGCATTGATGCTTTCTCCACCATGATGTGCCTTCTCCACTGTATGCATCCTTGAACCGTGAGGCCAAATCATCCCTTCCTATGTGAGAAAATTTTATCACAGCCATGGGAAAAGCAACTAATAAAAACATCTTGATTTGGATCCTCCCTAGCCTCAGGGATGATATCTTGAATGCAAGTGGGTTTAGGTGCAGCTCAGCCGTAAAGGGCTTGCCTAGTGGGGAGTCAGTTCACCCACCGTGTTGGTCCTGGTGTTTGAACTCAGGCTGTCAGTCTTGGCAGCAAACACCTTTACCAGCGGTGGCCATCTCACCAGCCTCTGCTGCTTTCCATTCACAAGAGCAGAATCTCTAAACAAACGGAAAATACAGAAAAGAGCAGGTGCCAGGGTGCTGATGTTTGGCCCTGTTCTGTTGAACACTGGTGGACTATTTCAATTCTATTGATTAGAGGTTATCGGAACCACTTCCCCCACAACGGGCTTCGTCCTCTCATTTACAACTTTCCTACTCACACCCCCCCCCCCCCATTCATCCAGAAGCCTCCTGAAAGAGAAGGAGGGAAGTGCGAGATTCAGGAGAGTCATGTTCCCTAACCTAAGCTTTCACCATTCTCCCACTGTTTCTTGCATGTGCCTTGTTGAATAAGCATGTAAAGCAAACGTGTGAAATCTCAAAATCATATACAGCCTTCCAGACTTCCTGGGATAACTGCCATTGTCGAGAAGCTTGTAGACGTAGATATACTTCCCTAGAACCGAACAGCTCAGAAAAACAGAATGAAAATACACCAAAAGAAGAATACAGCAAACAATAATAAGTTGTACATAACAGTACTTTGGGACCCACTGTAAGTTTGAAACAAACTCCAAGCCGCTGTATCTCTCTCCCAGAGCTCAACATCCTGATATATTTTCCTGAAACATTAGAGAATAATCTCAATCCCTAAATAGACCCCCACACACTAATGGCAGGAAAACAATTGCCCCTTTCCTCCTAGTGACCATGCTAACCTCCAAATAAAGACAGGAAAGAAGAATTTGCCCTCTTTGCTTTCTCAAGGACTCGGAAGTCAGAAGCAAACTGTGTGACAGGAAGAGCACATTGGGATCTTCTTACCAGGTGGGGGACTGGCATGTCAGCTCTGGCGTGGCAAAGCCCAGCTCTCCCTGGCTGTGCGAGCAGCTGTGCTTGCCTGGGCAGCGGCTGCAGGTCTAGCTCAGATGCCTCGAGGATAGAGCCTGTACCTCAAAGCCCTGGATTTTTGTATTCTGTGTTCCTCATTCTTAACCATTTGCTTGTGTTTCCCTCTTTGTAGAGCTTTGTGAAGATAGTTTCATTTTGACTCGCTTTTCTTTACAGTCATGTCTGTGAACTGGGAAGATTATTATATCCTTTAATACCTCTTCCTGGGCCAATGTGGCACTGTTCTCTAATGCTGAGGTTAAAATACTTTAAACTAGTAATTTTTTTGTAAAAATATATTATTGGTGATAATGATGAAAGACAACATGAAACTCTCTTTTGAGCTACCTCAGAGTTCTCCTTTCTTCCCTCCTTCTTTACTGCCCCTCAAATCTCCCCCCCCTTTCTTAGTCCCTTTTTTCCTTCCTTCCTTTCTTTCCTTTTTTTTTTTTCTTTTTCTTTTTAAAGATGATCTCAGCCTGGAATAAACATTCTTGCGAAACCAGCCAGGAGTTTTGCCAAGCATAGTGCAGAACACGTCAGCTGTTTTCTGGAAAATAATTGCCTCATGTGACAGTGTCTATTATTTTAATTAGTGCTGAGGCACGCCTCCAGGGCATTTCATCAAGTCAGGGTTTCTTACAGTGGCAACAGTGTTTTAGTTCCTGATATGCCAGTGAAGCAGATAGATGGCACCTGATGTTTTCGTACAGGTGAGCAAAATAATTGTTATGATCATTCATCCACAGCGTGAAGAAGTTATAAACATTTTTCGTTACCCAGAAGGCTTTGGGACAAGCAGCCAGGGTGCTTCAAATGCTCCAGTCACACACAGGAAATGTTAACCAAGCCCTCCGCTCTGGCTGTTTGGGGTGCTCTCTGCCACTAAGCTTCCTTGAACGTTCTGATCTGGGGTATTTGTAGTTCAGGATATGCACAGATATTTGTGTGCTAAACTCAAGAATCATTAATTCCAAGATCTGAAAGTTGCTCCGTGAGACCATAGTGAGAACACACATTGAGCAATCTGAAAATGTGTAGACCATGCTTTTTTAATAGTGGTAGGCTGGGGAACAGAAGCCCATTTCCTCTTGACAGCTGCTCCCTAGCATTGCTGTAGGATGAGAGGAAGACTAGGATAAAAGTGCTCGTCTGAGAAGATGGCTCACGGTTGTTGTGCTGTGTCTCACAGAAACATTCAGATTTTGGACTATAGCAAAACAAATGCTTGCACTGTGTTTGCTATGTGGCTGAAAACAGCTTGTTGTTTTTATTGTATAAGAGGCTTTGTTGGGGCTGGACGTGTGGACAGAGTTGTTTTTTAGGGGGCTGCAGTCACCAAGGTTGGTCATTCTGGGAAGGTGGGTGTTAGAATGGCCTTGGTGAGAAGAAGTCCTTCCTTCCTTCCTTCCTTCCTTCCTTCCTTCCTTCCTTCCTTCCTTTGCCTTTCTTTCTCTTTCTTTCTCTCTCTCTCTCTCTCTCCCCCCTCTCTCACTTCCTTTTTTTGTCAAAATAAATTACACCGCCAGCCAATGCCTGGACACTCTAAGGAGGTGTCAGTTGGGTACTGGAACCACATTCAAACAGATTCTGAAAACTACTCATCACCATTTGTGGGCTGGAAGGACTAGCACTATTTGCTTACTTTAGTGATTTAAAATGCCACATTGTCCTTTTCATCTGCCTTATTTCTCCATCCCTTTATGTGCACAAACAGCACAGCATTACTCAAAGGTCAGGATGCACTCTCTGCTTCGCTTCTCCTTAGAAACCTGGGCTCTACTGTCGTTGCTCTTGTTGTCACTCTCCAGTGCCTTGTCCCACTCTGTAACTAACAAGGCTCTACTTATGATTCTTTGTCTTGTTCTACATCTAGTGACAGGGACTTCTGCTGGGCTTCTCAGAGGAAGGGTTCAGGCTGCCCTGCTCCTTTGGAAATTGTGCTCTGGCCAGCTGGGTGCCCACTGCCGCCCCCTCCCCCCCATTATTGATATGCAGTCACTGATAAAAGTTGGAGAATAGTGAAGCTGTTTTTTTACCCTGCCTGTTGGGCATAGTGCTGCAGTGAGCGTGAATACACAGCTACCCCTGTGAGTGCCAACTTCATCACAGGTCAGCCATTCTACACACACACACACACACACCACACCACACCACAGGTGGCACTTGCATTCCTACTTATGTTGTAGGACTAATGGTTTAGAACCTGAGATACCTTCTAAGTGATACATCATGGATTTGTACTTGAGGGTGGAACAGACTGCTTTTTAGTTCACCGACAGAATAAATTAGTGAAAGCCTTTAGCCCCAGAAGCATGACAAAAAGGAGATGGAATGATAATATGAGCACCCATCTCCTGTTTTGTCATTGGAGGAAGTATGTAAATGAGTCTTGCATACATTTCTCTTTTTTTTTTCTACCACCAAGACTTAGCAAACTTGCTAATTGCTAATCATTTGTATATTCAAGGCACGTGGACTTTGTTTCTCACTGGACTTTTCATAGATGCAGAGGAAATCTAGGACAATCATTGCTAGGCTCAATACATCAACAAAGGAAACATGAAGTTGCTGTAACATTTTGCCTCTATTTGAGAACAAACCATGATCAAAGGTTTACTCGATCAATTTTGCAAAGCAAAATTTTTAAAAAAAGGTAGTAAAATTTTACTACTTTAGGACAAGGTTATGACTTTACCAGGTTTCTTTCTTTTTTAGAGAAATGGATGCCCTTGAACGCGAGCTTACAGTTTCCATTTGCAGAGCCCATTGAAGCAGAGTTCTATCGCCACCTCATGTCCAACTTCGGGATTCAACTGGCTAACTGTGCTTAGAGAGAGTGTAAGATTGGCCCAACCGCTAGGTGGCAGTATAGACTGTGTACGTTAAACACAGCTCAGAATGTAATAGTTAACAGCTTGACTCTTTTTAAATTATTTAATTTAATTTATATATTTATTACAATTTATTCACTTTGCATCCCAGCTGCAGCCCCCTTCCTCCTCTCCTCCCTGCCCCATCCACCTTCCCTCTTCTCCCCCTGTACCCTTTCCCTAGTCCCCTGAAAAGGGAGGACCTCCTCCCCTATACTCCAAGCAAGGACAATGCATGCAAAGGACCTAGACTCCCTGTTCAAAGGAAGCCCACTGGCTGCTCAGTTTCCAAGTGGGTTCCCTAGTAAGGGGACCAGGGGATGTCTCTAACATGAACTCGGTGTCTGGCTCTCTGATCACCTCCCTCTGGGGGGGGGGGGTACAGCCTTGCCAGGCCACAGAGGAAGATGATGCAGCCATCTTGACTCTTAAGGATTTGTTAAAAGTGCCAAGATATTTTTCTTTCCAGATTAAGTTTTTTGTTTTTTTGTTTGTTTGCTTTTAGCCCCATGAGTCATGAGAATCTTAAACACTTTAGATCTAACTTGTGAGTTGTGAAATTTTAAGGTTGTAAATAGTTCAGAGTAGATGCTTTTTTCATCAGCTCCACCCTCTCTCGTGTAATTCAAACTACCTCAATACGAAGACAAAAAAGCATTTGTGCAGATACTCAGTACAAAAACCCAACACCTCACCCACACAATCCAAAACGACAAAAGGAAGCCAACTTCCTAACTAACCAGACCAAACTAGATTTTAACTGTTTATAACAGGGCTTCACGGTTCTTAGAAAGTGCCGTGGTCTCTAACTTCTATCTTGTACATCATATCTAGTGTGAAATTTTACCTCATCACAAGGACGCTTGGCTGAGGTCAAGGCATCGGGACTAACTGTGGGTCGCGCCCCGCAACCCCCCTCCAAATAATAAAATAAGATGAAACAGTAAAAAAGGAACTCGACGGACAGAAAACTGTACGGTTTATTCTATGAGATGCTTTACATTTCTTTCGGTTTTAGTACCATCAACATTGGGGCCAGTAACTGTGGGAAGTGAAGATTATTCCATCTATTCCAATCATTGGAAACAGATATAATCAACGTATGTTC
Organism: Meriones unguiculatus; assembly: GCF_030254825.1. Classification (NCBI taxonomy): domain Eukaryota; kingdom Metazoa; phylum Chordata; class Mammalia; order Rodentia; family Muridae; genus Meriones; species Meriones unguiculatus. Next base: position 70,643,883 of record NC_083358.1, on the reverse strand, counting down.
CTCACACACACAGAGGGATAAAACAAATCAATACCCCAAAGCCACCAAGCCTGGCCTGAGTTCAATACCCAGGACACACGTGGTCGAAGGGAAGAAGCCACTTTGGCATGTCCCTCTCCCATCTCTCCCTGCCTGCTGTGTGTGCCTGTGCACACCCACACAGACACATATAAATGCACTAATTATTAAAGAAACAATTTATGCCAGACATGGTGGTGCATGCCTTTGATCCCAGCACTCAGGAGACAGAGACAGGGGGATCTCTGTGAGTTCAAGGCCAGCCTGGTCTACAAGGTGAGTCTAGGACAGTCAGGGCTCTGTTACACAGAGAAACCCTGTCTTGAAAAACCAAATAAAATTAAAATTAAAACAAAACGATTTACGTCTAAGCATATCCAAACATCAAATAAAATGTGGAAGTTAGTATCAACATGATATATATCATCTGTGAAACAGAGTATCTATATCCTAATCGTAAGGATGAAACACATTCTACCTATGATGCCTACTCTAGTGTCTAAACTTTGTGTCTCTAATGTATTTTTGGTGGACATGGAATTATAGTGAGTCCACCTAGATACTGCTGATGGTGGAACCTTGTGGTGATTTGGATAAAAATGGCCCCTAGAGGCTCTTAGGGAGTAGCACTATTAGGAGGTGTGGCCCTGTTGGAGTAGGTGCGACCTTGTTGGAGGAGGTGGGCTTTGAGGCTTCAGAAGCTCAAGCCAGGTCCAAAGTCACTCTCTCTTAGCTCCTGATAATCTCAATAAGATTGTCAAGACTTGTGTATTTGCTAATAAACTATTAACAACTACACATATAGGACTCCCAGCTACCCCTCCAGCACCATGTTTGTCTGCTTGCTACCATGCTGATAATGGACTAAACCTTTGACCTGCCTCAGTTAAAGGTTTTCCTTTATGATAGCTGCTGTGGTCATGGTGTCTCTTCATAGAATTAGATTTCCCAACTCAGACAAATGGCAAGACTAACTGCCAAAACGCCTTCCCTGTGTTCTTTGCTATGATGTTGGCTGTTCTCGGAAGAAATGCACTCTCACAGTTTATCTGGGGCAATAACATTTGACATGCTCTAATTTTATTTTCTTATCAGCTTTTTGGTTTCTACTTCAAATGCTCATCATTCTTAATATTCAACTCCCAGTGTCTTTATCAGTGTACCTAGTTTCTTACTTTACTGGAACACTGGTTATCTGTTTCCAGGCCTATGCCACACTTCCTGAGATGCAGGCATTCCCCACCTCTTTCAGGTACGTAGCAGAGGACCACTTGTTCCTTTTCGCTCTCAAAGCCAGACTCCTGCCTGGAACTCTGATTCTCTTCCTTCACTCTGTCTCCACATGCCAGAATGTTGCTAGTCAGTCATCTCTTTCTGTCCCGTGTGTCTCACATACAGAACTTAGGTGTCTCTTCTTTCAGTTCTCTCTCATTAAAAAAACAAAACAGAAACCAAACCAACCAACCAACCAACCACCGACCAACCAACCAACCCACCAGCCAACCAATCAAAGAACAGTAGAAAGATTCTAATAACCATTTCTTCCAACCCCTGATAGGTCTTCTCCCTCCTCTGGATTCTTCCAGATGCCTCTGGTTGTACCTTCCCTTGTATCTACAAGAAAAACCATCTCCTCAATCGACACCTTGGAGTGGGCAACTATGTTGTCATTTCATTCACATGGTACACATACATGATGGCAAAACAGACATATAAATAAAACAATATGTTTAAAAAATTTAAAGAAGTTTTAAATTTGGTGTTTTCAGGGATCCACAGACCTCCTGGAATTGTGTATAGCACTTGGGTGTTTGTTATGTGTAATTTTCAGTGAGTAAGTCTACAACTCACAATTATTTTCAGTCACTTAATTCTCTCGAAAAGGTTAATAACCACTATTATCTGCTGTCTTCCCAAAGCGATCTTAGTGATAATTTAGTCACTTAAGCAAACACTTACTACGCAGAAGGGATAATGCTTTCAAGTGACGCTCAAGTCCGTTTGATAATCTCCACACAGGGAGCAAACAACTCATTGAGACTTATGTGACTTAACTAAGGAGGGTGCAGTGAGGAGCTATAGAGGTACCACAGTTTTCATTCCTATTCATTTGATGCTGACTCTCAAGCTTGTAACTCCAGCCAATATCTCCCAAGCTCTGGGTGATCACGAGCTCAACATTTGTAACATCAGCCCATTCATTCTTTCCCAGCCATTTCTCCTTTATTCGCTGCTTAGGGCCCATGCCATGGGCGCCATTATATGGCTTGCTTTTCTCTTCTCTCTTTAGCCAGTTTTCACTGTTACTGCATTTAGATCCATTTCTTCACTATTTCACATCAGCTGATTTTATGTAACAACTTATTTACCTGAAGTTCTTTGATGATGGAGACTTCACAGTGACAAATGGGCTAGAAGACTTTCAGAATCCCAAACCCTAGCCACCATTTTGCAACCAAAGTAGAATTTCCCTTCCTGAAAGGGGGATAGGGTCCTTCAGCCACACCATGTGTCCTGTTTACAGGGCTGGGTAGACTCTGTGCCCTTTAATTAGTTCCACATAAATATCAGTGAATATCACTTCTTATATTTTGACTTTTATAAAAATCAGGGAATGACTAATGGATATTTTGTTGTCTGTCAGATGCCTTGGAGCAATCATTTTGTTTGATAGTGTATGTGGTTTAAACAAAACAAAGCTTTTGAAAGTCCAAACTTAAAATTCAACTGAACAAAAAGGAAAATATTAATATCCCCTTACAGAAGTAGGGGTTTCCAACCCTGACTGTGTCTTGAGTAGACACCTCTGCGTTGAGGCCTGAGGAGCACTGGAGACAGTTTATAGATTTTTCTCTGAAACCAATTCTGGATTGGCTCCAGGATGAGGACAAACTCATCATCAAGATTCCAAAGTTCAAAGCTGCAGACCCATGCTTTGACAACTTTAATTTGGAAACATTTGAAGCAGAATTACACACAGGAAAAAAAAGTCTCTGATATCCATTCATGAAACTTCAGCAGTTGAAAGCTCTTAGTGACCCTTTGGAGGAAAATTATTGTTGAAATATTCCCCTAACTATAAAAAAATTACTGGCATGCTACTCAGAGTTGCTAGAGATAAGCCAGTTAAAACTTGGAGGCTAATCTGCCAAAAACCATGAATTTGTTTAGAGACCATAGAACTTAAGCAATCTTTCTTTCTTTGGTTACATGGTAGCACAATTGTGCATGGAGTCTAGTAGGATCACGAGATATTTATTTTCTTCTTCTTCTTTTTTTTTTTTCCCAAGGGAAATTGTACTTGAGTTATGAAGCAAAGACTGATATCTTTTGGCTCCTGATAATCTCAGTAGGATTGTCAAAGACTAGCTTATTTGGTTATAGACTATTAAAAACTACAGATGTAAGTTTCTATACAACCATCCAAGAAAGATGGATTTAACTAAAACAAGACTCCTTTGTCATCTAGCCTCCTGCTTCCTAGCTACAAACCAAGCAGCTGCATGGAAAGGGAGCACTCAGGAACTGAACAGGAGCACTTAGTCATGTCTCAATCACTTATAAAATGGTTCTTTCCCTTTTCCGATGACCTCATACCATCTTTGTTGAAATTTCAAACTCTATCCCATGAGGTACATCATGGGAAAAGCAAGGGACAGACACAAAACATCACTATGAGTGTGTGGGAGGAATGAGGAATGAAAAAGAAAACATGCATGTTTTAAGAACTTGAAAAAAAAAAATAGAGGACTGGCAAAATAGTTCAGTGGGTACAGGCCCTTGCCATCAAGGCTGGCAACTTGATTTCCAGTACCCACGTGATAGCTCAAGAGAACGGACTCCTGTAACTTACCTCTGATCTCTCAACAAGTACCGTGGCATGAATGCGCAGATATGCATGGACACAAGATAAAGAAAGTAATATGTAATTAAAAACAAAATGATCAAGTAGTACTTTTTAGAAAGTGTGAAAGTAAAGATGACCTGGAAATAATTAGAATAGTATTAAAAATGGAGGGCACTTTGATGCTCCTTGCCTTTCCTCACCTGTCTTCCCACAGGCATCCTTTGCTACATTTCTACACGTGAAGCTGCCTTGGTATGTGTTTTTCGTTGCTGGTACTTTTCTTTCAAACTCTTTGAACTAGCCCATAGTTTGCCTTTTCTACCCCTACTTCTCCAGAAGATCCCTGTAGGTCAGTGACCTGTTTTCTCATTTCATAGTCCATCTTCTCAGTGTCTCATGATTGCATTGGATATCCTTTGCATTTCCATGTTGTTTACATCAATGTGAAAAATAAAACACACCACTGTGTTCTGTTACCACTTACTGTTGTCTATTTAGGGTGGTATAAAAAAAAAATCACAGACCGGGTGGCACTTGAACAGTATTTATTTCTCCTAGATCTGCAAGATAGGAAATTGTCAGAGCCCTCCAGCAGAGTCAAATGGTTTCTGAGTGAGGACTGAAATAATTAAAGCAAGTCACACTACACATGGGATTGGCTCAAGAGGGCTGTCAGTAAGACTGCTGAGTGAGTTTATTCCACAATTCCTTTTTTTATAGGCAAAGTAAAAACAAGTCACATTAATACAAAAAGAAGTTCGTGGAACTGCCAAACTTCTTTCTAAAACTACTTCCCTATAGCAGATAAGGTCCAAGGTCACAGAAACAAGTTTTAAGGAACTTGGAAGAAGCTTTAAGGAACTTCTGCTTTTCACTGTCTCCAGGTGAAGGCCAAGGTGAAAACATGTTTTTCGATAAATAACAAAGCAGCTTGACAAACAAGCAGCTCTTCACAGAAAGTCTGGTAAAATCCAGTATTGTTCAAGATCTACTTCCTGCTTTCTAGGCTTTCTCAGAGAGTCCACATGTGGTGGGAGGACTAGAGAGCTGTGTTCTTTTCCTAAGGGCATGCTGCTGTACCCTTATCAAATGATAAAATGAAGAGACAATTTATTCCAATTACCAAACCCTAACCAATTACCAACACCTCTGCCATTAGTTCCTGTCAATATCATAACACTGGGAATTAGGATTTTAAAGTATGAAGTGACAAGGCAAATATCCCACAGCATAACATCGTGTTTTGTCACTAAGAAGCCAAAGCAACATTTATCCTAGTGACATTTGCTTTAGCTTTTAAGTTAGCCAACTCATTAGTTAACTAGGAGTTGTTTTTCATATGTTTATGTATTTACAGCTTGGCTTGCTTTAATTCCTCTGAAATTAAGAAGGCTCAGAAAATTCCTTTACATAACGAGATAAGGAAAGCAGAACAAAGAGAAAATGATATCAAAAATCAGGAGAAGGTGGAGATGCTGTCAGTGTCTGAAAAATGCTCAGAAAAAAGCTTCAGAGGCAGATCTTGGGGTTAAGTTTGCCTATTCTAGGGTCTCAAAGCCTGGAAACTCAGGTCAAATCTTATGGGTCTTGCATTCAGAGCCTCTTCACTTTTAGCACACCTGGACCTGGACTCTCTTTTTCTTTCTTATAGACACCAGATCATTGCTATCACAAGCTTGAAACACGGAAGGGAGTGTGATTTGGAACTTAACACCCAAGTAGGAAAAGCACCCTAGGATAGCTGGGGCAGCTCAGGTGTCCTGTTGACCTGAAGGACCACAGTTGGAGCTCTACTTTCCCCTAAGCCTTCTTCACTCACCGCACCCTTCTAGGCTGAGCTGGCTGAACCGCCCTTAGCTTGTAAGGTGTGTCTGTGTCTCCAGCATGTGTTCTCAGGGCAGTCAAAAGTTTTCCTTGCTAGTTTACAAGGCTCCAACAGAGAGCAAAGCCAAAGCCATAGTGGGCAAATGGGATTAAGAAGGAACCTTTGAGGTCGTGTGGTTTCTCCTCCTCTGTACTGTTCCATCCAGGTGACGGGGGATATGGGGGGCCAGGTGGGTGGGGGAAGGCTGAAGAGAAAGACAGGGGGATGGGGGAAGGAGAAAGAAAGGGGGGAGGGAAGAAAAGGAAAGGGAAGGAGAGAGAAAGGTCATATTTCGGTGTGAGGGTGACTGAATTTATGGTTTCTTCTCAAGAACCCTTACAGAAAATATTTATCTCAAAAGCTCACATTTGCATTGTACCAAAGTAGAATACCAAAAAGATAAAATAATGCTATATCAGCTCGTAATTTTGGGTAAGTATGGTTCTTTCAAAAATGAGGCTGACTGCACTGTGAGTCTGACCAGATTAGAGCACGCTCTGAGAAATTTCACGTTAGTAAGAAAAGACCTTAAATAGACAACAACAAAAAAATTTTTAAATTAGGCATCTCATTGACTGAGAGCAGTTATTCAGTCTCTACAGGTAAAACATTATTGTGCTCAAAGTCTCAAACTGGGTCAGGAAATTCTGGCTCATTGCTCTAAAGATAGAACTGAGCAAAGCAGTTGGGAATTTCCTGGGAGTTGATTTGGACTCCATCATGTCACTCAGCATCAACACTGTGAACTTTCACCCTGGGGCCAGCATCACTGGTGTGATTCCAGAGTGGTCCACCTTCGGCACAAGCATTCACTTGTGACATTACACACACTCCAAGCTTTTCCGTATCCTAAAGGATTTACAACAAAGCATTGCCAGGCAGCCGGCATGATGTCAGGTGCAGGGGGACCAGGGGTATACAAACTAAGATAAGATGGCATTCTTTAAAAGGGCAGGTGAATTGTAACAGGGTATTACTTTGAAAGGACTTGCATGAGGGGGAGGGGGACACACTTATCTTGCAGACTGGGTTCCCTTTGGATTAGCACCTTTAATTACTTCCGCTCTTCACCCTGGAGCTTTTGAATCTTATCTTCTAGGCTCTCGGCTTGGCTCTTAGACACTTCAGACTCAATTGCTCCCTCTGCCTGGGTCTTAATTATTTTGTTTGTTTGCCCAACTGGAATTCCTACCTGCCTCTTCCTTTAATACTTCTCTGATGTCCCATCTTGATCTTGAGGCTCTTTCTTTGCAAAGAAGTTTGAAAGTGAGTGATTCCCTTATAAAAATCTGTCAACATAATAGAGCAAATGTAAGATGCTGAGAATAAGGGGTGGGGCCAGAGAGCTTGGGGTGAAAGACTAGGATTCAGTGGCTGCAACTGCTGGCCTTGACCACTCAGTCCCAACACACCAATGAAAGGGACAAGTGATGGGGAAAGCAGAGAAAGGTGATTTGGTCAACATAACCACACTGAGAAGAAAAACAGCTAAAGGAAGAGTGCCCCTCCCCCGCATCTTTAAAGTACCTACATGAGCTTTAGTTTTTGTTTTGTTTTGTTTTTCTGAGACAGAGTTTCTCCGTGTAACCACCTTGGCTGTCCAGGATCTCTCTCTGTAGACCAGGCAGTCCTTGAAATCAGAGATCCGCCTGCCTCTGCCTCCTCAGTGCTGGGATTAAAGGTGTGTGCTATCACGGCCTGGTGAACTTTAGGTTTAAACAGATGATTTGGACAGTGGGGCAAGATTTGTACAAAACTGAACAGCTCCCATCAAAGTGTGTTCTGGTTGAGCTCTTCCGGGTGCTCGTATGAAGTCCTTGTTCCTGTCATCAGTTGTGGAGATCAATCACAAGATAACTACCATGGTTTTAAAGTATCTTCACCAAGGGGGAAGTCTGTCTTCACAATCCGGAGGTTTTGTAGATCTGGAAATCCTAAGGTCAGTGCAGATTTAAGACCAAGACCTATCTATGTGCCTTCGAGCAAAGTAAAGGAGACTGAGGCAAAGCAAAGGTATCAATCTCTAGGGCTGTTATCCTGTATCTAAGTTACCTGTGACCCAAGTAGAGGCTAATGATTTTCACAAAAGCACCTTCTGTGTGTCTCTCTCGGGGAGCTAAGAAGGTAGAATTCCTGTTAGTGTCTTACTTTCTTGGCAGGATGCCTTTTAGGCTCTGGGAATTATGTGGTTGGCTTCCTAGGAAACCTATGAAGATGCGTGAGAGAGCAAGGGAAAAAGAACTAGGGAAGACTGTCAGGAGATTCTGGCATTAGCTGAGATTGGAACTAGTGAGAGTCTAAGTGTAGCACCTGAAAGAGGAGATGAGGACAAGTTTTGAGAAGTGATCAAGAACACCTGAAAATCCATTAGTGTGGAAGACTTGAGACATAGTAAGGCCAGAAAGCAGAGATGGGCAAGAGAGAGGGGATCACTGGGGAAAGTAAGACGATACTGAATTTTGATTTAGAGACTTGGACACGTAAGTGAACACCATCAGGGTACAGTTGGGGACTTTAAGAGACACCGAAAAAAGGAGAGAAAATGGGTGGAGTCCCAGTAGCTGTGGAAATGGCAACCTACAAAGAGAAGGTGCAGGTTAGACTTGTTGGAGAAGAGACAAGGTCAAATACCTGAGGATATTACTCGGTTGTTGATGGAATTTCTGTGAAGGTTTAGGTCATATGTTATCACACATTAGGATGAGATCTAAGTCTAGCTGGCTGTCAGCCCTGCTGCTTGGAAAGGCCATGACACTAAGGGTTATACCTTGTGTGATTTCAGACCTTTCCTCCTGGTTCTTGTCAGCCTAGAGCCAGAATGGAATGTCCTGAGGTCAGCCTCCCTCAGGAGAATGACAGGAACAGTACATGCTCTTGCATCTTGGGAAGGAGAGTAAAGTGTTCACTTTAACTTAAACCCGTTTTTCAGTTTCTGTGCTGAAATTCCATTTGCCCAGTAGGTTGGCTTGGTGAGACTCACTTTTGATTCTGACAAGATGCCCTACCCTGTTAGAGATGTGTTTGATGAGACACATTATATAATTGTATGGTGGGAAACATTTCAAAATTTTCTAAGTGTCTTCTCAAAAAAAGAAAAGAAAAGAAAAAAGAAAGAAAGAAAAAACAAAAAAACATTAAGAGAATTTTCTCCTTCTTCATTGGACATACACACAGAAGAAGCCTTTACAAAGAAGATTTTTGTTCAAGCTATTAGTTTTCACAATTTTCTTATTCATTTAACGGATGGTAGGAGGTTTATTAGTTATGAATGTCTTGTTGTTTGTGATGAGCTGCCTAATTTGTGCAGTTTCCTGTTAGAAATGTTTGGTATAGAGTTTCTCGGCTTGGTTTGCATGATGAGTGACACTGGGGTGTGGTGGAGTTAAGTAACAGCGGTGCTGGCCAAGTGCTGAAGGTAGATCATTATCCAAGAACTGGCTTAGTTAGCTGGATAAAGGCACCGCTCATGGATGAAAAGGAAGCAGGGTGGAAAGGAGATCTGGAAACATGAAGAGAGGAGCCCAACCCGACCAAACCCATAGTCTGCTCTACAAAAGGTTCCTGGAAAAGGCCAAAAAGAGCCTCGAAATTCACTCTCAAGATGTAATCTCTGTACCACTTTAATATTAATAGCATTTTCATTTCTTCAGAATGATAAGATCTCTGTGATGACTCCTTATTTCTCTTCTAAAATTAAGTGCTAATCCAAGTGTTAATTGGAGCCTTTCCTGTTTGGCTTATACATTAAAGTGCCTATTAGACATTTAAATAGACTTTCCTTCAGATTGTAATCTTGGTTGTGAAATATGGTGTGACTCATGTGTCTGTCCACAAGTTGTACTTTAAGAAATTGATAATAAGTACCTTGAGGCCAGGAAATGCTAGCTTTTCATTCATCTCTGCATCCATCCATCCATCCATCCATCCATCCATCCATCCATCCATCCACTCACCCACCCATCCATCCATCCATCCACTCACCCACCCAATCATCCATCCATCCATCCATCCATCCATCCACTCACTCACTCATCCATCCATCCATACACCCAACCATCCATCCATCCATCCATCCATCCATCCATCCATCCCTCCATCCATCCATCTATCTATCCATCTCTTGAGTGCTGGAATCCCTGCATGTTTTAGGCATTGTGATAGGCTTGGGATGGAAGGCAGATCTTTCCCTCTGGGGCTCAGCTCCATGAGGGCAAGGGTCCCCACCTATGCTGTGTGTAAAAAGCACATGGGGGAACTGTCCCACTTGTAAGAATTTTGTCTTCTTCCTGTTGGAGTCTGACCTAGATACAGCCATATGGTTTCAGAGTTTTCAAGGTTTTATTATTATTATTGGCAAACAAACTAAGAGTTATTAAGTTAAGCTAGTAGAGCTACTCTTCATCAAGTCTTTATTTGTTTGTGTTTTGATACAAGGCTTTGCTATAGAGCCCAGACTGCTAGTGAACTCAAATTTTGTGTCAGTTTCTAGAGTTCAGGGATTACGACAGGCATGTGCCAAAAGCAGGCTATCTCAGGTCTTAAAATAAGCAAACATCAACAACCAAAAAGACTTGTCATGGTAGAGAGAAGAGACTGTGCACACTTTGCTCCATTTCATCCTTTATAACATCCAGTTCAGAACAACAACAACAACAAAAAAAAAATTTTTTTTTTTTTTAAATTTCAAAGAGAACTTTGAAGGGTATTTTTTCTTATTATTTATTTAGGTTTTTTGAGACAGGGTTTCTCTGTGTAGCTCTGGCTGTCCTGGAACTTGCTTTACAGATCAGGCTGGCCTTGAACTTGAGAGTTTTCCCTACCATTGTTTCCCAAGTGCTGGGGTTAAAGGTGTGCTCCTCCATGCCAGGCTATGAAGAGTGTTTTTTAAAAAAATGATTTAGTTATTGCCCTATCTATTCATTTATCTATCGATTGATCTCTGTATCTATCTATCTATCTATCTATCTATCTATCTATGTATCATCTATTTATCTATCTGTCATCTGTATCTATCTTTAGTTTCTTGATTTTGTTGGATAAAAGTTAATTCATCTTTTCATGGGTGAAATGTTTCCTGTGGTATTTAGATGCACTTAGTATGTATGCTTTTTTTTTACTTTGAAAAACTTGACTTAAAAAAAATCAATTTTCCTAGTTTATTCATATAGTTTTATAAATTGTATCATGTAAAATTATTTTAATTTACTTCATATGTTAAAATTTTAATTGCGACGGCCATCAGATGGCCACCCATTGTTAAACAATAAGCCTCCGGTTTGGAAAGAACATTTAAAACGTTCTCTTTGGCAATACCATGACTCTGTGTGTCTTTTCGGAGACAAGCCATGAGCTCAGACCCTTGACCTGGAAGCTGGTCTCTCCCCCTAAGTTCATATAAGAGCATGATGGCCTCCTCCTTGCAGTAAACATCAGAGCCCAAGGGGCTGCCAACCGCCCAGTTCATAGACCAGAGTTATGCTGGGGGAAGCCTTTTAGGGAGGACACTTGAATCATAGCAGGAACTTTGCAGTTCATGAATTCTCTTTAGAAATACTACCTATGAAACAATTCTTTGGGCAGTTTCAGAGGAAAATCTGCAAGGAAGAACTTTGTATGGGAAAATGACTTTGTAGGATGGATCAGGTGTTTGTCTCTTGCTTTGTAGCCTCGGCCCTCAGTTCCAGGTGTCCCTTTGACTAAGAGGATGTAAAGAGAAGGGACATATAGGACTTGTTGCTTCTGCCTTCTTCAATCTTTTCTTTCTCCCCATTGACTGGAATGTGGAAATGATGATAAGCTGCCTTGGACCATGTGAATAAAGACAAAAATAAAAGGAGTCAGGGGCCCTGGTGGATCAGAACACGTGACATTTTCAGCCTTCCATAAGTGTGTGCACCTACATATGTGCATGCATGTACATCACGCTAACACACATACACGGATGCATAAACATACACAATAAAGGTGCGTATTTATTAGCTGTATTTTCTGGGACACCTTTGTTGATATTCCCACATGGAGGTACCTGTTCTCTATGGTTGCCCTGACTAGCCTTTGTACTTTTCTTTTATAATAATAATACCATCTCTACTTTGTTGAAGTATATAGATCATAACAGATACTTCAAAGTTATGGTGTAACTCTGGGAAAAAACAGAACAAGCTCCACCCCCAAAAAAACACATGAGTGCAGCGCAGGTGCGTATCCCCCCAAAAAAAACAACAAAAAAAAAACATGGGGGGGCCTAAGATCTAGGACTCTATTTTTTTTTTCATATCATTTCTCTGTAATTGATTGAGCTATATTGTCTTTTAGGCTAACTTTTGTCTCTGCTAGGACCACCATAACAAAATAGTAGAGAATGGATGACTTAAAAAATGTATTTCCTCCTCTTTTGGAGGCTGGATGTCTATGATCAATGTAGCAGCAGGACTGGTTTCTGGGGAGGCCTCTTTCCTTGGTTTGTAGATGGCTGCCTCACTTCTCATGGCAGCCCTACCTGTGCAGTTAGTCCTGTTGTCTCTCTGTTATAAGGACACCAATCTAATTGGAGTTGGGGCCCATTCTATTTGACGTTGAAGTTTAATGACCACTTCACATGCTCAGTTTCCAAACACTGTACTGTGAAAGGTTATGTTTCTGCTCAGGAATCTGGGACACATATATTCAGCTGATAACTGACAGCACCGTAGGGGACATGGAGATGGCTGAATAAAGCTTATCGCAAGACAAGGCTTCAAAACAGAAATCGCTGAGTGTCTGAGCACTTGCACTTGGGCCATAAAGTCAAAAATTGTGAGATGGAGTCTTTGTTCTGGATCTCAACCAGTGAGTGGCCTGGCTAAGTGAGTCATCCACCCATTAAATCATCCACAGTAAAGGGAATTTAGTAATGAAGTATTTGTGAAGCATACTGAGCACAAATTAAAGCTTGTACTGAATTAATGCTTGATGAACAGTAATGCCTAATAAGTTTTAATTTTGTTTTTCAAGACAGGGTTCTTCTGTGTAGCCCTGGCTGTCCTGGCACTCACTCTATAAAACGGACTAGCCTTGAATTCACAGAGATCCTCCTGCCTCTGCCTCCATGTACTTGGATTAAAGGTGTGTGCCACCACTGCCTGGCTCTAATAAGTTTTGATTCAGCACGCTCTATCAAAATTTTTCTGTTATAAAATGTAACCCCTCAGCCTCCTGTCAGCCTCTCAACGGTCTGCTTTGTAAGCTTCCTCACTCTCAACCTATCCCTCCACCTGCCCCGTGTGCTGCCATTCTCTCTCTCACATATTTCTGGAGTCTTCCAGAAAAATGTCCTAAACAGCTGAACCCATCTCAAGTGTCCTGTGTCTGGTTGTTTGCTTGGATGACTGACATGAACTCAAGGAAACGTGATGGCTCTCAGAGACCCACCTTCTAATTAGCAATGAATACAGAACAACCTGTCCTATGTTTTTTTTTTTTCTCCTTCTTAGCCTTGTTCCCACATATCTAGGAATTCAGCTCAAATATTTGTGCTCAACCCACCTGACAAGCAAGCCTCATTAAGTTAAAAAAAAGTACTATTGGCATGAGACATAGGTGAAAGATTACTTTCATGTTGTGATTTATAGATAGAGCCCCTTCCTGTGCTGACAGGGCGTGTCACATTCAAGCTCACATACGTCTGAGGGGAAAAATTTTAACCAAGCAAACCTAAAATGGGGAAGATTATAAAGAATACTATGAAGTGTGAAACTTGATGCTTACAAAACTGTACTCTCTAGTATGTTCCATGGTATCCATTGCACAACTGTGTCATGAGTCTCTTGAATTGAGACTCAGGCTGCCTGATCCTCCATTTCTAATATTTCTGTTTTAAAACGGGAATAATGATGATAGTCCCACTTTTCTCACTTTAAAAGCAACTGTCAGCTGGGTGTGGTGGTGCATGCCTGTAAATCCCAGCACTTGGGGAGGCAGAGGCAGACAGTTCTCTTTGAGTTTGAGGCCAACCTGGTTTACAAAGCAAGTCTAGGACAGCTAAGGCTACACAGAGAAACCCTGTCTCAAAAATAAACAAACAAGCAAACAAACAAACCCTGAGTGTCAAACACAGTAACATGCAGAAAAAATTTTAATGCTCTGTCTGAGATGCCCTTTCCTTCAACTGCCTGAGATATCAACTCACTTTTAAGGTAGACTAACTATCATCTCTACGGCCCTGTCCTTTTCCCTTATCATAATTATTGGCAAGGAGAGAAGGGAGTTTTTCTACATCCAGCCACCAAGGCTTAACTGGATGGATGTTAAAAGAGTTTAGGTAATTTCCACACGCCTCACAGGTAACAGTCAACCAGTACTTTTCTAATTTGGGGATTAGAAAATCCACCAGGACACAGAGCATCATTCTCGTTCATGCTCGCCATACTTCCTTTCAGCGCGTATGGAAAACACATAGTACAGAGTTAGATGAGCAAGCTTTCAGTCTTGAGTCTGTGGCTGTCTACCGTTCGAACTTGAGAAGCCTCTTTACCTGTGGAAATGGAGAGTCATGAACCTGCTGCACAGAGACAGAAAGACCAGCGCCGCAGGGTGCCCAGCAAGTTGTGGGTCCTCAGGGCAGGAGTATCACTGTGACAGTTGTTATGCTATTGTCACTGCCACCTCTGCAGATAAGGCAATCTCTACCCAAGTAGGTTCCGCCAGTGATCCCCCAGAGAGTTGTTTTGTTGTTTTGGGAGACCTTGTCAGCACAAAATAAAGCCATGGGGCAAAGCCTTCGAAAGGGAAAAAGTGAAAGGGGAGGAAGGAGAAAGCAAGGACCTTTGTACTATTTCTAGGGTTTTCTTTAAAAAAAAATTTTTTTTTTTTATTACATTTGTTCTGAATTTGGCGTTTCTGCATAAAATCCACCAACTTTTATATTAATTTCTAACAGAGTGAAATCAGGATTCTGGAACATCTTTTGTGCAAGATCTTTGTTTTGGGGTCATGATTTTACACATGATTTTCTGCAGTCAGACAAGGAAGCAGGAAGTCTGGACTGTAAACGTTGGGCAGGCAAATGACACCTACCGTGTGTGCGGAGGTAGGAGATGGATTACTGTGTTCACCTGACCCAGAGTGCAAGCGAGCCTGACCCTGGATTTCTTTGGGTCAGCTCTCACAGGAGAGAACAAGACCAGGCATCATCTGAACAGGAACACTTGGAGGCAGGGTGAGAGGGAGTCACCTCTGAACAGTTGAGTTGGGTCTGCAACTGTTTTTGTTTGCTTGTTTGTATTAATAAAATTAATCTCCTTGGCTTCCTTTTAGCTTTGCTTTGTTTTGCTTTGTTTTGAATTATCTTACAAAGTAATGTGCTTCCTTATGCCTTTTCCATTCATACTTAGTTTGGGGTGGGTTTGTCCCAGTCTTCTTTCCACTCATTTCCTGGCCTCGCTGTGGCCTTGCACCACCAACACTCCGCTTTCACTGGTGTACTCCTCAGTCCTGTCCACTGAAGTGTCTTTTTCCCCACCTTGTGGGCCTCTTGGAAGTTTCCTGACCCCTGCCCACACTTCTTCCCCTATACATACACACATACAACAACTAAAAAGGAGAATCCGCATATGAGAGGAAATATTTTTTTTTTAAATTTCTAAGTTTTAGTTTACCTTACTTTATATCATAAGTTTCAGTTTCAACCATTGTCCTACGAATTTCATAATTTCAGCTTCCTTTACAGCTGAATGGAATTTCATTTCTGTAAATGTAGCACATTTTTATCCTCCATTCATCTGTTGATGAGCCTCTAGGCTGTTTCGATTTCCTTGCCATTGTGAACAGAGCAGAAATAAACATGAATGCACAAGTGTATCTTCGGCAGGATGTAGAGTTCTTTGAGTAAATGGTACGACTGGGTCCCATGCTAATTCTGCTTTTAGTCTTTTTGAGAAGCCTTCTGACTGGTTTCCATGGTGGCTGCGCCAGTTTGCACCAGTTTACGCCTTCACCAAGAGTGTGTAAAGGTTCATCTTCTTCCCCCATAACCTCACCCACGATGCCACTTATGTGATGGATGATTGGCATTCTGAATGGGGCGGCACAGACTCTCTAGTTTTAGTTTGCATTTCCCTGAGGAATGCTGAACAGTTCTCCCAATATTTCCTGGTCATTTGTATTTCTTCTTTTGAGAGATGTCTGTTGGTTGGCAGGTGTCCAGATTCAATTTTTATAATTCTTCATATACTCTAGATATTAACTGCTTGTCTGGAATCCAGCTGGCCAAGGTTTCCGCTACTCTGTATTCTTTATGTTTTGAATTTATTCTGCTGTGTAGAAGCTTTTTAATTTTCTGTAATCCCATTTGTCAGTCTGGCGGCCTTTTTCCTGTGCTATTGAGAGCTGCTATGCCAAAAGTCATTGCCTCTATCTGTAACTTGGAGTATAGTCCCTATGCTTTTCTTGAAAAGTTCCAGGTTTTAGGTTGAGTTCTTTGATCTACTTTGAATTGTTTTCTGTGCAGTGCGAGAGATGTAGGTCTAATTCCATTGTTCTGCAGGTAAATTTCCCGTTTCCACTTTGTCTTTTCGTTTCTGATTTTTTTCTTCAGCCTGTGTCGTCTTTTTGCAGGCCTATTTTTTTGTGATAGGTCAAGTAGAATTTTGTTTTGGTTTACTCACTCATCGTGGTGAAATTCCATTTTCAGTCTGTGTAGTTCTAAGTTCTAAGTGGCACACCAACGTTTAATTAGGTTTACACAGGAGACAAAGAACCTCTCTGAGAGACTGGTGATGTGGTCAGGACGTTTCTAAATTCTGACGGGATAAATTTACCCTCGTTTGAAACACTTTGCTTCCTGGAATTGCTCTTGCAAACACTACCGTTGCTGTGAAAGAAAACCTGTGCTTCGATTTTATGATGTGAATGATTGTATTTCTGTATCCCAAGTCAGCCTGTGACCCCATTAAACAGGATCTCAGTGCCTTAGATAAAGGGAGCTTGTGTCCCCCACCTCTACCTGTATTTGCTTCTTTCTGTTTCAGCGTTAGAGTGTTTTTTTTTTTTTTTTTTTGGCAGGTGGGCGTGGCCACAGAAAGTTGTATTCCCCCTTGGCCTTCCCCACACTTGTGTTTCAGCTCCAGAAATAACGAATCACTGCCATTCCTTTCCGCTCAGCAATGCTGACTTGCACTTCGCCGCCCTTGGTTGTTTGTACTTGTCATTGCCATAACCTTTTCCTGCTCTTCCGTACCCCATGTCCACACGGCAAAGTTGTACTGATTCATAACTTAGACATACAAAAAAACTTTATCAGTTTTAGATATAGTAACTTTTGGGAGAGCGATGCGGGCATGCAGTTATCCCCATGGTTGTGATGGGAAATTTCACCCTTCCTCAAATCTTCTGCCTCCCCCTTCCCCAGTGCTTTTTCTGTCCCTTGCCCATCTCATGACAACTGCTGACCTGCTTTCTGTCATCTTGATTTTGCCCTTTTTTGGAATTTTGCTTAGGTCGGATAATTTTATCACTAGACTTTCTAAAGGACCACAGAAATGACTGTGCGGCATTTTCTCCTTATCGCAATGTGTTTGCACATTATCCATGTTGTTTTCTGTAGTTGTGACTGCCAAAAAGTCTATAGTTATATAAATGTGTCATATTTTCTTTCTTTTTTTGTTAGCCCATGCAATGGTTGATGGGCAGGTAGCATTCAGTCTTCAAACATTCCCCAGCTCTTCTCCTGGCCCCCAGTTCTGCTCCACAAAGCCAGATAAACTTAACATTTTGCTTTGATCGCTGTCTCACGCTGCTGGTACTTGCTCATGCTTGACTGTGATCCCTCTAACACATCTTCACATCCCTGAGAGCAGAAGTCAGATTCAGTTACCCAGTTGTCTGGCAGTACCTCCTGTTTCCAAAGCTCTCAGTGCAGTGGTGCTGGCGTGACCAGGCATACTCCGTCTCCCTGATCTCCAGACCCACCTAAGGCAGCAGGATAGATAAGAACTAGGGGCCTCTCACTACGGAGATGTGAGTTTGGCTATCGTTTTATGACCCAGACAGTGACATAAGGAAGGTGACAGAAGAGTGTGACTGCCAACCTGGAAGAACGTAAATGTTCTAAGAAAGGAAAAAAAAAAAAGCCGCTGGGGCTGAATGTAATAACCACCCCTAAATAGTTTTAGGTTTACAGGTCTTGAAGGAATTTGCAAAGGGTGTGGGAATGAGGAAATCGTGGAAGTTCCTAGAACCAAACGGACAAAGTATTTTGTAGTTTGCACAAGTTTTGAATACGGTCCAGCCATTTTTCGGTAAACATGTATTATATTTCTCAATTCTGGGATGACCAAAACTTAAAGGTGGGAGGCAGGGAAATAGCCAATTTATGAAAATATAGAAAATGCTTCTAGCATAAAACTCAGTAAATTCTATTTTGCTCAAAGGTAACCTGCTGTGTTCAATAGAGACTATTAGATATAGATCAGATCACTGAGAGAACCTCCTTCCTCTGCAGACAGCCTTATCCTTATCCACTTCTAGCGATAGACTTAAAATGGGCAAAGGCCAAGCAGTTTGAGGGGAAATTAACTGACAAGTAGCTAGTCCTGTATTGGTGCCTGAGTGGCTGAGCTGAGCCACTTGCATCTTGCATCCGGGAATGTATTTTGGATTTAGGAGAGAGAGGAAGTACCAAGTACCAAGAAGTGGGAGGCATTGAAAATTGCCCCCTCAGTTTACGGCCTGCCTTGTCCCTTTAAATGCCTTATGTGAAAAACCTTCTCTTGGAAAGTGTAAACTTACTTGAGGACAGGGCCTCAGTGAGAAGGTGACCACTTTCAGATCAAGAATGTGGGGCCTTGGTCTTTCCTGTCTCAGTTTCTTTCTCTGAAAATGGAGCAATGAGCCACGTTGTATGGAGTTCATGCCAAGGATCTCATGTTCAGTGTCTCAAGTCTTCTCAGAATTGTTCTAAACAGTGAATTCTGGGAGGAATAAGGTACGAAGAGGTGACATAATACACACGAAACCCGTGAGTGCCTGAGCCGGTACTGAACCAGGGTCACTGGACTCCACAGGCTGTTCTCTTCCAGCATACCACAAGGTTTCAGTTAGACTGAGCATGCTCTCTGGAAAGCGAATGCGCAGGAGGCAAGAAAAAAATGTTTGCTTCCTGCCACTTACCTAGAGCGCCCAATTCCTGCCCTTATCAATACCATTGCATCTCTAGTGTGTGTGTGTATGTGTGTGTGTGTGTGAGAGAGAGAGAATGTGAGAGAGAGAGAGAGAGAGAGAGAGAGAGAAACAGGTATTAGTGTTTTGGTGGTAGTACTGTTATTTATTTATTTTTTTTGTAATTCATTAAGAAGCATATGTTCAGGTGTGGCTCACTTAAATTTCATTTATTTAATGGAGTTGGGATTCTATTTTGTTGTTGTTGCACATTAGGCATAGATACAGGGGAATAATAAAAACTGAGAAGTTCAGGGAGATAGCTAGTTGATTTGAGAGCCGTGCCCTTTTGCTCACATAATAAAGCTATTAGGGCCTCTTCTATGCGAGATTCTTTTTGGAGGCTCAGAATAAACTGTGTTGCCGGGCAGGACTTCCCAGGTCACTGGGTAGTGGGGGATAAGCATTCCATTTTGAGGACTGTAAGCTTACAGGTCAGAATCCTTTACTGCAGCAAGATTTTTAGTTTGAGAGAATGACATATAGTGTAGAACTGGGAAATAAGATTCCGGAGGCCATTGGGGTAATTCAGTTTCTGAAGGGCCTTCAACCATATCTAGCTAATGGTCCAGCTCTGAAAAATTCGAGGTTGAATTTTGACTGATACTCTCATTCAAAAGAACTTTGAACTGTAGTGTTGAATTAGTGAGAAAAAAATAACAAAGAAAAGAAAGGCAGACAGCAGACCCTGGGTTGGGGTAGCCCAACGCATGGAGCAGGCCAGGAGCTCGAAGCGGGGAGTGGATGGGAAGCCAGGCCTCCTGCAAAAGACTTCAGTGAAGACCTTTGCTTCATTCTGTGCTTTGTGCAGTAGACCACATCTGCTTCCATCTTACCAAACTAAAAAAAAAAAGGGCTTCACAGCCAGAGTGACAGCTAAGTTTCCTGCTGCACAAATTACCTCTCACTCAGGCCTGCTAATTCCTGGCCCACGCACGCACATTGTTCTGCTGCTCTGTCAGGCCTGATCATCAGAGAAATTTGTTTTAGCAGCTCCCTTTCCTCTCTGCCTTGAGTCACCACTGCAAAAAACAATAACACACAAAACACAAGAACCAAAAACAAGATGTCACAGCAGACAGCGATTTACCCACAGGTGGATGACTCACTGCAGAGGCTGAGCTGGGGAGGAAGGCTGGTCTGAGCAGCTCTCTGCCACGGGGAGGCTGCTGTAAGCGTGGCCCAGGCTTGCTGTGGAGCTTAAGAGGGTACGGAATCCAGGGATTTGGCGTGGGGATCCTTTGTGAACATAATCACTTCTGTGGCCTCAGGCATTCCTGAAGCCAGAGTGAGCTGTGCAGGGTAGGAGCCCGGATACTGATTTTAGCTTCAAGCCTCGCTCTGAGCTTCTTGTCTGAGGGGCTCTTGTCCAGGAATCCTCATATGTACCCAGTCTTTTTCATTCAGAAAAATGAGTAAAACTTGTATATGGAGTGCTTGAATAGCACTTTTTAAATATATGCCTTTGTGCCTGCCTCTTAGCTATTTTTTTCCATTTACATAATCCTTTACTACTTGAAGAGTGATTTGCTTCACACAAAACTCTGTACAGAGTTCATACAAATATATCTATAGGAAGAGATGATACCAACTTTGAGATACATTACCATAATAATTTTTTAATTATAATTTTATTAATTTGTTACATACCGCATGTTTTGAGCACATTCTTTCCTTTCCCCCAGCTCCTCTAAGATCTTCCTCTCCTCCCTCCCCACCAAACTTAATGTCTTTTTTTCTCCCTGATAAAAGCCACTCCCTCCAAAAGCAAAAATTAAAGGTCGAAACAGACAAACAGAAAACAACAACAACAACAACAACAACAACAACCCCCCCCACACACAACAAAACCAAGAAACCAATAAGTCAAAAACTACCAAATCAAACCTAACAGAAAGCACATGACACTCCCCTCCCAAAATATCGAGTCTGTTTTGTCTTGGCCAACAACTCCTGTCCCTGAGCCCCTCTGTGCTGTCACGGAGTTAGATGCAGATCAGTCCTGTTGTGTCAGGAAGGCAGTATTCGGAGTCCACCGCCTCCTCCTCCTCCTCCTCCTCCTTCTCCTCCTCCTCCTCCTCCCCCTTCCTCCTCCCCCTCCTCCCCCCCTTCCTCCTCCCCCTCTCCTCCTCCTCCTCTTCTTCTTTTTTGTAGCTTTTTATTGGTTCTTTGTGAATTTCCCATCATGCACCCCAGTCCCGTCTCCCCATCCCCTCATACCTGCCCTCCGCGTTTGCAACCCCCACCCCTGCAAAAAAAAAATCTTGTAGCATATTACAGTGTGCCCCACAGTATACCCTTTTGTTCACACGTCTTTGGTTTCAAATACTCATGTTTGTTGTAATGACTCGTTGGTCTGGTACGAGGCCTCCGGCTTCTGCTACTCTATCAATACGGAAATCTCACTGGGACTTCTCTCGGATATCCTGCTGTTGCCCAGTGTCCTGGAGATCCTGTAGGTTTGGGTCTGTAGGACCCACCCCTTCATGCGCTCCATTGATGGGTAGACGTTGAGGTGGGCCCATTCACTCTACTCTCCCGGGGTGGGGCAGGCTCTCCTGCTCTCCTGCTTGCAGGGCCAGCTCTCTCATGATGCCCAGGCAAGGGGTGGGGCCAGTTCTGCACAGTCCTCAGACATCAACATGGCTACAGGCAGGAATCCAGGCCAGGAATATCTGTCTGGCCTTTGGTGAAAACAGACCCCTGCTGCTGCAGGCCATGAACCCAGACATGGCCTTTGATGGCAGCATGGGCCAGGACCTCAACTTGGGCTTAGGTGGCATCACTGGCTATTCACAGCAGGCTGTTCCTCACCTCCCTCCAGTCTCCAGTTCCGCCTCTCTTCATTGCGTACCCATCCTTCTGCTTCTCTTCCTCTTCCATTTCTCCATCACTTACTTGCTCATCTTCGCGGGCCCCCACGGGGTCTCTAGGTGTCTGGGGTTATCTGAGGTGTGGTCTCGGGCTCCGCACTGCATGTGCAGGGTGGCACCTGGCATGGTAGAATCAGTGTGGTTTGTCAATCAGGGCCTGCAAGGTGAGGGGCTGGGGGTCGTCTTGGGGTCGCTCTCTGCCTGGACCGCTTGGGACCGAGAGGACCAGGAGGAGGTCCTCTCTGGAGTGCCTTAACTAATGTTTATATTTAGCATCATTTGCATATTTAATTTTTAATTGCAGCTTCTAGTTGACATTCTGGTGTGTGTGTGAACAGAGGCAGCACATGGTGATCATTATTTTTCTTCTTTATAATTTATCAAATACTTGAAATAATAATGCTTTTGCTTTGCAATGAGAAAGTTCTGCCTCTGAAAGAAACCAAGCTGTTGACTTATGAAATAGTTTGCCATATTATGATAGTTCTTTTTTTTCTTTTTGGTGGCACACACTTTTGTTTTTTTAATAATTTTTATTTTTTTATGTTAATTACAGGTTATTTACCTTGTATCCCAGTTGTTGCCCCCGTCCTCATTCCCTCCCAATCCCACCCTCCCTCCCTCATCTCCTCCCTGCTCCTCTCTAAGTCCACTGATAGGGAGGTCCTCCTCCCCTCCCATCTGACCCTAGCTTATCAGGTCTCATCAGGACTGGCTGTGAACTCATTGTGGGCTCTTTGACCTTCTCCCTTTCCCCCACCCTTGAGGAACAGCCTTGCTAGGTAACAGAGGAGGACATTGCAGCCAGTCCTGATGATATCTTTTAACAAGATATTTTAGTGTATGTTCATACCCTAAGACTATGTGAGGAAAAATACATTCACTTTAAAATTCTTTCCATACAATAGTTACGGTAAAAATATAAAAGTGAAGAAAAGTTCAGTATATTTCAGTTAAAATAATGATCAGCTATTATTTATAAACTACCTATAGTGTGTTAAATGCTATCAATTAATTAACTTAATGTTCACAAGAATTCCAGGAAGCAAAGAAAACTTTATTTCTTCCTTCAGTGGTTAAAGAATTATTAGGAATACCATGTCCAAGGTCATGTGCCTATGGCAGGTGGATTCTTGCTGAAGTTTATTTGAAACCTGTGGTGTGTCCTTGTTCCTCAAACAGTATTAAATTTTGCTGAACATCATGTGGCAGCTACAATGACTAATTTGTCTGCACATGATACATTTTATAAATCAGTGTAGCTAAGTCTGGAGTACTTTAGTCAAACATGGTAGAGGTTTCCGTTTAATGATACATAAGGGCCTCATCCAAACAGCTGAAGGTCTTAAATGAATCAAATAGATAATCCTCTACTCTTAGAAGAGGAAGAATTCTGGGAACAGACAGTCTGCAGACCTGACTCCTTTAGATTTCTACCCTGCTAACTTAACCTGTTAAGTTAAGTATACACCATATTGCTTCTGTTTCTTGAGAAAATGCTAGCATACTAGTAATTTTTTTTTCTTGTAAAACTTTTACTTCCTCAGTTTGAATGGCTAACATCTCTGCTCCTTCCTATGCCTCTGAACTTCAGGAAAGAATTACTTCATACATGGAAAATAAAAGGTCAAAGAAGTTTACAAAAATTCGGCAATTTGGACAGTCAGCTATTGAATAATTAACACATAGAAATCTAACTATTGACATTTTCATGAATGTCTACGATGTATTGTGAACCCACTCTGGTCCCCCTTACTCTCTTTGATCCTGTCCCACGCCTAAGAAAAAGAACCACCACCCCCCTTTTTTGACTACTCTCCCTTCTGCTTTCATTACTTATCTTTTTCTGCAGGAGCCATGGCTTTTGGGTGTCCACAATTACATCAGCTATGCCATCTCCAGAAGCCGGTGTTTCACAGGCCCAATAGTACCTGATTATTGCTTAGGACTAGTAGCGTCTAAATATTTTAGTGAAATGAAATGGGAAAATAAGACTTGAAAAAGGCTAAGAGAGGGCAGAGAGTTATGCTAGCCATTCTTGGATAGAAGTTACACAGATTAAAAGGTTTTTTGTTTTTTTTTTTTTTTAAAGTAAAACTGCACCCGTTAGTAAATATTTGTATCTGTTTGGTCACTTAATTTTTTGTAGTTCTAGTGGGAAATCCTATTTTCATTTGGATACACTGACACTGGATGCCATGTTTCTGAGTTGGTTAAATGACTTCAGCATGAGCTTCTTCCTCAGCCTAGCTCTACCTAGTGCTTTAGGCTATGTCCTTTTACATTCATCATGTAGGGTCTCTATGGAAATCCTTTTAGAAGAATTATTTGCTTTTGAGAGTCTAATATAATTACATCATTTTCTTCCCCTTCCTCCCTCTAAATGCTTCCCAACCTAATTCATTTTAAAATTCATGGTCTATGGCAATCTTGTTTAAAATACCACAACTCAGCCAGATTTACTAATATTGGAAGAGCTGCAACAATTTGATTATAAAAGACACTTTATTAAAAGAGATCAATGCTTTTATAGCCTAAGGAGAATCACAACACAATAGTCTATAAACTGGGCCCATCGCTTTTAATAACTGAGAAAACCAGTCATTTCTCTTCGTATAAACAGGCTGAAGTGTGGTGTGTCTGCTTCTCCTCACGTCCCCTAGACCCCTAGAGTACCTTTTGTTATTCCTGAAATACTTCAACATCTAAACATTGTTTCAAAAACGAAGTTCTCTCGCATTTCTTGATACTTTCTAACTGTGAGGTTGAACCTTAGCCAAATGAGGAAAGAGTCAAGCTCCTTGTTGGTTAGGGAGAAAAGGCAGAGACCATCTTAGTCATGTTGCTACTGAGTGTCCTGGTGGCATACCCTTTTTATGAAAAGAGGTCACCTCACCAGGTCACTTTCACTGTGATTCTGCATTAGTGTGTGACACTGTGAATACCCTTTTCTAACATAACATGCAAAGTAGAACGTACCATGGAGCGAGTTCTCATTTGCTATCCAAGTTTTCATTAAGCGAATCCCCAAAGAAAGTTACAAATTTTCAATAGGAAGCCACATTCCTTATAGCATGTATAAAAAGAAGCTTCTGGAAAGAAGCCATACCTTCCATGGAACCTTCTGGAAAGCTAAGTAAGGTCAGAAGTTCAATGATTGTGAGAGCTTGGAATATCACAGGTGTAAAGCCAAATTATTTTGGGCCATCTTTAGCCTCTTAATAGCCACACATTTTCCTCCTCTGTACATGATTTAATAACTTTGTGACGTTTAGGTAAATACTTTGGAATATACAGACTGATACCTAGACTGACATCAATCAAAAGGTTAAGAGTATCATGAGTTTAATCCCAGCACTCAGGCAGAGACAGGCAAATCGCTGTGAGTTCAAGACCAGCCTGGTTTATAAAGCAAATCTAGGACAGCCAAAGCTACACAGAGAAGCCCCATCTTGAAAAACCAAAAAACAACAACAAAAAGTATGAGATAGCATCTGAGGCTTATAACACATATTTCTTTTGCTTTGCTTTAACTCATCTAATGTTTTCTACCAAAGAGTAAGTGTCTTGATTTGTGACTTGCTAAGTCTGTTACTGTAAAATCTCTATGATACTGTTTCTACATTGAAAAATGGAATTAAGGATAACCTAAATCTGTGTTCCTAGACCATGGACATTCATATCTTGTCTAGAATAAACTATTCCTTATCTCCTTGGAGGTGATTTTGAGTCAGAACATGAAAATATTTACAAAGATGTGACAGGGAAAAACCATGTAGAGGCTCCTCCATCTTGTATTCTTGTGGAGGCCATTTTAGGTTTGCTAGAATTCAATTTCCTTGATAGGAAGCCCCATGGAAAATTACCAAACTCTATTCTGGAAACCCAAAGTCAAGATGCCCCAGCTAACTTCTTTTAGCTTCTATTAAATTGCCTGTTTGTGCAAACTTTCCCTTCCAGCTCCCTGCTTATCTTAGCTTCCATTAAACTGCTTGCTTGAGCAACACCCCCCCCCCCCAACCCCACGCATCTGCTGAGAGGGATACCAGGATGTGGGTTTTCCATTAAAACAAAAACAAAAACAAAAACCTTATTCTAAAAACTTGGTATTGCACTTGAGTCCCAAATACCTGAGTGCAATCCCAGCCAGCTGAAATAAAGACTTTCAATTGCTATACACTATGTCTGAGTGGTTATGTCTGGCACAAGTCAAATCTGAAGGGTATCACATTCTGTTGGAAAAATGCCACCAATAAAACACTCAAAATTCCAATAGTGTTTGCTTCATTCCCCTTCCCCTCTTTTTTTAGCCTCTCTTTTTATTTGACCAGGGCAGAGGAGGTTGAGCTTTCAGTTTGTGGCATACCATTATTGCAGTTCTATCAGTTCTATTGCATTATTGCAGCCTCTCTCTTGTATTCACCTAATCGTCTGTCTGTGTATGTTATCTTCCTAATCTGTTCTAACCTTATTCCTGCAATGCTGGTGTGCTGGGCTGGCAGAGCACTCCCTGTCGTCCTAAATATGTCCCCCTGACACCACTCCCTTCTCAGGAAAGTACATCATAGTTGTTCCTGCCTGAATCATGTCCAAACTCATGTGTTCTGTGTATTGTACCCTTGTCAATCTCATATCAGATGAATCTGCTGTTCAGTAAGGACCTGAGTGGTGGAAAAATCTTAGGAAAGAGAAAAGACAAATGCCCTTGTCAAGTCTTTGCTCTCAGTGTGAATGATATCGCCTCAGGTTAAATGAGCTACTGTTTCTGGTCATCAATATTTTTTTTCTGAATGTGCTCATTTCTCCCTTCTGTTTTGCTAAGAAGAGGGAAAAGAAATGCCAGGGCTCTTGCCTCCGAAGGAGTTGATATACAACTGTCCTTCACAAATGAGGTTTGGTAGGAGAAAGGACCTCAAGAATGATCACGCCTTGAGGTGAAAGAGCATCAGAGAGGAAACAGGGAGGTGGTGGAAACAGTTAGGCAGGGCTCTGAAGGGAAGGTGAGGTGTCCCTGTGGGAACCAGAAAGAAGCTTCACTAAAAGGTGCAGCTTAAGGGACGAGAAAGTCCTCATGGTGGGGGAGATGTATGAACACACAACTTAGTGTTTCAAGTGTAGCTCAAAGGGGTTTTGTGAATGAGCACATTGTTTTTAAAAGTTGCTCAAACTGCAAAGAAGTAGGCTACACGATTAAATTACTCAGTTAGGCATTATTGGCTTATGAGCAAAACACTCAGAGGTGTGCAAAATATGATTAAGTCTAGTCTCTGACACTTGGCCAACTTTCAGTCAGCTCTATCTAAGTGTATTTGTTATATATGTTGTTAAATTTTATGCCAAAGAAGATAATTTTAATAAAAACAGCAGGGTTATCTACTGTATTCAATGTATCAGCCTAACAGAAATTTTAAATTCATCGACACACATGAACCTCCATTTATACACTTGCCTTAGGCTTTGCATGTTATGTGTGAACTTTATTCACTTACTCTTATAAATTTAATTACAAAAATGCTATTGGACTTCAATCTTATTTTTTCTTTTTAAAACTATTTTGGTTTTTGTTTTTTGAGATATTGTCTCACTCTATACCTCAAGCTGCCCTCAAACTCACTGTGTATTCTGGGTTATTTTCAAACTTTCTATTTCTCCTCCATTTGCCTCCTGAGTTCAGGGACTACATATATGTAGATGTGGGCTTCTACACTCAGCTTAAAACTAAAACACAAACAAATCAAAACAAAAGGACAAAATAAAAATCAATTTTCCTTCCTTCCTTCCTTCCTTCCTTCCTTCCTTCCTACCTTCCTTCCTTCCTTCCTTCCTTCCTTCTTCCTCCTCCTTTTTCTTTTTCTTTTGTGGTATTTTCAAGACAGGGTTTGTCTGTGTACCCTTAGCTGCCCTGGACTCACTTTGTAGACTAGGCTGGCCTCATACTCACAGAAATCCACCTGCCTCTGATTCCCCAAGTGCTGGGATTACAGGCTTGTACCATCACATTCAGCTCCTAACAGTTTGATAAGTTCTGCGGCTTAATGTAAAAATGCTAGCCTTGTCACTTTCTGTGTACAGGCTGGGTGTTTCTGCTTCTGCTGTAGTAGGTCTTGCTGGGCATCTGACTGTGGCACTGTACTTCTCTGTTCCTCAGGTGGAGCATCATAAGATCATAGCACTTTAAATTCTTCCTCTAATATGTATTTTTCAGTTTCATTTCTTTCTTTTATGTCAATTCTATTTCACAGGCTACTCAGTCATGTAGGCATCTATTTAATATTTCTTTGTAGTTATCAGCTATTTTTTTTTAATGGCAGTCTCATGTAGCCCATACTGGTTATATCAAACTTACTCTGTCATGGAGAAGGACATTAAACCCTTGATTCCTCTTCTTCTGATTGCCAAGTGCTGTGGTTTCAGGTACATGCCATCATGTCTTGTCTGTGTTTTGGTTTGTAGACTAGGTCTTGCTATGTAGCCCTGCCTGATCTTGGACTCACTATATGGCTCAGGCTGCCCTCAAACTCTGAATTCCATGATTCTCCTGCATCAGTTCCCTAGAGCTCAGATTATACATGTGTATTCATCAGGCACCTCTCTCGAAGGCAGATATTGCGAGGGACCAGAGAGCTTATGACGTTCACACACAAAAAAGTAATTTCAGTGTGGATCAGCAGTAGCCAGCAAGTCAGCATAGAAACAGGTAACCTGGGCACATCAGTATTTGTTAAGTGATACGTAGCTACTTCACCAGGTGATTAAAATGGCCAACCCAAGAGAAGAAAGAAAAATACTTAAAAGATCTAGGTGAAGAATGTTCCAGACAGAAGCAGTAGAGCTCTGCTAACAAACTGCCTCGGTTATATTTGAAGAACAGACAGAAGGCAGAGTCTCCTTGAACTAAATTCATGTGAGATAAAAACAGAGCTCAGGAGATCCTGCAAGGCCTGTGCACTGGGAATGTGTGTTTCATTCTCAGTCAAGTCCCACAGATTTCTAAAGAAGGAATGAGTTGATCTCGTTTGCTACCCTTGCGCATATTTTTTATTGTGGTAATTTTATTTTTATTGTTTATTATTTCATATGTTTACTCATGTGTGTGTGTGTGTGTGTGTGTGTGTGTGTGTGTGTGTGTGTGCTTGTCTTGGTTTGGGTCTGAAAGATATAGGGTAATGTTTATGAGTCAATTGGCTCCTTCTACCTTGTGGTTTCCAGAGATGCTACTCAGGTCATCTGGATTGTCAGTAAGTGCCATCCATCTCCTTGTCCCAGAATTATTCTGAGCATCTAATCAAGTTGAAAGTCCATAGTTAATCTATGTGCTGTCTGTCTTCGTGTTTGCATCTTAACCAATTTGTTTTTTTCTCATGTTTCTATTAACAATCTCCAATCATACATTAGTCTGTTAGATTTGTAGATGGTGTTTCAAAACAATCCACAGACCCCTTACTGTTTATTCACAAATACTTTAATATCTACATCACTACTTTAGCGTTGTGGGCTCTTTCCATTTGGATGAAAATTTTGCGTAAATTACAGCGCGCTAATTTTTATATTTTGACACATACTCAAACGTGTGCAGCTCTGGCTTCTTTCAAAATATAGCCTATTGCCAGCATGATTGTAGGGATGAGGATGGGGGTGGGCCACTGACCACCATTAAAGCTCTTACCTAGTGTGGGCAGATCCGCAGAGAAAAACAAACAAACAAACAAGCAAGCAAACAAACACACAGCAACCTCTCCCTCCAAACCTCACTTGGCCACATACCATCTGTATAGAGTACACACAGCACTTACTTAGGTGTGTCTGTCCCAAAAGGCAGTTCCCCTGTTGATCATTGTCTTCTTTTGTAAATGTCCCACATGTTTTTGAGTTCAGTGCTTTCTGCTAGCATAATCTTTTTGAAATTATTTTGTGTTGTTCCATTTATTAGTCATTTGTCCCTTTTTAAAAAAATGTGGCCTTGCATCAATTACATAAATATATTACACATTCTCTTCTCTACTGTCAGCCATTTGGGTGGTCTCTAGTTTTGGGTCAGGCTCTTAAACAAAGTTACAAAGAACATTTTGTATAATTATTTGTAAGCATATACCATCTCTTCTCTTGGTGAGTATTTGGGAGTAGAATTGTTGGGTCCCAGGGTAGTCATGTGCTGTCAGTAGGTATAGGGGATCTTTCTAAAATGCATACACCTTTCTCATTTGGTTAAAAAGTGATGATTTTTGTTTAGGTTGGGGAGGATAGTAGGGTAACAATAAAGGCCAAGAGACCAGAATATTACCAGCCTGTAGCTAGATCTTTAGGTAGATCGTAGCCAGAATTTCTGTAAAATATTTGAATACTTTCAATTTCTGGGAAAACCAACATCTGACTCAGAATGAGATAAGGAACAGTGGTGTATTTTGGAGGTATGAAAAGAATTTAAGAAGTTCTACTTACAGGAAAGCACCTTTCAGCTTAGAGAAAAGTATTCACGGTAAAGCTCACAGGCAGAATAGTCCTTAGACCTACAGTAGTGTTTCCCAAGTGGGTGATGAGAAGATCAAGAAAGAGCTGCATTGTTTTTATTATGAATGGATGTAGAAAAACTACATAGAAAAAGTGGCACAGCTTTGAACTACTGTAAGCCAAACACTTTCTAAATCTCAGGCTAACTCATAGAGATTCATTGTCCTTCTAGAAGCCCCTTCTGGTGACCTGTCCAAGGTATGCATGCATGCCCTGCCCTGAAGAGGAATGATGGTTCATGTGTGTAATGTGAGTACTGAGGATGCTTGGGACCACTGAGAGCTGAAGGCCAGCTTGGGCTAGCTAATGAGTTTCAGGTTAGCCTAGGATATAGAGTAAGATCTTGTCTCAAAAAAGCAAAAGACATGCTTTTGAGGTGGTATATCTTTTATGTCACAGCATGTGGATTTATCCTCCATTTTATTCTCTCTCTTTTGTCCATCGGTCGACAAATCTGCCCACTTAACACAAGGTGTCACATATTGTTGGGTGTTTGGGGGGTGTCTTATGATGGAGTTCATCAGCACACTCTTTTGTTCTCTGGATTTTCTGATAACTGTTGCTTGACCAGTTTTCATTCTTCCCTAATGTCTGACTATTTGTCTTTTTATGATGCAGGGAGACATTGGCATTCATTGTGTCAGGTCATTAATTCACATAGACATTCAAAATGGTGATGTTATGAGGTAATCATTTTCCACTGTAAGTTGAACTACTGTTTAAAAGAAAATTCTTGAGTCTGGGATGGGGTTCAATGGTGCAGCACTTGCCTAGAACCTGGTGTTTTATCTGTAGTATCACAAAAGGGGGTGTGGACTGGAGATGGGTGTTTGTTCTACAGATTAGTTACCTACAAGTGTAGCCTATACAGGAAAAGCAAGATAGATATTTGACTGTGGGTCTTGGTTTTGAAGTAATCAATTAGTTACAAGGTAAAACAATATATATGTAGGTTCATGGTTAAAAAAAAAAAGCAGCAAGGGTCTGGGAGTGGTGGTGCACTTAGGGAGGGAGGGCCAGGCAAATCTCTGTGAATTCGAGGTCAGCCTGGTCTACAAAGCATGCCTGGGACAGCCAAAGCTACACAGAGAAACCTTGCCTCCAAAAACCGAAAGAAAAGGAAAGGAGTTTAAAATATACTCGAATCTGCCTGGAATCTTGGCAAGTGCACTGTTGACATCAAAGTTTGGGGTGAAATCCTAGGCTTTAGAGAGCTCTACAAGCTGTATTTAGCTACCAGGTTTTGTGGTTCTCAATAGGCTGGGCTCAAGCACTCATCCCCAAATGCCGTTTAAAGAGAGAATTTGTGGTAAAAGAGGAGTAAGGAGATTGTAAAGGGGTTTGGTGTCCCCGTAAGACTATCTTCAAGGAGTTGGCAGGAGATGTGGATTTAAATAGAGGAAGAATTGGGCAGCAGGGCAAGAGGTTCACTTAACTGAGCAGTTCTGGCTAAATTGCCCTCTTGACGGTCATTATTAGTACTGCTAGGTAGTGGGAAGAAGTCCTTCTTGCTCCCGAGGAGCAAGCTGGTTTCTTCTTTATTTTTTTAAATTTAATTTTATTTTTAATTACACTTTATTTACTTTGTATCCACCCTCTAGTTCCCTCCCTCCTTCCTTCCCAAACCCCCCCTTCCTCCTCCTTCTTCACACACGCCCCTACCCAAGTCCACTGGTAGGCGAGGGTTTCTTTTTCTTTAGTCTGTTAGGTCTCCTCAGGAGTGGCTGCATTTTCTTCCTCTGTGGCCTGGTAAGGCTGCTCCCCCCTCAGGGGGAGGTGATTAAAGAGCAGGCCAATCAGTTCATGTCAGAAGCAGTCCCTGTTCCCATTACTATGGAACCCACTTGGACAATGAACTGCCATGGGCTACATCTGTGCAGGGGTTCTAGGTTATCTCCATGCATGGTACTTGGTTGGAGTATGAATCTCAGGAAAGACCCCTGTGCTCAAATTTTTTGGTTCTGTTGCTCTCCTTGTGGACCTCCTGTCCTCTCCATATCTTACTATTATTTCCTACTTCTTTCATAAGATTCCCTGCATTCTGTCCAAAGTTTGGCCATAAGTCTCAACATCTGGGGGCTGGAGAGATGGCTCAGAGGTTAGGAGCACTGACTGCTCTTGCAGAGGTCCTGAGTTCAATTCCCAGCAACCACATGGTGGCTCACAACCATCTATATTGAGATCTGGTGCCCTCTTCTGTTATACAGGTGTACATGCAGACAAAATGTTGTGTACATAACAAATAAATAAATCTTAAAAAAAAACAAACTAAAAACAACTAAAAAAAAAGTCTCAACATCTGCTTTGA
The DNA here is from genome assembly GCF_030254825.1 of Meriones unguiculatus. Lineage (NCBI taxonomy): Eukaryota > Metazoa > Chordata > Mammalia > Rodentia > Muridae > Meriones > Meriones unguiculatus. Next base: position 70,611,271 of record NC_083358.1, on the reverse strand, counting down.
TAGTCTGCAGGGCAGAGCCTTTCAGAGGCCCTCTGTGGGAGGCTCCTAACTTGTTTCCTGTTTTCTTCTTCTGGTGTCCATCCTCTTTGCCTTTTGGGATGGGGATTGAGCATCTGTAAAGCAAAGGACACCGTCCTCAAAACAAAACGGACGCCTACAGATTGGGAAAGAATCTTCACCAACCCTATATCTGACAGAAGGCTAATATCCAGTATATATAAAGAACTAAAGAAGTTGAAAAGCAACAAATCAAGTAATCCAATTAAAAAATGGAAAAAGAGCTAAACAGAGAATTCTCTGTAGAGGAATGTAGAATGGCAGAGAAACACTTAAAGAAATGCTCAACGTCATTAGCCATCAGGGAAATGCAAATCAAAACGACCCTGAGATCTCACCTTATACCCATCAGAATGGCCAAGATGAAAAACTCAAGTGACAACACATGCTGGAGAGGTTGTGGAGAAAGGGGAACCCTCCTCCACTGCTGGTGGTAATGTAAACTTGTACAACCACTCTGGAAATCAATCTGGCACTTTCTCAGACAACTAGGAATAGTGCTTCCTCAAGATCCAGCCATACCACTCCTAGGCATATATCCAAAAGAGGTTCAAGTACACAATAAGGACATTTGCTCAACCATGTTTATAGCAGCTTTATTTTTAATAGCCAGAAGCTGGAAACAACCCAGATGCCCCTCAACTGAAGAATGGATACAGAAATTGTGGTACATCTACCCAATGGAGTATTACTCAGCAATAAAAAACAAAGAAATCATGAAATTTGCAGGTAAATGGTGGGATTTGGAAAGGATCATCCTGAGTGAGCTGTTCCAGAAGTAGGAAGATGCACACGGTATATACTCACTCATATAGTCATATAATATAGGATAAACCTACTAAAATCTGTACACCTAAAGATACTAATCAAGAGGGAGGCCTCTAGCAATCTGGTTTCTTAAAGCTCCTGTTTCAGTGTCCAATCCTGGCCCTCATTTTGGCAGGTCATCTGTGACCTTGCACGCACTTGGCTCTGTGTGTGAAATGCAATCTCTCAACATAAAGGCGTGTACCAACCCACCTTGTTGTTCTTAGAATCCACAATGGCTGTAGAGCGAAGACAGCCCATTTTTCCGGCTCTTAGTCACTTGTTGGGCTCAAGTGAAGAGTCAACACTTTTACACAAAGCAATCTAAGTGATTGTTACACTAACATTCAAAAGGAAGTGGCTGTATTGCCAAGTTACACACAGTGTGTGAATTTGAATTTGTGTGCATCTATGCCGAAGAGGGACCACACTGACACAGTGAAAACACTAACAGTCATTGCTTTTCAGTCAGTGGGGCTAATACTTTACATTTCCCATGAAGTAATTTTTCTGTAAATGAGACAAATTACTGCTGTTTGCGTGTGCAATGACATAATGACGTAACAGCCTGTATGAAATCATTGCCTTTATTTTTTATTTGCCTCTGTGCTGGAACTCAACACCAGAACCTTGCATGTGCTAAGCAGGAGCTCTACCAATAGATCACAATTGGTCGATTTCACCCTCATGGAAGTTTCTGCCCTTTCATTTAAATAAGAGATTTCAACTCGCTTTTTTCTTATTTTACAAATTCTGCAGGACTGCGATTTCACAGGGTAAATCAAAGGTAGGAATCAGTTACTTAATTTAGAGTCACCCGCGAGGCTCCATGGTTGAATAAAAAGTCTCACCTTATTTCTTTCAGGCAGGAAGAACTTTACTTCCAACAATGAGAGAAATAGCAGATTCCCATGAAGACACTGTCCTTAAGTCTCTCTCTACTCTGAGGCAAAGAGTCACAGCCCTAATCTCAGATGAGCTCCACCCAGGTGGGCTAACTCCTCTGCCCAGCTTAATGCTGCTTTATCTCCTAACACAGGAACTTGAGGTCATTCTCTTCAGTGACAAAGAACTCAAGTAAATAGAACACTTTTTTTTTTTGAAGCCTTAAGTAGATCAGCCAACAAAACAAAACAGCAAGCCGATCTGGTCACTGAGAATTTTTCAGCTGAATGTCTCTTTAGACTAGCTCATGGGATTTATAGAGAGTTAAAAGTAATTGCTCAACTTGGTTTTATTCCCCCAAATAATAAAGGAGCAGTAAAGGCATGTATTATGGCACTCAGTGGTCTTTGTCAAATCCCTCCCATGTCCTTGTTGCCAAAGGCTTCTAGCAGCTGCATGCATAATTGCTAGCCTTTTAGAAAAGGGAGCTATGCAAAATATTCCTCAAGCTCCCTCCTTATCCTCCCCTGAAAAACAAACCAAACTCCAAGCAGGACTCCTGAGGGCCCTTGCTTTATGTTAGTGATGTGAAGCAGCACTTTTCGTAGATCTATAAATTGTGCATCAAAGTTCAGCAATGAAAATCTTTGCGATTTTAGAGTTAAAATTATTCCTGTCCATACTCTTGGCTTTGTTATAATTAGATGTTAATTATTTCCTAAGTGGTGTCTTCTATTTAATGGCGTTAAAGAATAAACACATTAGGAGCATAATCGATATTTAATGTAGAATAATGCTAAATGTTGATCTGTTGGCAAGTGACAGATTCTGGGGGAGGGGGAAGCCATTGGTACACAACCAGGTCCTGATGGTTACTTATGAACTTAAGATCTATAGACAGCCCTGATTAAAGTGCAAAACCTACAAACTCAAACCAGTTAAAGAGGGGAGAGAGCTTTCTAGAGATGAGGGTGTTGGTGGTAGAGAAGGGAGGAGGGAAAGGGAAAAGGGTGGGAAAAGAGGAACCAAGATACATCTGGTTTAAATGTCGTAAAATCTCCATTTTCAAGTGCGGTTGGGTAGATGAGATGACTTCTAACATTCTAAAGTGTTCTATCGTGACTGTGAACAACTATTTCAAAATGATGCCTAGTGAGGATTCAGTGCCCTCCAGATATAAAAATGTTAAAAACTTGAGGTCAAGAGTCACAAGTTACTGTGACTACACATTTACAGATCTATTTACATGTCACCAGCATTTCTGCAAATACTTAAAAATTAAGCGTATAAAATAAATACTATCTTTCATTTTAGAAAGTGAGAATGGATGGAAAAATAAAAAAATAAATCACATAGTACTTCTCAAAACCAATGACCAGATGCTAAACTATTAGGTCATGTGTAGTATAGGAGAAATCCATCATTAAGATAACTTAAAAAGGTCTTCAACTGCCAATGCTGTGGGTGGCAAAAGAAAACTGAAGCTTCCAAGCTCCTTGGAAAAATAAGACAGAAATATGGAAAAATGAACTATGAACCATGAGGGCAGCAGCAATGAGGGTCTGTGGAAGGTGAAAGATACCATACCAAGGTTTTCCAAAAGGAAGAAGGAGGACAGCGGGTGAAGTATGCTGTACCTTGGCGGGAGTGTGCTCAGAGGATTGCTAGGATGCCTGGCAGGAGGGGTGGGGTTGCTGCTTCAGACTTGTGCAGAAGGAAGAGAAGGCAGGTGTGAACCCTGAAGAAACAAAGAAGTGGCAGAAGAGAGAGAGGCAAAGCAGGCAACTGCAGGCTGCTGCACAGCCAGATGGCAGAAGCTAGCTTGTTTCACAAAGGCTTGGTAGTTAAAGAAGGATTTGTCCAGGGAAGGATGTTCTTTGGAAACTGAGGGCCCTGAATGATGAACATGGGCTGAAGTTATGTTGGCTCATGATTACCTGAATAGAAATGTCTGTCCTAGGGTGACGCTGTGAGGGTGGGACTGGATATTAATGAGGCCACATAGGAGAAACCACAGGCTCACGGTAGCTTAGTCTTAGTGCTGGAATAAATAACCCCCAAGCTTTTGGATGCTGATCATTGGAAGATGGGGCACACCTGTAATCCTAGCACTCAGGAGGCCAAAGAAAATATATAGAAAAGTTTGAGGCCAGATTATTCTATATAGTAAATTCCATAATAGCTAAGTTACATGGCGAGAACCTGACTCAATAAAACAAAAAACAATATACATACATGAATCTACATAAACAGAAAGCAAGTGAAAATTCAAGGAAACATGCTTAGTGTCTTTTCAATTTTTTTTTTATTAAAAGATACATTGGTATTAACCCACTAAGATCCATGAGTAGATTACCACCCTAATTTGAACAGGGCTTTAGATCATTTACATATTTAAATATAATTATTTAAATTTAGATAGTTTAAAGGACATTAGGAAGCTATAGTTCTCTGAGAACCTTTATTAGTGTTACACTTCCAGCACTGGAAAGGGACATTTTGGTGGTCTACTACACCAATGTCTTTGAAAGGGTATGAAGTCAGGAACTTTTTACATTGAGTGAGTGACTTATTATCTCTTTGTGGAAAGCACGCTGCAGTATTAGAGGTGAGTAGAGGTGATCTGGCAAGTTGCAAAGAATGCCTTTCAGGAGAGTAATGTCCCCTTCACCAGGTCCCTGGGGCTTGCTACAGTAAGGACAGGAGAACATTAACATTTACCGCTAAGGCAAGCGGCTCATTCCCTGAGTGAGGAAGAAAGACCCAGGGAAGGTGAAGCCGGGGCTAGAAAGCTCTGACCTGAGGATCTGAGCAGTGTGGGTAAAGCCAGAGGAAAGGAGGGGCCCCTCCCCCATATTTTTTTCTTCTTCATAGTAATAGCTGCTCTTGTGCTTGAGGCAAAGCCCAAGGCACTGATCAAAGTCTGAGTCTTTAATCTCGGGTGAGAATTTAAGAGAAGCATGTGAACTTGCCTTACAAGCTTGAAACAAAAAGAACAGGGATGGGAGACGAAGAGCCACCTCCTCACTTCTGGTGGCTTTGCTCACAGCATCTCCCTTGTCCCAAGAGCTGCTACTGCTAGGAGGAGCATTTAACAGAATGGAAACCAGAAATCCTCTCTAAATAGCATGTGCAAAGAAAAGTGATTCAAGTCTTCTTGGAAAGTAATCCACAGCTGAGTCTGAGCCTTGGGGAATCAGACAAATGTTCTGCATTCCTGCTCCCACAGAGATACAGGTAAAGTCCATTTAATCCAGGCCTGAGGATGCTGTTGGCCTGGGGCAGGGATGGACACCTGCCGAGAAAGCAATGGACCGCGGGGCTGGATCTGGGAGTTCTGAGCCTCCTCCGTGAAAGTGTTCGGAATTGTCAGTGCGTAAGGCGCCTGTCTTCGCCGCCAGCGCTCCATCCTCACCTCACTGACCCCGCCTTGGAACGCTTTCTAAAGGGCTCGCGGACAGTATGGTCTGTGAGCACAGGTTCCTGGTTTGGTCTCCCAGGAGCACGGAGGAGAAGTTGAAGGAAATAAATCACATGATCACCTTGGGAAACTGATTCATCTTCTAAACGCTATACTAAGTTCACTTGAGTGTTTCACATGGCTTTTCGGCCACAGTGAATGATCAGAATAGAATATAATCCGTGAGTCAACTGCCCTAAGGCACAAGATGAGGGGCGAGACTGAGGAATCCTTTCACAGCACACCCCCTTCTGTTCCTGGGCTGGATGACCAGCAACAGATCCTGGGGTACAAGGTGTTAGATTGAATAATCACAGTGGCGGCGTAAGAAACATCACGAAATTGAATGAGATCAAGCTTATATTTTAAAGAAATTTTCCTTTTCAATGATTACAATTTTTGAGGATAAAGTGTCCTTTTCTTATTTAGAGAAGATGTAGAGGTGAAGCCGAAGGCATTGTTTAAAGTTTGTGTCTTTAATCTCTGTTGAGAGCTTTAGAAGGAGCATATGAACTTGTCTTACCAGCTTAAAACAAAGAAGAAGGGGTGGGAGAGTGTGTTCATTTGCTTAGTGTGGTGTGTGTGTTTGTATGCATGCATGTATACGCTTAGTATGCTTGCTCAACAGAGAAAAAGTTGACAACATTCCCTGAATGATTGTGAGAAAAAAATTCTGTCTCTGAAATCACGAGATCTGGGAAATAGTGTTTGGATAGCGTTTCTAAAACTGGAATTCAAGGCCATGTAGCAAGTACATGTTAAAGCTGACAGCAAACTGAGAAGACAGTAGATTAGGACCCAAGAGGTCTATGTTATACCTTAAGCAGCTAGTACATTGTGTGGGGGTTGGGGGGAAGGGAGGCTGTCGATCAGCCTGGAGTTCAGTCCTGCCCTTGACCACTGGTCAAGCGGTCTGTCACATTTTTCAGTACTTGACATGTCTACCGTTTCTTGGCATCGTCCTTTGAACTCTTCCTCCATTCTGGGATGTTTGGGCTCAGGCACTTCAGGAATCACCAAGTCAAGTTGGTTTTTGCTGGTATCAACCTTGTACTCACCAGGTACATTGAGGCAGGGAGTGGGGTTAACACAGAACAAATGAACCGAATAGCAATGTTTGCTAGTAAGGTTAGCATGTTCAGATAGTAAATGATATGTTGGTGCTCATTCCTTAGTGATAAGGGGTGCAAGCATGTCTTCTCAATAATATAAAATGTAACACACTGAGGAAATTGTCCCTCATCAGACCTCTTGTCTACTATTAGTTAGAATCCTATGTGTCAAAGCAGTAGAACTAATTTTAGTCCTTCTCTTAAATATTAACATTGATATCCAACCTCATCACTCAGCCAGATCCTGCACATCCTTCTTCAGGGTCTATACTGGTAAGTCTGCCTGATCCTGCCTGCCACAGCCCCCTCATTTCCAGTTTGACCCTCCATACTCTTGGAGTTGTCCAAGACACACATCCTGCATATACGCCTACTACATTTCATGTAAGATATTTCTAGCCTTTAGGTCCAACCCCCTGCCCCCCATACATCCTCTCTTCTGCCTCTACTTGATCTGCCTACATTGGATATAGAACTAACAAAATAAGACATGGGCCCAGATGTCTTCATAAAACTACAAACTTTATAAATGATCAAGTCAGTATTTCCTCTCTAAAACTCACCAGTCCTGCAGAAATGTTTGCTGATGACAATTACCTAGATAAAACCCTTAGGACACAGAATTTTGAGAGAAAAATTATGAACTTCATCAAAGAATTCAAGGAGTTTAAAGAAGATACGAGGAAACAACTCAATGAAATTGAAGAGAAAGGAGTTAAGAGAATAAGCACTCAAGGGGTGCTCACGGCTCATAGAAATGACAAAGACAACTCAGGATTTTAAATGAAGAATTTAATAAAGACATAGAAACAGTGAAGAAAATTCTAGTGGAAAAGAAGATGGAATTGATAAAGCCAATTTTTTGAATTATCTATATGAATTATTGGATTATAATTATTTGAATTATCTAGAAAATTCAAACAAAAGCCTCACAAATAGAAATGAAGCAAGCCAAAGACAGAATATGAGATCTTGAAGACAAAGTAGAGGGTCTAGACAAAATAAGCAAGGATTATGGAAAAATAAAAAAAATTCACACAGGAAAGGAACATGAAGAAAATATGGGACACCATGGAAAAACCAAATATACAAACTAAAGTCATAGACGAGCATGAAAAATCCCAAATCAATGGCATAGACTAGATCTTTATCAAGACCATGGAAGGAACCTCCTCAAACTAAGGAAAGGTGCTCGTGCAGACACAGGAAACACACAGAACACCCAACAGACAAGACCAGAAAGAAAATTTTCATGGTATATCATAGTTAAAATACTCAATAGGCAGAACAATGAGGATATTAAAGTTTGTAAGAGAAGAAATACACACAAGCCACATAGAAAGGAAAACCCATTAGAATAATAGCTGATTTCTTAATAAAAACTTTGAAAGCCAAAAGATCTTGGAGTAATGCATTCCAATTCCTAAAAAGGCTATGATGGCCAAACATGATGACTATACCTAAGAGTACCATCCACCATAGTTGAAAGAAAAAGAAAATCTTCCCAATATATACATATATAATATATGTGTGTGTATATATATATATATGTATGTATGTAGCATTATTATTATTGACAGGGTTTCTCTGTGTAACAGCTCTGGCTGTCCTGGAACTTGCTCTGTAGACCAGGCTGTCCTCAGAACTCACAAAGATCCACCTGCCTCTGCCTCCCCAGAGCTGGGATTAAAGGCATGCACCACCACCACCCAGTCATTCTTAATTTTTTTTTTTTAATCTAACAAACCAAAGCTAGAGAAAGTACAGGAAGCAATATTTTGGGCTAAGAGAGAAATCAACAAAGCTAAGAGACTGTGGAAACAAATAAGATGTCATAACTACAATATTTAGGAATAAATCTAATCAAGGAACTGAAGGACCTTTACAATGAAAATTTTAAACCTCTGAAGAAATACATAAAGACACCAAAAAAAAAAGAAAGAAAGAAAAGAAAGAAAGAAAGAAAGAAAGAAAGAAAGAAAGAAGACATCCTATGCTCATGGATTGGTAGAATTAAATTTGTGAAAACGACTATTTTCTAGAAGCCATTTACAGATTCAATGCAATCCCAATCAAAATGCCAATTTCACGCTTCACAGAAGTAGAAAAACTATCCTAAAATCGATAAGAAACCACGAAAGACCCCAGATAGCCAAAACAATCCTGAACAAAATGAACAGTGCTGGAGGAATTAGCAGCCCAGTTTTCAAGACATAGCAGCGCCACAGCAGTAAAAACAGTGTGATTCTGGCACAACAACAGACACGGAGACCAACGGTCAAAGACCCAAACTCATGTAACTTCAGCTATTACATATTTAACAACAACAAAAAAAGCCAAAAACTTGGGCTTGAGGTAAGAAAGCATCTCTAACAAATGGTGCTGGGAAAGCTGTTTGTTCACATACCAAAACAAACAAACAAATAAATAAAAGAAATCAGACCTGCATCCATTAGCTTACACAGAAACTGACTATAAAAACTACAGTTGTCTGCACAATGACAGGAAGAACCAATTGCATGAGGAGGAAGCCCACAGGACGGGGGAGAATCCTTGCCAGATAGACATCTGATAGAGGTTTAATGTAAACCTTTAAAATATGTGAAGAACTGAATAACCAACACAATCAAGCTGTAGCCAACACTTGCTCCTTTGTGGGTTCTTTTCTCTCCCACCCCCTTTCTTCCCTCCCCTTCTTTTTTATGGGGGGAGGGGAGGTGTGGCGGGTTACTAGACAGGGTTTCTCTGTGTAGCGCTGGCTGTTCTGAAACCCACTCTGTAGACAAGGCTGGCCTCAAGCTCAGTGATCCTTGCTTCCCGGGTTCTGGGATTAAAGGCACACACCACCACCTCCTGGCTTTCTTCTTCTCTTTCAAACCCCTAACATTAGATAGAAGAGGAAAAAAAAAAAAAGAGTAGAGAGGGAAAGGAGAGTTGTTACCGTCAGACTCTGCTGTTGAGGGGTGTTGAGTTCCCTGTGGCAAGTTTGGTCTTCGTTAGCAGGATATTTAATTTCTTCTCTGCAAACAACTACTTCACCCAACAGCGTTCAACCACCAACCAACCACAACCAGCCTTACCGTTTATAGACCCTCTGAAGAGGTACCAGAGGGTGCTGGAGAAATGGCTCAGCGGTTAAGAGCGCTGCCTGCTCTTCCAGAGGTCCTGAGTTCAATTCCCAGCAACCACATAGTGGCTTACAACCATCTATACTCTGGGGATCTGATGCCCCCTTCTGGCATGCATGTGTACATGCAGATAGAGTACCCATACCCATACATAAAATAAATAAATAATAAAAATATCGTAAATAAATAAATTCCCAGAATTTCAAAGGCCACATATTTGCAGAAGCTATCTGCAGCTGGCAAAATCACCTCCCCACCAGACCATGAAGCAAACTGAAAGCAAATACTGTGAAGCAGCCCCATATCTCCACACCTGGAATTAAAATTGAAAACATATTCCCATATTTCTGTGTTTTTCAAAGAAACCATAATTCTCATTAGAACAAGCAAAAAACATGAAGAATCAAATCCACAAATCACCCATTCAAAGGTGAGTTTGGGGTCTGAACAAAGAATTCTCAAAAGAAGAAATAAAAAAAAATAAGTAAGAAATATCTTGAAAAGAATGTTCATTATCCCTAATAAAAATCAAAACAAATTTGAGATTTCATCTTACCTCAACCAGAAAGGTAAAGATCAGCCAAATAACAGCCAAAAATTGTTGGGTAGAGACAATGTGGGGAAAAGAAAACCTTCATTAACTATTGGTGGGATTATAAATTGGTCCATCCACTCTGGAAATCAGTGTGTCAAACCCTCAAAAAGCTGAAAAGAAATTACTGTATGTTGCCCACGTTAAAAGGACTTGCCATCCTATTCTAGATTCTTGCTCAGCTACTTTCATTGTTGCTCTATTCATGACAGGTAGAAAATGGAAATAGCTTAAATGTCCCCCAACCGATGAACGGCTAATGAAAATGCGGTACATATACACTGTGGAGCACTACCCAGCTGTAGATAAAAATGAAGTCATGAACTTTGAAGGTAAATGGATGGAACTAGAAATGATCAAAGTGAGAGAGGTGACCCAGACCCAAAGGACAAACATTGTGTGTTCTCTCTCATCAGAGGTACCTAGCTCCAACTCTTCACCTGTGAATAGATAAGCTGAGTAACTCCAGTGTCCAGGAAAGTAAGTCAGGGACCATTGCTGGGGGTGAGGGTTGGGTGGGAGTGGAGAGGGCGGATAAGATGATAAGTGAGGGGTGGTGTTGGGTGGGAAAAAATAGAGACATGAATATCCAGTTACTAATGATCTGATGTTCAAGGAAATAGAAAAAACTGGGGGCTCTTGGGAGGGAGGAAGGCAAAGTAACAGTAAGACTGTCTGAAAAAGTCATCATATTCTGTACCTGAAGTATATATAAAGCACAGGACAATGCTAAAAATACTATACTGGTATACTTACTCATGTAATAAACAGCAAATATACCCTGTGTATTTTCACCTGGCAGTTTTAGGAAATTACTTAAGGATAATAACCAACCTTTTGAATTTCACAAAAATTAATATTTTAGAGCAGCTTTAAGTTGGTTTAAAAAGGGCAGAAAATACAAAGATATAAGGAACCTGCTTTACTCCAGGTTTTATTACTTTGACATATTTGTTACAACTTGTGAGCCACTATTGGTGTACTAAATTTTGCTTATTATTATTATTGTTATTATTTCAGAGTATCTATATTTCTCAGCCTGGCTTTGAATTGACACCAACCCTCCTGCCTCAGCCTCCTAAGAACCAGGATTACAAGTATGTGTCACCACAGCCAGCAAGACATATTGCTATTAACTCAAACCTATAGTTTACAGTAAAGGTCATGTTTCACTTTAGACTTTGGGGTTTGGATGATCTGTAATGGCAGGTAGGTCTTCAGCAGTACAGTATCCTGTTGAATACTTTTCAACAGGATACTGTATTGAATGGTTTCACAAAGCTTCTGTGCTCTATTCACCCCTCCAAATCACCTTCCCTCACTCTCCTTCTTCTCTAGACTTCCTGATCTAGTTTTCTCTTTTCCAAGATAGGAATTTTGCAGTAGTTAACATGTCATAGAGTATCCACTGATTAGAATTATGAAGCAGGTAGCCTTTCTTTTCTTTCATTTCTAGTGTGTGTGTGTGTGTGTGTGTGTGTGTGTGTGTATGTGTGTGTGTGTGTGTGTGTATACACATAATGGTGTACATGTGAAGGTCAGAAGATAACTTGCAGGTGTTGGTTCTCTTTTTCCATCATGTGGAACCTGGGAATGGAGCTCAGGTGGTCAGGCTTGGCAATAATTTTGTATGCTGCTCAGCCATCTTGCTGGCGAGCTACATAACCTTTTCAAATGGTCTGTTTTTATTTTTTTAGCTAACATAACTTAAGTTTCTCAATGACTTTTTGTGGATTTAGAAATTCATTTTTTTTAAATTTTATTTTATGAGCATCAGTGTGAAGGTGTTAGACCCCTTGGAATTGACATTACAGACTGCTGTGAGCTGCCATGTGGGTGCTGGGAATTGAACCTGGCTCCTTTGGAAGAGAAGATAGTGCTCTTAACCACTGAACCATCTTTCCAGCCCTACAAATTCATTTTTTATCACCAAATAATATCCCATTTAATAGCTATTTTCTATTTCTCTAAAGAGTGTATTGATTGTCTCAAGGTTCCATCAATTATTACTAAAGCTACGTTTCAGCTATTTTGCTTTGCATTTAAAGAATACATACTAAAATCTGTACATCTAAAGAAGCTAAGCAAGAAGGAGGACCCGGATAAGATGGTCAATTCTCATTCAGAAAAGCAAAGGGGATAGACATTGGGAGAGAGAGAAAACAGGGAATAGGACAGGAGCCCACCACAGAGAGCCTCTGAAAGATTCTACCCAGCACGGTATCAAAGCATGCTGAGACACATAGCTAAACTTTGGGCAGAGTGCACGGAATCCTATGAAAGAAGGCAGATAGAAAAACCTGGAGGGGATAGGATTTCCTCCAGGAGAACAACAGAACCAAAATATCTGGGCCTAGGGGTCTTTCCTAAGACTGATACTCCAACCCAGGACCATGCATGGAGATAACCTAGAACCCCTGCACAGATGTAGCCCATGGCAGCTAAGTCTTCAAGTGGGTTCCCTAGTAAGCAGAACAGGGGCTGTCTCTGATATGAACTCAGTGTCTGGCTCTTTGATCACCTCCCCCTGATGGGGGAGCAGCCTTGCCGGCCACAGAGGAAGACAATGCAGCCAGTCCTGATGAGACCTTATAGGCTAGGGTCAGATGGAAGGGGAGGAGGACCTCTCCTATCAGTGGACTTGGGGAGGAGCATGGGAGGAGATAAGACAGGGAGGGTGGGATTGGGAGGAGACGAGGGAGGGGGCTACAGCTAGGATACAAAATGAATAAACTGTAATTAATTTAAAAAAAGAAAAAAACAAAGTGTTTTAAGGTATATAAAAAAAGAATACAGTGGAGTATCCATCTGCTACTACTTTCGTATTCATTATGAAATTTTTAGAAGTACAGAAACAATAAAAAAGAAAATAAATACTACTAGTAACTGCACCTTAAAGATAATACTGGTAATCATTAGAGCACATCTAGATGCTCTGTGTTCCTCATATCTATATGTCTATCCATCTGTCTATCCATCTGTTTGTCTGTTACCTGTCACTATATGTTTGTATGCTTCTACTGTATTTTTATAAACTTGGGCATCTCTCTGTTTATGCAATTTTTTTTTTTTTAGATTTTCCACATTTAACATTACATGTACTTATTTTCAGTTGTTAAAATTTTGCTTTTGGGAGAATGTGTCAATAAGTACACAGTGACTCACTGTTTAAGTGCTTTGAAAATAGGCTGTAAATGCTATTTCATTCTACTCTTGCAAAAACCTGAGTCTTGAAAGGCAAGATTTTAGTCTGTTTATGTTCACAGGCAACTCCCTAAGTATAGCCAAGAGCGCATGACTGACATTCCAAAAATATTTGTTAAATAAACGAGAGAATAACATTTGTGAAACTGTCTGAGTTCATTAGCTCCTTTTGGAACCAAACCAGAACTTGCTTATGGTCAAAGCACCTGTGCTAGATTTCTCATATCATGATGACAATAACTCTATCAGGTCGTCATATGAGAAGTTGTGGGACCCTGAAGAAGTGGGGCCATTCCATGAGGTCAGGACGTATAACAATTTCATTAAAAGGTCTTAAATATTTATCAGTGTATAGGGCTGAGCTGTTGTTATTTTTATTTGGAAACAACTGTTCTGTATCATAACTTTAAAGATTATTTTCTAAGAAATAACATCTTTTTAAAAACCTTGAGTAGTGTGCATCCTTGTTTATGGTAACAATGGTAGGGGAGGTGTGTGTGTGTGTGTGTGTGTGTGTGTGTGTGTTAAAGAATATTTTATTTTTTACTTTTATTTTTTACAATTTATTCATTATATATTTTGATTGAATCCTTTTCCCTCAATTCCTCCCAGTTCCTCCCTCTTCCCTCCTATCCCTTCCCCTAGTCTACTGAAAGGGGGAGTTTTCCTCCTCTGCCATTTGCCCATAGTTTATCAAGTCTCATCAGGACTGTCTGGATTCTCTTCCCCTGTGGCCTGGTAAGGCCACATCACCAGGGGCAAGTGATCACAGAGCAGGCACCTGAGTTCATGACAGAGGCAGCCCCTGCTCCCCTCACTCAGAGATCCACATGGAGACTGAGCTGCCAATTGGCCATATCTGAGCAGGAGTGTAGGTCCTCTCCATGCATGGTCCTTGGTTGGTGCATCAGTCTCTGTAGCTCCGCCTGGGATTTAAGCTTTGTTAGTCTCTTGTGGGGCTCTTGTCCCCTCCAGGTCCTTCTACCCCCAGCATGCTGCCCTGAGTCTCAGCATCTGCTTCCATCCCCTGTTGGGTGGAGCCTTTCAGAGGACCCTCTAAAGTAGGCTCCCATCCTGCTTCCTCTCTTTGACCACTTCTGGTGTCTATCCTGTTTGCTATTCTGAATGAGATTTAAGCATCCTCCTTATTTAGCTTCTTTAGGTCTGTAGATTTTAGTATGGCTATCCTATATTATATGACTAATATCTGCTTCCAAATGAGTGTATACCATGGGTGCCTTTCTGTTTCTGGCTTACCTCAGTCAGGATGGGGGATATTTCTTAAGATGCTTTTTTGGGGGGGGTCCTAGATTTTTACCTTAGCTTTGTTCTGGTTTGTTTTAGTTTCTTGTGTTTTGAACAACTGTCAGTTTTTGTCATTAAAAATAGTTAATAACACTCAAGTTTTCTTATGTTTCATTCTTAATATACTTTAAGAACACATAAGGAGAGACCTAGGCAAAACTTAACACCAAGGAAGGTTTTTAAAAGTGTGTACCAGGGAGGGAGGGTGGGATTGGGAGGGAATAAGGGAGCAGGATACACCTGGGATACAGTTAATAAAATGTAAATAAAATTAAATAAAAAAAAGTGTGTATCATCTAAACTTGACATGTGATGAGAGATGTGGTGATGGATATCAGTGAAGGATGTTTCAAGAGAAGGAAGTAACATGCAGAGGTCTTGAGCTAGAGGCCATATGGCTGTCCAAAGACCTGAAAGTGATTCCAAATGTTTAGTTCATCCTGTAAGACGTTTGAAATGGGGGAAAAGATGAGACCGCAGTGGGACAAGTTGGTCTCAGTAAAGATGTTGACAGTCATGAGAATGACAATAGGGGATAACTGAAGGTTTTTATGAGTAAGTAAGTAGGACCAGACAGTCCATTTAGAAAGTACATGCTGCCTTCCCTGTGTAGAACAACTTGGTCGGGGGCAATTTGCAAGGCATGGAGATCAGTGGAGGAGAGTAAGTTACCCAGCTAAGAGCTGGTGATGGCTTTAGCCACTTAAATATTACAGAAAAACTCTTGGGCTTTTTCATGCTTAATTTCTAAATCTGTAATATGAGTTAAGCATCCCCCATTTCCTAATAAATAGCGTGAATATTAACATCAATAGATAAAGTTTAAAGACATTCCGGCTTATATTGGGATAGAATATAGTTGATGATATGCTAGCAAAGCATGCAAACTTTTCTTTAGTATCTGTCAAATTCTTAAAAAAACTATAGCAAAATTCTTGCAAGATTTTAAGCATCCTTAAACAGAGTGTGCGTAAGTCCAATTGGAAGTCAAAGTTGCTGCCTGTAACTAGAAATCTGAAAGCAAATGCATTTTTCTTGTCAGTTTTCATAGAAAATATAATGAGTGCCAGAGCCTAGAATACGGTGGAAAAACAAGTTGTCCTGTTGCCTTTTGTAGTTTCTGGTGAGAAAAAGGCAGTGCCTACATCAAGAATGAAATATACAGTAGTTTTTGTCGTAAACAAAATTGACATAGGGTGTAGAGAGATTACTAAGTGGTTAGCACAGCACTTGTTGCTCTTGCAGAGGGCCCAGCTTCAGTTCCCAGCATCCAAATGGCAGCTAATGATCATCTGTAACTCCAGTTCCAGAAGACACACACACACACACACACACACACACACACACACAGACAGATAGACGGACAGACAGACAAACAGGCAAAAAGCCCCTATACGCATACACATAAATCTTAAAAAATATTGAGCTCTAGTGAGCCACCTTGACAAAGAAGCTTTTGGAAAATGAAGAGAGATGGGGATCTGTACCAGGGTGAAAGCATTGGTGAAGGGTGAGGGTGTAAGCGGTGATGACAATCCTGAGGGGTCTCATTCACTAGATTTGTTTTTAGAAGGAAGCAGAGTAATAAATGTCAGTCCAAGGGGACTTTTAAGAGATAAAGGAATGCACTGTCTGCTCATGGAATTAGCAACTGGTGATATGTTATTTCCTAGGGTTGCTGGGACAAGGGGACAAAAACTGAATAGTTTGGCACAGTGGCCATGTTACTGTTATATACGTGATCAGATGCCTCAAATCTAGTGCTTGCCAAGACTGCTCCCTCTGAAAGCTTCAGGGGATCTTTGCTTGTCTCTTCTTAGCTTTGACTAGGGTATCCCCAACCCTTAGCGTTTTGTGGCTTTCCATTGCCTCCTTTCATTTCTACCTTCATCTTCATGGAGTTTTCACCTTTCCTGTTTCCTTTGTCTTCACTTATCTTCTTATGACACCAATCAGAGTGTGTCAGGGTCCACCCTATCCCACTCTGACCCCTTCTTGACTACTTGCATGTAGTTGACCCTATTTCCAAGTGAGGTCAAGTGCAGTTTAACTTACAACAAATAGAGTGGTAACTTAAGGTCGCTAAAGAGTAAAAAACTGGTAAGAGATGTTTTCTGTTCTGCTGCATGGATGAAAATCAATGATGTAACAAGAAGAAAAGGGATAATGTGATAAGAAGACCTTGAATAGAAAAGAGAGGAAGGAGTCCATTGTATCCATACTGGGAGGTCAGGGCTCAGAAAATTCACTTACTATTATTATAGGAGAGAAACTGCAATTCAGGTAAGAGTGGCCTGTAGACTCATTAATAGGAAGAAAATACTTCTTTTCTGAGTATATATGCAGTTGAGTAAATTAGTTGTAGCCAGTTATGGACAACATATATGACATTTTAATGAGAATGACCCATAGGTTCACATGTTTAAATGTTTGGTTCTCAGTTAGTGGAACTGTTTGGGAAGGATTAGGAGGTGTGGCCTTGTTGGAGAATGTGTGTCACTGGGGCTCTGAGGTTTCAAATACCCACGCTGGTCTTAGTCTCTCTCTCTGCTGGCTGCCTACAGATCAGGATGTAGCTCTGTTACTTCTCCAGCACTGTGCCTTCCTGCTGCCAACATTCCCCACCAGGACAACAATAGACTAACGCACTGAAGCTGTAACCAGCCCCCAGTTAAATGTTTTCTTCTGTAAGTTGACTTGGTCATGATGCCTCTTCAAGGCAACAGAACAGTAACTAAGACAAGTGCCACTAAAGGAGCTCCACTAGGGCTTGGGATTTAACTCAGTAGAATGCCTGCCTGGTATGCATGAAGTGCTGGGTTCAATTACTGGTACTATATAACCGGCCTGGTGATGCATGACTGAAATCCCTGCACTAGTGAGACGGAGGCAAGAGGATCAAAGTTCAAGAAATGTGAGACCAAGGTTTTTTTTTTTTCTTTTTTGAGTACATGAACTGGTGACAAAGTGTCCATTTTAGCTTGTGTACTCTGTGGTATTCACATGATGGGAAATCACTTAATGAGCCATGTCTTAGAATGTACCTTTTTGATAAGGAACACATAACTTTATTTTCTCAACGAAAAAGAAACTTTTTTTTCCTCTTTGTTTCTGCTTTAGACAGGATCTCATGATGGAATCCAGAGTAGCCCTTGCCTTGCAAAAATCTTTCTGCTTTGCTCTCTGAGTGATGGGATTATAGATATGTACCACCATGCCTGGATCATAAAGTGATGATGTCATAATCATCACCGATACTGCTCTTACGGCATCATGGTCCTGGAAAGAGGAAGATAGCTGAAAGAATGGAAGTACAGTATAGTGCTTGAGATGTACACACACATACACAAACACACACACACTCTCTCTCTCACATACATACATATATTGAACATCAACTAAGAATATACAGTGTATTTTATATATAATCTCCTTAAATACTCATAATATTTATCAGTGATTGTCTGTGATAAAACAATATGACCAAAACAACCTGGAGAGGAGGAAAGGTTTAGCTTACACATTACAGTCCACCACTGAGGGAAGTCAGGGCATAACTTCAAACGGGTAGGAACCTGAAGGCAGGAGCTAATTCAGAGGCCCTAGGGGAGTCTATTCACTGGCTTGCTTCTCATGCCTTGGTTTGCCTTTTCATACCATTCAGAACCATTTGTCCAGGGTAGCCTGACCTGCAATGGTCTGGGCCCTCCCACAGTAATCATTAATCCAGACAACGCTTTGTAGATTTACCTAGATGCCAGTTTTATGAGGCATTTTCTCAACTTAGATTCATTCTTCCCAGATATGTCTAGGTTTGTGTCAAGTGTGACAAAAAAACAATCAGCACAACGGCATTTCCTGGTCAAAGAACCTCTTTCATCACACACTTAATGTTCAATATAGTCACATAATAGCTAAGAGCCTGTGGGTTGTCTGAACAGGTCTTTCTAAAAAAAAATTTTTTTTTTAATGTAGTTAATACAAAATTGAAATGAATAGAATTTTAACATTTTAACAAGGCTTGGGACACATGCCTGCTAGCTAATTCAACATGGGAGGTCAAGACAAAAGGATTCCAAGTTGGAGGACTTTCTAACACCTAGTGAGATCATGTGCAAAAATAAACATATAAAAGAGCTGGGTGGGCGGGGGAGTAGAGCTCAGCAGTAAAGTGTTTGCCCAGCCTGTGTAAGGCCCTGGGATCCATCTGAAGGACTGAAAAACAACAACAAAACCTCCAAGCGCACGTACGTGAGGGTGTGTGTGTGTGTGTGTGTGTGTGTGTGTGTGTGTGTAGTTCAGCCTTACAGTGAGTGTTGTGTATACATACAGGAGGCCTTGAAGGGGACACACACACACACACACACACACACACACACACACACGGGGGGGGGAGAGAGAGAGAGAGAGAGAGGAGAGGGTTGTTTTTTCAAGGTATTAAACATCAATTAAAAAAACCAAAACCACAGTGATCGGAACAGTTTTAAAATAGCAGCAAAAGCAGCAACACTGTGAGCAAGCATACTGGTTGTCACCGAGGCTGCACAGGCCGATCAAATGCTGCAGCCTCTTTGTACTTTAACCTGGGCTGTTTGGCAAGAAGCCCAGTCAGCATGGACTCTCTTCCAGTTTGTTGGTTTCTCAAACATAGGTCAATTGGTCAGTTGGTAGTGGGGTTTACCATCTATGTTAATATTTATATCAAAAGGTTGAGGGGCTACAAGCTCAAAACCAATATTGTTTATAATATTAAATTTTAGCCTTTGTTTTAAACAAAATAAAAATACTTCTCTGACTTAAATTTGTTCCTGAAATTTAAGAATTTAGACTCTGTGTAAAGTATTCTTGTTTGGTTAAAGCAATAAATTAATTTTTCAGATGTTTACCTACTAGGGTTGGACTGTCAGATAATGACTCACATAAAGGCTGTTTGAGGAATGTAACATGTCAGAAGTTGGTGGCAGTTGCCCAAGATTGCATTAATCTGAGTGATATGGTGAGAATATTGTTTACTGTAGGTTTTGACCACACCTTCCCCACAGGGCAAATTATCCCAGAGTTATGATGTCACTCTATGCCCTGTGGATTCAGGAGAATAATTATAGATAACATTTTTGTTCAGGGCATTGGTTTTATCTCCATAAGCATGGAATTTTAAAGTGTCAGCGGAGAGCAGATGAGTAAAAACCACACCGATACCAAGGTGCTTTTATTATCCTAAACCCCGGGTCCTGTCTGGGGTGGCTTCCTGCTCTGTCCTTTGGTTCTGTGCTGCCCTCAGGACCAGGTGCAATGCATGAGGATTGGAAGGCCCACACTTCTCTTCCTTTCCTGATCATTGTCATTTTTCTGTTATTTCTTTCTGGCCTTGGTTACGCTAAAGATATTGAATATATTATTGGTCTATTATGTTATTATATTTAATGCCTACATAATTAATTACATAATCAATACTTTACAAGTCCCTGTGATGATAAAAACAAGCTTAAAGGATACCAACATTTATCAGCACTGAGTTTTTGTTTTGAGCTCTGTGTATGACAAATCAATTTTGTCTTCCTGTTTGTTTTAAGATTTTTTTTTTTGGTCTTTTTAAGAAACTCAAATCCTAGAATAACACACAAATAACAAAACAAGAACAATTTTATATTCTAAAGACTGAAAACTTTGGTACAATGTTGGCAAAAAGTTTGCTTTGTAATTAACTTTTTATGGATCAAATAGAAAGAAACCAGCTTGGAGACCATCCCCATCTTTTAGCTTTAGATACTTCAGATTAAAGATTTTGGATGACTTTATTTTGGGTTGACTGCTTACTGTTTTGATAACATATTTAGTAGTTAATGAAATAGTGATGTTTTATAATAAAGCTATCTAAGCTAGTAGTACTTTCTGGGTATTATTCTGCAAAACAGTGGGCTGCCCAGACTTCACTGAGTTGTTCATTATCTTGAACTCACTGTTTTCACTGGTGGGAGGGCACAATTGCAGTTTTATGGAGCATGAAAGTTCTGGCCTTGAGGGAATCTTGCTCCCTAACAAACAAAGGGTTTACAGACTCAGCTCTTCTTCTTTGGTAAAAGCTCAGAGAGATAGTTCTACCTCAAGGTAGTTCAAAAACAAAGATGTGGAAATTTTAATTTGACACATAATCACGTTTTTTAACTTATAGGAATATGTTGAAGAAAATGAGGCTGTAATTCAGTGAATCAAACACACTATCAAACTCATATCACCATCCTTCCTTTTTGTTTTGTCTTTACCCAAATTTACAAAGGAGACATTGAACTAGGAGAGCATCTGAATGCCATCATTTTCTAAAGTGAGTGTCATTGTAGCAGCACATTTGGCTTTTAGAGGAGAGGAGTCTAGGTAGTAGGCTTTGGAACACAGCACTCATTTTTTTTCCTGCTTTTGGCTAAAATTAAGAATCATATTTTTTTCTGAGTAAATATTTGGACCTCTTTTAACACGAAAAAAAATCTTATCTAATTTAATTCCCCGACCTCAGTATTAAGTGAATTTGTTACTCTGAGGAAGAGAGTAAACGTGTTTGGCTTGGATGAAGAATTATACTGTAGATTTCTACAAGACAGTCAAGGACACCAGACTTGAACACTTCTTCAGTTAGGAGTACCACAAGAACCCCAAGCTACACAATCCTAACATATGCAGAGGTCCTGTTTTAGACTCATACAGGTTCCGTGATTGTCGGTTCCGCGATTGTGGCTTCGGTCTCTGCGAACCAGCCCCCAGCAGCCAGCCCCTGGGAGCCGTGCTTGGTTCATTCTGCGGGCCACGTTCTCAGGTGTCCTCCACTCATCTGCCTCCTAGAGCCCCTCTTCCCATGGTGCTCCCCAAGCTTTGCCTAATGCTTGGGTGTGGGTCTCTGCATCTGCTTCCATCAGTTGCTGGGTGAAGCCTTTCTGATGACAATGGGGGTGGGAAGATTTTAAGAGCCAGAAAAAAAAAAAAGCTGTGTTAAGATCGTGTTTTCTAGAAATGACAGGGAAGGTGGTACCTCAACAGTGTGACTCTCTGAGTCACACCCAGACAACATCAATAGACACACTAACAGAGAAGGGGAAAATTTTGTGGGATCTCACTCCTAAACAAAGAACTACATGCATCTAAGAACCCCGATTATTGAAAAATTGGTTATCCAATATCAAGCGGTCAGCCCTGAGATCACCCACTTACAGGCAGCATTAACCTGAGCCAGTGTGCTGTATTTATAAATTCATGCATATAAATTTAACTATATATTATGAAGTAATACAAATTAAAGAAAAAAAAACATGAATTTAAGAGGGAGGGGTCAGATATGGGATTGATTGGAGGAAGGATAAGGAATCAGGGAAATCATATGATTATATTTTAATTAAAAAAATTAATACGAAGTACAGACCTTGAAAGAATAATTCTCGACTTCACATGGAAAAACAAAAAATCCAGAATTGCCAAAATGATCCTGTACAACAACAGATCATCTGGAGGTATCTCCATCCCTGATCTCAAGCTGTACTACAGAGCAATAGTAATAAAAACTGCATGGTATTAGCGTAGAAACAGAATGGTGAATCAATGGAACCAAATAGAAGACCCAGAAATAAATCCACACACCTACGGATACTTGATTTTTGACAAAGAAGCCAAAACCATTCAATGGAAAAAAGCATCTTCAACAAATGGTGCTGGTCTAACTGGATGTCTACATGTAGAAAAATGCAAATAAATCCATATTTATCACCCTGCACAAAGCTAAAGTCCAATTGGATCAAAGACCTCAACATAAAACCAGATACACTAAGTCAGTTAGAAGAAAAAGTGGGGAAGAGCCTTGAACTCATTGGCACAGGACACAACTTCCCTAACAGAACACCAACAGCACAGGCTCTAAGAGCAACAATCAGTAAATGGGACCTCATGAACCTGAAAAGTGTCTGCAAAGCATAGGACACTGTTGCCAGAACAAAACAACAGGCTATAGACTTGGAAAGGATCTTCACCAACCCTATATCTGACAGAGCACTAATATCCAGAATATATAAAGAACTAAAGAAGTTAAAAAGCAATAAATCAAGCAATCCAATTAAAAAATGGGGTACATATCTAAACAGAGAATTTTCTGCAGAGAAACACTTAAAGAAATGCTCAACGTCCTTAGTCATAAGGGAGATGCAAATCAAAATGACCCTGAGATTTCTCCTTACACCCATCAGAATGGCTAAGATCAAAAACTCAAATGACAACACATGTTGGAGGATGTGGAGAAAGGGGAACTCTCCTCCATTGCTGGTGGGAATGTAAACTTGTACAACCACTTTGGAAATCAATCTGGCGCTTTCTCAGACAATTAGGAATAGTGCTTCCTCAAGATCCAGCTATACCACTCCTAGGCATATATCCAAAAGATGCTCAAGAATACAAGGACATTTGCTCAACCATGATCATAGCTGCTTTATTTGTAATAGCCAGAACCTGGAAACAACCAGATGTACCTCAACTGAAGATTGGATAAAGAAATTGTGGTACATTTACACGATGGAATACTACCCAGCAATTAAAAACAAGGAGATCATGAAATTTGCAGGCAAATGGTGGGAACTAGAAAAAAAAAATCATCCTGAGTGAGGTATCCCAGAAGCAGAAAGACACACATGGTATATACTCACTTATAAGTGAATACTAGGCCTATAATATAGGATAAGCATACTAAAATCTGTACACCTAAAGAAGCTATGCAAGGGGGGCAGGAGAGATGGCTTAGAGGTTAAGAACACTCACTGTTCTTCCAAATGTCCTGAGTTCAATTCCCAATTACTATAGATGGCTCATAACCCTCTATAGTAAGATCTGGTGTGCCGGCAGAATGTTGTATAAATAATAAATAAATCTTAAAAAAAATAAAAAGAAGCTATGCAAGAAGGAGGACCCTGGGTAAGATGATCAATCCTCACTCAGAAAGACAAATGGGATTGATATTAGAAGAAGGAGAAAACAGGGAACAGGACAGGAGCCTACCACAGAGGGCCTCTGAAAGACTCTACACAGCAGATATCAAAGCAGATGCTGAGACTCATAGCCAAACTTTGGGCAGAGCGCAGGGGATCTTATGAAACAAGGGGGAGATAGTGGGACATGAATAGAACAGGAGCTCCACAAGGAGAGCAACAGAATCAAGAAATCTGAGCCCACAGGTCTTTTCTGAGACTGATACTACAACCAAGGACCATTCATGGAGATAATCTAGAACCCCTGCACAGATGTAGCCCATGGCAGCTCAGTGTCCAGTGGGTTCCCTAGTAAGGGAAACGGGGACTGTCTCTGACATGAACTCAGTGGCTTACTCTTTGACTACCCACCCCACCCTGTGGGGGAGCAGCCTTGTCACGCCACAGAGGAGGACAATGCAGCCAGTCCTGATGAGACCTGATAAGCCAGGGTCAGATGGAAGGGGAGGTGGTCCTCCCCTATCAGTGGACTTGGAAAGGGGCATGGGAGGAGATGAGGGAAGGAGGGTGGGATTGGGAGAGAATGAAGGATGAGGCTACAGCTGGGATTTAAAGTGAATAAACTGTAATTAATATAAAAATAAAAATTGAATTAAAAAACAAACAAACAAAAAAAAAGAAGTAAACCTAGGAAGAATTGGCGTTTTTTTTTTTTTTTTTAATGACACAATGACTAATTCTATACAGGCATAAAAGAAAGGAAAAGAGAGCACACTGCTTTCTGAAGTGAGCTTTCTAATCCCACCAAAAGGTAATTTTCCAATCTAGAGAAGACACACTATTTCTCTTGTTTGATGTTGTTACGTGTGTACACATGGGTAAATAAGGTTGCCAATTCCAACCATCATATTAAAAACACCTCTTGACCTGGTCTGGTCAGTTTGAAATTTCAGTTGTAAGTAGAGTTGAAGCTTACACAACTTCTTAATTTTTTTCTTTTTTTTTGTAAAATTTCAGCTCACTCCTATATCAAAGATCTGAAATGCACAGAGAAGCTGAGGCAGTCCCACTGAGAGGCTACAAAACTCTTCACATAGTTATGAGAATTCAGACTGTACAACTCTTAGTTCTTCGCTTTTCCCTCCGTAGTGTGCAGGAGGCCTTTTATCGAACCTGTCTGTGATGCATTTCCCAGAGAAGAGCTCTTTCAAATGGGGCTCTATTGCCCCCCCCAGCTGTAGATGAACTTTTAGCAGTGAGAGTAAACGCTGCCGTTTCTGGAACCGTCCCACAATGAGGAGGGGTACATCTGGGAGAAAACTAGATGTGAAACTCTTCATCAAGTGTCTTTTGCAGATCAAAGCTGATTCTGGTGCTCAAAATGAACAGTTGCTGTCTGAAGTTTTGATTTCCAAGTCCTTACATAAATTAAGACGAAAAAGCTTGTTAATAAGCCAGTTATATCAAGGTGGATGGAAGAGAGGGCCAAAGAGCAAATAATGCCTGTCAGTTATCTCTTAATTTTAGTTCTTTGTGTTTATCCTTTAATGTGAATGGGGAAACTGTGATTAGAAGATGTGGAGAGGAGGAGAAAGGGACGGCAGGGAACAGGTAAAGTCCGATATAGGATTCCTCTTTTCTGGGAATCCGGAGGAACTTTATGGGCTTATCTGGGAGTTCAGACTTAGGAGGTCTGAAGCCATTGTCTTGATTCTCATCACATTGCACAAAATGTGCAGGATAAGTTCAGGCACAGTGGGAGGAGATGACCTAAGGGTTGAGCAAGATAATTATACCAGTAAGAGGCACAGAAGCTGATATGAAAGAAAAGTCACTAGCTAAAGAGGAAAGAAAGGGCTAGTTGTTGGGGAATGGAGCCTTTGATAAAAGAAGGAACAGAAATTTAAAATAAAAGGAACCACTTTGGGAGAAGCAAGACTTGACACCCTTGTTAGCTTTTTATGTTATAATTAGAAAAGTGAAGAAATCAAATGAAGGACGACTCTTTACATCTTTACAGCTTTACATCTTCCTCGATGGTATCATTTGGTATCCCTACGTGCTCTCTCTCTCTTTTCTCTTCCTCTCTCTAGGGTCCATGCCTGGAACTTTATACACAGCTAAAGAGGATCTTGAACCTCTAATCTTTCTGCCTTTACCTCCTGAGTTCTGGGATTATAGGTGTGTGCCACCGTGCCCAAATTTATCCTGGGGATCCAACCCAGGGCTTGTACTAGGGAAACACTCTACACACTGAGCTTTGATTGTTTGTGTCCGGAAAGGGGATTTATTAGAATCACTTACAGGCTGTGGTCCAAATAATCCTACAAGGCTAGTTATGAAAGGAAAATTCAGGAAGCCAAGAATTCCTCATTCTACAACACTGGATGTCTCAGCTGGTCTTCAGTGTATTTTGGGATCCCAAAACTGTAAGGTCAGTGAAGGAATCGACTTGCTAGCAAGGTGAGAGCAAGCAGGCGCTTCCTTCTTCTGCCTCCCTATATAGACTTCCAGCAGAAGGCATGGCCCAGATTAGCTCTAGATTAAAGATGTAGGTTAAAGGTGTGTCTTTCTACTTCAAAGATTTGAATTAGAAGTAGATCTTCCAACTTAAATTAAGCAGAAATCAATCACACGAATGCCATCTATTTTTGAATTTTGGTTAATTCAGGATGCAGTCCAGTGACAACCGAAAACAGCCATCACAGGGCTGCTGGAAACCTTAGGAATAGCTTAGCTATTCCTTTCTTGTTTGGCAAATAATTTACCCTACATTCTTTCATACAATCGAGTTCATGGTATTATCTTAGAGCCTTTTTAAAAAGTTCAATTTTAGTTCTGTATGCCTAGCTTAACATATCTAATCAGAGTATCTAATTAAATGTTCGTGAACACCTTTAGGATAATTAACATTTTTTAAGATTTTTAAATATTAATCAGTTTTTATTTATTACAGTTTATTCACTTTGTATCCCAGCTGTAGCCTCCTCCCTTGTCCCCTCCCAATTCCACCCTCTTTCCCTCTTCTCATCCCTTTCCTCTCCCCCAGTCCACTGATAGGGAAGGTCCTCCTCCCCTTCCATCTGACCCTAGCCTATCTGGTCTCATCAGGACTGTCTGCATTGTCTTCCTCTGTGCCCTGGCAAGGCTACCTACCACCCCACCCTCAGGGGGAGGTGATCAAAGAGCCAGCCACTGAGTTCATGTCAGACAGCCCCTACTCCCCTTACGAGGAAACCCACTTGGAGACTTAGCTGTCATGGGCTACATCTGTGCAGGGGTTCTAGGTTATCTCCATGCATGGTCCTTGGTTGGACTATTGGTCTTTGGAAAGACACATGGGCCCATATTTTTTTGTTATGTTGCTCTCCTTGGGGAGCTCCTGTCCCCTCCAGATCTTTCTATCACCCCTTCTTTCCTAAGATTCCCTGCACTCTGCCCAAAGTTTGGCTATGAGTCTCAGCCTCTGCTTCAATACCTTGCTGGGCAGAGTCTTTCAGAGGCCCTGTGTGGTAGGATCCTGTCCTGTTCCCTGTTTTCTCCCTCTTTCAATGTCTATCCTATTTGCCTTTCTGAATGAGGACTGAGCATCTTACCCAGGGTCCTCCTTCTTGCTTAGTTTCCTTAGGTATACAGATTTTGGTATGTTTATCCTATATTATAGGTCTAGTATTCACTTATAAGTGAGTATATACCATGTGTATCTTTCTGCTTCTGGGATACCTCACTCAAGATGACCTTTTATAGTTCCCTCCATTTGCCTGCAAATTTCATGATTTCCTTGTTTTTAATTGCTATGTAGTATTCCATTGTGTAAATGTACTGCAATTTCTATATCCAATTGATTAACTTTTAAGATTAATATAACTTTTCAGCTCTACCTTTCCTTCTATTTCTCTTTTTAGATGACCATTGTTGTTTATATTAAAGTAATTTTTTTTTAATTTCACATTGCCTGGAAATTTTATGTGTAAATTCCTACCTCATTTCATGAAAGAATCATACTTTTAAAGTGCAAATTCACAGTTAAGCATTTCTTAGGGTTATTGATTTAGAAGATGATTGTCTTAGTCAGGGTTTTATTTCTGTGGAGAGACACTATGACCAAGGCAACTCTAATTGGGCCTGGCTTACAGGTTCAAAGGTTTCATCCATTATCATCATGGCAGGAAGCATGGCTTAGTGAGATGGAGCTTGTTCAAACCCTGGAAATCTCAAACTTAAGATTTAAAATCTCATCCTGAGAGTGGAAGATATGGGAGAAAGCTCTCTTCTTGCTTCTGTGCCTGCCTCAGCAGCACATGACACCACCCCCAGGTG
The DNA here is from genome assembly GCF_030254825.1 of Meriones unguiculatus. Lineage (NCBI taxonomy): Eukaryota > Metazoa > Chordata > Mammalia > Rodentia > Muridae > Meriones > Meriones unguiculatus. Next base: position 70,583,447 of record NC_083358.1, on the reverse strand, counting down.
GTCAGTCACAGGAGCTTGTCACCTGTTATTCCCGCCTCCCCCACCCCTGAGCAAACAGAGCATTGCCAGCATGCTAAGTCCCAGCCAATGAGATGCTCTTCTCCACTGCCCAAGGCTTGTAAGTCTCTGTTTCTCATGAAATAAAATGGGGAGCATCATTTACTTCACTGAAGGATGTCCTAGACTGGTTGTTTCCTTTGAGCTATAGCACTGGGAAACAGAGGCCTCCCTTCTCCCTTAGGACTACAGGCGGTCACTGCAGAATCCCTGTGGTCACCGCTAGAGCTAGCCAGCCACCATGAGCCTCTGCTGTTCATCTCTGCCTCTTGCAGGCAGCGCTGCTGCCAGCGGTTCCCAAAGCAGCCACCTGATTCACCCAAGGCATGCAGGGACCTCGCTGCCTTCTGGTTTGGTTTCAGGGTCCCGAGCTCCTGGCTGCCACTGACCTGGTTCAGCCCAGAAACCAGCACTTGGACATTCTGGCGGAGAAGCAGGCACTTCTGGCTTGGTGCCCTGGTGACATCCGGCTGCCCTTCTACGCGTTCTCTGTGATACCTTCCTTTTTAGGCTGTTATGTTTTTTGGGGGGCTGGGGTAGGAGTTGTCACAGAAGGCTTCCATGTCCTTCTCTCTTTACTGTGTGTCTGCAGTCATTAACTGCCAAAGCAGCCTTCTTGCTCTTCATAGTAAGTGTGTCATGGGCCTCCGCACAAGTCATGAACACGTGTTCCCCCTGTCCCTTCCTAGGAGCATGGACACAAACAAGGCCCCTGGACCATAGACATCAACAGGGTCTCAGGTGGCAGCATGCCACCCACATCAATATCTCCCCCTACCCCCTAGGCATGGCCCAAGGACAGCAGTATGACCTCAGGCAGCAGCACAAACCGTAAGTTAAAGAAGCAAATGCTTGTCAATATTTGTATGACTCCTAAAATCTTAAGTGGATATGCTTTGTTTAACAAGGTTGCTGTAATCAAAAGCTGCTCGTTGACAAAGTACCAGTGTATTTAACCTGGTAGAGATCCGCAAGTTAAACTCATGTGAATATCCACATGTAAGAGCATGCTTAGGGAATGTCTGGCTGTCTTTGTTTAGTGCCTCCAGATTTTCATGATTAACTTGGACAAATGGTAAGAATGCATAAATTTGGTGATAAATACAGGTATTTATGTGAGTCCCTCCTAGCTTTAAAAATCTTCAGTAATTTGAAATCTTAAGGTTATTCTATACTGAACTCATTGATTAGATGTTTACTTACTTCTTTGTGGGTTTCTGTGTGTGTATGGTATATGCGTGTGTACATGTTTATGTGCATGTGAACACGAGTGTATGGGTGCATGTATACATGTATGTTTGTGCATATGGATTTCAGGGATCATATTGACTGTCTTTTCCAACTGTTTTGCATTTTTCTTTATTTTGTTTTTGTCTGTTTGTTTTGAGACAGGGTTTGTTTGGGTAGCCCGGACTGTTCTGGAACTCACTCTGTAGACCAGAATGGCCTCGAATTCAGAGATGCACTTCCCTCTGCTTCTTTAATGCTGGGATTAAAGGCACGGACCACCGTCATGCTTTTTTAGCTTTATTTTTTAGAAAAGCTCTCTCCCAGAACCTAGAACTCAGCGATTCAACTTGGGTGGCTGACCAGCAAGCCTCAGGGATTCTTCAGTCTTTGCCTCCTCAGGACTGGGATTACTGGCTTGCATCACTGCCTCTCCCATTTCCATAGATGCTAGGGATTCAAATTCAAGTCTTCATGGGTAGGAAGCACCTTAAGACTGATCCAGCCCCCTAGCCCCTAGGTTATTTCTAGGTAAGTTAAAATATGTAATAAACATATGTTTACAGTTTCTGGCATTTTTGTTTGCATATGATATAAAGTGAACATGCTAGATTTATTTGGAGTTTTTTTTTTTTCCACGCTGAAATGTTTTTTATGAGCCAGGCTCAGTGAGTATGCCACCAGTTGCTGTGATGCAGGAGGACCCTGAGCCCAGGAATTGAAGTCCAGCCTAGAAAACAGAGTGAGAATCCATTTTTTTGATGTTTTATGAGCAGGTACATATTTGAAGTCCTTCCTAGTCCACATGCTGGCAGCGGCGGGGCTTTGCTTGGTGCTGTGGCCGGCAGTGCTAGGACTTAGCTTGTCCTTGAGGAACCTTCTCTCAGGTAAAGGCAGGTCCTGCCTCCGCTACAACATGTTAGAGTTCATTAAAAGAAGACTTTAAAAAAATAGGTTTAATCACAGGGGTTTAGAGAAACAGAGGCACTACAGAAAGAGTAAGAAACTCTAGGGAGGGGCTGAAGAGATGGCTCAGAGGCTAAGAGCACTGGCTGCTTTTCCAAAGGATAGGAGTTCAATTCCCAGCAACCATGTGGTAAGATCTGGTGCCTTCTTCTGGCATGCAGGTATACATGCAGGCAGAACACTGAATGGCAAATAAATAAATAAATAAATAAATAAGGAACTCCAGGAAGCATGCTTGTGGGTTAGGAGAGCCAGAACAAGGGCCTGTGCAATAGTCGTAAGTGCTGTCCCTGAAGTTACACTTCAAAGGGTTGCTAAGGAACTTTTTTTTTCTTTCTGTAAATGAGATCATGGAGTGGCTCCTGATATGAATCAGGTGTGATTACAGCCTGTGAGGTAAGATCATAGCTCACAAGCAAGACAAAGGTTTTCACTGTTAACAAAAGTTTATCCTCATGTTGGTGAGATTCCCAAGAAATATCTGGGAAAGGTCACAGACACTTAGGCCTTAAACGTTATCACTGCGATTTACCTGAAAATGTCTCCTTAAAAAAGGAGTGTTGTGTCCCTGTGCCAGCATCCTCAAGGCAGCGCTGCCAGTTCTGCCGCGATTCTTGGTTCTCAGCTAGCTTCAACCAGGCTTCTTTTCTCTTTCTACTTCCCTTCCATTTTCTCGGCCTGTGTAGTCTGCCTCAAAGACATCTGCCAAATATTCATGAAAACTGAAGACAGGAAGTGGGCACCTGGCCCGTGAGGAAGATGGCATACCCGTGTATAAAAGGGAAGGTAGAGTGTATGAAAATGTCTTGAGGGAAAATGAAGGTAGCCTGCCACGGCATGGTAGCCCACATGCCAGCACACAGGAGGCAAGGGCCAGTCGTGCTCTGAACTTGAGGCCAGCCAGGGCTACATAGCAAAACTGTTTCAGCACACACATACACACACACACACACACACACACGGGGAAGATTTTGTGTGTGTGTGTGTGTGTGTATGTCTGTATTAAAAATGATTGTGGTTCCAAAAGAGGTAAGAAAAGTGTAGAGGGGAATTAAGAGTTAGGCCAAGTTATGGAAGGTTTGAGAGAATTGCTAATGAGTTTGGAAAGAAGTGGGAAAAAAATGCTAGGACATTTTTCGTTCCTACAGGACAATTCCCTATTTTAATGGTGAGCAGAGCCTAGATTTTAATTCAATAGTGATAAAGACAGCATTAGAAATAGCTAGGGGACAATCGTCAGAATTTTTTACTGCAGAAACTAGAGTGAATGATGCAGTCTTACGGAAATCATCAATTATGGAAAAGAAGAGAGGATGCCTATAGCAAGATGCTGTACCTTGGGTCCGTGTTCCCAGTTAAACACATTAACTCGGTTTAGGAAAGCACTAACACATACACATATTCCCCCCGTGTGTAGTTGATGGTGATACTTAGAAAATGCTTATTGGGATCATATTTCCTTGTATGGCTATGAATTAAGAAGAACTATTTGTCTGTGCTCACAAAGATAATGCAAGTCTGATTTCTAACAAGTATGGTCTGTTATGTTTACCCCTATTACTAACAGTGTTTATAACACGGGATGAGGTAATTTTGTTCAGAAGAACTTTGAAGAGATAACTGGGTTATTACTTATTGTTTGTAGTGCGATGAACCATTTGTTTTCTCAGCTGGAATCTGGTAGAACATTACAGCAACATGGTAAATCAAAGAATTAGCAATGACTGAGGGTTAAGGCCAATCTTTCTTAGTTGAGTTATACCAGGTTGGAGACATGAATTCCAATTTGCCAAAATTAAAAGTAGAATTTGAGGGTAATTATCTCAAATACAGAAGTATGGCGGGTATAATCACAATGGGAAGATCATTGTTGGTCTGACTGACCGAGCGGGAAGGCACATCTGTGGAGGAGTGTTTGGCTGCTGGGTGCGCCTGCTTCCCGCCTCTGCTACTGTTTTCTTCTTTAAGCCATGCTATGCTTTGAATTACTGTAACTTGAGGTAACACACCCCTATTGTGTGTTGCAAGTAAGTGTCTTATCAGATGCTCAGGACCCAGAAAGAGGAAAATAGAGAACAGAATCATGACAGCTAAAATATTAATCATCAAGGACTGCTTCCTTAATGATCTGAGTGATAGCTATTTCCTTGTCCTGAAGATCCTTTTCTTTTACCCGTCAGAACTTAAGGATGGGCCTTCTCAGTCCCACGGGGCTCACTGAATATTTGGCTTCTGCATGCACAGTGTAGTCCTTGGCCAACAGGAGGGACTGAGGAGCTCAAGTTCTCTGATGGTGCCTTACCTGTGTTGAATGAAGCTGCTGTAGACTGATCTCAGCTGAGTAAGAACATTATGACTGTGGGGAAATGGAATGCTGCAGGCCAAGAGCCCAAATGACCGAATGACCTTAGTTTCTGCAACAGTCATTTACTTTCACACCTCTGTGTGTGACCTAACTTTCTTTGTGTGACTGTTAAGTAAAACTCCCAGAGCATGTCTCAAACCTTAGCAGACCTGTAGCCTCCTCCAACCGGAGAATTTCTGAATCTTACAGGAAAGATTTCCATTGTAGCTGACCTACCTGCTGTCCCAGCAATGTGTGTGATGAATATCCTGATTTATAATCTGTTGTGTGAATATAAAAGTTCATGTGTTCTTTCTAGGGAAAAACATGCCATCTGGAATAACTTGAATCTCTTTTCTTTAACCACTGCCAGTGTTGACTCACAGCAAACTATTTAATTTCTTCTAAAGTGGAGTTATTCTACCTCGAAATTGTATTATAGAAAGCTGTCTATGGTTTAGCATAGACATGATAGGTATTCCCTTATTCTATAAACAAAAAATTTAACTACTCTCACGTGATTCCATTTCCCAGAATTTCAACTTGAGAGCTGAGGTGTAGGAAGCATGCCTTCTGGGGAGAATTCTTCTTACCTACTTTCCAGATGACCTCATTCTCTGTCAAAGGCCAGGAGCCATTCAGGGCTCACAGGTGAAAAGAGCTGGCTCCTTTTAAGTACTGTTTTTGTTTGTTTGAAAAAAACAAATCTTAGCGTGTTTTTTTTTTAACTTTCTGTAATAAGGACACATACCAATTACACAGCCTGAGGACTTTCTATTTGCTCAGAGAACTGTGGGTACACACAGACACATGGACTGATTCTTAACTCTCTCACCACCTTGCCAGTATTTTAGTCCTTTAATTATAAGCGTGAGACATACATGCTGATGCTTTTGTATTGGGGATTAAACCCAAGGCCTTGTGCATGCTAAACAGGTGCTCCACCACTGAGTAACATCTCTTATACAGTAGAGGAAAAACTGTAGAAGCCTTTGAAGAAAATGGGCCCCTTTCAGAGAAAGGTTCAATTCTTCCTCTTTAAATCTATCCTCAACCCAACTCCATAGCAGGACAACCTTGTATCCAACTTGGTAATGTTTCCCTAGACCTTTAATAAAACAACTGCAACATTGTATCCAACTTGATACACATTCCCCTAGACTTTTAACAATATAAGTGTAACATTGTATACAAATTGGCACATGTTCTCCTAGATTTTAAAGATTCAAGTATAACATTGTATACAACTTGGTAAATGTTCCTTTAAACCTTTAACAACATAAGTGCAACATTGTATACAATTTGGAACATAGTCTTAGACATTTAAAATGTAAGTATAACATTGTATATAACTTGGGGCACAGTCCCCTAGACTTTAACAAGGCAAGTGCAAGTACACTCACAGGTTCACACAGAGTTGTTAATCATATTTGCATCATATTCTATCACTTAGTTTTCATTAATCCATCCAATCTTTTTTTGTACACACTATAAGAATATCTTAGACAATTTACAGTTAAAGCCCAGAGACTATGATGGGATAATGCTGAGGAAGCTGAACAAGGGATACTGGTATATTGTAAAGATTTTTTAAAAAAGGGATGAAGACTAGCTAGGGGAGCTAGAGGTCTATTTAGTTTTCCATTTCATTTATTTAGTCAAATTGATTTGTGATTATGTCCCTAATCAGACAAACTGAAAAGCAAAATATACCAAAACCTAAAATGTCTTAAACATCAGGATGACACTATTTGTGGAAAACTCTATGCAATGCTAATTCATTTTATGCACAAAATTCAGAATATTGTATAAAAATGACTTCTGTATTAGGTTTAAATAAAATATAAGTTAATTTTGTGTTTAAATTTGGAAATGTCAATCAGTCTACATAAATACTTCGAAATCTAAAAAATATAAAATATCAAACAAGTATGCTGTTAAACATCTCAGATAAGGGATGCTCGGCTAATATTATCTTTGAAGCCTGGAACTTGTTGTTGCTGCTGTTATTGTGGTAAAGTGGAGAAGACTGTTTTGGGCTCGCGTTCTAGCTAAAATGTATTATTTCACAAAGTCGCTTAACTCTCTTGAACTTCCCTTTTTTTTTTGAGGATAAAATGACCAGATTAGATCTGATGTGGTTCCCTCTATCTCTGACTAGTGCAAGGTTAGGTACCAATCGGTCTTTGTGCTGAGATACGCTTCCTGTTGGGAGTTTGCTAGATCCTTATGTAGATCACATTATAGCATCGGTTAGTGTAGGAGATTGGTTGCGGAGCAGCTGGTAAAGGCCTTTTCATACTTTATCACATCTGTTTCTCACAGTTATCCAGGGATGAGAATTGGGCAGATACTGTGTAAATCTCTGTTTCATAAATCAAGAATTAAGTTCAGAGAGGCCTTGCAGAGAGCTGATGTCTGCTTATATTGCCTCTGACATTGACAGGCAACTCCACATGCTGGGATGACCTGTAGTCATCACCATATCTTACTTGAGAATTGCAGGTGTGGTATATTTTTAACAATAACGAACTGATTCTTGATATTAAGAAATAATGTTAGCTGGACATGGTATTGTGTACCTGTAATTTCAGCATTCTGGGAGGCAGAGGCAGGGAGATCTCTGTGAACTGAAGGTCACCTTGGTCTACAAAGTGAGTCCAGGACAGCCAAGGCTACCCAGGGAAACCTTGTCGCAAAAAAAAAAAAAAAAAAAAAACAAAAAAAACAGACTAAAACAAACCAATACAAACAAAAATCAATAATAATAAAATAAAATAAATAATGTTTACATGTAGACAGGCTGGCCTTGGACTTCTGATCCTCCTGCCTCTACTATCAAGAGCTAGAATTAGAGGTGCATGCTTCACACCTAATGTGAAAACTTTTTTTTTCTCCTGAAGGCAAATATAAGGAATGCTTTGGTTTACAACTAGCATCTTCTATCCAGTGGATGCTGGAGGCCCCCCCTGATTGTCAGATCTTACGTCTATTCTCTAGGATCTCTAGACAGAAAAGCTCTTGCAGTTCTTGGTCTCATAGTGCCCTGGGGCTTTTTACTCCCCACTGATTGCAATGTCTACCCACTTCTTGTCTTTCTGTCAACATTTTTTTACCTGTTCTTTAAGCTCAAGGGTTATCTGTCCTGTTAATTATTTGCTTGCAATCACCCACAGATATAAGTGCCCCTATCTCTCTTCCCTGCAACCATTCCTTCCTTTCCTCCCTCCCTTTGTTCCTCCCCTTTTCCTTCTGTCCTTCCCTCCTTTTCTTCTTTCTCTCTTTCTTTCTTTCTCTCTTCTCTTTCATTCTTGTGCTGGGGACTGAGTACAAGCCTCTGTTCATGCAATGCTCCTCTAAAACCTTTATAGTCTCCACCAGAATACACTTTCCTTTCTTTCTAACCTGCAACCAAGATTCCTAAAGGTAAAATTGGGAGTAACATTTTTTTTTCCTTGCCAGTGCTGTGAATGGATACTGTGGTCTCAATGCATGCTGAGCAAGTCTCTTGATTACAAGCTACATCTCAAGAAGCCTCTGGTCACTCTTTCACTCATGGTATAAATGCTGAAAATAAGTATTAGCTTCATTGAAGATTATTAACATTTTAATAAAACTTTAGTCTTACTTTCAATATAATTTGTTGCAGGAATTTTTCCCCTTTGTTATTAGTACTCAATGTTTTACTTTTTAAAAATTGGAAACAGTTATACGATTATATAAGGACAATGAAAGCCTTTTTTCCTCCCTTTCTTCTTCCCTGGAACTATGTGAAATGCTGATCTCCTGCTTCAGCATCTGGGTTGGTTTAATATGGATTTCTTCCTTTATTTGAACATGCTCATTTGAAGGCTTTCAGGCACAAGAAGATATTCCTTTTAGTCGTCTCCAATAGCCTTGGCATCAGCCATTTCCATAAGGAGCCCCGATTCTATATAGGGGAAAGAGTACCCAAGTCAAGCTTTGTGCTGTAGCTGTGTTCACTGCTATTTGAATGCTGTTTCCAGGCCCTCCCAATGGATAAGGCAGGACATAGCTACAATGTTATCCCTCTCTGTGTGTTTTAATACTAGAAACCAGTAGGTAACAATGATATCTCAATTTAAGTCGAAATCAAGCAGTTCAGTCTAGTTTTCCCTCTCTGTATTTGCAGTTTCCTTCTTGAACCACAAAGGTAACAGCATATGAAATATAACATACTCATACTTACTTGCTTCGCAGATTCCCATATGAAATTAGGCTTCATTTTGACTGTCTTTCTCCTCCAGACCAACAGATTTTTCTTCTTGTGTTGTGGCTCTGCAGGCCACACTAGCCTCCTGCTTTGCATGGAAAAGCTCCTCTTCTAGGTGGGCTCTGGCGAAGCGCCCTGAGAAGAATGCTTCCTGAATTGTCTTTGCACTCCAATGGCCTGGCTGTGCATGCGTGTAGCCTTTATTTATTAGGGATAAATATTCTGACTTCGTCTGTCTCTTCCGCTTATTTAGATGCATTCATGACCTTGTTTAGGCTCTAATTGCCCGTGATGATCCCTTCCTTTTAGCAGGCCCTTTGTGCCTTAGTCAAGTTCCACCACGTCATAATGGGTCTTCTCTGTTATTGATTGATACTCCCTTCACTCAGCGAGAGGGGAGAGAAGGCAAGGAAATCAGATACACTATCCCTTAGCGCAGTGGTTCTCAGCCTGTGGCTCTCAAGTCTTTGGCAAACCTCTATCACCAATAATATTTACAGTAGCAAATTTACAGTTATGGAGTAGCAACAAAAATAAGTTTATGGTTAGGGGTCACCACAACCTGAGGAACTGTATTAGAATGTCAGAGCAATAGGAAGGTTGAGAACCGCTCAACTGGAGTTCTTAGTGTTTCCACTGGGGGATTCACACAGCTCAAAGATATACATTTGTTCCATGTTTGGCACAGTAACAAAAGATTCGGGCTGAGAAACATTTGGAGATAGTAAGAAAAAGTGGCCTGGGTGTTAAGGCATCTTCTATTTGCCTGATTTAATTGTTGTCTCCGAGACTTACTGCCTCTATCTGCTAACCTAGGCCTAGTTCTGGAAGCTTTTAGCCTCCCTACAACCTAATCTAGGCCTAGAATGTTTTCAGTCTCTGAGACTTATTGCTGAATGAACTTACTTTTTCTTGTTCTTTCTGAACTCTGGCTGTCTGGTTCAACTCAGCTGTTGTGGCTCAAACTCCTCTCCCAGCTGACTGATTCCATCTAGCTTCTCTCTCAGCTCTTTACTGAACTGCTCTGCTTTGCCTCACGCTGGCTCTTGTGATCTGTTCTAATCTCTGGCTCCTCATTTTCTGGCTTGTTCTGTCTTCACCTGTGTCTAGCTTATGCTGAATTAAAATTCCTCTGTAGCTGGGGTCGTAGCTCACTTGGTAGAGTGCTTACCTAGCATCCAGGAACAACAGGAGTGGTAGAACAGGCACGAAATCCCAGCACTTAGGTAGAGGCAGGAGGATCAGAATTCAAAGGTCATTTTCAGCTCTATAGTAAGTTTGAGACCAGTCTGGGCTATATGAGACCTTGTCTCAGAAAACAAAAACAAACAAACAAAAACACTGTAAAAAATGAAATTAGCTGTCCTTTCATTTGCAGAATTAGGCTTTAATGCTCTTTAAGTGGTTTCCACATTTCATTATGACAAGTGACTTCCAAACTAAATACTTAGAAAACCAAAAGTCTAAATGGACTCTCCACTTTGTTAATTATCTTGTTTCTAGATGAGAGAATTGGATAGAGTTCTTCCTTTGTCAAGTGGCTTTCCACTTGACAGAATCAGAAACAGGAAGGCGGTCTTTCAAACCCTCTGGCCAATATTCATTGCATGCTAGTCTTGTTTTTTTTTTTATCATTTAAAACTATTTGAACTTCAAAGTACATTTCTAAAAAGAGTACATTTTGCGCATATTTTCAGTACATATTTTGTGCATTGTAATTTATGTTTTAATCTGGCAGCTTTTAAAAAATATTACTAGTTATATCACTGCTAAAATGTCACATTTTGGGTAACAAACAGAATCTGTGTAGTGCTGTAATCATTATAAGTTATTAAGGTAGAAGAACTAGAAATTAACCCCAGTTCTCTGTTGACTTGCAATTTTCTGAGTATTTTCTCTTAATCACATACTTACATTGTATGAACTGTAGGTAATAAAGTTTTCAAGCAGGTTATTATTCATTTTACTGTGGCTGGCAAATACGTACATAATCAGCGACTGTCAAATAAATTGTACTTTAAAGATCCACCATGCCCCAGGTCCCGCCTCTGAGAAAAAGGTATCGGACGGGTCTGATGCTCTTTGGGTGGATGACACCTAAATGAACATCGGTACAAAGTCCCAATTTATTTCTAATATCAGAGATCAGACCTCTACTCTTGCCTGATGCGTCCAAAACAAAAAGGGGGAACTGTAGAGAGCTGCGTAATGCCGCGCCTGAAAGATGGAGCTGGTTTCCGCCTTCCACCTTCCCGATAGTGAGTGCTCTCTGTCACAAACAACTCCACATTTGGCTAAGGCTGAGGATCTGGCTTGCTTCCATGTATGTGGACCTATCTGCATTGCCCACATGGCATGCTGAGGTTGGCTACCCAGAGGCTATTTAAAGTGGGCTGGCTTTCCCCAGGGTCAGATGATTGTTCAAGGTTCCTGAATAAATTGCATTGAAAAAAAAATTGATGCTTCTAATTATAGTTGTATAAATAATAAAGTTAATTTTAATCATCTGGAAAAAAAAGATCCACCATGCAACCTTTGTGTTATTGAAAATTCACTCATTGCCCTTGTCCCCCAACCCAGCCCCTCAGCACTTCATTCAGCCAGCGAAGCTAGCTGGGGGTGTGCTGGGAAGATGGATGGAGGCCAGCCTTTTAAAGCACCCATTCATAAGCAGAAGCGAGTTGTCAGTCACCAAAGCAAAAGGGAGAGATGGACGATGCACTTCACTTAAAACCCCAATAAAAAGCTTGAAGAGACTTATCAGCTGGGTGATGTGAGAGCTCCTTTGTGCTATCAGTTTACTGTTGGCCCTGATGGGAGAGGTTTGCCCTCTGAGCATCAGTGCCATTCTGTAAATTAATACCAACAAATAGATTTTTTTTTAAATTGGAAATAATCCACCCTCAAGACCATTTGGTTCACCGCCTTTCAAGAGCTTTTTGTGTCACGTATAGGTGAGTGCTCGCCGCTGATCTGTTGATCAGAATTTCTTCCTGTCGTGAAGAAATCGGTCCCCATCTTAAGGCTTGGCACTCGTGTGCAGAAAACTTCCTCCTGGCGACTGCTCTGGTACAGCTGCCTAAGGTCCCCAGTGCGAGGCAGAACGTACCTCCGCCTTCTTTCACAGGACGGTCCCTCGCCTGTTCTCACCTAGGCCCCCATCTTCCTGGAACGCCCCCCCCCAGCCCCCAGAGAGAGAGAAAACCAAATTTCTCAGAAGTAATTGTTTCTCTTCCCCCTCACCGCCTCGTTCTTCTGCAAGCCCTGCGCCTGTTTTTAAACTCGCTGTTTTTAGGAGGGTAAAACACACCCATCCTGAGAGGCACGAAGAGCGCTTTGAATCCCTCTTCAGCCCTCTGACAGCCAAACCGGTTTCACTTTATTTCATTACTTCTGGATCGTTTCATCCACCGGACGCAACCTTTGTCCCCAAACACCGCATTTCGCTTTACACAGACTCGTTGACCTCACACCCAAGTCAGCTTTTCTTGAACCTTCATCTGAACAAATAAACATTCCTTGTGATCTGCGGATATCCCGAGCGGCGTCAGGAAGGGCCCGCGAGGACCCTGCTGGCTCAGCTAGCCTACCAGCGCGCCACTGATTTGGTTTCCTCCTTCTCCTCTGATTTTAAGGAGCGAGGCAAAAAAGCAATTCCTGTCGACGCCTCGGACAATGCCAGGGGGAAGCTGATCCTATGGGGGTGACCGCAGCAACAACAAAAAAGGGGACCCTGAGACCTGGAGGGGGGCGGGGCGGGGTGGGCGGAGGCGGCCACCGCGCAGGTGGGCTCCAGGGAGCAGGCACCGCTGGGGTGGGAGCTGGCAGAGCGAGGGGTGGGCGCCCGGGGCTCTGCGCCCCGGTGTGGACGGGCCGGGGAGCTCAGCCTGGGGGAGTGCGACACCACGTGTCCCAGAGGCGGGGACAGCACCCTCCCTCCCCTTCTTATCTCTAAAGGGTGCAGGGCCCGAGCTCCGAGTTTCCCAGAGAGAGAGGAGAGTGAGAGAGAGAGAGAGAGAGAGAGAGAGAGAGAGAGAGAGAGAGAGGAGAGTATATATATATATTTGCGAATATATATAAATATATATTTGAACCCCAGGCCCACTGAGACCGTAGAGGTGAGAAGCTAGCAACTCCTCCCTCTCAACTTGCCAAGCTCGCAGGCAGGACTGAGGGTGGCCCAGCGTAGACGCGGGAACCCGGGGGTCCCGGAGGCGCGTTTCTCCGCAGCCCCTCGGGGTGGGGTGGGGGGCTCCAGTCCCGTCCCGGCCCGGCCATGTCTGCGGAGGGAGGATAAAGCCCCGAGACAGGAAGGCGAGTTGGGGTTGCACAGCCAGAGAGGATTCCGTTTCCCCGGAGCGTGGCGCGGTTGGGGCTTCCTATCCGGGACAGGCGAGTGTCACCACCCCGTGAGCAAATCCCGGGGCCTCGGCACAGCCGGCTCCGGGCACCTGGCCCCGCGCCCGGCTCGGAGTTCGAGATTCTGGCCGCTCGGCGCCCTGGGGCCCGCGGGCTGCCGACCCGGTGGCCTTTATCTCTGTCCCCCCCCCCCCTTTGTTCCTTTTATCTCAGGCTCCGCAGGAGGCCCGGAGGGGCCGCGCTGCCCTATCGCCTCCCGGCCGGGCTCCCTCTCGAATGCCCCGGAGGTCCGAGGCTGCGGAGGAGGAGGAGCGGGGCCACCGGGCGGCTCGCTGAAACCGGGGCCGGCCAGCGACGCGGGACCGGCGCGCCCTCCATCCCCCACCCCCCCACCGAGGGCCACGGCACCGAGCCACCCGCCAGGGTCCCCGCATCCGCCACCCCCCGGGGCCGCGCGCTCCCACCCACCATGGCTCCGGGCCGGGCGGTGGCCGGGCTGCTGCTGCTGGCGGCCAGCGGCGGCCTGGGGAGCCCCGCCGAGGGGCCCGGGCTCGCCTTCAGCGAGGATGTGCTGAGCGTGTTCGGGGCCAACGGGAGCCTGTCGGCCGGCCAGCTGGGGCGCCTGCTGGAGCGTCTGGGCGCTGCACCCCACCAGGGAGCGCTGGAGCTGGGCCAGCTGCACTTCAACCAGGTAAGGGCCCCCACCCCCACCCCCACCCGGCCCGCGGCTTCCCCGCAGAGTCCCATCCCCACGGCGACGGGCGAGGGGCGCCAGGGGAAAGATTCGTGGTTTAGTTTTATTTTTCCCAAGTTTTGGGCGGTGATCGAGGAGCGGCCCCCGATTCCCGCCGGTGGGTTTGCGGGGGGATAAGGGATTATTAGGGGATCTGGCAGCCAGAAGGATCAACCCAGCCGTCAGGGGGCTTGTTGGGCCACAGAAAACGGGACGGGAAAGGTGGTCGAGGTAGCTGAGGGCGGAAAGTCAGCCGAGGCAGGCGTGCGTTTTAGATAGCAATTAAAGTGCTGCGGAGAGGGCCGCTTAACTCACACATTCAGCAGAAGGAGCCTGTCACATGCGGTCCTTATCAGCTCCGGGGTGACACTCCCACGTAAAAAACAACAACAACCCGCTCTTGTGTGTATTGTGCGAGGCCGTTACAGCTAAAACAGCACACGTGGGGAAACTGAGGACACCCTGAAATTCAGATCAGAGCGTGGTTGGTGATTCAGTCAGTGGCCGGTGGGGATTGGAGTTGATTTCCAGTCCGGTCAAGTGTCTGATTCTAAAATTCATTCAAAATAATACAACACACGTTTCTCAGTACCTGTGAATCTGTTTATCCACCGATGCCTCGGATTTAAGGGCAGGCTTCGGCTTGATAGTAAATAATAAATCACACCTGTCCAGGGCTGGGCCCACAGCTTGGTGATGGAGGCCCGAGTTCCACCTCTCAGTGCTGCAAGCCATCGGAGGAGGCCGTTAAATCCACGCTTCCTGCTTACCGACTCATGTTAAGTAGCTGAGGGAGAAGTTCGTGTATCGTCTGGGGCAGTTCTGGTTTGCTAGAAAGGTTTCTGTTGCTAAGATGTTTTGCGAAATTCTGCATTCTACAAATGCTGCTTTTGGAAACATGGCATTTCCCAGTGAGTCTGATCCTTGATTACAATTAAGAAAACTACTCAGATAAATTTCTTGACACCCATCAGCAGTACAGTTAGCGTCTTTCCTTCCTTCCTTGGGATTGAATTAAACATATTTTGTCTTGCTCACAAGTCAAGCGCTCTACCACTAAGCCCCATGGCTTTGTTTCTATTAATAGTATCTTCCAGCAGTTACAATGTTCACAACACAAGACCCGGAGTTTTTCTGATGCTGTGACATATGGTCTTTGACCTGGAAGGATTTTGTGAAGCCCCCCCATGCTGAGTTTTTAAATGTGAACTGTCCTGAGTTTCATTTCTTGCATGTTTTTTTAAAATATTTGATTTAATGTTTGAGAAATTACATCTTGCAAAGACTGAAATGTCCACTTATTTCATTGATATATTTTGAAGCAAAGCAAGTACTAAAAGACCTAAAAAGTAGGTGTTTTTCTGGACTAATCATATTGTCTTCTTTTAAAAGGAAGAGTTACCTGAGCTGGCTAGTTTCTAGGTAGGTGTGGCCATTTGCTTGGAACGAAGCTCAAGGCCTGGCTTGAGGCTGTATCTGTAACCCACAGATGTTGACTTAAAGGGTAGTCTTATCTGACAGAGTCTGGAGGTGAATTTGAAAGGGGCCAAAGACCCCAAGCTCCTTTGCAAAGATAGTAGGGGTATGCCTAATCTATGTAGGAAAACTGGTTGAATTTACTGGTAATACCCTGTTTATTTTATAAGCAGGTAGGATGTCTCAGTAGGTAATTATAGGTTGAGGCCTTCATTCTCATTTGCATGTGTACTCTCATCATGAGCATCAAAAAGGTACAGAAGGCAGCCCATTATTAGCTTGGAAACACAGAGAAGCCAAGAAAAACTCAGAACCAATCAGGCTTAGCCAGCATCTCTTTGCAGTTCTGTGAAGTCTTAATGAAAACAGCAATCATTGGTGAAATGATGACAAAGGCTAAGCTAGAAGAAGCCATTTATTTGCTGGTAATTGATAGACAGACTTGTGAAGGCACTCATGTGCTCCAGCATAAAACCATCAAATTTGAAATGAAACTGAGGACCCTTAATGTGTTCCAAGTTGAAACAATGCAGCTTCAGTTCTCAGTTGGGCTCAAAGTAGAACCAGGTAAAGTCTCTTGTGAGAAACTTAATTTTATCTGACTTTGAAGAAGTCTGAGAAAGCGGAAAGGTTTCGATGGGCCAGATACTTCTCAATCTTTTACAAGATCTATGGCAAACAAATTGTACTTTTGGATGAGAGCTTTGATAGTGGCTGAATCAACTTCTCTCAGGCAGGAGGTTCATTTGGGAAATTTGGAAATATTCCTTTTCTTTTTCTTTTTGGCATTCATAGGTTCTGTTACCTTGCTGCTTTGAGAAACAGAAGTTACTTGCATTCACAGTGGAGACAATTCAGTTTACAGTTTTGCTTTTTAATGATTAAAAGGGTAAAAAGACTTAGGTGGGGGAACAACCCAAACTATGAAAAGAAGGCTGGGGTAGCCAGGTAGCTGGGGGCTGGGGGCTTGACTGACACAGAGACTGATTGGTCCTGGTCCTGGGAAATAGTCCTAACACCCAAGAAAAGCCCAGAGGCTAGAATGTCTAGGAATGATGGGCCTTGGGGGGGGGAGGTTGTGGTGTTGCTCTCTCATTTCCCTTCTTTACTTTTCCCTTCATCTTATTGCCGCCTCCTTTATGTGGACACTGGTTAAACAGCTTGAGAGAAGGGACACCCTCATCTGCTAGATTGTTATGTTGAGCTCCAGGAACACCCCCAGGAGCAGGGTCATGCGGTGGCTTTTATTCCCACACTGCGCCTTCACCCTGCACTTGGGCTTCATCCCCGGACACTTTCCTGTGCATCTTGAAGCACTCATTTTTCTTTCACAGTCCTGTTATCATCAAGTTGCCTATGCCCTATTTTTAGATGATGCGAATTTATAACCAGTCTTCCTAAAGCAACATGGGATGATTTCTTTGAATACCCCTCCCTAAACTCTTTTTTCTTCACTAATGAAGTCCAAATCTTGAGCCTGACATTAGTGTCTCTGCTCTCCTTGTGTCAACTTTCCTCTTCAGACCTGGCACCCTCTGAACTGAACAAGTCACACTTCTGTAAGTTTCTGTATGGCTTTGCCCAAGATCTTTGGAGCCTTCCTGCCTCCAACCAACTAGAAAGACCAGCTTTCCCTTGAGTTCTCCAATCAAAACAAACATCTTAGGAAAGCCTAGCCACTCTTGTCCTAAAAATCATGTCATTCGTGATTGCTCCATTTTCTGAATTCTTATAAGATTTTTATTATGCTACCATCAGTGACCTATGTATGTGTCCAGCAGATGCCTCTACTGACTTCTATAAATGGCAGTGCTCATTTTAAGTACAAAGCTTATTATATAACTCTTCTAAAGCAATTCAAGCCCTTTGAGATAAACTATAAACACATCATCATCATCATCATCATCATCATCATCATCATCATCATCATTTTGAAGTTCTGGTGGCAGAACCCAGGGACTCCAGAGACCTAGGTGCTGCTCAGCTATTCGTAGTCCCTAAACGTCAAGTGCTTTAGGATGGCTGAACAGCCGTTTTGTGCTGTGTCTTCCTATGTCTTTCAAGTTATCATTTGATACCATGTATCAAACCCATGTACCCACGCATGAGCTTTTTCAGATATGGCCAAGAGTTTAGGAGGAATTCCTTTTTCCCATGTACTTCTACATTAGTTGATAAAAATTGCTACTAAGGTTGTTGCTTGGGTTCGTTTTCTCTGCCAGGTAAAAAATTAATCATCAGGAAAAAAGAATCTTGAGCACAAAAGGTAGCAGCAGGGAAAATCTCCCACAAAGCAGACAGAAATCAACCAGTAAAGAAAGACTTTTATTAAGAGCCAGGGAACACATCATAATAAAGCACACAGAAATAAACTCTGCAAAGTTGGGTAGGGCTCGGGTGAGATGAGGAGTCGGGGAGGGGGTTGGGAACCCACAGTCTGGCTTCTCTTTGAGGGAGAACATTTTAAGATTTTTGAGAGATAGTTCACCCCTAATTAAGGGGTAGTCACTGTGAAGACAGGGAAGCTGTTAAAGTCCACAGCTTCGGGCCTTGTTCTGGCCTTGAGCTTGTCATACTGGGCCACAGGCAGGGAGCTCTAAGCAACCAGGCCTTTAGGCCTTTGTCTCAGGCCAGGAGTATGAAGAGGAAACCATACTTTCTGCCATTTTTATTACCTATTTGTGACTCCTCTTTCTGTCTGTATGCCTGTCAGGAACCTACCTTATACCTAGTCCTTCCCAATCACCATACAGTATGTATATAATTTTTTTGTATTATTATGGTCTTCTACTTATGTGGCTGTATCTCATACCAGCCATCCTCTCCAGTGTGGATTTAACAAGCAGTTGGGAATGATCAACTCTCCGGCAGGGGCTGAGATAGTATCTGCTTCATACCATGTATGCATTAGACATTTTTGTCTGGGATTTTGGAGACAAAATCTCCCTTCTGTTGGGCCTCAAACTTTTGTGGTTCCTGCCTCACCTACTCAAGTGTCCAGATTTCACTAGATTTTTTTTTTGAGTTGATGAATGAAGCTTGTTTAGATGGGCAGAAATCTGGATTTTCATAGTTGAGTTTACTGAAGCAGATAGAACACATGTGCATGGGATTGTAAGGCATGCTCAAAAGCTATGCCTGATTAGAGAATACAAACAGAAGTGAGGCAAGATCAAACCTGCAGTTCCAAAAGCTAGTGTGAGAATGTGGAATGTACAGCTTGGGTGAAGGTGAGGGTTGAGGAGGAAGCTGCAGTGGATTTTGCAAGATGCCATGACCATTCCAATCTGGAGATAGCAGAGAGCAATTATACAGGATCTCCCAGAGAGTTTGCATCCTCTTCAGCAATATTCATTTATTTTCAGTGTTGAATATCCAACATGATAGATAAATATGCCATCACTGAGCTATGTTCCTTTTCTGCTACTACAGTCTTTTGCCTGGAATGACCATTTAATTAAGTCTTTTCCTTCAGTATTTTCTGGTCCTATGAAGCCAGAGATCTCTGGAAGGGGAAAGACAATTTCTGACTCATGTTAATGGATGACCATTAACAGAGCTAGCAGCATCTAGCAACAACAAAAAAAAAGTCTGTGTATGTATGTATGCATGTTTGTTCATCACTGCTTCATTACTGTATGTATTGCTCATTGTCACCTATCACATGTTTTTCTGGGGATAAAGGCATTGATAGACATTGTATTGGAGGACATTCTAGGAAGCATGCACTATGTGTGGAAGAGATAAAGAACACTTGTTCTTGTTTTTTTCGCCTTTCTGTGTTGAGATGTGATAGGAATAAGTCTAGTAGGAATGCCTTCCTACTGCTGGTTCCCGTGAGAGCCTGGGGGTGTAATACAGAAAAATGACTCTCAGTTCCGTGTTAAGCCTCCTAAATGAGGGCTCTGAGGAGCTTCACTCCATCCATCTCACATGAGTTGACTGTGTACAACTTGCAGGCTTTGGTAAAATGATTTAGTAAAATGATTTGGTAAAATTCGTTCCCTTGGCTGTGATGTCAAGAGCTCCGTTTGCGTTGGCACCCGTTTGAGTGGGATCCACTTACGAAGAAAAATGCTCTTCATTCTTTCCACATCTAACACCCAAGTGTGTGTCTTTATCCACTACCCCATGAACCATGGGGACCCTTTTGTATAAGATGTACATAGTTATAGTAGGGATTTCTAATATTTCATTATGCTATACAATGCTTTTATAACTATTTTATTTGTAGTATCACAGTTTCTTGTTACATGGTCTAGGATAAAGGCACAATTATTTGCCTTACATGTCGGGAAAATACGGCACAGAGGAGCTAAGTACCAGGACTGCTGTTAAAAGTGGTAAGATCCCTGACCATCTCAAACACTTTTGCTGTAGTTACTTTTGTTACCGACTAAGGAAACATCTTATCTACGTAGATAAGCCATTACCTCATATTTTGAACTATGGACAAAAGTTACTAACCATCAGTGACTTATCTGGTCCCAGTGCATGTCACATGAAAGGGACAGTCAAAGGGCTACAAGAGACTCAGTCTTTGTTTTCAGCACGCACAAACACACACACACACACACACACACACACACACACACACACACACACGTCAGTAGACAACCTCAGCTGTCTTTCTTTAGTTTTCTTTTTCTGTCTTCTTTTTGAAACATGTTCTCTCTGGCCTAGAACTTGCCAAGGAGGTTAGAAAGCCTGAAGTATTTGTCTGTCCTTGTCCCTCAGCTCTAGGATCGTAAGCCTGCCACCATGTGTGACGACTTCTTCTTTTTCTCCTCCTCCTTTTTCTTTTTCCTTTTTCTCCTCCTCCTCCTCCTCTTTTACATGAATTCTGGAATTGAATTTAGGCCCTTACGTTCCCCACAGCTATGTCCTCAACTTCTCAGAGGCCTTTTTATTTTCCCCTTCCCCCTCTCCTTCTTCTCAGAGGAGGGGAGGCCCCCAAGGGGTACCAACCCACCCTGGCACCTCAAGTAACAGCAGGGCTAAGTGCATCCTCTCTCACTGAGGCCAGACAAGGTAACCCAGCTAGGGGAAAGGAATCTAAACGCAGGCGACAGAGTCAGAGGTAGCCCCTACTCCCATGTTAGGGGACCCACATGTTGACCAAGCTGCACATCTGCTACATATGTGTAGGGGGGTTTAGGTCCTGCCCATGAAAGCTATTTGGTTTTGGTTGGTGGTTCAGTCTCTGTGAGCCCCCATGGGCCCAGGTTCATTTACTCTGTAAGTCTTCTTGTGGTGTCCTTGACCCCTCTGACTTCTTCAACCCTTCTTCCACAAAACTTCCAAGGCTTGGCCTATTGTTTGGCTGTGGGTCTCTGCACCTGTTTCCATCAGCTGCTGGATGAAGCCTCTCTGAATACAGTTGTGGTGGGCTTCTGTCGACAGGCATAGCACAGTATCATTTATAGTGTCAGGGGTTGGCTCTCTCGCCTGAGGTGAGTCTCAAGTTGGGCCAGTCATTGGTTTGCTGTTTCCTACATCTCTGCTCTGTTTTTACCACTATACTTCTGTAGACAAGACAAAATTTGGGTCAAAGGTTTTATTATGTAGTTAGAGACTAAGATGGAAAGGTGTGAAAAGTCAGTGTATGAGACAAAGCCACAGTTCTTGGTCTGTAGACACATGGGTCAGCAGGATAAGGCCTTTGCTGCCAATGACCTCAGTCTGATCTTCTGGACCCACATGGCGGAAGGAGAGGACTGACTCCTGCGAGTTGTCTTCTGTATTCCACAGGACTGTCATGGCTTCTGTGGGCATGCACTGAATGTTAAAGAGAAACTGCAGCTTATCCCGGTCGTGCATGGGCACTAGTGAAAAGGAGGAGAAGACATGTTCGCTAATAAAAAAATTGGGAATGTCAGGTTGAGAACAGACAGCTGAAACTTGTTTGCACACATGCACACACACACTAAACAAATAAATGATATAATCAGAAAAGCTACAGTGTTTAAATAACCACCAGAGCAAGCATACAAGTCATACCACAAGGGCGCACACACATGGTTCCCAGTCTACTAGACAGCATAAATCCCTAATATATAAGGAGAGACATCCTTTTGGTTGGGAATAACTTTGGAAGAGTCACAGCTAAGTACATTCTGCTTATCTGCTTTGGTTTTAAAACTGCACATTAATGAATCATCTGCTTATGGTAGTTGTCGCTGCACTTTTAATAACATGTTGGATTTTCCAGAGACTGTCACAAATTCCCTTTCATGGAATGAAGTTTTCACTAATTGTATTTCATATATTGATTTTTTCCTGCCCCCCAGAGACGACACTTTGAGTGGCAGTGGCTCTTTCTTCTGTCACTGGACTTGAATATGAGAGAAACATCTATGCTATCCGGACAGCTTCCAGCCTAGTGCTTACAGTGAATTTTAGAATGGCTCTACTTCTGGCAAATGCAAAAAGAAATCTTCCTTTAGACCTTCCTTGACTGTGTCCTGCTGGGGGCAGCGGTTGTTCACAGGCATTGGGGAATGAGTTGCAGAAAGGAGGGAAAGCGGGTGAACAGAGCATTTTTATAGAATCATTTGGTCTACTCTGACATGGCGTTGGCATGAGGAGAGTCTGAGCTCTTTGTTATGAGGACAAAGAGAGTGAAGTCCCTCCTTGACCAGTTATGTTTTCTCTTGGGATGTTGCAAGTAGAATAGCAGGTGAAAGGCTGGTAGCAGCTAGACTTTCTATGCTTCATACCGTATTCTTGTTTCCTGGTTCCTCCCATCATAAGGGGCAGTGATGGGCAGGGGTTTAATTTCCCATCATGAAAGCCATTGCTTTTCAACTATGACTGCAGTTTTAGTTTGTTTTCTAAACAACAATTCCATTTTGGAATTCTACATCATTAAGTACTTTCGGTAGTAATGCGAGATAGTGAAAAACAAAGAGAACACAAATAGGAATGGAAGGTGAGGTCTGAAGTTGAGAAGAATGGATGAAGCTCCATGTGGCAGAGAAAACTGACCCCAGTGAAGGTAACGCGGCGTGGCTGCTTGCTGCAATCTGTGAGTTAATTGCATGCAGGGCAGTGTTCATCAAGGGATGTACATGGTACTGAGTGTGAAAAGATAATCTTTGGGTCATTTACTTATTTAAAAAAATTTTTTGGAAACCCTAGACAATCTTAGAAACTATGCCATTTTCAGAGACTTTTCCCATTTTCAATTCACCTAAGAGTAGACTCCTGTTTGTAACTGATGCCAATTAACTTATTCTCAGACTATTTCCCAGTTGTCTGTTTCTGTAGCCAAGTGTGTTTTCTGAATCTTGAGATTTATAAAGAAATGAGACTATCATCGAGTTACCTTTGTGATGATGGGATTGGAGAACATAGAAAACCTTCAGAATGGAGCCTTGTTTAATTTGGTTTCTGTCTCTTTCCAAAGATCGTCTGGTGTTTTTCTTGGCCTGAAGTTTAAGGGGGAACAAAAGCAAACATCAGTGCATCAATGTCACTAACCTGAAAAGTAGCGTTCTGTCTTTTTTTTTCTTAATCCAAATATTTAACATCTTTGCTTCAGAGATTTGTTTGTTTTTTTTTTTTTTAAATATATACATACCTAACTGAATAGTTAAAGGAAAAAGAAAAACAAAACCTGTAAAATGAATGAGGTCAGACAAAGCCCCAGAGGCCATTTTAGCTCCATGAGTCTAGTTCATTGTAACCCATGCTTGTCATCACTCTGGCGAATGCCTCAGATCTCTAGCCACTTTAGACAGTGGTGTAATGGTTAACAGTGTGGCATCTAGAGACTGAAATTTAAATTCTGTCACTTAGTAACATATTAGTCTCAGGCAAATAACTTTACTTCCTTAATCCTAGTTTTCACCTTGGTGAACCAGAAGAGTGAGCCCCACTCATAGGGTGGTTTGAACTGTAACAAGTGCAGCACATCTGCTACATTTCAGACACTTATGTGTTTAGTGAGTGACACTGGATAACACAAACACAGTTTCAATTCCTTGTGCCACTTCATACAATGGATAGCAAAAGAGATAAGGGATGCTTAGAAAACGCTCAGTGTGGGCCTGTCTCAAATCATGTGCTTTGTGCATACTATTTTCCTCATAATACCATGAAGGGACATAATTTTATTGACCATAGCGTGGTTGTTTTTCACTGGGGACCTGAACATCTAAAGGCCAGTTAGTTTACAGAGAAAGATACGGCTGTGAAAAGACAGCAAGGATTAGTGAAACAGAGTTCCCGGAGAAGTGTGTCAGTCAGGTGACTTTGGCTGTCCTGACTTTCATTTTGAAAAAGGCTCTAACCCTGCCTCTACTTCTTTTCACTGGACACTGGTACTAAGTTTCTCAAGATGTCAACCTTAGGTGTAAAGTCCAATGAAAGAAACAGATTACTGGATAATTATTGGAATTATTCCTTCCCTTCCAGTGGACTTCTCAGGCTGTATTTAGGAAGTGTCTCTGCCTTGTTATTTTCCTTTTTTAAAAATTAATTAATTTTTAAAAATAATTTATTTTATTAATTATAGTTTATTCACTTTGTATTCCAGCTGTAGCCCCCTCCCTTAACCCCTCCTTATCTCACCGTCCCTCCCTCTCCTCCTCCCATGCCCCTCTCCAAGTCCACTGATAGGAGAGGTCCTCCTCTCCTTCCATCTGACCCTAGTCTATCAGGTCTTATCAGGACTGGCTGCATTGTCTTCCTCTGTGGCCTGGCAAGGCTGCTCCCCCATTAGGGGGAGGTGATCAAAGAGCCAGAAACTGAGTTCATATCAGTTCTTCTCTTCTTACTAGGGAACCCACTTGAAGACTGAGCTGCCATGGGCTACATCTGGGCAGTGGTTCTAGGCTATGTCCATGCATGGTCCTTGGTTGGAGTATAAGTCTCAGAAAAGACCCCTGTGTCCAGATATTTTGGTTCTGTTGCTCTCCTTGTAGAGCTCCTGTCATCTCCAGGTCTTTCTATCTCCCCCTTCTTTCATAATATTCCCTGCACTCTGCCCAAAGTTTGGCTATGAATTTCAGCATCTGCTTTGATACTTTGCTGTGTAGAGTCTTTCAAAGGCTCTCTGTGGTAGGCTCATGTCCTGTTCCCTGTTTTCTCCCTCTTCCAATGTCTATCCCATTTGCCTTTCTGAGTGAGGATTGATCATCTTACTCAGGGCCCTCCTTCTTGCTTAGCTTCTTTAGGTGTACAGATTTTAGTATGTTTATCCTATATTATATGACCAATATCCACTTATAAGTGAGTATATACCATGTGTGTCTGTTTGCTTCTGGGTTACCTCACTCAGGATGATTGTTTCTAGTTCCCATCATTTGCCTGCAAATTTCATGATTTCCTTGTTTTTAATTGCTGAATAGTATTCCATTGTGTAAATGTATCACAATTTCTGTATCCATTCCTCTGTTGAGGGATATCTGGGTTGTTTCCAGATTCTGGCTATGATAAATAAAGCTGCTACGAACATGGTTGAGCAAATGTCCTTGTTGTATACTTGAGCATATTTTGGATGTATGCCTAGGAGTGGAATAGCTAGATCTTGAGGAAGCACTATTCCTAATTGTCTGAGAAAGTGCCAGATTGATTTCCAAAATGGTTGTACAAATTCACACTCTCACCAGCAATGGAAGAGGGATTCCCTTTCTCCACAACCTCTCCGGCATGTGTTGTCACTTGAGTTTTTGATATTAGCCATTCTGATGGGTATGAAATCTGATGGGTGAAATCTCAGGGTTGTTTTAATTTGCATTTCCCTGATGACTAAGGAGGTTGAGCATTTCTTTAAGTGTTTCTCTGCCATTTCTTTTAATAGATTTATGTGTCTGGTTTTATGTTGAGGTCTTAGATCCACTTGGACTTTAGTTTTGTGCAGGGTGATAAATATGGATCTATTTGTACTTTTCTGCATCTAGACATCCAGTTAAGATAAACTGGGGAAGAGCCTTGACTTTGTTGTCACAGAAGACAACTTACTGAACAGAACACCAACAGCACAGGCTCTAAGATCAACAACCAATAAGTGGACCTCATGAAACTGAAAAGCTTCTGTAAAGCAAGGGACACTGTCGTCAGAACAAAACATCAGCCTACAGACTGGTAAAGGATCTTTACCAACCCCATGTCTGACAGAGGGCTAATATCCAGAACCTATAAAGGACTAAAGAAGTTAAACAACAACAAATCAAGTATTCCAGTTAAAAAATGGGGTACAGAGCTAAACAGAGATTTTTTCAATAGAGGAATATCAAATGGCAGAGAAACACTTAAAGAAATGCCCAACCTCCTTAGTCATCACTTTACACCATTACTAAAATGTGATTAGTTTGGGGGTCCATTGTGCTTTTAGAAATTGATTAGATTTCTCTTTTTAAGCTAAGATCTATTTCTAAATCTACGTAAACCTTGATATAGATTTTGCAAGCCAAAGAATTCAGGACTTTCTTAGTTCAGTTATGAGACGGAAGAAATAGCCATTGTGGTCTCACTGGGGACAGAAGAAAGGCATGGCTCTTGCGGAATGGGGAAAAAGAACATTAGCTCAAGTTTTAGACTGGACAGCAAAGTCCAAAGTCAGTAGTTTGATTCTGACACAGGACACAGATCACGTGCCACATAAATTCATCATGTGTTGTATGACACACAGACCCTTCTGTTAAAGATTACATGGTGTCACTTGTACTAGTTCCCTGGTTTTTGTGCACAGAAGCATGATGGACTATGGTCTTCTACCCAAGAGCTGTGCTCTCGGGACTCAGTATATGGCACTTCACCTCCATCTGCTAATATGAGAAGCAGTTACTGGGCTCTTTTCTTGATCTTGGGAAGAGTGCCATTGAGGGAAATTGTGGGCAGTGTCTTCACTGCACCAGGAAGCGTTCAATTCTTATTGTTCTAATAGGAACAATGGCTACTTCTGTGGAGTGCATCTTGTGCGCCAGGCATTGTGCTTGGTGCTTCCTTCTGTACCATCCCGTTCGTTCTCACAGTCCTCGGGGGAGATGGGACTTCCAGCTTTGGATCTCAGTTCTTTTCCCTTGTTGATCTGAAGCAGATAATGTGTTGCTTGGGCAGCTCTGCTGAGAGTCCCCTGAGGATCCTCTGGTTTTGGGTACCTCCTTGTGTGTGTATGAAGTGCATGAGTGCCTCCTCCACTTCCTCACTTCCCAGCTACTCCTCAACACACTATGGTCGGATGTCTCCCGCCACTTCCTTGATATTATTCTCTACAAGGTCATCTGGGCCTTGATGTTGCTAACACAATGGATGTGTCTCCTGGCTTACCTTTCTGTAGATTTTTATGATGCCTTTTATAACCTTAATGAAACCCACCCTTTCCTCGCTTGCAGCCATTAAATTGCTGTTAGGTTCTTTTCAATGTTTTATGACCTTTTCCTTCATCCTTTAATATCGTGGTCCTCAGAGTCCCTCAGGCCCATCTTCTTTTGAGTCCACACACACTCTCTCAGTCACTTTGATCTCCATGCTTATCTCTCTGAATTTGTATATGTTTTCTCCCTGTGTTGCCTGGATCTAGATTTTTCTCTTGCAATTCAACCTTGGACATGAAGGCATCTTCCCCGTTCCCAAGCTCCACACATTTCCACTTGCCCCAAATTGAATCCACCCACTCCATGTCTCCATCAGAAATGTGAGAATCCTGTTTTCTCCCTGTCAGTGTTAGGCATCACAAGCATCGTACTGAGGTAAGAACCTGGATGTTACTCTCTGCTTTTTTCTCTTCTCTCTTCCCTCTATCATTCTTCCTCTCTCTTTCTCATGTATAATGTACATAAGTCCTGTCCCAGTAAACTAAATGTCCTCTATTTGATTTCTCTAAACTCCAGTGTCCGCTTTTGTCTAATGGAGAAAAAAAAATGCAGCCACTTTATGGGATTGTGGTGGATACAGTGTCAGATAATGTAGGCAGGCACCTTGTCTTGTGAGGGGCATGTGAGGGATGGAAGTCATCCCTGCAGGCCTCGCACCCATCACCTTCTCATTTCCCTTTCTGCCCTCTGCATCTTGGTCAAATGTTTTCCTTGAATAATGAACAAACCTGGAAATGTTTCTTCCAAATGGCTTCCAGCACAGTTAAAACCACTGAGAACTCCTTGCTTGGAATGTGTGGCCCTGTAGCATCTGCCCTCACAAACACATATCTTGACACTCACTTTTGAAATAATAAATTTAGTTCCAGCACAACTTCCTAAATTAGTCCAGTCAACCTACATGGCTTACTTAATTGAAAATAAACCAGCAATTCCTTGTTTTTCATGCAAATAGATCTTAAAAGTAACATGAAAGGAGTGTTATGTTAAAATTTCAACAATGTGTTGTCTAAGTAGAAAGAAATAATGAGACACTATCATATTTAATTTCCGAAATTTCCAAGATTCTTTTCTCCTTATTTAGGTGCAGATGTTTTTCTCCATCGCTATGATTTTCAGAAAGACTTGGAAACCTTGGGGTCAGTGTTAGTTCATTTGAGAGTCACAGAGCTGATCCTGGGAAATTTATGTAGCATGAACAGAAAACTTAGGCTTTTACAAATAATCTCATCAGAGGTCATGATGAAGGACTCCTGATCCACAGCTCTCAGAATTCTATTCAGATGTATGTGCTGGTTTTTAACCTCCCTTCATGCACCTGTTTATGTCCAAATCCTTGGTAGTTGAAGAAGACATCACATGCAAGAATTCCCTCTTCGCTACATGTCTGCGATCTGACTAAAAACATACAGATTTTTGTGAATAGATAATATTGTAAGAAAGTGATAATAAGTGCTAAACAAATACATAGCATTAGTGTGGGGTTCTGGAGAGGAAGGGGTGAACATGACAAGGTCAAGCCCCGAAGGTGGGTGTCAAATGGGGCTTTGCAGAACAGAGAGCAATTGGATACTTTAAGATAAGAGTATCAGAATTATGGGTCATGGTGGGTATAAAGTCACAGTGAAGGTAAAATACAAGGTTTATTAGAACTTGGTTAGAGCATAGAGTTTGTGGATGTTTAAAGAGGTATGGCCCAAAAAGGGGATAGGGCTATTAGAGATAGATAACTTTTTTTCAAGTGTTTAGACTCATGGGGAAGTACATAGTTTTGAGAGTTTGTTTGTTTTCACTATTGTATGTGCTTATGTGTTGGGAGATAATGAGGTAGAAGAGGCAATGCTGATGACGCTTTTTAACAGAAGCAGTCTTGCAGGGTTGTGGGACAAATAGAATGAAAGGTACACAGGATTACATTAGTGGCATCTAGGTCCACTGCTATGCAGTTGTGGTAGTTTGAGTAAGAATGGCCCTCATACATGCATATTCACCAGGAAGTGGCACTATTTGAAAGGATTAGAAGGATTAAGAGTTATGGCCTTGTTGGAGGAGGTATGTAACAAGGAGTGGGCTTTTGGGTTTCAAAAGCCCATCCCCAGTCCATCTCTCTCTGCCTGTGGATCAGGATGTAGCTCTCAACTGCCTCTCCAGCCCCATACCTGCCATGTCTGCTGCCATGCTCCCACCACGATGATAATGGACTAAATCTCTCTGAGGCTGGAAGCAAGCACCCAGTAAAATGCTTTCTTTTCTAAGAGTTACCTTGGTCACAGCATTGCTCATAGCAGTAGAGCATTGACTAAGACAGTGGGATATAAGGCTTTGCGTGATCTCCCCTATGCTGGGCAATTTTATGTCAACTTGATACAAACTAGAGTCTTCTGAGGGGAGGGAGCCCCAGTTGAGAAATGCCTCCATAAGACCAGGCTGTAGACAAGCCTGTAGAGCATTTTCTTAATTACTGATCGATGTGGGAGAGCCTAGCCCATTTTGATTAGTGCCACCCCTGGGTTGGTGGTCCGGGGTTCTGTAAGAAAGCAGGTTGAGAAAGCATGGGGTGCGAGCCAGCAAGCAACACTCTTCTGTGGTCTCCGCCTCACCTCCTGCCTCCAGGTTTTTGTGCTGTTTGAGTTCTTGTCCTGATTTCCTTCAGCGAGGACCTATGGTTTCCACATAGTGGAAACCTAAGCCAAATAAGCCCTCTTGTCTCTAACATGCTTTTCGTTTTAGCAATAGTTGTTTAGTAACCTAAACAAAGACAAATTAGTACCAGGATAGTGGGGTGTTGCTGTGACAGACCTGACCATCTGGCTTTTGGGAGGAGTGTGAAAGGACTTTGGAACTTTGGGCTAAAAAACCACTGAGTGTTGTGAACTCATTGTGATGTGCTATAGGAGCTTTGAGGATAAGAATATTGAAAGCAGAGAAGATAATGGAGGCCTGGCTTGTGATGTTTAGGAGAAAAGCAGAGACTTTATTGTGCCTTTTTATGTGAAGAATCCGTGGTGTCTGGCAGCTGAAAGAATCATCTATGATTATCAAGAGACCAGGACCACTAAAGTAAAAACCTTTGTTTTGCTGGGACAATGGATGCTGGTCAGCTGGGGATGAATAATCAGCTGTGATAAGAAGAGCCTGGCATCATTGAGGTGAAATCCTCTGAGAAATGTGTTTCTCAGAGTTACCACATGCAAGCTGTGTTCAGAGATGGCCAAGGTTGTACCTCATGCTGGCAGCCAAATATGGTCAGGTGTAAGAGTCTCCCAGGTGGTATTGGTTTTGAAAGCATGAAGGGGTCGTGGAGGGCAGCTGAGGCTTGGCACTGTGGGAGGCCAGGAGAGGCCACTGGTGAAGGTAGTAGTTGAAGGCCCAGGACTGAGAGGTCATGGAGAGAACTTGATGCTTTGCACCATGAAGAGAGCCCAGCAGAAGCTGTGGGTGAAAGTGAAGCCCAGTTGCTGCAGAAGGACCCCAGCACTTCAGAGATGCCAGTACTATGGGATGACCACAAAGAGCAGCAGCAGCCATGTAGTGGAGCAGACTGAAGCTTAGAAAACAAGCAGTGTATGCTGCAGAAGGGGGAACTGGAGAAGTGATCCAAGCCCGTTGAGGATCATGAGTGAATCCCAAATGCTGGACATTGAACTGTTTACACGGTTGGAGTATGGTTTTGCTTTGTTCAGATTGTAACCATGCCCTGGTTCTTAGCTCTTGAAGTAAGAAAGTATTTATTTTTGATTTTATAGGAGCCCACAGTTGAGAGACTTTGAATATTTAAGAGTTTGGATTTTAAAAGAGACTTTGGTGTTTTTTTTTTTTTTCAGAGACTAAACTTCTAAGCGTTTGAATTGGCAGAGATTGTGGGACTTTTAAGTTTGGAATATGTTTTGTATTTGTGACATTTATTAATCTGAGACCTTGGGATAAACTGACAAGGAGGTTATATCTTAAAAGGTGTTGCATGTCAAGTTGACAAGGGGTCAGTAATGTTGGCTAATTTTATGTCAGCTCGACATAGGCTAGAGTCATCTGAGAGGAGGGAACCATACTGAGAAAATGCTTCCAGAAGATTGGGTTGTAGGCAAGTCTATAGAGCATTTTCTTAATTAGTGGTTGCAGCCAGTTGGTGTGGTGCCATCCCTGGCCTGGTGGTCCCAGGTTCTAGAAGAAAGAGCAAGGCATAGGACACAAGCCAGTAAACAGCTCCCCTCTATGGCCTCTGCATCAGCTCATGTCTTCTGGTTCCTGACTTGTTTGAGTTCCTTTTCTACCTTCCTTCAGCGATGAACTACGGATGAAGCAGCATAAGCCAAATAAACCCTTTCTTTCTCAGCTTTCCTTTTCTCATGGTGTTTCATCATAGCAATATTAACCCTAACTAAAATATCTACCATGTCAAGGACCCTCTGTCTCCTTGTCACACACTAGGTGCACAAACATTTTAGTTCCAAAACTGCCTTGCACTCCGATTTAGGGGACATCAAAAAGCCTTAGCTTCTGTGACATGTCTCTTAATATTAAGGACCTCTCCTATCAGTGGATTAGGGGAGGGGCATAGGGGGAAAAGAGGGAGGGAGGATGGGATTGGGAGGAGATGAGGGAGGGGGCCACAGCCAGGATACATACTGAATAAATTTTAATAAATGAAAATAAAAAAGAATAAAAAAAGAAAAAAAGAATTTAAAAAACATAAAAAGCTATAGATGCTCAGTTGGTAGAATGTTTGCCTATGGCACACAAAGTTCTGAGTTTGATACCCAGTATTGAACCAAACTGGGCATGGTTGCTCATGCCTATAATCTCAGCACCTTGGATGTGAAAGTAGGACTATTGGTTCAAGTTCATTGTTGACTACATGATGGACTTAAAGCTAGACTATATTACATAAGAACCTGTGCCAAGAAAAAAGAGAAAATTCAAAAATATTCACTTAATTTAGTAGCAACAACAATAATAACAGATTACAAGTGAATACTTTAATTTTTAAAAGATTATTTTTAATCATGTGTACGTCTGTGCATAGATCTGTCTGGGGTGTGTCCATGGGTCTTGGTGCTGTGAGGTCTGAAACTTTGGGTCTCCTTGGAGCTGGAATAATGGGCTGTTGTGAACAAACTGAAGTGGGTGCTGAGAACCAAAACTCAGACTCCCTGTAAGAGCAGGACATGTTTTTAGTAGCTCACGCTCTTAACTAAGAAGCCCTCTCTCCTGCCCACATGTGAGTATTTTTAAGTGAAAAGTATTTTAACACCTATTTGTTTTTCAGTGCCGGTAGATGCTTGCTGCCACAGATGCCTGCTTTAATGTGTATTTCCACTTGTGGTGCTGCATTTGGTCTATTGTGACATGAGCCTTGCCACCCTGTTAACTTGTGAAAAAAAAAAAAAAAGCGAGAGTGGAAAGGGGAAACAGTAACATGACGAGAAATCATTTTGATTCTCTGGCAGAGACTTAGTAATCTAGGGGTACCCAGGACTATGGCTTGAGAACCAATGTGCCCGTGTTGGACAAATGCAGTCCTCGTATGCAGAGGTGAGGGGCTTTGAAGGTGAGCTGAAGATGTTTATCACGTCTCAGAGAGATTGAGGAGGAGACATTTGGTGAACAGCAAGGCAAAGCAGCACTTTGAACTTAGACAACAGGGTAAATCCATAGGGCTATCTTATAGTGGCATGAAACAGGGAGGTTCCTGCCCTCGGGACAGATCTGGATTGAGAGCAGGAACTCAGAGCAAGGGTCTCTGTTTTGACACTATCCCACTCCTCATGGTGAGGTGGTCTTGAAGATGGATACAGAGTAGGTTGGAGTTGGGGAAGGTACCAGTTGCTATGATAAAGTCTGAAAGCTTTGCAAACTTCTTTGTAAAAACAGGTTTAGCTTTTAAAACTTTTTGTTTCCTGTTTATTTATTTATTTATTTTCAATAAACTTCCAGTTTATCCTAACTGTAAGAGCCTAGAAAGAGAGATTAAAATGAAAGGGAAAATAATGACTTACTTTTATTTTTCTAAAGAATTAGAAACACAAGTACATTGTTTAAAATTATGAAAGCAAACTGGCAGAAAGGGAAGAAATTACAAATAATTTTAACATCTAGATAGAACACCATCAACATATGGGGGACCTTTGTCTCTAAATTATATCTTACTTGCTTTTTAGTAGTAATAATATTTCTACACATTGCTTTATAAGTTTTTTTTTCCCCTAACAGTGTATAATTAGGCAAGGCATTCTTTTCGCATTCTTTTCTTTTTTAAAATAATGTATTTTGGAGGAAAACTGCTCTTCTGTTCTTCAGGAAGAATTGTAAGAATGTATGTGTGTGGAGCACATGCACACATGTATGTATGTATGTATGTATGTATGCATGCATGCATGTGTGCATATTTATCAGTGTCAGTGTGTCTGTGATTTTAATGTATGTGTATTTGAGTACATGTTTTAGTGTGTACGTATGTATAAATCTGAGTGGTGTGTGTGTGTGTGTGTGCGTGTATGTGTTGTTCAGAACACATGTGGACCATTCAGGCTTAAGTAAGAAGCATAAGCAAACATGGGATGAAAGCGGAAACACTGATACTAGAGGGACACTTATCACTCATCACTTGAGCAGCCTCCTCCATCCTGAGGTCCTTCTTCCAGCGAGTTCTTTGTTCAAACCTTCTCTTTCATGGTGATGGGAACGTGTCCAAAAATCAAGCCAAGAAAGATTGCATCAGCTTTGAGGAGGCACTTAAGATGGCAAGCTTGGAAAAGGTTGGAAGAGAGCGAGCAGCTAGAGTAATAAAAGGCGAGGGACACCCAAGTTCCGGCTAACCGAGGTGATGGTGACGTATTTCCTCAGCCACTCCTGCTCAGAACGAACATTCCTGTGGCAAGGGCCAGGCCTGTGAACCACGCCCATGAGACCCGCCAGGGAGAGAGACAAATTTTATTGGTTAGAAAAGCCCTCCTCAACCCCTCTAGTTATACCCAAACCAGCACTTCAAATTTATGTATTCAGATGGTTGGGGTCTAAGCCAGGTGCCCCATATGTAAAATCTCTCATGTCGATTTTACTTTCTGCACTCATTCTGCTCTAGTTATTGTTGGGAACGTTTGGTTACGGTCATTCACGCGCTTCCCCATTCATTTTCTTCGTCCCCTGTTGACCAGCAGCTCTTGTGTGCCAGGTATGGTCTCCGTCCTATCAGTAAGCATTAACAGGTGAGCCCAAGGGATGTGAGTGGCCCCTATCCCTCGGAAAACCATCTTCAGCCTTCACCTTTTCCTTCTGTGGCATAGTTTACGGTCCGTCCTTGTCCTGGTCTCACAGTCACCTAGCTAGCACCCAGCGGCAGTTCAGGTGCACTGACGAGCCAGTTCTGCTGTGGGGGCTGAGGAGGAGAAAGTCCTGGGTCTAAACAGCTGTGGACGGTCACTGCTTCCGGGTGGCACACATTCACGTGTTGAAATCCCGTGACCAGGACAGGCCCTTCCTGGCTGTGTTAGCAGTTCGAGCCCGTGTTTGAGGCACTGGGACAGGTCGTTAGTTTCTGCTGCTTGAACATAGCCTTTGTGAATTCCAGTTCTCCCGTTTGGAAGATGGTGGCAGCAAGACGGGGTAGAATTGCATTTAAGTGAACTTTCTCCCCCCCACCTCACTAGTTTCTAAGTAGTTTAAAGAGTAATTGAACTTTAGGACGCCCCACCCCCAAACCAGCAGGCTCAATAAAACACACAGGGTTTGTGTTTGCAGGATCTACATGATTTTCTTTTTATCATTTGAGTTATTCTTGGTTTTTAGTGAAGACCTAACAGGCCATCTCCGATGTCTTAGTAAAGGGAAGAACACTGGCACTTGAATTTTACCTTCACCTACCTGCTAATCTCGAACAATTTACTTCTTCAAGATGTGATTTCTTCACCCGTATTTTTCTCTGCCTTTAGTAATTACTGTACTGTAGCTCCGTTTCTCAGCATGCCCATGGTAATCACTATTCGGAACGTCTATTTATCAGTAAATTGCAATTGCTTTTTTTTTCTTTGAACGAAAGCCCTTATCTCATGACACCTTGTGATACCTTTATTATGTTTACCCATTTTACATCTGTTTCCTGTGCTGAGTGACAAGTCAGTGGTGGAAGCCGTAACTCATCTCCAGCTGCTGCACTGAAGAAAGTGCAAATAGTCCGGTTAATGAGTACTGTGAAGGAGAACAAAGCAGCAGCAGAGAGGCCTCAGAAGGCACAGAGGCGCCCAGAGTGGCAGGCAGGGTTTCGTGCTTTTGGTTCCTGGTGACCTCCTGCCTGGAACCATGTGAGAAGATTGTCCTCCATATGGTGTGGGAAGGATGGCTTCTGAGTCTCGGGTCAGAGCTACGCACATGAAAGATTCTAGAAGGAAGCTACATTTTTGTGGGAAACCAAAGGCTGTAGCGGTCAGTTGTGGAGCGTGGAAAGGGTACAAAAGTCACTAGAAAGAAATGAACAGTGTTTTTCCACCTTGGACCCAAAGCCCTTGTCCCTCCTCGGGCTCTTGTTAAGGATTTGTAATGGAATTTACTGTTTGTATAGCTGAGTTACTTTATAAGCTAGGAAAATGAGCTGGCCTTGGTACTCATTTCTAATTTTGGTCACAAAGCTGGCAAGCATTAAGTCACTCTCCCTTCCTCTACCAGTACAGAGAGAACACAGCCCTGTGACAGGGTCCTTGTTGGGGATGTGAGCTAGTCAGTGTTTCTCAGAGTTCCCATCCATGGCATGATCTGAAACAGTCTCTGGGGTGGCTTTAAACTGGATGACATTTTGCTTCTGGTTTGGTATGAAGAGGTTGGCTGCGGAAGCACAGGAGCAGATGGTCTTACTGTCCTATCTAATGGGTGCTACTTGACAAGACAGCCGAGTACAGGTGTGCTGGCTGAAGGAAGAGCTGGCAAGCTTTGAAGAGTAATAGAGCTTGCCTTTGCGTCACCACAGGTAGCAGCTGGCTTAGGTACGGACTTAGGCTGGTAATCCCAGCATTTAGGCTGCTGAGGGAGGAGGGCTACTGAGGGAGGAGGGCTGCTGAGGGAGGAGGGCTGTTGAGGGAGGAGGGCTGCTGAGGGAGGAGGGCTGCTGAGGACTCCCTAGTGAGCTCTAAGGCTAGTCTGAGATACAGTGAGTGAATCTGTCTCAGAACAAACACGAATGAACATGTTGCAGGATATTCGATCCCACTGTGAATCCTAAAACTGTGAACTGTAAAACCCTGTTTCTTGTTTGGTGTGGCTCAGCCACCCCTAGCACACACCTTTAATCCAAGAGCTTTCTGTACACAGGATTTAATAAAGTTAACTCTAGGTCAAGAGGTAGAGCAAGAAGCCAGCTGACAGGGATTAAAGAGCAGGAGGGACTTTGAGTCCAGTGATATAGAACGACCTTTAGCTCTCTAGTTCTTGGGCTTTAGCTCTCTGGCTTTTGGAGCTTTTGAACTTTGAATCAGCAAGCCTTTGGCTTTGGCTTTTTTTAATTTTATCTTTTATTTTATTTTATTTTATTATTTTTTGCCTTTTCCTACTGGGCTATCAGCTAAGCTAGTGAGCCTTTGGGTTTTTTCCTATCGGGAAGGAAGGTTATCTAGGTTGTGTCTGTGCCTCTCCCAGCTAGGTTTTCAACCCAACATCCAGCTCCTAAGTCTTTGTTGGTAAAATAGAACGGTTGTGATTTTCATTCTTTTATAACAACATAAACAAGTGGATTTTATGTATCAATCAGAACTCTTATTTGATGAGTTTTAAAAAAGGCAACTTCCCTTTAGCTAAAAAGATGATTCATTAAGTAACTTCCCTAGGGTCCTCCTTCTCTTGTAGCTTCTTTAGGACTATCGATTTTTAGCATTTTTTATCCTATATTATATGACTAATATCCACTTATAAGTGAGTATATACTATGTGTGTTTTTCTGCTTCTGGGTCACCTCACTCAGGATGATCTTTTCTAGATCCCACCATTTGCTTGCAAATTTCATGATTTCCTTATTTTTAATTGCTGAGTAGTATTCCATTATGTAAATGTATCACAATTTCTGTATCCATTCCTCTGGGTTGTTTCCAGATTCTGGCTGTTATGAATAAAGACGCTACGAACAAGGTTGAGCAAATGTCCTTGTTGTATACTTGAGCATATTTTGGATATATGCCTAGGAGTGGTATAGCTGGATCTTGAGGAAGCACTATTCCTAATTGTCTGAGAAAGCGCCAGATTGATTTCCAAAGTGGTTGTACAAGTTTACATTCCCACCAGCAATGGAGGAGAGTTCCCCTTTCTCCACATCCTCCAACATGTGTTGTCATTTGAGTTTTTGATCTTAGCCATTCTGATGGGTGTAAGATGAAATCTCAGGGTTGTTTTGATTTGTATCTCCCTGATGAGTAAGGAGGTTGAACATTTATTTAAGTGTTTCTCTGCCATTCAAAATTTATCTATGGAGAATTCTCTGTTTAGCTCTGTATCCCATTTTTTAAAATTGGATTACTTAATTTGTTGCTGTTTAACTTTTTGAGTTCTTTATATATTCCAGAGATTATCCCTCTCACAGATATAGGGTTGGTGAAGATCCTTTCCCAGTGTGTAGGCTGTCATTTTGTTCTGAGGACAGTGTCCCTTGCTTTACAGAAGCTTTTCAGTTTCATGAGGTTCCATTTATTGGTTGTTAATCTTAGAGCCTGTGCTGTTGGTGTTCTGTGTGAACTCAGTGGCTGGCTCTTTGATTACCTCCCCCTCTTGTGAATGCAGCTGTACCAGGCCACAGAGGAAGACAACGCAGCCAGTCCTGATGAGACCTGATAGGCTAGGGTCAGATGGAAAGGGAGGAGGACCCCCCTATCAGTGGACTGAGGTAGGGGTATGGGAGGAGGAGAGGAAAGGAGGGTGGGATTCAATGACAGAGGGGGCTGCAGCTGGGATACAAAGTGAGTAAATTGTAATAATAAATAAATAAATAAATAAATAAATAAATAAGCAAACAAAAAAAGAGAATTCATCCATCCATATAAGTAGAATCAAGGGGATATGGACTTTAGCCATAGCCACACCCACAATCATAATGGTTTAAAAATCTTTCTCTCTGTCCCTTTTGCCATTTTTTTTTCACATGGTGTGGCCAAAGTGGCTGAAGGAGTCTTCATATTCATGGTGCTCCTAGCAGAGAATGAGTTCTTCAGTAGTAGCTCTGGGTGTATAGGTCTAGGTCACCTGACATCTGGAAGGGCACTGCTATGACTATGAGGTGGTCTGTACTAGCCAAAGGAGAATGCAACCCAGGCGGGCAAAGGGCACCCCTTACATTTACTAGAGTTTAAACTTTGGGCTCTTTTGCATGGTTTCTTTCATTCTCTGTCTCTCTTCCTAGCTTCGGGGTCGGGGGTAGTAGTACCAGGGGTTAACTCTGAAGAGTCAGAGGTTAGGCAACCACGCTAGAACTCGGCTGTACTCTCACCTGTTATATTTTGTTGTTTAAGACAGTCTTACCCTTTAGCCCAGGCAGGTCTTCAACTCACTCAGCTTCCTGAATGCCGGGATGACACGTAAATACCAGCATTCCTGGGCCTCTTTCCTGCTTTTCTACAAATGTGCTCCGTATTCCCAAGGCGTTTGCTCTTTCCTATATGTGCTTTCTTCTGACCTTCTCTCCCACCCCCGACTCCACTATCACTGCTCTACAGAAGACAGCCACAGCTTTATCTCGGGCTCTTGTGCTTCTCAGAGAAAGCTTGCCATTCATCCCCATCTGGTGTCCTGCAGGCATTATGAATTCAGATGCCTGGAATGGACCTGGCCACCCTGCTGCTGAATGTCATACCAGGCCCCACACCCTCTCTCCATTTTCCTGGAATTCTAGTCTTAGTTGTTTCTCATGATTTCCTCTGCATACAACTTCTTCCTCACATGAGCTTTCTTAGTTCTTTATCCTATTTCTTAATAATTTATAATTTTACTCTGCTATTATAGTTCTTGGTCTATGTGGGTTCCCCCAACAGCCGCCACAGTTGTTGAGGTCTATTCGATGGAAGGTGATACTATGGTTTAGTATTTCTGTTTTATTTCTTCCTTGGTTGCCATCTTGTAGCTTCTTTTATCTTCCACTTCTTTCATCAATATTCATGCCAGACTTTTTATGTTTCAATAACTATTTGTGTAATGAAGGGAACAATCAAAGCAATGTGTACTTCAATGATGTGGCTGTCACACTCGATCACTGGTAAAGAAAACCACAG
This sequence comes from Meriones unguiculatus, assembly GCF_030254825.1. Classification (NCBI taxonomy): domain Eukaryota; kingdom Metazoa; phylum Chordata; class Mammalia; order Rodentia; family Muridae; genus Meriones; species Meriones unguiculatus. The sequence continues at coordinate 70,544,497 of NC_083358.1, read as the reverse complement.
TTATGACAGCATAAGTAAGAATTTATTTTTCCTGCTTTAAAAGCTGTCAAACTGTGGTTTTCTTTAATAATGATCAAGTGTGACAGCCATGCCATGATGCACTCAGGTGTATTAATTGCACATTGCACTCAGGTGTATTAATTCCAGAGAAATGGGATCAGTAGGATCTAAAGGTGGCCAAAGCTTTATTAAGCTGTATCTTCTTATATCCTTTGAGAAAGAAACAGAACATGGCTGGAGAGGGTGAAGGAGAGTCAGAGAGAGAGAGAGAGAGAGAGAGAGAGAGAGAGAGAGAGAGAGAGAGAGAGAAGAGGGAAAGAGAGAGGCAGGAAAGGAGATTATTAGGAATTTTCAAGTTCTGGGATCCACCACCTGCAAACTAGAGATCTCATGTTGTAACTGAGTGTAAAGATCTGAGAGCCAGGGAGTTGAAGGTATAAGTTCCAGGCTGGGGTTCAGAGAGAAAAAAAATGGTGTTCAGGCAGTGAGGTGGCAACATGAATGAATTCTGTCTTTAACCATCCTTCCATAAATGGGCTGATGCTTTCTCCTCTTAACTGAGGTCATTGATTCAAATACTCATCTCCCCTGAAACCATTCTCCTGATTGGCCGGCTGTAATCTAGCCACTCGGTGGCCAGTGAAGTCCATTTGGAACTATCCATTACAGGGAAGGCATAGAACTGGAATCCCTCCAAACAGCTTGGAGCAGCCAACAAGCTAGGGTGCTCACCAAGAAGAAACACAAGAACAGGGAGAATTTTGATTAAACGATTAAATGACAGAATCCCCCCCTTAAGGCAGGTCAGTATGACAGGTACTAAGGGTCAGAGATGGAGAGTTGGACTTGAAAGAAATCGGCCATTAAGAGTGGTAGGATTCTCTCTAGCTTAGCAAGATCCTTGCTAGAACAAGGGCCTTCAAGGTTGAGGCCCGAGTTTAGATAAAACTTAGCCAAGAAAAGTCTTTGTGGAGTATTGGAAGTCTATGGCTTCAAGTCTTGCCACACTCCTTGAGATTCATCATAATAAGACTAATTATTATAGTAGTAATATATTGCACAGATGCCAGTTTTATAAAATATGAAGGGTGACGCTTGTAATCTTCCCCTCATCTTTTCCTTACACCAGTCCCCAACATTCCATCTGTAAACGAAGCAGAGAGAGCTGAGCCCTGATGAGGATGGAGGAGTGGGCACAGAAGCAGAAATGCACGAAACTATTTGTTGAAAGGATTTTGAGTATACTTTGGGGGCTTTGTGTGTAATAGGATCTAAGTCCCCTTTACCATCGTGACCAGCTTTCTTTGCTATCTTGTATACATAGGTGCTCCGGGTCAATTCACTGTGGCCAAGATGAGCAAATAGCAACCCATTGATGTCAGAGAGTCTGCAGGCTAGAGTTATTTCCCAGGAGCACAGAGCTTAGAAGGACACTGCAAAGTCTGGGTGGGACTCTAGAGAATAGAAATATCATTTAAACAAAAATTAAAAGATTCTTCCATCGAGAGTTTTCTGTTTAGCTCTGTATTCCTTTTTTAATTTGGATTATTTGATTTGTTGGTGTTTAATTTCTTAAGTTATTTATATATTCTGGATATTAGCCCTTTGTCAGAAGTAGGACTGGTGAAAATCTTTTCCCAATCTGTAGACTGTTGTTTTACTACTGACAGTGTCCTTTGTCTTACGGAAGCTTTTCAGTTTCATGAGGTCCCATGTATTAATTGGAGATCTTAGAGCCTGAGCTGTTGGTGTTCTGTTCAGGAAGTTGTCTCCTGTGCCAAAGAGTTCAGGGTCTTACCTGCTTTCTCCTCTATCAGATTTAGTGTATCTGGTTTTATGTTGAGGTCTTTGATCCACTTGGACTTGAGTTTTGTGCAGGGTGGTAAATATGAATCCATTTGCATTTTTCATCCTGAGTGAGGCAACACAGACCAAGGAAGACACACGTGGTATAAACTCACTTATAAGCAGATTTTAGTCATATAGTACAGGATAGACATACTACAATGCACAGACCCAATAAAGATAAGTTTGGTGGGCATCTTAGGCTTCATGTCAGCCCCACTAGTCAGGGGAGTTGGGAGTATCTCTCATACAGACTATGTTGCCTACTTTTGATCACGTGCCCCTGATGGGACTGCCCTACAAAGCCACAGGAGAGGAAGATGGTTCAGTCCTCAATTGAATAGATGAGCTGTGGTATATGGGTAGCCCCTATTCTGAGGAATAGAAAAGAGGGAATGCAGGATGGAGGGTGGATTAGGAGGAGTGGAGTAAGGGGCCTATAACACAGATGTAAATTGAATTAATACAGAAAAATGAAAAGAAAAACTGTTGGTGGGTAAATACGACAGTCTGGGAAGTCCAGTGAATCTTCTTAAGGTGATATCATTTGGTGCTCTCATTCTTGAACTACTTTCCCAGGACCTCTTGTGACCCAGGAATTCCCAGAAGGTACTTATCATTGTTTGGAGGTGAAGGGATGTGCTCTAGTCGTCAGACTTCCTCAGCAGTGTCACTGTCACTGGCCCAACAGGTTTTGTGCCCTCTCTACACAGCACTGAGCCCTCATCCTGTTTGCCTTGCAGTGGAGACTCTGCCCTTTCATACACATTGCCTTGTTTAGTTTTGGGTTTAATTTAGTAAATCAAGACCGAAACAGCAAATAACAGGCTGTTGTCCAAAATGATTTGCATTCTACTTCTTAGTGGATAAGCAATTTTAAGCCCATTAGGCCTGCATTGATTGTTTTGACACATAGCCTATTCTCATCCAAAACAACAACAACAACAGTAACAACAAACAAAACAAGGCAACTTCAGCCTTGAGTTTTGCAGTCTCTATACATCTGTGTGCCTATCGGACAGTTGCAACTGTCAAGTACTGTGACTTCTGACCACCTGCCCAGCAAAAATTCCACTACAACTGACCGATCATGAACATTTTAAGTCCCCTCATGATGTTTGTTCTATACTCACTTGACTACACTGATTAGTTTTTCCCGATTGCCCACAGGAGAATTTTTAGTAATGCACAGTGTGGGCATCTAGGACATCTTTAAAGGCCACGGCATTTAAAGTGCCACTTCATCATCATCAAGAAATACTAACCACGCCTCAGCAAAGTTGACGTTCTGATGCGCAATTTGGCTCTAAAAAGAATTTCTTGATAGTCATTACGTTTTGAGTGTCTTAGTGCTTGACTTCTGAGAATTCATTGTTTACAGGTTTTCCTTTTTCCTCGTGTTTTTAGCCGGAGGAACTTGAAGTCCATGTGGGCTGAGGCTTCCTTGCTGGAACAGCTGCTCTGTGTTTGTGCTCACACCTGCTCCTTCCTAGAATCATGACTGACCCAAGTGTGCTCTGCAGCTCTTGAGTCGAGCAACTTTGCCTCTGGGCGTCCTCCTTGTCACAAACAAGCTCTACCTTCTCACCTTTCTCTGATTGGCCACCGAGCCATCTTCTTCATCTCTTAGTCTGGTGTCCTGCATTTACAGCTCTAGGAATGCCTACTAGTGGAATAGTGTTGGATGTTTGATGGCTAGTACACAGCCGTCACTATCACATGCCAAAAGAGAACGGGTTGAATCGCTTATCCACACTTACTGGTTATATTCTTATATATCATATACTTACACATCACACCCATACCTATCTACATATATGCATACAATAACAATGAAGAGAGGCCATGACTTTGAAAGAGAGCAAGGAAGAACATATGGGAGGGTTTAGAGAGAGGAAAGGGAGTGGAGAAATATGATAATATTAAAATCTCAAAAATTAAAAAAAGGAAGAAAAACATCCAAACATGATTTTCTATAAAGTAATTGGTTAGTTTTTGACAGTTGCATTTGGTTGGAGTCTTCACATTTGATGTCTTCATTGTTTTTCCCTTAATAATAGCATTGGTTTCCTCTTTCAACTAATTTCATTGTTTCTGTTGTAAGGGATATTAAAGTGCTTTATGGTCCAGTACATTAACTTAAAATATTATTTTTATTTCTGTGTATTTATGTGTGCCTTGCTTATCTAGATGTGTATCATGTCCATGCAGTTCCCATTGCTGCCAGAGAGGGTGTCAGACGCCATGGAACTGGAGTTAGGGGTGCTTGTGACTGAGGGTCCTCAGCAAGAGCATAGAGCTCTCTTGACCACTGAGAGGTCTCTCCAGCCCCAACATCGACCATTATATTCACAGCTCAAGACCTTCTATGATGCTCACTCAGATCAGGCAGCCACGGCAATGCAAAGCACCTTAACCAATAGAAATTAACTTTCTCATCGTTCTAGAGACTCAAAGTCCAAGACGGAAATGCTGGGGCACGACCTTCTATGGACGGCTCCTTCTGACTGTGGCCTCTCTAGTGTCCTTCTTTCATGGGGCCGTCATCCTCTTGAACCAGGGTCCTCCTTGTATGGCCTCCTCTAACCCTAATTATTTTCAGGAGACTATCTCCACAAACCACTACCATGCTATTTGGGATCTGATGTGAATTGTGAGGAATACAGTTCAGTTTATGGTGCAAAGCTATGATTTCAGTGGGGTTGGCTGAAATGGACAAAAAACATTTCTGTTTTATTAAAGACAGGCTTCTGTTTGAGCAAAAGGGTATTTCTCACACTTTCTAATTTTTTGGCATTAATTTATTAACGTTTAATCTATTTTATTTTCTTTTTAGTAATGTAAGTATTTAGGAGATAGTTTACAGTGAAAATGCACTTGAGAGTAAATGATCCTTTAAAAAAAGATTTTTGCAAAGATTGCTTTCCCCAGTGTAGATTCTTTGCTTCATTAAAATGTTAATGAATTTATAAACGGCCCAGGACTATCTGCAAAACTCTACATAGTATAGAAAAGCTAATTATTAGTCATTAGAATAATGAATATTTTAGCAAACAGTAGTTTACTAAGGTATATTTAAAAATACTTTTACATATTGGAACTATATTGCTACATAGATGGATACATTTTTAAACTATGAAACTGTAAGGAACCAAGTAGCCATCAACAAAGAATGCTAGGAAGCTACTATGACAGGCCCCACAAAATATCTACTTATAAACAATTAAAAAGGTAAACTGAGACAAGAAAAAAATTGTCTGCGGACTGTATTACCAACTCTGTGCCTGTGTTTGCTCTGTTGCAGTGCTTGTCCGCAGAAGACATCTTTTCTCTTCATGGTTTCTCAAATGCCACCCAGATAACCAGCTCGAACTTTTCGGCCGTCTGCCCAGCGATCTTACAGCAGCTGAACTTCCATCCCTGCGAGGACCGGCCGAAACACACTGCAAAGCCGAGTCTTTCCGAAGGTACCGGAAGCTGCTTTCTCACCCCAGCGTAAAGTCTGAGAGGCAGCAGGAGATAAGGCTCATGTGCATCCTTTTCTCGTTTATTGCTTTTAATTAAGTTGTGAGAAACCTCCTGGTAAAATAAGATCCAGCAGCTATTTAGATAAGAATAATGGGAACTCATACAAGCTTTCTCAGTAATGCTCTTCTGCTTGTGGGATCAAGGCTGCCCTTAGAAAGCTTTAAAACTCCCATATCCAACTTTTATTTTCACTTATTTAGTTAGTTTTTATTGTATATATCCATCAAACGTTGTGCTCTGTTACATTTGGGCTTCTTCATGCAAAAACGTATTATGTGTTTAATATATGTTTAATCCCCCAAACCTCTCCCTTTCCCCTTTCTCTTGTTCCCTCTACCAATTGTCCTCTTTCTTCCCTCAAGAGAAATGGTTCTTAGCCTTCCTAAAGATGTGACACTTTGATACAGTTCCTTATGTTGTGGTGACCCCCAACTATAGAATTATCTCACTGCTACTTCATAATTGTAATTTTGCAACTGTTATCAATCATGATGTAGATATCTGATACTCAGGATGTGTGATATGTGACCAAGAAGGGCAGTTGCGACCCACAGGTTCAGAACCACCACCCTAGAGTTCTGGTTCTGCGTTCATGTCAGAAACACCATTTTATGTGTCTATCTGCGACCACTTCTTGATTTTAAACCATATGCTGTACACATAGGTTGCAGAGTTAACTCTCTGGCTTAACTTCTTGGTCAGTTTCCATCACCTTTTTCCTGTCCTGTTATTTTAAAACTTGTAAATTAGTCTGCAGTGAGGACAGAAGGCATAGAAAAACGTGGAGTTACTAACCCTTTAAAATTTGTAGACCAAAGGAGATGCAAGGATTACAAATGTTTGCAAGAGTATGCTTACATTTCTGTAAGTCTTTTACATTTTGATGCTTTTTACTTTATATTTGAAAAGAGCTGCAACAAAGCTTTTTTAATATACTGAAATTTACTAGTAATATGGACTAATAAAGCTACAGAGTTCAAAACCCAACTCCATGAGTTTCCAGCCATTTTGGGGGCATGCTATGACCTCTTTCTACTTCCCTTTCCTCGTCCAATCTATTTTGTTTCTCACAGTGCTGTTTCAAGGATTAAATAACAACACTCATAAAGTACCTAGAACAATAGTGGCTTTGATATAGCATAAGGCCCATGGTTTCAGGAAGTGACACCAGCAAAGGAAAGTTACTGACATTCAAAAGTACTTCTAAATCTGGATATGGTGGCTTAGGCCTGTAATCCTAGCACTTCAGAGCCTGGGAGAAAAGGATCACCATGAGTTCAAGACCAGCCTGGGATACAGAGGAAAATTCTATGCCAGAGAGAGAGAATAAGACAGAGAGAGAGAGAGAGATAGAGAGAGAGAGACAGAGAGAGAAAGGTGTTTTCTAACTCTAGCTGTTCCTGTTATTCTATGTCAAGTGGAGCCAGGAGATGAGAACAGGAAAGGAGGAAGCAGGAAGTGAGAGAGAATTCTAGGGTCAACAATAAAAAGTCATAAAGTAGAAAAGTCAACAGTTCTCAGTTACAAGATCAGAAAGGCACCAAATATTTGGACAGAGAACCCAATAAAGAGAATAGAGTGCTCCTCTCTGCTAATCTGTTTAGTTTGGCAGCACATTGTCATTTGATGTGATACTTAATAGTGTCATTTTAGTGCAGTTGTGTGGTCTTGAGCAATTGTTCAGCATCTTTCTGCCTGAGTCACTTCATCTGTAAGGTGGGTATGACCGTAGCTCCTTTATTGTAGAAGTGTGGGTGGCACCAAAATGAACCAGTGACTGGTACAGGTCAGAGGATTTGCCTTTGATCTTTTTGTGTGTGCACATGTGTACATATGTGTCTGGGTGTATGCGTGGAGAATATACACATGTGTGGGTCAGAGTGCCCTTATGTGTGCATTTGGAGGTTAGAAGACCATGTCCTGAACTATTACTCTCCACTTTATTCTCTTGAGACAGGGGCTCTCACTGAACCTGGAGGGAGTTAGGCTGATGGCTATCAAGCCCTAGAAAATCTCCTGTCCTTGTTTCTCGAAACGCTGGTGTGACAGGCATGTGTGGACACACAAAAGCTTTTAATATGGTGCTAGACTTGAACTCAGGTCTTCATGGTTGTGCAGCAGTGTTCATATCTACAGATTGGCCACCAGCTTCTTATACAAGTGTCCATAGGTCAACTGTACTCCTTGGCCCATATTTAGTGCTACTTTCTCACAAGGACATTAAAAATAACCAGATATATTAGATTCTGCGTACAACTTTTCACTGCTTGTGAGCTCAATCTAAGGTCATCCAAAGAGACTAAAAAACCCAATTCAAAGGCGTCATGATACAAAAGTTCTGACTATGTTTATAGTAACATTTTAGTGGGAAGATAAAAAGTCTCAGAGATCTTACATTTTATCATGTTTTGAAGTTGCCTTTCATTTGCCTTATAAAACTACACTGATATAACCAGTGCTTTTAATTGGGATCTATCTCTACAGCTCCCTTTTATTTTTCCTCCACGTTTATATTTAAAAGTTAATTATTTTAAAATTTCTCTCTGAGTGTCTTTATGTGTGAGACTGTTTGGATGCGAGCCTGTACATGCAGTAGCCACAGAAGCCGTCAGAGGACGGTAGATTCTCCTGTGTGGGTGCTGGCAACTGAACTCTTGGTCCTCTCCAAGTGCAGCAAATGTTTTTAACCTCTGAGCTACCTCTCCAGCTCCCAAAGTCAGAGTTTATTTTTTCAATTTGAGCTTTTGGGAACTCTGTGTGTTCCGGCTTCCACAACCGTGTGAGGCAGGGACTAGCATGGACCTTGCAAGGCTTTGTTGGTCCAGGGGAGTAGGAGACACTGATAGCTTAGCACAGCGCCTGCAGCCTGGCAGACACTTGCTGTGCACTGGGTACCACTATGCACACTGCGCTGACAGGGCCAGAGAGAAAAGCGGCCCAACATTCATCTCACTGCGTTTTCTGGTGGGTGTTTTAAAAGTGGCAAAGCGGGGGCAATTTCTCATCTTCCGAACAGTGCTCCATGACACATGTGACTTGGTTACAGTGGTTATGGTACACCTCAGACCACATTGCTGCAGTGAATTGTCCTGTGCTTGCTTCACTCCCATTCCCATTCAGTTCTTAAACCAAGCCTCTGCAGTCAAGATGATGGGCGGCCATATGGTTAACATAGACTAGGATAGCATTTGCTCACTGCTCCCCAACCAACATTTATTGGGTATCCATTGTGCATATGAGTGAAAGATGAATCACCTCTCTCTGTTGCCAGCATCACCTAGTCTTCATCTGGGCCTGGCAAGGAGAGTTGTGCCATGAGGCCATTCCCTTCATTCCCCATGTGCTCATTATCTGTGTTCTCACAGCACTGGCTAACCCCAGATTCTGGGAGGCCCCAGCTGTGGGCAGTTAAGGAGTCTTTTGTTTTTAAAATTAGAAGAGTTTCTTTTAAAGGTGATCTCAGGGGTCCAGAGATTATGAGAAACCCAGCGTTGGCGTGATCTTTCCTTTGAAGCCACACCATCCCAACTCCCATTGATCCCTGTCCTCTGCCTACAGCTTATGCCTTTCCCTTGAATCTCATAGTGCTTCTGTCTTTCTATAAAAGGCCATATTTTAAAGTCAGCCTTGAGCCACAGAGGAAGCGAGGAAGGTGGAAGCAGCGCAGAGCAGGCTATTTGTCCTTCTTCAGATAGTCTCCAATTCCTTGCACCATGTACACCCTTTGATCTTAAGATGATCCCACAGGATGACCTAAGTCACTTTCCTATCTCATTTCCTTTAGAGACATAACTTCACATAGCCCTGGCTAGCCTTGAACTTGCAATGTAGATGAAGATGACCTTGAATTAGCACCTCCCAAGTGCTGAGATTACAGGCATGTGTCACCATGCTTAGTATATGAAATGCTGGGGACTGGGCATAAGGGCCTTCTGCATGATAAGCACGTTGGATCCCAGACCCTAGAAACATGACTTCTATAAATGTTTGGTCAACTGAAGGTGTGTCCTTGGAATTTTCTGCAAAGCTCTCAATGAGACATTTTAGTTTTGAAGAAGGTATTTATTGAAGCCTTTAAAGAAGAAATGTTTCAAAGTTAATGTGCAGTAACGCAGTTAGTGTGCATTTGACCAATTGGTTGTAACTAATTTTTACTCTTTTCCTCTTTCACCCACAGTTTGGGGCTATGGATTTCTGTCAGTGACAATTATTAATTTGGCATCTCTCCTGGGACTGATTTTGACCCCGTTGATAAAGAAGTCTTATTTCCCCAAGATTTTGACTTATTTTGTAGGGCTGGCTATTGGGACTCTTTTCTCAAATGCCATTTTCCAGCTTATTCCAGAGGTAAGGGGGTGGGCTGGGCACTTCTGTGTATAATTGCTTCTTTTAAACATGTTAGCATTTTCTGCATTTTAACCTTCACAATTCTCACAGCGTTCTCTGGTGGGTTTATAAGGCTCTGAATATGAGAAAGCAGAGCCACGGCAAGTGTCAAAAATTGTCTCAAGCTTCAAAGAACGCTGAAGTCAAAGACAAAGGTTACTGTTGCAGGACAGCAGCCACCAGGACATGCTTAGACAGCACCCTAAGACACATTGGAAAACACAGCATGCCATTTGCCTTTCATTGGCACATTTAATTTTCTGCAGCTTTATTGTTTATTATTTTCCATAGAATATCCAGAGACTAAAGTTACTGACGACAGACCACAAAGTTCCCTTATATTTACTATAAGATGAGAGATTAATTGTGTGTCTGGTTGACAGGTTCCCCTCCCCCTCCCCGGTTTTCAATTGGCTAAGAGGAGAAAATCAGTCATGGGTTGGCAAATAAAGAGTAACGTACTCTTTTCTTTTGATGAACGTATATTACTTGATAGTGACTGCCGTCGTTATCACTTAGTATTCACTTGATCAGTACGTTATGTGCACATTTTATTTCAGTCTCTGTTATGGCTACATAAGAACGAGAAATAGTGAATGGAAAATAAGAGAGGGAAAGGAAGAGAATGAGTCATAAAGGCCAATGAGAGAAATTCATAGGCATACATATCTATGGGCCATTTTTCCCATATATTCTGCACATGGAAGGAAGAAGAGATGAACCCCAAATAAAAAAATAGTATTCAAGTTGTGCACCTCTTTTAGGTTTTACAAAATAACAAAAGCTTCTTCTAGTTTTTAATCTGTATGTAAAAATGAGGGATAAGTTCTTTTGAGTTATGGTTCTTATTAGTATTTTTCTAAAAAGAATCTGAGAGAAATACCCAAAACCCTCAAATATAAAGAAGAAAGCTGAAAAATCTAAGGAGATTAAATGACTCTAAGACAGCCATACAATTGGCTAGTTGCCAATGAGAATTGCAATGCACACTTTTCCATTAAAAATATTCAGTGCAATGCAGTGTTCTACATATGTGCATTTAGCATCTTGTGTGTTTTGTGGGTCGCTTAAAGCAAAGATTGCTGTGCTGTTCTGGAGAAGAACTTGTAAGATCTAGTGGTTTTCCTTCACTGGATGATTGCTAGTAGGAAGGTTTTAATGCAATGTGTGTGGTCTTGCTACTCGAGTTTCAGAGTATTTATTCTGAGGGTGGGCTTACAACTTTGGGCAAAATTGCATACTAAGAAATTATGGTATTGTCTTCCAGAAGTCAATTAACTTGGTTTTATGTGAATTGTCCTGTCTCTGCTCCTTAGGCATTTGGATTTGATCCCAAAATTGACAATTATGTTGAGAAAGCAGTCGCTGTGTTTGGCGGATTTTACATGCTTTTCTTTGTTGAAAGAACACTTAAGATGCTGCTGAAAACGTATGGCCAGGTAAATGGACCCGACTGAAGGTATTTGATGTCTTGCTTTCTCAGGCTCCCTAACAAAGGCAAGAATTGTGAATTATGTGAGAAGTCTGACTGTCACACTAGCAAATATGAAGAAAATAAAAGTCAGTATATTGACAAGAAAAATACCTGACTCATATAGAATTTGGAACTATTAATCCCAGTTCAATGCAAAATAATAGATGTGGATAATTTCTATCCCCTTTATAGTCATCAAATAAGAGCATATATATATATATATATATCCCATAACATAGAAAAAGCAGAAACCATGGAATCTAGTACACAAGAATGTGTTTAAGGAAGACATTTAGTACTTACATTACAGATAGTTCTGTAACATTGTTTTCATTTATAACCCCCAAAATGTTTTTATAAATGAAAACAATGGACCATTTTCTTATCACCATGAGTCATCTTCTTTCTTCTTTTAACCTACTTGCTTTCTTCATGCATAGAATGACCACACCCACTTTGGGAATGATGACTTTGGTTCTAGAGAAAAAGCCCATCAACCCAAAACGTTACCATTGCCTACAGTCAACGGCGTGACATGCTATGCCAACCCTGCGGTCACCGAGCCTAATGGACACATCCATTTTGACACTGTCAGTGTGGTGTCCCTCCAGGTATGTTATGCTGATGACATCTTTCTTTCAGTCCTCTGTGCACTTTTCACTACAGAGGCAGTGGGGAACGCAGTCAAGCCATTGTTTCAGACGGTCATACATGTTAGACATGCCTACCCTCGTAGGATAAGTTGCACTCTTTCTGCTCTTCTTCTGGGTGCTTAAGAACATGAGTTGAAGGAACTCTGGGTTCTTGGTCTTGAGATTCATTGTTCTTTCAGGTTGCTTCACTGTACCAGAGCTTCTCAGTTAGATTTGCATAATACCTCCAGTAAAATTAGTTCAGGACATTTTTACTACTTCAGTTCTTTCAAGATCCCAAAGCAAAGGATCCTCTGAGCAATTTTGAAATTGCAAAATGTGAAGGTTTTGAAAGTCGTGTTCATTGATTAGCTGACTTAAATTTATGTTTGCAGTGTCTGAAGAATATTAATGGGTACCATTTTTAAAGCAAGTATTTCGCACTAGGTAATATGCTAGACAAATATTGATTTTATCTTATCTATTTTTTATAATGACTACTGAAAGTAGACGTTACTCTCCATGTATTATGACCATTTTTATTTCAAGTGATAGAAATCAAATTATCTGTGGACAAAGGTAAGTTATTGAAAAGAAAACTGGTATCTTCTATGAGAGAGCCAAGCTGCTTGGACAACAAGAAATCTGGAGACATCAGAACCATCAGTGACCCTTCTCCTCTTCCGAAAGCATCTCAGCATCATCTTGTTTCTTTCACCTAGACCATCTTCCACAAGTGGGAAACAAAGCCAGTGATAGCTTCTGAGACTTATATTTTATAGCTTCAGCATTTATGATGAGACTGACCTCTTTTTTTTTTTTTTTTCTGGCACAAAGAGGCTTATTAGATACAGAGAGAGGGGGGTGGGAGGGAGAGGGACAGGACCGGGAGAGTATAGGAGAAGAGAAATGGGAGTATGGTGAAGTGCCCAGGAAAGAAAGTCAGAGAGAGGCCCAGCCTCTTATTTTTTTAAAATTTATTTTTATTTATGTGCACTGGTGTTTTGTCTATGTGAAGGTGTCAGGTCCCCGAAACTGGAGTTACAGACAGTTGTGAGCTGCCATGTGGGTGCTGGGTATTGAACCCAGGTCCTCTGGAAGAGCAGCCAGTGTTCTTAGGTGCTCAACCATCTCTCTAGCCACCTCTGACCTCTTATTGTTAGCCCCTAAATTCCTTGTAAGTGTAGCCCCTTGGCCCATGTTCTTTTAGGCAGCCACTTTAGATTAAGTGTTCAGATGGTCATGTTCCTTGTGGGGCTCTGAAGGAACACCCGTGCTAAACTAACAGGAGTTATTTAGTATAGTGAAACACATGGATACTTTTAAATAAGACTTTTTTTTAAAAAGACTATGGAAATCTCCAAGTAGATAATTTTACATCGTGCTCAGAATTGACACTTTATTGAATGCTCTGGGTTTGTTCCTGTAACAGTAGACTAATTATCTTACCATCCCCATAAACTAGAGGACAACCATTGTTTTAATTAGGATGTGAGGACTTAGAGATGCTAACCAGCCCAATATAGAGTACAGACGGAGCAGACTGGTGATTAGAGAGGGGTGCTGGGAGGACAGAGGCAATGGTGTGGACTGTAATTATCGGCTGACAGATGGAGAGATAAATCTTCAGCATGACTCATCCAGTAGATGCGGATCCACAAGCTACGAAGTCAAGCATATTGGAAAAGTGAGCAATCGAGATGAGAGGGAAAAACAACCAAGAAAAATAAAAGGCAGAAAGGAAATATTTGAAAGAGGTTGTTAGGAAAAAAACAAAACAACCACAACGAAACAACAAAGACATCTGCGTTTCCTTCTGGAAACATGCTTGGTGTGGTACTCTTCCCCCACCAGATGAAGGGAAATTCTCAAGTGTCTTTGAATAGCTTTGTGTTAATATTAAATTAATTGGAAATTATCTCAGGTAGTGAAACGAATGGTGATTTTGATTAAGATCTCCCAGAGAAGATTCTAATATATAAATAGATGATTTCTTGTGGTTGTTAAAAGAACATTTTTATGTGCTCCGGGTCTTTGAACAGTGGATGGCTTACCTTATTTGATTCTCATAAAGTGGGGTAAGCACAGTTATAGTTAAATCCTAGGACTTAGAAAGGTTGGCTTGATGCTGTATTCTTACATATTTTACTGGTCTTCCTTCTTCTCAATGCTAGAAACAAGATGACAACATTAACTCTACATTCAGTACTAGTTATTTTATTGGGAGGGATGAGATGGATTAGCTTAAGAATAATTTTTTTCCTGAGGGTTTGATCATGTAGGGCACAATTGAAGGAGCATAGAGAATGACAGTAAAAACACTCCTTCCGCAGTGTGAATAAATTCTGGCTTTTTATACAGGCTTTGGCAAATAATGGATCCTTATGAAATCATGGCTGAACTCTGGTGATGATTCCAGAAGAACCAGTCAACTAATCTGCCAACTTAAACGCGGATTACCAAATCTTTTAACTGAGACATGGAGACACAGGTTTATAATGTCAACTCTTAAGAGGCTTAGGTAGAAAACTTGCAAGGTCAAGGCCAGTCTAGGCTCTAGTGGGTTCAAGGTCAGTTTGTTTAACTTTGTGAAATCCTATTTCAAAACAGAAAGTGAAGAAAAAGGACAGGGGATATAATTAGTGATGTAGTTCCTGCTTAGTCTTGGCAAGGCTAAGTTTAATCCTTAGCACTACAAAAGCCAACAAACAAACAAAAACCCCGTCAGGTATCTGCTGGCAAAGGTGATACTCTGCCAAGGAATTTGAAGCCTGGTTTGAATTCTTATTCTGAGGACAATTGTCCTGTGTCCCCTAGAATGAACAAGACCAGGTCAGGCAGCGCTGCCTTCCATGAGGAATGAATGAAACCCTGGTCCAGACCTGAGCCAGTTTCCATTGGGCTATTCAGGTTCTGTTACATGAAGCATAAACAATAAAGAGTTTTGGATTTAAAACTATTTAAAGGAGCCAGGTGGTGGTGGTGCATGCTTTTTAAGCCCTGCACTTGGGAGGCAGCGGCAGGTGGATCTTTGTGAGTTCGAGGCCATCCTGGTCTACAGAGTGAGTTCCAACCCAGCCAGAGCTACACAGAGAAACCCTGTCTCAAAACAAACAAACAAATTAAAGGGCTAGTGACCACGTTAACAGAGGACAGGTTGTGGGAGTTGGTTCTCTCCTCTTACCAAGTAGGTTCAGGGACGTGAACTTGGGTCATCAGGCTACTATTGAAATTATGAATTAAAAAAAAAAGTCGCTTAACTTGATATGATATCAATAGGACACAAATTATACAGTACTTTAGCTTTTAAAAAGCATCATTCTTGATTCTTTTTGAAATGTAAGAATGAAAGAAATATTATAGAGTAACTAAAATATATGGCAAAAAAAGGTGGCATTTTAAAAATTTATCCAAATAGCTTATTATATAATAATCAGATACACAAGACCATTTAAATTTAGATACGGAGGGGCCATGTTAACCTCACTATGTGGAAATTTTTCCTCTAGGACACACAACTTGGGAGGGACTTCGGTTAGCAGATCTAGAGCCTTAGGAACCTTAGGGTCTCTCTGGCATGTGTTAGCCCTTCTAGGCCACTAGAGGGACCATCCAGCGCATTCCTCCTGCAGTCTGCAACCAGTCTCCTACTGATTTTATAATGAGGAAAAACTACTCTGCCATTTACAGAAGTTGATTACTGTGCATACTATGTTTAAAAATGAGGTTGGATGAAGTGGAATTTATCCGCAAAGTAGGCGATGTTAGGGAGCAGACTTCACCAACAGCTGATATAAAGCGATACTCCAGTAATAAGTGTTTTTGAGAAACTTGGATCTTTGTGAGAGGCTGACAGATTTAAACATATTAAGTCACCCAGGAAATATTTTCCAGCATCTGATGTGTTCTTGGTGCTCTTTTAAGTACTGATAATGGGTCAAAGGGGTGGAGGGGCATACTTTCTGCCCTGCTGTATGTTACATACAAAAGCATTACAATGTTACAGAGAACTTAAATCTCAAAGTCTCTTTATCTGTCTATCTATCATCTATCTATCTATTATCTAATCTATCTATCAATTATCTATCATCTTATCTATCTATCTGTTATCTAATCTATCTTTCTATCATCTATTTATTATCTAATCTGTCTATCTATTACCTTACCCTATCTATCTATCTATCTATCTATCTATCTATCTATCTATCTATCTATCATCTATCTATTATCTAATCTATCTACCTATCTTCTAAACTATCTATTTATCATCTATTTATTATCTACCTATTATCTTATCTATCTATAATCTTATCTATCTATCTATCTATCTATCTATCTATCTATCTATCTATCACTGTCTCTCTGATTGATTTGGACCAGGAAGCTCTCTATGAGAATATGTGGGGTTTGTTCTTAGTTTTTTGGACTGGAGAGAAGTGGTAGGGAGTGGATCATTTTTTTTTTTCCTTTTGGCCTGAAGGATGAGAAAGATGGAGTGTATTATTGGATGTATGTTTGGAGAAGGATTCTGGGACACTGAAAGTATTATGATTACATATCTGTCTTCACCATGGTGCTCAATTTCAGCCTTGTTTGCTTTGCCCATGAATGAGGCTCTTGGGTTCAAGTTTCCCAAAGGAAAATCTGCGGTCATCTTTGATGAGGGCCACCTGGATGCTCTGGCTTAGAAAAAAAGGATCTGGGGTTCTTAATGTGCCCCAAATGGACATGCTGTCAACCCTGTCAGTTTTAGTTCCACTCTACCTCCCGTAGTCCGCCACATTCCAAACATTTACTATTTTAAAGAGGGAAACACTGGTGTTTGATGCTGTGTCTCTCCAGGTAGTCTGGAAATCCATGATCTTCCTGTTTTTGCATTCCAAGTGCTGGGACTGCAGGAATGAGCCACACCTTCTACCTCTGTTTACTGTTTTAAATTCTATAATTTGAGCATCTTATTATGGATAAAATGGAAGTCAGTTAATTTCCTATAGGTGTCTCTGCAAAGAATTGGTTAATATGGAAGCACAGGGTCAAGATTCAGTTAAGAAGAGAGCTCAGAAGAGCCAGTTTGAAGGGGTTTTACCTTAAATTTTGTTTAAATTATAACTACTTCAGTTCTTCCCTTTCCTTGTCTCTCTCTCACCCTTCCCATGCCTCTTCCCTCTAGTCCTTCCCGTATCCCACCATTACTCACCATCAAATTGATGATGACTTTTTCTTTGGTTATTATTGTGCCCATATGTAGACACACACAAATATATCAGCGACGGAGTTAGTTTAGTGTTTGTATGTGTGTGATTTCAGGGCTGACCGTGTGGTATTAGATAAGCAAGGAGGTGTGCTTCACAGTCGTTACTGTTCACTTTTTGCAGCAGCACTTAGCAGTCCAGGGCCAAATCCTGTCTGTGAGAAGCATCCCAGGCCCCTCCTGGGGTCGTATAAACTGGCTCTGTGTTCCCCATGCTCCACAACTTCCCGATGGAAGCATTGCTCTAATCAGTTCTGATTTCTGAAGAACTTTAGGAACAAAGCTGACAGTGAACAGAGGATTGCCTGTAGAGTGAAACCTTGTTAATTTTGACTCTACCAATCAGGCAGCTCACCAATTAATTACAATCTATTCCTTTTGGTTATAGGCTAGGCTGTAGAGTATCTTGGCAATTATCTATAAAAACTGTCTTTGAGGTTATTTTTGTACAAGATTCTAAAGTTTTAACTTAATTAAATTTAATTTTTAAGATGTAAAAAAAATGCCAATGTAAAAATTGTTCTTATGTAATTGACAAGCCACATTCCTACCCATAGATGGTGGAGGACTTTAAGGACTCACCCACACACGTGCTGCTGCAGCCTCATTTGTTAGTGTGAGTTATGAAATCAAGTATGAGTGCATTTATCTAAACATGTTCTATACAAAATTGCTTTCACTAATCAAGCAAGGCTTATCCCTATTTAGAAGAATTAGTGAGGTTTTACTCAATTAGGCTTGATGTCAAGTTAATTTTTCCCCCATTAGTAAAATGAAGAATTGCTATGTTGCTCTATTATGCATGCGGATTGATAAAATGTTGAAAATATTTTACTTGGAAAACAAGGAGAGGAGTGAGAAGTTTGAGGAAGACGGTGGGTCTTCAGCATCAGCTTTCTTGTTTGATTTTTAAAGATTACATTATAAAAGCGTCTCTCTCATAATTATCAGTCTTGCTAAAGTACGTTTCTTCCTTCCTTTTTAAGAAACTTCTGCTATTCATGCTTTTAAACCTGTTTGTTTTTGTGCTCTTTACATGCCACATCCTGCAGCCTGGAAATACTGAACCAGGACCTGGTGAGTTCACGTTTGCTTAGTGGGTTAAAGTTTGTCTAAGCAAGAGGGTCTTTGTGTTTCACTGAATGGCATCCATGTCTCTTGACAAAGCTCTTGGGAGGCAGAATTTGTTCCCTGCTTTAATGAATCCATGGTCTATTTTTCCATATATTTAAGATAAAACCCCAAACTTGAACAACCACAAAACTAAAGTACTCTGCAGATAAAGTATGCCCTTGTCAAGATGATTTTGGGTCTGACGGCATTACGTTACAGGGTAGAGTCTTACACGTACACACTCCTCCACACACATAATTTACATACACACATAACTACGTCACAGATATTCATCCGTCTATAATGATGTCTACTTAGTTTATGTCTGAGGCCAACATCCAGATTTTAAAAATCTCATTTTTATGATGATTACTACTTTACCAATAATGAATAAAACATAATAGAAGTCACTTGAAGAGCAACTTAGGTACCCATTCGTAAAAATGGACCTTTGGGTTAGAATCAAATCATTGATTGGCTGATAATTTTGATCTTACTATATGTCTGTTTCTTTAGATAGAGAATTTTAGTCCTTCTGAGAATCTCAACCCAATTAAATTAATGGCTCTCATTTATGTTAACCAAGTCCTGATTTTCTCCAGCCTCCAACTTTGTGCACTATGCTTGTCAGTGGCCCAATTTATTAAGAAGCATAATAAGTTCTGAGATTTAACCAGTGTGTGAGCCCAATTCTTTTTGAAGTGGTTGAGTTCTCATTGCTTTTTAATTCCGTCAGCAGATATCAAAAGATTAAAAAAAGATTGTATTTTTTTAGTCAAATCTCTTACTTAGTAATATCAAAGAGCTTAATGAACATGTCTTCAGTTAAGCATCATAACAACTCAGTGGAGGTGGGTAGAAGTTGGAAATATTTACTATGGAAGAAAGTTCACCAGTAAAGATTTCCTTTGAAGGTTCCTTAAGGCTTTTGGGTCTGTGATTTGACTCTTTCTAGTTTGTCCTCCTTTACTGCTAGATTATAAAATGCCTTTGGGAAAAACAAAACAAAACAAAACAAAAATCCTGAAGTGAGCGATCAAACATCGCTCATGGTTTTCCAGATCTTGAAATTGTGTGACAGTTGGAAAGTAAAATCACCAATTGCTCATTGGGTAGACACCATGCGTTTCTGTGTATTTTATGTCTTAGCTTTAGCTCAGACTCCATAATCCTGGACTCATACATGAAGATAGCAAAAACAACCTTAAACTGGAGTTCCCACACTTTGTATGCTATGATGCAGGAGCATCTTCTCCCCTACATGACATCGTGCTCCATGCATTAACATCACTGAGCTTACCTGTAAGTTTAGGAACTGGCCTTCAGACCATCGTGCTGTCGTGCAGACAATATCATATGGTCACCTCCGTGTGTCAGACACTGCTTTACATCCCTGAGATGCTGCTGCGAAGAGATCAGTGGTCAGATAGTCCTCCTGCTCACCGTGAGACGCAGAGCCCACCACCGTAGGAGGCAGATGCCGCGTGCATGGAATTAAAATGTTCTGAGGTGGTGTCCAAGTGACCACATTGATCTGGGTGGTCAGAGGGGGTCATTTTGAGGAGGACATATTTAAGCCTAACTCTCAACTGGGAGAAGGAGCCGTCCCTTCAAAGACTGTAGAGAAGAACCAGCGCCCAGTCATGCCTCTCTAGGTACGGAAGAACCGAAAGGGTTTCAGGACACAAAGATGGCCCGAGTAGCTGGGAACGGTGTGGATGTTGCTACGCCGTGGCAGGAGAGAAAGTTCTAGACGGAAACTCTTCAAAGTAGACGTTACTATATTCTAACATAGCACTGATGGTCTAAGCAAGATGCTGGTTCTCGAATGACTTTTCATTACTGTGACGAGCTTAGAAGAGTCAGCTAAGAAAAAAACAACTGTAGTTTTCCACTTATGCTGGCAGTGGTAAACAACAGAACGTGTGGGGCAGACTCCAAAGCCCACTAATGTTCTTTCCCACAGAGGTAGGGGTTACTTCAAGTTTCTCAAAAGTGTCAGCAGGCCTCAGAACACCTCAGATCAGATCAGCATATTCTATTCAAGGACAGACAACTGTGAGTCACTGACACGGCCCAGGATGGAGGCCAGGAAATAACAGTAAAACAATCCGTTACCATTACCATAAATTCCTGGGCCCAGAAAACCTCAAGACTCTTGACACAAATTATGTCAAGAAAAAAACTGAAATATAATCAACATGATACAAATGATTGTTTGTTTGGCTGTGCAAAACAACAACAGTAGCAGCAGCAGCAACCAAGCAGAGAGCTGAGCTGTCCCTGGGCTGTTGGCCTTTTATTTGCATAGGCTTCTGAGGGAGGCAGTCTGACTTTTCTGGTTTTTAAACTGTGTTTTCTTTTTGCTTTTCTTTTTTTTTTTAAAGTCCTGGCTTTTCTGTTTTTAAATTGTATGATGTCTTTGCTTCTAATTGTGTTGTTGTTGTTTTGTTTTGTTCTTCATTTTTGCAGTTAGAAATTTAGCATCATTTATCTCAGGTGATCCAGAAGGTACTTTTCAAATAATAAGCAACAGGTTACATATCTTTTCTACTGCGACTTTAATGATCCCCCCCCCCAAATAATCTTTACAAAGTGTGTATGTAGTACAAAGAAAGACAGGATGGTTGTCAGGGAAAGCCTGTTCCATCCCAGGGAGTCCTCTGGGACCTGCTGTCTGATTTCAGTATTGTGCTGACACCATTGTGTGTGATATCACACACAATCTTTCTATTGCTTATTTAGTTATTGATCACTGGTTGGCTGCTAAGTACTGGTCTTTAAGTAATACCAACAATAAATTCCCTACCTTTAAAAGCATTTAGTCTGTTTCCATATGTTTGGAAGATAAGGATGGGAAAATGGACAACAAAGTGCTCTTGTGCCTTCTTTCTTTTTTATTTTTTTGATAACGGGAGAAAAATTCTTAATTAATTTTTAATAAATTACAGTTTGTTCACTTTGTATCCCAGCTGTAGCCTCTTCTCTAATCCCCTCCCAATACCACCCTTTCTCCCTCATCTCCTCCCATGCCCCTCTCCAAGTCCACTGGTAGGGGAGGTCTTCCTCCCCTTCCCTCTGATCCTAGCCTATCAGGTCTCATCAGGACTGGCTGCATTGTCTTCCTCTGTGTCCTGGTAAGGCTGCTTCCCTCTCAGGGGGAGGTGATCAAAGAGCCAGCCACTGAGTTCATTTCAGAAACAGTCCCTGTTCCCCTTACTATGGAACCCACTTGGACACTGAGGTGCCATAGGCTACATCTGTGCAGGGGTTCTAGGTTATCTCTATGCAAGGTCCTTGGTTGGAGTATCAGTCTTAGAAAAGACCCCTGTGTCCAGATATTTTGATTCTGTTGCTTTCCTTGTGGAGCTCCTGACCCCTCCAGGTGGTAAACAACAGAATGTGTGGGGCAGATTTCACACATTCTATCTCCCCCTTCTTTCCTAAGATTCCCTGCACTCTGCCCAAAGTTTGGCTATGAGTCTCAGCATCTGCTTTGATACTTTGCTGGGTTGAGTCTTTCAGAGGCCCTCTGTGGTAGGCTCCTGTCCTGTTCCCTGTTTTCTCCCTCTTCCGATGTCTGTTCCGTTTACCTTTCTGAATGAGGATTAATCATCTTATCCAGGGTCCTCTCTCTTCCTTAACTTCTTTAGGTGTACAGATTTTAGTATGTTTATCCTATATTATATGCCTAATATCTACTTAGAAGTGAGTATATACCATGTGTGTCTTTCTGTTTCTGGGGTACCTCACTCAGGATGATCGTTTCTAGTTCCCACCATTTGCCTGCAAATTTCATGATTTCCTTGTTTTTAACTGCTGAGTAATATTCCATTGTGTAGATGTATCACAGTTTCTGTATCCATCCTCTGCTGAGGGACATTCGGGTTGTTTCCAAGTTCTGGCTGTTACATATAAAGCTGCTACGAACATGTATACAACAAGGACATTTACTTTTATGCTGAGTCTTACATTATAAAGAGAAATTGAACAAGGAAATTTCCTGTACATTCATTCCATGTTCTATTCTTTGGAAGGATTTTAGTACTTGATTCATGGGGTAGCAATTTGTGAGGGTGTTCTGAGAAAAAATTTACTTTTGCTATGAGCATGCTCTTATTTATTCAGCGAATGAATATTCATGCAGTGTCTATCATGCCTGATACTTGCTGGACAAAACTGCCTTCATATACTTTAATTTGGCTTGAATTGGCTCATTTTGTCAACAGAGAATACCTATTAAAGTGGACCTCAGGTAATAGGTTCCCCAGAGATCACAGACTTAGCGTGCTTGGTGTAGACATTCAGATCCTAGCTCACTTTCTATCCGGAGGTATGTCATGTTACTTGACTTCCCCATTCCTCAGCATGCTCGTTTGTAACATGGGAATAATGCGTGCCTAAGATTGCCATGCCGAGTGAGTGACCTATGCAACAGCCCTAGGATTAGAGCAAGTGCAGTGCTATGTGAGCTGAGATTGCCAGTGAGGTGTGCTCTGGGAGTAGATCTTAATTCCTCTCTGTAAAATTCTCTTTCCTTACAGTGCTTGGTGAATCTCTAGAACAGCACGGTGCCCCCTGCCCCCCTTAATGTGGCTCCCACACTTTACATCTTCCATTTACACAACAGACACTTTCTCTTTTCCTGAATATTGAAATGCGGACTCCTTTCTGGTCGCCTCTCACAGAGAAGGACTTTATATTCTGCCTCTGTGCTGCTCACTTCTCTGCTGGCTGCCAGCCTGTCCCCTAACATCCCACTGTCGTTCTAATTGCTTGTTCTGCCACAATGGCAGTTACCACCGGCTCTCAGCCTCCTTCTCATCCATCGTCCTTTGCCTCTTACCACTTTGCCCGAGCTCCATGCCCTGAGAGACTAACCTCCTTTGCCAACAGAAGGAACTTCCACTTTTTTTTTTTCAGGGCCATCCAATCAATCAATCAATCAATCAATCAATCAATCATTTATATCGCACTAGGTGGGACCCTTTATATTGCAGTTCTTCTTGACATAATACATGTTAAACCCTGTGCGTACAGCATGCAGTGACAGGACCAGGTCCCTTCCTCATGGCAACCCATGAAGCCTCCCTCTTGAGAAGTGAAGATATTTCTGTATTTTGGAAATGCTGCTTTTTGAGATACTAGCAGCTGATTCCTCCAGCTTATATTAAAACATAATCAGTCTCGGTTATGTCTTTAAAGTCCCTTTAAAATTCCTCAGTGACAGTGGGATTTGCATTGGCTGGAGAATTCCTTACACGGGTTTACAGAAAATGAGACCCACTTCCTGAATGTACCAGGGCATCAGTGCCATTGCCCATCCGCGGCAACAGGAAGCAAGCCTTTCAGGGAGCTGGGAATAGTCTAATTAAATAGTAAATATTTAATTAGAATGTAGCTTAAATTCCATTGGCAAATAGTAGCAGGTTTCTTAAAAACCTTTAAAGTTTCTTTTAAATTGTTATTATTTTCAAAGCAGTAAAGTGCTGTGGTCCTAAGTGGAACATGAATGATAATTACTGCTGCTTGATTATTTAAACTAAGACAACTCAAAACAACTCTATTCATATTTCACAGAAGGGCTGGAGAGAAAGAAAACAATTTTAAGTTTCTGGAAATTGTTATTTTCTCATTAAGGGTTATTTTCATTAGCCAAGAGAGTTGTGGAAGTGGCTTTGAGATTTTCCTGAAACAGAATGCCTGTCAACTTAATGCGTTTGAATTCTCATTGGCTATATGTGTTAATAACAGAATTAATTTCTTCTTTCTCACATGAAGTTTCATTTTGGTGACAGTGAGCCAAGTTAGCTATGAAACACAAACGTTGAAATCACTAAAAAGCCCAGTCATAACAACAAAATGTATGGATATTTTATATTTTTAAAATGCCTTTGATACTTTATAATCCTTCTGTGTCTCTTTAACATGGTTTTATTTTTCATTAAAATGTGTGTAGTCATGCAGTGAATGTTATGTTGGGAATGAAATTAGACCATACTTTCCAGAAAGAGGATAATGAAGATAAATAATAAACAGGAGAGGGACAATTCACAGACCTCTGGGAGGCAGTTAGTGTTCCACATACGGAGGTACAGAAAGAGGATGCTAAAGTTAATAGTTAACTTAAGCGGTTCTCAGCCTGTGGGGTGTGACCACTTTGGCAAACCCTTATCTTCCACAATATTTATATTACGCTTCCTAACTAGTAAAATTACAGTTGTGAAGTAGCACTGAAAATAATTTTATGGTTGGAGATCAGCACAGCATGAGGAACTGTATTAAGGGTAGCAGCATCGGGAAGGCTGACACACACTGGTATACATCTGAAGGACCAGAGAAGGAAGAGGGTACTGGAAGGATCCAGTCTTAAGAGACCATTGTAAGAGAAACAGTGATTGTTAGTTAGGAACACAGCTAAGCTATGTTGCTTCTTAACGAGGAAGCCAAAGGGGGAAAAAATAAACCAGCCTCATCTTGTCTTTCCTTTCCCTCTAATTGCATATAAACTCCTTTTCTGGAGCCAGGCAGGAGCTAGAGGCATGGTACCCATATGGGTGTCATAACCACAGGGCTAGGGTAAAAGGTACAGAAAGGGTTTCTGGAAGAGTAAATAATTTTTTACCTTATTTTTCTTTTGTGAGTTTGTATTCTAATTCTTCATGTGGTTGAAAAATACGTGCCCCTGACATGGAATGCACAGAATGCCTTCAATTTTCACAGCATCCCTGCATGATGTCCTGTAAGGATCATTGTAGCCTTCAGTTGATCTGTTGGTGATCACCAGTATTCTTTATATAAGATGAGGAAACGGGAGAACAGAGAAGAGGCAGATGAGGAACATTAATTCTAACTGCTCTTCACTCTCCTTGCTGGGTATGACTGTAGGATGACAATTATAGCTCCCCCTTTCCAATGTACTTCCTATGTTTACCACACTGTCTGCCATCACCTCACCTAGTAGGGCCTGTTTTCAGTTTTGGCATCCCAAACCTTCATTTTGTTCGGAACTTGGTGGTCTTGTTTTTTTTTTTTCTTTTTTTAATTAATTAATTTTTTTATTTATTACAAATTGTTCACTTTGTATCCCAGCTGTAGCCCCCTCCCTCATTCCCTCCCAATCCCACCCTCCCTCTCTCATCTCCTCCCATGACCCTCCCCAAGTCCACTGATAGGGGAGGTCCTCCTCCCCTTCCCTCTGACTCTAGCCTATCAGGTCTCATCAGGACTGGCTGCATTGTCCTCCTCTGTGGCCTGGCAAGGCTGCTCTCCTCTCAGGGGGAGGTGATCAAAGAGCCAGCCACTGAGTTCATGTCAGAGACAGTTCCTGTTCCCATTACTACAGACCCCACTTGGAGACTGAGCTGCTATGGGCTACGTCTGAACAGGGGTTCTAGGTTTTCTAGATATACGGTCCTTGGTTGGAGTATCAGTCTCAGAAAAGACCCCTGTGCCCAGAATTTTGGTTCTGTTGCTCTCCTTGTGGAGCTCCTGTCTATTTTCCCATGAACAGGACTGCTGGGAAGGGAATACGAAGAGTCCTCTTTCCAAATTCCCTGCATCCTAAGGATGCTTGCTGTCTCATTCTGTATCAGGACATCAATTCTTCCTGGAACTAGTGTATTGACTTCATCTTCCTGCTGACTTAGGTCCATTAAGAACCTTGTATTGCTAGGGGCTTACTCCTCTTCCAAAGAGCAGAAAATGACATTTCCTGGTAGAAGCGTGACTCCTTTGAGCAGCAGGCCCTCCATAATCACCAAGTTCAATGGGGGAAGGTAATAATTCTGCAAATTTTAATTTAACACTGGCTGCTGTCACCTATAGCTAGAGTGGAAGGGGTGTGTCTTAGAGCCAGGGCTTTTTCCTGTGACTTTTTTACACTGGGAAATTTTTTTATGTGACTCTAGGAATACAAGTATATAAAATAAATATAAAGACAAATCATTGATATAATTTGACAAATTATTGATAATAATTCATAAAAGTTTATCTTCAGACAGCCTTGGAACAGATATATTTCACCACTCATTAAAGACAAAAAAACAAGTTTGGCTGTGAATGAGATGGATGTACTTATTCATTTTTTACAGCAAGTATTTAGTTTTGGTTGAGTGTTTGATACTGCAATACAGAGATCATCTTCAGAATTTTTAGAGTTGATTAATATTTTGAATTTATGATTGCAAATGCCAAATGCTTAACAGAAATACATAGTAAAAAATAACAGGAACAGTTTTAAGCATATTTCAGATTTTTTTTTTTTGTGCTTGTTTTTGTTTTTGTTAACCCCAAACCAAAATTCACTAAATGGTTTATTCTGGAAAATGTAATCAGCAATTAAAATAGCAATTTATAAATCAAACACTCAAAAAGAACACAAACCAAAATATACTGAAGAATGATGGTAGGAAAATACTAAAAGTCTTTGTTTTCCATAACTAAACAATCACTGTTTCCAGAAAAGTAGAAAATACTGTGTGTGCAGTGTAATTTTAGCTTGTAGTCTTGAATCTAAGCTGAGGTGCTTCTGGCAAAGATATGTTGGCATTGCGTGATGTGATAGCATGCATGATGCCAGGTACACAGGGGTTCAGAACCAAGGCTGTAGCATGCTCAAAACAGGAGAGCACCGTTAAAGGACCTCTGAGTCATTTCTCTTTTGATTTTGAATTAATTTTGGGCCATCAGTTGTACAGAAATCATTCACTGTTACCAATTTTTTGTGACCTCCAAGTTCAATTATGTGAACCCCAATTAGGGTCTCGATTTAGAAAAACTATACTCAGTAACATACCTACAGCCATTCTTGAAGCCATGAATTCTCTGTGGTAGAGTTAACTCTCTCTCTCTGAGTGTATGTGTGTGTGTGTGTGTGTGTCTGCTGGCATAAAGCATATATCCACAGTCTATGAACAGCATATCCTTGCTTGTCCCAGGGTACCCACAGGACACCCACATGCTTCTATGGGGACTAGATACCCCTATCTATACATTCTATGAATGAATTGATTCTGTTCCTTCTTTCGTTGAAAAATCTTATGGACACCATTTTTACAGAACTTGGGGTGCTATCTAAATCTCTAAAAGATGCTACTAGCACAAGTACTGGAAGAAGAAGACATGTATCAGGTGTTCCATCTTTGTGAGTCTAATGAGTGAGTATGGCCTAACCTCGAGGAAGGGTCTAGGGTCATTGCCCTGGCCTTACACAGCCAGCAGGGCCATGTTGTCCTTGGACAGAAGAGCTCAGCATCATTTTGTTTTTTTAAAGGTTGAGTGTTTCTCAAGCTCTGGAAAGCCAGCTCACCTCTGTAGAGGAAGAGGGCATTGAAGCCGTGAATAACCCCTCTCCCTACTATTTTGGCATTTTGCATGTGGACTCATTAAGCAAATATCAGGGTGGCTATTGGAAGACTTAAAGTGACATTTGTAATCAGATTTTGTCCAACTGTAAGATGGAGGCTATTTTCTGTGATTCCTCTGTGAGATCTTCCCAAAGAGAAATAGCTTCCAACTCTGGGTTTACTAAGAGTCTCACCCTTATCACTTCTTTGCAGACTTCTTTTTCATTTTTATTTATTTAAAAGTTATACCTTGGTTAATGTAGCACCGTATCTCAGGCCTGCTCCTTTGCAGGAAGTAGAAAACCAGACATTCCACTCAAAGTCCTGCTTGCCTGGAGGATTTCTCTTTATCTCTTTGTCTTAGGTCTCTGTGGATAGACTGGCTGGTGAGGACACAATCACGGTTCTACCATAGTGAGCTAGCTGTCGGGAACTCTTTCTGAAACTTTACTGTTCAAGAGAAAAGAGCTCATCAGGGTGAGCTGTCACTTGTGAGTACAGCTCAGATGCATCTTCATGACCTGTGTGGACCTCTTCTTTGGTACACACGCTAAAAATGGAATGATGATATGAATATCAGATTTTGCACTTTATAGGATCATACCCATGATTCTACACCCACTGGGTTGTCTATGGCCAGAGATGAGTTTCTGTAAGCATCTGTTGACATAATGCTGAAGTGGACAGTTTTACTCTAAAATCCTAGGAGTCTGAGCATCGTTGCTAGACCAGAGTTTGCCAAAAAGTCCTTTATAGTATCTCTGGATGCAACAGTCTCTTTTGATTTCACTGCCTTCGCCAGGTCATCTGCACCAAGAGTCAGGACCTGCCATAGCCTGAACCTTGGTGAGATAGTTTGTATTCTTGTCTTTCCTTGGAAACATAATCTACCTGATCTGAAACTCTTCTTCCATTTCCTCTAAACTTAATATTTTATTAAAAAAAAAAAACCCAAACAAATTAACATCAGATCCCTTCTGGGGGATCTGATTCCTCTGGTACTTCCAGCTGCAATGATTTCCAGCTAGGAAATAGTGGCACACCAAGTTAGCGAACATCACAGAGGGATGCTAGAGCTTGACAGATGAGTTGTCTTAAGAGAAACTGTGGTCTTCCTTTGAGGGACACAGACATCTTGAGGTGGGCTGAGTTCATAAAGGAGACTGGAAGAATAAATACCTGACATCTCCTCTCTTTTTTTCTGTATGGAAATGTTGGGTCTCAGGGGGAAACACAACACCAAGCAACATTTCAGGATTCATATTCAGATATATATGAATATATATTATCACATGTATAATATATATAACATTAATATGTATAATATATTAATATGAATATATATACAGAGAGAAAGAGAAAGAAAGAGAGAGAGATGGTAGGGGAGCAAAGAAAGAGTTGAGAGTCATTTTGGAGCTATTTATCATGTGCTTGTAGCGTTAACTATAAATCCTCTGGACTATGAATTCTAACAAAAGGGGGATTCTTTTATTTATATTTACAACTCCACTTAGCACAGTTTCTGTTTCTGCTATGAAATAGATCCTATACTGAATGAATCGTTAAGTAGTCTGACCCCAATAACTCCTGTGTGATTTTGAGTAACTTGCTTCTATCATCAGATGCTCATTTTCTGCATCTCCGAAATGAAAATACTGTGACGGGTCCTGTGTCACTCTTGAGGACATTGTAATGACAGAGGGGAGATGCAGAAGGTAGCAGCAGATCTACTTTATAAATTGTGAAGCAGTGTGTGTGTGTGTAAGATAATGTTGC